>NC_088378.1:39025000-41425000 GCF_037993035.2 Macaca fascicularis
AGAGACTGTGATAAGCACAAACAAGTGCTACCAAGGTATGCTTTATTTCCATTTTTCACTACTTGTTTCAAATTCTAGGTATGTTTCATATCGTATGTCTTTGCTACAATGGTCCAATTTATTCAATACAAAAATCCAAAAGAGTTTAAAAATATTTCAGTTATTAAAAAATTTAATTAATGATTCCATGATTCGGGACTCACTCCGAAATCTGGTTATCTCCGCCACCTAGTGGTATAAGAATTCCCTATCTCACAGTGCTAGGTTTCACAAAATCATAGGTTTTTTTTACGTTAAAGTAGCTATAAAATATTTATGTGAGAAAACTGACAGTGAGGTAGAGTAAGTAATACACACAACATAAGGCCAGAATCAAGCCTAATTTCTCATTTTGTCTCTTTGTACTATGTTGCGCTGAGGATATATGATACTTCAATGCTAATGATATATGATGCAAAATTGAAACAGTCTCTTTCTTACAGACTAATAGGAGGCAATACTGATTTCAAAAACGTGGGGGTGGGAGTGGGGATGAGGGGGCTACTCAAAGTCTTACCCAGGCACTTCAAATCCCATAGTTTGCTTCTTTCCAGATACAGTCATTTTAGCAACTTTTGGCACAATTTCAGATTCACTTCGCGATGTCTGGGAATCTACTGGTTTTCCTAATTAAGGAGTAAAATATAAAAGGCCAATTAATTTATTTAGTAATATACAGAAATCTATTACGTATTATTCTAAATTATAGATTATAACTTTCACAGAATAAATGCCTTTATAAACACATAATCTTGTCTCTAAAAAATTTAGTAAGATATTAATGCTGAAAGAAAATCTGTCACTTTAATCTAGGAAATCCCCTATTGTCAGGACTCTCCTATGCTTAACCTCCACCAAATCTCTTCCTAATTTTGAACTGACTGTTAAGTTTCAGTATTAAGAGGTCACAAGGTAGTTTCTGCACTGAGCCTTGTTCTGACATTATACCTAGACCCTATACCTCCCTTTCCTACCACACCCTTTCACAATACTAAAATTGTTTGGTCAGTTAGCAGATGGCTAAACTATTTTTAATCCTGTGAGATTTACGAACTGATGAACAAGTTGAGAGTCCACTGAATTGTGCTGGAATATAGCTTATATTTTACTTGCACACAACACTAGACTTACTAAAATACTGGTATCTATAAAGAATCTGGGGAAAGAGGTTAATGTAGAAAACTGAATTAAGAACATGGGGGAATTAGTCAGGCATGGTGGCACGTGCCTGTAGTCCCAGCTACTCGAGAGGCTAAGGTGGGATGATGAGTTGAGCCCAGGAGTTTAAGGTTGTAGTGAGCTATGATAATGCCACTGCACTCCAGCCTGGGTGACAAAGCAAGGCTCCGTCTCAAAAACAAGAAAAAAGGCTGGGCATTTTTACAGGCTCATGCCTGTAATCCCAGAACTTTGGGAGCCAAGGTGGGCAGATCACGAGGTTAGGAGTTCGAGACTAGCCTGACCAAAATGGTGAAACCTGTCTCTACTAAAATTACAAAAATTAGCTGGGCACGGTGGTGCATGCCTGTAATCCCAGCTACTCAGAAGGTTGAGGCAGGAGAATCGCTTGAATCCAGGAGGCGGAGGTTGCAGTGAGCCAAGATTGCACCACTGCACTCCAGCCTAGGCAACAGAGTGAGACTCTGTCTCCATAAATAAATACATAAATAAACAAACAAATAAATAAAATTAAAAATAGAGGAATGGAGGAGAACAAATTATGAGCTAGATCAAAGGCTTTTTTTTGCATTTGATCCCTACATAATTCATTGAACTTTTGAAAATGTGTCTTTATAATTTTCAGAAAAAATACCATCAGGATTGGATCCACATAAAACTATAGAAACTGCATGTGCTACATTGGTAAATACATATACAGAAACCACTAACAATATAAGAAAAGATAAGTTAATGTATAAAATTCATTCAAAATGTTTGCTATTTGCCTATATACACCAGGCACTATGCTGGAAATGCAATGGTGAAGAGCAGACGTAACACTTGCTCTAAGAGAGATTACATTCTAGTGGGGAAAACATACTAAATGGTTAAAAAAAAAAGAGTACAATTAAAATCGTTATTAGTGTTATAAAGAATCCATATATGGTGCCATAAAATTTGATGATAGGGCACATGACTTAGAGAGCTTCTCTGGGAAAGTGAGAATTGAAGCTATGATGGGGAAAATGAATATAAATTATAATAACTAGCACAGAAAGAAAGAGCATTCCAAGCAGAAAGAGAGGCTTGTATAATGGCGCTTCTGTAGGAGGAAGCACAGTTCCTCAGAGGGAGTAAGAGCAGAAGGGAGCTACATGAAGCTGGAGAGATGGGCAGGGCCAGAGAGTGTAGGACCTTTAGGTCATACCAAAGATCCTAATGCTTGCTCTAACAGAGGCAGAAGTTACCAAAATGAGGTAAACAAAAGAGAGGGGAAGGGGAAAGGGAGAGGAGGATGAAGTAAAGGGACATCTGAAAACAGTTTAGGGAAAATTTTGAAATTGAGACATATTAGGAATTTGGACCTAATATTTGAGAGTTCCAAATGACAATGAACGTTAAATAGGCAATTGAACATGTTGGTTGACCTCAAAGGAGAGGTCTGAGCTGCATCAACACATAATTGGTAATTGAAGACATAGATACAGGCGAGACCACCGAGAGAGAGCACAGAGCAAGAAGAGAAGTGGTCCTAAGAGGCCTTGGAAGAACTCTAGCATTTAATGCCAAGATAACGGACAATACACCTACAAAAAGGTGAAGGAGAGCCAGGGAGGGTGGTGCCAAGGAAGCTAAGGGAAGAGAGTGTTTGATGGAGTTGGCATCACCAGGATCTGGGGCTCTGGGCCAGTCAACCGAATGAAGACTGAAAACATTCACTGGTGACATGATCACTTTAGATAAAAGTCATTGGTAGAGTTAGCAAGAGTCATTTGAAAAAAGTGAGAAAGTAAAAGCCAAACTAGGTTAAAAAATATAAGGTGAAAAATGAAGGCATGTTCACTACTTCTCATCTGTAATTTCAAAATCCAAAAGCATTGAAATATTAAAGTTTTGGGTTTTATTATTTTAATAACTCATTTGGAAGCAAAATCTAACATGGACTGATATGAAGCTATTTATTGATAGCACTTATTGATCCTATTGAAAGTGACAGCCACACACTTCAGGGCAGAAATGGCAATGTGTCTGATTACAGGGAACTGCTCCACAATTCACTGGGGCTATTATACTACAGATGGTATGTACATGCTAACGTTTTCCTAATCCAAAATATTCCAAATTCTAAATCAAATCAGGTCCCAAGAGCTTTAGATAGGGATTGCATATGTATGAAAATGATTCTCTTAAAAAGTTTGTCTGAAAAGGGAATAATATGGCAGAAGAGCAATAGAAAGGGGAAATGGGATCAAGCTGACAGGAAAGATTAAATGGAGAAGGTTTAGTTGAATAAATTACGAAGAGATCATCAATACTTTAGAATTTCTAAGAAGGTAGAATGAGATGAAATCCAAAGTACAGGTAGAAACTGAGCTGAGACAGGAGAAACGCTATTTTATTTCAATAGAAGGCAGCTTTGCATGTTTAGGAACTGGAAAATGAAAATTCCTAATGGATGATTTCTATTTTCTCCGTAATACAGCACCTAATTATGCTCTGGGACCACCCAAGGAAAGTAAAAAGATTTGCAAAGTGAATAAGGTTTTCAATAACTGCTGTGCAAAAACAGAGTAAGCTGAACACTTAAAAAATAAAAGGAACTGTTGGATAGTATTGAGGGCCCATTTAAGATTTGTGATAATGAATTTATGGTGGAATCTATCTGCCTTTGTGTGACTTTCTCTAGCAATGTTCAGCCATTAATGAAAAAGGCACAGAGAAGACACTAACTGCTTCATTAAGAGTTAAGGATCTATCCAACAGGTATAAGAAGAAATTATATGGCACTGAAATTACAAATAATGAAATCTAAGCTGATTTTTAAAAAATAAATAAAATGACAAAGGAAGAGTCCTGATGCACTAGGAGAAAGCAGAGGGGTCTGTAAGTAAAGAAGGAGAAGAAATCTTAGTAAATTTCTGATGAGAGGTGAAGCTCACTGGAAATAAGATAGTCAAAGAACTGAAAATCCAGTGTTGGACTTGGTGGTACAGATGGGTCATGAGCGGTGATCATGAAGAGCTTAGGGAGAGAAGAAAAGAGTAAGCCAGCTGCCAAAGTCTCCCATGAGTAAGGAGAAGTGACCGTGAGGCTGTTCACTAGATGACAGCAGTAAGGACTGACAGAAGGCTGGCTCAGCTAAAGACAGTAACTTCAAAAGAACAGAAATCAAGGGGGGAAGATGATAACAGAATAATGATGGAAAGGAAGGAAAGAGAACAAAGTTACCTTCCAGAGCCTGAGGTTTAAGAGGCTATAAATGAAGTAAAGCAAGGAGTAGAAAAAAACACTAGGAAAATAGATTGAGAATTACAGAAGGATTGGCTTTGCATGAAAAAGCAGTTCCTGAAGTTACAGCCAAAGTAAAGGGTAGTGAGAGGTGAGTGAGGAGATAAGGAAGGAGGATACTTAAGAGCATGATGATGATGACGATGATGAGGTGTGGTTATGTGCATGCATGTGTGCTAGGAACAAGGAGACATCCTGACAGATTAAAACAAGGAAAAGTGGCATGGGGGATTCTGGCCTCTGTCAAAAGGAGGGAAAAAAAACCATAGAGCATGAAAATGTCTCAATCCAGTCTTTACAACACTAATTCCAACTTCCTGTTATAGTTCATCTTAGTATCTTCCAACCATTTTGCACGTAAAAAATTTCTTGTCCCACTTAACATATTTAGTGCACTGAAATATGGAAATTTTGGCTTTTAAAAAAGTAGGTGGGTCATACAATGGCATAAAAGGTTCTAAGCACACAAAAAAATTGCAATGTGATCCTGTAATATTTCTGGGGATACAATAAATATCATAATACTTTTCTTTTTGTGACTTTTCTATAGAACATCAAACTTGTGATGTAGCATTTCAAAAATGCAGTTATTTAAGTGAAAGTCTAGTATGGATTTGAATACCACCCCATTAAAGCAGTGGTTCTTAAATCTTTATTTTCAGTCAGGTACCCCTTTTAAAAACTAACAAAAACCATGGGGCATTCTTCATAGAAAAATGTACCATACATATAAAATTTTGCAGGCTATTTCAAGGACATTAATAAGTCCAACTCTAGAACTTTTGAGAGATAACCATGGCTAAGGCTATTTTGGAAATATATTAATTTAAATTAATAATGTTCTCCATAGTCAAGGATAAAAACATACATTCAGTAAATTATCCACTAAGCTGTTCTTAACAGCAAGGTGATATACTTCTACTTACTCAATCACATTACAAAGTCCCCCTCATGGCTAGCACCATTCTGGAAGGCAGGCAAACTCTACTGATATAGGTCAGAAAGGAACTCATAACTAAAATAACCAGTCACAGATCAATAAGAGATAAATATATATAATCAAATCCATCATATTTTTTAAAATGTAAAATGTTTACTGTGTTCTCTCATCTTCCCCAAACAACTGGAAATTCATTCACCACTTAACAATCCCAAGAAATTGAACACTAAATTTTCAGTAAGTCCCAAAATATGACAGTAAGAAATAAGTACTGGATGAAAAAACAGGAAGCATTGATTCTAGTCCCTGCCCTACCACTAATTAGCTGTCACCTATGGCTTAAGCAGTTCATTTAATTTCACTAGCTTCAGTTTCCTCCAAACTTTTCCATGAAGTACGTAAAATTTCCATTTCCTATTAAGAGGTGAATTAAACCACTAAGACGTCCTTTAAATCAACTAGCCCATTATGAGATAAAAGTAAAATGCACCATTCCAAAGAAAGATCATCAATGTCCTCCCCTAAGCCTCACAAAACCCACCCACCAAATCATGATCACCCAAAAGATACATATTCTGAAAACTCTCATATTCATCATTAGTGTTCTGTCTCTAGAATAGAGAAGAACTGATCATTTGTTAGGTAGAGTTTTCATTCAGACAGAAATAATAGCCACCCAGCTGAAGGGCTACCCAACTGATCAAGTCTAATCTTATTTTATAGACGAAGAAACAAGGGACAAATAAGTGACCTTAGTGGCAGAGCTTGCACTTAAACCAAATTACCTCATTGCCTGTCCAGTTGACCTCTCTCATATTCCAGCCACCTCTACAGCAAAACATAATTAGAAACTGCCTCCTCTGTCCCTAGTGGTTACCCCTTGAGAAGCTGCTTTCCCCAGGGCTCTCCTGGTTCCTTCCTGGGGCTAAGATCTAAATAAGAGTCTAGGTTTTCTCTTGACCATGAAATGATATAGGTCTCTTGCCCTGAAGATGCTTTTTTTCCAATGTATATTCATTTATGAAGGATGCAAAGGTAGATCTCTCTCACATCACACAACTGATACAGACTCGCTGAATTTAATGAAACCCTCTGCTTGCATATCCCCAATTTATGCTCTTCTGAATCATTCCTTTGGTCTTTAAGCACACTCATTATCAGAATACTAGCTGTCAGGGGTCAGGAAATGCCTTATACACGTTCACATAGTACACAGCACATGACACAGTGCTCTGCCTGTAACAAGTCACCAATAAATACAGTTTAATGATTAATCCTTAAGGGTTTAAATTGTGAAACTATAAGGTGACCTCTACTGTCTTTATAAGTTATCTTAGATGGCAATAACCTCCTCAATTTACTCTCTTTACTTACTCCTTGCATTTAATACCAGCTACCTCCCAAAGTTGAGATATAAATTCTAGAAAGTCAACATGGCACTCTCATATGCTCTTCAGCCAGGTGCTTTACATGGTCTTTTACCTTTACACAACCATGCAGAATAGGTATAATTACTCCTACATTTCTTTAGAGAAACTGGGGTTCAGACAGGCTGATCTGCCAGAGGCCATAAAACTGTGGCCTGTGACATAGCTAAATTAAAAAAAAAAAAAGATACGAATTACCTAGTGCTATTATCAAAAAGCGTATTCTACACTATTCTGAGAGACAAGTTATAAAAGTTGTTAAGCTGAGCTGTAGAGGCAATAAGCAAGAGAAATTCAAAATATGTACCTGAGTAATTCTAGAAGGCTTAGCAAATGAAATGAGATTTGACTTGACTCAAAAGTAATAAAGAGGAGGCAAAAAAAAAAAAAATGAGAAAAGGCATATGCAGGGGTCAGTGGGGCAAAAATTCTAAATGTGGGCACTCATCAATAAACTTTTAAAGACTATATGGCTAAAGTTTTGAAAAAATGGCTTTTTTGCAAAAAAAAAAGATCTTTTGTAGATTTATGTTCATGGACTCCTTTTCTCATTTAATAAGTAGAAAGTAAAACAGAAGTAGTATTAAATATTCTTTGGAAGGGTAAGTAGTAAAACTGTTTAGAAATGAGGAAAGCCAAATTAAGATTATGAAAGAGAAAAACCATAGAAATGTATATGTGATGATTTCTCCATAAAATATTCTGCTGTGTCTCATCATTCTATAATTCCTCACCTTTTCCAAGCCATTATAAGGCATTCCCTAAGCTTCAGCCCTAGGATCCTATTTACAATCTACAGATATCTTTTATACACCAGGGCAACCAATCCTACTAGTCTACTATGGCTAGAAATCTAAGGCTCGGCCATCAGACAATTCACAGAACTTGAGCCTTGACCTAGTCATCAGATATTTCAGAGACTGAGTTTACCCCATCTGAAAAATGTACCCCCACCTCACCATGATATAATACATATCATATACATACAAGCATTTAAGACATTCTCATACCAAACTAAAAAATCAGACCTTTATTCTATAAAATTATTTTATTGTTTCTATAGTAATATCCCGGGAAGAAAACACTTACGTAATGGCTAAAGTTTGTTATCAGTACATGTTTACTGATAATTTTTGGTTTTACTGGCTATTTCTGTACCTACTAGCTTCTTTTAGTTTTAAAATCATTTTAGGTGATAATAGGATCAAGAAATACTACAATAAATATGTATCTCACCACAGATAAATAGTATCACAAAGTACCTTACCTTGGCTTGAACTCAGTGTTTTTTATTTGCTTAAGTGTCATGCAGATAAGTTTCAAGAGTACATAACAAATTAAGAATGATCTGGTAGAACAAGTCCAATGGGACTATTTTGGGGGGAAAAAATGCCAGGTTGATGTTGAAGTTCCTCTGGAAGAGTAAATGTGAAAGAATGACCAATAAAATAAACTAAGAATAATAACAGGGAAGTTGAACTACCAGATATCAAGATACCAGATATCTAATGCAATGAATTAGAGTAGGGCATCTGCAAATAATCCAATTAGTAGAAATATATTTACATGAATGTTATATATAGGAATTAACAGGAATTAAATATATGGAAAAAATATATAGGAATGTATACATTATATGTAGTTATAAATAGAAATTCAGTATATGCAGAAGTGTTTCAAATCAATGGGAAAAGGATGAGTTATTCAACACATTATACTGGGAACACTGGCCAATTCATTTGGAGGAAAGGCTCTATCATATATACAGCATATCATATAAATTCCTTATCGATTAATGATATGAACGTAAAGCAAAGAGAAAAACACAAAAATATGTGTATAATTACTTCAGGTACAGATGTACAAATCTGTTATAAAAATTTCTGCCTGACTAGGCGTGGTGGCTCACGCCTACAAATCCCAGCACTTTGGGAGGCCAACGTGGGAGGATCACTTAAGGCCAGGAGTTCAAAACTGGCCTGTGCAAAAAGCAAGGCCTTGTCTCCACACACACAAAAAAAATTTTAATTCGCTGGGCATAGTGGCATGCACCTGTAGTCCTAGCTACTCAGGAAGTTGAGATGGGAGGATCGATTGAGCCCAGGAGTTTGAGGCTGCTGTGAGCTATGATTGTGCTAATGAACTCTAGCCTGAACAACAGAGTGAGGCATTGTCTCATTAAAAAAGTTTCTCCCTGATTAAAGATACCACAAGTGAGCATAAAATATGTGAGGAAAATACATGCAAGGGGTTAGTTAATATATACAATAAAGAGTTCCTGGCCAGGCATGGTGGCTCACACCTGTAATCCCAGCATTTTGGAAGGGTGAGGCGGGTGGATCACCTGAGGTCAGGAGTTTGAGACCAGTCTGGCCAACATTATGAAATCCCATCTCTACTAAAAAATGCAAAAATTAGCCAGACGTGGTGGCATGCACCTGTAATCTAGCTACTCGGGAGGCTGAGGCAGAAGAATCACTTGAACCCAGGAGGCAGAGGTTGCAGTGAGCCAAGATTGTGCCATTGTACTCCAGCCTGGGCGACAAGAGCGAAAGTAGTCTAAAAAAAAAAAAAGAAAGAAAAAAAATAAAGAGTTCCTACAAACTAGTGAGAAAAAACTCCTCAGAAAAAGAAAGTGAGCAATAAATAAGCCAGGTCAATAAACACAAGTCAGAGGTGTGGCAGAGGAAAGGGAAAAAAAAAATGTTGCTATGTACACCATACTTCTGAGAATATGGCCTATAGAAACATTAACACTAATGTGCAACAGTATATGAATGAGATTGTTCACTGTGTTACCATACGTAATGACAAAAAATTGTAGATGTATATAAGGGAACGGCTTTGATGTATCTAAACAATGGAATAGTACGCTACAGATACAGAATTAGAAGACCTACATGTATGAAAAGATCACTATGACACATGAAGTAGAAAAAGCAACTGAAATATAATATAGCAATGGTCCTATATCATACCACTATGTGACTGGCATTAAAAAGTGCACACTTTTTAAAGTGATTACTTCTAGGGAGTGATAGTAGGAAAGAGAGGAGTTGACTTTTCAATTCAAACTTTATATACTTCTATGCTACAATGACTATATATTATTTTTATAATAAAAATGACTCATGCCTCTAGTATCTGCTATGGTGTCTCTGCTTTCTATCTCTTGCTCCCCAAACCATGTTCTACTTCTGTCCACTAGGGTTTTCATCATCTCACCTGCTAAAATATACTCCATAGCTCTGTACAGAAAAAATCTACTTGTACATTTAGTCTTTAACATGACCACAATTTACCCTTCAAGATCCATCTCTTCCTTGCAACTCCCATAAACAGACTGAGAACCCCTGACATAAACACTCTTGTTTTCTCCCATGCATGGCCATGGCTCATCTATTTCCATGTTTCATGCAAAAGCCACTACTTTCATGAAAATTATACTTTAATTTTATTGTGCTAAGATTTGTGATTATTAATAGAAGGAAGCCATAGCTTCTTGTGTAATACATGAATCACAGAGGCCAACTTCAGCAATGTATGATGAAAGACTCTTAGATTCATTTCACAAAGATTTACTGAGAGCCTCTGAGGTAATTACCAACAGAATAAAGTACATATAAAGTTACATGAATACTTTTCATGCCCTCACAGGGGAATCCCAACAAGTTTTCCACACCAAATGCCTCCAATTCACCAGCCAGTTAGGTTGGTAGATAAGACATGGACTCTGCAGCAACACAACCTGAGTGTGAAGCCAGGCCTTGCCACTGCATGACTTCAAGTGAATCACTTAACTTTTCTCTATGCCTAGTTTCCTCGTCCATTAAATAATAGTATCTGCCTAACAGAGATGTTAGAAGAATTGAGAATTAAATGAGCCAATACATGTAAAGTACTTAGAGAAATGACTGGCACATATGAAATACCTAATGCTTCATACAACTAACAGAAAGCACATAGTCCGTGGGTCTCTGACAGTCACCAAAATGCCAACTTCCTCTTTTTCTCATGTGATACCAGGACATTTACAGACACAAATTACTCTCTGGCTATCACATATTCATTCATGAAGGGAAGGCCGAGAAATGCCAACTGTGTGACACTGTGCTAGGTACAGAAATAAACAGATCCAAGAATGTGGTGAGACATAAGCTTAGAAAAGCAGGCAACTCATTTAGGACTACGTCTAATGTTTCACTTGATCTTGAAACACAAGAGCCACTGAAGGAATTTAAGCATTGGAGATACATATCATACTTTTAAAACTTACTCTGACCTCAGAATAGAAAATGGATTGTGGAGGCAAGATTGAAAGGAAAGCAGTTAGAAGACTGTTGTACAAATACATGTAAGAAATTCTATGAAGTGATCTATGAGCAATGGAGATAGACAAAGGAATATTTAAACGATATTACTTTAAAAGATATTACAGTCAGTCCTTCATATCCTTGGGTTCTGCATCCATGGATTCAACCAAACACAAATTGAAAATACTGGAAAAACTTTAAGAATACAGTATTTAACTACTATTTACATAGCATTTGGTATCCACATTACTTATAATCTAGATTCCTTTTCATGTAATGGTACTTTTAAAAAAGTAATCTAGAGATGATTTAAAAGTATACAGGAAGATATGCATAAGTTATATGCAAATACAATGACATTCTATATCAGGTATTTAAGCATCAGCAGATGGTTGACGGGGGGCGGGTAGCAGAGCCAAAACCCAAGGAAACGAGACAAGTGTACAAGGTAAACTCATGAATCCTGGATATCTGAATGAATGGAGGAGATGAGAGAAAGGACAGTCCTCAGATTTTCTGCCAAGAAAGAAAGGGTAGATGGTGATGCCATGAACAAACAGGAAATACCTTCCAGGAAACTAAGAGAAGTCTGCTGGTCAGAATCTTATTTCTCTTACTCCTTTCATTCAGTACAAAATTACAACAGTCCATAGAGGAACTCTGCTTCCTCCTCCTAAGTAGAAACTGTCACCAAAAATTTTATTTTATTAAAGACTGCCTAGACATGATCTTGGATCTTTAGAGCTTTTCAGGTTAAATTACAGCATGTTCTTGGCACTGAGGACACAAAGATGAGTGACAGACTATTTTCAGATAGCTTTCATTCTAACAGATGTGATGAACAGCACGATAAGATGAAAAGAAAAAAGAGACAGAGAAATTAAGATAAGTTTCTAGGAGACCACAACCACTGTGACTGCAGCTGAACAAGTACTATAGCACCGGAAATGAGTAAGAAGGAACAGACATGAGAGTCAATACATTAATAGAACATGAAAATTAATTAAATCTTAGGAAGGCAAAACACAGGAACCTAAATGACTGCTATGACTCTAACCTAGACACTGTTCATGAATATAGACACATTTGGTCAGACATTCCTTCAAGACATACAGATAGAGGCCAGGTGCAGTGGTTCACGCCTATAATCCCACTTTGGGAGACTGAGGTGGGCAGATCACCTGAGCCCAGGAGTTCAAGACCAGCCTGGGTAACATGGAGAAACTGTCTCTACAAAAAAAAAAACACACACACACACACACAAGAATTAGCTGGGCGTAGCGGTACACACCTGTAGTCCCAAGTATTCGGGAGGCTGAGTAAGATGGATCGCTTGAGCCCAGGAGGTGGAAGTTGCAGTGAGCCAAGATCATGCCACTGTACTCCAGCCTAGGCGACAGAGCAAGACTCTGTCTCAAAAAATCAAATAAACAAAAAATAACCCAGACATACAGATAGAAATCCATAGAAAACAGCTGGATAATCAGTTTTACAGGAATGCTAAACAACATTAAAACACATGAAGATTCAAGACCTAGATAGCTTATAGAAAAAGAAGAATGAGAAGGCAGCCAATGAAGCAACACTAATACTCAAAAGAGAGGGAGGCTGAAAACAAGTATCTACCTTCCTCATAGAATCCTTACATAGAATTGAGATTCACATATCATACAATTTGAGAGTCATATGTTAGAGGTCATTTGATCTTGTCCATCATTTTACAGATGAAAATTTAAGTGAGTTTCCAAAAGTTCACATGGCTGATTAGTGGAGTTTTCACTCTGGTGTTCTCTAGGTTGCTTCCAAGGCACCCTCCCCTTTCCACTCTCTGTCCTCTAAATCTTCTCAGAACCTCATGGAAGTGGTGTTCCCAAGGTAACTGAAGCAGGGTGATTTTGAAGTTGAATGTATACAAAAACTGCCAACCAAGTGCCTCTAAATATACATACACACACAAAATACACACACACATTTATTTATTTTTCTTGGGGGACGGAGTCTCGTTCTGTTGCCCAGGCTGGAGTGCAATGGCACGATCTTGGCTCACTGCAACCTCTGCCTTCCGGGTTCAAGCAATTCTGTTGCCTCAGCCTCCCCAGTAGCTGGGATTACAGGCACATGCCATCACACCCAGCTACGTTTTTTGTATTTTAGTACATACGGGGTTTCACTGTGTTGCCCAGGCTGGTGTTGAACTCCTGAGCTCAAGCAATCCACCCAACTTGGGCTCCCAAAGTGCTGGGATTACAGGCATGAGCTACTGCGCCCAGCCTTTTTTTTTTTTTTTTTTTTTAAATGGCGTCTTGTTCTGTTGCCCAAGCTATAGTGCAGTGGCACGATCTCAGCTCACTGCAACCTCCGCCTCCTGGGTTCAAGAGATTCTCCTGCATCAGCCTCCCGAGTAGCTGGGGATTACAAGTGCCTGCCACCATGACCAGCTAATTTTTCTATTTTTAGAAGAGATGGGGTTTTGCCATGTTAGCCAGGCTGGTCTTGAACTCCTGACCTCAGGTGATCCGCCCACCTTGGCCTCCCAAAGTGCTGGGATTACAGGCCTCAGTCATCGTGCCCAGCCCCTTTAAAAATATTAATGCTTTGTCCAGATCACGATTTTGTGAGTTTAAGTGAGGTTAACCATCATTAACATCTACTCAGATACTTCTGAGTAAGAGTTAATGTTAAAACCAATTATTCTGATTAGGTTTAATGTTTGCATTTCAGAATGTCCTAATACACAGTTAAAGCCTACTAGTTAGATCATTTTCTGCTTAACAAAGAGAAAGTTTCTGTTTACTACAATTTTAACTTCCAATGGGAAACCGGAAGGCTAGGCTATTCTTCCTTTGGCAATAAACACCTGGATACTGTTCTCTTAACACTCCGTGAACGGTGATTTGGGGAGGTGAGAAAGGTATATTTAGCCTCTAAAGTGTATATCACAACATAATCCTATCAACTTTAGGTCACACATGATAATCTCAAATTGCTAAAAATAATAGCTCCAGACCAAAATGACGTAACTTGCATATCAAGACTTTATTGCATATTCTCGTGTAGCATATACTGTTTTCTGTCTATCTTGTAAAATATATAGTGCCTTACCTCTTCAACTAAACTAAGAGCTCCAGAAGTTTGTTTTCTGATGTATTTTACAACATCCAGTCCAGTGCATGGTACATACTAGGCACTCAAATATTTAATAAAATTATTTATTTATGAAAAAATGGAACATACTCTCTAACCCAGTGATTCTCAGCTTGGGAGGAACAGGTACATCAAAATAATAGGGACATCCTTGCTCCTCCCCCTTTTAAAAACCACTGTCACTAGGAGACACTGATCCTGACAAGTGTTCTCTCACGTGTCATGGGTCAGAAAAAAAGATTTAGAACTATTCATCTAGTATAAAACTAATTTTATAGATAGAGAAGTCGGGCTTACGTAAATTAAACAATTTGTTCACACTCATTTAACATTACTTGCAAATTATAATCACCTAACCTATTGTTGACTGGTTTCAGGTTCCTAACTAAAAAGACATTTGAAGACCTGCCTCAAATCAGAAAATCAGATGACCTTTTAGGGTTTATGCCCTTATAATCCTAATCATTCCCCCATAGAAATAGATCATTTATCTCTAAATGACATCAAATGCAAGATGTTTGAACATTTTAATACTATCATCTACATAAAATAGGGTACTAGTTAATGAAAACTCTTGCCTAGGGATAATGTTCTTAAATGCAATCCAAACCATCAAGTTGGGTTTCTTTCTTCACATAAAATCCTCAACTGAATGTGAGAAATATTACAAGGGAGAATTTCTAAAAGTAAACTTGTGGCATTAAGTAATTTCAATTTTAATTAGTATCTATAAAGATGTGAAACACTAATGTAGAACACTAGTTTTCGTTTTAAATTTAAAATGCCTTTATAACTTTTAATCAATATTTTGAAAGTATTCTGAATCAAACTGAGATGTAAAAATTTATTCCACATTTTAAAATATATAAAGAAAAGGAGGAAAATATAGGCTACAGAAATGTATGTATAATATAACCTTAACATATAGAAATGCATAGAAAAAAACTGAAAAAATAAAGCAAAGATAAATTATGCTATCTCAAGGTAAGAAAATTATGAGTGACTTCCCTTTTATTACATTAATATATTACTTTGACATTGTGAAAAGGTGATTTGAAAGATTTCAAAAAGGGGAATTTTTTTTTTATATTTATATGGCTTAGAAATATTCAAAACAAATTCACAACAGACTTTTAATGTGAGATAAATTCACAATTTAAAGTCATTCAGATCAAAATGCCTTGGTGAAAACAATACTCAAGCTTATTTTAAAAAAAACAAACAAACCAAAAAAAAAAACTGAGGTTTTCCAGATAAGTACACTTTTGCCATCAATCGATATTATTCCTATAAATGTTTCAATGTGCCAGTACATACAGATACATGTACACACACACAAAAATTAAGATTTTCAAAATTTCAAAGAAACCAGTGTTAAATTTCCAATGAAAAAAACACTACTTAAAATATGAAATCATTTCACTGAATCTGACTAAACATTTAAATTCTAGTTACTAGATGTACATTCAGAAAGTACCCCACCTAGGCTATAGAGAATAAACCACTTCCTTCAATAGCACTGTTGCACTGATTGTGATTTATTTGTTATGAATTACTTTCCCACTTTAAAGCAGCTTTATAGCATAACTTGTGTCATCAAATCCATTATAAAGCATCCATCTCCTATCACAATAGAAGAAAACAACCTAAAAGATGCACTAAGCCTAGATTTCAATTTTATGTAAATAGCACTGAACCAGCAATTGTTTAAAACAAAGACATTTAAACGAACAAATTCAACCTACATATTAGATTGGATTATATACCTTGAGGTAGTATATGCAAAATTTATAATCTAATACATGCAATGAATTTAAATTATATTATGACCACTCTATAGCACTAAGAATTCTTATTACTAATAATTTTCCTTCAAAAAGATTTATATTTTATTTGAAAATATTACTGTGACTGAAAATTTTGTTGGACTAGAAATAGGACAGCCTACAAAACGAAGCCTTTTTACTTTACAGAATGAAATAGTATACTACCTTTAAAAAAAACAAGGAAAAAAACCTACACTAAACAAATACATTGGTGTTTTTTAACATTCTGTCCTAGGACTTCTCTTTCATTTATCCCAAACTCTCTGAGAGATCTCATTTATATCCCTATCCCTGGAACTATCTACCCTTAAGTCTCTCCCTAATCACATTAATCCTTCTGTCCTAAGCTTAGGCATATTATTTATAAGCAAAGCTAAGAATGTATATTTGAGAAATACCTCCTCAGCAATGCAGAATAATCTAAATTGAGTAAGTACCAACCACACACCAAGAAATGCTATAATGACTTAATATATACTATAACGGCTCATTTAGCATTGCAACTACCAGAAAAAACAAGAACTATAACCCTACTTTTGCAAATGAGGAAACTGTGGCATAGTGTTAAGTAATTTGCTAAAGGACACACGACTAGTGCTGAAATCTAAATCCAAGCACTCTGACACAAGTACCAGTGCTCTTCTAAATTAATGTGGAAACTAGCAGTGAGAATCAACTCTGGTCACAAAAATCAGAAAAATAGCGAACATTTGGATACAAGAAAAAGTTCAGGAGAAATAAAAATTTCACAGTATGCATGAGCTGAAATAAGGAAAAAAAGGTTTACAAGGACCTTACTGAAAACTTCAAGGGTTCTAGAATCAGAGATGATAAATGAAAATTAAACTGTGTTAATCAAATTTAAATGGCATCAAAATTTACTAATATTCTGTATATTTAGGTGCCACACACTGTTTTTAGTGACAATAAAATACACATACACAGGTCTTCATAGATTCAGCATAATCCTTATTTCAACCTGGGATTTTCAGAAACATGACCTTAAAGACAGGGAGAGGTTACTCCATTTGAATAATCCTAAAAAAAAACATTTAGTTTTAAAAAGATATAAAATAAGATCATTGTATATCTCCAGATATAATACATTATTTCCAAACACCATTTTGAATTTATGTGTGTGAGCAAAAGACTTAGTAATGGCACCAATATCCAGAAATAACTCCATAGTAACAAATATAACGAATTTTAAAGCAATTAGTAAAGGAAAAGGAAATTAATATTGTTTGGGGACTACTATGTAGATGTATAACTATTCTATCTTGACAGTGTATTCTTGGGGGGGGTAAGGAAAATGAAAAATATAGTATGCCTTTTATTTACAAAACCATAATAAAAAATCCCTATATGTGTCTATTTTTATAAATGGTTATGTGAAAGAATATACATTAGACTGTTAAAATGGCTAAATGGAGAAAGGGGTAACAGGTAAAAGGGCCTACATAAAAACATTGTGAAGAATTTTTAAAAATCCCTCCAAAAAAAAAAAAAAAACTCAGTGGAAGTAACTTGAGCATCTCAATTCATTAGACTTTAACATAATAATCCACTTTTTAACCGCATTTGTTCCTTAAGTAGTAATAAAAGAACATTACTTCTTTGAACTAAGTTCAATGATCATTTCCTGGGCATGTTCCAAGAGCAAGACATTATGACAACTGCATCATATGGGTTACTTTACTTCTCAGAAACTTGTAAGGCAGACATTATTTTCTCATGGATAAATGGTATTTTTGGCAATGCCGACCTATAACAGCATGTTCAATGCACTATGGACACAATTTTCAGGGACACAAGGTAACTGCCATAAGCCCAAGAAAAACTGCATAATTTATCTTTTATCCACTGTCAATGAATGAAAACTTCAATACAAATACAAAATCCTTCAGTGAAGTATAATTATCCTTTATGAAATAACACTATCAATGCCATTATGAGTAATAATTAAATTTAAGAATTAGTATGATCTTTCTGAAGAAATGTGCTAAAAGTACTATATGTACAATATGTACTAAAAGTCTTAAAAATGACCATCCCTTTTTATCCAACAATTCCACTCTAAAATTGTATCTTTTTTATATAACAATAAATTGAAACACTTAAGTTCCTATAATAACCAGACAGCTAGACAATGGAATACTATGAAATCTAAATTTATTGGTATTAAAAAAGGGTCTATGTGTGGTTGTCAGAGACTAAGGGGAGGGCAAAATGAAGAGTTGTTTAATGTTGCACATGATTAAGTTAAAATGGGTTTTTCAAAAAGGCAGATGACCACTTTTTAAAAAAGGACTAATATACTCTAATATGTAGAAACACACACAAAGTATAAAAACGAAGACTTCAGTATCACAAACATATTGCTGTGAATGCTGTTTCTACCATTTACTCGTTTTGTGGCCTTGGGGAAGATGTTTACACATTCTGGAGCTTCAGATCCTCCAACTATAAAACCAGCATAAAAATAATCCCAACTCTCTATGATTATTATGAATACTAAGTGATAGCAGATATAAAGAATTTAGTACATTTGGTGTAAAGTACTCATTAATATTGCCTACGATTACTGCTTAAATGCATCAAAATGCTACATAATTCTAGATTCCATAGGATTAGGTATGAGCTTCCTCTTAAATTGGTTCTCATAAACAATATTATTTAAGCTGGTCCTTACAATGGCACCAAGCTAGCAAATATTAAGAAACTAAATTATACAGTATTTTAAGTCAAACAGAATTGTTGTTTTACAATCCAAAGACCACAAAGTGATCTGAAATTTAAACAGACTAGCAAATGACTTCATTTCTTAGGACTGCTAATTTGCAGGATTTAGAAACATACAATTGCCTATACATGAATGTCAAGTCTCTTGTTTAAATAATACTAGCAGAAAAAAAAACTAAAAATAATTTTTAAATACCCTACTAATGATAAAGTTGGTTTCCTTGACAATGGATTCAGTTTTATCCCTAAGATACTTATCACTTAACAAGATTAAACTGTTACAGAATAAAAGTTTGTTGCAAGAAAGTAATGTATAACAATGAAAAGGGCACTGGAGATTCAAAGAACTCTATTGGAATTACAATTGGCCTCTTAACACCTATGTAAAATTAGGCAATTTATTTATTTTATATGAGCCTCAGTTTCTCCATCTACCTCAAAGTTTCTTAAAATGATCAAATAAAACATACACAAAGCCTGATGCATAGCTGATATTCAAAATGTTAATTCACCATCCTATCTCCCCTTGAGAGGTAGCTCCCAGAACAGGAAGCTTTACAAATAACAGAAAAAAGCAGTCACCATGTTCAGACTGAAAGCAGTTGGCCATAAAGGTACTTCTATTAAATCAGAGACCTAGCCCCTAAGGGGCTACTCTAAAACTCGAGGGGAAAGTTTGTATCTTAGTTTTATGTCCCCTATGCCTAGCATGCTTTTCTAATTTAAAAAAAAGAGCACGCAATAAATGCTGGCTAAGCTAAATTTTATTTGTCCTCTCCCTCCATTCTATTCTTTGGCTAAAGTATTTAGCACATAAAAAGCACTCAAAAATTATTTTTTACTAAAAGGATGTATAATTGCCTTAGAATAAAACAAGAAAGTATATACAAATATACATAATGTGATTAGAATTTGTAAAGTTAAAAAAAAAAAAAGCAAGGTAATTAGTGTTAGAAGAAAACTCTATATTTAACATTCATGTAATTCATAGATGGTACCAGCTGTTCATGAAGACACGCTGTTTTGAGAGTCTAAAGCAAATTATTTTTAAATTAAGCAATTAGTGTTTCAGTTTTTCCAGTGTAGGTGTACATACAAAGAGAATCTTAAAACATAGCTGAGAACATTCTGAACTAAAGTTTTTTTCACTGAAATAAACCACTTCCTTTACAAAGCCCACATAATTTTAAGCAGAAAGCCAATTAATTCTGAAGTTACCTGTGTAAGTATAAAATTCTCCTGTCTAAATAAAAATACTCAGTGATGAATAAATTAGTGAAAAAATATTTTCAACGAAAAATATATTCAAAAGGGGAAACCAAAAAAGATGCATTAAATATGACTGTTAACAATCTACTAAAAAGGATTAAAATAAAAGAGGCATTTTAAGTGCATTATTGAAAAGTTCATACAGATTTAGTAGGATTCATAATATCTCATATTTCTTTGTAATATAAACTTTTCAAATTAATCACAGGATTTATTTCCAGGATAAAGATAAAATCTCATAATACATTTGACCTGAGCAGGAAAAAAAAAAGAGGTTGCATTTTCTCATAAAAATCAAATGTTACTATGTTTCCCATTTACTGATGAGATACATAGATGGCTAAGAGAAAGACAATACAGCAAAATAAACAAGTAGGAAAATAATGATCTTAGGGAAACTGTTTATAGCTCCTTTATCTTTTTTTTTAACTTCTTGAATCTTCAATAGGGAACAACCTGACATTAAGAACCAAAAGTGGCCGGGCGCAGTGGCTCACGCTTGTAATCCCAGCACTTTGGGAGGCCGAGGTGGGAGGATCACGAAGTCAGGAGATCGATATCATCCCGGCTAACATGGTGAAACCCTGTCTCTACTAAAAATACAAAAAATTAGCCGGGCGTGGTGGCGGGCGCCTGTAGTCCCAGCTACTTGGGAGGCTGAGGCAGGAGAATGGTGTGAACCCGGGAGGCGGAGCTTGCAGTGAGCCAAGATTGCGCCACTGCACTCTAACCTGGGCGACAGAGCGTGACTGTCTCAAAAACAACAACAAAAGATAAGAACCAAAAGTATGACAATCATCACCTGAGTTATAAATAATATTAAAGATATTCATATACAGATATACTATGTAAAGTTTAACAGATTAACACTATGAAAATGGTAAAACAATGCTAGAAAGAATATAACCTCATCATATAAAAGTAGGCTTTACTTTCTAAACAAAAGTTTTACTTGAAGGGAAAACTAGATAAAATTCAAGAGAAAAGGAAAATGATATATAATAGGTTTCTAACCAGTATAGGTAAACCACTATTACTTAAAGCACACCTTGTCAATAGTAGCTCAATTATACATTTATTTCTTCAAACCAAGCAAATACTTTTCAACAATCAATTATCTTAATGATCTGATTAGTATAAACATTTATCAGCTACTTTATTTGTGAAGCAATGGAAATACCAATTTTGAAAACTGTGAAAAATGGCCAATTTAAATTATACATGATAGTTTTTCCAGACTTTTAGACCAACTATTTTTCTCAATGCTCACTTTTTTTAACATTAACTATTTTTTCAATGAAATAAAATTAATCCAGTGGTAGAAAAAGCCTCAATAGGAATCGTAAGAGTGAAACCTCACTTCACATAATATCTACTCTGTTGAAAACTATCTTCCAGTTGACTAATTATAAAATTTTAATCCATAAATAATATTTTTCTGAGAAGAGGATCCTTTAAAACAATAATGATGGGCCAGGAGCAGTGGCTCACGCCTGTAATCCCAGCACTTTGGGAGGCCAAGGCAAGCGGATCACGAGGTCAGGAGATCGAGACCATCCTGACTAACACAGTGAAACCCTGTCTCTACTAAAAATACAAAAAATTAGCCAGGCATGGTGGAGGGTGCCTGTAGTCCCAGCTACTCGGGAGGCTGAGGCAGGAGAATGGCGTGAACCCGGGAGACGGAGCTTGCAGTGAGCCAAGATCGCGCCACTGCACTCCAGCCTGGGTGACACAGCGAGACTCTGTTCCCCCCCCCCAAAAAAAAAGATGTATGAATTTTAATTTCTGCATTTTCCTGTGGAAGACTTTGTGTTACTCAGTTTCATATTCTTGGGGGTGTTCTTTTTTCTTGGTAGATTTAAGGTGGCAAGGAAAATAACATCAGAAAATTAAGATTATTCCACAATTTTATTCCCCAAATATATGCTTTTTTAGCAGTTCATTCATGGGCATGTATAACACAATTATAAAATAACACTCTAAGGTTATATGTATTTGCTGTTAACAAAATGAACTAAAATATTGTCTAAATTAAGATATGTTAACATGTAATATATTATTTTAGAAGTTAGTTCTAACTTATTACCAGAAGAGGCTAATTTATGTAAATACTAGGAAGTTCACATTCTAAAACTATAGATATATTAAAATACTGAAAATTTCTCTGGGGGAAAAAAGAGAAATCTTCTGGAATGTTTAGTGGTATCAAGTTGACGTGATACTGGAGCTATTATACATAAGCTCCTAAATCTTTAGGACAAGGCCTGTTGTATCACACACCGAGAAAGAAATTGTCACAAGCCTCTCAGATCGGTCTAGTTTCACAGTTGAAAAGGGGGTATCTAATCTAACAAGTGCCCTTGGAAAAATACATCCACTTTAAGAGCCAAAGCAAAGATGTTTCTATCCCACTCTTCTTCCAAAAGACACCCATCCCATTTTCCCAAAAGAGAGACAGCAAGAAAAGCAGAATACTGCATTTTCAAAAAAGTAGGAAACAGTCATAATACCAAAGCACAAACTATGAAGAACATCTTACCAAACAGAAATGTGGATCAAACTCAGTGTACATGAGAAACATAGGACTCCAGATTCTGTCCAGAAGCCAGAGTTCTCCAAAGTTGGAAACATACCTCTGAAGGACCCAACAAGGAAAATAGCAACAGTGAAGGCTAAGGAAGAATCTCAGAACCCATCCACGCCAAGGACAAGGAAATCACAAAAACCTTCAAAAGAGAATTTCACTTAGCCTTTCACTGTTTCTGTTTTGCCTCAAAGAGAGAAAACTGACACTGCTGAGAAAACTGCTGCAACATGACCTAAGGATAAACAGCAAGTTCACGAGTACGAGGTGGTCCGAGCTCAGTCACCACACCCCTCCCATTATTCTTTATAAAATGCTGTCAAAAAAGAAATCCCTCCCTTTTCAAATATTCAAAGAGGGCATGACATAGAAGCTATAGGTAAATACTCTAAGAATAAATATGGAGGAAAACAAAAGGCAGATGAAGAATATGTAACAGTTGAATGTAAAAAGAAAAAGGGTTTTTAAAGTTTTATGATATCAAGTATAGCAAAGAAAATACAGTATCTGACACAAGAGCTTAAAAGAAAGACACAGAGGATAAAATAAAGATGATAAAAACAAATAGGAGGACAAATGGAAAAGTAAGCCAGCAGGGCTCAGAAGAACAGAGGGAGAGTGGGAAACTCCTGTAGAAATAAAAGCCACACTGGAGGTGGCAGAATCCAGGTAGCTAGTTAGCAACATGCAACAACAGAAAACAGTAGAGCAGCAGCTGCAAATTCCTCCAGGAAAGAGTAATGCTAAACTATTATTTTCCATTTGTCATGCAAATATAGGTCACAAAATCACTTTTAAAATAACTAATAAACTGTTTTTAAAAACTGTTTAATAAATTGTTTTAAAAAATTGTTTAAAAGCTAATAAATTCAGTAAAGGTGTAAAGGTGTAAAGGAGAACACCTTACCTAAGAATTTAAAATATTAACACAATTAATGAGAAACAGAAAAGGGGTGAATTGTAAATGTTCACATCTCCATTTTTAACAGTGAGAGATCAATATACATTCTTTAAAGTTAGTGAAGTTAAAAAGATAAAGTATGTTATTATATGATAAAAATGAACTATAAAATTTCCAAGTTATCATAGAATACACAAAGATAAAAACAAACACAAATCATATCAAAATATGTAAATATAAAAGACAACAACTTTTTAAAAAATGACAGACATTATTATCTGGTCTATTAATAACATAAATGAGAAGAACCCATCTATTAAAACAAAGACTCTCTATCCAAACCCAAGTATATAAATACAGGAGATACAACTAAACCTAAGCGACTCAAAACATTGAAAGCAAAAGAAAGGACAAATAAAACAAGAGAAAGCAGCAATCATGATATTAATGCTAAACTGAATTTAAGGCAAAAAGCAAAAAACTAGCAAAAAGGGAAATTTAATGATAAATTCAAATCCATAGAAAGATCATGTATCTTTGTATATCAAATTTTACAGAGTAAACTCTCCAGGCAATATGAAATAAAAATGCAAGAGTGTTATATATTAACTTACCACTCTCAGCCTATCGCCAATCAAAAAAAAAAAAACAAAAAAAACAGATTATAAGAATAATGAACAGGCCGGCTGCAGTGGCTCACGCCTGTAATCCTAGCACTTTGGGAGGCCGAGATGGGTAGATGGCTTGGGCCCAGGAGTTCAAGACCAGCATAGATAATATGGCAAGACCCCATCTCTACTAAAATTACAAAAATTAGCCAGGTGTGATTGCAGGCACCTGTAATCCCAGCTATTCGGGAGACTAAAGCCTGAGAATAGCTTGAACCCAGGAGGCAGAGGTTGCAGTGAGCCGAGATGGTGCCACTGCACTCAGGCCTGGGCGACAGAGTGAGACTCCATCTCAAAAAAAAAAAAGAAAAATAAGCTAACAGAAAATTATTGTATTTTGTATTCTGCAAACAGAACAGTGTTGTAGACAAATGCCTATGAAATACACTAGGTCGCAAAGACAAACTCAATAAACAGAGTACAGACCAGATACTCTGATAAACAGTATAATAAAACCAGTAATCATAACAAAAATAACAAAACTCCCCAACAACCAAAATTCTAAAACTCTCTTGGACTCTTGGCTTAAAAAGGAAATGAAAATTAAAATTGTTGATTATCCGGAAAATAACAGTAACTCGAAAAGAACCCACAAGCCACCGCAAATGTAGTATTCATAGGAAAAATAATGACTACAGAGATAGAATTAAATAAGAATAAAGTGAGAATTATGCATATCAACTTTAAAATATTAGAAAGGAACAAGCAAAGGATGAGGCTAGATTCTAATCTAACAGTTTATTTAAACAGAGATCTGAAATTTACGTGGCAAAATGTTAGCTTGTTAAAACCAAGTGCTAGTTCCATGAGTGTCTGTTACATTATTTTTTGCATTTTTCTGTTAGAAATTCCATAAATAAAAACTAACTTTTTTTTGAGACAGTCTCACTCTGTCACCCAGGCTGGAGTGCATTAGCACAATCTCAGCTCACTGCAACCTCTGTCCCCAGGCTCAAGCAATCCTCCCACCTCAGCCTCCCAAGTAGCTGGGATCACAGATGTGTGCCACCACGCCCAGCTAATTTTTTTGTATTTTTGGTAGAGACGGCTGTTGCCCAGGCTGGTCTTGAACTCCTGAGCTCAAGCAATTCACCTACCTCGGCCTCCTAAGTGCTGGGAATACAGGCATGAGCCACCGTGCCTGGCCATAAAAACTTTTAAGATGAATTAAAAATGCATATATGTTAAATATTCTACTCAGAAGGATAGGAAATAAAAAGCAAAAAACATAAGGAAAATACATTAAGTCATACACAAACTTACAAAGTAATGAATTAAACCAGGAGAACTAATTACAGATCTAGGAACTAAAATTTAGGGAAGAAAAAACAAAATAAATTGCAAGGTAATTAAAAAAAAAAAAAATGCTGGGCAGAGAGAAAGGGGAGACTAGAGGAGAGAAAACCATACTGAAAATGAGAATAGAGAAGTAACTACAGACATAGAAAAATCTAAAAGAGTAAGACAATGTTTGGTACAATGCACAACAAACACATTTGTCACCTTGGATGAAATGGATGTTTTTCTAAGAAAATTAAAACTTTCAAAACTGATCCCAGAATCTTCGAAAAGATAAATCCTATCATTAAAACATATCATTTCAATGCTACTGAATTATTTGAAGACAAAATCATTCTAAATTTTTTGTAAAACCATCACAAGAAAAAACAATATCCAAAGAGCATACACATACACACAATTTCAAGTAATTTTATGAATAGATGAAATCATCTTAAATAAAATGTTAGCAAATAAAATCCATCACCTTAAAAGAAAAATCCACCATGACCAACTGGAGATGGTTCTACATCATAACACTAGAACAATACTAGAAAATCTACTAAGATAATAATAATGTCTAACGTTATCTAACCTTTGGCAACTCTGGAGACAGTATTTTTTTCCTTCAGAAATCTCTTGCTAGCATTAAATACAACAATAAAAATTACAGCTGGATTTTCTTCTTTTTTTAGTAACGAGACAAGCTATTTCTAAAGCTCATATGGGAAAAAGAGGCATGTGAGATAACTCAGGAAAACTACAATAAGGAGTGAAAAAAACAAGAGAGCCTACCAAATATTAAAACAGGTACTAAAAAGCTATAGTAATTTAAAAAGATACTACGATAAATCCATCTTTCCACACGGAGACAAGATGGTGGAGAAATGGGATTCCTATGTTAGCCCTTAATATCAGCTAAATCAAAGATCCAACTGTAAAACAATGAATCTGACAAATGTATTAGAAAAAACAAGGACACTTTTTTAAAAATTATCTTGTCACAGTGGAGCATAACTTTCCAAAACCCTAAGAAAAAAGGCTAATAAATCTGAATATATAAAAGTTCAAAATCTATCTTCTAAAAAAATGACCTGACAAACTAGAAGTCAGAAAGTGTTTTCCATGCATATAACAATTTTTATGACTAATTTCCTTAGTATATAAATATGCACATATGTATGTGTGCATATGGATCCACACATATACATACACATACACACATACACAGACACACACATCCTAAAAATCATGAAACAAGAGATAAACCAGCAGAAAAGTGGGCAGATTAAGAGTAGACAGGGAGAAAAATATAGCTTTACAGATAAGAAATATAAATAAATGAAAAAAATATTTTCCAATTATCAGGTTGGTATAATACCAAAAGGAATAATACCCCTATCTATAAGAATTTGGGCAGAAATGCTCATAAACTAGTGGGAGGGAAATCAATTTCTATCAAGAGCAATTAGGCAATATCTATCCAAAACTTTCAAGTGTATCAGTTCAATTTCTAGAAATGTAGGATGTTCATTTATTATCAGCAATAACAACTGGAACACTTAAAATGTTCATCAACAGAGGCTGTTTAAATAAATTATGGTATAATCATATTACAGAATTCTAGGTAGCTGTTAAATGAGATTGATCTGTATATGGCAGTAAAGAAAGTTCTGCAAAATGCTTTAAGTGATACATATGCAAGTGTTACAGTATATTCTCCATTTGTATAAAAATGTATCCGTACATTCACATGTGTGTAACATGCTAGTGAAACCTTTGGAAGAATAAAGAAGAAACAGTGTATTTACAGTGGCTCCCTCTAAGGAACAAGATTGTGGGACCATATTAGGAGACAGACTCAATTTTTACTTAAAATCCTTGCCTACGTTTATGTGCCAGACATATTCTGAGTTGGGAATACAGCAGTGAATACACAAAATTCCTATATTTGTAGGACTTACGTGGAAGGGGGGTGGAGGGAGAGCAGAGAGAAAACATAACAAAAACAAGTGTATATACAACAAACACAGTGTCAGAGGATATAAGTGCTGTTAAGAATAAAGCAGAGTGACAACAGAAAGTCTATGCATGTGTGAGAGAGGAATTACGACTTCACATGGGGTGGTAATAAAGGCAGAACAGTGAACTACGGGTGCATATGAAAGTTCCCCTACCCCATGATTGAGAGTAAAGTGATATCGAAACTACCATTCAAACAGTGATTAGCCAGGAGGGAAGGGGGAGAGAAAAAAGGCAAGCACTATAGAAGCAGAGGAAACTCAGGTAGGTGTTCTTGGGTAGGTTTGGGTAAACAGGTACAAAACAGAAATGAGCTCATAAAGGGGCTCAGGAAATAAAAGGATTTAGATAGGGAGAGAGAAAATTAGATCTTTAGTTTAGAAAACTTATTCTGGCCAAAATAAACTGAAAAGTCAAGAAACCAGTTAGATGTTTAGGTAATTCTGCTAAAAGCTAATGGCCTGTAAAAGGAAAAGTAACAGGAAATAAAATAATAAAAATAAAAGTAACAATAAAGAGGAAAAGTAACAATAAAGGAGAAAATAATGAAGAGGAAAAATAACAAGAAAGAGTAGTGGGCCAAAAAATGTACAGTTGATTCTCATTATTCATAGGTTCCACATTGTGAATTCACCTAATCACAACAAATTTACTTGTAATCCCAAAATCACTACTCACTTTTGCACTCACTTGTGGACATGTGCAGAGCAGCAAAAAAATCATCCAATATGCAAGTTCCCAGGTGAGGTGAGGAAGGTGACAGTCGGCTTTCTTGTTACAGCTCTCATACTGTAAACAAATGTCCTTTTCATGGTCTACCTAGTGTCACATTTTTTCCAGTTTTGTACTTTTTGTTGGTAATTTTGTGCTTTTTGTTGATAATTTTTAAAATGGCCTGTAAGTGTAGTGCTTAGTATTCTAAACACAAGAAGGCTAGGATGTGCCTAACAAATAAACGATGTTAGATAAGGAGATAACGCATGAGTTACAGTGCTGTTGGCCTGAGTTCGGTGTTAATGAATCCATGCTATACACGTCCATTAAATAAGGTGTCTTTAAATAGAGACACATATAAAACAATGTTATGTATTCACTGATTGATGAAAATGTTATGAGAGGCTCACAGGAACCTACCCCTGTATTTCCTGTAGGAGCAATGGTCAGTATTCATTATTTCGGTGTTTGTAGTGACTATAAAACATAACTACTGTAAATAACAAGAGTCGACTATATATGTATGCATATTATATGCACACACACGTATATTTACTTATTTGTAAGGTGAGAATAACAGGAATGGTAATCAATTATGAGTAGCAGGTGAAGAGAGATGAACCAAGGATGATACTAGGTTCCTGGTTTTGGTTAACTAGATGGTGATAGTAATAACAAAGACGGGAAACAGAAGAGAAGGTGGCACCTTAGATGAGGAAGACAAAGATGTCAGCTTTGAAGGGTATAATATGCCACACTGTAATAAAGATAATCATGTGTTGAAGTGTGCATATATCCCCCTCCCCTTTGACGTAAGAATACTATCTTTGTTCATCTTGGGTTATATCTTTCATCTAAAACGCTTTTCTTCACTCATCCAGTAGATATCAGGCCTGTCAATTTCAGAAATAAATACGCATTTTATCACTTCTTTTTTTTTTTTTTTGAGACAGGGTCTCACCACACTGCCCAGGCTGAACTTGAACTTCTGGGCTCAAGTGGCAATCCTCCTGCCTCAGCCTTCCAAAGAGCTCGGACTACAGGTGCATGCCACCACCATACCCAGCTCATCATTTCCTTTGCCTTCCACTGTCATCTCTGCAATTACATCGCCAATATTCATCACAACCTATAGTATTTCTAGGTGAGTCCTAAACAGTAAAAAGAATATATAAAACTTTACCCCATGGAAAGCAAGAATTCTAAATGCCAAATATCTTAAAAGAAAATTTTCACAAACAGGTAGTTTGTTTTTTAATTTGTTTGTAGAAATAAAACAGTACTTTCAGCATAAATGATTGAAAGATCATTCGGAAATATCAAGTTTATATAGAAAATCCTAATGGATAGATTGCATGTTTTTACACTTGATTTAGGAAAATCTCAGAATTTTCATTTCTTTCTGTGTAGCTTTTACAAAATATATACAAACTCAAAATGTGACAAATTTTTTACAATCTAAAAATTAAAATTGTGTAACTGCATAAACTGAGCTTTATGTCATTATAAATATATAGGTAAAAGAAAACAAGTATAGAAATTCATATTAATCCCTCCCTGTCTAGTCCACATTATTTATGTATAATCTACTGTTTATATATAAAACAATTTCTGAACTATTATAAAATTGACTTTATAACCAAATATATACCTGCATGAACATAAAAGAGAAAACATGTTGATACACAGTTCTTTCTCAACATACAATGTATACTTGTTTATTTGCAATGGTCCACATATAGATTCAGGGTCAATTTAAAAAGGGAAATAATCATAAGAGAACTCATTATTCTTCTCTTTAACTGTATTTTATCTTCAGTGGTTTCTTTTACTTACAAAAAATGAGCACCTTATTAGTTTTATCCCTGGTATGACAATTAGTTACATGACCCCCCACTGAATACTAAAAACTAAATATAAAACACTGACTATAGTTATCATTACATATGAGAAGAAAAAGTGTAAAAGGCAAGTTTAAGAAAGACAGATTCAAAGCTAAAAGGAGAAAAAAAGGTTAAAATGCCAGTTTAGTAACTAGGAAAGGTTTTAAAAAGGAAAAGTTTTAAAAAGTGCTCTGTACAGAAATGAAACCCTGGTTCTTGGCAATTTATTGTAAGAAGAATCATATCCAAAAGAGCCAACTAAACACTTTAGAATGCAAAAGGACAAAACATCCATCCATGAACAACATCAGATCTTTTAAGAAACCAAAAAGAGTGAAGAGCAAAAATTGTTTTTAATGTATTTTATATCATTTAGAATATAATTACAATATTATTTCTATTCCTAAAGTAAATTATTAATGCCCTTGATCATAATGCAAATAAAAACAGCTTTGCATCTTAAAATTTATAGCTGAACTGGAAACTAAAGTAAACTAAAACACCTAGCATACCTGAGCTACTAAGACAGCAGTCAATAAACAGCAGCTGGTACAGAATATACACTTAGTGCCAACAATCACAAGGAGCATATTCATGAACAAGCAGACACTTGGCTTTTTACCAAGGACCAATGGCCAAGGGTGGAAGGTGGAAAGGTCTGCTCAGTTCCACCTCTGCAATCTCAGAGACTGTGACATTCCCTTAGTCAACAGCCAAGTACTTGTCGTGTACATGCCTGACAGACCAGTAGCCAAGCCAAGGAAAATAGGAAGCCTGGAAACCTATTTAAGATATCGTTGCCATCTCTTACCACCCTATAATATATAATTTTTTTCCCCACCAAAAGAATCTCATACCTGGTAGTTACAACCCTAATCAGCCAACAAATGGAGACCTAGTTCAACTGACAAGGTCTACTATATGGCTTTAAAAGTATTGCATTTCCACTTGAAAATTACTTTGTTATAAAAGAGGTAACACAATAGTGCTGCTATTCAATATTCAACTACAGTATAGATTACAGAAGTATTTGAGGATTCATGTGCAATGTGGACCACCTGTGCAGCACTTAACCTATCAATAATTATCATCAGTTACAAACAAACTCTTATAATTAATTAATTCACTCCTAAATTGAAGACTGCCAATATATACATCTAGTTCAGTCATACACTAATTCAAAGTTACTAAAATGTTTGACCAAGGTTCAAGACTAGAAAAACAATCTCAACCACTGGGATAATTAAAATTTTAAAATCAATCACAAAATATAGCTTGTGATTTAAATGATCTCCTAACCATTAGTATTATGGTGCACTGATATATTCAATTAAAAAACAAAAACCTGAAGACATCACAAGAAATCAAGAAGTGTTTGGTTTAAAAAAAAAAAAAAAGACATAATGCCATCTTAACTTTTCCCATCGAAATACTGAAAAACATCACACAGAGATTAAAATTTTGGAATGTCATTCTGAAAATAAACAGAAACAAAAGTAACACAAAAAATTATCAAATGTACAGTAAAGTAGCTGCCAGAGAAAAAATATTTACTGGGAAAAGATCAGCCTTTTCATTTTCATTAAAAAAAATATTTGGCCAGGCATGGTGGTTCATGCTTGTAACCCCAGCACTTCGGGAGGCCGAGGTGGGCGAATCACCTGAGGTCAGGAGTTAGAGATCAGCCTGGCCAATGTGGTGAAACCCCATCTCTACTAAAAATACAAAAACTAGCCAGGCATGGTGACATGCACCTGTAATCCCAGCTACTCGGGGGGCTGAGACAGGAGAATCACTTGAATCTGAGAGGCGTAGGTTGCAGTGAGCCGAGATCATGCCACTGCACTCCAGGCTGGGGAACACAGTGAGACTCCGTCTCAAAAAAATAAAATAACATTTTAGATACTACTGTATTATATTTTTGCAAGGAATACTAATAATATCTCCATCATTTTACGCAAAAAGCTATAATTCCTAAGTAGCATTTTTCCTTGGTATTCCTTATTTCTAGAAATCATTCATTCAAGTCGGTCAGATGTTATTCTTGGCATTAATAAGTCCATTCTACTGATTTCTCCCTTTAAGGCAATGATTCTCAAACAGAAATATACATTTTGGGGAATAATTTTGAAAATACACATTCCCAAGTGCCATTCCTCAGAGACTGCTTCAGCATATATGGAGTGAAGCCTCAGTGTCTGTGTTCTGAAGTAATTCCTCCAGTGATTCTGATTGCTAGTTGAGAACCACTGCTTTAAGGGATTAATTACATACTTATTCTAATGATTAGAAAAGCTTTTATTGATCCCCCATTGCTGAAACTTTGTCACTGTGGGGCACACAGCTGTCAGTAGCAAAAAGGAAAACTCCACATTCCATTACTTACTGAAAAGAACAAGTTAGGCCGGGCACAGTGGCTCATGCCTATAATCCCAGCACTTTGGGAGGATGAGGGGGTGGATCACAAGGTCAAGAGATCAAGACCATCCTAGCCAACATGGTGAAACCCCGTCTCTACTAAAAATACAAAACTTAACTGGGCATGGTGACACACGTCTGTAGTCCCAGCTACTCAGGAGGCTGAGTCAGGAGAATCGCTTGAACCCAGGAGGCGGAGGCTGCAGTGAGTGTCACTGTCACTGCACTCCAGCCTAGCCACAGAGAAAGACTCCATCTTAAAAAAATAAGAACAGGCCGGGCGCGGAGGCTCACACCTGTAATCCCAGCACTTTGGAAGCCCGAGGCAGGCGGATCACGAGGTCAGGAGATGGTGGAGACCATCCTGGCTAACACGGTGAAATCCTGTCTCTACAAAAAAAAAAATTTTTTTTTTAAATTAAAAAAAAAAAAAAGGTAGCCGGGCGTGGTGGCGGACGCCTGTAATCCCAGCTACTCGGGAGGCTGAGGCAGGAGAATGGCGTGACCCCAGAGGCGGAGCTTGCAGTAAGCCGAGATCACGCCACTGCACTCCAGCCTGGATGACAGAGCAAGACTCTATCTCAAAAAAATAAAATAAAATAAAGTAATAATAATAACAAAGAAGAAGAAATAATAATAATAATGAAGAAGAAGCAGAAGCAGAAGCAGAAGCAGAAGAAGAAGCAGAAGAAGCAGCAGAAGCAGAAGAAGCAGCAGAAGCAGCAGCAGCAGCTAAAGACATCTGGTAAAATTCTCCATTCAAAGAACATGCAACCATACCTGAAAACACTTTTTATACATTTATTTTAAAGTGTATATTTAGGACAAATGGTTTTTAAAAATGTAAAAAAATAATTCACATATTAATCCAACTTCTATATTTACATGGTTCCTTAAAAGATTTTCAGTTTATTATTATCAAAAATGTATTTCAACAATCTCCACAGTACTCTCAAAAGTCAGGAATTTTAAGATTTTTCTAATAGAAAAATTTTAGTATTTATCTACAGAAAAATAATGAAACTAGGAATTATATCATATTTTAAAATATAACGTCTCAGCTATGCTGTGCCACATAAGAATAATCTTCACACTAAACTATAATAATCCCAAATGCTGGCATTTTCGTTTAAGAACAAAGCACAAAAATATTTCATAGAAAAAAATACTTTGTCATAAGAAACATAGAAAGTTGAATGCTTCAAACAAAAATATCTGAGGTCTGATTTCACAACATCAAGTTTCCATATCCACTTTGTAAACATATACTCAGTATAGGTTACCAACTTAAATAAAGCCAGTTATCACTGAAAGAAGGCATAGTTTAAAAAAAATTCAGTGCAAAAATAAGTATCAACTAATCAACTGACCTAGGACAATTTTCATAAAAATCACAATTTGAATCCCATAATATAAAGTGATTCCTCTGAAGACTTTAATTAAAAATAAAAAGCTCTACAACAGCAATCAAGTTTTTCTTTTGTTACTATTCTCTAGTAAATGCTTTTTTTTGATTAGCTTTTACAATGTCATCAGGTGATGCTGATTTGAAGTCAAATGGTGTTATCGCTACAAGAGGACTTATTTCTTTGTCCTTTACATCTTGAACTTGTCTACTATAAAGAAAAGTCTTATAGAGGTCAAGGGTGCGTCGCTTGCAGCTTTTCAGTGGGTAACGAAGACACAGTGTTGAGGCAAAAGCTGAAGGTCTAGCAGCAAGGGCCTTGGTCCAAGAGAGAGAAAAAGGTGGTTTCCTGGTCAGACAGCCTTTATTGTTTTTTTTATTATCCTTAGCAAGATTGGAATTCTTCCCTAGCTTTGAATTTAGAACTTTAGTTCGTGATGATGGACCAATGGATTGGTCTACTATAGGCTTTGGAACAAAATCTGGGTTTTTTATAAGGACACTAAGATCAATATTTGAATCTATTCCAGGAGACCTCACTTCAGATAAACTGACCTCAAAGGACTCTTTCCTAATCTGAGAGTTGTCTACATCAATTGTTTCTGCAATCAATTCAGAAAGTGACAAATTCTCAAGGTCTCTTGTGGGAGAAGCTTTATGAAATGCCAATGACGAGAGAGATCCTGTTAATTCTGATATTCCGGGTGAAGACTGACAGCGATTTGCTAATTGTGACAGAGGAAAGGATCCCAAACTTAGATCTGTGAAACTGGCAGATGACTGGTCATAAAGGTCAGATAAAGTAAAGCACTGGCTTATATTGTTTTCTTTGTGTTCCTGAAACAGTTCAGTGAGGGATGGACTTTCACACTGAGAAAACTGCAAATTATCATTTTTTAAAATGTAATTCTCAGCACTTTGTTCAACTAAAGAAACACTTCCAACTTCAGTTTCTTTACTAGCATTTAAACGATCAACAGTCATATTTTCCAATGAGCTAGTTAAGTACAAATGATTATTTGAACTTCCTAAACTGTCCCATACTGGAATGTTTTGAAAATCAGATAGCGAATTATTTTGAATATATAAAGTATTATTCGGTGTTGTGCTCTTTATGATTACGGGCTTTAAATCTGGCATTTCTTTCAATGCAGAATCATCTTTGGAAATACATTCAGATGCATGAAGTCTCAACAAATCAGCATCTACGTTCTTTGACAGTAGACTTTCCAGACTCTCTGTAGATGATAATCTGACTGATGGCTGACTTTCACAGGAATCTCTTGACATATCATGAATTAGGTTAGCTAGTGAAAGTTCTTTTGTTAACTTACATGATTCTAGTTTCTTTTCACTTTTAAGTCTGTCAAGTTTCTTTCTTCTATGGAGTAAATAGTGACTTGGAACTGAAGAATTATGAGATAATCCATATTTTCCTACTGAGCTAGACAAATCAAAGGGTTTGCAACTATAATCCAAATGATTTGCTGACTGAGGATAAGAACTTTGAACATTATCAGCTGAAACTTCAGAAGAAGAAAATAAGACTCCTTACCTTACAAGAGCCATTAATTTTCAGATGAATAGGTTGATACACGCAGAAGACAGTCACAGCAACCAAAAGGAAACATGAAATGAGGCATTTAATTACTAAATGCTTCTTTTGATTATGACATGAATAAAGTGATACTTGATCATTACTTAACATGAATACTCTAAAAACCAATAAGGGAGTATTACCTTCCTTTAACAATTTAAAGTACTCTTTATACTCTATTCACTGATAAATACAATGTAAGTCAGTCAATGTTCTAATTTTCATGAATTTAAAAATGTGAGGTTTTAACCATAATTAAATTATAGTCAGGATTGTCTCAAATTCAAAAACTTCTTTAAAAAAACAAAAGAAACTAGGTTCATTTTATTCTGTATTTTAATGTATTAGAAACAAATAAGCAAACAAATAACTCCCAGTAATTTCTACCATAATCTGGGATACACTACCAATACAAGATGACATATTACAGATTCATTCCCATCACAGCCAGTTAAAAGTGCCCATCTGTGGGCCCAGCATCCCCGGAAAACACTCTTATTTCATCGTAACAGGCTGTATGCAGCTTTGTTGTAGAAAAATTTAGCCCAAAGGTTACAATAAACACTGACATAAGTAAACAAATTGCCATACTCATACTGAGAGATAGCATGCCAATTAACATAATGCTACCACCTCAGTTCCCCTCTTACGTCCACTGAATTCCAAATTTCACCCCAAATTTTACAAATTTAAAATTAAATCTCTGGCTATAAAATGCAAAGTAGTATAATTATGATACTTATACCTAATTATATTTAAATTTTTAAAAGTATACATAATAAAAGCATAAAGGGATTTTTTTTAACATTAATTAGCTGGCTGTTAATTTCCTTTTCCTATTTCACTAGAGTTTAAAAAAATAACAATTGAAAAGTTCTGTAAGCTACTAACAAGAAGAAAAAGATGTCTTGTCTTATCTAATTTTATTTCCACTCTGTTGTTAGTTATAAAATCAAGTAGTGAGGCCGGGTGCAGTGGCTCACACCTGTAATCCAAGAACTTCAGGAGGCCGAGGCGGGCGGATCCCTTGAGGCCAGGAGTTCAAGAACAGCCTGGCCAACATGGTGAAATCCCATCTCTAATAAAAACACAAAGGGCCGGGCGCGGTGGCTCAAGCCTGTAATCCCAGCACTTTGGGAGGCCAAGACGGGTGGATCACCAGGTCAGGAGATCGAGACCATCCTGGCTAACACGGTGAAACCCCGTCTCTATTAAAAAATACAAAAAAAAAAACTAGCCGGGCGAGGTGGTGGGTGCCTGTAGTCCCAGCTACTCAGGAGGCTGAGGCAGGAGAATGGCGTGAACCCGGGAGGCGGAGCTTGCAGTGAGCTGAGATCCGGCCACTACGCTCCAGACTGGGTGACAGAGCGAGACTCTGTCTCAAAAAAAAAAAAAAACACAAAGAAAAAAAAAATAAGTCAGGCACGGTAGCATGCACCTGTAATCCCAGTTACTTGGGAGGCTGAGGAAGGACAATCAGTTGAACCCAGGAGGTAGGAGGCTGCTGTGAGCAAGATCATGCCACTGCACTCCAGCCTGGGTGACAGAGTGAGACTCTGTCTCAAAAAACAAACAAATAAACAAACAAAAAAAATCAAGTAGTAAAATAACCACAAAAACAGTCTACAACAGAAGAAAGGAAACTCAGTACTCATCCTAAAAATTCACAACTAGAAGATCAACTGATAATCAAAAGTTAACAATAACATGCAAGATTTTCTTAATAGCTCAAGCAAATTAAGTATTTTCTTAAAAGCTCAAGCAAATGAAAGCCTCTCTTTAGGCATTAACTATGTAAAACAAGTGAAAAAGAACAAGTAAAGGCATACCTTTTGCCATCTTTCTTGTAGATACTGTTCCCTCATTCTTGTCCTTCAAATTCTGCACTCTATCTTGTTCCAGAACCCCTGACAAAGCCTTCTGCACATCAAACTTGTTCTTCAGAACTGCTTCAATTAATATTTCATCTGGCACAGCATCTCCAAGTACCTCTCTCATGTGATCAAGGCACGAATAAAGACGAGCTAGAAAAGACAACAATGGTCAAAAGCTATACTAAATGGCGCCATGAAAGAACTTTTAATCTTCAAAACTGATTTTAAAATTTACAGCTGTACTAGAATATTCAACTCTCCTTTCTCTTTGGCAAAAATTATTTCTAATGATCACATTTTTATCTACAATATACCTTATCTTCCCTTATCAGAGGAACGATTTCGTTAATTTAAAAATCACTATAATAAAATGTCTCCTGAATAATAGTGACTAAATGTTTCTAAAAAGTGTACATTGCAGATCACTTGGACTCGGGAAGGGGAACATCACACACCAGGGCCTATTATGGGGAGGGGGGAGCGGGGAGGGATGGCATTGGGAGTTATACCTGATGTAAATGACGAGTTGATGGGTGCCGACGAGTTCATGGTTGCAACACACCAACATGGCACAAGTACACATATGTAACAAACCTACACGTTGTGCACATATACCATAGAACTTAAAGTATAATAATAATAATTTTAAAAAGTGTACACTGCACAGTATACATTAATATCTATTTTCAGTCACCAATGATGATGGTATCTGCATTGATCATTTTTCGCATGTACAGAAAGGAAGGGGTGAGTGTGGAACTATTTCTAATTTGTTAGTGAACCCAGTTACTCACAAAGTATATTTCTTTTTTTTTTTTTTTTTTTTTTTTTTTTGAGACGGAGTCTCGCTTTGTCGCCCAGGCTGGAGTGCAATGGCCGGATCTCAGCTCACTGCAAGCTCCGCCTCCCGGGTTTACGCCATTCTCCTGCCTCAGCCTCCCGAGTAGCTGGGACTACAGGCGCCCACCACCTCGCCCGGCTAGTTTTTTGTAATTTTTTAGTAGAGACGGGGTTTCACCATATTAGCCAGGATGGTCTCGATCTCCTGACCTCATGATCCGCCCGTCTCGGCCTCCCAAAGTGCTGGGATTACAGGCTTGAGCCACCGCGCCCGGCCCTCACAAAGTATATTTCTTATATTTCTCAAGCTGCTACCTTGTTTCCTTTTTGGCTAACTTCAGTTCTTCCCAGCTAACTAAAATAATCCTTAATGACTCTTTAAAAAAACAGCAAGATAACGTAATATAAAAATGCCATAAAAACAAGAAAGTCCAGGAAGTTAAGGGGAGGATAGGCTTTTTTTTTTTTTTTGAGACAGAGTCTCACTCTGTTGCCCAGGCTGGAACGCAGTGGCGTGATCTCAGCTCACTGCAACCTCTGTCTCCCAGGTTCAAGCAATTCTCCCACCTCAGCCTCCTGAGTAGCTGGGATTACGGATGCCCGCCACCACACCCGGGTGATTTTTCCATTTTTAGTAGAGATGGGTTTCACCATGTTGCCCAGGCTGTTCTCAAACTCCTGATCTCAGGTTTCCACCTGCCTCAGCTTGCCAAAGTGCTGGGATTACCAGCATGAGCCGCCACATCCAGCCAGCATTCACTTTTAAAATAAAAAAATTTAAGTCTGGAATTATCTCAGCTGTTTATGAATTTTAATTTTCTGATGACAGTATTAAAATTATTAATAATACTTATTAATGATGTAAAATCTGTAAGAGAAGAGAGGCTTTGTATCCCTAGAACCTAAAACAGTACCAGGTAACTAGGGGCCAATGAATAAAAATCTATGATATATTCCTTTATATTTTTGTATAGCACTTGCCAAGTTTCACAATACTTTTATATATATACTTCTTTTGTAATCCTCATAATAAGTCTATGAGCTAGATATATCAGGCAAATTCTAACTTAATAAAGATAAGATTGAAAATCATGGCACTACTAAGTCAGCAATAACCAAAACAGAATAGAGGTTTTCAAACTCCCTATTCCACAAAACCATTTCACAGAATGCAACTTATATTTAATTGTACATGCTCATATGCTTAACAAGTAATCTACTGGCAATACTCTTTCTTTTTTTAAAAAAAAAAAAAGGTATTTGATACTTATTTCATTGGCCCCTTAATTATTAACAATACATTCCTGAAATATTTGGGCAATTCTGCTTTGCTTCAATCTAAGATTAACTTTTAAAGGCTAATAAGCTATACTGGGATAATATTATCTCTTTGATAAATAACATCAATTATTGAAACTGTAACAAAATACTTAGTATAGCTAGCATTAGGGCCTCCTTTTTTTTTTTTTTTTTTTTTTTTGAGATAGAGTTTCGCTCTTATTGCCCAGGCTGGAGTGCAATGGCATGATCTCAGCTCACAGCAGCCTCCATCTCCCAGGTTCAAGTGATTCTCCTGCCTCAGCCTCCCGAATAGCTGGGATGACAGCCATGTGCCACCACACCCAGGCAATTTTGTATTTTTAGTAGAAACAGGGTTTTTCCATGTGGGTCAGGCTGGTTATGAATTTTAAGTAGAGGTTATAGAGTTAGGCTAGCTTGGTTCATATCCTAATGCCACTTACTAGCAGGTACAACCTCAGGCAAGTTACTTCTCAGTGTCTCATTTTTCCTCTCTTGTAAAATGAGGGCAACTGTCCTACTTCATAAAATTGTTGCGAAGATTAAAGATGCTAACACCTGAACAGTACATAGAAAGTACCTAGAGAGCATTAGCAAAAATCAGCTACGATCATTATTACTGTCATCACTTACATGTAAGTCAGGTTGGAATGATTAACTTTCCTTCTCAAAAATAACTCTGAATTTCCTAACTCCTTAATCATTGTCCACTGAGGCATAGCAGGACAGAACTTCCATCCTATTCGTATCCTCTCTCCTTACAATCTTAACAATAATACTCTTTAAAAACACAATTATAAAGTGAGTGCATACAACAGCTACAGACTTTTATCCAGATTTTCCAACGTATTTTCAGAGTTGGTAAATTCCCTTTATTTCTTCTTTATCTGTTGTTTCCCTTTCTGCTTTCTACTTTTGTATATTCATGCTTTCTCTCCATTTTTCTTGAGTTGGTTAGCAGCTGGTATATATTTTATTGATTAATTCAAAGATCAACTCCCAGATTCATAAAATTCCTCTGTTTTAAAATTATTATAAATTTTCAATGTAAAAACAATCATGCCAAGCACAGTGGCTCACGCCTGTAATCCCAGCCCTTTGGGAGGCTGAGGCGGGTGGATCACTTGAAGTCAGGAGACCGAGACCAGCCCGGCCAACATGGTGAAACTCCATCTCTACTAAAAATACAAAAATTACCCATCTGTGGTGGCAGGCACCCACAATCCCAGCTACTCAGGAGGCTGAGGCAAGAGAATCCCTTTAAACTGGGAGGCAGAGGCTGCAGTGAGCCAAGACTGCGCCACTGCACTCCAGCCTGGGTGACAAAGCGAAACTCTTGTCTCAAAAAAAAAAATTATAGAACAAAGCCACACTCCAGAGAAAGATCAAATCCCTGTGCTATCAACAAATGACATTATTGTTATACCTGGCCATTTTAGTTCTGCTATCAAATCTATGGCTTGAGTGATGTTTGAAGCCATGTCATGTTTGGAACTTATTTATAAAAGAAGAAAGCCAAAATATAAATATGTTCATTAAAATGTTTAAGAGAGTTGAAAATATGCAAAAACTCAGAACCAATGACATTACCAAGTTCTATTTTGAAACTTAATTCACACGGATGTAAATCCTGAGTACACTTACCATTGTCACTTTAGACTTCAACTGGTTTTTTTCAAACCTTTTGAACTTAACATCTTTGTAAGTAAAGGAGTTTATGTATTCTAATCATAAGCTCCACATACAGCTTATCAAACAATTAAATCGTCTCAAAAAGGTCTTCTTAACAAATCACTGGAGTTTCTCTCCCATGGAAAAAAATTTTAAATGGGACAGTTCAATTAAAATTCCAGTCACTAAACAACAGCCATACAATTTTTCAATCATACAGTTAAATACACCCCTCACAAAACATACTTAATAAAACATAAATTGTCCTTAATAGGACAGATATGTTTACATCATTACTGTTCATAGTCACTGTTATAAACACTCAGAACAAAACTGATAAATTCTGGTGTGTTCGGTTATTAATCATTTTCAGATAACAGATGCACTACTTTTTGCTATACCTTGATCAAATCCACTGAGCTGATGGTTTGAAACAGAATTGGAAGATTCTTTCAGATCTTCATAATCATATTCTTCTACAGGCTCAACGGAAGGTTTGTCACGCCGTGAATAAATAAACTGAGCAGCTAGAATATAAAATGACCAAAGAATGCTATGGTATAGTCATTTCCTATTAACTTTTTTTACAAATGTTAAAGTAAAAATTAAAAATTCTAATCAATCACCTATAGTTACCCACATTTCAAAATAAGGGAAGAAAACAAAAACAATATCGTACCAAAACATATACCCAAAATCCTACCCGAATGTGCTTACACTTATTAATCTCTTATAATCTTCTTCCTTCTCTGCCCCAATCTCTGAAACCATTCCACTCAGCCTACTTTCTCCATGGCTTCCAAAATCTACCTTTCCTATCATCTCTTCTTTGTATACTATTCTGTGTTCCCTGAAATTTTCTCTTCGATACAAGTATTTCAAACCAAATATCAAACCTCTAATTTACATAATTAAGAAAACACATGGTGGCCAGGCGCGGTGGCTCACCCCTGTAACCCCAGCACTTTGGGAGGCTGAGGTGGGTGGATCACCTGAGGTGAGGAGTTCAAGACCAGCCTGGCAAATACAGTGAAACCCCATCTCTACTAAAAATATAAAAATTAGCTGGGCGTGGTAATGGGCGCCTATAATCCCAGCTACTCAGGAGGATGAGGCAGGGGAACCTCTTGAACCCAGGAGGCAGAGGTTGTAGTGAGCCGAGATCGCACCATTGCACTCCAGTTTGGGTGACAAAAGCAAAACTCCATCTCAAACAAAAAAGAAAAGGAAGGAAAACACAAAGTTAATTTTCACTTCCCAAGAAGTGCTAATTTTGCCTGAATGTAAGAGTTCACAGAAAATACAGACTTTAATCTTTAAACAACTCATGCTTTCAATCACACACTTTCAATCATACACTGACACTGTAAACTAGGGTCATATACCTAACTTTAACTTTCAGACATCTGTGCTACTCTGCAATACTGTCAACACCATCACTCAATATATAACTGGGTATTTATATATATCTGATCAAGGAAAGGAAAGGCAGATTATCAAAATGCTGATACATGCCTGAGTATCATAAATGAAATACAAGTGAGCAAAAGAGAAAACCACAGGCATATCCAAAGTACTAACGCTTTCAGCTCTACTGGATGGCCACTGAACTGAATCCTGGAGACTGTGTTCAATTGTAAAGGAATAAAATTAAAGAATATGTTAAGAAGGACAGAAATACAGATATGATATTCACAAGGCAAGGTATTATTAGAGGTATTATCTAGCTTTCTATAAGAGCACAAAACATGTTAAGTTCATTGACTTGTGTATAGGTTATCAGGAAGATATTACTTATTAAAGGGAAGCTACATTCAAAATTTATAGATATACAATCACACTAGGGGTAGAGAAAAAGACATCAAAATGCATAGATAATGCATAGAACATAAAGCTGCAGTGTATGTGTAACACCTATACTCAGAAGGTTAAAGCATAAGCACTCTGTATTCATTGTAAAAGTCAATGGCCTTACAAATTAGGAGGGAAGGCAAAGAAGAAAAACCTAATGATTTATTTTAAAAGCCAAATGAGTAATACCAGACAACAAGCACTGTGGAAGCACAGAAGTAACCAATGAAGACTGGAGCATTATAATAAAGGAGGTAGAAATATAGGGAAAATTGAAGAGGTGGAAGAGATCCTGAACAAGAACAGAATAAGAGAAATATTAATAAAGAACAGTTGACAGAATTCAATCCATTCTATTACAATGCATGTTTCCTTAAAACAAATTAGCTCATGTCAATGGGCTATGAAAGTGTAACATTGAGGATGCTTTAGTTTATGAAATTTTTCTCCCAATACTTCAAGGTTTTGCATCACTGCATAATAATAATACATATAAAGTCCGATAACACCAACCACAGAGAAATATTATACTGTAAGTATAATTGTATTGTAATGCCACATAGCTTCACATTCTTCCCCTTAGCTCAGTTTGGACATGTGCCCTGTTTGGGCAGCCTTTACTGCTTGGCTCTCCAAGGTCTGTGAGCATTTACAATATTACTCTTTAGTTTCAACCCTTTCTTACATCTCCTATCTCCTTTCACCATTTTTTTTAAAGTGTAAAATCCTATATTTACTGGAATACTTAATAGGAAATTAATTTATCTTTTCAAATGTGCAAGCATTTTTATTAAGATGATTATTTCTGTTAGTACTCTACAGGTGGAGTGGTTTGTCCTGATCTTATTTTTTCCATGTAATTCTGAAGATCACAAAGACTTTTAAGAATGCACGTTATGTTGCATATACCTCTCTATTTCCCCCCTCTTGTGCAAGGAGATAACAACACTGGTATAAAGTCAGCATGGCTAAATAGCAGAAGAGACATCCTATTTCATCAATTCTCTAAGAGGACAACTTTTTTTCACATTACAAATCTCAGAATTAGAGATGTGTCTTTCAATCAAATGACATCTTAGCATTACATAATACTTAGACTGATAGCTTTCAGTTTTAAAGTGGTCCTTAAAATAATGATATACCTTACAATTCATAGCATTTTAGATTTAATGTGGTATAAATGAGGCCCTTTGGTCCCTGGTGCTTTCCTGGCTTTAATAAACTGTGTACAGTTTAGTCTAAAAGTAACAAACATACTTCCCCCAACTTCTCCTCCTACCCATGAAGTAGGAGGGAGAAACCCAAAACAAATTAAAAAAATTAAGTGAGGCATGAAATCAGATGTTTCCCTTAACAAGTTTCAGTCAGGAAGTACTGACAGGGAACAGGAAGTTTTCAATGTACAGGTTTCTCCTCTGCCTGCCAGGAGCTATTTTTTCTGCAATGGGGTCGGGCTGGTCCTGTACCACCACACACACCCAACACATAATTCCAACTCAGAAACCTATACTGTGGCCACTATTCTGGAAGTAGTAATGGTTGGATTTGCGAAGGGTGGGTGGGGGGAAGAGTAAGAAAATTCCCCCAGGAGAAACATTGGGTTGGTGTAAAAGTAACTGCAGGTTTTTCCATTACTTTCAAACGGTGGGTGGGTGAGGCGGGGAGCAGTCCAAACCTCTGAAATTGTACTGAGAGCCCCAAAAGCAACAAATACAAGAAATAATGGAGTGAGAGAAAGTAATGATGAGAAAATGATAAATACAAAATGCTATTCTCTAAAATTGTAAATCACAAACTTTGATGGAAGTGCTTTCTGAAAAAATGGACACTTATAATTTTCAAAACTTAAGGCATTTTGGCAAACATAAAAGTGCAAAGAATTCAAAACCTAACACCTGAAACTTCCTAAAATGGTTTCCTAAACACCTTAAAATAAAAATCACATGAGGCATTCATTAAAAATACAGCTTTCTAGGCTTCTTCCCCTGGAGATTATGATTCAGTGGTGCTGGAATGAAGCAGGAAATTTGTATTCCTAAGAATTATTCCGGCCAGGCACAGTGGCTCATGCCTGTAATCCCAGCACTTTGGGAGGCCCAGGCAGGTGGATCACCTGAGGTCAGGAGTTCAAGACCAGCCTGGCCAACATGGCAAAACCCCATCTCTACTAAAAATACAAAATTAGCCAGGCATGGTGGCGGGCACCTGCAATCCCAGCTACTTGAGAGGCTGAGACCTGAGAACTGCTTGAACCTGGGAGCCACGTGGAGGTTGGGGTGAGCCGAGATCATGCCACTGCACTCCAGCCTAGGATACAGAATGAGACTCTGTCTCAAAGGGAAAAAAAAAAAAAAAACTACTCCCAGCAGATTCATATCACAAGGTAAGATTAAGAAACACTGGTGACCTACAAGTCTTCCCTTTCTTCTGTCACACCAATACACCACTTTGTGGACCATGATCAATTATCTGCACAAAATACTAGCTCCCTTACTCAAAAAACTCCAATCAGTCGACACTAAAAACACAAAATTAAAAACTGTCTTTCACAATTTCGTTCCCATTTTCTTTCCTAGCCCTGTTTCCTCCTGCCACGTGCATTAATCCTGGTAGTCTGATGAAACAAGCCTCACTTACAGGTCACTGCTTAAGCAACACTGTTTCCTCTAGCTGGGATGCCATTCTTACTCCCAAATTTACTAGCTTCAATCCCAACTCCTTCCAGAAGCCTTCCCATACTCTTTCAGTCAGGGTTATTTTCTTTACCCACCATACTGTTGTAGCAAGTTATGTGAACAAGACTTTAAACAAGCTTCCTTATACCAAACTAATTTATAAATGTATTAGAATAACATTTTTCTTACAAAAAAAAAAAAACACACAATAAAGGTTTGAAATTAGAATGGAGCAAATAAAGATTACTTCTAATCATATTCGCTGAAACAAAATACATCACCATTCAAATAAAGTTTTACATACAAACTTTTTGCTACCCCCACTCTTTGACATAGGTTCAATACTCAGTATCAAAGTCAATCTTTCTAAAAGAAAGAAAAGTTAACATTTAAAAATCACCATCCTAGGTTGGGCATCGTGGCGTACACCTATAACCCTGGCACTTGGGGAGGCCACCGCAGGAGGATCACTGGAGCTCAGGAGTTTGAGGCAAGCCTGGGCAGCGTAGTGAGACCAGGAAAACTGGGCTTAATAGAATTCAAAAAAATATACACATGCTGATGAATTTTAGAGAGAAATTCCAATTAATTGGTAAAGTCATTCAATTATCAGACTTCATTACACCATGAATATAATCAGCTATTCAATGACATTAGCTGCTTAAGAAAGGAAAATATTCTTCTAAAACTATTCATTTTTTATTGAAAATTACTTGGAAAATATACCACTAAAGAGGAAAGTTAAGTTTCTTATCTGATATTACTGTTATTTTTAAAATGTTCTGAAAATTTTAAAAATCCAAAGTCGTATGCTTTTGTTAAAAATATCAGTTTTTCACAGAAGAAACTCAAAAACATTTAACTATCTCCTGCTTTGATAAGATCAGTTGGCTTCTGGTGTGTTCGAAAAGTAACTCTCAAGAGTCAGACTGTCCTGAATACAAACCACAGGTAAGAGCCACATCAAAAGCTATGAGAGACACATGGATAAACTCTGACCCTGTCCTCAAGAAAGCTAGGCCATAAATGCAAATCTCAGAGAAACACCCTTTGAAGGTCTGACTTTCTGTGCTGTTAGCTTATTATTCAAGATAACATAACATTTATCCAGAGAAGCCTAAATGACTATATTAACCTGCAATATTAAGGTGTCTTTCAGTAATCCCCCATCTGAAAGATTCCACGCTTACACAAAGCCATATTCAACCAACTTCCAAGTCCTGTAGACCTCAACTCCTGTAAATTTTCTCTTGAATGTATTTCCAAATCCAATGCTACCACTCTTGCCCTCAACAAATGGTTCTCAATGCATATCACGAGCATACCCCCGGTGGGCTTGTTAAAACATCTGCTATGCCTCACTCCCAGTTTCCGACTCTTGGGTGGAGTCCCCAACATTGCATTTCGAACAAACTCTCAAGTGATGCTGATGGTTCACTTTGAGAACACTGTCCTAAATAGCCTCATCTCCTCTAGATAAATACATATAACACTCTCCTAACGAGTCTACTTACATCTACCCATATACCACCTTTAATCCATTATCAATGTATTAGAGATTTTTTAACTCAAATCTAATATAACCATATCATCTTCTCAGTTCTATGAATATGCCATGCTCTCTAATGTGCTTAGAATGCAAGTGATGAGGATAGCACTACCAGACATCACTTTGTCACCTCTAATATTTAAGTTACCTAGTCAACTGTGATGCTGAATTATAGAAGCCCCAAAGGGCAAATGCCTAAGAGGTTCCTAGAAAAATGTGAAATTGTTTTATTCCTAAATCACTATAAAATGTCTTTTCTCTTTTGAATCCCTGAATAAGGAGCTATAAAGGAATGCTGCTTATTAAGCCATCTCTCAGCTTCTAACCTACCATCCTTTACTAAGCTTTGTGATGCTGGATTGAAGTCACTGCAAAGCACGTTTCTTCTTTGATACCCAGCTCCCTTTTAGGATCATCCAATAAGGAGATACTAAAGGGACACTGGAAAGCCAGAGAAGGCAGGCACATGCTCCTCTCCCTTTGCTTCTTGTTCCAGTATCACCCCAGCAATACTCACTTCACCTTCCAGAAGTAGTTTCTTCCAGTAACTGCAATTAATATCCATTTTCGGTTTTTCGAAAACTCCCAGAACCAGCTTCAATCTGCCTCTTCACTCCCCAGACAACACAACCAGCCAGTAGGTTGGAATCCCCTCTTTAAAAGACTGAATCCCCAGCTCTAAGATTCAGGGGCTTTCTGAGGCACCAGCATCAGTCATGCAGTGCCTCCTGCCCAGAGGTCTGAGTCCTGGCCCCACAGTCCCTCTTGAAAACTTCAGAGGCAACGCAGCAAAAAACCGTCTCCTCAAGGTCTAAGTCACAGTTCCAAGGTGCCTCCACCAGCTTCTAAAAGGTGATGTCAACCTTGCCATTTGTTCCCCCAAGAACTAGGGACAGTAAAGTGCTTCCTGAACTTATTACCTTCTTGATATCCTGGTTGCACTTTTTGCATTCTTTGTTCTATAATACCTGGTTAACAACTTTTTATGTTAAATACTTTCTGATAAAATAACTGGTACAATCTTTATCTCCTAACAGAATATGGACTGATAACAGTGAAACATTAAAAGATGAGAGGAAAGGCCACGATTAAGCTAAATGAGAAAAGTACTTGACCAGAAGGGCAGGCCTGTAAATAAAGAGCTAGATGCATTTCAGAATAACCAATTAACAGGAAAAAGGTGGTAAGAGTAGACACGATAAAGATAACTTCTAGCATATCTATGCCTTTATAAAGAAAAAGAAATTATAAAAGTCAGAAGGGACATATTTGGTCAGAAGAGGCTAAAAATGGGATGAAAATAGGTACAGTTTATAAGACAGCCCAGCAGACTAGAAGGTAATTAAGACAAGGATGTCTTAGTCCATTCAGGCTGCTATAACAAAATGCCATAAACTAGGTAGCTTACAAACAGAAATTTCTGACAGTTCAGAGGCTAGGAAGTCCAAGATCAAGGCAGCCTGTGTGCGGTGAAGGCCCACTTTCTGGCTCACAGATAGCACCCACTTGCTGTGTCCTAACATGATAGAAGCGCAAGAGTTCTCCTTGGGACCTTTTTTATTAGGGCACTAATCCCATTTATGAGGGCTCCACCGTCACGGCCTGATCACCTACCAAGGGCCCCACCTCCTAATACCATCACCTTGGGGGTTAGAATTTCAACATGTGAATCTGAGAGAAACACAAACATTCAGACCATGGCAGAAGGCTCTGAAAGAAATGTTTATTAAATCTTTAAACTTGTGAAAAATGAGTTTTATAAATTACATTTATGCTACATTCAACTATAGGTAAATATACTATTATACCCTCTTTCTATACCATAGTAAATTTTTTTTTTCCATTTTTTGAGATGGAGTTTAGCTTTTGTTGCCCAGGCTGGAATGGGGTGATCTCAGCTCACTGCAACCTCCGCCTCCCGGGTTCAAGTGATTCTCCTGCCTCAGTCTCCCGAGTAGCTGGGATTACAGGCACTCGCCACCATGCCTGGCTAATTTTTGTATTTTTAGTAGAGACGGGGTTTCACCATGTTGGCCAGGCTGGTCTCGAACTCCTGACCTCAGGTGATCCACGTGCCTCAGCCTCCCAGAGTGCTGGGATTACAGGCGTGAGCCACTGCACCCAGCCTATACCATACTAAAATTTAGCAGGGCATTTTAACCTGTGTAGATAGTAGGCTGAAATTTGGAGACAAGGGTAGTGTTAGGGAAATAAGTGAGAGGAGGATCAGGACTAATGACGCAGTCTTTGCAGGGAAGAATATATGAATGTTTTCCTTGTATGGTGGCAGAGAAGAAATCTTTGGGCTGATAATCTAGAAGATACAGCTCCAATGTGGAATCATACAGAAATATGAATGCCAAATCCCTCTCCAAATCAGACTCCAAAAGAAGTCTGAACTACATGTATTGGTTTATTTACCAGACTGTTTAACAATAGATAAACTAAAGTACTATATAAAGGAAAGTCTATGCATAAGACCTCCATGTTTCTAACACTCAAAGGATCCTTGAGGATATAATGGCTGCCTGCCTCTAGAGGCTTCAGAATTTCATTATTGACTAAATTACCATTTTAGTATATTTAGATTAACTGCAGGATGCAAAGTATGCTGGGGAAAAAAAGCCAAAGTCTTTTTTATATTATTTAAAACTAAATAACAGAATCACAAGTTTAAATTCTACTCACAGGTAAAGAAATTATTTTATATGCCTTTAAAAAATAACATATAATTAACTTTTTAAGTGTTATACATTACAGTCTCACAGAACACTTCTAGTCCTTGAACGACTAACATTTACTTTATGTTTTTAAACACCAAATCAAAGGAATCAAATTATTTTTTAAAATTCACCTGTTGATGGCGAAATACAATAATCATCCTCTACAGACTGGCCATAGAGATCATCATCTTCAAAATCTAAAATAAAGACAAAAGAGATAAATTCATTTACAAGTTCTTTTTATATTCTTAGTTACTAGTGAGGAAGCATCTGAATCCTCTCCAAAATAAACTGTTTATCCAAAATTTAAGGAATCTAGAATGTCTATTTTCAAAAAAACTCTAAGAATTTCACCCACAAAATAGTTATCTACTAACTATATTTATAAAGACATATACAGTTCTTCAGTTGTTAAATTAATTGGGTTACCCAGGTCCCAAGTTTTCACCTCATAGGATCAAATATAATAATCCTATAAAAAACATAGCTGAGGTCAGGTACGGTGGCTCACGCCTGTAATCCCAACAGTTTGTGAGGCCGAGGTAGGCGGATCATGAGGTCAGAAGTTTGAGACCCACCTGACCAACATAGCGAAACCCCGTCTCTACTAAAAATACAAAAATTAGCTGGGCGTGGTGGCGCACACCTGAAATTCCAGCTACTCAGGAGTCTGAGGCAGGAGAATCACTTGAACCCAGGAGGTGGAGGTTGCAGTGAGCCGAGATCGCGCCACTGCACTTCAGCCTGGGTGACAGAGAGACTCCATCTCAAAAAAAAAAAAAAGAAAAGAAAAGAAAAGAAAAAAAAATACTTAGTTTCTCCAGTGTTGACAAAAATCTGAAATAAACCATTTTTTTTTACCAAGTTCCCTCTATAACCAAAGCACGTCTCTTCCACAGAACTGACTAACATGGGGGTATACAATAGATCACGAAAGTAGTATTTCTTCATGAAGAGCTAAGTAGCATCCATACAAACCAGCTTACCCTAAACCCCTATGCTCACCCACTGATGGCTAATTGCCCTTTTTTTCCTGCTTCCTGGGATATGCTCTTTGCCTTGATTTTCCTAGGCCATTTCTTTCTGCTAGCTAAGGTTCTAGCTCAAATGTCTCCTCTTTGCACAAGTCTTCCCTGACCACTCTGGGTAAAGCAGTAAGCCCCTCTGCCACTGTTACCCTCCAGCACACTTACCCAATTTACAGAGTACTACGCCTGTTCACTACATGAGACTATCAGCTTCTTCAGGGCAAGACTTGGTTTAGCCACCTGGCACACATGTGGAACTAGATTAATATTTGTTTTATCATAAATTAACAAATCAAACTAATTACAACTAAAAACCCACAAAGAACATAAATATATTTACATAAATTTCACTTCACAAACACTAACACCATGCCAGGGAGTAGTTGAGACAACTGTGGTATAACAGTGAACACATTTCGAGTTATCACTGCACCTAAAATCTGACAAGGTATACACCCAAGAAAATGGGCAATTACAAAACCACGTGGTAAGTGCCTGACGTGAGAAACACAGAGCAATTTGGGAACACACACATGAACGACAAAACTAGAACTGGGAGTGGGGTAGCCAGGGAAAGATCCCCAGGAATATAAAATCCAAACCAATCCCAAAGGATAGAGTTAGCTAATTTCTGAGGGTATTCATGCAGCAGAAACAGCATGCTCAAAGGCTGAGACCAAATGCTTACAGCAAAGAAAAATTAGATAAATGCTACTATTGGGCAAAAAGATATATGATTAAATAAATTATTAGATCACAATCCCAAGTTAGTAAAAATTTATTTGAAAATAAACAAGGGGCCATTCACAAACAAAATATTTTCAGATACTGAAGACAACAATAGGTCAGGCATGGTGGCTCACACCTATAATTCTAGTACTTTGGGAAGCCAAGGAGGCAGGATCTCACTTGGGCCCAGGAATTTGAGTCCAGCCTGGGCAATACAGCCAGATGCTGTCTCTACTAAAATAAAAAAAATCAACCAGCCATGGGGCACATGCCTATAGACCTAGCTACTCTGGAGGCTGAGGCAGGAGGACTGCTTGAGCCCAGGAGTTGGAGGTTACAGAGAGCTATGATCATGCCACTGCACTCACACCGCAGCTTGGCCAACAAAGTGTGATCCCGTCTCTTAAAAAAAAAAACATAATGAGACTCTTTTTTTACTAAGTCAGCTTGTCAATGCTGAAATTGACCCTAAAGTGCCACCACATAAAAAGATGAAGAGAATTCTTTCCTGCAATCTTCGTAGTTTGTTTCCTCAATCAACAAAATTATGGAATATTTACTACATGTAAAGAACACTATGTCAGCCACTTAAAGTATGGATTTTGCTTTCCTGGGACTTTTAAATCAGTGACTGAGGCAGTCATGTAAAGTATTATATAAATTACAGAGAAAGGCCGGGCGCGGTGGCTCAAGCCTGTAATCCCAGCACTTTGGGAGGCCAAGACGGGCGGATCACAAGGTCAGGAGATCGAGACCATCCTGGCTAACACGGCGAAACCCCGTCTCTACTAAAAACACAAAAAATTAGCCGAGCGAGGTGGCGGTGCCTGTGGTCCCAGCTACTCGGGAGGCTGAGGCAGGAGAATGGCGGGAACCCGGGAGGCGGAGCTTGCAGTGAGCTGAGATCTGGCCACTGCACTCCAGCCTGGGCGACAGAGCGAGACTCCGTCTCAAAAAAAAAAAATTAAAAAAAAAAATAAATAAATAAATAAATTACAGAGAAAAACAAAGTGGGAGTTAAGTAGAGAAACCAATAGGTTTTAGAACACACACTCTCTCTAATGAGGTTGTATTACTTAAGAGAATTTTTAAATTATTATTCTGAGAATTCAAGAGAAAGCCTAACTGGGAAGAAGAGAAATAAACTGGACCTTGATAATGAGTACAACTTTTATAAACAAGAAAAGGGGATGAACCTCCTTAATGTTACAGGAACAGCTTGGTTATGATGTCACCAATTGTTCCAAAGAAACATGACAACCTGACCTTAAGTAGCCAAGGTGCTCCCTGAGGCCAACCACCTCTCCTCCATGAAGCATTCCTTCACATAGAAATCCTGCTTACTCCCCCCAATCCATTCTGAATTAAGTGTTCTCATCTGTGTATCCCTCCCATAGCGTTTTCTCAGTACCTTTTGTAGCATTTTTCATACTCTAATAATCTGTAACTGGTATAATCTTCTCCTTTTAGACTACCCTCAAATATCTTACCGTCAGTCCTCAAAGCTTAGAACAGTACTCTAAGCACTAACTTAATGGTGGTTGAGGAAATGATAAACAACTATTAAAGAAACGAATAATAATTAGGCCTATTCATGTACTTTATATTTGCAAAAATATCTCTCAGTCTAAAGTCATTTCTTAGGTGACAATGGTCCACATGCAACACCATCCATTGCAATACTTATTTAAAAGGGCCTCTATTCTAAAGTAACCACCAGAAAATTCACATGTTCTAGACGGACTGAAGTCACAGGTTCCAAATGGAGAACAGGGTGTTAGCTGCCCTCACTCTAGTTAGAGCACACTGATGTTCCATAATAATCTACTGGGGTGCCAACGACAATCACCAACATATTAAGCATTACATGTTCTGCACTTTGCAAAGCATAGGTCTTTATTCTTCTTCTGCATTAGTTCATACTTGTTTATATTTTTAGTTTATGTGATGCTTGGTGATGCCTATAGTTATCTACTGCATGAAGAGGGATGTGCTCCTCCTAAAAATAATTCTAACTCCTGTTAACTCCTACAGAACATTCATATAGACATTTTTCTTTTATTTCATTTTTTAATATCAAAAAGTCCTTTCCCATACACTCTTTCTTCTAGTACCGCCGTTTATTTACATTTCAAAATACATTTACATCAAGCATTACCAGCCAAGAACTGAGTATAAACTTCACGATCATCTGATCGACTCATTATTTGGGCCTTTTTAATATGTGTCTTTTCTACTGTCTCCTAAGATTCCACTTTGAAATTTGTTGAAAAATAAATTAGCGCAAACTGGTTCTGCACTAAGTATGTATGGACACACAGAAAAGATTTACCGTGTAAATCTAGCACAGGTACAGGTCTGTTGAATGTAAGCATTAAGTCAATCTGTGTTTTACAAATAAGCAACGTTTCAAGGACATTTCTCAAAGGGGGTCTGAAAGAGAGGAGCTAGAAGCAGGCACGTGAGTGCCCGACATGGGAGGAAACAATGGAAGAGGTGATAATGCTTACGTGACTAAATATCACCGGATCCCAACCTCACCAATGTCCTACCCATATGACGCTATTCAGCACCTCTCCCTCCCCAAACAAAATCAACACCAGAGGGCAGAAATCATGACTTTAAAACGACGGCATTCGGCGGCACTAGAAGGCCTGTAATATTCCCCAACTGGGCTCTCCCAATTCCGACAGGGCACCACTGACGAGAAACTCACAGATTGAAGTAGATGCCAACGGGCTAGGATCCCAGCTGTAACCGCAAAAGAACGTCCCGGCATGACCCTGCCTCCTACCTTCATCGTAGTTATAGCCTCGAACATTCCGATGCCGGGCCATGACGGCGGAGAGGGCGTTTGCCACAGCCCCTTAACTCCTTCCAAAACACTCCGCTTAGATACTGATAAGGTGCCAACTGCGCCCTGGAGAACCCCCATGCGCCATCTTGGTTTCCCGCAAGCCTCTGCGCCGAGCGCCTGCGCAAGCGCGACGTCTTATCTGTGCACCGCGCGACGGCAAAGCCTGGGGGGGGGGGGTCACTGTTCGACTCCCTGAGGGCGCATGCGCACTGCTGCGCACGGCGGGAAGAGGGGAGGGAGCCTTTGGGCGTGGCCCCACCCAAAGGTTGGGCGACGGAGGGGGATGGGGAAATCGCGCCTCCTAGAACTGACTGGTTTGGACTAAATGTTGCAAGCGGGGAACCTTGACCTACTTACGCCAGCGTTCTGGATTATTTTACAAATGTGGTTTCTGATAACCTGAGAAAGCTATGTGCTCAGTAAGAGCAGGGACCTTGTCTTATCAAACTTTGATCTTTAATTAGGCACACAGTAGGCATTCAACAAACTTGTGTAAACTTGGTAGCAGATTTAGCCCAGGCCGGTGCGGTGGCTCCTGCTTGTAATCTCAGCACTTTGGGACGCCCAGGAGGGCGGATCGCTTAAACCCAGGTGTTTGAGACCAGCCTGAGCAACATAGCGAGACTCCGTCTCTACAAAAAATACAAACACTAGCCGGCCCCGTGATGCAGACCTATAGTCCCAGCTACTGAAGAGGCTGGGGTGGGGGGATCCTCTGAGCCCGGGCAGTCGAGGCTGCAGTGAGCTGAGATCGGGCCTCTCCATTCCAGCCTGGGCGACAAAGTGAGAACTTATCTTAAAAAAAAAAAAAAGAGTCCAAGCTTTAGAGGAGGAAATAAGGCTATTTTTAAACGGGTATATATTATTAAATTGAGACTCTGGCTATAATAGGTCACCCTGCTTTCATATAATTTACAACTTCATGTATTCACTCCGTTCGGCATTAGTATCTCCAGTAAACAACGATTTGCCCTTAGCTATGTAAACGATTTTAGCTATATAAACGATATTTATTAGCATCATAAAGAAGGATTCACTGAACATTCATTGAACACATAATTGTGTGTAACATTGTATTAAATATAGGTTTTTAGACATAGCACTGGCCTTAGGTAGTAATGATGAATGTTGTTGATGCATGAATCTATAACCCACTATTAAATGTCCTCATTTCTTAGAACATAAAGTTAATAATGTTATATAAGAAACCAACCTCATTATACTGAACAAACCACTTCAGTTTTAGCTTGTGTTTTTGAAATGATGATACTTCACATCAAAGGCAAATGTCAAATTCTAGAGATAATTAAAAGCTTACTCAGCTTTTTGCTATGCACAATAGAAAGAAATAAGAGTAATCCAAATTTAGTTTATATTTGTAAGTGGCTTGGAACGTAATTTATTCATGCATTTGAATGTATTCGACTACAAAAATTGTTGTTTAATGTAGCTCCAAGATAAAAAAAAAATAGAGATAGTTGCTAATGTTATATGGCTTAAGTGTTTTTATTATTTTATACCCTTAGGTAATTTTTATTTTGCCACCTGTTTCTTTGTAAAATGGAGATAGTAGTACTAACTCGCGAGCTGTGAATAATTTATCCACATAAGAGGATTTATCACAGATCATAGTAGGTGCTTAAAAATATTGTGTTATTGGTCGAGTGCGGTGGCTCACTCCTATGATCCCAGCACTTTGGGAGGCTGAAGCAGGCAGATCATGAGGTCAAGAGATCAAGACCATCCTGGCCAACATGGTGAAACCCCCTCTCCACTAAAAATACAAACATTAGCTGGGCGTGGTGGTGCATGCCTATAGTCCCAGCTACTCGGGAGGCTGAGGCAGGAGAATTGATTGAACCCAGGAGGCAGAGTTTGCAGTGAGCTGAGATCATACCACTGCACTGAAGCCTGGCGACAGAGTGAGACTCTGTCCTCCCCGCCCCCCCCCAAAAAAATCGTGTTATTAAAATACAAATGGCAGCTTGCACTCCACTGTAATTGTCAATTGCAAGCTTAACTACAACTCACTGAGGTATGAAGTGAATGAGTTATAAATAGACCACATAAGCAAAGTGCTACAGAAGCAATGAATAAGAAAGCATTACTTCTGCCAGATAATATATAATTTGCCCTTAGGTCGTCAATAATGCACTCCTTTAAAACTCTAAATATTGCACAGCCTCTACTGCACCTCAAACAATAGAGCCTCAATAGCAAAGCCTTCACTGATTTCTTCAGAAAAAGTTAGGACAGTTACACTCCCCTCAGGACTCTGCAGGTGTGGTCCGAGCACCGTGGCTCACACCTGTAATCCCAGCACTTTGGGACATCGAGGCAGGTGGATCACCTGAGGTCAAGAGTTCGAGACCAGCCTGGCTACCATGGTGAAACCCCAGTCTTCTACTAAAAATAAAAAAACATTCGCCGTGCATGGTGGTGGGCGACTGTAATCCCAGCTACTCGGGAGGCTGAGGAAGGAGAATCGCTTGAACCGAGGAGGCAGAAGTTGCAGTGAGCCGAGATCACGCCATTGCTCTCCAGCCTGGGCAACAAGAGCAAAACTCCGTCTCAAAAAAAGAAAGAAAAAAAAAAAAAGACTCTGGTATTGTGTTTTGATGGAAAGTACTATGACTCTGGAATATCATGAACCTGGATTTCAGTCCCAGTTTTGTTGCTGTTAATCCCTTTGGATTTAATTTCTTCATCTGTAAAATGGATATATATGAAAATGTATGTCTTCTGTTTTGTGAAAAGTAAATGATGTATGAAAAAACAGTAGGTGTTGCAGAGTGGGTACTCAATAGATGCCAGTTCTCTACCCCCACTAATTACAAAGCTTTATCTTTGTTTCTCCAGCACCCTAATGTCTGGCACTTTAAATGTTTGCTGAATGAATTAATGAGTAAAAGAAGAGAAATAAAATGACATTTATCTTGCTATGGAATTGTTAAATGTCATAAATAACAATACAAATCATTTTGTATTGATTTGTGAAAAAAATTATGAATGAAAGAAGCATAACTACATTACTGAAAAAAAATTTAACAGCCTTATTGAGGTATCATTGACAATAAACTGCATATAATGTGTAATTTTGATACATTTTGACATATGTATACACCAGTGAAGCTATCAACCCCATCAAGATAATGAACATATCCAGACTTTCAAAAGTTTCCTAAAGTACCTTTATATCCAGAATAAAAATTCCAGAATATCCAAGGATCCTTCCTGCCCATCAAGGCTTCCTCACCATGGCCCCTCACAATAACTACTCGTCTTTCTGTCACTATGAGTTGTTTGCATTCTTTAAAATTTTATACAGGTGAAGTCATATGGTATGTGTTGTTTTTTATCTGTCTTAATTCACTCAGCATAATTATTTTGAGATTCACCCTTGTAGTTGCTTGAATCAATAGTTCATTCCTTTTCATTAGAGGAGGATTCCACTGTGTGGGTATACCACAATTTGTTTTTCCAGTCACCCATTGAGAGCTATTTGGGTTGTTTTCCATTTTGATGGCTACAAATAAGGCTTCTGTGAATATCTGTGTACAAATCTTCATATAAATATAAGCTTTAATTTTTCCTGGGTAAATACCTAGGAGCAGAATGATATGATTGGTTATCTTTAGCTTTTTAAAGAAACTGTGAAACTGTTTTCCAAAACAGTTGTAACATTTTATGTTTCCACCAGCAATGTAGTTCCATTTTCTCTATCTTCTCCACATCATTACCAACACTTCATACGGTCTAAAGATGTTAAGCTTATGGCCTGGCGCGGTGGCTCATGCATGTAATCCCAGCACTTTGGGAGGCTGAGATGGGTGGAGCACAAGGTCAGGGGTTTGAGACCAGCCTAGCCAACATGGTGAGACCCCATCTCTATTAAAAATACAAAAAATTAGCTGGGTGTGGTGGCACACACCTGTAATCCCAGCTACTCGGGAGGCTGATGGGGGAGAATCGCTTGAACCCGGGAGGTGGAGGTCACAGTGAGCCGAGATCACACCACTGCACTCCAGCCTGGGTGACAGAACAAGACTCTGTCTTGAGGAAAAAAAATAAAAAGATGTTAAGCTTATTTGACAGTTCCATATATCAGCTTTGGTGAAGTCTTTGCATCTTCGGTCAGTTTTTAATAGGGTGTTTGTAGTAGAGAGTTCTTTCTATATTCTGGATACAATTTCTTTATCTGATATAAAATTTGGAAATATTTCTTCCAGTACATGACTCATCTCTTTATACTGTTAACAGTGTCTTTTGAATAGAAGTTTTTCATTTTTAAAAAGTCCAGTTTATCAAATTTTTCTTTAATAGAGTATGCTATTGATTTCATAACTAAGAAATCTCTGCCTGATCTAAAGTTACAAAAATTTTCTCCTTTTTAAAATAAGTTTTACAATTTGGGATTTTCCATGTAGGTTTATGGTTGATTTTCAGTTGATTTTTGTATATGAGGAAAGGTTTGGATCAAAGTTCATTTCTTGGCTGGCCGTGGTGACTCACACCTGTAATCCCAGCTCTTCGGGAGGCTGAAGTGAGCGGATCACTTGAGGTCAGGAGTCGGAGACCAGCTTGGCCAAGATGGCGAAACCCCGTCTCTAATAAAAAACACAAAACTTAGCCAGGCATAGTGGCACGCACCTGTAGTCCCAGCTACTCAGGAGGCTGAGGTGGGAGAATCGCTTGAACCCAAGAGACAGAGAGACAGAGGTTGCAGTGAGCAGGGCAACAGAGCAAGACCCTGTCTCAAAAAAAAAAAAAGTTTATTTCTTGCTTATTATGGACATTCAGTTGTTCTGCAACCATTTGTTGAAAAGAAGGTCCTTTCTTCCCTGAATTGCATCAACATCTTTATCCAAAATCAGTTGTTGGTGTCAGTGTGTCTCTGGACCGTTGATATACTACTGATCTACTACTGATCTATTGATCTACCTTAACACTACTACCATGCTGTCACGATAATGCAGCCTCATAAATCTGAAAATCTAGTAATGTTAATCCTCCAACTTTGTTCTATTTTTTCAAAGTTTTCTTAGTTATATTAGGTCCTTGGTATTTCCATAGGTGTTTTTAAATGAGGTTTTTCAATTACTACACATGTTCCTTCTGAGTTTGACTTGTATTTTTCTTACTCTATAGATCAATTTGGGGAAAACTGACATTTTAGCATCGAGTCTTTCAACACAGGAACAACATAACTCTCTCCATTTATATAGGTCTCCTTTGATTTCTTTCAATAATGCTTTTTGTTTTTCAGTGACTGGTCTTGCACAATTTTGGAATATTTAATTCTAAATACTCCGTGTGTGTGTGTGTGTGTGTGTGTGTGTGTGTGTGTGTTTTGTTTTTGTTTTTGTTTTTGTTTGAGACTGAGTCTCACTCTGTCACCCAGGCTGAAGTGCAGTGGCAATCTCTGCTCACTGCCACCTACATATACTGGGTTCAAGCAATTCTCCTCCCTCAGCTTCCTGAGGAGCTAGGACTACAGGCACGCGCCACCAGGCCTGGCTAATTTTTAGTAGAGACAGGGTTTTGCCATGTTGGCCAGGCTGGTCTCAAACTCCTGACCTTAGGTGATCCACCCACCTCGGCCTCCCAAAGTGCTGGGATTACAGGTGTGGGCCACCACATCTGGCCAAGTACTCCATATATTTTTGATGCTATGTAAATTTTTTTAAAAATTTCAAGGTAAAATTGTACAATTAAACTATTAAAATTAATTAATTAATTGGCACTACCAGTACACAAAATTGTATACTTTATACATTGTATAATTTGTTTGCAATTGTGAATATAGTTGTATAAATTATATATACAACTATATGTATAATTTATATATAAGGTATATAATTCATATATAATTGGATAAAATTATAAAATTGTATATATAATCATGAAACTGTATGACTTATATATAATAGAAACAAACAATAGAAAAATAAAAATTAAAAATGTATTAGCCACATTGGCATAGAAATATCATCCAGCCAGGTGTGGTGGCTCACACTTGTAATCCCAACACTTTGGGAGGCCAAAGCTAGAGGATAGCTTGAGCCCAGGAGTTCGAGACCAGCCTGGGCAATGTAGGGAGAGCCTGTCTCTACACAAAATACAGAAATTATCCAGGTATGGTGGTGTATGCCTGCAGTTTCAGCTACTTGGGAGGCTGAGGTGGGAGAATTGCTTGAGTCAGGGAAGTCAAGGCTGCAGTAAGCCCTGATTGCACCATTGCACTCCAGCCTGAGAAACAGAGTGAGACCCTATTAAAAAAAAAAAAAAAACTTAAAGTTTTTTTTTAATCCTAGGAAACTAGAAAATATTATTAAGAGAAATACAGAAAATGACATTAAATGGAGAGATAGTCCATGTTCATAGATTGGAAAAGTCACTATTGTTATGTTAAATGGGAGAGATGTCAATTCCTCCAAAGTTAATCTATATTCAGTGTTATCTCGATCAAAATCCTACCAGGTTTTTTTTTTTTTTTGTGGAAATTGTCAGTTAGATCCTGTCATTTAAATGGAGATGCAAAGATCCTAGAATGGTTAAAATAATCTCATAAAGGCACCAAGCCCAGGCACAGTAGCTCATGCTTGCGATCCCAGCACTTTGGGAAGCTGAGGCAGGAAGAATGCTTGAGCCCAGGGTTCAAGATGAGCCTAGGCAATATGATGAAACCTCATCTCTACAAAATGTACAAAAATTAGCCAGGCATGGTGGCACATGCCTGTAGTTCCAGTGCCTGTAGTTTCAGCTACTCAGGAGGCTGAGATGGGAGGATCACTTGAACCCGAGAGGTCCAGGCTGCAGCGAGCCAAAAGAAGCCAGACCTAAAGAGTATGTGCTGTTTGATTCTATTTATGTGAAATTCTAGGACGCGCAAAACCACGCCATAGTGATAGAAGTCAAAATGATTGCTCTACATAATCGCCAGGGCAGCAAAAGAAAATTTAGGCCGAGTGCTGTAGCTCCTGCCTGTAATCCCAGCACTTTGGGAAGCCGAGAAGAGCAGATCACCTGAGGTCAAGTGTTCGAGACCATCCTGGCCAACATGGTGAAACTCTGTCTCTACTAAAAACACAAAAATTAGCCATGCATGTACCTGTAATCCCAGCTATTCGGGTGGCTGAGGCAGGAGAATTGCTTGAACCTGGGCAGCGGAGGCTGCAGTAAGCCAAGATTGCCACTGCACTCCAGCCTGGGTGACAGAGCAAAACTCTGTTTGAAAAAAATAAACTTAGAAAAAGTCAAAATGTTACTTTTGAAGTAGATATTCATGGAGTCAGGGAAGAGAGAATTAAAGGGAGCTTTCAGAGGTGCTGAAGATGTTCTAGATATTGATCTGGATTAGGATTATAAGGTTTTATACATGTGTACAATTTTATTGTACTGTACATTTAAAATTTATGCACCTTTCAGTAACAAGTTATACCTCAATTTAAAAACCAAATCAAAACATGCAAAAATTTCTTAAATGGAATTTTCATTACTATATTTAATGTGAAATATATACATATGTTTCAGATGTTTCCTTTATGCCTCACAGTGTTGTTTTATTTATTTATTTTCTCTTCTTTGTATTGACGAGTTCTCACTATGTTCCCCAGGCTGGTCTCAAACTCCTCAGCTCAAGCCATCCTCCCACCTCCGCCTCCCAAAGTGCTAGGATTACAAGTATGAGCCACTATGCCCAGCATATAGTGTCCTGTTTTAAAGATATAAATAAAAACTAAGCACTGTGATACAGCTGAGTTAGAATTTACTTAACAATATATCAATATTTCTCAGAATATAGTCTTCCATCCTCTATTCAGAACTAAACAATTACTGATCCATTTACACTTAAAATGTTCTGTTGTTCCTGAAATAGCACTATCTTTGTTAGCTACTTAAATACTCATATGAGGTTTGGTAAATAAATTATAGTGATGCTTGTACTCCATAACTATTAAAAAGAAATGAAGGAATTGATCTTAGTCATTAAGAAAGAAAGAATGAGGCCAGGCACGGTGGCTCACGCCTGTCATCCCAGCACTTTGGAAGGCTGAGGTGGGCGGATCACCAGAGGTCAGGAGTTCAAGACCAGCCTGGCCAACATGGCGAAACCACGTCTCCACTAAAAATACAAAAACTAGCCAGGTGTGGTGCCGGAAGCCCGTAATCCCAGCTACTTGGGAGGCTGAGGTAGGAGAATCATTTGAACCTAGGAGACGGAGGTTGCTGAGGCAGGAGAATCGCTTAAACCTAGGAGGCAGAGGTTGCAGTGAGCCAAGATCGTGCTACCATACTCCAGCCTAGGTGACAGAGCAAGACACAGCCTCCAAAAAAAAAAAAAAAAAAAAAAAGGAGGGATAGAGGATAGTTATACTTGTGACATTAGATACGTTATATAAGAAAAGTTCTAGAATTTTCCAGTTAAGTGTCTAGGAAAGTAGGACCTATGCTACAAACTAGAAAATGTCATGGGTGTGTGGGAAGATCCTTTGGGGTCCTTTGCAGTTTTGCAATTGTTTTGAGGACTTGTGAATTATACTTATTATTACACGTTAATGTGAATCTACTCATCTTGATTATTGTTACTAAATATTCGTAAAATTTATAAACAGATGACTTTATTTTCCTGTTGATATCCCGAATTAATTCTATAACCCTCTGTCTGAACAAATGATATTCTTACCTTCCTATTTGCAATTCCCCCTGACTACTTTCCTCACATATTGTTCTCTCTCTCTCTCTTTCTCCCTCTCCCCCTCCCCACCCCTTTGTTTCTTGACAGAAATTCAGCTAAGTAAAAATTGGCAAGATCTTGTGACAAGATCCCGTGATCAAGACAAAGCTTTGCCCCCAAAGGACTTGAGGCCATCTGGGAATTCCATGTTTGACAGAAGCGCTGACAGCATAACTGAGCAAACAAAAAGGTATTCAGGGACGCTGAAACGGATCTTCAAAGAAGACTCAGTGGGTGATTTTTAATTTCTTTGTGGTATTATAGAGCTTCATGTAGAACATACCAAAACCTTGGAGAGGTAATGATAGGGTCATGCATTTGATAAGGCAGAGTAATGCCCTGCAACAACAAAATAAAAGTCAAAGAGTTCTACACTGAGACATGAACCACTAAATGGGGAATACCAGCAAAATACCACCTGGGTGAAATTTTCTTCCTGCACAGATAGGTTCTTTCAACCAACAACCCTAGGCTTTCCGTCTGTCAAGCACTTAATCATGAAATATAATAATAAAGATGTTTCAGGAGTTCTTTATGATACTTTTTCTTTTTTTTTTATTTATTATTATTATACTTTAAGTTGTAGGGTACATATGATACTTTTTCAAAAGTTCATATTGTTCTAAACTCTAATAATAATCAGTTCTCCAGGTTAAACATCTTTCAATGGAAACACATTATTTACAAAATAAGTCCAAACCCTTAGAAGGACATACGAGTTCCACTATGATGTCAATGCTGCCTGGTTTCCCACCTCACCTGCCACCTCTCCACCACCAGACGTGGGGAACTCTATGTTTCAGCCCCTACTTTTATGGTTGCAGGTCCAGTCATGCTCTTCCTGACTCGGGACATTCACACATACTATTTCTTCTGCTTAGAATGCCCATCTATCCTCATTCCTTCTTTATTGCTCAGGACAGCCCAGTTTCTATCACACACTCTGTGACACCTTCCTTGACTCTGCAGAATAAGTATCCCTCCTGTGTGCCTTAAAGTAAGGGAGGAGACCACCCCTCATATTGTCTTATTCCCAATTTCTGCCTCCAAAGAAAGATAAAGTAAAAACTAAGAGGCAGAAATGAAATCCACAAGCAGACATCCCGGCGCCACACCCTGGGCCTGGTAGTTAAAGATCGACCCCTGACCTAATTGGTTATGTTATCTATAGATTACAGACGTTGTATAGAAAAGCACTGTGAAGGGCGAGAGTAGATCGCCCGAGGTGAGGAGTTTGAGAAACCCCGTCTCTACTAAAAATACAAAAATTAGCTGGGAATAGTGGCACGCGTCTGTAATCCCAGCTACTAGGGAGACTGAGGCAGGAGAATTGCTTGAACCTGGGAGGTGGGGATTGCAGTGAACCAAGATCACGCCACTGCACTCCAGACTGGGCGATGGAGCCAGACTCCATCTCAAAAAAAAAAAAAAAAAGAAAGAAATTATTTAGATAGTGAGGGTATAGAAAACCTCGGTAAGGTTTTCCTTTTAATGAAAAGCAGCCCCAAGTCATTTTGCTTACTAACAAAGAGCAGCCTGTAAAATCGAGCTGCAGACATACATGCTAGCAGTTGTGTCAATTGTGTTCAAAATGGCGGCTCCATCTTCCCTTCTCTGCCAGCCAGGTGTACAGGAAGGAACAAATAAGATGGCACCGGACAATGGGAGAGTTCATTTGCATAATAAGATTAGGATGGAGCAGCCAACCTTCTCCTGAGCTACCTAAACCTTGTACCTTATTCAACCAATCTGCGAGTCCTATGTAAATCCGACACTGCTTCCTCCAGCCTGACTATAAAATCTAGCGCATCCACCAGCTGGCTCCTTCCTCTCAGAAGTCCCCTGTCTCTCACTAGAAAGAGAGAGCTTTTTTTGTTTCCTTTCTCTTTCTTTTGCCTATTAAACCTCCACTCCTAAACTCCTTAGGTATGTCTGTGTCCTAAATTTTCATGACACGTGATGATGAACCCCAAGTATTTACCCCAGACAAGACAGCTGCTTCAATTCTGTGGTGTTAATTATGTATCTGTATAGCTCTAATTTTTTTTTTAAAGAGTCTTTTTCAGTGAAACAATCTGTTTTGGATAAATATTCAATCTTTTTTTTTTTTTTTTTTTTTGAGACAGAGACTCACTTTGTCACCCAGGCTGGAGTGCAGTGGTGTGATCTCGGCTCACTGCAAACTTCTGCCTCCCGGGTTCAAGCAATTCTCCTGCCTCAACCTCCAGCGTAGCTGGGACTACAGGCATGTGCCACCACCCCCATCTAATTTTTGCACTTTTAGTAGAGATGGGGTTTCACCATGTTGGCCAGGGTGGTCTCGAACTCCTGACCTCAAGTGATCCACCCACCTCTGCCTACCAAAGTGCTGTGATTACAGGTGTGAGCCACTGCACCTGGGCGGTATTCAGTCCGTTTGAAAGCCGAGAGCCACCTGAGAAACATGGGTGCAATGTAAAGCTTCTGTGACTTCTGTAACTTGGAGGCAGAGAAGGAGAAAGGTCTGGCACAATGGCAATTTCTGTAATGATTATAAGCCACTTGGGCAAAAAGCTCTGTTCTGCAATTTACCAAATGTGCAATCTTTTGTTTTGAGACAAGTTCTCGCTCTGATGCCCAGACTGGAGTGCGTTAGCACAATGTCAGCGTACTGCAGCCTCAATCTCCCAGGCTCAAGTGCTCCTCCTTCCTTAACCACTCAACGTAGCTAGTATAAACCAAATATACATTTCTAAGGCCCCTCAGTCATCTGAATGGACCCCTTCTCTCTGCCAACGGCATTACAGAGTTAACATGAAAATCTAATTCAGGTCATGATGGAAGAGGGAGTTGGATATGCCTCATTATACCCCTCCTCCATTAACATCAACACAGACCTTAAGTGTGACAAGAAACATTTACAGTCTGCCCTCTTTGAAGCCTGCTACTTGGAGGCTTCATCTGCATGATAAAACCTTGGTCTCCACAATCTGTTATTGTGACCCAGACATTCCTTACTACTGATAATAACTTTTTCAACCAATTGCTAATTAGAAAATTTTTAAATCTACCTATGACCTGGAAGACCCGGCAACTTCACATTGTCCCACCCTTCCAGATAGAAGTAGTGTAAATCTTACATGTATTAATTGATGTATTGTGTCTCCCTAAAATGTATAAAAGCAAGCTGTACCCTGAACACCTTGGGCACGTGTCTTCAGTATCTCCTGAGACTGTGTTACGAGTGCATTCTTAACCTTGGCAAAATAAACTTTCTAAATTGATTGAGACCTGTCTCAGATACTTTTAGGTTCACACTGGGACTACAGGCACACTTCACCATACCCTAGTAATTTTTTTTATGTTTAGTGGAGACGAGGTCTTGCTATCTTGCCTAGGCTGGTCTCATACTCCTGGGCTCAAGGGATCCTCCTGCCTAGCCTCTTGAAGTGCTGGGATTACAGGCATGAGCCACTGCATAAACTAGGGCCAAATGCTTCTCCTCTCAGGGCCTTAGTTGTCACACTGTGAGACAGAGGATAAAAATTGAACTACTCTAAACAGTTGTGAAGATTTGAATGGCTGAATTCATTAAAGCATCTAGAGCAGCTCTAGGCACATAGAAAGTACTCCAACAATGCTTGTATTCTTCTTTGGCCCCACTGACTTCCGCTGCACAGGACAGATTCCACTGGGGTCTTGAAAATTATGAGATGAGGTTGGTCTCGTTTGGTTGCCTGGGTGCTGACATCACCACTGTTACCCTTGAACTTTACCACTGCATCCAGTGATGAGGCCCTCAGGAGGCCTCCCTGTCTTTATGTCATGCCTGTTGGTCCAACAAAACATTTAGCATTTTCTTGCCCCTTGGTAGGGCTCATGATTGTCAAGTGTTTTCTCAGCTCTATGCTGCAGCGTGCAACGCTCAGTGGGTCTGCCCTCGGTCACTGCTTTCAGCCCCTAGCCAAGTAATATCACTACCCTCCTGCCCACCTCTCACCACTGCACCATGCCAAGGAGCAGGCTTTTTTGAGGGACTTTCAGCCTTTCCAGGTTATGTTATCAAGACATTAGCACAGCTTGGCGGGGCACGGTGGCTCATGCCTGTAATCCCAGCATTTTGGGAGGCCAAGGCGGGCAGATCACCTGAGGTCAGGAGTGTGAGACTAGCTGGCCAACATGGTGAAACCCTGTCTCTACTAAAAATACAAAAATTAGCTGGATGTGGTGGTGGGTGCCTGTAATCCCAGCTACTCAGGGGTCTGAGGCAGGAGAATTGCTTGAACCCAGGAGTCAGAGGCTGCAGTGAGCCAAGATTGTGCCATTGCACTCCAGCCTGGGCAACAGAGAAGACTCTCTCTCAAAAAAAAAAAAAAAAAAAAAAAGACAAGAAAAAAAGAAATTAGCATAGCTCCCAATATTGCTGGATATATCCAATACATTTGGAAATCTTTCATACAACAGCTTCCACACAGGTTGAAGAGAGCTGTCCATTTTGAGTATAGTATCCTTTAAGAAAGAAAGTTGGGTGGGAATATTTCAAAGATGAAATACTTATTTTCTAGATCCATCCTAGTCGGAATCCAGACTTGCCAATATACCATCTTAGTGTATGCACAACTTCTTCTAGGATTTATAGACTGTCTACCTCTGGGTATCATCCTAGGGCTCCCCATGTATGTATAATGTAGGGTCACATACAGCTTTTCAGCCATGGGAAAGAGGTGTGTCCACAGTACAAAATGCTCCAAGGCACCAACGGAATGTTAATGACAAATCAAAGGATGAAACATCTTTAAATCCTAAGGGAAAATTCAAAGCAAAGAAAATTTGCAAATCAAATTTAAACCAGAAAAAAAGCATGCACATAAAAAGTAGGGTTTTAAAAGGTAAAAGCGGCTCTCATTAAAAGTCATTTAAAACACTGAACTGCTTGAGGAATTTCCCTTCCTTGCCCTGTCATGCTCTGTTTTCTTTGAAAAGGCAGAAAATGGGATATAGTGTCAATGTGTTGTTTAGAAACCTATATCTAGAAAAACTCTGAGAAGACAGGAATAAAATAATTTAAATCAAAACACTTTAAGCCACTAGATACAATTCTTAGTAGATTTTTTTCAGAAGGACAGGTTGGAAAATAGGAAAGGCCAAAGGGAAGCATTTGTTTTCCTTCTCACCTCAATATGTGTATAGGGTTAAGCCATTGCTCATCTCGAAAAACTTGGATATGGGACAGTCACACAACAGTGTTGCCTGTATATTGGGCCATAGATTTTGCAAACTATCCCGTAAAATTCACTAAAAGTTCCGAAAAACTTTCACACTGAGAAGAGGCCACTTGATACTGATTGCCTATGTAATTTTACCAGGGGTCATTTAGAAGACTTTGGTTCCTAATTTCTGTTTCTCTCAGGAAATGGTTCAAATATGATTAGTCGTTTTCTTCGTATTTCTTCATATTTCCTTATTTCCTGACTTGTGATTCTGGGGCATGGTTTTATTAGGCAAGAGTTGCTTTTGACTCTGGTTGAGATACACATAATCACATTGATATAACTAGAAGTTTTTAAAGCCATGTTTGCATTTAGATTAACAGAATAGACATTAATCCTTTTCAAGTAGAATACTGGGCAAAAATTAGTCCTTTCGGTTTCCCATTATGACTGTGGTATTTTGGTAGATTATATTTTCCTAAGATGTCCACACCAGTACATTCTATTCAACATGATCTTCTTTCCTTGTAATACTGACTGATATGGTTTGCCTATGTGTCCCCACCCAAATCTCACGTTGAATTGTAATCCCCAGTGTTGGGGGAGGGGCCTGGTGGGAGGTGATTAGATCATAGGGGCGGATTTCCCCCTTGCTGTTCTCATCATAGTGAGTTCTCATAAGATCTGGTTGTTTGAAACTGTGTAGCACTTCCCTCTTTGCTTTCTCTCTCTGCAGCCATCTGAAGATGTGTTTGCTTCCCCTTCATCCTTCAACCATGATTGTAAGTTTCCTGAGGCCTCCCAGCCGTGCTCCCTGTACAGCCTGTGGAACTGTGAGTCAATTAAACCTCTTTTCTTCATAAATTACCCAATCTCAGGCAGTTCTTTATAGTAGTGTGAGAACAGGCTAATACACTGACTCTTCTCCATTGAGAGATTGGGAGACTCCTCCTTTGAGACATACTTTTCCATTGAGAGATCTTTCCTCTCCACAAACTGGATGGACCTATGACTACATTGGAAGCAACATTGTGTACCTGCTAAAGCTAAGCCATAAAATGTGATATGGCTTTCACTTGGTCCTCTTTGGATGCTCACCCTCAGAACCCAGTTGCCATATTGTGAGGAAGGCAAACAGCCATTTGGAAAGGCCATGGGTAGGTGCCCAGCAGTGCCTTTGCTGAGATTCCAGATGACAACCAGCCTTCATGACCAGACACAAATGTGAATGAGGCTTCAGAAGATCCCAGTGTCAAGCCTTCCAGATACCCCAGCAGATGCTGAGTGGAATAGAGATCCTCTGTCCTCACTGATTCTACCCATGCTGTGTAACTGTGAACAAATATAAATGTTTATTTTAAGCCACTAAGTTTTGGGGTTGTTGTGTAGCAATATATAACCAGAATAATTACCAACCCAAAAAACATCTCACAGGAGACAGTAGTAAATACCACCATGTTACATGTCTATAGGCTCTCATAATTCATAAAAATGCTAGTGTAGTTATATCAAGTTAATTATAAGTACTATTGATTGTGATTATTTATATGACAAGGAATACAAGTTTAGAGAGTCTGTTCTAAGTGAGATTTTCTTTTGTCCCTAATCACAATTCTGAAAACTGCCTCCTAGCTATACCATAAATAATCATAAAAGATCTTTTTATTCTACCCCATTGAAATGTTACACTAAAACGACTCAAGAAAGCTAGTGTAGCAAGGGCTTGATTTTCTGTGTGGAAAATTTATGTTATGAAATTCTGTAGTCTCCATTCTTTCACTTGTTACCCAACATATTAATTGCCTCAGAAGTTTTAAGGAACAGATATTTTATTCAAAGGTTGATGCTCTTTAAAAAAATGACAGCTGAACAAGGAAACTTTTGATAAAATATCGTCTTCCCAAGTAATATTAATGTGGGTCATTTATTGTTATTATTTTTTGCTACTACAGGGTTGGCCGGGCATGGTGGCTCATGCCTGTAATCCCAGCACTTTGAGAGGCTGAGGCGGGTGGATCATGAGGTCAGGAGTTCAAAACCAGCCTGGCCAACATGGTGAAACCCCATCTCTACTAAAGATACAAAAAATTAGCCTGGCATGGTGGCACGTGCCTGTAATCCCAGCTACCCAGGAGGCTGAGGCAGGAGAATTGCTTGATCCCAAGAGGTGGAGGGTTGCAGTGAGCTGAGATTGCGCCATTGCCCTCCAGCCTGGGCAACAGGGTGAAATTCCATCTCAAAAAAGAAATTACGGCCCAGTGCGGTGGCTGACGCCTGTAATCCCAGCACTTTGGGGGACCGAGGCAGGCGAATCACGAGGTCAAGAGTTTGAGACCAGCCTGGCCAACATAGTGAAACCCTATCTCTACTAAAAATACAAAAAATTAGCTGGGTGAGGTGTAGGGCGCCTGTAATCCCAACTACTTGGGAGGCTGAGGAGGGAGAATCGCTTGAACCCGGGAGGTGGAGGTTGCAGCAAGCCGAGATCATGCCATTGTATTCCAGCCCAGGTGACAGTGCGAGACCCCATCTCAAAAAAAAAAAAAAAAAAAAGAGAAATTACTATAGGGTTATTATATTTCACTTGCACTGATAATTGATTCAGATGTGTCCCAAGGACTGTTTATTTCTTAACTCATGTTTTTATTAGTGAATGAAAAAGAGGACAGGAAATTAAGCAGCAAGCAACGAAACACACTGTCATGTTATTAGGATAGTCCTAATCCATTAAACACAGTAAATTCTCTATAAAGATGTTTTTAAACCTTCAGTAAAATGCTTAAGAATTAATTATCCCGTTCCAAGAGTCTTAGGCCAGACAAAATCTGAGATAAGTTTGTTCCTATACTCAGACATACTAGTGTACATAAATCCATCTTAATATATAGGTAATTATTGCTTTATCCACTAGTCGTAGCCTATTGACAGTCAGTGAAAAAGACGAAAAAACAATAAACAGCTTTAGAGGAAAAATATACTAGAAATTTTTTAAAAATCACAATTTGGTTAACCAGACCAATAGGAAGAGCCAAACATAGACTGGCCTTTGTACTGGCCCCTCTTTCTTCTCAGCCCTGGACCTAGAAGTATTGGCTTGATGAATTCTGAATTCCTTGTATAGAGATGTTGCCTTCCGATTTACTCATTTTACTTAGGGAAAAGAACCTTTCAGGGGCACACTGATGTTTAGGGAGGGAGTGTCCCACAAGGAGAGAGATTTTTAAATTCTTTATGTGCCTTAATATAGGCACTCTAGAGTAAGGGGTAAATCAGGAATTCAGAAATAACCTGTATTATGGTAAGCCTATTAGTAGGACTGATTTCTGGTATCCTTCATGTTATGGCAAATTTCCAGTATTTAGCATGTGTCCCAAAGAACCTAAGAAGAGTACTTCATTTACCAATATTAGCAGTGGCCAGAGAAAACTTTGTCATGAAAAAATGCATGGGAAGACTCCTTTGTTTCGCCTCCTTTCAAAAAGCAACTTGGTGCAAGGCAAAGAATATCTATCTATAATTTAGGAGCTCTTCCGGTTACCAATCAACTGTGTCAAGGCAACTTATTTCGCCAGCCTCTGTTTGTTTGTTTGTTTGCTTGCTTGCTTTTAAACAGGTTTTACTACAGGACCTCTAAGTTTCTTTCCAGTTTATTTATTTAATTATTATTTTTTTTGAGATGGAATCGCACTTTGTTGCCCAGACTGGAATGCAGTGGTGTGATCTTGGCTTACTACAATCTCCACCTCCCAGATTCAAGTGATTCTCCTGCCTCAGCCTCCCAAGTAGCAGGGACTACAGGCATGCACCACCATGCCTGGCTAATTTTTGTATTTTTAGTAGAGATGAGTTTCACCATGTTGACCAGGCTGGTCTTGAGCTCCTGACCTCAAGTGATCCAGATTTCTCCCTTTTCATATATGGAGTCAAGGGACTTGATCCAAAATGCAAAAGGAAGTTGACAGATGGACCAGAAAAGTACAAATAGAAGGTTGGTATGTCCTCCTAGAGGACTGCAGTTAATGATTGTTAAAATGTGCCCTTGCTAACGGTAGACAGCATCCAATGACTTTGAAGCAATTGAGGTGGGAAATGACAAGGATGTGGGCTAAATCCCTGACCATTTGTTTCTGTGTAATTTATGCCAATGAGATATGTGATGGGGGAGAGAGAGGAAGACAAGAAGTTGGGAAAAATGGGTAGAAAAGGAGATGTGAGAAGCTGTTTTGAAGGTAAGGGAGAGAACTTTCCAAAAGGCCTGCAGAGTTTACGCGTCAGGTTTTTGTGCAATGTTACTTCTCCATCAAGAAAAAGGGAATCCTTTTCTGGAAAATAAAATAAAACCGGGGCCCTTTACACACCTGTACTTTAAAAGATCATACAGTACTTCAGTGAGAAGGTGTGCTAATACCCCTACATTTTGGTTAAACGCCAAGTCAAATAGTTTTATTCTACCTACCTAAATCCTCTGCTGTTTAATTGAAGGAAGTCATACTTCACTCTACTTCCTTACAAACTAATAAAACATGTCTGGAGTTGTTTACACTATCATACTATGTGGTATAATGTGATTCTTAGATTTTTAAATGTCCACAAAACTCTTTATATCCCTCAAAAAAGGCTCTTTAACTTTTGGTTGTTAGCATTTTTCCCAGCAGTAACACTTTAGATCTTTATTATGTTATTAATATATATTTATGAAGGATCATGATTAAGGAATATAATAGGATTATTTTTGTATAGCAATATAGCATCTTCTCTAAAATTACATTGATGGGATGCATCTTTTCAACCTTTCTTGTATTTTATATGGTTCTCTTTGGAATGCTTTTTAGGCTCACCACGGAAATCCAAGAAAACGTCAACTTTTGCTTGCTTCTTTACTTCACCTCTCGTTTGTCAGTTTTTGTGAATTCTCTTTATATTAAGGCAAGACTTAACTTGGCTTGGTTGTTGGAAAACCCGGGCATCACCTGGCATCATAAGAGGGTGGAAATTTGGCCCTAATCCAATAAACTTTCATGACAACACTCTTTCAGCTTCATTTTGGTGACTTGATCTGATAGCCAAGAAGAAAAGAACTACTTAACAATATGTCAGCTTACTATCTAGTTTGGTTCACATGTCGAATGTATAGAAATCTATCACCTATTGCTAGGATAAATGTCATATCTTGCAAAGACTAATCTTGTTCAAACGGACATGTTTTTTAAATGCATAAATCTACTTGAAAACTAATCTGATAACAAAGACATGCCTGCAGAAGGATGATTCAGTTGTATCGATGTACTTGTCAGTCTGACCTCAGCCAGAGAAAAATAATATGATGGGGCTGGTGCATGTTAAAAGCATGCAAAGTCTTGATAATCAGACAACATTAGCCACAAAATGAAAAGAAGAAACATTTTTTTTTTTTTAAGTTACAGGAAAAATAAGGTCTAATGAGTTTTTTTAGACTTTATGACATGAGTACGAAGAGACAAACTGCCAATTTGCCTGAGAAAGTAGTAAATCTTTTAAAAAAGTGTATTTACTTTGGCTGTTATCATTATTTTAAAATTAAGATTATACATATCATCCTGGCTCATTCTCAAATGAAATTGAGAATATAACTCTTGAAATTGGGACTATGCCTCTTACTTCTTTCAAATATTGGAGGCATTTTTGTACACCAGTGAGAAGGGACGGCTGTCTCTTTACTTACAGAAGTTGTGTTCTAGCTCCCCATCATTTCCTAGTTTTCTCTTATTTTTTTGCCTCAGAGACTCTATTTAGTTATTTGTGAGTAAATTTATAATGTGGCTTTACTTATAGAAACCACGGGCTAAGTTTAATAGCCTGTAATTGAAAGTTAAGGTTTATTTTTATAAACTCTTTAATGCTTTATTAGGGTATTTTAATTTAACTATGCTCAATTTCAAACATGAGAAACTGTTCCTTTGAAATCTAATTAAACAATTCTAAGGTAGAAACATTTTTAAAAATTTGAAAGTCTGGCCCTAAAAGCCCACATTTTCCTAATTAATTTAACCAGCTCCTCCCTATCTCAGAGACCAGATTCATGCATATATAATTAAACAAGAGTATTCAATCATACATTGGTTAGGGTACTCCTACTATTCTCAGGACCTAATTTTTAAAAAAATTACTGAATACTAAATTAGGATCTCTATCTTTGCTTTGTAAATGGATAATTAATTGCTCTTCACCTGACTTTTCTCACTTGTGCTTGATCTTGGCGTGACTTTTTCATGACACTAGGTGGCAGGAATAGAAGTTTTCTTTCCTTCCCTCCCTCCCTTCCTTCCTCCTTCCCTCTCTTCCTTACCCCCTCCTTCCCTCCCTTTGCTTCTTTCTTCCTCCCTCTGCACTATGTACTCTAGTTAAGAAGTTGGGAATTTATCTAAAGCCCTTATTTTGTTTTGCTTTTTAGTCCTTTTTGTTTCATTGATTATTGATTATTACATGTTTGTGCTTATTTGTTTAGTTAGGAATCTGACTATGGAACAGTGAAATAACTCATATGATATTTTATTATTGTACTGATGTAATAACATTTCATACTCACGTTTTTAAGAATTTTGTTAGAAAACTTCATGTATAGACCAGTAAATAGCTTTCCTTTCCTTATGGCCACTTAAAATATGAATATAAAAGTATTAAATGAATAAATGAATACTTTCTACTTCCATTTTAGAGAACTGAGCAAACAATATTGATATTTTATATTTGAATGTTGTAGGCAAAGCTAAAACATGACAACATCTGATTTCTCCTTTAGAGGTCCTGGACCTGGCTCAGTGAAACGTCACATATTAGTGTTGTCTAAAAATGTTCTATTATTAACTGAATATGACTCTATCCAGTATTTCTTTTTAGGGGGTGGAATCTTTGGTGTATTTTTGTTGTTGTTGTTTGTTTTATTTGTTTGTTTGTTTTTGAGACAGAGTCGTGCTCTTGTCGCCAAGGCTGGAGTGCAATGGCACAATCTCGGCTCACTGCAACCTCCGCCTCCTGGGTTCCAGCGATTCTCCTGCCTCAGCCTCCCGAGTAGCTGGGATTACAGATGCCCGCAATCATGCCCGGCTAATTTTTGTATTTTTAGTAGAGATGGGGTTTCGCCATATTGGCCAGGCTGGTCTTGAATTCCCAACCTCGTGGTCTGCCTGCCTTGGCCTCCCAGAGTGCTGGGATTACAGGCATGAACCACCGCAGCCAGCCTTTTGTTCTTTTTTTTTTAGCTGAGGTCTTGCTCTGTCACCCAGGCTGGAGTGCAGTAGCATGGCTATGGCTCACTGTGACCTTGAACTCCTGGGCTCCAGTCATGGCCTCTCAAAGTGCTGAGATTACAGGCATATTTTTGGCTTTTTTTTTTTTGGAGGTAGAGTCTCGGTCTGTCACTCAGGCTGGAGTGCGGTGGTGAGATCTCAGCTCACTGCAGCCTCTGCCTCCAGGTTCGAGGGATCTTCCTGTCTCAGCCTCCCCAGTAGCTGGGACTACAGGCACATGCCACCACACCCAGCTAATAGTTCTTTGTATTGTTAGTAGAGATGGATTTCACTATGTTGGCAAGGCTGGGCTCGAACTACCGGCCTCAAGTGATCTGCCAGCCTTGGTTTCCTAAAGTGCTAGGATTGCAGGTGTGAGCCACCATACCCAGCCAGATCTTTGGATATTAAACTGAGCTTCCTAAAACCAAAATATCTAAATCTACCAGTATGAATACCTACAAGATGGAATCACTGTTGCCAAGAAAATCGATGAATTTCAATATTTTAGGAAAAGGAAAAACACATTCACTCATACAGTTTTTATATATTTATTGAACACCTGCTGTGTGACAAGCCTTTCATTGGAAACCAGAGACACAAAACCGCAAAAGGAAAAATAATGGAAAAATAATGGAAAGGAAAAATATAATAATACAAAAGGAGCCTTCAGTCTAGAGGAAACAATATTATCATTGAATATGGCCTATGCTGTACCTGGAATACTCTTCTTCACTCTTCCTTCTTCTAACTCCTCCTTTACTCACAACGGTCCCACATCCCTCTTCACTCCTCCATCCCACTTTCCCTCACCTGCTTAATGCCTGTCCTTCCTTCCGGTTTCAACTGAAACCTCACTCCTTCAGGAAGCCATTTTCCAACTCCATAGATGTGGATAAATATGCTAGCTATAAAGTGGCCATTTTTCCATATCATAACACCCAACAATTTTATTACATTACTTGCTTAATGTCTACCTTTGGAGATTTAAAGGCAGGAACCATCTTGCTTTTGTTTGCTACCATAACTCGAATACCTTACACATTTCTGGGCCCATAGTTCATGCTCAGTAAATATTTAATGAGTGAGTAAATGAATGAAGAGATGTTGTTTAATATCTATAAGTATGTTATGTCTTAATATATAGTATACAAATAAAAAATTAAATACTTTAATAAATTGGTGGAGTAAAATAGAATATCCTTTGTTTGTTTGTTTGTTTGTTTGTTTGTTTGTGTTTTAATTCCTGAGTTTCCGGAGAAGAATATACTTATTAAAGCAAGGGAAAAAATGATAGCATTGTGACTCCAGTGTTACAATTTTGTGCCCGCTGTTTACAGCCCATATGCACTTTCAAGTCTCTTTCCACTATATCTTACAACTAAGTTCTATAACTCCATCTTTATTAATTTCTAATTGCTAGTTTTAGATTCCTAGTTTCAGATTATATAACCATCAAGTTAATTTGAAAAGTATGGGCATATGTTCAAACTATCTTTTTCACTATTAGTCAAGAAATAACAAAGTACATCTTCATATACATATTCAAGACAAAAACAATGAATACTTTGGATACTGTGAAATGCCTCTCTTCCTAGCACTTAACATTATATCATTGAATCCCCAAGAGTAGTCAAAAGTCCAGTTGGGAACACTAATAATTAAAAGCCGTGGTCAAAACTGTGTGTGTCCAAACTCACCGTTTCTACTCTGTGTTGTGATGCTGGGGCTGAGCCTCTGTAAAGAGCTTTTCTCTTTGGTCCTCCAGCTCCCTGTTAGGCTTGGTCAATAGAAGATGCTGGAGGTGCCAGGCGTGGTGGCTCACGACTGTAACCCCAGCACTTTGGGAGGCTGAGGTGGTTGGATCACAAGGTCAGGAGATCGAGACCACCCTGGCTAACACGGTGAAACTCTGTCTCTACTAAAAATATAAAAATTAGCTGGGCGTGGTGGTGGGTGCCTGTAGTCGCAGCTACTCAGGAGGCTGAGGCAGGAGAATGGCATGAACCCAGGAGGTGAACCCACTACACTCCAGCCTGGGCGACAGAGGGAGACTCTGTCTCAAAAAAGAAAAGAAGATGCTGGAGGCAGGCAGGAAAGCCAGGTTGAAGAAAGGATTTGCATCTTCCTGTTTGTTCCACAGTGTTATTTCAGCAAAAGTCTCAGCCTGGCAGAGGCCAGGTCTCCTGCCTTTCTCAGCACTCCCAGAGCCATCCTCATGGCGCCACTACAATGACACCACCGGACCACCAGCACCCAGTCAGGAAAATAGAAACTACACTAGTTTAATATAATGAACGAAATATAATGAATTTAGTATAATGAATGAAAGATTGATAATTTAATATAATGAGACCGTTTAATGTAATGAATGAAATACTGATCAGGTGTTAGAGAACTAAAGCAAAAAGGGAATACTAAGGTAACACAGAGATAAGTCACCCCAGGGAGAAGCTACCACTCTAGGGCAAAAAGAAAGACATGGGTCTTGTCAGAACCTAGAAACCCAGAAGAAGGACACAGCATAGCCAGGACTCAGGCCTCTGAAGAGGAGCCACTGCAGGGCTGGTGCTGATGCCTGGAAGATCAGAGGGAGAGGTTCATGGACCTGAGACTCAGACCTTAAGATAGGCGTGCTGCCTGACTGGTACACTATGTATAGAGGAAATCTGTGTGAGCCTAGACTATGTCCACTACTGTGGTTCAGGAATATCTAAGCACATTGACTGAGACTATAAGATGGCCCAAAAGAAGTCAATTTTTATAAGTTGATATATTTATTTATTTTGGTTGGTTATCTATCTGCTTGTTTCTTTGTTTTGGTTCAAAGATGAGGAAATAGATTTTAGTGACTCAAGGGGGAGGAAATAGGTGACCAAGTGCATAGGGAGAAAGATTGGAGAATAAAGAGCATAGCATGTGGCATGCTATGCCACATGGTTAGGCTGTGTCCCCACCCGAATCTCATCTTGAATTGTAATCCCTGTAATCACCATGTGTTGAGGGAGGCACCTAGTGGGAGGTGATTGGATCATGGAGGTGGTTCCCCCATGCTGTTCTCGTGATAGTGAGTGAGTTCTCATGAGATTTGATGGTTTTATAAATGGTAGTTTTTCCTGCGCTCTCACACTCACTCCCTCCTGCTGCCTTGTGAAGAAGGCGTCTGCTTCCCCTTCCCCCATGATTGTGAGTTTCCTGAGCCTCCCCAGCCATGCAGAACTGTGAGTCAATTAAACTTCTTTTCTTCATAAATTAGCCAGTCTCAGGTATGTCTCCACTAAAAATACAAAAATTAGCTGGGCATGTTGGTACACACCTGTATTTCCCAGCTACTCTGGAGGCTGAGGCACAAGAATCACTTGAACCTGGGTGGTGGAGGTCACAGTGAGCAGAGATTGCACTACTGCACTTCAGCCTGGGTGACAGAGTGAGACTCCATTTCAAAAAAAAAAAAAAAAAAACCCACATGATAATAATAATGCATAATCCTAGGATGAAATTTTGATTCTGCTAAAATATGTGCTAAATGAATTAGATATTGCAAATTATGTGAAGTAAGGGAAATACAAGTCACAAGTATTGAAATGAATTTAATATTTAATTTAAGAGAATAATACTAATTTAATATTCAATTTAACATTGTGCTTGTATTCACAATATCTCCTACTATTTTAGGGGAGGCTGTTCTCCCACTTACTTTCTCAGGTAGGGAACCACAAAAGTCAACAGCTTTCATACACCAATCATGTGTTCTGCTATGAAAAGTGGTGTGCTAAGATCTCTAAAAAGAAACACAGAAGCTATGCCACCAAATTCTAACCATGAATTCCCCTTAAAACCTCTACATCTTAAATTAGATTAAATACTATTTTATGAATACTTTTCATAGTTTGTCTTTAGAAGTTTAATTCTAAAGATCATTAAATGTTTAATCATGCTTTGGGGTATACACAAAAAGACACAGAAAGCAAGAGAATATTTCAAAATGTTCTGAGACATTGCCACTCCATACGCTGGAGTGCACATTGCAGTATTATAATGAATTGCTGAAAGTGTGGATTCACTGTAACACTTTTTGTGATAACAATGATATTTAAGCAGTCTGTTCAAGACTTCTGCCTGTTCAATTATTTACACTCTAAATCTAATGCAAGCCTAACACATTTATTTCTGTGAACAGCAGTATTTTACTATGAAAAGAAGGTGTTTGTAAGCATTGCCACCTGGTCCTTAGAATGTCTAAGCACAGCAAGATAGTCATTTTTTAAAATTGGAAAACAAACACAATGCAAAGACTTGAGGGAAACAGTGTTGGGTTTTGTTGTTTCAAGATGTTTTAGGGATTTTTACATTGCTTTTAATTTAAGAAACAGAAGATATGTGGTATAAAAAATTCCTTTTTTACATAATAAAAATTCTCTATCAGAGTCTAAAGTGAGCCTCAACACACACACAGATGTGTGCATACACACATGCCTGCGCACACACACATAGCTTTTCAGCAAAGTATAGTAGATATACTATTCAAGGCATCAAGGAAATCCTGGATTAATCATTAGCTGACCACTAAGCTAAACAAGCAGAGTTTAGTGTCCACACACAACAACAAAATACTTTACAGAGTTAGTTTGGAAAGTCATTAAACAAAGAAACAGCAGCAACAACAGCAAATCCTTAAAAGGGAGGGAATCTGATTACCAGAGTTGCCACATTGTAATATTTTAAATGCCCAGTTTTGACCAAAAAATATCACAAGATACACTAGCAGGAAAACATGGTTAATACACAGGAAAATAGTAGTCAATAAAAACTATCTCGGAGGAAACACAGACAGTAGACTACCTAAATAAAGACTTTAAATCAGCTATTGCAAATATGTTCAAATGACTAAAGGAAACCATAGCTAAAGAATTAAGGGAAAGTATGAAAATGATGTTTCTTTCTTTCCCTTTCTCTCTCTCTCTCTCTCTCTCTCTCTTTCTCTCTTTCTTTGTGTTTTTGAGACAAGATCTTGCTCTGTCACCCAGATTGGAGTGCAGTGGCACAATCTTGGCTCACTGCAGCCTCCACCTCCCAGGTTCAAATGATCCTCCCACCTCAGTCTCCTGAGTAGCTGGGACTTCAGGTGCACCCCACTATGTCCAGCTAATTTTTGTATTTTTAGTGGAGACAGTGTCTCACTCTGTTGCCCCGGCTGGTCTCAAACTTCTGGACTCAAGTGATCTGCCCACCTCAGCTTTCCAAAGTGCTGGTATCATAGGCATGAGCCACTGCTCCCGGCTGAGAATGATGTTTCATCAAATTTTTAAAAAATCAATTAAATGGTAGAAATTATTTTTAAATGCACCAAATAGAAACTCGAGAGTTATAAAGTACTATAAGTACAATGAAAATTTCACTAGAGGAGCTCTAGGAGATTTAAACTGGCAAAAAAAAAGAATCAGTAAACTTGAAGATAGGTCAATTGAGAGTATCCAACCTACGAAACAAAAAATAAAGAATGAAGAAAAATCAACAGAGCCCCAATAACCTTAATTGTACTTAGTACAATTGACATAATGGAAATACCAGTGGGAGAGGAGACAGAAAGAAGCTGAAAGAACATTTGAAAAAATAATTGTCAAAAAATTTCAAAATTTGGTGAAAAACATTAATCTGCACATTCAGGAAGCTTAAACTCTAGGATAAATTCAAAGAGATCAACACCTACATATACACTGTCATAAGTCAAAAGACAAAGACACAGTCTTGAAAACATAAGAGACAAGTGACTCAACACGTACAAGAGATCCCTAAAAACAGTAGTATTTTGATTTCTCATCAGAAATCATGAAGACCAGAAGATGGTATGATGCCATATTCAAAACACTGAAAGAAAAAGAATTGTCAACCAAGAATTTTATATCCAGCCAAACTATCCTTTAAAAATGAAGAAATGGAGACATTATAACATAAAATACAAAAAATACTAAAGGTAGACATTTAGACTGAAATGAAAGAACACTGGATAGTAACTCAAATCCGCATGAAGAAAATCCACAAGAAGGAAACTACATAGATTAATATAAAAGACAGTATATATGCATTTTGGAGGTAACTCTTTTCTTCTATTGGATTTAAAAGACAGTTGTGTAAAGCAACAGTTTTATACTGTGCTGATGCTCTTATAATCTATAAAGATGTAATTTGTGGCCAGGTGGGGTGACTCACGCCTGTAATCCCAGCACTTTGGGAGGCTGAGGTGGGTGGATCACTTGGGGTCAGGAGTTCAAGACCAGCCTGGCAAACATGGCAAAACCCCATCTCTACTAAAAATACAAAAATTAGCCAGGCATGGTAGCACATGCCTGTAATCCCAGCTACTCAGGAGACTGAGGCAGGAGAATGGCTTGAACCCAGGAGGTGGAGGTTGCAGTGAGCCAAGATCATGCCACTGCCCTCCTGCCTGGGCAGCAGAGTGAGATTCCATCTCAAAAAAAAAAAAAAGATGTAATTTGTATGACAATAATAGCACAATAGAGGGGGGAGGAACAAAGATATAGTGGAGCAAAATTTTTGTATTCCATTTAAATAAATCACTAGTAATTTAAGTAAATTATTTAAATTTATATGCTAATTACAATCCCCAGGGCAACCATTAAGAAAGTAACAATATATAACAAAAAAACCCAGAAGAATCATAATGTTACACAAGAACATACCAATTAAACACAAAAGCAGCTAGTTATTAAATTCCATTTAACTTTCTGGTTTAAGGTTTTGAAACTAAGCACTGAGTTCCTATTAGCTAAGGTGACCATATAGTTCATCATTCAAATCAAAGTAGTTTGAGGACATTATTTATATCAGGTCAAATCACATAAACTGTCCCTGGCCAACTTTGATATAAAACTGCCTTACTTTTAACAGAAAAGTTTAGGTATTTTGAACAATCAACTTAGTTTGCCTTGTATCAAACACTGTTTAGTATTCATATTTGGCTACTAACTTGTAGGGCAAATTAAGCACTATGTTTTAGCATTCTGGTACAATCTGATTATGAGAAATTGTTTTCAACGATTTAAATCTGGTCACTATTATCAAGTAAATACTGTGTTTATGATTGTATTCGTTCTATAGATCGATCTGAGGAAAATTTTTTTGTAGTTTTCATTTCATTATACAGGCCTCACATATATACTGTTAAATTTATCCCCAAATATCTCATGCTACTTATGCTATTATAATCGGTTTGTTTTCTACTTGTATACTGCTAATGTAAAGACAGAACTGATATTTGCGTATTAACCTTATATCCTGCAACCTTGATATATTTGCTTATTACCTCTAGCATTTTTTCCCTAGATTTCATTTTACCCTGCCAGAAAAGACTAAAATGTAAAAGTATGAATGCTTCTACTGGTGGGAGGCAGAGACATAGTATTTGGTAATGTGAAATATTAATAACCCTTTGGAAAGCATTTTTATAGCATCTATTAAGATTTAAGTGAAAATACACATTTAGTTTCAGCTCAGCAATCTCACTGCTAGGAATCTATTTTATAGCCAGCATAAGGATATACGTGCAAAGATGTTGATTGCAGTCCTCATTTGTAATGGCAGAAACCTGGAAATGAAGTGAATGATCGACAATAGGTGAGTGGGTAAGTGGTGGTACATCTACCCTTGGTTTCAGCTGGCTTGAACGGGTTTCTCAGACTAGTAGAAATAACCTGTTTCAGCAAAGGACTATGTAGTACAAAAATAATATTTCATTTTTAGATATGATTATGTATTGCTGAAAACTAAAAAAGTTTAAAGATCTGTTACTGTTCAGTGGCACTTTCTTTATTCCTTCTAAAGTTTTGTCTTGCTGTGATAAAGGTATGAACAGCCTGCAGAACGAGCCCTTGCTCCTTTCAAATTTGCATAATGTGCATGCAGTTACACCTGCTCAATTTTGTTTCTTCAATTGCCAGAGGATTTCCATAACTTATTCAATAGAACTCACTCAACTACAGCAATTTTTATTTAACATTCTCCTTACCTTTTTAGAACTCTGATGTCTATGTCTCTGCCATTGTTACTTCTTTGAAAAACAAAACAAACAAAAGGAAAGCATTATTCTGACAGAATCATGAGATTACCATGATTTCTGCCTATTTGTACCACATTGTTTTCATAAATACTTTTAACATTGAATGTGATCTGAAATTATTCATTGTATCACTGTGTGTCACAGTAAGTGCCTATTTTATTGCTATAAAAACTTTATTGCCCTTTGGAGAAATGCATAAATACATTTGTAGTAAAAGTGAAGAAATAAAGTACAAGGGTATAATGGTCAGATCTTCTGCAAGGCCATTAACAGCATATCATGAATCTAGCATGATTTGACATATGAGAGGAATGATTTACAGCAAATTCTTGGAACAACTACTATCTGTAGGACCTAGGAGAGAGAAAAAAATGCAAAAACATAAAAGAACTCAAAACATAAGCCACTTTTGCATAGTTATTAACTGCAGATTTTATGACTTATGCTCTTACAAAGAATTGTTTGAAGCATCAGATAAAGAGGGAAGGCAGAGCAGTGAGAATTCTTTGAATGAGACCTTTGAGCTGGTATTGCAGGCTTGGGAACTCACCTCATGTACTGGGGAAAACAACCTGATTATTTAGTTCTTTTTTATTAAAAAAAAAACTCTATAATTATAACAAAACCCTTTTTAATTTATTTACCTAATATCCCCTCACCAGAAATGTCTTTTTTGTTGTTGTTGTTGTTGTTGAGACAGGGTCTGACTCTGTTGCCCAGGCTGGAGTGCAGTGGCTTGATCTTAGCTCACTGCAACCTCCACCTCCTGGGCTCAAACCACCCTCCCACCTCAGTCTCCTGAGTAGCTGGGACTATAGGCATGAGGCACCACACCCAGGTAATTTTTGTATTTTTGGTAGAAACAAGGTTTCACCATGTGGGCAAGCTGGTCTCAAACTCCTGGCCTCAAGTAATCCTCCCGCCTCAGTCTCTCAAAGTAATCCTTCAGTCTAATCACTAGAGATACTAGTTTGTTTCTGCTGTGAAGGAAATCTACAATAATAATTATATTGAGTGTTTTCATACATTTGATTAGTACAGCCAAATAATTTCAATAAGTATACAGTCTTAAAATGAACATTTCCTTAACATTGTTTAACCTGCATTATAGGTTTTATTTACAACTCAGCCCTTATCCATAAAGAATAGTCTCAAATATTTACTAAAAGTCAATGTATTTTGTGTATATTACAGCCATAAAAACAATCAAATTAGAAGTAGCATTTACAGTATTAGTCACAGACAGGAAACCATAATTTAGTGAAGAATAACAAAAATAAATAAATATAGATTGACAGATATATAGATTGATTCTGAAATTTAACCTGGGCTTTACCCAACCTTGTTGAGAATGAAATCATATATGCAGAGTGCCTTAAAGGCACTTTTTTCCCTAAAAATTGTATATACTGGAAATAATTCACCAAGAAAATCCTAAGAAAGAAGAGTTTATGTGATTGACTTTGGGTTATCAAAGCAAAGACTATCCAGGATGAATAACAGGCAGAGGATAGTGATTACAGCTCATTTATTAAAACAGCAACATTGGTACATATCTGAGTCAAGCTTGGAACTCCCCCTCCCTCCCAACTAGACAAGTTAGGCTTTAAAATTACTGTAAAAATTAAATCAAATTGCCTGTGAAGGTAAGTTCTTCGAAGAATTTTTTAGGTAGATGATCTACATAACAAGACATGCACCAACCAAATCTTCAGTCAAATATTGGGGGAAAAAAGCAACAACAGTCAGTTTGTGTTTATTTCAGTGTCTGGAATATTTTAAAAATTAAGTTCTTGGCTTCAGCTTAGGGGTCTCTAACCAATTCCAGGAAATGTTCTGTATCTTTCCTTGAGGCCAGCAGGAAAGCCCCTTGGCAAGGGTGTCTGGAATGACCACTCGACATCCCCAGCACACCTCTAACCAAAGTTACCCATGGCTGCAGTGAGACTGATGTGCTGCCACGGATTGACTTTAAGGATGAACAGACCAAGATAACTAACTTGGGTGGATGCATTAAAGTGTTTCTGTGTATTTAAGCGTACCATAGAAAGACAAATTCAACAGCTTTCACTTTGCTTTCATACAAGGTCGTTCTCTTACGTGTTTTCTATTTTTGTTTATATACTAATTTCCTTTAGATTGACTGGGTTCTAAATTTATTATGAATTTGGTAAAGCCTCTGAACTTTGTGTTTCTATATTACACACCTTGTGTCTGTTACTACTGTTGTGGTTATACACTCGGGATTTTAAAGTCTCAACGATAATTGCCATAAGTCATTTTTAGCAGCTCTGTATAAAAGATTCCATCAGTAGAAACTCAGCATGGGTAACTTTCACTGAAACATTCCAGACTCTCAGAATCTTGTATATTTAAATGATGTGTTAAAAACAATGGCACCTCTTTTTACTTAATTTCAGTCACATTTGGAAGAAGATAAGAAAGTTTATTCTGAACTACATCACTTACTATTACTGAGTTTGCTTCATTGTTGAAACTAAGGAAAATTAGTCTGAGATTTCAAAAAAGCAACTAAACAATTTTTTTCCAAATTCTTATCCACCATGACCAGACCATGGCAATAAATAAATAAATAAAACACAAACAAACAAAAAACCCAGAGAGATAAAAACACACTTCAGCATAGTAGAAAGAAAGCAGACACACATAGACACAAATCCCCAAGTTCTCCACTTACTGGGTAAGTACATTTTGTTGAGCTACTTAATATCACTACAATTAAGTTTCCTTATTTATAAAATAGAGATGACGCCTCCTTCATCGCTTTGCTGAAGGATTACAGGATGATAGGTGAACTGTAATACTTGGTACATAGTATGCATTCAGTACACATTAGGAAGACCCCTTTCTGCTCATTATGTGGACAGAGGTAAAGTACCAGGCCAGGCTATTTATGACAACTATGTGGAAAGACTGAGGCTTCTCTGGGGATGACATGGTTATAGGAATCAAAACTTTGACATTAAAAACTTTCATATCCCTTTATGAAATTTAATGAAAAAGAAAGAGCTGTTGATGCTGTGGGCTAAACATGAGGACAGTAATGGTTGGATTAACACAGCTGGACCACAGAGCGCCAGATGGTGGAAGACACCCTTCCTCTTCCCCTTCCCAACCCATAAATCCTAGAGCCCTGAGCCCCCTAGTGTGAGTTTTATGCATTTGTGTTTGAGGCAGCGAGGTTCTCCCACTACAGGTCCCAGTTGGCATATCCACCACAGCTCTCACCAAATCACACATGTGTCCTGCCTTCCTTTCCACATCCGCCTGCACTGTATATTACAGATATGTTTGATTTCTCTAAGCAAAATGTTCTCATATTCTACATAAAATTGCATTCAAAACCTAAGTTCCACTACCTTAAAGATGATCGTGTGGTTGTGTTTTTGTTTCCTTCAGGGAATGTTACCTCTCTAAACCATATGGCAAATGGACAAGATGGAACATGAGTCACCGTACAGAAGGGAACAAACATCCAGACATGAAGGCAGACAGCGTCACAACAACTCCAGAGGCTGGCAGTTTCTGGGCTTCAAAAGGAAAATAATTTTTTTTTTTTTTTAACTCTGCAAACCACAGCTACTTGTGTGGTTGATGTGTAGCTAAAGGCCACGGCTCTCCTATCACATGATCTCACACAGAGCTGGAGTTCTTCCAGTGAGCAGGTGTTAACGGTCCCTGAAAACCAGTTTATAAGAGATCATAGCTGTCATCCCAGAGTGATATGTTTTAATAGAAAGAAACCCATATTTCCCAGGAAATTGCTATCAAAGTTCAACAGAGATTCCAGTGCATGAGCAGAACATAATTTACCCACCATTTATCTTTAATGAGCACCTACTGTGTGCCAGGTACTATGCACCTGCTAGCTTTGTCTATTTTAATCCTGCTGTTCCTTTAAATCTCAGGCAAACATCACTTTCTTACAAAAGCCTCTCCTTCCTTCCCTGAGTCAGATCCTCCTTTTACACACTCTGGTGATATGACATGTCTGTCTTTCACAGCTCTTAACCATGGCTAGATTTTACGTTATTTATGGCATTCTTTTATTGACATGTGTCTGACTTTAGTCAGTACTGTATCCACAGCACCTAGAAGGCACTCATATTTATTAACAAATGCAGGTCTTTATGTTGTCCGCAATCTTACATGCTCCTGAGGTAATGGTTCAGCTGACCTGATTTAGGGTCAGCTAGGATAAAATGAGTAAATATTAATTGAGGAATAAAGTGCATATTTCTTTCTTTGGGAGACATAGATTACCCACACCCGTGGTGAAATGGTAAGCCAGTTCTCTTGAAATTAATCAGCCAATCAATCAATAACCCTGATTTGTATTGTTTGACAAATTCCATGGTGCAAATACTCCCCCTCACATCCAATTTCAGACTACCAGTATGAAGTTATTGGACCTGAGTCGGGAAGAAATGCACACAATCAGCTCTCATGAGCCAATTCGAAGCAGCACTAGCATACACTACCTCACACCCACAGATACTCTCAACTATTGCATCACTCCCATGATTTATCATAACTGTAGCCACAAGAGCAGCCTACGATACCTTTTGTCTTCCCGTGGCGTGTAATTAGAGACCCCATGAAATAAAGTCACATACAAATGATTGACCAGGAAAAACCAACATCATTGGGAATGGAAGGTTATTTTTTTAATCTGCATAGGATTGAAATTACACTTAAGATCCTGTTTGATGGAACATGGTTTCACGTTTGAACTCTGGAGAAAAAATAACTTGGGGACATGGGTTCTCATTTTAGAATCTTACTGATAAGTGAAGTGATAACGACTATTGTCTTGACCTGAATGGGTAGCAAAAAACATCAGCCTAAAAAGTCACCACAAAATGAAGACCTGAAGGCTTCAAATAGGATTTTTTTTGCCCTGGTGTCTACTCCTGAGATTCTACCATTAGGGGTGCTATTCTTTGATTTTTCCAAACCTTATCAGGACATTAAAGCCACTGTAAAAGTGAATATTCTCTATGGACAGCTGCCACTTTAATCCTTTATCAGCCAACACTTTCACTATAAGGGAGAATAAAAACCAGCAGAAATAGGTTTGGTGGGCCCCAGTGGATGGGAGCAGAGGCACTGGAAGGGGAATTGGAAATTTGCATAAACAAGTGCTGCTTCATGATATTTATTTATTTATGCCAAATCTAGCCGGTCACTTCTCTTTAGTTTTTTTGCTATGCCTCGCATACATGACGTATTTTTAAGTCATGTATTTGTTCTAATATTTATTGAACAATTACAACTGCTGATAAAATCCAAAGGGGCTAGGGATTTAGATATAAAAGATGATTAGCTTTTGTCACAACTTTCATGCAAGCATAACTAAAATTAACATTATTGATTTTTGCTAAATAAAAGTTCCAAAAACCTGTTATCTACATGACTTGTTTTCTTCAAAGCATTTGCCTTGGGAGGCAATTACTTTTGCACCCACCTAATAACATCCACCAGAGCATTTGGGGCTTCCCATAGCCTCCGTGTTAGCAAATCTTGGATATTTGAAGAGGATGTGATGTTGTTGAATATGGCCAATATCATATGAAGCTAAGTCTAGCTGAGTGTTAGCTGGGGGGATACTGCCAGGAACAAATGAAGACCAGCTCCCAGTAATGGGATATGTGCCTCGTGGATGCACTCTGAGGATTAAATTCTGTGCGCTGACACACACTGAAGCCTCTAGCACTGTTTTGGCATAAGTAGCTACTCAAAAAGCTTTCACTTAATTAACTATAAACTTAGATATATGAAACAAAACCTCTGTAAAAAAATCTTAAGGTCGAGAACATATTATATAATAGGCATAAGACTGAAGCAATAGATGGGGCAGATGTGACAATAGAGTCTTTGATGTTGATAGAAAAGCAAACTGGAAAATATTCATTCATCCTCCAGAACCTCAAATCCACCCACACTGGAAATTGTCACTAACATACTCTTGCCCAGGAATAACACATGCTCTGACTTGTAACGCTTGTCTTATTCTTTCACTTTTATCATAGAAAGAGGTCAAGGGGCAAAAAGAGGACAGATTCTAGTTCTAACAAAGCCAAGTTGAAAAACATCAGTACTTAACTAGGCTGAACTAGTTCAGACATTAAAATAGAGAAAAGTTATGTAGCTTAGATTTTAAGCAGTCTAGAAAATCATTATCCTTCTGATATTCTAAGTCTCTATCAGTAAAGCCTCTTGGATTGGAAATATATCCATTTTGAGAGACTGAACAAAATCCCCCTTCACTTTAGTTGCACTGGTTGGTTTTTGGTAAAATCTTCCACATACATCTCAGTCATAACATTGAACATAGTTGTACCTACTCTGTAATAATTTCCTTTTTGGAGACCCATAGAATAGCAATTGTTTCTTTGCTGTGGTCTTTGCTCAAAAGATGAATTTTTGTTTTAACACTGTGGTGAGCAGAATAATGGCCTCAATAGGTGACTGATTCCCTGGAACCTGGAAATGTGTTAATTTACATGGGAAAAGGGAGTTTGCAGATGTAATTAAAGTTAAGGACCTGGAGATGGCAAGATTATCCCGGATTATCTAGGTAGACCCACCCCACTCACATGAGTCATTAAACTTGAGAACCTTTCCCAGGTCAGAGTCAGAGGGAGATGTGAAGACAGTAGAAGGGTTACACAGATGCAGTGTGAGGCTTCTACCTGCTGCTGCTGGCTTTGAAGATGGAGGAAAGGGGCCATGGAATGTCGGCAGCCTCTAGAAGCTGGAAATAGCAAGGAAACATATTCTCCCCTAGGGCCTCTAGAAAGGAACACAGCCCACCAACATCTTTATTTTAGCCCAGTGATACCTCCGTCAGACTTCTGACCTACGAAACTGTAAGATAATATATTTGTGCTATTTATTTTAAGCCACTACATTTGTATAAATTTGTTAAAAAGAGGCAATAGAAAATGAATGTGGTTAAATATCAAATGTATATCCCACAGGTTTGTTTACATGCCTTTCTTTGTATACACTTACCTTCACTTTCAAGGTATACTTTTAAAAGACATCTTATATGGCAAGTAAATCATCATATGTAGTGTCAATAATGCATGCATTAAATAATGCATGAATCAACCATAATACAAACAGCTATGATAATAACTTCATTCTGACCGCCACCTCACTGGCAATGACTATAGGATTGTAAGATGCACCCCAACTGCAGAAAAATTAAAATGTGAACAAAGACTGAGGCAGGAGGATTACTGGAGCCCAGGAGTTCGAGACCTGGGCTCGAACATAGTGAGGCCACATCTCTAATTAAGTAAAACGTGAACAATAGAATCTATGAAAAATGGAAGATAAGAATTAGGCTCTCCAGTTCACAGCAATCCCCACGCCACTCCCTACCAACTCCCTATGTTCACTGCCTTTTCATGCCAGGTGCTTAGGAGCTCTGGCTTGACCTCTCAGTTTCTTCTTTCATCGACAGGAGGAATGATATCCAGCCTACAGGTCCATCATAAAAGTAAAGGGTGAAATCATATCATAAAAACAGAGAGCTTTGAACACTGCAGAGTATTAGGCAGGTGGCCCTGCTGTCCTTAGGCATCTAGTCAGCAGACTAGAACCCTTGGTACCCTCTTTGTCTTTGCTCTTTCCTCCTCAATCCACATCCAGTAGGTCCCCACGCTTTCCTTTATTTTTATTTTTATTTTTTGAGATAGAGTCTTGCTCTGTTGCCCAGGCTGGAGTACAGTGGCGCGATCTTGGCTCACTGTATCCTCTGCCTCCTGGGTTCAAGCAATTGTCCTGACTCAGCCTCCTGAGTAGCTGGGATTATAGGCATGCGCCACCATGCCTGCCTAATTTTCATATTTGTATTTTTAGTAGAGATGGGGTTTCACCATGTTGGCCAGGCTGGTCTCAAACACCTGACCTCAAGTGATCCGCCTGCCTCGGCTTCCCAAAGTGCTGTGATTATAGGCATAAGCCACCATGCCCAGCCCGCACTTTTTTCTGTCTCTCTTTTTCTTTTCCACAGCCCATTCCACATACTCATGCTCAATTATCTTAAAAGCCTCCTAATGGTTCTAACTCTGGCTGCTGTTTCTCCTCTCCTTCAGTCAGTCTTATCAAGAGCCACATGGCTAATTTTTCTAGAATAAAGACTTATCCATGTCTGTCCTCCATGACAGGCAACCCCAAACTTCTAAATGTTGGGTGGAAAAAGTACAAACTCGTTAGCTTGGTATCCAAGGCCCACAGCAATGTTGTTTTCTACCAAAACACACCATGAACCCAGCATACTTTACCAAGAGCATTCTCCCAGTCTCTCTTTCCCCTCTATGCATACGTAAGGTCTAAAATTTCATTCGAATTGAGCTCTAGATTTAGATCCTCCATGGAACTTTTATCAACATACTCAGTTTTCAATGGTCCCCACTGATCCCCCTCTAACCTCCTGTAGGACCAGTCTAATATCTCTCTGAATTTTTTGACATATCTAAAATCATACAAGATCGTGGTTGCGAATGACCATGGAAATCTTCCCAGGCTTTGTATTGTCCCTTGACTATGTTATGCTCATACTTGTATTGCAAATTGCTGATGCATTTCACTTTGCCTGAAACACCTTCCCCTTCCACACAACCTGTCCAAATTCTATTCGCCTTTCAAGGGTCAGTTCAAGTTTTTGACCTCTCTCAAGAACTTAACAACCACTTTAGCTCATGCAGTGTGCACTGCTTGAGTTTTTAATTAGAGCAATTGAGTCTGTCCTGTGCTACATCTATATTTATCTGTCGATGTGTGTTATTCACGGTTTTTCCTTCAAGCTCTTTAAAATAGGAACTTTTCTTTTAGAGACAAGGTCTCACTCTGTTGCCCAGGCTGGTCTCAAACTCTTGGGCTCAAGCAATCCTCCCACCTCAGCCTCTCAAAGTGCTGGGATCACAGGCGTGACCACACTTAGCCAACACAGGAACTTTTATTTTACCTTTTGGGTATTAGAATTCTACCACTGGCATATACTTACTCTGTGGCCTTGGGCAAGTCACTCAATCTCTAAGAGTCTCAATTTCCTCATTCGTTAAATGGGAAAAATGTATGAAAAGAGACCCATCAAAGTGCCTGGCATATAGTAAGTTCCCATTATATGTTTGTTGTTTACATAATAGTTTATAAGCTTCTATCCCATCCCATTCCTTGCCACTCTGTCCATGTGTACATAAAGACTACTTGTTGCATTAATTATTTCATCCTTAAACTGGTGCAGTTCTAATCTTTAAAATGGTTTGTTGCTCACCACAGTGACCACAACTAATGATATGCTATCCAGGGGACAAACGCTCCCACAGGCTGGTGCTTTATAAGTGATATATTGAAGGAAAACACTGTCATCTTTTCCATGTATAATAACATCTGCCTCCTTAACAAGGGTTTTGTAAGGTTCAAATGAGATAAACCATGTGAAAGTATTTTATAGCTATTATAAAGTACTATAATAGATGTTATTATTAGTCCAATGTCCTTATATACAACTTACTTTCAATTCAGTTGCTTTCCCAGATGCAGTACAAGAGGCTGCAAACCATTCTCAAGGACCCCTCATTCATTCATTCATTCGTTCATTCATTCATTCATTCACATTGTTGACAGATCTTTATTGATCTCCTATAAGATACAGAGTAAATGTGCTAGTCAAAAGAGGGGCATATGAAGATATAATATCTCAGCTGGGTGCAGTGGGTCATGCCTGTAATCCCACACTTTGGGAGGCTGAGGCGGGAGGATTGATTGAACCTAGGAGTCAAAGGCTGCAGTGAGCCGTGATCGTGCCACTACACTCCAGCCTGAGCAACAGAGTGAGAACTTATTTCAAAAAAAAAAAAAAAAAGATATAATATCTGTACCCTCAAAACACTTCATATTATCCTTTTTTTCCTTCTCACCTTTTACCTTAAGCCATCCTGTTTATCAACTGAACATTTTATGTGTCTGCACATGAGACAGGATGGGGTGGGGAAAGAAGCTGAGTAGGTGACACTGCAGGGGACTCATCTATATGATCAGTCCTATTGTACCATGTGAACCACAAGAACTTTATTTATAGGGTGCTGAATCTTCTAGAGATGAAAAGTCTCAGCCCCAGAAAGCAATGCCAAATTATGAAAAATCCGGAGGAAGAAGAAAACCACCAAAGGGTATTCTTAAAAAAAAAAGAAGAAGAAGAAGAAGAAGAAAGAAAGGTATACCTACTAAAGACTCTGACCACATATCATTATGACTCATAGTAAAATGGGTCTTGGTGATTCACTGCTACTTATTTTTTTTTAAGCATGATAATTATCTTTACTGCTTAAATTAAGCTTTTCTTATTTCCAAAAACAATTTTTTAAAACCCTTGAGGCTTTGTTGGATTTTTATTCCATTGTTTAAAGTAAATAAGATTAAATACTCTGAGCTTTTCAAGTCTAACATTAGACTTGGTTACATTTTTGTAATACAGGATGTCTTCTGAGTTTCCATTCTAGATCACTTTTTGAAAGAATAAGATTTTTTAAATTTCTCATCAACTGTAAGGTAGAATTGTAAAAGATATTGCTAAACAATGCTATTTCAAAGTTTTTCCAACACTGAGCCCATGAAGGTCAGCAAAGGAAGAGAGAACTAGAAGGTGGGAGGGAAAAGTCTTTGAGATATTTTCACTGCCTTTACTTAAATGAGTATTAACTGATTTCAAAACCAATATGATTTTTACAGTAAATGAGTTTTGACATGTGCGTGATTATGGTTATATTCTAAGTGAAAATGGCCTGGCCTGGGGCTGAGAATCTCCTGAGATACTAACTACTTCAGCTATTCTCACTACTATACCTGTTCTTTAATGAGTGAATTCATCTGATAGGTAGGCTGGATGCAACTGAACTCTCCATTAAATAATTGGGTTTATGTTTTAAAATCCTAACAATTTCTGAATAAGGAAATAATATAATATACTCTAAAGAATAGCAAAAGCATAGCCTCCAAAGACCAGATTGCTTCCCTTGCATGGTCCTTGCTCTTTTGCAATTCTAGGCTTCTAGCATAGTACTTGGCACACACAGTTTGCTGTTCAATGAGCTACTTTTAAATTACAATGAAGTCATATAAAAATGAGTGAAATTAAGAGATTAAGTATGTGTTTGTGCATATATATTTTAACAATCTCATCTGACTTGGCAGAAAACTGTACTTTGCCAAGAATTTCATTATTTGATTAGCAATGCTGCTAATTTACAACATGTGCTTAACCAAGAGACTTACCCCTCTTTTTTAAATATTTGTTTACTAACTCTCTCTTTTATTTATGAAATAGGACTGTCTTTTCCGACTTTATAAATGTCTCAATATATTCTTTGTACTTGCCAACCTAGACAGGGATACATAATCAGAACTTTGTATGAAGTTACAAAGTCATTGAAAATGCTAGTGGTCATGCATATTAAAGTGCTAAAACAATAACTACTCAGAATTCTGTCAAATTTTAGTAAAACATCTATTCACATCATCTTGCGTGTCTGGACCATACTTAAACAGTGTCTCACACATTGAGGACGGTATTGTGTTGTTAAAAGTTAATTCTAGATTTGACCCTAATTATGATTTTAGTCCTTTTCTTTCCTCTTCAATCCCTGTGCTTACAGAAAGCTACTGAGTAGACAATTAAATGATCTACTACTAATAATATACATATATTTACATATTTTTTCATATAAAGTGCTTTTAAATGTCTTCTATCATTTAACCTAGCCAACAAAGTAGTGAGTTTAGAAATGTTACTGATTGCGTGTTTCAGATAATGTAACCAAGCAGAGGACCAGGTAACAAAAGGCTATTGCTCAAGAGAAACGAGGCTAAAAGAAATCATACATATATAAACTTTGAAGTAGACTAGTAGTTCTATCAGTGAATGCTATCAACATTATCCAATTAGCCACTAGATTGGTTATATATTTATATATTGTTTCATTAGCACATATCAGTACTTATGAATGCCAAATATCAGTCTCAGCACCATACATATAATTCTTTTAATTCTTCTAGTAAGTTTTGAGATGGTTATTCTTCCTTTCCCCATTTTACAAATAAGGACCTGGGCACAGTGAAGTTAAAGCCAAGGTCCACACAGCTAGTATGCGAAGCATTGAGGATTCATACCCAGAATTCTGGATTTTAAGCTTCTAAAGGGTGGACTACTTTCAACAATGGTGTATCTTGCCATAACTAACACAGTGCATTGTATTTAGAGGCGTTTATTATTTCCTGAATAGAATGATGGCAGCAGTGGAAAATTTTTGGTCAGAATACTGGGCCTTTCTTTGTGAACCACACCATTAGACCAGTGCCTCCAAAGTAAACAAAAGCCACAGCCTTTAATTGATGTTTACTGGGGCAATCAGAGCTTTAGTGAACTATGCAAACTGAAAATGTCATCACACCTTGCTCCGCTACTTAGAAGCTGGGTAATCTTGAGTAAATCAACAAGCTCTCCAAAGCCCAGTTCTTTATCAGTAAAATAGGGATATTAAATAGCCTGAGAAAGAAGTTGTGAGAATTTGGGATAATATAAAAAAGAACTGCAGAAAGTAATATATAGTAATCACACGATTAATAATAATAATGCCTGCGCTTATTTTTATGGTGATGATTCTCATTAATCTCAAAGCACACCTCTAACTGATGGAACAAATGAAACCACAACCTAGTTCTCCAGATTTCTAATCTAGCCCGTCCAGACACTCATTGTTATTCTTCTCCTCTATGGTAACTGGAGCAAACTGAATAACTTTTACATCCATCTAATGGCACCATCGTATTTTCAATGCATATCATTTTTAAGTTCTGGTTTTCGGCCCGGTTGTGAAAACAATTTTGTGATGTTGCAGAAGGACAAAGCAATTTGGTTTTCCCGATTAAGAAACTCTACTGACACAACATCAGGATTAAATTCACTCTGGACAGCAGATGTTATTGTATCAAAACCACAAAATGTTATCAGGGCGGTTCCCTCAGAAGACACTTACTGGCAAAAACTTCTGGCATTTACTATTGAAAACATTAACATTTTTCTCTTATGAGAGTTTATAGTAGAAAATTCAGAAAATACAAAGAAAAAAAAAAGAGTAAAATGAAGTCTTCAGAAATACCATCACTGAGAAAAGCATAAGCCTGGGGTGGGTTTGGGGTGGGAGAAGAAATGATGGAATTATATTGGATTATAAGCAAAATGTGTAATTTGTGCTTTGTTTCTACAATAGACATTTTTCATGTCATTAGATATTTTGTACAACATCACCTTAAAAGGCTGTATTGTATGGATATACAATAACGTAATTAACTGAACATATGGTTGTTTACAGTTTTTTCACTAAGCAACCCTGCTGTGACTATTTCTGTGCACAGATATAGTTAAAATCTTGGGATAAATTCTGAAAGTGGAATCACTTGAACAAATATTTTTAATGCTTGCCAAAGTGCTTCTGGCAGTGAATTAACCGTGTAACAATAAATAGTATTACTAAAAACAATCTTAATCCATTGTTATTGTTTTGCTTTAAATGGTATCTTGCCGGGTTTTTAAAACTCTGTATTTCTTCATTACTAATGGTATTCAAATTTTAAAATATATTTATCTTTTACTTTACCTTCTTTTGTGAAACGCCTTTTCATATACTTCATCATTTTTATACTGGGCATTTTTCATTATTCATTTCTGTGGACTTATGTAGTACTCCTTTGTTATACATGTAGCAATATTTTTATCAGTCTTTTTTCTTTTGATTTTTATTTTTTACTAATTTATTTTTGTTTGTTTTTGGTTTTGGCTGCAGTGCAGTGGGGCAATCTTGTCTCACTGCAACCTCCGCCTCTAGGGTTCAAGCAATTCTCCTGCCTCAGCCTCCTGGGTAGCTGGGATTTCGGGCACACACCACCACACCTGACTAATTTTTTATGTTTTAGTAGATACGAGGTTTCACCATGTTGCTCAGGCTGCTCTCGAACTCCTGAGCTCAGGCAATCCACCTGTCTCAGCCTCCCAAAGCAGGATTACAAGTGTGAGCTACTATGCCCAGGCCGATTCTTAATTTTTCGTGTTTTAACATAAAACAACTCTCAAAGTTTTAAGTTTTATGTAAACTAATCTGCCACCTTTGGCACCAAACTTAGAAATTCTCACTCTACCTGAATATTGTAAAAATATTAACAATTATTCTCCGGCACTTAAAGGTTTTTAGTTTTAACATTTGAGAACATGATATCTCTAGAATCTGTTTTGCAACATTGTTTGAGTTAGAAAGACACCTGTATAGGATACAAACAATATATTTTATATTTTGCCCTCAAATGATTAGCCATTTATCAAAACACTATCGAATAACTATCCTTTCCCCATTGATTAGAAATGCCATTTTGTCCATATACTTCATTTTTCTTTCTAGTCATGTCTGTTTATGGGCTTTTTGTACTATTGCTCTTCTCATTCTTGTACCAGTTTCACAGTGTTTTAATTATGATGGCTTTATATTCCTTTCTAAAAATTTATAGGACAATGTCTGCCATTGCTTTTCATTTTCTTAGCAAGTTTCACTCAGTTTTTCTTCCAAGTAAATTTAACAGTCATTTTGACATACACTTTTATAGCTAAAATCTACTATTTGTCCATTAGTGACTTAAATAGAGATTGTTCTTCCACAAGATGCTTAAAATTGCCATAATTATGACTGGTAAAAGGAAACAAGATTGTAAATTACAGAACATGATATTAGAGACAGCCGGGGATTGTTCTCTCCACGTCTTTAATTCTAGGATAGAGTCATTTAGATGAAGAGGGACATGAAAACAAGGCATTGGATGCATTCCTTGTTAGTCATAAAGTTTCATTAATTTTCCCACACAACATTTCTGAAAGTGTGACCTATGTTGTCCCAAAATCATGCTGTATTTAAAATAGTGCAGTTTGTGAAGCAAGAATAATTTTTTAACTCAAAAATCATAAAAGAGACATACAAGTTATGTCCAGATAACATTCAAGGTGCTGCTAACGTTCCCTCCATGACAGAAAGGCTATTCCCTGCAGACCTTGGCATTCTCTTTTTCGCTGAGAACTGAGATTAGACTGCCCTTGGTATATATTGCTTTTATTGTTGAGGGGTACGTGTGTGTGCGTGTGTGTGTGTGTGTGTGTGTGTGTGTGTGTTTGGTGTTATATATATCCAATCTCTCAAGGGCAAATTGCAAACACCCTACCAGCCCAGCGTCTGCACGAGACAGTATATCATCAGCGTTCATACTTATAGGGTCATTTCCAATCCTGTGATTCTATGTTTTTGTTTTGTTTCCTTCAAGATTATGCTACCTTTTTTTTTTTTTTTTTTTTGGAGACGAAGTCTCCCTCTGTCGCCCAGGCAAGAGTGCAGTGGCGTGATCTTGGCTCACTGCAACCTCTGTCCGCCAAGTTCAAGTGATTCTCCTGCCTCAGCCTCCCAAGTAGCTGGGATTACAGGTGTGCACCACCACGCCTGGCTAATTTTTGTATTTTTAGTAGAGACAGGGTTTCACCATATTGTCCAGGCTGGTCTTGAACCCCTGACCTCAAGTGATCCACCCACCTCGGCTTCTGAAAGTACTGGGATTACAGGTATGAGCCACCGTGCCTGGCCTATGCTACCTATTTAACTGTAGTCATAATTTCACTGTAGTCTGGCCTTGGTCTTTAATTATTGCAACACTTGTTCAATTTAAAAATCAAAACTTTTATAATTAATCAAGACTGATTGAATCATGTTGGTATAGGTCATCTAGGAATCTTTACTGTGGAGTTTTTTTGTTTTTTTGTTTTTTTGTTTTTTTTTTTTTGAGACGGAGTCTCACTCTGTCGCCCAGGTTAGAGTGCAGTGGCCGGATCTCAGCTCACTGCAAGCTCTGCCTCCTGGGTTTACGCCATTCTCCTGCCTCAGCCTCTCGAGTAGCTGGGACTACAGGCGCCCGCCACCATGCCCGGCTAGTTTTTTGTATTTTTTTTAGTAGAGACGGGGTTTCACCGCGTTAGCCAGGATGGTCTCGATCTCCTGACCTCGTGATCCGCCCGTCTCGGCCTCCCAAAGTGCTGGGATTACAGGAGTGAGCCACCGAGCCCGGCCGAGATATTTTTTTTAAAAAGACTTCTGGGGGAAAATGTGTGGAATAAAGCAGGATCACAGAATCTCCCCTCCAAGCAACAGAACTAGGAAGAGTGGATAAATTTGGACTATAAAATTAGATTAAGTGGTGAATAGGAGAGAAAAAAAAGATTTTGATGGGACACAGCATAGCATTGCACAGCTTCCAATTCTTCCCAGATATAAACAGAGAGGAGTAAAAAAGATGAGCTACAAATTTTGTAGAGTGTGCTAAGTAAGGGTGTCTCTCTTTTGTTATGGTTTTTTGTTTTGTTTTTTTGAGACAGAGTTTTGCTCTTTTTGGCCAGGCTGGAGTGCAATGGTGAGATCTTGGCTCACTGCAACCTCTGCCTCCCGGGTTCAAGCGATTTTCCTGCCTCAGCCTCCCGAGTAGCTGGGATTACAGGCAGCCACCACCATGTCTGGCTAATTTTGTATTTTTAGTAGAGATGGGGTTTCACCATGTTGACCAGGCTGGTATGGAGGTCCTGACCTCAGGTGATCCATCCACTTCGGCCTTCCAAAGTGCTGGGATTATAGGCGTGAGCCACCGCACTGGGTCAAGGGTGTCTCTTGATAGTGGTGGGAAAAGTCATGAAAAATTCCTCAAGAGTAGCAGCTCCTAAAATTGACTTAGAACCTAAGTTGAGACAAAAGGCTGCAAAGACTTGCCGTCTCACAGGTCGCCAGGCGTCTTGCAGTGTGAGCTCATGGTTGGGATCTACCTCTGCCTGATTGGGGTAGGCTATAGGACAGGACATTTAACATCCCCAAAGGACCCTGAAGAACAAGATTTCTCAGCCAGGACTGCACCAGCCCAGATTAAGTTCACTCTCTTTCTCTTTCTTAATCTCTTTGTCACTACACAACAGAAAAGTGGATTGGAAGAATGAAACTATCCTCAACATTAGCTCTTAAGGAAAAGAACAAATATGTCTCAGAGGTAAGTTAAAATAGAGTTGGGAGAACACGCCACCCTCTATTATAGAAGGCAGAATTTTGAACTAAGCTTTAATTCAATTTCCAGTTAAATTCAATATAAACAAGAGAAAAAGACTAAATGTACCATTTTCACCTTTTCTTTTCTTTCTTTTTTTTTTTTTTTTTTGAGATAGTGTCTTTGCTCTGTCACCGGGCTGGAGTACAGTGGCACGGTCTTGGCTCACTGCATCCTCTGCCTCCCAGGTTCAAGCGATTCTTCTGCCTCAGCCTCCCAAGTAGCTGGGACTACAGGTACACGCTACCACACCCAGTTCATTTTTATATTTGTAGTAGAGACGAGGCTTCACCATGTTGGCCAGGCTGGTCTCAATTAAGTGTATAGTTCTGTGGCATTAAGTACATTCATATTGTGCGGCCATGGTGATTATCCATCTCAGAACGTTTCCATCAGCATTTCCCAAAATGAAACTCTGTGTCCATTAAACAATAACTCCCCAGTTCCCCCCACTGCAGCCCTTATTAACCACTATTCTTTTTGTCTCCATGGATTTTTGTGTTCTAGATCCCTTATATAAATGGAATCATTCACTATTTGTCCTTTTGCATCTGGCTTATTTCACTTAGCACAATGTTTTCAAGGTTCATCCATATTGTAGCATGTATTAGTTTTATTCCTTTTTAAGATGGAATAATTTTTCACTGTATGTATATACCACATTTTGTTTATCCATATGTTTATCCATTTGTCAATGAACATTTGGTTTATTTCTACTTTTGGATTACTCTGAATATTGGTATACAAATATCTGTTCTAGTTCCTGCTTTCAATTCTTTTGGGTATAGATCTAGAAGTGGAATTGCTGGATCATATGGTAATTCTATATTTAATTTTTTGGAAAAATTGTCACACCATTTTTCCAAAGCAGCTACACCCTTTTACATTTCCATAAGCAAGGCACAAGGGTTTCAATTTCTCCTCTTCTTCTCCAACACTTTACAAAATATATACAATGAGCATTCTAATAGGTGTGACGTAATATCTCATTGTGGTTTTGATTTGCGTTTATCTGGTGCTTAGTGGTATTGAGCCTCTTTTCATATATTTATTGTCCTTTGTATATCTTCCTTTTAGAAATATCTATTCAAGTACTTTGCCTATTTTTGAATTGAGTTGGTTTTGTTGTTGTTGTTGAGTTGTAGTTCTTTATATATTCTGGATGTTAATCTCTTATATGATACATGATTTGCAAATGTTTCCTGCATTGTGTGGGTTGCCTTTTCACTCTGCTGATTGTATTCATTGATGCACAAACATTTTTAATCCTGATGAAATCCAATTTACCTATTTTTTCTTTTTTAGACTGTACTTTTAGTGTCATATCTTAACATCACTGCCAAATTCAATGTCATGAAGTTTTTCCCCATGTGTGCATCTAAGAATTTTATAGTTTTAGCTCTTGTGTTTAGATCTTTCATCCATTTTGAGTTAATTTTTGTATATGATATAAAGGAAGGCCTGCACTTCATTCTACTGCATTTAAAGTAATAACTTTTAAATAAATGTAATCATCTAGCAGTTTAACCTCTGACATTGAAGGCTTACCCAGGAGAAAGGTCACTGAGGATCTAAGTGCCCAGATGTACCTCCATGACATAGTGACCCAGAACATCCAAGGGGCTGGTCTTTCCATGGCTCCCCCTCATCACTTCATGAAGGCTGTTGTAGACTGCTGTAAGAGCTGCCCTCTCTCTCTCTCTCTCTCTCTTTTTTTAAACAACCAGAGGCACCTGTTCTTTGAAGTGGGTGTCAGCTGCAGATGTAACACCCATTATCACATGACATCTGTTTTTAGTTAGTGAAAAATGCTGCGATGCTTTACTTATTTGCCTCCTTGCTTAAAAATCCACAAGCTTCAAAATTTCCCACAAGGGGGATCATTAATTTTTTCTCAAATACTTTTTTCTTTATTTTTTAATATCAGAAGACATCTTTTTGGTATTTACATGTACTGTTCTCAATCTCCTCTATTTTAAGTGGAAATAAGTAGAATGGCATATTTTAAAATAGCATTTTATATGCCATTTTTTCAGACAGGAAACATCAAAAATTCCTGGCAGCCTCCCAATTATACAGCCAGATGAATGATCAATTAAAAAGTCACTAACAGCTAATAGGGCACATACCACAAAAACAGAACATTACAGGTCGACTATGATGAAAAATATGACTTTTTGGCTAGCATTCCATCAGTGTTTTTTCTGTTTCTGTTCTTTTTTTTTTTTTTTTTTTTTTGAGACAAAGTTTCACTCTTATTGCCCAAGCTGGAGTGCAATGGTACACTCTCAGCTCACTACAATCTCCACCTCCTGGGTTCTAGCGATTCTCCTGCCTCAGCCTCCCAAGTAACTGGGATTACAGGCGCACGCCACCATGCCCATCTAATTTTTGTACTTCAAGTAGAGATGGGGGGTTTCACCGTGTTGGCCAGACTGGTGTTGAGCTCCTGACCTCAGGTTATTCCCCAACCTCAACCTCCCAAAGTGCTGGAATTACAGGTGGGAGCCACCCCACCCTGCCATTCATCAGTGTTTTTCTAGTTAGCACCAACTGTATTTTTTTCTCTGAACAAAACAAACTATAAACTATATAGTTTATACATATGTATACACACACATATACACATATATTTCAAATGTTTTCATATTTGTACTAAGTAATTAGTACCATGAAACATTACTAAATAACATTTCTGTTTCCAATATGTCTGTATCTGAGACCGGAAATCAGCACTCTTAACTAAAGCAGACTGTGGGAAGACCCTGAGAATTCCTTAGTGAGCCAGCTCTTTAAGTCTTGTTTCTTTCATTCTAAATCCTTAACATTCTATTATTCTTTCTGAACTATAGTTCTTGACTTTTCCTAAACTGCAGTGAGAAACTATGGAATGAACTTAGGCTTGCTTACATAATCTGTGAGGCCCAGTACAAAATGAAAATGTGGGGCCCCTTGTTCAAAAATTATTAAGAATTTCAAGATGGCAACAGCAGAGCATTAAGGCAAACACAGGGTCATTCTGAGCGTGCAGTCTGTGCAGCTGCACAGGTTTCACACCCATGAAGTTGGCATTTCGTGTGCTTGTTTCTGTGTTCAGCCATTTCTAGGACTCAACTGCAGATACTGATTCTCAGATGCTGCCAAGGACTCATTTTCATTTTCACCTTAATGTATCATTTTTTTTTCCTTTCTTTTTTCAACATTATCCTGGAAGTCCTATTAATGCAACCAACTTGTTTCCTTCTGATTGGTGATAGCTCCTCCTCCTTGCTGCTCAGCCGACTTTCCGCCGTCTGTGAAACTATTCCCTAACTGCCCCCATCCAGCCTTTTTCTACATGTGTATCCAGAATCTGCTATGAATATTTCATTCAACAATAGCAAATATTTATTTTCTTGGTTTGGATTGCTCCAAACAGACCTTGAGATAAGAATTTGAGAGTGAGAGTGAATTATTTGCTTGAGAAGGAAAAACCAGCAGACGAGGGGGAAATGATGCAGGAAAAGAAGGCAGCCAACAAAGGTGTATTATTAAGACAGCTACCGAAGTCTCAGAACAACTCCCCTCCCCTCTTTTCCTTACTCTCATTCTCCTCCATTGAAAGGCAAGGCAGTTGTAGTATTTATGCCTCAAATGATGAGAATCACTGATTGAGGGCTGCTCTGTGGCAGTGATGTTGTAAATCCTCAAGCCTGATGCATAGAATAGGTCGAATGGTCTTCTATATCATTTCTAGAAAGCGTCCTGAAGTTTGGAGATGCAGATACAGGCAGTTTGAAGTGGGCCAGAGCACACTTGAATGATACAATCCAAGGAACCTAGGCGGATGTGACAGCACCTGCTATGTTTGAATACCTACTTTGTCCCAGGTGTTATTCTAAGTGCTGGGATATAGGCCATAGACAAAAATCCAAGCTCATGAAATCTATATATTCTGGCTAGGGGAGACAAATGATAAACAAACGTATAACAAAAGATGGTAAGTACTATAAAAAAGTAAAGCTGGTTATGGGAATAGAGAGTGATGGGGGTAAGAAGGAAACCAGTTTAGAAAGCGTGGCTGGGGAAAGGCCCTTTGTAAAGTGATACTTGAGTAGAGAACTGAGTAAGTGAGAGAGATAACCTAGTAAGTATCTGGAGACAGGGAGATCCAGGCAGAGGGAAGAGTAAGTTCAAAGGCCCTCAGATAAGAGTGTCCCAGCATGTTTAGAAAAGAGTAAGGAGGCTATTGTTACTGGCTAGATTACAGGAGGAAAGAAAAAAATGGCAGCCGGTGAAGTCAGAATATTGGGTAGCAGTGAAATCCTGTAGGGTTTTCTAGACCACAATGAGAACGTGTTGTTTTATTGTATTATGGTGCTATATTATATTGCAAGATAGATAGAAAGAAAGTGGAGGCTTTTGAGCAGAGAAGCAATTTGATCTGTGGTGTTGCCAGTCAAAATTGGTGATTGCCGTATTGTTTCTGTTCTTCACCCTAAAACACCAAAAATAGTAAAGCAAACACATGATCACCCATCCATTCACCCACACATTGAGAAAGCCTTTCAGAGTTGAGTAATTCTGGCTCCCTTTCTGCTACTGCCATCTGGGACAAGCTGCTGTGGGGGTGTAGTAACTGGGAGGTAGCTCATACGAAGAAGCACAGGCAGAATGAGAAACAAAGACTAACGATGTTGGCCAACCCAATGATCACCATTCTTCATTTTTTTTCTTTTTCTTTCCTTTTCATTTCTTTTCTTTGTATCTCTACCTTAAAGAACTACACATAGTTCTTCACATCAGAAGGTGACACTATAGTTCTTGACAGACAGAAGATATTCAAGAAATATTAATGAACTCTTAAAATCTGTGTAAATTTATGGCAAGTAACTGGTGCTGGTTTAAAAAAAAATAGACCAGTAATGACATAAAATGCACATTAACATAAGCAGCAGAATATACACAGGTTAAACCAAACAATCACACAGGGGATTTACTTGTGCCCTGGGAAGCTAAGACCATAGGCCAGGGGTCACCATGTTGAAAGTTTATTCCTCTTATGCTGGAAGGTTGGACTATTGTGCTTGTTGAAAGTGGGGGTGGGGAATCAGGAGACAGAGTTGAGGTTTCCCCCTAATGCATTGAAAGGTATCAACAGAATGTTCTATAGACACCTTTTCAATTCAGTTCCTTGTTCCAGGCCAGGAAGAACAGGAAGCATTTCCACCAGGAGAGCTGCATCCTGACAACCTTAAATTTTCACAGTGCAGAATAGAAGAAAAGAAAAAACTGACTTCAATTCTCCATTCCATCTGTGAGAAGAGAGCAGAGAAGTTTAAAGTGTGTGACCTTGAGATGGATTTTTCTTTTCTATTCTCTGTCATCCGACTAAATGCAGGAAAGCAGAGGAGTCATCTCTACATCTCTGGAAAAGAGCACCCATTGTGACAATGACAAAGGGCAGTTTTGTCCATAGCAAAGATGGGCCTCAGGGCAGCAGTTCTGGTGAAGGGGAAAGGAGAAGCCCCAGAAAGCTTCATGGTCACGCCAAGTCTGGGACGCTTGGCAGCTGCCCTGGCTGGGATCTAACAGCAGGAAGCCGCGGACCTCACAGGCCATTCCCAGGCTTAGATTGAAGGGAGTAAGTTGGGGAGTTGAGGGTAGACAGAGCAGCAGTGAGGGTAGGAGGCCTTGTCAGACTATTGTCTAGGATTTGCAGAGAGAGATATTTGAGGGGCAGCACTGTCCTTAGTAGTTTGCAAAATGCAGGGTTAACAGAAAATTATCCTCTGTCTGGAATAACTAAGGGAGTCCTATTTGGTTTTGTTTTGTTTTGAGACAGAGTCTCACTCTGTCACGCAGGCTGGAGTGAAGTGGTGTGATCTCAGCTCACTGCAGCCTCTACCTCCCGGGTTCAAGCGATTCTCCTGCCTCAGCTTCCCGAGTAGCTGGGATTACAAGTGCTCACCACCACATTGGGTTAATTATTGTATTTTTAGCAGAGACAAGTTTTCACCACTTTGGCCAGGCTGGTCTCGAACTCCTGACCTTAGGCAATCCGCCCACCTCAGCCTCCCAAAGTGCTGGTATTACAGGCATAAGCCACCACACCTGGCCCAAGGAGTCCTATTTGGATTGAATATCAAGGCTTGCTAGGAAAGAGAGCCAACAAGTCACCAAGTTAATAGAAGGACAATGATGCTTCCTTTGAGCCTCCTCAAAATCTTCCTTCACTACTAAAAGGTGTAGGCACATAGCTTCACCATGAAAAAATATTAATCAATAGAATCTCCTCTTATTTTTCTTACTTTTATTCAGAACTGCAAACTTGATGTATTTTTCCTGGGTTGTGATCTATCTGGTTTTGCTAACTTTAGTCAGTTTTCTGTTTTGTACAGAAAGCAGTCCAACAAGTCTAGCTTTCAAGTTGAGATTCCAGTTGAAGATCAGAGTGAGACTGCAAGGATAAATTCTTGTTTAGAAACTGAAGTTATAACACACATAGGTGATTAATAGTCTCCACCTGCATGGATATCTGCTTCTGTTCTTATAGATACAGCACTAAGTTGGAGGTAGAAATGGAGAGAGAAGTTACAATGATAAATATCGTTTGACAGCTTTCGTAGAGAGTAGAATTTCTACTGATAATAATAAAGTCCTAGCTAGTAATACACTTTAAACACACTGTTAATCATTTAATAGGGGAAGATCATTTCCTTTTTTTTTTGTGGCGGGGGGATGGAGTTTTTTGCTCTTGTCGCCCAGGCTGAAGTTCAATGGTGTGATCTTGCCTCACTGCAACCTCCACCTCCTGGGTTCAAGTGATTCTCCTGCCTCAGCCTCCTGAGTAGCTGGAATTACAGGTGCTCACCACCATGTCCAGCTAATTTTTTGTATTTTTAGTAGAGACAAGGTTTCACCATGTTGGTCAGGCTGGTCTTGAACTCTTGACCTCAGGTGATCTACCTGCCTTGGCCTCCCAAAGTGCTGGAATTACAGGCGTGAGCCACTGTGCCCTGCCAGGAAGATCATTTCCAAAACTCCCTTGACTAAGCTATTTGTGTGTCTAAGTAACAACATATCTGTATTACAGTCAGAATTTTTCCGTTTATTTTCATTCTTACAGATAAAAAGATAAATTCTTTTTTAAAAAAGATAAATTCTTTTACTACTATAAGAAAGGCCTCTGTTTCCTTCCCCCAACAAGTTCTAGAATAAAAAAGGAATTCAACAGAGAAATATAGAGGGAAAAAAAGATCTTTGAATGCACTCTCCATATTCAAACTATTTAAAAACTTCCTCAGAAAGGCCGACTTGCATCTAAGTTTATATCATCATTATTTGTAAAAGATCTCAAATAGCAATAAACATTTTCCTTTTATCAAATACTAGAAACAATAAATCAGAGTCTTTATAAAGTGCAAAAATAAGCAGCATTTGTTTAATAAAGTGCTGAAAAATCCACCTCAAATTTGCAATCATTAAGCTCACTGTCTCCATGGTCTTGGAACCACTAATTTTCTTGGGAATAAAGAAAAGAGATTGGGGAAAAAAATCCTTGGTTTCCTCCTCAAAACAGTGTGCATGTCACAAGAGATAAGAAAATGAGGAAATGTGGTACATATTGACTAAACTCTTTACTTCTTTAACATAGGAACCATGTCTTAGTCAATTTGTTCTTTTCCAAATCATTTTCTAAATTTCCCAATAACATTTATTACCCTCCCCCCTTAGATTTAAATTACCATATTTATATGCAAGTAAGGTTGACTTCTGGGCTACCAATTCTTTTCTCTTTTTATGTCCACTTCAATACCCATATCATATTATTATCATTAGTGAAGCTTTTTGTTTTCCTCTATAGTAATGCAAGGTCCAGTGATTGTGATTTTCCCCCATTGTTTATTACATATCTTTGCATAATTTCTCTGTGAATTTTTGAATTATCTTCTGGAGGAATTTCTGAATTAAACTTTATTAAACATGTTGATAACATTTTACTTATGATTGCATTAAACTTATACATTATTATATAATTAAAATTTTTTTACAATATTGAGTCTTCCTGTCTAAGAACATGACTTATCTCTACATTTTTTTCAAGTCTTCTTTGACAACCCTAAGGAAGTTTGATCTTTTTTTGTTATAGGTGTATTAAGATTTATTATTATAATTATTACTAAGTATCTCACTTTTCATTGTTGCTACTGTAAATGGGGCTTTTTCCCTTTTATATTTTCTTATATCTGGTATATAGAACACTTTATTTTTGTATGTTAATCTTGTATCTGACCATCTTAGTGGACTGTTATATTGTTATTGTAGTTCATCTATTGAGTTTTTTTTTTTTTTTTGGAGACAGAGTCTCACTCTGTTGCCCAGGCTGGAGTGCAGTGGTGCAATCTCGGCTCACTGCAAGCTCCGCATCCCAGGTTCACGCCATTCTCCTGCCTCAGCCTCCCGAGTAGCTGTGACTACAGGCACCCGCCACCAAGCCTGGCTAATTTTTTGTGTGTTTTTAGTAGAGACGGGGTTTCACCCTGTTAGCCAGGATGGTCTCGATCTCCTGACCTGGTGATCCGTTTGCCTCGGCCTCCCAAAGTGCTGGGATTACAGGCGCGAGACATCTGTAGAGGTGATCCTATCTCCTGTAAGTGGCAATTTTATCCCTTCCCTTTTAATATTCATGTTTTCAATTTCTTTTTTTCAGAGTGTTTTTCAGGACCTTCAGTACATATTGAATGCTGGTAGTTTTGCAAAAATCCTTTTATTTGTAGGAATACTTCTGATATTTCACCAAAAGGATGTTTGCTACAGGTTCTTGGTAAAGTCCTAGACTATTAAGATTTCTATCTTTATGAGTTCTTGATTATTTACCAGTAAATGTTATTTTTCATATCTGTTGAAATAATTACATATATTTTCTTTTTATAGATTTGGTCTTAACAGCTCTTCTAAGAGGTTGTAAACATTATTCCCAAAGAAGTTTATAACCGGCACTTTTTCTTCTTTCACAGATCTCAGTTCGGGAAAACAATTGGAACAGGATGTGCATCTTGAAGAAGCTGAGAGGATGAATATACTAAATATGCCATGCTGTCTGCACCATGCCAGGTAGTCAAGTATGTACTGGGTTCCACTGAGACTGATGATACATTGAATTCTGATGATACAGTTCTCTGTGCCTGTCCACTCTCATCTGTAGGAGAATTGCCACAGTCTTATGAATATAAGGCTGGGTTTGGAGGGGGTCTGTTGAAATTTTAGGAGTTTTCATAAGACTCCTACTCTTTTAGATTTGCTATCTGCAATTGCACATCTGCCAGTGACCTCTGTCTGTTACTGAAGAAGGCTGCTGGCATTTTTTGCTGTATATCCTGATCACACTGACTTCCTTCTGCAGCTTCTAGATAAGTAAATTTTTTTGATTTATCAGGAAGTGTCTTTGGTCTCTCAGTCAATTCGATTCTACTACTGACATTTATCAACATGGTGGGTGCAATATCTTTAAATCTAATGAGCTATATAACTGCATTTTCTTTTTATTTTTGTTGTTGTTTTTTGAGACTGAGTCTTACTCTGTTACCCAGGCTGCAGTGCAGTGGTGTGATCTCAGCTCACTGCAACCTCCACCTCCTAGGCTCAAGCGATTCTTCTGCCTCAGCCTCCCAAGTAGCTAGGATTACCATGCCCACCTAATTTTTGTATTTTAAGTAGAGACAGGGTTTCACCATGTTGGCCTGGCTGGTCTCAAACTCCTGACTTCAAGTGATCTGCCCACATCAACCTCCCAAAGTGCTGGGATTACAGGAGTGAGCCACCACGCCTGGTATAACTGCATTTTCTAACGCTGAATGATTCTTGCATTGCTGGAATAAATCCTACTGCTTTACAAGGTTTGTGTTTTTTGTTCATATGCTACTGAAACCAAATATAATTAGAAATTTATTACATAATAAATGTTCCTTCTCAATTCAGTGTGGAAAAGATGGGCTTTTCAATAAATATATGGTGTAGGGAAAGTGAATAAGATATAGAAAAATACTAAATTGGATTCATCTTTTAAATACATATCAAGGTACAGTGGTTCCAAGATGGCTGAATAGGAACAGCTCCAGTTTACGGTTCCCAGCATGAGCGACGCAGAAGACGGGCGATTTCTGCATTTCCAGCTGAGGTACTGGGTTCATCTCACTGGGGCTTGTTGGACAGTGGGTACAGGACAGTGGGTGCAGTGCACCCAGCATGAGCTGAAGCAGGGAAAGGCATTGCCTCACCTGGGAAGTGCAAGGGGTCAGGGAATTCCCTTTCCTAGCCAAGCAAAGCTGTGACAGACACCACCTGGAAAATCGGATCACTCCCACCCTAATACTGCGCTTTTCCAATGGTCTTAGCAAACAGCACACCAGGAGACTGTATCCCACGCCTGGCTCGGAGGGTCCCACACCCATGGAGCCTTGCTCATTGCTAGCACAGCGGTCTGAGATTGAACTGCAAGGTGGCGGTGAGGCTCGGGGAGGGGTGCCCCACCATTGCTGAGGCTTGAGTAGGTAAACAAAGCAAGGGGGAAGCTCGAACTGGGTGGAGCCCACCGCAGCTCAAGGAGGCCTGCATGCCTCTGTAGACTCCACCTCTGGGGGCAGGGCATAGCCAAAAAAAGGCAGCAGAAACCTCTGTGACTTAAATGTCCCTGTCTAAAAGCTTTGAAGAGAGTAGTGGTTCTCTCAGCACAGAGTTTGAGATCTGAGAAAGGACAGACTGCCTCCTCAAATGGATCCCTGACCCCCAAGTAGCCTAACTGGGAGGCACCCTCTAGTAGGGGCAGACTGACACCTCACACAGCCGGGTACCCCTCTGAGACAAAACTTCCAGAGGAACGATCAGGCAGCAACATTTGCTGTTCAGCAATAGTCACTGTTCTGCAGCCTCCGCTGCTGATACCCAGGCAAACTGGGTCTGGAGTGGACCTCCAGCAAACTCCAACAGACCTGCAGCTGAGGGTCCTGACTGTCAGCAGGAAAACTAACAAATAGAAAGTACATCCATAACAAAACTCCATCTGCGTGTCACCATCATCAAAGACCAAAGGTAGAAAAACCACAAAGATGGGGAAAAAACAGAGCAGAAAAGCTGAAAATTCTAAAAATCAGAGCACCTCTCCCCCTCCAAAGGAACGCAGCTCCTCACCAGCAACAGAACAAAGCTGGAAAGAGAATGACTTTGACGACTGAGAGAAGAAGGCTTCAGATGATCAAAATCCGGGCTAAAGGAGGAAGTTCGAACCCATTGCAAAGAAGCTAAAAACCTTGAAAAAAGATTAGACGAATGGCTAACTAGAATAACCAGTGTAGAGAAGTCCTCAAATGACCTGATGGAGCTGAAAACCATGGCACAAGAACTACATGATGAATGCACGAGCTTCAGTAGCTGATTCAATCAACTGGAAGAAAGAGTATCAGTGATTGAAGATCAAATGAGTGAAATGAAGCAAGAAGAGAAGTTAAGAGAAAAAAGAGTAAAAAGAAAAGAACAAAACCTCCAAGAAATATGGGACTATGTGAAAAGACCAAATCTACGTCTGATCAGTGTACCTGAAAGTGACAGGGAGAATGGAACCAAGTTGGAAAACACTCTGCAGGATATTATCCAGGAGAACTTCCCCAACCTAGCAAGGCAGGCCAACATTCAAATTCAGGAATTACAGAGAACACCACAAAGGTACTCCTCGAGAAGAGCAACTCCAAGACACATAATGGTCAGATTCACCAAAGTTGAAATGAAAGAAAAAATGTTAAGGGCAGCCAGAGAGAAAGGTCAGGTTACCCACAAAGGGAAGCCCATCAGACTAACAGCGGATCTCTCAGAAGAAACTCTACAAGCCAGAAGACAGTAGGGGCCAATATTCAACATTCTTAAAGAATTTTCAACCCAGAATTTCATATCCAGCCAAACAAAGCTTCATAAGTGAAAGAGAAATAAAATCCTTTACAGACAAGCAAATGCTGAGATATTTTGTCACCACCAGTCCTGCCCTACAAGAGCTCCTGAAGGAAGCAATAAACATGGAAAAGAACAACCGGTACCAGCCACTGCAAAAACATGCCAAATTGTAAAGACCATCGATGCTAGGAAGAAACTACATCAACTAATGAGCAAAATAACCAGCTAACATCATAATGACAGGATCAAATTCACACATAACAATATTAACCTTAAATGTAAATAGGCTAACTGCCCCGAGTAAAAGAGACAGACTGGCAAATTGGATAAAGAGTCAAGACCCATCAGTGTGCTGTATTCAGGAGACCCATCTCACATGCAGAGATACACATAGGCACAAAATAAAGAGATGGAGGAAGATCTACCAAGCAAATGGAAAACAAAAAAAGGCAGGGGTTGCAATCCTAGTCTCTGATAAAACAGACTTTAAACCAACAAAGATCAAAAGAGACAAAGAAGGCCATTACATAATGGTAAAGGGATCAATTCAACAGGAAGAGCTAACTATCCTAAATATATATGCACCCAATACAGGAGCACCCAGATTCATAAAGCAAATCCTTAGAGACCTACAAAGAGACTTAGACTCCCACCCAGTAATAATGGAAGACTTTAACACCCCACTGTCAACATTAGACAGGTCAACAAGACAGAAAGTTAAGGAGGATATCCAGGAATTGAACTCATCTCTGCACCAAGCAGACCTAATAGATATCTACAGAACTCTCAGCCCCAAATCAACAGAATAGACATTCTTCTCAGCACCACATCACACTTATTCCAAAACTGACCACATAGTTGGAAGTAAAGCACTCCTCAGCAAATGTAAAAGAAAAGAAATTATAACAAACTGTCTTTCAGATCACTGCAATCAAACTAGAACTCAGGATTCAGAAACTCACTCAAAACCACTCAACTACATGGAAACTGAACAACATGCTCCTGAATGACTACTGCGTACATAACGAAATGAAGGCAGAAATAAAGATGTTCTTTGAAACCAATGAGAACAAAGACACGACATACCAGAATCTCTGGGACATTTAGAGCAGTGTGTAGAGGGAAATTTATAGCATTAAATGCCCACAAGAGAAAGCAGGAATGATCTAAAATTGACACCCTAACATCACAATTAAAAGAACTAGAGAAGCAAGAGCAAACACATTCAAAAACTAGCAGAAGGCAAGAAATAACTAAGATCAGAGCAGAACTGAAGGAGATAGAGACCCAAAAAACCCTTCAAAAAAATCAATGAATCCAGGAGCTGGTTTTTTGAAAAGATCAACAAAATTGATAGACCACTATCAAGACTAATAAAGAAGAAAAGAGAGAAGAATCAAATAGATGCAATAAAAAATGACAAAGGGGATATCACCACCGATCCCACAGAAATGCAAACTACCATCAGAGAATACTATAAACACCTCTATGCAAATAAACTAGAAAATCTAGAAGAAATGGATAAGTTCCTGGACACATACACCCTCCCAAGACTAAACTAGGAAGTAGTTGAATCCCTGAATAGACCAATAACAGGCACTGAAATTGAGGCAACAATTAATAGCTTACCAACCAAAAAAAGTCCAGGACCAGACGGATTCACAGTCGAATTCTACCAGAGGTACAAGGAGGAGCTGGTACCATTCCTTCTGAAACTATTCCAATCAATAGAAAAAGAGGGAATCCTCCCTAACTCATTTTATGAGGCCAACATCATCCTGATACCAAAGCCTGGCAGAGACACAATAAAAAAAGAGAATTTTAGACCAATATCACTGGTGAACATCAATGCGAAAATCCTCGATAAAATACTGGCAAACCGGATTCAGCAACACATCAAAAAGCTTATCCACCATGATCCCAGGGCTCCATCCCTGGGATGCAAGGCTGATTCAACATACACAAATCAATAAATGTATTCCAGCATATAAACAGAACCAAAGACAAAAACCACATGATTATCTCAATAGATGCAGAAAAGGCCTTTGACAAAATTCAACACCCCTTCATGCTAAAAACTCTCAATAAATTCGGTATTGATGGGACATATCTCAAAATCATAAGAGCTATTTATGACAAACCCACAGCCAATATACTGAATGGGCAAAACCTGGAAACATTCCCTTTGAAAACCGGCACAAGACAGGGATGCCTTCTCTCACCACTCCTATTCAACATAGTTTTGGACGTTCTAGCCAGGGCAATCAGGCAGGAGAAAGAAATAAAGGGTATTCAATTAGGGGAAAAGGAAGTCAAATTGTCCCTGTTTGCAGATGACATGATTGTATATTTAGAAAACCCCATCGTCTCAGCCCAAAATCTCCTTAAGCTGATAAGCAACTTCAGCAAAGTCTCAGGATACAAAATCAATGTGTAAAAATCACAAGCATTCTTATACACCAATAACAGACAGAGAGCCAAATCATGAGTGAACTCCCATTCACAATTTCTTCAAAGAGAATAAAATACCAGGCCGGGCGCGGTGGCTCAAGCCTGTAATCCCAGCACTTTGGGAGGCCGAGACGGGCGGATCACGAGGTCAGGAGATCAAGACCATCCTGGCTAACACGGTGAAACACCGTCTCTACTAAAAAATACAAAAAACTAGCCGGGCGAGGTGGCGGGCACCTGTAGTCCCAGCTACTTGGGAGGCTGAGGCAGGAGAATGGGGTGAACCCAGGAGGCGGAGCTTGCAGTGAGCTGAGATCCGGCCACTGCACTCCAGCCTGGGTGACAGAGCAAGACTCCGTCTCAAAAAAAAAAAAAAAAAAAAAAAAAAAGAGAATAAAATACCTAGGAAGCCAACTTGCAAGGGATGTGAAAGACCTCTTCAAGGAGAACTACAAACCACTGCTCAACGAAATAAAAGAGAACACAAATGAATGGAAAAACATTCCATGCTCATGGATAGGAAGAATCAATATCATGAAAATGGCCATACTACCCAAGGTAATTTATAGATTCAATGCCATCCCCATCAAGCTACTATTGACTTTCTTCACAGAATTGGAAAAAACTACTTTAAAGTTCATATGAAACCAAAAAAGAGCCTGCATTGCCAAGTCAATCCTAAGCCAAAAGAACAAAGCTGGAGGCATCATGCTACCTGACTTCAAACTATACTACAAGGCTACAGTAACCAAAACAACATGGTACTGTTACTAAAACAGAGATATAGACCAATGGAAGAGAACTGAGCCCTCAGAAATAATACCACACATCTATAACCATCTGATCTTTGACAAACCTGAGAAAAACAAGAAATGGGGAAAGGATTCCCTATTTAATAAATGGTGCTGGGAAAACTGGCTAGCCATATGTAGAAAGCTGAAACTGGATCCCTTCCTTATACCTTATACAAAAATTAATTCAAGATGGATTAAAGACTTAAATGTTAGGCCTAAAACCATAAAAACCCTAGAAGAAAACCTAGGCAATACCATTCAGGACTTAGGCATGGGCAAGGACTTCATGTCTAAAACACCAAAAGCAATGGCAATAAAAGCCAAAATTGACAAATAGGATCTAATTAAACTAAAGAGCTTCTGCACAGCAAAAGAAACTACCATCAGAGTGAACAGGCAACCTACAGAATGAGAAAAAATTTTTGCAGTCTACTCATCTGACAAAGGGCTAATATCCAGAATCTACAAAGGACTCAAACAAATTTACAAGAAAAAAACAAACAACCCCATCAAAAAGTGGGCAAAGGGTATGAACAGACACTTCTCAAAAGAAGACATTTATGCAGCCAACAGACACATGAAAAAATGCTCATCATCACTGGCCAGCAGAGAAATGCAAATCAAAACCACAATGAGATACCATCTTACACCAGTTAGAACGGTGATCATTAAAAAGTCAGGAAACAGCAGGTGCTGGAGAGGATGTGGAGAAATAGGACCACTTTTACACTGTTGGTGGGACTATGAACTAGTTCAACCATTGTGGAAGACAGTGTGGCGATTCCTCAAGGAGCTAGAACTAGAAATACCATTTGACCCAGTGATCCCATTACTAGGTATATACCCAAAGGATTATAAATCATGCTGCTATAAAGACACATGCACATGTATGTTTATTGCGGCACTATTCACAATAGCAAAGACTTGGAACCAACCAAATGTCCATCAGTGATAGACTGGATTAAGAAAATGTGGCACATATACACCATGGAATACTATGCAACCATAAAAAATGATGAGTTCATGTCCTTTGTAGGGACATGGATGAAGCTGGAAACCATCATTCTCAGCAAACTATCACCAGGACAGAAAACCAAACACCACATGTTCTCACTCATAGATGGGAACTGAACAATGAGAACACTTGGACACAGGAAGGGGAACATCACACACCGGGGCCTGTTGTGGGGTGGGGGCGAGGGGATAGCATTAGGAGATATACCTAATGTAAATGGCGAGTTAATGGGTGCAGTACACCAACATGGCACATGTATGCATATGTGACAAACCTGCACGTTGTGCACATGTACCCTAGAACTTAAAGTATAATAAAAATAAATAAATATCAAGGTACTCTACACATGTGTCGATAATTTAATGTACACTATGATACAGGAAAGTAAAGATACAAGAAGAAAATATTTGTGCATTTCTTTACAACTTTGGAGTAGAAAAAGCCTTTCTAAACCAAGTCTCAAAATCTGGAAGCCAAGAATTAAAAAAAAAAAAAAGAAAAGACTGATCAAGTTGACTGCATAAAAATGGAAAAATACGACATGGCAAAAGACACCACAAACAACTATACAGACAAATGACAAATTAAGATAAAGCATTTGAAATTTGTAGGAGCAATGCTCTAAAAGTCCCTCTATATCGTCCCTAATACTTTAAAAGTCACTAGAAATTGAGGAAAAAAAAAAAAAAAAAAAAAACCTGAAAGAAAACCTATTGTTCACAGAAAAGAAAATACAGATGGCCCTAACATATGAAAAAATGTTCAGCCTTGTTTATAAGGAGAGAAACACACATTAAAACTACACTAAGATAACATTGTTCACCTGACAGATTTGCAAAGTTTCCACCAGCAAGTTGGGGGAGAAGGCCTGTTCAGGGTGGGTGTGCAAAACAGAGCAACCACCATTAAGGGCAGTTTGGCCAAATATAAGAAACTGCAAGTTGCACCCTCCTTCTGCAGTGTTTTCTCACATATACACCTGCCTGTACATAAAATTCTGTATTTACAAGGCTGTCCACTGCATTATTATTTATTATAGAAAAATAATTCAATGGGACAGGCAGAATTCAAAAGAGAACTGCTAAAATCAGTTATAGTCAATGCAGACAATGGAAAAGCAGGCTATTATGAAAGCAAGTGAGGAAGCTTTCCTTATATTTATGTGGAAAGATCTTCAGAATACATAGTTACGTGGAAAATAAGCAAGGTGAGGATGAAGCATGTAGTATGCTACCTATACTTATATTAATATCAATCAGATATGGAAATAACCACTTCACAGCAGTGACTCTCAAAGTATGGTCTGAGGTCCATGAGGTCAAAACTATTTTCATTATAATATTTAAAATGCAGGCTGGGCACAGTGGCTCATGCCTATAATCCCAGCACTTTGGGAGGCCGAGGCGGGTGGATCACCTGAGGTCAGGAGTTTGAGACCAGCCTGATCAACATGGTGAAACCCCATCTCTACTAAAAATACAAAATTAGCCGGGGGTGGTGCATGCCTGTAATTCCAACTACTTGGGAGGCTGAGGCATGAAAATCGCTTGAACCTGGGAGGTGGAGGTTACAGTGAGCTGAGATTGCACCATTGCATTCCAGCCTGGGCAGCAAGAGTGAAACTCCATCTTAAAAAAAAAAAAAAAAGAAAAGAAAAGAAAAAAGAAATGCATTTGCTCAGACTAGGCAAAAAGGACAAATCTGGAGGCATCATGTTACCTGACTTCAAACTATACTATAAGGCCGCACTCACCAAAACAGCATGGTACTAGTATAAAAATAGGCTCACAGACCAATGGAACAGAATAGAGAACCCAGAAATAAAGCCAAATACTTACAGCCTGCTGATCTTTGACAAAGCAAACAAAATATAAAGTGGGGAAAGGACACGCTATTCAACAAATGGTGCTGGGATCATTGGCAAGCCACATGTAGAATGAAACTGGATCCTCATTTCTCACCTTATACCAAAAGCAACTCAAGATGGATCAAAGACTTAAATCTAAGACCAGAAACCATAAATACTTTAGAAGATAACATTGGAAAACCCCTTCTAGTCATTGGCTTAGGCAAAGAGTTCATGACTCAGAACCCAAAAGCAAATGCAATGAAAACAAAGATAAACAGATGGGACTTAGTTAAACTAAAAGGCTTCTGCACCGCAAAAGAAATAATCAGCAGAGTTAACAGACAACCTACAGAGTGGGAGAAAATCTTCACAATCTATACATCTGACAAAGAACTAATATCCCTAACCTACAAAAAACTCAAACAAAGTAGCAAGAAAAAAAAATGAACAATCCCATCAAGAAATGGGCTAAGGACATGAATAGACAATTCTCAAAAGAAGATATACAAATGGCTAACAAACATGTGGAAAAATGCTTAACATCACTAATGATCAGGGAAATGCCAATAAAAACTACAATGTGATGCCACCTCACTCCTGCAAATATGGTCATAATCAAAAAATAATAAATGTTGGCATGGATGTAGTGAAAAGGAACACTTTTACACTGCTGGTGGGAATGTAAACTAGTACAACCAGTAGGGAAAACAGTGTGGAGATTCTTTAAAGAACTAACAGTAGATCTACTGTTTCATCCAGCAACTCCACTACTAGGTATCTACCCAGAGGAAGAGAAGTCATTATACAAAAAACAAACAAACAAAAAACCCACATGCACATGCGTGTTTACAGCAGCACAATTTGCAATTGTAAAAATATAGAAACAACCCGAGTGCCCATCAATCAACAGGTGGATAAAGAAAATGTGATATATATAATGGAATATGACTCAGCCATAAAAAGGAACAAAATAATGGCATTCACAGCAACCTGGATGGAATTGGAGGCTATTATTCTAAGTTAAGTATCTCAGGAATGGAAAACCGAACATCGTATGCTCTCACTCATATGTGGGAGCTGAGCTATGAGGATACAAAAGCATAAGAATCATACATTGGACTTTGGGGTCTCGGGGGAAAGGGTGGAGGGTGGCAAGGGATAAAAGACTATACATTGGGTACAGTGTATATTGCTCGGGTGATGGGTGCACCAAAATCTCAGAAATCACCAGTGAAGAACTTGTTCATGTAATGAAACACCACCTGTTCCCCCAAAGCCTATTGAAATAAAAAAATTAAAAATTAAAAATAAAATAGATGTATTTGCTAAAGTTTGCTTTCTAATCTTTAAAAAACATATCAGTGAAAAAATCCAGGAATAAAGGCAGCCTTGGGCTGATTCAAATTAATCTGGTTGACATTTCCCTTGCTCTGTCACTTATGCCTGTGCCATTATCATTGGCATTTAGGTCCAGCCGTGAAGAAATGAGTAGGCACTGCCAGGCAAGTCTAAGGAAACAGACCACAACCACTTGCTTTTTGAACCTTGTCTTTCCCATAAAGAAATTTACAAAAAGAAAAAGAGGATCACAAAATATAAAATACTCCCAGAAGTCTAGTCCAAAAATGTCTATCAAAATTAAACTTTTTTTCCCCTTCAGATTTGTAAGGGAAAAAGTAACGCAGATAATCCATGTGAGTTCTAGATCATAATACATAAAAATTCAAATGGTCAATTTATTTTTCTAAGTAACAAGTGAGCATAGTTCTACTAAATATAGGATTTGTGGTCATTGCTATGTGTAGGTAGGGAGCAGATGCTTGGTCACAAGGGATACTGAATGAGAGTGAAAAGCCACTTCTACTATTCAGACACTCAAAAGCATGTGGCATTTGCTGTTTATAAAATGTTTTCCCTTGTGTAAAATGTTTCGGAACCATGGTCTCCAGGGCGCGCACGTTGCGCTGTTTTTTCCTGGAGTCGTGTTTCATTTGCACAAACTAACCCACATTTTCTTCTGTGATTCTCCATATGACTAATGAAGCACAGCTCTGAGGTTATGATTTAGGGGAATATCTGTAGCCATCAAGGGTTCAACACTGACTGGGCCCATACCCTGAGTATAAACATGATCTCACATACTTAGTGGATCAGCCTTCCTTCTCCTCTTTTCTTTTTCATTTTTGTTTTAAAAGATAATCTATTTAGCTATAATTGAATGGTTTAAGAAAAAACAGTGTTTTTCTGCACTGGTTTTCTAACTTATGCCTCCAATAAAAATGTATGGGTCATCATTTCTTCAGATTCTGCTCAGGCTTTTCCCCAAGAGATGGCTCAGGCTTCATGGCTTGATGCTAGGCCCGTCTATGAGCATCTTGCCTGCCACAGCTGTCTAAGACCACCAAGTAATTTGAAGAGACACTGCAGTATACACCTTGAGAATTTGTTTCCCTTCCTGCTCACACTCACCTAATTTACCCATCCTTGTATAATAGCTCCTTAAGTTTATATATCGATATATCTATTTACTTGCATATACCAGTAAAATGAGTGCCTGTGTTCTTAAATAATTTGGGTGTATTTATTTGCAAGATAATAAAACAACATGAAGGGTAAATGCATTTCAAATTCAGAAGTTAATATACAACACTCTTTTTAAAGATATATTAAAATCTTATTTGTATGTCTTCATCTATTAAAGAAAAGTACAAAACACACAAAAACACAAAAGCTAATGGTTTCCTACAATTGAGGCCTCCTTTTTCTTTAAACAGGTAGGATAATTACAGTATCACAAGGACCTCAGAGTTTGATTTCACAGAAAATCACCTTTCAGAATTAAATAACATTTCGAAGTCCCACAGCATTCCATTTTTAGCTCCTCTGTGGAGTCTAAAGTATTGTATTCTTTGTAGAATTTATTTTTAGACATCGTTTTAGAAAAGATACTGGGACTGCCTACATATTGTGAACGTTTGTGTGAATGGCTTAGTCAGGATTGGATTTATGATCTCTGACCTAAGATGGAAGTTTCTGAATGACGCTGGCATTTGGTGGAGGTGATCTCATTCTCATGATGAGTCTGAACACCTCACTTAGAAAATGTGTCAATTAATTATAGAGAATCCAAAAGATGCAAAAACAAGAAAAAAATAAAATCATCAGTTGTGTTAAAGTGTATCATATCTCATGCAGTAATCCTGCCCTTTACCAGACTATTCTCCTGAAATTCTCACATCTATACCTTGCTTCTACTGGCTCCAGATGTAACTTTCTCCAGCAAAGCCATCTATAAATCCTCTGTGTTAGGGACAGATAGGGCAACCCGTAGTCCCTTTTCTTTCAAGCCTTCCTTACTCATCAGTAAGCTGAAGGTAGAGAGTGTTGCCACAATATATGCATATCAAGGAGTGAAATGAAAAGAAGTTGAGTTAATTTTGTGAAGCATTTCCACTGTTCTGGTAAGAATGAAATGTGTATGTATGTGTGAACTACAAACTACAAATTGTGCAATTTCGGTAATTCTGCCATACTAAGGCAATGCTCTTACATTTGCATGTAAGACTAGCCATACACAAAACAAAAATGAGCAGTAAAATTCATGCTAATGATTTCAAGTTTTAATTTTTCTTTACCTAGAATAACATTAATTAGAAAATAAAAAACATTGTAAGTTGAGAAAGAGGCCCTAGAAGAAAAGAAGAAGTCTTACATTTAGTACATTTTACTGCACTTTTTCCTGCTTTTGGAACAAGGGATCCTGCAATTTCATTTTGTACGGGCCCCCACAAATTATGTGACCTTGGTTATAATGATGCATCAAACAAGATCCTTTGAGACTGAAAAAGTTCACTGTCTTTCAGAATGCCTAACATGTAGAAAGATTGGATAGTGAGATAGATATTGTTTGTTCATTATGTTAAAGCAGCCACTGTGCAAGTATTTGGGAAGCATAAATACTTGGTCCATCACTTCCTTAGAATCTGCTTACCAATATTCATTGGCTTTATGTCGTTTATCGTTGTAGGAATAGGAAGTTTTTTGTTTTTTGTTTTTTTTTTTTCCAGTACTGCACCTGTGCTGGGCTTTCTCAGGGGCTCCAGGAGCATTTCTTCACAGGTATGTAGGGTGCTCAGTGACCTTTAAGGGAAGATCAGGTGGTTCCTCTGTTCTTCACACTGGGGAAGGAAAGACCTGCTTGTAAAATGTAACAAATGTTTCCTGGGTTGAAGCCAATTTATTTTTGATCTTCATTTGATCTTTATTTTGACTAATCCTTTTCTCTTTGTGTGATTTCCTTTTGTTGACATGCCAAAATTCTGCCAGCCTGTTTCCTTTCTGAAAAAAACCCTCATTTCTGTTAAGTTTAATTTAGTATTCAGGCTTGTTTGCCAAAACTAAATTAGATTCCCTCTGCCCTAGCACCAACCCCGATTCAGGTCAGAAGAATATCTTATAAAATATCTTGGAAATTCGATCATCTATGTGCGTATTGTGCCTTTATCTTTTAACGACAGTCATATGTTGGTCTTTATGGATGTGTTTAACGGAGGTGGGGTGAGGGGAGAAAACTCAGGATTTTTTTTCCAGTTACTCATTTTCACAAATAAGATAATATTTTCATGTCACTATGGTCAACGATCCAGCTAATACATTCAGATTCCATTTGAATTAAACAACATGGCTTTAATGTAAATTCAAGGATGCGATATAGGAACTTGGTTAATCCATTCCATAGGCTACTTAGAGGACTCTGGCTGGCAATCTGGCATTACAGGAATTTGTTGCAGGCAATCTATCGGTAAGCCCAAAGTCCTCTTGCAACGCGTTTCTAAACTCTACACATGCTACAAGAAAACTTCTTTTTCCAGATGAAACCGTCTTCAGAGGTTTGGGCAGAGCAAAGTGAAGCACCAATTTGTACTGTTAGCTCAGCATTTTCAGCATGCAAGTTCTGCTTCCAAAAACCTCCCTTTGCGCCCGAGTTTGCAAGAAGTTCAGATCTCCTGAGTTTCACTTTGAGTGTCAAGTTCAAGCAGAACCAAAAGGAAACTCAAAGCAAAACCCACTTTGGACCCTTTGAGTTTCACCTGGCTTCTACCTGAAAGAAATACCCAATGTTCCCTTGAAACTTGGCCCACATTCGCATGCAATTCAACTGAAATCCAATTCAGCATTGCTGAAAGGTTTGCAAACTCCATGAAATGAGCTGTGAACTCAATGTGGCCTTTAGGTATCTAAGGAAGTTTACCAACATTTCCAACAAACTTAAACAGGACTTTTAGGACCTGGTGATGACTCTATGTGTTATATTTTAAAGTATAATTCACCCCCAGGAAATCTATGAATCACATATAGTTGGCCCCCGGAGATAAGTTATCTATGCTTTGAAAAAATTATTTTTCATCTCTGTATGCTCTCAAATTGGGAGGATTCTGGTTAATTGATCAGAAGTTAGGGAGCTTTCAATACATGCTGTTTTTACCTCACCACACCACTGCATATAATGAATTCCACAAGCTCAGGCATATTAGGGAGCATTTGCTATAAAGTGGCCCCAGGAATCTACACATTTCTAATGGTAAACAGTTGAGATAATCCAATATCTTTGCCCAACACAATGGGTTGGAACAACCTGTCACGTAAGACAAACTTCCACTTCTAATGAAGATAAAACTGTGCTTATTCTTTCTTTCGTTCTTTAGGCAAAGTTCCTTCCCGTCTCATCTGTGCCTTGCCCTCCACCCTCTGCTCTCACCACAAAGCCCTCCTTGTGCCTTCTGATAATCCTCATCCACTCTCCCTTCTCTAACCACTTAACCTCTTCACCTTCAAGCCACTTTCTCCCTCCCTCAGTTCTGTATTACCTGCCTCTCTTTCCCAGTCCCCCCTCCCCTTTCTTCATCTGCACCTATTCTAAGGCCCCCTAATGGCTTTCCAACCAGCTTCCACCTGCACTGCTCGGACAGTGTCGTAAATGGGTCTCAGCTACCTCTCTTCCACTGTTCCTGCACCTGTCTGGGGCTGCTTAGTTCCAGTCTTGTGATCCTTGTTTTCTGAACTGGCACTTTGGAAAGAACTCCTCAAGAGAGGAGGCTGTAAGGCTGTCCCCAGCACCTGCCAGTGGAAACACCTGGCAGCAACTATGGATGATAGAGTGATTTTCTATCCTATCAACTCAAACACAAACAGGAGAAAGTAATGTAATATGCAGTGAAACAAGCATGGGTTTGGGAGTCAACAGACATAGGTTTGAATAGCATTGCTGCCTCCACAGCCTTGGACAACTGACCTAACCTCTTGGAGCTCTGATTCCCTCACCAGTGAAACAGGGACACCAGTGTCTACCCCAAAGTGTTAAAGGAATAAATAAAATAACATGCATCATAGGGGCTCAGTTCACATTAATTCTTTACCCTTAAAAGTTCATTAAGAGAAGATGCTCCATTTTATATCTTAAGCTTTAATCAGAATGATTTAGTGGGAAATTTAAATACTGCTTATTTTTAGCCTGGAGAACAGAGTAGTGTAACATCTCTGTTCAGTGTCCTAAGCTATGTGGTGTCTTTGCACAGAGGCACAAAAGACACCAGACTCAAGGAAATCTCATTTTCTCATTTGGGATGCATTTTCCAAAGTGCTCATTTTGCTGGAGCCGGTGTGATTTCGTGCTATCTGTTGATTTTAATTAGAGTATTTGTCTTGCAAAGGAGAGTGTTACTACAAATAATATATCAATTACTCACATCTGTGCATTACTTTGCAAATAGAAACATTGGTTGTTAAAAATTATCTGAAAAGAAAACCAAGTTAAAACTTAACAGTGTTTATAATTATATATACACTTAATTTAATGACATTATCATTACTGTAAACATGCTAATATTAAAATGATAAGACTCGTTCAGTTGAGGGTTGAAGTCAGAAAGACAGAAGTAAGGAATGTTGAGCATTGTTTTTGACTGTGAGTTACATAAAAAGCTATAATTTTTTTGACTCAACAAGGATCTTAATCTCTTTTCCATTCACTTTAACATACATTGTTTTGTTGTTGTTACTGCTGTTGTTTCCTTGTTTTTGTTTTTTGAGACAGAGTCTTGCTCTTGTCTTCCAGGCTGGAGTGCAGTGGCACGATCTCGGCTCACTGCAACCTCCACCTCCCGGGTTCAAGCGATTCTCCTGTCTTCGCCTCCTGAGTAGCTGGGATTACAGGTTCCGTCACCACACCCAGCTAATTTTTGTACTTTTAGTAGAGACAGGGTTTCACCATGTTGGCCAGGCTGGTCTCAAACTCCTGACCTCAGATGATCTGCCTGCCTTGGCCTCCCGAAGTGCTGGGATTACAGGCGTGAGCCACCGTGCCCGGCCCTTTTTTTAAAAAAAAAAACAAAAAAACTTTAAGTTCCAGGATACATGTGCAGAATGTGCAGGTTTGTTACATAAATATATATGCGCCATGGTGGTTTGCTGCATCTCTCAACCCAACATCTAGGTTTTAAGTCCTGCATGCATTAGGTATTTGTCCTAACTTCAACATACATTGCTTTTTGAAACTTTATTTTTCTGTGAATGTGTGTGCTTTAAGATAAGTCAGATTCCTCATGGATTTTCAATATGTTTTGTGTAGTTTGTTGGGGTTTTTTTTTCCATTTTGGTAAACACATACAATCACCAAATAATACCTGGGTGAAATGTACTTATTATTACTAAATTCTTATTGTGTCTGTATAAAGCTTCAGACCTAAAGAGGGTCAAAATGTCTGAATCAAAAATGGAGAACTCTGTTAATCATTCAGTTTTGTTCTGTTTAATTTTACAAGGATATCGTACTTACAGTCAATGAAACAAGGTGAGTCAGAGTTTGGTGCCATGTAAATTATACTTCAATTAAAAATGCCTACTAGGTTTAATTTTGCATAAAAATTAATTATCCAGTATTATTTGAAGGGTGTTAAATGAAATGCATAACAATATTTGCTTTCCTAGATTCAGTAGAATTTAAGAAACTCAAGGAAAAAAAACAAGCAATATGTGAAAAAAGAAAAGGTCTGCTACCTTTATCTTTACTATCATGTATAGAGCTTGATACATTTTGGTTGAATTAATAAATACTATAATAAATTAATACTTGAACCATTCAGCCCAGGAGACGACACTGACCTAGCAAATGTCAGGGAAGGAGTGAGCTGGAGAGATGGCCATGCCCTCCTTGAAGCAGGTTGGACAGGCCCATCGTAGGGCTCACTAGAGGACAATTAGATAGAAGCAGGACACAGAAGGTGTCATGAAGGTGACAAGGAGCAGACGCAGCACTGCAAACCCACACCAGAGCCTGGTAGAGTGGGCTAAAGGTAAGAAAGAGAGAGAGTACATACAGATGCAAAGTATAAAGAGGTAGGCCTAGGAACAAGACTGTAAATGTAACAGGGAACCCAGAGCCAAGAACTATGGTGGAAATGAATCCTTAGGGAAACAGGGCAAGCATGCAAGGACAGGAAGATAACCTGATTACATGTTTTAGCTTTAGTCTCTTGGTCTTCTGTAATGGTTCGTATTTTGGATTTACAAGATGCCATAGAATTTCCTAGATGGAAAAAAATAATAGAGAGAAGAAATCAGGGTGAAAGGGTCAAGGTAAAGGAATGGAGGGAAGATAGGAGAAAAGAAGTGAAAATAGAAGAAGACAATATGAAGTGAAAAGGAAACAGAGAGAGGAAGGTAAAACCAGAGAAATGGGACAAGGGCAGGAAGGTGGGAAGGAAAGAAATTTTCCAAGAACGAGGGGGAATCTTGACTATTTTCCCACTGGTCATAAGAACACAACGGTACATTAGCTCATTTATGCACACGAATTTCCCAGTGTGTCCAGCCAGGCGTCTTTGAGAGTTGTAGCTTTGGCACAGAAATGACTCTAGTCTCAAAAGATAGCTCTGAAATAAAATGAGGGATGTTTCATTATAACCACAAATCCGTAAGAGTGAAATTCAAAGAAAAAGGAAAATGAAAATATTATGTTTTGTTTTAATAAGTCTGTCCTGAGGTCATTACCTAACAATGATTCATTTTACCCAGCAAGGAAAGTTAGGGGTACCCCTTTCATGAGTCAAAATCTTTTTCTTGTGAATTTTCTTTGTTTTGAATAGTTTATTTCTTGATCTGTTTAAAAAAAAATAGTGTCAGGTGACATAATGAAAAAGTAGTTGTGGCCATCACCACAAAGTAAGGTTAAACACAGGGGCATCAATCTTGTAGGGTACACTTGATAAAGATCACTAAAATTTTTATCTTCTTGATCAATAAGTTGTTAGCTGGTAGACAATAGCAATAAAATGCTTTTCACACCACTACTAGATCTTTAACTCCAGACTTCAACTTTCCACTAAGTTTTCAATATGTCACCTAGAAGATAAAACTGGAGGAAAAAACTACTACTTTTGTCTAACAGAGAGAAAGATAAGGCCCTAACAGTGGCCTAGGGTAATATAATGGCTTGGTAAGGACTTAAGAGAAAATAACAGGTGAAAGATCCCAAAAGAGCTCTCAGGAATAGTTGGGGACACAAGTCTTACATAAAACAGCTCTTGGTGCCACTGTTTAAAATACTGGAATACTGTCCTGAAAAGATCATTATTATGGACCATTAGTACTTATGTTAATAATAATGTTAATAAAAATAATAGTTTATATTTACTGAATATTTGCTAGGGATGGGGAGCTGTTTGAAGCATTTTGCAAATTAATACATATAGCCAATCCTGAGAACAACTCTAAATAGCATATTCTTGTTATTATTCCCCTCCCATTTTGATGAATTGATGAGCCAAGATTCATTTTCAGTGAATTAATCAAATGCAAGTTACCAAATCACAACCATTGATAGCAATAACTATTATTGGTAATTCAGCAAGATGGTAAAAACTATGATTATTAAGTTATGAAACTTTCCATTAACTTTTTTTTTTTTTAAATAAAAAAAGCTCCTAAGAATTAGGATATAAACAGTAAATTGTTTCAAAATTTTAGAAGACTATAGAGGAACGTTTTGAATAAAACATTTTAGCAAATATTCTTACAAAATCTCATTGGTTTACACATGCACATCTGACCTAGGAGATCTCACTTCTAAGTTCAATATGTCCTACATGTGTGGCAACACAACACTGGATCCTAGAGCCTGTTTCCTGAAAGATGTGCTCTTGTTGAAAGAGTTCAGGTCCGACACCCAATCTCTAATGCTGTGGAAACACTGGACCTAGAAACAGGAGCCCTGAGCAAAACTCTACTCTTCCAGCTCTGCCGTGTCATCTTCTTCTTAAAAATGGGGCATAACAGGCCGGGCGCAGTGGCTCACACCTGTAATCCCAGCACTTTGGGAGGCCGAGGCAGGCGGATCATGAGGTCAGGAGTTCAAGACCAGCCTGACCAAAACGGTGAAACCCCGTCTTTACTAAAAATACAAAAATTAGCCGGGCATGGTTGTGCATGCCTGTAATCTACTACTCAGGTGGATTTGAGAAGTTCAAAGGCAGCAAGAAGACTAGGAAGCAACTGCAGCAAGCCAGATGAGAGACGACGTGTGTGGTGGTCATGAAGGTAGTGAGGAGATGGAAGCCATGCTCCTGTTTTACCGGAGAGAGGGCAGTTCATTCAGAGTAGAAATGCCCTGCAAAGATCTTTAGGCTCTCACACTCACAGGATTTGGAGACTGACTGAACTCCCAGGTTTCTGGGTGGGTGGAGGAGGCTGGGGCAGGAGAATTGCTTGAACCCAGGAGGTGGAGGTTGCAGTGAGCCGAGATCATGCCATTGCACTCCAGCCTGGGTGACAGAGTGAGAATCCATCTCAAAAAACAAACAAACAAACAAACAAAAATGAGGCATAACAAATTTGTCCACAACTGCACAACTTTTTGTGAGAATCAAATGAGTTATAGATGCAAAAGAACAACTTAAACCTTTACCATTTTCAATAATTCTAAGCATGAGCATAACATGATGGAGAATTAGGAAATATATTTGCTCAAAGGTGATATAGATTTTGATTACTTTTTTTTTTTTTAGCATTTAGTTGTGTGTTCATCTTTGATAAATGAGATAACTACCTATCTTGTAGCTATGATAATCAATGGGTCCTGAGTTAGCTACAAGATGCTGTATAAGATGTGATAGTTAAGTGAACATTTAAGCCAGACTTGCCTGTGTCCAAATCCAAACTCTCTACACTTACTACCTGTGCAACTTTAACGAATGTTCTTAACTTCCCAGTGTCCTCATCTATAAAATGGGAATAATAATAATATCTATTCTTATAGGGTTGTAAGAATTAAATGAATTAATCAATGTAAAGCATTTAGAATTAATACGTAGCACATGAGATTCACTATATAAATGACTGCTGTTATGAATTGTAACATAAATTCAGGTAAAGGCAAGTTACATTATTATTTTCCTAAATTACCCTGTACTCATAATCATGACTTTCAAAGCCATTATTATATAATTGCTTTCAAGTCCTTTAAACAAACAGTATTACACACATACTACTCACCAAGCACTATGTTTAGGTACTACAATAACAACGATAACAACAACAACAACAGCAAAAAACTATGCGATATGCTCCCAGCCCTTAAAGGGTTTACAATCCAGTTGGGATCAGGGGAGGAGAAGGTACCAAATAATTGAATGTCAAAATAAATTCTTTGGACACCAAAATAAAAGATCAGTATTTGTTTTGTGGTGCAGAAAAGGGTCACTATGGATTCTCGATCTTGAGAGTTCCATAATGAAAATGGTGTTTGAGGAAGATTAATCTGGTAGTGAGGTGCTCAAAGACCTAAAGATTTTTCTCCTGTATTCCCAGACTTAGTTGGTGGCAACATCAAGCACCCTGTCACCCACCCAGAAACCTGGGAGTCCAGTCAGTCTCCAAATCCTGTGAGTGCAGGAGCCTAAAGATCTTTGCAGGGCATTTCTACTCTGAATGAACTGCCCTCTCTCCGGTAAAACAGGAGCATGGCTTCCATCTCCTCACTACCTTCATGACCACCGCACACGTCGTCTGTCATCTGACTTGGTGCAGTTGCTTCCTAGTCTTCTTGCTGCCTTTGAACTTCTCAAATCAAACTAATTATTACACATCATATACCTAAAATTTCTATCTGACTATTCATTCACTCATTTACTCATTCATTTATTCATTCACAGATATTTTAGTGCTTACTGTCTACAAGACAGAGTACAAACAATTGTTGAACAAATGCAGATATGGTCTATAAACATTATGAAGACCTCACAGTGACAGACAATAATCAAATTATCCTCACAAACTAATGTTCAGTTTAAGGCAACGTTGAATATAATTTTCTAAGCTTCTAGTTTCCCATATTTGAACAGGAGTAACACAACCTACCTCAAGAGATTATTATGAGGATAAATACGATTACTGATGTGAGGGACCACAGAGTGGATGCTTGATTAACATTTACTTTGCTCTCAAAATCAAATAGCAGCCGCTGGCCCAGAGGATAGAATTACAGAGAAAGATCAAGAAGTCAGGGGTAGAGGATAAGTGGAGATAGAGCCATAAGAGTGAATGAACTCTCTGAAAGAGAAGTTAGGCAGAGAAAACTAAGATTCAAACCCTAACTCTAGTGAGGTGGAAGGAGGAAGAGGTGTCATCAGAAGGAGACAAATAATTTGTAGAAAGATGGGGCAGAAAAACCAGGGTCTACTGTTATTTGGGAGCTATAAATGAAGGACATAGTTCTCCATTCCACAGTGGTTTGCTTCCATAGTAGTCCTGTGCTCAATATTCATGACTTGTTAGGAAAGATTCACTAATTGTCTTGTATTTGTTTGATTTTTAGATGTACCTGTTCACAAAGACAATAATAACCAGTGAGTTACCATATGAAGGAAAAGATGTAAATATCATAAATTATGTCAAGATCCTTAGCTGGTCTACCAAATGTTGCATGCAGTTAACTTTGACTCAACAGATAGGCAGGGAAGGAGGCCAGTCTAAACTACTGAAAGCTATGAATTATATTATATTCTTTAAAAAAATAAAATTTTATTGTCTTATCATCCGATGATGTCCTCTTAGGCCAAAAAGTGCCAGCAAGTAGATACTCTTACAGGCTTGCTTTCATAAATAACAAGAATTACTTTATTCATATATAAAATGAGAATACATAAAGAGAATACAGATGATACCATATTGTAAACTTTAAAAATGTGTTCTCTGAAATAGGTTAAGTATATCCTAACAATTTTTTACACCATTTTTTTGCTTACTAAATCCACTTGACACAGATAAGCCAAAGACAATCTTTATCTTAACCCCATTCCAACTACCAAAAGTTCTAAATCAGCAATCCAGAGTAATGAGTGAGGTTTTACCATACACAGTGCTCAGGCTAACCCATCAGTATTCTCTTTTGCGGTTCCATAGTTATATTTAAACTGTTTCTCTCTAGACCAAATTTTCTACAGCTAAGTGAAGATCTTGAACCAAAGAAATTTATTTAATTTCATCATTGGTTTCTCTTATAAAAATACAGCATCTGTTCTAAGAAGGAAGGCTGGTCCTTTCATTCTTCACCCTCCCCCAGCCTCTTGCAGGACACAGTTGGAGCACCATGTTTAGTTCTGAGTATGAAATTTTAGGACAAATGCTAATAATAAAACATAGTTTGAAGAGAATAAGACTTGGAGCTATTTCATATGAGGGACAGTTGAAAAAATTGGGGAAACTTGGTTTGGAGAACAGATGACATGGAGAAACAAAGAGATAATAATAACCTGTCTCCACCTAACTGAAGAACTAGGATGCATAAGAAGCATTGGCCTCATTATTCTCTTTGGCTTTAGAGCACAGATCTTCAAACTTAAGCTTATGAAAGCAGGGATCTGGGCTCCACAACCACCAACTGTCATGCAAAGGGCCTCATGTGGAGGGTGGAAAGACTTTATTTCCAGGAGAACCACAGGGGGTACTTTCAGAAGCACTATTTCATAAGGTGAACCAGTACAGTGGGCCAGTATCACAGGATGTAGATTTCAGCTCAATATTCAAAGACCTTTCTCACCATTGGAGCTGCTCTGAAGTGAGGAGACTTTTCTCACATGGTCATGCATTCCCTTCAATGGCCGGGTCCAACCAGACTCTGGTTGACCACAGTCAAGACATCATAAAAGTGAGTGTTCAGGGCTTGCTGCTGCAAATGCCACGAGACAGCTGAGAAACTCTGAAGACAAAAGACATGAGCTCTTGGGAGCTCTATGGCCCTGCCCATCACCTGAGGCACCCAAGGACCCATCCTGGCCAATGTAGGGTAAGATTATATCCCCCTTTTACTACTGCAGCTGGTGCTGTATGGAAAGTGCCACTTCCCAGCTGGAGGCCAACCAACCCAAGCCATTATGGCAACTCATAACAGAACAACCCTGCCCCAAAGAAGGAGAAAACAACAGCTAATTCCGTTGCCTGCAACACTCTGGCTAACCACAGGTCCTGAGTCCATCCATGTAACAACTTCACTGCTAGCGTAACTAGCATTCGAGAAAACCAGCACACTAAACAAAACTACACCAAGGACTCCCAGAGTCCACTTCACTCCCCTGCGACCTCCACTAGAGTAGGTGCTGGTATCCACAGCTGGGGGACTGAAGATGGATCACATCACAGGACTCTTTGCAGACACTCCCCAGCACCAGCCTGAAGGCCAGTAGCCCTGCTGGGTGGCTAGGCCCAGAAAGGCAATAACAATCACTGTGGCCTGGTTTTCAGGAAGCCCCATCCCTAGGAGAAGGGGGAGGGGACCACATTAAGGGATCACTGTGTGGGACAAAAGAATCTGAGCAGCAGCCCTTGAGTTCCAGATCTTTCCACTGAAATAGTCCACCTAAATGAGAAGGAACCAGAAAAGTAATTCTGGTAATACGATGAAACAAGGTCCTATAACACCCCCAAAAGATCACACTAGCTCTCCAACAATAGATCCAAACCAAGAAGAAATCTCTGAATTGCCAGATAAAGAATTCAGAAGGTCGATTATTAAGCTATTCAATGATGCACCAGAGAAAGGTGAAAACCAACTTAAAGAAATTTAGGCCAGGCGCAGTGGCTCATGCCTGTAAACCCAGCACTTTGGGAGGCTGAGGTGGGCAAATCACCTGAGGTCAGGAGTTTGAGACCAGCCTGACCAACATGGAGAAACCCTGTCTCTACTACAAATACAAAGTTATCCGGGCATGGTGGTGCATGCTTGTAATTCCAGCTACTTGGGAGGCTGAGGCAGGAGAATCACTTGAATCCAGGAGGCAGAGCTTGCAGTGAGCTGAGATGATGCCATTGCACGCCAGCCTGGGCAACAAGAGCAAAACTCCTTCTCAGATAATAATAATAATAATAATAATAATAATGGTATTTGTAGCAACCTAGTTGGAGTTGGAGACCATTATTCTAAGTGAAGTAACTTAGGAATGGCAAACCAAACATCATATGTTCTCACTCATATGTGGGAGCTAAGCTATGAGGACTTAAGGCATAAGAATGATAGAATGGATTCTAGGGACTCGGGGGGAAGGATGGGAGAGGGGTAGGGGATAAAACACTACACACTGGGTACAGTGTACATTGCTCAGGTGATGGGTGCACCAAAATCTCAGAAATCACCACTATAGAACTTATCCATGTAACCAAATACCACCTGTTCCCCCAAAATTATTGAAATAATAAAAAAGTTAAAAATTTTTTAAAAGAGAACTGAGTGCTCAACAAACAGATGATTGTGCTGTGTGGAAGCCAAGGAATTCAATCCATTATGAGAGTGTTTGTTTCTGGATTTATTAAGTTAAGGTGTCAATTCTGACCATTATCCTTTATACAGAAGTTGCTTGGATGTGGGTCAAATAAGAAAGCAGAGAAAAAGAAAAAAAAAAAATCCTGAAAGAACCCTAAAATTAAATTAGAGGGTGATTATAATGGAAATATTAGATCTTTTATTTTGTAATGACACATTATCTTTACCACAAAATATGAATTCTCAAGCCTTGTGAATAACTTAGCATGTGTTGACCAAAGAGGGTTAGAAACCATTCCAGGCACAAGTACCTGGATTAAAGAACTGAGCTTGTAGAAGCCCAGGGTGACAGGGCGGGGGTTACTATACACATGTTCTGTGAGGAGGGAGGCACAGAGAGATGAAGGGGAAAGAAATAAAGTAAAAAGCAACTTTTGTATTTGTGCGTGGCTGATTTTTTTTTTCCAAATTTCACTTGCCAGTGTTAAATTTACTACAAGCCAAGACTTCAAAGTCAACATTAATTGTTTTAAAGAGAATGAAAAAGAAACAGGAAGAGAAATGACATCTTTTCACATCCTGAACAAGCCAGCTTTGACATTGATAGGGAAAGGGGGTTGATTCATAACAGGTCAGATGTAATGGGAAGCCAATAATGAGACATTAGTTCCATTTGTGGTTTGGCTGTGAACTGCCAGGCTGCAGAGTGTCAGAGTGAGCCGCAGGCCCTGATTCTCGCCTTTTCCTCTTGTAACATAAAATGTCCTCGTCTGTGGGACGAAATTAGATGCATTTTAAAAACACGGTTAAGAGTTTAAGAGAAGAAGGATATACATGCATCTCTTTATGTCTGAGAACAAGGAAAGTTGCACCCATCACTGGAAGGCCTTTCTGAGAAAGCGACATTTGAGTTGAGCTCCAAATGACCAAAAAAAAAAAAAAAAAAGATATTTGAAGACCTCAAGGACAGTGTAAGAGACAGAGAGACCAGGCATAGCCAAAAACAAATATGTCCCTCAAACACACAAAAGAATACTTTGCTGAGGGAGCAGCAGCTAGTTTCTAGGTTTGAGAGTATCGAGAAGAATCCAGGCTCCAACAATACAACTCAGATTGTTCCTGTGGCTGTAAAGCTGTATCCACTGTAGCTAAAGGGGAAGGAGCCACCACGTAGGACTCTCTGACTGACAGAGACCACCGGACCTGCACACTGGTTTGACTGGCCCTGTGGAGATTCTGGCTTTCCTTGCAGCTGCCCAGAGGGCCAGCCAATGGGATTCTTACAGGTGATGGAGTTCCAACTCCATAGGTCTACTTTGACCTATGAAAGAAAGGAGACAGGAAGGAGCCGACAAATGAATAGTTTTCTCTTCCTCCTTTCTGAGGGCCTGTTTCTAGATGTTTTCATACAGACTTGGAGCAGTTCTGTGAGACCAAGTGATCAGGAAGACAGGCCAGCAGCGCAACGCACCCTCTGTATTTGCTCTCCCTCCTTTCCTGTCTTACATTCCTTTTCCCCTCTCTCGCCTCCTGGGATTGCACTCCCTAATAAAAAATTAACACAGAAGCTTTTGCCTTAGGCAGTTTTCCAAGGAACCTATTCAAAGATACATGCATTAATTCATTTCATCCTCACAGAAAGCTCATGAGGCAGGTACTCCTTTTTTTTTTTTTTTTTTTTCTTTTCCCCGAGATGGAGTCTCAGGCCCGCACTGTCGCCCAGGGTGGAGTGCAATGGCGCAATCTCAGCTCACCGCAACCTCCACCTCTGGGTTCACGCGATTCTCCTGCCTCAGCCTCTCGAGTAGCTGGGATTACAGGCGAACACCACCACACCCAGCTAATTTTTTGTATTTTTATTAGAGACAGGGTTTCACTATGTTGGCCTGATTGGTCTTGAACTCCTGACCTCATGATCCGCCCGCCTCAGCCTCCCAAAGTGCTGGGATTACAGGCGTGTAATCCGAGGCAGATATTTTTACTATCCGCATGATATAGGGAAAGAAACAGCACAGCAGTTGTGCAACTTACCCAGAGTCCTGCAAGTGCTAAGTGGGCCAGCTGAGCTGCAAACCCAGGTGATCTAGCTCCATAGCCTCTGTATTGTACGTCGTGTAGACTCAGGCCACTCTCACAGTACATGGGCTGCATTCAAGATGGCCCTGCAGATGCTTTGACTTCGTGAATGAGCCTAGTATTCTCAGCGAGTGCTGCCTGCCTCTCCCTACCTTTTGGTAGAGGTCATGAAGCAAATTGTTATGACTCCTTGGCCCACATCGCTGGACCCGTTGCATTGGAAGGGACCTGGCCTGTGCAAGTATCGAATCTCAATCAGTGGTATCATTAACCTCTTAACAAATATCTACTCTTTGCAGAATACTGTTTCAGGCTCTAAGCATTCCAACTAATCAGAGTTGAGGAAACAGCAAATACAGAAAAACAGGCTAGGGTTAGGCACAAAATTGCCTTGTGCACCAAATTTAAGGTTGGGGGGTTGTCATAAAAAACAAAGTCATCCGGGGAAATAATATTCTAATGAATAATTTTAGAAAGCTGAATGAACACACAAAAAATCATGATGAACAAAATATTAAAATTTTAAAGGCGGATAAGATCAGTATCAGTGCCTTCCCAAACCATATTGGAGCCTGAGGCAAAAAGAATAATCAGAGGTACCCACTCCTCTCCCTAGTCCCACCCTGTAGGAAAGAATCAATAATTTAAGATGCATATGTCCATTTCTTTGGCTCTCAGGACCACATTCAATCCCAGAATAGAATCAAGACTCTCTTTTAATAACTTCGGTATTAAACTTCATTTAGATGCTTTATACAACACTAAAATGGACAATTACCATCCATTCCCAGCAAGATACTCTCCCACAGTCATCCTGTGGGCATAAAATAATATTCAGAATTGAAATAATCTAATTAACCTTATCTTTAAAAATGGGAAAAACCACTGTTTTCTTATCGATTTTTAAAAATCTTTGAGTTAAATAAGAAGTAGGATTACAGGTGGCTGAAAATGTCAAGATTCAGTAATATTCAGTAAATGAGGAAACTGAAAATAGAATATGAGCACTAGCTTATATCTTTATTTTTATTTCATTATGATAAGTTATAACAATATAACTATATGCAATAATTTAAATTTTGAAATTCCCAAACTAAATGCCAAAAAAAAAAAAACTATGAATTTCTAATGAAAAATGACAAAGCTAAGCCATGTATGGTGGCACATGTCTATAGTCCCAGCTACTCTGGAGGCCAAGGTGGCAGGATCACTTGAGCCCAGGAAGTTGCAGTGAGCTATGATGGTGCCACTACACTCCACCTTGCATGACAGGGTAAGACCTTGACTCTGAAAAAATTGTTCGCCAGGTGCGGTGGTTCACGCCTGTAATCCCAGCACTTTGGGAGGCCGAGGTGGGCAGATCACCTGAGGTCAGGAGTTTGAGACCAGCCTGGCCAACATGGTGAAACCCCATCTCTACTAAAAATACAAAATATTAGCCAGGCATGGTGGCTGGCATCTGTAATCCCGGTTACTCGGGAGCTGAGGCAGGAGAATTGCTTGAACCCAAGAGGCAGAGGCTGCAGTGAGTCAAGATCTCGCCACTGCACTCCAGCCTGGGCGACAGAGTGAGACTCCATCTCAGAAAAAAAAAAAAAAAAAAAGTTAAATAGAGACAGGATCTTGCCATGTTGTCTAGGCTGGTCTTGAATGCCTAAGCTCAGGCAGTCCTCCTATCTCGGCTTCCCAAAGTGCTGGGATTACAGGCGTGAGCCACTGCACCTGGACCAAAAAAAAAATTTTTTTTAATAAAAGAGAGAGCAAAATACTATAAACTAGGGAAAAACATAAAATAAAGAAGATTAAAATCACAAAACTATATGTCTTTATGTATGCATATTTTGAGATAATCAGATGAGAAAATGTTCTTCTTTCTGTGCCTGTTAGATTATCTGAATTGAGAAAAAAAAGATTATTTGGATGTGAATTTCTGCCTGAATTGTTGTGCTATATTCAGATACATCAAAAACTTAGCTCAGGCCTGGATTCAGTCAAAGGTGGGCAGCCTAAGAAAAGGCTTATATGCAAGTTGCTCCACTACTGAGCTGGAAGCAGCAGGGGAAGCAAGGAGAAGGGTAGGGAAATTCCCACCTCTGGAGGAGAGCAAGAGGGAATATCCAGAGAGAGAATCAGAGATAACTTGGCATAAATCTAACTTCCTCTTCCTAAACATGCTCAAACACTTCTTAAAATCAAAATAAAATAGAGCAACAACAACAAAAAACCCTTCTCTTCTTTCTTTTACAGCTGAACAACAGTGATAATTGTGAGACTGCTAAACCGTACTTTCCCAGCAGGTCAGGCTGTAACTTGATTTAACCGCTTTTGCACAGGGACAAACTGAGGGGAGGCAAGTACCCTTCCCCATCCAGGCTCTTCTGTGATTTGCCAGTTTTTATAAATATGCCACATTGTTGGTGCTTTCTTCTTATACCTGTAGCCTACGGTCATTCTGGAAGTTTTTTGGTTTTTCCTAACCCCTTTATTTATATGCCACGGAGTTGATAGCAGTCTTGAGTGTACTAAAAAGATAAACTCTCTTCTCATGTTAACTAACGGTTTGGGGGGAAAAGTACTTCTTAATAAACATTCAAAATGAGTTGAGCTGTCAGATTTCTATTATTAGGCTCCTGTGTGCATATTAGAAAGGTTTGCTAGTCAAAACTCTAGAGCACAAAAATTAAAATAAATGAGCTTTGAGGTCTTTAGCTATTATGCCTTTGATTAGACGTTTAGTCAGTGTAACTATTTCCTTAATAGCCAGTGCACACACATACGCACATATACAAACATGCACATTTTTCAGAGCTCAAGAAAACCTCCAAACTTCTATTCAGAGCAACAGTCTTAGTCCAGAAGAACAGTTTGAAAATTTTACAAACATTACTTTACTTACGAGCTTACAGATTTTTCTCCTGATCTAGTCATACACATATGGTCCTAGAAAAAACTAGGAGTCAAAATTTTAGCACTTCTGTTCCAGCACTTTTAGTGTCCTGAAACAGAATATTGAAAAAAAAAAACCATAATAAATCTTCATATTCTAATGAGTATATGTTTAAAAGCCTAATGCAGATAGTAAAGCCTCTAGTTCTTCATGCCTCTAGTTCAGACACAGAAATTCTTTTGGAATTCATATTTGAGCCAAACTTACATTTACAGGGTGAGGGCAGGAATGTATGTTCAATTCATGTGTTTTAAGTTTCATAAAAGTTCTGCTCCATGAAAAGTCTCAAATATAATTTAACAAACCCAGGCTGGGCGCAGTGGCTCATGTCTATAATCCTAGCACTTTGGGAGGCCGAGGCGGGCATATTGCCTGAAGTCAGGAGTTCGAGACAAGCCTGGCCAACATGGCAAAACCCTGTCTCTACTTAAACTACAAAAATTAGCCATGCAAGTAATCCCAGCTACTTGGGAGACTGAGGCAGGAGAATTACTTGAACCCAGGAGGCAGAGGTTGCAGTGAGCTGAGATCGCAGCTAGCCTAGGCAACAGATCGAGACTCTGTCTCAGAAATAAATAAATAAATAATAATTTAACAAACCCAAAAATCCATAATACCTATATAGTGAGTACTCTTCTAGATATTTAGAGCCAAAAAAGAGAGTCCACACAAAACTCTGCACACTGATGTTTATAGCAGCTTTATTCTTAATTGCCAAAACTTGGAAGCAAACAAGATGCCCTTCATTGGGTGAATGGATAAACTCTGGTACACCCAGACAATGCAATATTACTCAGTGCTAGAAACAAATGAGCTAGCATGCCATGAAAAGACAAGGAGGAAACTTACTGCATATTACTCAGTGAAAGAAGTCAACCAGAAAAGGCTGTATATTGTATAATTCCAACTACATGGCATTCTGGAAAAGGCAAAACTGTGGAGACAGTAAAAATATGAGGAGTTAGATGTTGGGAGAGGGATGAATAGGCAAAGTACAGAGGATTTGGGGGGTGGTGAAAATACTCTGTATGATACTATAATAATGGGGACATATTACTGTACATTTGTCCAAACCCACAGAATGCACAATACCAACAGTGAACCCTAAGGTAAAGGATGACTAAATGTACGTTCATTAATTGTAAAAATGTACCACTCTGTTGGGGGAGGTTGATAATAAGGAGCCTATGCATGTGGTTGGGAAGGCAGGAGATTTATGGGAAATCTCTACACTTTCTGCTCAATTTTGCTGTGAATCTAGGCCAGGTGCAGTGACTCATGCCTGTAATCCCAGCATTTCGGGAGACTAAAGCAGGAGGATCACTTGAGCTCAGGAGTTTGAGACCAGCCTGGGCAACATGGCAAAACCCTGTCTTTACCAAAAATATGAAAAATTAACTAGGCATGGTGGCACGTGCCTGTGGTCCCAGCTATTCGGAAGACGGAGGTGGAAGGACTGGTTGAACCTGGGAGGCAAAGGTTGCAGTGAGCCGAGATCTCATCACTGCACTCCAGCCTGGGTGACAGGGTGAGATCCCATCTCAAAAATAAACAACAAATAAAAAATAAAACTGCTCTAAAAATTAGTCTTTTAAAAGAAAAAGTGAAGTCACTTTTTAGATGTCATATATCTGTCAGAAATTGAACAATTCAGTTTTGAATGCTGTCATTAGCCTTTCTCCCCCCAGGGGAATTAGTTTTTCATGCTCTAACAACAATAACAACAACAACAGATTGACAATCTCACTTTATAATCCGTAACATTTATATCTCCAGATGTGGAGTTGGATTTAGGACAGACAGAATGAAAAGGAAAAGAAAAAAAATTGGAATAATCTTCCTCCTTCACCTCAAAAAAATGATGATTATATGAATCATTGGAACATAGACTTTCCAGCTATAAATAGGAACATTGTTTGGCCTAATAAATGCTATAATCTCTGAAACGTGAAGTATGTGTGGCCAATGGATAGTTCTTATTTATTTTCATTCTCATATGTTTGAAGGGGAAAGAGGAGCTACTACAAACTAAAGAACTGATCACTCCCTAATAAAGTTAATTAAGCCCAGGAGCACATATGATTCATTGAAAGCATTGAGTAAAAAACTAATCTTTAAATCATGTTTTTATTTATTAACTTTAGTGTTTTGTTTTGTTTTGTTTTTTTGTTTACTTCACAGTTCTCTCTCTTTTTTTTGTTTTTTTTGTTGTTGTTGTTGTTGAGATGCAGTCTTGCTCTGTCACCCAGACTGGAGTGCAGTGGCGCAATCTCGGCTGACTGCAACCTCCACCTGCCAGGTTTAAGCGATCCTCCTGTCTCAGCCTCCTGAGTAGCTGGGATTACAGGTACCCAACACCATGCCCGGCTAATTTTTGTATTTTTAGTAGAGGCAGAGTTTTGTCATGTTGGCCAGGCTGGTCTTGAACTCCTGACCTCAAGTGATCTGCCTGCCTTGGCCTCCCAAAGTGCTAGGATTACAGGTGTGAGCCACCGTGCCCAGCCCACAGTTATATCCCTATGGAAGAATAGAGAGTGATGGCTGTGCTCAGTCCAGGATTCAGACGTCTCTTAATCTAGATTGGTTGCCTACCAGAAATGGTTTACCTGAGAGTCTGACATGCCTCTTGGAAGAAAATCCTTCCTTAAAAAAAAGCAATTCAGACAAACACAATACAGTCACGATCCAGTTTTTTTATAAACAGCACTAGTGATCAGAGGAGAAGCAGCACTGTGCTACCTCTAAGAGCAGCACAGTGATCAACCCTCAATTTTCTCCCCTGATCCAGCCCCCAAGTGCTGCGTGGATCATGAAGCCATTACACTAAAAACTTTATGACATCAGAACACAGGAAGAAAAGTCACAGGGATAGGTATAACCCGTAGAGAGGAAAGTCCCCACCAACCTCCACCAGCAATTCCAGCTCCATACACAGCGTGGTTGTAGTATTTTGAAAACTCAGAGAACACAGGGCTCTTGGACTCCGTGAGGAACCCAGCACACCAGCTGCCGTGGTGGCTATGCCTAGAGCACAGCAACTGTGCTTGGTGGAAGTGATGATCATGGACACCACAGGCAGCTATGGCAGGCACAAAGAGGTGAGGGAAAAAGCTTGGAAAGGAAGAAAATGACAGAACCATATGATAGCTAGTAGGTCTTCCTTGTGAGTACAAATGAGACTTCTCCTTGGGCCTCCTAGGAATTATAATTGTGTCTGAGTGAGGGTCATGGAATAATGACTGAAAGAAAGAATCAAAGACATGGATTTGTGCATACCCTTACTGCATTAAAATCGTATACATTCTACAGTAAATATAATGATGGACTACTTTGCATAATTTGAAATGAATCTAGATAATACATCTATTGACCAACTTTCATATTTGTACTTATGAATGCCAACATAATGGACATAAACTTTACTCTCTGGAATGCTATGTGATGCGGACTATTTTATCATGTGCTGTCACTTGAAAATGCATTATTTCATCTAATCCAGCAGTCTTGTGGGGCACACACTTCTAATATAGAATATCCTCTTTTAAAGAAGAGGAACTAATTCCAGCAGGACCAATAACTTGTTTAGCATCACACAGTAAACAACAGAAGGGTTAACAGCCCCTCAGGCTCAGAATCCCACTCCCCTTTCATAGCCTTATATGACCTGCCAGTTGTCTAACTGCTCCTTGATGATTCTGGGGTCAGCATGCAAAAGCTCTGGGCCACCAATTGGGAAACCCCAAATTGAATCCTTCTGACTCTTATTCAGCTTCTCTTTGACCTTGGGAAAGTCACTTAACTTTCTATTTTGTTTCCCCATCTGCAGAATGGGTTGAGTAATAATAACACCTGCCCCACCCAACCTTACATGAATGTAAGAGGAGGAATTAGATAATGTCTGCACTGAGGTTTGCTCTCCTTAGAAGAAAGTCTCTATAAAACACAAGACAGAAATTCATTTGACTTTATGAGGGCTGATGAGATCAAAGCCTGTGGCCATGGGCTGGGGAAGCTTTTCTCTGCACAGAGAACATTTACTGCTCTATGCTCTAATAACATTCCTCCCTCAAGATTCTAAAATGATTTGCAGAGAGTCATTAAGTAAATCTTGCTGCCCTTCAGCAACAAGCAATTTGCACCATAACAGCCTACAGCTTTATGGAAATGAAATCTTAGGAAGAGCAAAGGTGGAATTTTAAAAAATCATCCAGGAATTATGATCCTTCAGTCTATTTTCTAATCACTTACTCTTTATATCCACAAAATATAATTTATATTTAACTATTTAGTTTTCTATTCATAGCAGCTAATAGCACCATTACAAGCAGATCTTGTAGTGGGGGAGCCTATGCATAAATAAAAGGAAACAAATACTCCTAAATATCAGTAACTTTTAAAAGCTTTGGGCAACTCTAAAGTTTTATATGCATCCACAATTTTGATATTTGCCCTAACCAAAAATACTTCTGCCTTATTTTGTGTACAAGTCCTTTCCTTCAGAAAGTGGATAAGGTCATCAAACCACAAAAGAACCCATTGTTCAGCTTTAGGGAATCCATCTTCCCAAAGCGTGAGGATCCATTAATCAGGTCTTGTGATGTTTGCATAATGTTGCTTAACCTCATTTTCTGATGTCTCAACTTGACTGCATTTCATTTTAATTTACTAACCTATACTGGCAAACTCTCAGAGTAAAGTGCTATGCTATCTTATTTTTGAATCTACATGTTAATCATGTCTAATTGGCCTTCATTTCCATCTGCACAGATCTCTAGTCCTCATTTCTGGAATTAGTAGACCAAATTTCCCAATCCAACCCCAGTCATGACCTCGTGACGTTTATTTGACTTTGCCTCAGTAGTCTATCAAAACCTTAAAATGTAAGATACCAGTGTGAGCAAAGACCAGGTAATAAAATGACAAGTTTCAGCATTTGTAGTATTTCTTGTTTGAATTAGATTTGTTCAAAGGCAAGAATTAATAGCACTGGGGACTCTTTATTTTCAGGCATGACCAACACAGGCTGTGAGTGTTTTCTTTCCTTTTTTTCTTTTTTCCCTTTTCTTTTTTTGAGACAGGGCCTCGCTCTGTCACCCACTGGTGCAATCACGGCTCACTGCAGCTTGGAGTAGCTGTAACCACAGGTGTGCACCACCATGCCTGGCTAAATACAAAAAAATCAGCTGGGCATGGTGGCACGTGCCTGTAGTCCTAGCCACTCGGGAGGCTGAGGCAGAAGAATCTCTTGAACCCTGGGAGGCAGAGATCATGTCCCTGCACTCGAGCCTGGCAACAGAGCAAGACTCTGTCTCAAAAAAAAAAAAAAAAAAAAATTTTTTTTAGAGACAAGGTCTCCCCATGTTGCAGGTCTCCACCTCACTCAAGCAATCCTCCTGTCTCGACCTTCCAAAGTACCAGGATTACAGCAGTGAGCCACTGTGCCTAGCCCTGTTTTCCTTCCTTTATGGCTGTTTTAGAGTTCATTGAGATGAGTGTTAGGACCAGTATTGACGAGTAATACACATTTATATTAATAAAAGACTGAATAGAAGGTACTACCTCCTTTCTTTCAACTCCTCTCAGAGATTTTACCTTAAAAAAGAGGGACCAATTCAATCTAGTTCTAAAAAGGGAGAACTGACTTTATTCATCAGTGCTGAATTCATTACAATGGGGACCTCTCTATCCAAAAAACACAAGCCTTCAATTTCTGCTCTCATATTTAGTTTCAAGGCTTGACCCACTGTGTGGGGAAAATAATATCAAAGGTGTCACAAAGGTACCTTTTCTTTCTTTTCTTTTTTTTTTTTTTTTTTTTTTTTTTTGAGATGGAGTTTCACTCTTGACGCCCAGGCTGGAGTGCAATGGCGCAGTCTGCAACCTCCGTCTCTTGCGTTCAAGCGATTCTCCTATCTCAGCCTCCTGAGTAGCTGGGATTACAGGCGCGCACCACCATGCCCAGCTAATTTTTGTATTTTTAGTAGAGACGGGGTTTCACCACATTGGCCAAGCTGGTCTCGAACTCCTGACCTCAGGTGATCCACCTGCCTCGGCTTCCCAAACTGCTGCGATTACAGGTGTGAGCCACCGCGCTCAGCCCAAAGGTGACTTTTCAACATAATCTTCTCCATCCAGTAATAGTATTTCCTTTAACTAAATCCTTTTACCCTAATGAAATGCAAATAGCTCTAGAAATGATAATGTATTAAGTCTTGTTAATCATTTATACCTTAGTGTGAATGAATTGAACAGACTTGTGGGGGTGGAAAAGAGACTGAAAGGGAAAGCCTAAGGAAGTCTGAAGCACCGAGAAAAAACTCCGTAACTTGAAACTGGCCAGATATTTTCTCAACAATAACGCAGCCTTCCTTGTATTCCCTCCAGCAGCTTCTTTCTTTTATGGCTGAAATGGCACAGAGAACCTTTTCTTTAAAGTCTACAGAGGAATTCTGTGTTAGGAGAGTAAGAAGATGAGAAGAAGAGAAAGGTGCTAGAGTTACTGCGTCTCCTGTGCCCAGCAGGGCAGGCTGTTAATAGCTTGCAAGCTGGCTGTGATGGTGACGAGAACCTGCAGCAACACGCCGGCATCCAGGGTTCCAGACTCAGAGAGGGGAGGAGTGCAGAATGTCTCATTCTAATTATGCCAAGGAATCTACACTAAAAAAAAAATAAAATCTCTGGCCGGGCATAGTGGCTCATGCCTGTAATCCCAGCACCTTGGGAGGCCGAGGTGGGTAGATCACCTGAAGTCAGGGGTTCGAGACCAGTCTGGCCAAATGGTAAAACCGTGTCTCTACTAAAAATACAAAAATTAGCCGGGCATGGTGTTGGGTGCCTGTAATCCCAGCTACTCAGGAGGCTGAGACAGGAGGATCGCTTAAACCCGGCAGGTGGAGGTTGCAGTCAGCCGAGATTGCGCCACTGCACTCTAGCCTGGGTGACAGAGCAAGACTGCATCTCCAAAAAACCTGTCTCTACTAAAAATACAAAAATTAGCCAGGCATGGTGGTGGGTGCCTGTGATCCCAGCTAATCAAGAGGCTGTGGCAGGAGAATCGCTTGCACCCATGAGGCGGAGGTTGCAGTGAACTAAGATCGCACCACTGCACTCCAACCTGGGCGACAGAGTGAGACCCCATCTCAAACAGTTAAAAAAAAAAAAATCTCAACAACACTGGAAGATTGTATATTGTGGTCTAAAATGAACTGGGCTACCAACATTCAGGGAAGAGATAGTGTTTCCAGTTCTCCAGCTTATGACAAACTTGCCATTGTGAAGGAAAATTAATGTTCAAAGAATAAAAACCCATGGCCCAAGATCATAGGTTGGTGGAGTAGTGAACGCTGCTTAGAAAGAAAACCTTGGCCAAGGAAAAGAAAAATTATAATTACAAACATATTGTTAATTTATCCTACTGCTGAGGGTCAATCTGGGAGACTTTCCTTTTGTTTAGCCAACAATATGGTGAGCTTTTCTGATATGCAAAGATGCATATCGAGCCTACTCTGGAATAAAGGCTGTAAACTTAAGTTTTCCAAATCATACTACGGGTGGGGTAGGGAGGGTGGACGCTAGGGCCTTGAGAGCCCCAGGAGGAAAGACCATCCAAGGCCAGAGCTTAGGGCAGTAAGGACTTATGTTGAAGTTCAAGGTGGTTTCTTTCCTGTAACTGGTGCTGGTGCTGCTCTGGGGAATGAAAAAAGAGAGGTGGGCCAGGCGCAGTGGCTCATGCCTGTAATCCCAGCACTTTGGGAGGCTGAGGCAGGTGGATCACAAGGTCAGGAGTTGAGACCAGCCTGACCAACATAGTGAAACCCCGTCTCTACTAAAAATACAAAAATTAAAGTTAGCCAGGCATGGTGGTGCACACCTGTAATCCCAGCTATTCAGGAGGCTGAGGCAGGAGAACCGCTTGAACCTGGAAGGCAGAGGTTGCAGTGAGCCGAGATTGCACCATTGCACTCCAGCCTGGGTGACAGAGCAAGACTCCATCTTAAAAAAAAAAAAAAAGAAGAGGGGTAATGGCCTTGAGATGGGTGATGGCCTCGTTGGGGTAAAGCAGCAAGCAGGGGCAGCGGGAGGAAGAGTGCATAGAGAGAGGATTCAGCAGGAGCTCCAGGTGAGAGGGGCCATGAGAAAGAGGCATCCATCCTGGGATTGCAGGGAGAAAACTCACTTTCCTCCAGTATTTGGTATGAATGTTGAGTCATTTAAATTTGTAACAACAGAAAGGGAAGGGAAGGGAAGGGAAGGGAAGGGAAGGGAAGGGAAGGGAAGGGAAGGGAAAGGAAGGGAAAAGAAAAGAAGAAAAAGGTAAAGACACAAGGGCAGAAGACAGTCCTCATACCTAATTAGTTTGCTCTGGCTGCATAAGGCATGATAAACACAGAAAGTCACAATCTTGCTCTCTCCCAAGATGTGTCTCTTCCCTGCATCAAATCTCAGATGTCAGACCATCTGGAATGGTTGGATTTTAAATCTGGACCTAGCTCCACATAGTCCATTCCAGTGGTGTGCTGGTTAACCAGCCATGGGGGTGGGAAGGTAGGGGAGTTGGCTGATTTTTACTACATAAATGCACCCACCTTGGCCAATTTCAAGTTACAAACTTTACATCCCTGAATGTGGAGTTGGGAAGAGATATGTGTGGAATCAGGCTCTCAGAAGCTAGTACAGCCAACTCCAGCACACCACTGGCTCAATCCATATGAGGGTAATTCACTCCACTCTGTCACAGGACTGGCCACCTGGCCTTTTTTCAATTCCCTTTACTTGCTCTGCTTCCTCCTGCAACAGGACTTTTGTACTTTCTGTTCCTTCTGCTAGGATGCTCTTTCCTTCCTTTACACCTAATCAATGTCTACTCATCCATCTGCTCTCAGCACAACTGCGACTTCTTTAAGCAAGATTTTCTGACCTCCCTGGCCAGGTCTGCTACCTTAATTCTAGACTCTTGCTTTGTACCATGCACCTTTCCTTCCTAGAGCATGTCAATTGAACAGTTTTACACTGTTCCATTGATCATTTGATTAACGTCTGTCTCCCCTCCTTGATGGTAAGCTCTAGGAGGACAGGCCTTGAATGCTTCTGTTCCCATGGCATTCTTATCACATAGCCTGGCAAATAACAGGGGTGTGATGACAATTTGTTGAATGAATGAGCATCACAGATCATCCCCTATCCCAGTAAATCATCAACTGGTCACTTTTTATTTGAAGGTGGAAAGTGTGAAGTGCAGAGTTAATCTTTCTGTCTTTCTTCTCCACCAATACCATACCTGACTGTGCTCAGATCAAGGAAGCACTCTTTTTTTTTTTTTTTTTTTTTGAGGTGGAGTCTCCCTCTGTTGCCCAGGCCGGAGTGCAGTGGCACCATCTTAGCTCACTACAACCTCTGCCTCCCAGGTTCAAGTGATTCTCCTGCCTTAGCTTCCCAACTAGCTGGGACTACAGGCCCACGCCACCACACCCAGCTAATTTTTGTATTTTTAGTAGAGACAGGATTTCACCATGTTGGCCGGGTGGTCTGGAACTCCTGACCTCAACTGATCCACCCGCCTCTGCCACCCAAAGTACTGGAATTACAGGTGTGAGCCACCATGTTCGGCCAAGGAAGCACTCTCTTGATCAGATTCATTTGAACGTGAGTCTAGTGAGTCTATAGTAACTTCTTCATCTGTGAAGAACCACCCAGTAAACTGGCAGAGGTTTAGAAATCATTTTGTGTGATCTTGAGCTACATAACAATGTCTTGCATGGTTATCTAGTAAAATCTTCCTCAAATAACCACATTTTTTTCTTTCTTTTCTATCTACACATACTCGCTCAATACACTTGGATGTATCCAATTCAAATTAATTTGGCCAGGCATGGTGGCTCACACCTATAATGCCAGCACTTTGGGAGGTTGAGGCAGGCAGATTGCTTGAGCCCAGAGTTTGAGACCAATCTAGGCAACATGGAGAAACCCCATTCCCATCTCTACAAAAAATCAAAAAATTAGCCTGGCGGGGTGGCATGCGCCTGTAGTCCCAGCTACTCAGGAGGTGAGGTGGGAGGATTGCTTAAGCCCAGAAGGTAGAGCTTGCAGTGAGCTTGCAATGCAAGGCTGTATTGCACTCCAGCCTGGGCAACAGAGTGAGACCCTCTCGCAAAAAAAAAAAAAAAAAAAAAAAAAAATTAATTTAATCTGGAAAATAAGAAGAGAAATTTGTACTTTTTAGTCTACACAATTTCCGCTCCTCAGAGTATTAACATTTCATTGGTGAAGTTACATCAGCATTTAAATAATGAAAATGTTTATGTCATGTAGCAAATTGAAAGGACTTACAAAAAACTGTTAAATCATAGCTGAAATTATGTGGAGTACCCATGTACTAAATCCTCATACAACTTTATGAAGCATGGAAAGGTTGAGCTAAGAGTTCAAGGTCACACGGCCAGAAATAGTGGAGACTTGGAAGGCACTGACTCGGACACTGGTGCTCATGCTTCTGCTTACTAAGCTCTGCAGCCAAAGATCTTCGCAAGGGGAAAAGATCAAATACAAAATAGGTACAGTGATTCCTCAGTCACAAAAGAATAATATGGGTCAAACATGCAATAGAATTGGAAGAAAGCAAAAAAAAAAAAAAAAAAAAAAAACTTAGCAACCATGTTAGGATAAGAGGCTAGGATGAGGTAGATATGGATTTTTTTGGTTTTGGTTTTTGGTTACTTTTAACAGTTCATTTAAGGTTGTTATAAAGCAATTTTTACAGGAAAAATAAACCCAGCTTGCATCATTTGACAATGGAGCATGCCCACACACCGTCATTAGCATCTCGCTAAAGATTGTAAGAGAAAAAGTAAGTTTTAGTTTATTCCTCTGCAGACACGTGAGCTGTATCCTGGCCTAGTCATAGTCATAGGAGCATATTTTGGCAGTAAAATCGTAGTTAAATTTAGTTAAACTGCTTAGCTATGCATCAAAAGTCAAGAGTTGAGTATATGCAGTTCAATTTAACTTTCTGTAAAGAATCCATTAGGGACTAAAGCCAGGCTTCAGCAAAAATTAAAAAGACATTTCCTGAGACCAATAAACCTCACTCACTACAGTTGCTACTCAGTACAATTCCCTTTACCAACAGCAATTTTAACGTTCACAGAGAACTTCCCACGTGCCAAATGCTAGGCTCAGTGCTAGGGCTGGGCGTGCATGCTTTCTCTTCATTCTTATAAGCCCCTGTGATTTACCTGCTGTCATTGTCCTCCTTTCAGAGTTGAGAAGTGAAATAACTAGCTCAGGTTGACACTTTCAACCAAAGGGAGAGCAGAATTGTGAATGAAATTATTTCTCTCTGATTCACTGTACACATTTCATTGAAAAATACAAAAAGTTCAGGAGGAAATTTTCAGCTCTGACTGGCCAATGGCAAGATTTGGTCATTTGGTCATGTTCATTCTTGACAATTTCTCTCTGGAAACCCTCTTAGAAACATATTCCGTGAGGGAGCTTCTGTTTGTGAGAAACCTGACAAAAGCAGCCTCTTTGCTTACTGACAGAAAACCAAACAAACCAAAACAAAAATCTGCTCTAAGACATAAAAAGCTGCCAAATCGATAGCAGTAGTTTTTGACTCTAATATATTTGAATCATCTGGAGAGTTCTGAAAAAATACTAATACTTGAGCCTCATCCCAGACCAATTAAACAAGAATTTCTTGGGGGTGGATCCTGGGCCTTTGTGAGTTTTTAAGAGCTTCCTGGGTGATTCTAATGTGCAGCAAAGCCAGGAACAGCTTGCTTGCCTGTTGTCAGAGTGCTGAGCTCATTCAAGACCTCGCATCTGTCTTCTCTGCCTCCTCATCCCTAACCATGCTAGGCAAAAAAAAAAAAAAAAAAAAGCACATCGCATAATGAAAGTAATGGCAAACGAATTCGATGTTTTTAACGATATTTTTGTGAATAGGCTTAATTTGTACATGTATACAACTGCTTGAATTGTTGTTTATTTTATAAATTTACCGATGCTCTGCCATCAGAATTTTCTAATTTCAAAGTCATACCAAAAGGCAACAGTAGATGGCCCACCTCTCTCAGAAAGAAAGACAAGGCTGCTCGGCCTACCTATTGAGTAGCCATTCCTTCATTCCTTAACTTTTATTAAATTCGCTTTCACTTAACAAAAAAAGAAAGAAAGAAAAAGAAAGATCAAAGAGCCAACATTGTGTATTAAATGGAAGAGCCAAAGCTTTCCTTGTAATTTAACATGAGGTGGGAGGTAAATAAGAAGATCAAAAAACATGATGAGAAAAATAAGAACTCAGAGACTTTCTTAGAATAATTGAAGAGTGAATTAAAAGAATCACTACAAAAACAAATGCAAGGAATGGAAATGAGCAAAAGTGATTCCAGGGTATGCAGTCTTCGATACTGATAATGAAAGTAGTGAAAGTTCGAACAGGGAAGTTGGCAAACCATAAAAATTGAGTCCCAAAGTTCCCGTTAATTATGGATGTCTTTTTTCCCCTTTTTGGGTGAAAGTGGGAATGGAGGATTTGGGTTTATATGGACAACATCTGTGAGGAAACTTGGTTATGCCTTTCTCTGACTGCCAATGGGCAGCATACAGAAGGGAGAGAAAGCCCAGGAATGTTCCATTGCCTCATCTATTCTTAAAATTGTTTTCATTTTCACTTTCAACATTTATATTATACTCCAGAGTCATCAAATAAACATATCACTCATTAGAAATTAACTAAAGTAAAAGTCTAATTAAAGACTAACTTCTATCTGGTTCATCTTCTAACATGAAGTATTGGTTATAATTAAAGCAGAGTTGAAGAGGATTGTCTTTTCTTTCTTATACAAGTGTAATTTTTAACCAATAAAAATAAGAATAGGCACCATCAAGAACTTTTTGCCTGCCAATCTCAATACACACTCAAGGGATACTCCCTTCCATTGAGTAGGAAAGTACAATAATTATTTCCATTTTACAACTGGACCAACTGAGAGATAGAGAAAAGGCGATTTGACGAAGACCTTCAAATGAAGCTAGTCTCATCATTCCTAATACACAGTTCTACTTTTAAATGACCTTTCCTGCTTTATTACCTCTGGGCTGGTAGAGATTTGAGGATTCGTTTTCCCCTTAAGGATAGTTATGTCCTACTTCTAAGACCTGCTATGACTAAAAGCTCCGAGTCTAATTTTAGTCATTAGTTTCAACTTTTGACCCTAAACTCTGTCTGGACCTGTGTAAAGCCAGAGACCCTACTTAAAGCTCCAGTGAGGAGGAGGCAAGAGAACACATCCCTCCTGTGGTGCTTATAACTCAACTCATAACTTGATGCCAGGAACATTAAACCCCACTACGAAGTCAGAGTCCTCCATACACAAGACGGTAGATCATCGGAGTCTCATTTCAGTATGGCGAAAAAAGGGTTGAGTTTTAATGTAGACCTACCATCTCACAGTATGTGCAGCTATGGTACTGCATTGATCCTCTGGTAGAAAATAGAGATCTCTTTCCTTTAAGCCCATTCATTACCAGGCCTTGGTGGGTAGAGAGAAGGGAGTGGTACAGTGGTCTGGGTTAGACAGCTGTGGCCAAAGCAATGCCAGTAGCCATGGCCATGATGCAGGTAGACAGTGTGTGATAGCCCAATCACTTCCTTCTGGCATGAGGTCACCCCAACTTTGACCCAGCTCTATGCACAAACAAGTAAGTCTAAGGAAGTGTTCTGTTGTGTTTATTCTACCTGTGCATGTCAAATTGTTTTTAGCAAGGCTGATTCTGTTGAATGCTGAGAAGGGGAGGTGGCTGACAACCCTTTATAACAGTACAGACAATTCTGGCTGAGTACCCAGTTTACACAATTGCATTTGCAAACACGTGTGGTGAAGGCTGTGGTAATAGATTTGTCTTATGGTTCGCTTAATTCCTGAGTACATGATTAATACCAGTTGTAACTACAAACAAGTACTGAAGCTACTCCTCTGTAGAAAATAGATACATATATTTTTTCTTTAAACCCATTTATTACTAGGCTTCAGTGAGTACAGGGTAGTAGGGTGGCCTGGGGTAGACAGCTATAGCCAAAGCAATGTCTATGCACACTATCTCTATGAAGAGATCATATAAATCTATGTTCAGAAATTTTTTAATACAAGAAGTTAATTATTATAAACATTTTCAGGAAGTTATAATAAATCCATTCCCAATGTTTTTCCACATTAAATTGTTTATCGTTCTCTGTTATCTCTAAAATGAAATCCAAACTGCCAGTACGAGGAATCCAGTATCTTTTACAAACTATCTCCAACATATCTCTCCATCTTTATCTTAAACCACCCCCTACCAGCTCTCCTGTCCACCAGAACACACTCCCTGATCCTGCTACCCAGAACTAACCATTTTTGCAGTGTGTTATTGGCCAAGATTGCCAGCTGGAGGTCTGTGAGCCCATCCATCCTGCAGATGTGTTTTATTTGGGCCTGAGGGTGTTTAGAAAGATTTTTGTTTGGACATTTTACAGAACTTCTATTTTTCTCTCCTTCCTGTAGAAGATAGTTAATTTATACATATATTTTTTAAAAACTTTAATTTTTTTTAAAAGAAATGGAAGATTCACTAACCTTGGGCCCACATCCTACATGGCAGCAACAAGTCAAAGCTAAGTAATGGCTGTTTGCTTTAAATGTGGCATGTTCTCTAGTTCTCGACAATCTCCACCCCTTTTCATTGCATCATTCTTAGCTGGTTTTTTATTTTCTTTATCTGACTTGTCTCCATAAGGTCACACACTTTACAATTCCATATTGTTCCCTCATGCTAGTTCCTCTTTGGGAAATATTCTGAGCTTCTCTCCCATATGCTTCTATTAGTGCCAACCCAATATCTCCTCCTCTGTGAAGTCCTTTCATTTGTGATCCTTTCTCATTCATCTATGATCCCTGATACGCATCGTTATCATAGGACTGACCACAATATATCAACATTCATTATAAACAATAACTCCCTGACTACTGGTCTCCTCAAGCACAAGAATCTGTTACTATTTAGCTCTGTATCACCAATATTTAGCACTGATGCTAATGAATGAGTAAGTATCCAAGACAGTCATAACATAATATAGAAAAGACTCAATTAATTCCCATGACATTGAAGGGAAAATGACTATTTTTTCTGAGTCAGGCGTCAGTTGGGTTAACAGTGGTTGAAAGTGGAGCAAAAAAGTAGGGTAGCAATAAAGTTAAGAACACAAGCAGAATCCTTGCTTAAGAACAAATTCAGAAAGCAGGTCCTGTGATTGTACAAATACAGATAGGTAAATTAGAAAAAAAAGAAGGAGAGGAAGGAGAGGAAGGAGAAGGAGGAGAAGATGAAGGAGAAGAAAAGGGAGAAGACGACAACATGAGGAAAACTGTGAAGGAAACAGAGACATGAGGAGAGTATTTGTATTTACATTCCCTAGCTAAAACCATTTTCAAATGAAGTCGTATTGTTCTTACAATTAAGGAAGGTCAATTTCAGGAATTGTTTATAAATCGATTCCTCTACATTACAGAGGTAAGAGGTTCAAATTGCCAAATGTATGTTGTGGAAGAAAAAACAAAACAAGGAGAAAGTAACTCATTTTTTTAAACCTTTCACTAAAGAATGAAGATGACGACCAGGGGAATACTGAACCCTTAACATCTAAAAAGTCTGACTGCTAGGGAGACCAGAGGTTAACTGTATTTTCCCAAAGCAACAATTACCATTACGGGGTTTTAAAGTCTCTTACGTTTGCATCTTAAATTAATTCTAGTAAGCAACAAAAATATGAAGGAACTGGTGAACAGTTGTTGACTGAATGAGGCACCTGAAAAGTAAAAATTATTTGCATACATCATAACAACAAAACGAATACCCTGTGCTAGTAAACAGTCTTCTGGTGTGTGTAAAGCAGTTCTTTACTACTCTGAGAGGTACACATGCTCTCGTCTTCTTAGAGCACCTCCTTTAGCTTCTAAGTGAAGTACTCTGACAAATGCATGCCTACCAGCCTTTAAATGTATCCTTCATACCACCTATTATTAATGCACTCCTCCTTCTTTCCTATTAGCTGCTTAAAAAGGGAGAAGAAAGACGCATGGAGCACTTGACCTAGAAGGACAAGTTGCCAATTTTTTAAATGAAAGAAAGGAAGTGTAGTGTCTGTAAGGTGACAGGTTTACGTGGGAGGGTTATTTTTGAGTGGCTTCAAGGTACCTCACATTGTTCTGGTATAACATCAACTGAGTGGTGTGCTCTTAATTTTTAAAAGTTTTTTCTCTCTTACAAAATCCTGTTGAAAACAGAAAACATGCACATGTAAGTATAAGCTACTAATTTCCTCAAGTGTCTTCTATGGAGTTACAAAACTCATGATGAAATAACAGCCTCTTTAAACACTGTGTTCAATATCTCTGACTTCAGTTTGTGCCGTTAGACGGTCCCCAGCATCCGAACATTCATCCTCAATCCCATGCCCCCACCCCCAAAACCTCCGCTTTATAAGCAAATTAGATGTAGAAATGCTAAGAGGAAGAACTGAAATGGTTTCTGGGAGGAAGAAAGTATGTCTCCACATTATCATTCTAAACCATCTATTATCATGGTCAAATCCTTTCCTGTCACCAGTTTTTTTAATTAAATGTTTTATTTTACTTGAATGAACAGCAAACTGTACAGGTTTCACAGCCTATAAGTATATATTTTTTTAAACTGGTTTCTTGACTCTGTTTTCTTGATCCTAGGGAACTAAATTGTTTCCTTTGGAAAACTGACTAAAATTTCACCAGGACAGTTAAGACAAAGTAACATTAGTTGTAGTTTTATTTTTTATAGTTATATAAAACAGTTATAACTTATTAGTTATAGTCTGATTAGTTATAGTCTTCTATTCCTGTTCTTTGCCATAAGTGACTTTGACTTTCAAGAGACTTTGGCTTTTAAGAAGAATGCAAAGTTTATTATCTATTTTCAATAAATTAGTAAGCATAAGATCTTACCAATCATTTTCTTTTCTTTTTTTTTTTTTTTTAGGCATTCATTAATTTTATTCAGTTGTGAAAAGTACTTGGCAATAAATTTTGGAATTTTTCAGCTCATGCCTTATTTGGTACTGAATGTTCTGCAAGATTATCCAGGACTTCCTGGACTTTTGTAACCTGTGCTTACAGTGGGACGTTAAGGCATGAACTATGACTCTAGTAACACATGATTTGCCTGTTGGGATCTTTCTTTTTTCTTTTTTTCTTTTTTTTTTTTAATTATACTTTAAGTTCTAGAATACATGTGTAGAACGCGCTGGTTTGTTACACAGGTATACACGTGCCTTGGTGGTTCACCACACCCATCAACGTGTCATCTACATTAGTTATTTCTCCTAATGCTATATCCCTCCCCTAGCTCCTAACCCGCAACAGGCCCCAGTGTTTGATGTTCCCCTCCCTGTGTCCATGTGTTCTCATTGTTCAGTTCCCAGTTATGAGTGAGATTATGTGGTGTTTGGTTTTCTGTTCCTGTGTTAGTTTGCTGAGAATGATGGTTTCCAGATTCATCCATGTTCCTGCAAAGGACATGAACTCATCCTTTTTAGTGTTTGCATAGTATTCCGTGGTTATATGTGCCACATTTTCTTTATCCAGTCTATCATTGATGGACATTTGGGTTGGTTCCAAGTCTTTGCTATTGTGAACAGTGTTGCAATAAACATATGCATCCAAGTATCTTCATAATAGAATCGTTTATAATCCTTTGGGTACATACCCAGTAATGGGATGACTGGGTCAAATGGTATTTCTGGTTCTAGATCCTTGAGGATTCACCACACGTCTTCCACAATAGTTGAACTAGTTTACACTGCCCCCAACAGTGTAAAAGCATTTCCATTTCTCCACATCCTCTCCAGCATCTGTTGTTTCCTGATTTTTTTAATGATCGCCATTCTAACTGGCATGAGATGGTATCTCATTGTGGTTTTGATTTGCATTTCTCTAATGACCAGTGATGATGAGATTTTTTTCGTATGTTCGTTGGCCACATAAATGTCTTCTTTTGAGAAGTGTCCGTTCATATCTTTTGCCCACTGTTTGATGGGGTTGTTTTTTCCTTGTATATTTGTTTAAGTTCTTTGTAGATTCTGGATATTTGCCCTTTGTCAGACAGATAGAGTGCAAAAATTTTCTCCCATTCTGTAGGTTGCCTGTTCACTCTGATGATAGTTTCTTTTGCTGTGCAGAAGCTCTTTAGTTTAATTAGATCCCATTTGTCAATTTTGGCTTTTGTTGCCATTGCTTTTGGTGTTTTAGACATGAAGTCTTTGCCCATGCGTATGTCCTCAATGGTATTGCCTACATTTTCTTCTAGGGTTTTTACGGTTTTAGGTCTTATGTTTAAGTCTTTAATCCATTTTGAGTTAATTTTTATATAAGGTGTAAGGAAGGGGTCCAGTTACAGTTTTCTGCATATGGCTAGCCAGTTTTCCCAACACCATTTATTTAACAGGAAATCCTTTCCCCATTGTTTGTTTTTGTCAGGTTTGTCAAAAATCAGATGGTTGTAGACATGTGGCACTATTTCTGAGGCTTCTTTTCTGTTCTGTTGGTCTGTATATCTGTTTTGGTACCAGTACCATTCTGTTTTGGTTACTGTAGCCTTGTAGTATAGTTCGAAGTCAGGTAGCATGACGCCTCCAGCTTTGTTCTTTTTGTTTAGGATTGTCTTGGCTATACACGCTCTTTATTTGGTTCCATATGAAATTTAAAGTAGTTTTTTCTAATTCTGTAAAGAAAGTCAATGGTAGCTTGATGGGGATAGCACTGAATCTATAAATTACTTGGGGCAGTATGACCATTTTCACGATATTAATTCTTCCTATCCATGAACATGGAATGTTTTTCCATTTGTTTGTGTCCTCTCTTGTTTGCCTAAGCAGTAGTTTGTAGTTCTCCTTGAAAAGGTCCTTCACATCCCTTGTTAGTATTTCTAGGTATTTTATTCTCTTTGTAGCAATTGTGAATGGGAGTTCACTCATGATTTGGCTCTCTGTGTCTATTTTTGGTGTATAGGAATGCTTGTGATTTTTGCACATTTTGTATCCTGAGACTTTGCTGAAGTTGCTTATCAGCTTAAGGAGATTTTGGGCCAAGACAATGGGATTTTCTAAATATACAATCATATCATCTGCAAACAGAGACAATTTGACTTCCTGTCTTCCTATTCGAATACCCTTTATTTCTTTCTCTTGCCTGATTGCCCTGACCAGAACTTGAATACTATGTTGAGTAGGAGAGGTGAGAGAGGGCATCCTTGTCTTGTGCTGGTTTTCAAAGGGAATGCCTCCAGTTTTTGCCCATTCAGTATGATATATTGCCTGTGGGTTTGTCATAAATAACTTTTATTATTTTGAGATATGTTCCATCAATATCTAGTTTATTGAGAGTTTTTAGCATTAAGGGATGTTGAATTTTGTCAAAGGCCTTTTCTGCATCTGTTGAGATAATCATGTGGTTTTTGTCTTTAGTTGTTTATGTGATGGATTATGTTTATTGATTTGCATATGTTGAGCCAGCCTTGCATCCCAGGGATGAAGCCCTGGGATCATGGTGGATAAGCTTTTTGATGTGCTCCTGGATTCAGTTTGCCAGTATTTTATTGAGGATTTTCGCATTGATGTTCACCAGGGATATTGGCCTGAAATTTCCTTTTTTTATTGTGTCCCTGCCAGGTTTTAGTGTCAGGATGATGTAGGCCTCATAAAATGAGTTAGAGAGGAGTCCCTCTTTTTCTATTATTTGAAATAGTTTCAGAAAGAATGGTACAAGCTTCTCTTTGTACCTCTGGTAGAATTTGGCTGGGAATCCATCTGGTCCCAGGCTTTTTTTGGTTGGTAGGCTATTAATTACTGCATCAGTTTCAGAACCTGTTATTGGTCTATTCAGGGATTCCACTTCTTCCTGGTTTAGTCTTGGGAGGGTGTATGTGTCCAGAAATGTATCCATTTCTTCTAGACTTTCTAGTTTATTTGCATAGAGGTGTTTATAGTATTCTCTGATGGTAGTTTGTATTTCTGTGGGATTGGTGGTGATACCCACTTTATCATTTTTTATTGTGTCTATTTGATTCTTCTCTCTTTTCTTTTTATTAATCTGGTTAGCAGTCTATCTATTTTGTTAATCGTTTCAAGAAACCAGCTCCTGGATTCATTGATTTTTTGAAAGGTTTTTCATGTCTCTATCTCCTTCAGTTCTGCTCTGATCTTAGCTATTTCTTGTGTTCTGCTAGCTTTGAATTTGTTTGCTCTTGCTTCTCTAGTCCTTTTAATAGTGATGTTAGGGTGTCAATTTTAGATCTTTCCTGCTTTCTCCTGTGGGCATTTAGTGCTATAAATTTCCCTGTAAACACTGCTTTAGCTGTGTCCCAGAGGTGCTGGTACGTTGTGTCTTTGTTCTCATTGGTTTCAAATAACTTATTTATTTCTGCCTTAATTTTGTTATTTACCAAGTAGTCATTCAGGAGCAGGTTGTTTCGTTTCCATGTAGTTGTATGGTTTTGAGTGAACTTCTTAATCCTGAGTTCTAATTTGATTGCACTGTGGCCTGAGAGACTGTTTGTTATAATTTCCATTCTTTGCATTTGCTGAGGAGTGTTTTACTTCCAATTACGTGGTCAATTTTAGAATAAATGCAACGTGGTGCCAAAAAGAATGTATGTTCTGTGTTGATTTGGGGTAGAGAGTTCTGTAGATGTCTATTAGGTCTGCTTGGTCCACAGCTGAGTTCAAGTCCTGAATATCCTTGTTAATTTTCTGTCTTGTTGATCCATCTAATATTGACATTGGGGTGTTAAAGTCTCCCACTATTATTGCGTAGGAGTCTAAGTCTGTTTGTAGGTCTCTAAGAACTTGCTTTATGAATCTGGGTGCTCCTGTTTTGGGTATATATATATTTAGGATGGTAAGCTCTTCTTGTTGCATTTATCCTTTTACCATTATGTAATGCCTTTCTTTGTCTTTTTTTATCTTTGTTGGCTTAAAGTCTGTTTTGTCAGAGACTAGGATTGCAATCCCTGCTTTTTTTTTATTTCCATTTGCTTGGTAAATATTCCTCCATCCCTTTATTTTGAGCCTATATGTGCCTCTGCATGTGAGATTGGTCTCCTGAATACAGCACACCAATGGGTCTCGACTCTTTATCCAATTTGCCACTCTGTGTCTTTTAATTGGGGCATTTAGCCCATTTACATTTAAGGTTAATATTGTTACGTGTGAATTAGATCCTGTCATTATGATGTTAGCTGGTTATTTTACCTGTTAGTTGATGCAGTTTCTTCATAGTGCTGATGGTCTTTACAATTTGGTATGGTTTTACAGTGGCTGGTGACAGCTTTTTCTTTCCATATTTAGTGTTTCTTCAGGAGCTCTTGTAAGGCAGGCCTGGTGGTGACAAAATCTCTCAGCATTTGCTTGTCTGTAGAAGATTTTATTTCTCCTTTACTTATGAAGCTTAGTTTGGCTGGATATGAAATTCTGGGTTGAAAATTCTTTTCTTTAAGAATGTTAAATATTGGCCCCCACTCACTTCTGGCTTGTAGGGCTTCTGCAGAGAGATCCACTCTTAGTCTGATGAGCTTCCCTTTGTGGGTAATCCAACCTTTCTCTCTGGCTGCCCTTAACATTTTTTCCTTCATTTCAACCTTGGAGAATCTGACAATTATGTGTCTTGGGTTGCTCTTCTTGAGGAATATCTTTGTGGTGTTTTCTGTAATTCCTGAATTTGAATGTTGCCTGTCTTGCTAGATTGGGGAAGTTCTCCTGGATAATATCCTGAAGAGTGTTTTCCAGCTTGGTTCCATTCTCCTCGTCACTTTCAGGTACACCAATCAAACGTAGGTTTCTTAGTCCCATATTTCTTGGAGGCTTTGTTCATTCTTTTTCATTCTTTTTTTCTATAATCTTGTCTTCACACTTTATTCCATTAAGTTGATCTTCAATCTCTGATATCCTTTCTTCCACTTGATCAATTTGGCTATTGATACTTGTGTATGCTTCACGAAATTCTCATGCTGTTTTTCAGTTCCATCAGGTCATTTATATTCTCCTCTAAACTGGTTATTCTAGTTAGAAATTCCTCCAACCTTTTTTCAAGGTTCGTAGCTTCTCCTTGGGTTAGAACATGCTCCTTTAGCTCAGAGGAGTTTGTTATTACCCACCTTCTGATGCCTACTTCTGTCAATTATCAAACTCACTCTCCGTCCAGTTTTGTTCCATTACTGGTGAGGAGTTATGATCCTTCAGAGGAAAAGGGGCCTTCTGGTTTTTGGATTTTTTGCCTTTTTGCACTGGTTTTTCCTCATCTTCGTGGATCTATCTACCTTTGGTCTTTGACGTTGATGACCTTCAGATGGGGTTCCTGTGTGGTCATCCTTTTTGTTGATGTTGATGCTATTCCTTTCTGTTTGTTAGTTTTCCTTCTAACAGTCAGGCATTAAGACCTCTGCTGCAGGTCTGCTGGAGTTTGCTGGAGATCCATTCCAGACCCTGTTTGCCTGGGTATCACCAGTTGAGGCTGCAGAACAGCAAAGATTGCTGCCTATTCCTTCCTCTGGAAGCTTGGTCCCAGAGGGGCACCCGCCAGAAGCCAGCCAGAGCTCTCCTGTAGGAGGTGTCTGTCAACCCCTGCTGGGAGGTGTCTCCCAGTCAGGAGGCAACGGGTCAGGGACTCACTTGAGGAGGCAGTCTGCCCCTTGGAACTTGAGCGCTGTGCTGGGAGATCTGCTGCTCTCTTCAGAGCTGGCAAGCAGAAATGTTTAAGTCTGCTGAAGCTGGGCCCACAGCCACCCCTTCCCCCAGGTGCTCTGTCCCAGGGAGATGGGAGTTTTATCTATAAGCCCTTCACTGGGGCTGCTGCCTTTCTTTCAGGGATGCCCTGTCCAGACAGGAGGAATCTAGAGAGGCAGTTTGGCTGCAGTGACTTTGCTGCGCTGAGGTGGGCTCCACCCAGTCCAAACTTTCCGGTGGCTTTGTTTACACTGTGAGGGGAAAACCGCCAATTCAAGCCTCAGTAATGGCGGACACCCCTTCCCCCACCAAGCTCCAGCATTGCAGGTCAACTTCACACTGTTGTGCTGGCAGCAAGAATTTCAAGCCAGTGGATCTTAGCTTGCTGAACTCCGTGGGGGTGGGATCCACTGAGCTAGACCACTTGGCTCTCTGACTTCAGCCCCCTTTCCTGGGGGGGTGAACAGTGAACAGTTCTGTCTTGCTGGCATTCCAGGTGCACTGGGGTATGAAAGAAAACTCCTGCAACTAGCTCAGTGTCAGCCCAAATGGCCGCCCAGTTTTGTGCTTGAAACCCAGGGACCTGAGGGAATTTCCTGGTCTGTGGATTGTGAAGACCATGGGAAAAGCATAGTACTTGGGGCAGAATGCACTGTCCCTCACAGCCCAGTCCCTCACAGTTTCCCTTGGCTAGGGGAGGAAGTGTCCCAACCACTTGTGCTTCCCAGGTGAAGCGATGCCACACCCTGCTTCAGCTCGCCCTCTGTGGGTTGCACCCACTGTCTAACCAGTCCCAATGAGATGAGCTGGGTACCTCAGTTGGAAATGCAGAAATCAGCCACCTTCTGCGTTGATCTCACTAGGAGCTGCAGACTGGAACTGTTCCTATTCAGCCATCTTGCCAGCTACCCTCTTTTCTACCTTACCTATCATTTTCTATTGAAATGAACCACCTCCCAAGTATAGCAGTGCCCACCATAATTCAACTTACTTAGCTGAGCTTATGTTTTTTAGTAAAAGGCTTTGTTTTGTTTTGTAGCTTTATTTATTCTGTATTGGAACTTATCACATTGCCTGTTAACACGAGGTCCAAACCATTTGCAAGTAGCTCCACTCTTACATGTGGATATAGTCCCTTTTTTTTTTTAAGACAGAGTTTTGCTCTCGTTGCCCAGGCTGGAGTGTGATCTTGACTCACTGCAACCTCCACCTCCTAGGTTCAAGCAATTCTTCAGCTTCCCAAGTAGCTGGGATTACAGGTGCGTGCCACCATGCCTGGCTAATTTTGTATTTTTATAGAGACAGGGTTTCACCATGTAGGTCAGGCTGGTCTTGAACTCCTGACCTCAAGTGATCCATCCGCCTCGGCCTCCCAAAGTGCTGAAATTACAGGCATGAGCCACCATGCCCAGCTGGATATATTTCAAATATAGATCTGGGTATATGAGATATGATAGCAGTATTGAGTCCCTTTAACTTACTAGCTGTTGTGATCTTGGCCAAATTTCTTAACTTCTTTAACATTCAATTCCATCATCTCAAAAAGAAGGGTATATAATACCTAAATTATAGTGTTACTGTAAAGATTAAGTGGGATAATGTGTGTCAAGTTCCTGGTCTAATTCCTAGAGCATAAAAAAGTGATCAATAAGTGATAATGACAAAGACAATAACTGATAATGGGAGATAGGAAAAAATAGAAGAGGATGATTTTGGTTACTCCATATCCAACCCATGTATACTAGACAGAATTTATTAATTCTTCCCACTCAATCCAGGAGCTGTTGGGAAGAAAGTAATGGTTTTAAATCTTTTTGAATGGTATCAAGGGATGACAGAGAGTCTATGGACAGATTGTGCAAAAGTGACTGTGTCCTTTCTCTTCCTTCATTCATCAATTTTTACTGTGTGCCTAACATGTGCCAGGCCCCTCTCCAGGCACAGGGGATACAGCCAGGGGGAAACGATGCCTCCTGCCCTCTCAGTTTATATTCTAGAGGCAGAGGAGACAATTAAAAAGATAAATAAGTCCAAATAAAGTGTTTAAACGTTGAAGAGAAAAATTCAGCAAGGAAGGGGCATTGGGAATGTTGGGACAGGGAGCTGAAATACTGAACTGTACAGGAGGATCATACAGCAAAAAGAAATTCGAATAAAGACCTAAAGGGGCCAGGTGCTGTGGCTCATGCCTGTAATCCCAGCACTTTGGGAGGCTGACACAGGTGGATCACTTGATGTCAGGAGTTTGAGACCAGCCTGACCAACATGGTGAAACCCCCCATCTCTACTAAAAATACAAAAATTCGCCCAGCATGGTGGCACATGCCTGTAGTCCCAGGTATTCGGGAGGCTGAGGCAGGAGAATTGCTTAAACCCGGAAGGCAGAAGTTGCAGTGAGCTGAGATACTACCACTGCACTCCAGCCTGGGTGATGAAAGGAGACTCTGTCTCAAAAAACAAACAAACAAAAAAGGCCTAAAGGATGTGAGGGAGCAAATCACATGGAAAGAGAAAAAACAAAAACATCTAGGTTAAAAAAAAAAAAAAATGTGCCAAGGCCCTGAAGTGGGGCAAGCCCAGTAAGTCCAAATTCAGCCAAGTGGCCACAGTGATTGAAAGCCCTGAGCAAAAACAATAGAAGGAGGTACAAAACCAGTATGGAGGCAGTGGCTGGTGAATCATACATAGGTCATTGTAGGAACCTAGGTTTTTTGTTTTGTTTTGTTTTTTTAGACAGGGTCTGGCTCTGTTGCTCAGGATGGAATGTAGTGGCACAATCATAGCTTTACTGCAACCTCAGACTCCTGGGCACAAGAGAACCTCCCACTTCAACCTTCTGAGTAGCTGGGACTACAGACGCAAGCTACCATGCCAGGCAATTTTTTTTTTTTTTTTTTTTTTTTAAGAAGAGATGGGGTCTCATTATGTTGCACAGGCTGGTCTCAAACTTCTGACCTCAAGAGATCCTCTCACCCTGGCCTCCCAAAGTGCTGGGATTATAGGCAAGAACCACTGCACTTGGCCAAGTCCTAGGTTTTTACTCTCAAATGGGAAGCCATCAAAAAGGGTTTCAGAAGAGGGGTGATGTGGCCTGATTTACCTGTTAAGAGGATCATTCTGGCTGCTGTGTTGAGAATAGACAGCAAGCTGCCTGTTAGAAGAAGAGTATAATATTGTAGGTGGGAGATAATGGTGGCTAAAAACAGAGCAGGAGCGAGAGACGGGGGGAGGTGTGGTCATATTCTGGATATTTTTTACAGGTAGAGCCAACAAGATTTCTTAATGGATTATGAAGACAGAAATCAAGGATAACCCCCAAATGTTATAACTGGGAGAATGAAGTTGCCATTCAACAAGCAAGAAAAGACTTAGAAGGAGCTGGATGAGAGAGAAGGGTTGGAAAATGAGGACCAGGTATTTAGCTATGTCAGTCTGGAACTCGAGAGAGAGATACATGCTGGCTTTGGGAGGCTGAGGCAGGGGGATTCCTTGAGGCCAGGAGTTCAAGCCTGCAGTGAGCTGTGATCGTTCCACTGCACTCCAGCCTGGACGACAGAGCTAGACCTTGTCTCAAAAAAAAAAAAAAAATTCAAAATCTTAAGTATATAGAATGAATTTAAAGCCATTTGTAAGAAGTTGTAAAGCAAGGATGGGATAAACACCTAAAACAGACTTTGAGCGAGCAGAGCAGAGGAGAGCAGGGGAAAATAACACAGAGATGGAAAGCAATGGGTAATGGTGGTTCCCTACAAGGGACTTCAGGGTCAAGCGTGCCAAGCATAGCACACTGTGACAGGAAACTGGCCATGGGGGCAGAGCTGTGAAGGCAGATGAGCAATTCTGCCTCCCCTGTGCTCACCAGTGTGCCCTGATGATCTCACTTTACTGGTTCTCACACCTCAACCTACCCTCCACAGTCAAGGGACACCTGCTTCATTATTTAATCCCAACTTAATCTTTCTATTAAAAAGATAATACTTTTCTAAAGGATTTACTATATGTAAAAAATGTAAACAAAGTTTAGAAAAGAAATGTTTATCTACCCATTTCACACGGAAATAAATTGTCATGCTTAAATTGCCATTTGGTTGTGCTTGTTAGGAATCCCTAACATCCCTAAGGATTTATTAAAGCAGGATCTTCAAGGGGGTCCATCAGTTGCCATAACTCATGACCTGTGACATGGGGTGACACTTGGGGCTTTGGGGGCTTTTTTGCCTGTGCCTGGTCTTTGCTAGCTTTTCCCTTCCCACCCCCAGGAACTCTGCTTTTGGCCCTTTTCCCTTTTCATCCTGTACACACACCCTCTCTGGGAGCTCCAACCCTCCACACAACCACCACTTATCTGCTGAGGCTCCTCATTTTGCCATTCCTCAGCACGAAGCCCATGAAAACAATGCTTCACCAGTTTTCTCCCCTGTGTCCCAGGCATCTCAGAAGCCACACATCCCAAACCATTCATTTTTCTCCAGACCTTCTCTTCCTTATCCAGAATTCCCCCTCCCACAAACTTCATCATCACTTATGAAGTCTCCAGAGCCAAAAAGCTAGGATTGACCCTAGACTCTTTCACTCTCCCCACTTCAAGCCAGCATCCAGTTAGTCTTGTTAACTCTACAATTTAAATATTACTTTCTCCCCTACGCCATTTCTGCAATTCCTGCATACTTTTTTTTTTTTTTTTTTTTTTTTGGAGACGGAGTCTTCTTTCATCCAGGCTGGCGTGTAGTGGCATCATCTCGGCTCACTACAACCTCTGCCTCCCAGATTCAAGTGATTCTTGTGCCTCATCCTCCTGAGTAGCTGGGGTTACAGGTGCCCACCACCATGCCCAACTAAATTTTTAATTTTTAGTAGAGATGGAGTTGCGCCATGTTGGCCAGGCTAGTCTTGAACTCCTGGCCTCAAGTGATCCGCCCGCCTCAGCCTCCCCAAGTGCTGGGATTACAGATGTGGAACACCATGCCCAGCCCTCCTGTATACTTTTAATTCCGTATATCCAAAGATTTAGCAATTATTTACTTATATGTCTGTGTCACCTGTTAGACTGTGAATTCCTTGAGGGAGGTTAGTGAATCTTATTGTGTAGAGGTGAACTAACTAATGCCAGATTTCTGCAGGGTGAGACCAATTGTTAAAGATGAGGGTATAGACATCAGTGGCTGCAGCAAGAGGCACTGTAGAAGGGGCAGATATTTGTAACAGTAAAAAGCCTTGCAAAGTTGATGTTGGATGGTGCCCCCTAGAATCGTGTGTACATAGCCTGCACAGTCACATGTAGAGGTCCTGATTAAATACACCTGAATCCGTGAATGAGCATTTACTGAATGCCTGATATCTGGTAGGAGATAAAGTATCAATCACAGTTCTTCTGTCCTCCAGGAGCCTCCATGTAGTTGGAGAGAAGAGGTGGATGCACAGTATGTGACAGTGTAGAATTGATTGATTTTCATAGTGTAGGCTGTGTCCTGGAAGAGAAAAATCAATGGGATTAGTAATGAAAGGCTTCTTGCAGGAGGTAAACTTAAAAGGGGCTCAAAAACTGGTAAAATTCAGTAAAAAGAAAGACAAAAAGGAAATAAACACATGGATTTAGAAGCGTGTTCACAGGACAGTCAAGAGTCTGGCCTGACCAACAGAGAGGTCTCATGCTATGGGATAGCAGGACAGAAAGTAGGGCAGGTAAAAGAAAAATTCTGCGGAGCATGAATGTGCAAAATGATGAGTCATTGATTTGAGCAAAATGGAGTTAAAATTTGACCCTATCCTCTACCTAAGGCTGATATTTCTTTTGGCTCGGTTGGATTTCCTTAGGTCTTCTTCCTCAAGAAGCACTATGATATGGATCCAGTAGTCTGCAAAAGTAAAGGAAGGTAGAGGGTGTGCCTGATGTCAGCCAATGGAAACACACCAGCTGATTAAGGAGGGGCATTATTTCACTTAAAAAGGGGCTCTTGCTTCTCCCTAAGGACTCAAAGGCTGATTACTTCAATGAGAAAGACAATATTGAAAGGACTTGAGTGGTGGGTAACCAGAACTAGAACTCCACAGGAAAACATCAATTGTAGTCTTTACAAATATGTGTTTAACTACAGAAAGAGCTCTTAGAGGACAGTCCAAAGAAACATCTTTGTATATGAGTATGAAGGAAACAGAAGATATCAGTTAAAGGAAGGACAAGAAAGGAAATGAAAAAGAGGTGTGAGATTTGTCAACCTTTTCCCTAAGCACCCTTTCCAGTTCTCAGTGAGTGCAGTATAATAACTACTCAACATGACAAAAAAACTCATCATGAAACTTCAGCCAGTGGCAAAGCAGAATGTGCAATTTCATAGAACACAACCAACAACTGACATGAGGTCTGTAACAGAACTACAAAAGGAAGACAAGTTAACTGTTAAACCTCCAACAGTTATGTTCTGCTGGGTTAGGAACAACAAAATTTAGAGGCCATATAGTCTTACATTTTATCCCAAGATGTAAATGTTTTCCTTTTATAAGCTTGCTTAGAAATTGAACACACCAGACTATAGAATTTTTCCTGTAATTTGTTGTGCATTATCAGCTATTTACATAATTACTCTAATTAAGCTAGTTACAGCAGTTCCTGTAAATATGTGAAAGATCACTGAAACATGTAATTATGTCCTTATATCATTAATTAAACTGTATCAGCTGGGAAAATTACTATAAATATGTCTGGAGGTGTCATTAGCCTGTGTAATGGAGACATAGAATTATTTATTGAACTATAATAAAGTGCTCTGCATTAATAATACATTTAAAACACCGCTTGTGATTTTTTAAAGTTCCAGATCTCAGCATAAAAGAAATATGTATCTTTTACTCCACAATGATTTGAAAAACGGACGCAGGTTTTAGGCTTTCTTTATTACCAACTCGGGTGGAAGGCAAGTTGACAAGTGGGCCCAGTTCCCTAGTGGCCATTCTTGGCATTGCAGCAGGAGCCGCAGCGTCTGAGCCCTGGGCTCTTCCTCCTGGAAGAGGCTCAACCAAAGCTCATGCTGGGAGAACTTCCCTGCTTCCCATGCTGAACCCGCCCCAACTGTTCCCTCCTAGGTTCTCATGCACCCACCTACCAACCTATTTTCTCAGCGCTTATATGTAAATAGATGTCCGAATGCCCGTAGCCAAATATTAGATTAATAATCGTAAGAAGAGGAGTAGAAAAACCTCAAAGTAGTACATTTTTAAAAATAAAATTTCAGGCTGGGCATGGTGGCTCACGCTGGTAATCCCAGATACTCAGGAGGCTGAGGTGGGAGGATCACTTGAGCCCAGGAGGTCGAGGCCACAGTGAGCCATCATTACACCATTGCACTCCAGCTTGGGTGACAAAATGAGATGCTGTCAAAAAAAAAAAAAGAAAGAAGGAAGGAAGGAAGGAAGAAAGAAGAAAGAAAGAAAGAAAGAGAAAGAAAGAAAAAAAAAGAAATTTAGACATCAAGAGTATGATAAGTGCAGCTGAGAATCCAGTCTTTCATGCCTTCAAATCAGTCCGTTTCTGTCTCCTTCTGAGGCTGGCCCTGCAGTCAGCACTTGGAGGTACTTCAAACCTTATACCAGGAAGCAGCACCCTGATTCAGTCAAGAAAAAAACGCAGATCGCTCTGCCAGGGGATGGCAAACGGTGGCCACAGACACTCTTATTGGTTCAAAGGATGCTCAATATAAAGAAAAAGGTGCCTAGGACTGAAAAGATGAGGGGATCCCCAGAACTTCAGAAAGACACACAGGAAACCCCCTCCTTCAGAAAATAACAAACAGAGAAAGCTTTCAGTTCTTCAAGGGCAAAAAATAAAAGCTTATGACTAGAATTCTGATTCTCTTTATTTTAATGTGTATTTCTGGGGAGAGGAAAAGGTTAACGTTCTTATACCAAAATCTTACACAAGGTTTCATCTTCTTTTTGGAAATCAACAACTACACTTTAAAAGCAAATTCTTTGAACTAGAAGTTTCTGACTTTTGGCAGAAAACCACATGATTTAATTTTTAATAATTATAAAATACAATACTTCGATTTGTCTCAGATCTTTGTATGTAGCAAATAACATACTTGACTATGGTTCCATCAGATTCACATTTATGGATGAAATAGTTGTTTAAAACTAGATTTGAATTAGTTGAACTTCTTTCAGCTTCATTCTGTAAGGCAGAATTCTGTTGGTTCTACAAAATGGCACATAATAAGACTCCTCACTTTTTGGGTCCAACAGTGACTTCATTAATCTAATGACTGCTATGGAAACTGTTGCCATTAAAACATGGAAACTTGAATATATTCATTGTATTTGACATAAAATTTTGTCTCCTGAAGTCTGCTCACAGACCTAAAATGTACGTTGAATTTTTAATTTGTATTAGTGTTTTCTATCAGGAGCTCTGAAGTAGAGTGAGAACTTAATTAAAAACATTTATTTATTTACTTATTGAATTGGAGTCTCGCTCTGTCACCCAGGCTGGAATGCAGTGGTGTGATCTCGGCTCACTGCAAACTCCATCTCCCGGGTTCAAGCTATTCTCCTGCCTCAGTCTCCTGAGTAGCTGGAATTACAGGTGTGCGCTATCATGCCTGGCTAATTTTTGTATTTTTAGCAGAGAAGGGGTTTCACCATGTTGGTCAGGTTGGTCTTGAACTCCTGACCTCAAGTAATCCACCCACCACCTCAGCCTCCCAGAGTGCTGACATTACAGGAGTGAGTCACCACACCCAGCCTAAAAACTTTTAAGGAAAGAAAATCATGGCAGATAATCACATGTCACATAGAATACTCACAATATTTTAATGTATACACTGGTCAGGAAATTAGACCAACTTTTAGTACACAAACACTGCAAATATTGCTAGTTCTGCTTCCCGTCCTTCCTTCCTTCAATTAATTTTCATATAGGTTCAGAATATTCATTTGATGTATATATATACTATTTCCTAACATATTCCTGAGGTAACACTGTATTCCCAATCCTGCAGGGTTGCCATCGCTGACTCCCAGGTGACGCAGCCTCTGCAGGTCTATCCGCTGGCTCCAGATCGTCAGCTTCTGTCTTTAGTTCTGAATTCCCCCACCTTCAGGAGTTATCTGGTATTCTCAAAGCGAAGGGTGGCTCAGAAGGGAGGTTTCTTTCCAAAAACTCCCCTTAGGCAAGGCAGGCAGAACTGTGAAGAGAAAATAGAAAATAAGAGAGCTTGCTCTTGTTTTCTGTATCCCAAAGAACATCACCCCCAGTGCTGTCACTCACTAAACGGAACATCTCTGGAGGAGAGATGCTGCAGCCAGCCGCAGAGGAAGGATCTCAGTCTCCTGGACATATCTGTTGCTTTCTTTCACTTGGTGATAGACAAGCCATGATCTCATTTAAAAGCCTTCAGTTAGGCTACGGGAAGCTATCTTCGAAATCAAGCTTCTCTTAGATCTATATAGAGGTGGAAACACAACATGAAGATTGCATATTTAATATTGGCCTGAGGTTTTCTTCATTCTGGGAAGTAATCACCGGAGCGACTCTCTTGGTATGACATGCATGGCTGCAGAGTTCCTCCCAGGAGACTGGACAAAATGGAGTCCCTCACGCCACAGTGGATTCACTCATCTCTTTTAGGTGAGTAGTTGCTCTCAGAGAGCAGTTCAAGAGACCTTGGCATGATTGTTTACAGTAAGGAAAATAAGAATGTAGTTTTTAAAAAAACTTTAAGGTTCACAGGTATGCGTGCAGGTTTATATAGGTAAACTTGGGTCATGGGGGTTTGTTGTACAGATTATTTCATCACCCAAGCCTAGCACCCAGTAGTTATCTTTTCTGCTCCACTCCCTCCTCCAGCCCTCCACCTTCAGGTAGGTCCCAGTGTGTATTGTTCCCCTTTATGTGTCCATGTGTTCTCATCATTTAGCTCCTGCTTAAAAGTGAGAACATGTGATATTTGGTTTTCTGTTTCTATGTTAGTTTGTTAAGGATAATGCCCTCCAGTTCCATCCATGTCCCTGCAAACGACATACTCACATTCCTTTTTATGGCTGCATAGTATTCCATGGTGTATATGTGCCACATGGAAAATAAGAATGTAATACTACAATTTTTAAAGACTTCAATGATATCCAAAAAAGCATATGTCTTTGAAGAAATTATTTTTAGAAAACACTTTATAACATGTTGAATATAACATGCATTTATGGGTACTATATTTATTAGAGAGGCAGAGCAAAGCTGAAAAATCCTCTTTCCAAGGCTACCAAATGCAATACACTTGCTAAGATTTATCACATACCTAATGAGGTTAATGAGATTTTTTTACTCCAGAGTCTCATGTGGGCCTATTGTTGACCAAACCCCCGACTCAAAAACTAATGTACACCAAGAGGTAATGGTTATAAATAGATCAATATGGTCATTTAATTCAAAGCAATGGTTGGAACAGGAGTCTGATAACACCCTAGGGTGATTAAATGTCAGAATGACAGGGAAAGTAACTTTGCTCAGGGCAATCTACTGAAAACACTTAACATTGTGCTGTGCACCGTGGCTCACACCTATAATCCCAGCACTTTGGGAGGCTGAGGAGAGAGGATCACTTGCACCCAGGAGTTTGAGCCCAGCCTGGGCAAACATAGGGAGACCCTGTTGCTACAAAAAATAAAACGAAATAGCCAGGCATGGTGGTGCACATCTGTGGTCCCAGCTACTCGGGAGGCTGAGGTGGGAGGGTCACTTGGGCCCAGGTCAAGGTTGCAGTAAAGTGCCATTGTGCCACCGCACTCCAACCTGGGTGACAGATCAAGACCCTGTCTCAAAAAAAAAAAAAAAAAAGAAGAAGAAGAAGAAGAAGAAAAGAAAAGACTGGGTTACATAGGGCAAGTGCTCACCAACTTCCTACCTGGTTGTTTTGGAATTAAAAATTACCTAAGCTCCCACCGACAGAACTTTATGCACCTTGTATGGTAATTACTACATGCTGGTCTCCTCCCACTAAGCACCTTCAAGGGCAGGTACTTGTCACACTCATCTTTTGTCTGCAAGCTCCTAGCAAGTGCTTGTCACAATGTAAACCCTCCTTGAGTGTTTGTTGGCCTCCAAAGAAGTGATAAATTGCAAGGCCGAGGTGGGCTGATTACGAGGTTAGGAGTTTGAGACCAGCCTGACCAACATGGTGAAACCCTGTCTCTAAGAAAAATACAAAAATTAACTGGGCATGGTGGTGCACACCTGTAATCTCAGCTACTCAGGAGGCTGAGGCAGGAGAATTGCTTGAACCCAGGAAGTGGAGGTTGCAGTGACCCGAGATTGCACCACTGCACTCCAGCCTGGGTGACAGAGTGAGACTTGGTCTCAAAAAAAAAAAAAAAAAGAAGAAGAAGAAGTGATAAATGCCCTATTTTTGTGATATGTCCAGCACAGCACCATGCCAACTAAGAATCTTAAAAATTATTTTTGAAATCCCAGAAGGAAAAATAAAAGACAGATACATTTCTTTTTTACTACATGGAGGCAACATACATTTTCTAGGTCCTGTTGTTAGAGCTCACTTGCATCCTTTTTGGTACAAATCAGTGATCCAGAGGATATCGAAATAGCTTAAATAAAATTAAAGCCCTACCTTTTGGGTCTTTTGGAAGCTGATTTCAGCATGATGACACTCAAAATATCAGAGGTGCGGATTTGCTGTTGATTCCCTTCATTGCCTTCACTAACACCGAGTCAAATATTTCATAAAGGAAAAGCTTTTACATTTTACATGAAAACTGACCACACTACTACTAAATCCCAGTTGTTTTCTTAGTGAGTTTATGCCTAATCATGGCCAACTAATTCCTATGGCTCCAGGCATGACTCAAAGCCAGAAATGCCAATAATTACTGACCTCAGTAGGTCACGTATTCCTTCTTTGGATAGTTATCTGGAGTAAATCCTTATTCAAAAATCTCCGTGGAGTTACTCTTTATTCTATTTGTTGCAATGAGTTAACCCTCTTATAGGTCTGGAATTTCACATTCCCTCTTAAAAAGAGTTGTATTCTCAGTTCACTCATTTGCAATACTCATAGATGAACTATTCAATTACTGAAAAGAAATCTAGGAATAATACCACTTTTTAAAAAATCTCCTAGGAAAACCCTAAGCCTGGGTTCAAAACCTAGCTCTAAACTTTAAAGGTTGTGTAAATTTGCACATGTACTTAAACTCTCCACTGCTCTATTTCCTCCTCAGTAAAATGGAGATCAGATTCACTACTGGCAAGGATGCTTTGAGAGTTAGCATTAGTCTAAAAAAGTGGCTGGCATACGGCAAATACTTAATAAACAGTAGCTATTAATCTAGTGTCTCAATCTATTAATTAAACCATATTTGTGTTCTTCTAGTAACTTATCCACAGGTTATGAAACACTTGGACATATATTATTCACTAGATCCTCACTCTGGTTCTGTGGGTCATGCACAGAACAGGTACCATTTCTCCTATAATTGATGAAGATTTAGGGTCAAATATTAAACATTTTGCCCAAAGTTGCACAGCGTGTTTTGGAGCCATAGGACTCAAGCTCAGGGTCTCTGACTCCAAGTCAGATATGTGCGTCCTGCCCTCCTGCTACCCTGCCTCCTATCACTGACCCAGGCAGCCTACACATCCATTTAAGGTAAATGTTAATTGTTTGATCAAAAGCTGAACATCAAATGATCTAACTGGAACCTATTGGGATAAATATTTTTGTTTTCCAGTACTCAGGAATTGTACAAATTTGATCCTTAAGAAAATGATGAAGATGAGTATGAATAGCTTGAAGACAGTGTAATACCTTAAGCCAAGGTATCTGACCTTGAATAATTCCATGCCCTACAGTTGTACTGCCTAATATAGGAGCCATAACTACATATGGCCATTGAGCAATTGAACTGCAGTTTGTGTGGCTGAGGAACTGAATTTTAAAATGTATTTATTTTTAATTAATTTAACAATTATTGATTGTTAATTTACTGATAGTTAATGACTAACTTATTTATAACTAATATTAATTAATTTCATATCAAATTTAAAACTTACAGTTGCTTTAGTTACAGGAAAACTTTTAAGTATAAAAAAATTTTAAGTATGTTTTAAACAATTTGGGTATGCAATCTACTTTTTCAACTGTACATTTTATGAATTCTAAATTTATAAAGTATTTCTGATGAGTATTGAGTATCTGAATTGAGTTGTGCCATGAGTATAACATACACACCAGATTTCAAAGACTTAGTACCAAGAAAAAAATGTAAAGTATCTTCTTAATAATTTTTATTATTGACTGCACATTGAAATGATAACATTTTAGATATATTTGTTTAAACAAAACATATCCATGCCTCTAATCCCGCATTTTGGAAGGCCAAGGCAGGCAGATAACTTTAGGGCAAGAGTTCAAGACCAGCCTGGCTAACATGGTGAAACCCTGTCTCTACTAAAAATACAAAAATTAGCCTGGCATGGTGGTGCGCATCTGTAATCCCAGCTACTCAAGAGGGTGAGGCAGGAGAATTGCTTGAACCAAGGAGGCAGAGGTTGCAGTGAGCCAAGATCATGCCACTGTACTCCAGCCTGGTAACAGAGCAAGACTCTATCTCAAAAAAGTATATATATACATATGTGTGTGTGTGTGTGTGTGTATATATATATAATTACAATTAGGGATATCTGTTTCTTTTTTTAGGGATATCTGTTTTTATTGTTTGTTTGTTTGTTTTTAGCATGGCACAAAAAATTTTAAGTAGCTATACAGCTCGAATTGAATTTTATCTGGCAGCACTGTCCTAAAGGAAACCCAATGATCTGTGTAACCAGAGAAAATCACAGATAATATCACTTTTTATTTTATTAACTAATTTTCATATTTGACAGACCTGAGTCTCACATTCTTCACTACTGAGGGTTTTCAAAGAAGTTACTTTCTCTGAGACAGGCAGACAGAGGGCAAGAATGTGGGATTTTCTTTGGTGGGATAGGACTGGAGAAGTGAAAAGGCCTAAAACTACTGAAATTGACATAACTGTTGAATTAAAAACTATGCTCAGTTTAATTCATTGCCTCAAACATTTATGGGACATCTACAAAGTGCAAGTGATTTGTTACGTGAAGGTTAATAGAGCCCAAAATTCCAGCCTCTAAGGTGCTTATATCCAAGTGCAGTATTTCTCAAGACGTGGTCCAGAAACCATTACACCCGCATCACCTGATTCTGCCTGTTAAGAATGCATATTCTTAAGTCTTAGCTAGGCCTATTGAATTCAGCTTCTGGAGATGGTTATTCAGTCTGAGTGTTAAATGGTAATTCTTATGCCACTAAAATATGACTCCCTCTTCCAGAGGGCAAGAGAGAGACATGAAACAGTGGATATTGTGTAAGTACTCTACTGGAGGCATGGAGGCATTCGCAGTGTGCCATGAAAGACCTTTTTGAGCAGCAGGTTTCTAAACGAATTTATAATGGCGAGCAGGAATTAGTCACCAAAGAAGGCTGGGAGGACAGTAGCAAGCAGAGGCTCAGAATAAGTGAGATATCTCGGCACATGTCCTTATGGCATATACGAGGACCTATGAGAAGTGCACTGTTACTAGAGCATAAGTGCAATATGAGGCTACAAAAATCTTAGATGAAATGCTTTAATCTTTAGAGTAGGGTGTTTTTAGGGTAAAGGGGACATTGGTGGAAGAAATAGGGGAGGCATCTGTCGTTTGAAGACAGTTTCCAGATCACCCTGATATTCTGTTCAAGAGTCACTGCTACCAGCAGCATTTTAAGCAAATGAGTATTATAGCCAGAACTATGTTTAGGAATTTTTCTGCCTGACAGGTGAGAGGAAAATGGCTTTGAGAGGGGCTAGCCCAGCACAAGGGAGTTGATCATTCTCTAAATTAAAGTGATGGTAAGAAAGATTAAAAAGGAGGGAAATAACGCCATGAACTTAGCAGGGCTTTGAACTTGACTGAATGTCAGTGTGGGGAGAGTTTAGGGTGACTCCAGGTTCCTGGCTTGACTACAACTGAAAGGGTGGTAATGCCATTCACTGAGAGAGAACGTCAACAACCAAGCCTGTTCTAATTTCAAAACTTTGCTTGGCATGTTCTTTTAAATGAGTCATTACATGCAAAATCTGTTGACAGTCTTCAAAAGGAACCAATGAAGCCATAACATGGCACAAGACTGTACACTACTATGGAGGAACTGCATCAGGTTTTGTATTAATAAAATCTGTTTGTGTGTTACATTTTCAAAGAGACCCACTTATGACAAAATGTTTTGGGGATTTTCATCAACATTATCATTATGAAAATTCTGATATTTACACACTGAAAGGTACCTTTAAGTGCAATAGAGTGAGGTTTTTCCAGAGTTTTAAATAGTAGTAACACCTACTTTATATACTTACATGTATGTCAAATCATTGAGAAAAATATGTAACAGGGTAAAAGGTATCTTCTTTTAAAAAGTATTTTGCATAGATATTGTTCTTTAAATGTTCCATGAGGATATCCTTAACTACCAGTTATTTAAAAGAATGAAAAAAGCAGCAAAAGGGTTTTCAGAGAAAAAAAACTATATGCAATCTAAAAGCCAGCTAAGGTGCTATGCACACCCTCTAAGTCCCAGCTTCTTGGGAGGCTGAGGCAGGAGGATCACTTGAGCCCTGGAATTCAAAACCGGCTTGGGCAACATAGCAACATCTCATCTCAAAAATAAAATAAAATAAAAAGTTATCAAAACTCCATGTCACCTAGATTAACATAATTAGAAATTTTATACATACATCAAAATATCATATTGATCCCTATAAATATGTACACTTATAAACACATATATTGTTCCCTATAAATATGTACACATCATGCTTTACAAGAAAAACAGTTCCAAAGTCATATTACCAAACAGACAGCGATCTATGCAAATCTTAGAAATAAAGCACTACAAGTAAGTTTAAAATTATGATGTTGCTGTCGTTTGTAAGGTTATCAGCCCTTATCTGAGGACAGAATTGAATGCATTTGAAGGACTCACAATACAGGAAGAATTACAAGAACATAAAGGTATAGGAGTTAAAAGTTGAAGGCTGCCAGAGAGTAGTGGAAAGAACTTTGGATTTGGGACAATTATCAATTATCGATAAAGAAATAAGAACTTTTATATCAGAATTTTGGTGTACCTGACATTTTTCAAACAAATTCCACCTTTTGGGGCCAAAGTGCTCTCTGTCAAACTCTGAACTAAAGGATCAAACGAGCCTCCCCAAGCTACCAGCAGAACTAGCACTTTGGAACTTTGGCAAAATTTTAAAACAAAGGATTATAAACAATTTGATATAGTTTCCTTAGAGGCTGAATGTTTTGCTTAACACAAAGATTTAAACCAAATTAAGATAACTCTAGGAACTGATATGTTTCATAAGCTGATTATTTTTATTTTTCTCAGAACCATTACTTTAACTGAAGAGTAAACTGGAATAAGCAATTTCTATAGATGTCAAAACTTGTTAATATTGATTTTTTACATCCACAAACTTTGTCTTTCTAGCAACAAATGTAAAAGAAAGGGTAGAGTTATTGTACACTTCATCCTAACAAGGTTCACATTTAAAATTATGTAGTCCACTATGTGAAGGGCCCAAGAAAAATAACTCCCTTAAATTCATTCCTCTCTTCTTGTTCTGTTTGAGTTAAAAACTTCATTTTCTTAGACTTTGGTAAAAAAAAAAAACAAAAAACACCATGACCGAAAAAAAAAAAAAAAAAAAAGAAAGACATAGTAGTAATTAAAAAACATGCCAGTTCTTACCAAATGTTTTTCACAAAGCCTAAAAAAACTTACAGTTGCTGGAATTAAGCACTCATTCACTCATTGACTTTATGACTAATTTTAAAATGGATGACTGCTTGAGGTAAATTCAATATTATATAAAGACATAGTAAAGTCAACAAACAGATAAATATACAATGATAAATAAAGTAGGAGAGAAAGAAATAAGATTCAGAAAAATAATATGTGAAACCTCATGCTTTAAAAGAAAAACAGTTCCAAAGTCATATTGCCAAACAGACAGCAATCTATGCAAATCTTAGAAATAAAGTACTACAAGTAAGCTTAAAATTATGATGTTGCTGTCATTTGTAAGGTTATCAACCTTTATCTGAGCACAGAATTGAATCCATTTGAAGGACTCACAATACAGGAAGAATTACAAGAACATAAAGGCATAGGAGTTAAAAGTTGAAGGCTGCCAGATAGTAGTGGAAAGAACTTTGGATTTGGGACAAAAAAACCATCGTTTAAACAGTCCCAGTTCTGGTAAACGTTATCGGTGTGACCTTGTGTAAATTACTTCATCTGTCTCAATTTCAGTTACCTGACCTGGAAATGAGGAAAATAATAACTGCGGGGGAAACATAGGCAGAAAGGTATGAATTGTTGTGAGGATTAAATAAGATAATATATGGCACAGCCTGTTGTAATCTCTAAAGCCAAATATAACGTGCTATTCAGTATCTTAAATAAAAAAATAAATAAAACAGCTCCAAATACTTCTCATCAGCTGTCATCAGCACAACAAAGGTTTATGTACATACTTGTGTTCACGACCCTGTTCTAGGAACTGAGTAGGTAGAAAGGGTAAAAGATACTGTTTCTCCTCTCTGACCTATAATGAAGGCTCCAGATGAAATAAGACACATTTATAAATAGATAGATAGATGATGCTTAGATAGATAGGTAGATAATAGATAGATAGATAGATAGATAGATAGATAGATAGATAGATAGATAGATAGATAGATAGATGAATGATAGCAAAGAAAGGTAACATAGGCCATATACTCAATAAGAGTCAGGGAAGGTAGGCATTAACACAACTCACAGGTGGGAGAGATGACCGTGGATTAGGAAGGTCCAAGAAGGCTTCAGAAGGAAGATTTGGACTTCAGCAGGGCCTGAAGAATGGGTAGCACTTACATAAGCAGAGAGGAGAAAGGAAGGCATTGCAGGCAGGAGGCATGCTTGTAACCAAAGGCCTGAGATTGCCAATGGTTTCTTGGGGAGGAAACAGAGTGAACAGAGTATGGTAAGAGATAAGGCTGGAAGGTAAGTTGTGTTGTAAGGCAAAATGGCATTCAGTCAGTGTGCCCCAGTCAAGCCCTGCAGGTTGTCTATAGCCAGGCCCAGTCTGATTGGCCAATACATGAGCCACTCAGGTATTAAATACTATCACCCCTGGGGGTAAGGTTGTCTGGGCACAGAGGCCAGAGCAAGCTCAATATAGGGAATGCCAAGTTAAGGAGTTCAGATCTTATCTTGTCAACATTAGGGAGCCAGTTAAGGGTTTTTAAACAGATGACTAACCTGCTAAAAGTGATTATAATGAGATTATTGAGCAGTGAGATGTAGAATGGATGGGGGAAAAAGTGGCCACAGGGTGGAAAATTAATTAGGGGGCTGTTATGGTAGTTCAAGGTGAAGTAATAATAGCCTAGGAGAAGGTGGTGACAATAGAAAGAGAAAACAGGCCCTGAATGTGCAGGAATCATCTAGTAAAAGTTCCAGTTCTTTCTTTCTGCGGGTCCAAGCCTTGCACAGTGCTCAACACTAAGTAAACACATGTGTTTATCAACTATAAGGAACTATGGAAACATTGTCAGGGATACAAAGGTAAATTGAGAGACCTGTGTATTTAAGAAAGAAGCAGAATATTAAAGACTGGAAACATTTGTAAAGATCTCTACCGCAACCTCCATGGATTGAAGGTTTGAAATATGAGGCTCAGAGAAACTATTCTGCTCATACATTTGATGAACCTGCCTTAAACACTTTGTTATTTGTTATTCCAATAAGTCCCTAAATGTTATTAATCTTTGTTGTTGTTGTTTCTATTAGCATCTCTACTAATAAAAGCTTACTATTTTGTTGACTAACTTTGAAAGCTGCTATTTTATATTTATAACATATGTGGGGAAAGTATAGAGAAGGAGGGGAATTGACTAAGAACAGTTGTGAGAAGAGATAGGAGAGAAATTATATCTGTAGGCCGGATGCAGTGGCTTATGCCTGTAATCCCAGCCCAGGGATTAGTTTGGGAGGCCCAGGTGGGCGGATCACAAGGTCAGAAGTTCAAGACCAGCCTGGCCAACTTAGTGACACCCCGTCTCTACTAAAAATACAAAAATTAGCCAGGCATGGTGCCTGTAATCCCAGCTACTCGGGAGGCTGTGACAGGAGAATCACGTGAATCAGGGAGTCGGAGGTTGCAGTGAGCCAAGATTGCACCACTGCACTCCAGTCGGCGTGACAGAGCTAGACTCCGTCTCAAAAAAAGGAAGGAAGGAAGGAAGGAAGGAAGGAAGGAAGGAAGGAAGGAAGGAAGGAAGGAAGGAAGGAAGGAAGGAAGGGAATTACATCTGTAAACTGGTCTTGAAGAATTTCCCCCAAAGCTTTAAAAAGATATGTATGACTGCCATTTGGAGAAAAGTTAACAATTCCATAAAACAGATATTCTAAAGTAGAAACAGGTAAGACCTTCATCCTCTACAGCAATGTTTTTCAAACCGTGATTCACTACCTATAAACAGAGCACCAAAACAACTTTGAGATCCTGACCAGAATGAATAGAATAGAATAGAATAGAATAGAATAGAATAGAATAGAATAGAATAGGTCTCAGATTGCATGGTTGGTAGTAAGGAGTAAGTATTGTTTTGTGAAACTTTTCAAAATTATTATTTAATACGGATAAGGTCTCACTATGTTGCCCAGGCTGGTCTCAAACACCTGGTCTCAAGCAAGCCTCCCACCTTGGCATACCATAAAAGTGCTAGGATTACAGGTGTGAACCACCACACATGGCCAGAACTTTTCTTAGCTCTGTGTGTGTGTGTGTGTGTGTGTGTGTGTGTGTGTGTGTGTGTTGAGACAGGATGTAAAACGCGCTTCTTATCGTAAGTCACATATAAAAATATTTGAGGCCGGGTGCAGTGGCTCACGCCTGTAATCCCAACACTATGGGAGACTGAGGCAGGTGGACCACCTGAGGTCAGGAGTTCGAGACCAGCCTGACCAACATTGTGAAACCCCATCTCTACTAAAAATACAAAAAATTAGCTGGGTGTGGTGGTGGCCACCTGTAATCCCAGCTACTTGGGAGGCTGGGATTTATATATATCCATTTGTATATATATATAAAAAACATTTGTGTATATATATAAAAACATTTTTATATATACAACATTTGTGTGTATATATAAACATTTATATATATATGTATCTTTCTTTATTCCCCAACAAATCTCTCCACCCAGCCTCTACCTCTCAGTCTTAGCCCTGTCTTTTAACCACTTAAATATTATCCAAAGACTTTCCCTTGGTCAGATCTCTACATTAGCAACTCTAAGAAATAGCACAGTTGTTGTCTTCATGTAAATAAACTCTTAAATAAAGCATTTATTTGATGTGTTACTGGTAAATGTTTAACAATCAGTTTTCCAATAAGAAAAAGCCCTTATTTGTAACACTTGCCATTTCCTGTGGTGTAAATACTCCAATCAGAGCCAATTTCAAGCTACTAACATTATATCACTAGATGTGAAATTGTAAAGAGATGCATAACAGCACATATTACATTGTATGTCCACTGTACACATGATAGACATAAATAACCTCAAGTACGCAGATAATAGGAAAATGTCATAAAATGGGAAGTGATGAGTTTTGAATGTTTATTGTCTTCAAAATAAAATATATTTAACTAAGTTTATATAATTTACTTTTTAATAATGGCTGTGTCTAAAAACTAGCTCACAAAATTTAACTCCAGCGTATTCCTGACCCAGCTTGACTTCTCCAGCAGGCTCTGATCCACACTCTCTACCGCCTGCTGAACAATTCTACCCAGATGTCTTCCATAAGAAACCACAAACTTAACATACCGAAATCTAAACACACTTTCCTCTTTGAATCTCCCAGTGCATACTTCTCTTCCCCTCTTGACTTCCCTATTTCTATTAATGGTGCCTCTAATATCCTTAGCTACCCAATCAGCTGCTAAGTCTTGAAGGCTCTGCCTATGTTCTTCTGATCTGCCTCCTCCTTTTCATTCCATTTAGGGTTACTGTCCTACCCCAGACAATTAACAAGCCTCTTCCCCTTGTCTCTTCTCACTCCAATCTATCTGACAATACTATTAGATTAATCTTCCACACACACAGCTCTGATAGTATAGTTTTGCTATTCAACTCACATACACGAATCTGGCCTTCAAAGCTCTCCTTGCTTCAGGCAATCTGGCTAGCTCCTTCTTTCCCATGCTGGGAACATGCCTTGTGGATTCTGATTGTGTGCTTTTGCTCCCACTTTTGCCTTTCTCTGGAATGTCCTTCCCTCTTTATGGAAAGACCCATACCTTTTATACAAGACAGCTCAAACGACAATAAAGACATGTAGGTTGGTCGTCATAGGAATATATAAGTTGATGAGAATCTGGAAAAAAGAAACAAACAAGAAGTGCCAAATCCAGGAATCATTTAAAAATAAAAATTTATTTGGTCACTATCTATTATGGAGGTTCTACGAAACATGCTATACTGTTAGGGAGGTTCTATGAAACACGCTATACTGTTAGGGAGATTCTATGTAACATACTACACTGTTATGGAGGTTCTATGAAACATACTACACTGAAGTAGCACTTAGCCCATTGTCATTACTAAAAGATTTGCTGGGGGAGCCAACATGAGATTTATCTCAAACCTATGGCTTTCAATTATACATGCCACAGCTGTTCTTCATTAACTGAAATAATTAAGAACTGTCTGCATTTTAACCATTTACTGTAACTATTTCCCTCTTAATGCCCTGAGCCAAACTGGGTTGAGTGGGTGAGGAAAGGTGGGTGGTAGAGACATGGAGTCCCCTAATCTGGTCTGTTTTCACCATTGATGAGCCTCATTCATCTTTGGGATGCGGATCACGAGGATTAAAGATCCACCATGTGCCCAGGATTTCCCAGCAATCAGAAGCAAAGAAACTGGAATTTGTATCTTTTATACATATTTTGTCCTTCAGCCCTTCCCCAGTGCTTAAATTATTTTGGGTTATGGCGAGCCTGAATCTTTAGCCCAGGAGAGGTGAAAGTGAATGAGGGAGAGGAAGGTGGTGAGAGACAAATGGCAAAGGTAAAAGTGGGCTGGGTGCGGTGACTCACACCTGTAATCCCAGCACTTTGGGAGGCTGAGGCAGGAGGATCAAGCGCTTGAGCCTAGGAGTTTGAGACCAGCTTAGGCAATATGGTGAGACCTCATCTCAACAAAATTTTTAAAAATTAACTGGGCGTAGAGCTGCATGCCTGTAGTTCTAGCTACTTGGGAGGCCGAGAGGGGAAAATCACTTAAGCCTGAGAGGTCAAGGCTACAATGAACTGTGATGGTGCCACTGGACTCCGGCCTGAGCAACAGAGGGAGACCCTGTCTCAAAAATATATATATATATTTTTTATTTTTTAAAAAGGTAAAAGTGTATCAAACCAGTCTGTCTTCACTCTGAAACTGAGATTATCAACCAGTGCTCTGGAGGCCTTCCATGGAAACCATTGTTAAAGATGGAGATTGTTGGGCCTCATCTCAAACCTGCTGAATCATGGTCTCTAGTGGACAGCCTGGGACTGTGCATCTTTCATGGATACACCCAGCAATTCTGATACACTCAAAAGCAACTTTGTCCAACCTGTGACCCACAGGCCGCATATGGCCAAGGATGGCTTTGAATGCGGCCCAACACAAATTTGTAAACTTTCTTAAAACATTATGAGATTTTTTTTGCGATATTTCTTTAAGCTCATCGGCTATCATTAGTGTTAGTGTATTTTATGTGTGGTCCAAGACAATTCTTCTTCTTCCAATGTGGCCCAGGGAAGCCAAAAGATTGGACACTGGGGCTCTAAACATTGAGGATAACTGTTCTAGTGTTGGCCAACTACTCTAGTGTTGGCCTGCAGACTCAATACAGTCTTTGAGCTAAAAACAGTTTTTACATTTTTAAAGGGTTGTAAAAAAAGACAAAAAGAAAGACAGACAAGAAAAGACACAGAAGAATATGCAACATAGCCTACAAAGCATTTACTATCTGGTCTCTTACAGAAGAGTTTCCTGACCCCTTTCTAGTGCACTGCAAATGAAAGGCTGTGCCCAAATTTAGCTCCAGTGCAGCCCTGCCACAGCTAAAATAACTGATGTAGTTAGCAGATCTTAAAAAAAAAAAAGTTAGGAAATGTGTAAAGTTGTCATCTAAAAATACTTTTGTAATAATTATAAGTGGAGAGAGAAAATGTATAAATACAAACATTCTGTAATGAGTTTAAAAATGTAGTTTCATCCATACAAGAATTTTGATAACTCCATTTGATTCTGTTTTTCCATAAGCTTATCAGATAGCAATATATCCAACATTAGCCTAATAAAATTACTGCATGTGTATTCTTTATTGGACTATGCATATTCCCAAACATATTATTGTCATACAACTGAGGGAAAAATGTAAAACTATATCCCAAAATATCTGGGAAATGAAAAATTATAAATTCTCAAAACGATACACAGGAAAATGATTTACAAAGAAAAAAAAAGGAAAACTGAACTTAGTATCTTTCTACTTTAAAGGGGTTCAAGAATTTAGGAGTAGTTCCACCTCCTAAAATCTTGGAAAAGAGGCTATGAACTCACTTCGCAAAGGGTTCAGATACTCACATTGTGTCCAAGAGACTCAGCAATTAGGAACCTTGCCGGTTAGATTCATAAAGCAATCCCAAAGCCAGAATGCATTCCTTTAGGGGTGGTTTCTAGATGTTTACTCTAGATATTTTTAAAAGATTTTGTTTATTTTTGATGCGAAGAAAGAAAATTATTATAGAATCTAGAAATAAATATTGGCTTTAAAAGTATTAATTTGACTTGTCCTTTGTAATTGTGATCCGAAATACCTCACAGTAATTTTGTTTCAGTGTTATTTTCTTCTCAGGAGGAAAGGAATGTTAAAACCTTACTAGCAACTAACACTTGATAAAGATTTAAACTATATAATAATTTTAAAGAAAGTCTAAAACACCAGATAGTCTTGAAACCTCGCATGCTTCACCGTTTAATAAAATCATGACTCATTTTAGTAAGAACATGCTTTTTTAGTAAGAAAAAATGCTTTCTGAGCTAAGTTTGAACTGCTGGGGCACATGGGACACCCACAAACCCAGTCAGCAGAAGTCTCAAACTCCTAAAAGATTAAAGGAAAAATACATTAGTGTGTACAGAGAATGAAAAAAAAAAAATCCCCAATGGTTCTAATCTATAAACGGAAGTAAAACTAAAACTCCCCTAAAATCCCCCCAATCATCAATCCTTATAAATTCAGCACTTATCTTCTTCCTTTACTTCTGGAGACCCTCATTAAACAACACGAAAGCCTTTGCTGATTTTATCTCGTAAAATAGAGCGCTCAAATGACACTAAGCAGGGATACCGACCCCCAAAATCACAAACTGTTTTACTTCTAAAACCACTCATGCAAACGTAGGGTTTCCTGAGTTCTGCTAGGGGCGGGCTCTCTGGACCCCCGAGTATTTTTTTTTTTTTTTTTTTTTTTTTTGCAGGTGTGCAATCCAGGGCGTGTGCGCTGTGCAGGGAGGGGAGCTGAGGTGTGCTGTGGGCATCGCCTGGGCCGGGCGGGGCGGGGTGGGTGGGGCCCGGGTGTGGGCTGGGGAGAGAGTGAAGGACATGTGACAATACGACGGTGGCGGCTGTAGGATCCGGGAGGGGAGTGAAAGCTCCGCCGGGGCGCTCCATTAGAGAGCGGTGATAGCTGCCGCCCACTTGTATTGAAGCGTTCTTTGTCACTAACAAGTTAAATTATAGATGTTATTTATTTAAGAAGAAGGAAAAAAAACTCTAGCCAAACATCCTACGAACACACATGCTCCCATCCCCTACTCCTCCAACTCCTAATTTCCCCGTCTCCAGAGGGCACAGTTGTAAACCTTGACGAAAATCCAATCTTCTGTGCAGGAATTTCCCCCCACCGCTTGCCGCCCCCGCGACCGTGAGTGGGAGCTGGAGGAGCTCGGGTCCCGCTGCCCTGGAGCACGCGGAGCCGGGCGACCGCGGTGCGGCGGCCGGGGAGGAGGGGAGGCGGCGGGACTTGGCGCGGGTCGGCCCCGCCGCGGCCGGGAGCGGGGTTTGCGCAGGAAAAGGCGCCGCCGCGGCCCCCGGCCGCCCCTCCCCGGCCCCGGGCTCCCCGCCCGCGCGCCTCCCGGGCCTCGCGGCGCGCTAGGCGCACCGCGGCGGCGCGAGCGCCGAATGGGAGCTGCCGCCCTGCCGGCCCGGCAGCCCCGCGGGCGGCAGCCAGGGCGACCGCGGAGGCGGCGGGCAGGGCGCGTGCGCACTGCAGGGGCGCCAGATTTGGCGGGAGGGGGAGTGTCCAAAGCTCTTTGTTTGATGGCATCTCTGTTTACAGAGTTTACACTTTAATATCAACCTGTTTCCTCCTCCTCCTTCTCCTCCTCCTCCGTGACCTCCTCCTCCTCTTTCTCCTGAGAAACTTCGCCCCGGCGGTGCGGAGCGCCGCTGCGCAGCCGGGGAGGGACGCAGGCAGGCGGCGGGCAGCGGGAGGCGGCAGCCCGGTGCGGTCCCCGCGGCTCTTGGCGGAGCCCCGCGCCCGCCGCGCCATGGCCCGAAGACCCCGGCACAGGTAACGGGGAGCCCGGCGGGCGGTCGAGGGCGGGGGCACGCGGGGGCGCGCGGGGCGCCAGGCTACTGGGAGCAGGTGGGAATTCGTTCCGGGATCATCTGAGGGGCTGTCAGACCCTGCGAGGACCTGGAGCCCCTGTCTCGGCAGCAGAAGCAGCTCCAGAGACTGATGAATGGAAGAGTCTTTGCGGGAAATGTATCCGGACGTTGGGAAGCACGCCCTGCGGCTCATTTTGCAAGTTGCATGGGGATACATTTTTATTTAGGGGGAAAAAGAAAGCAGCACGTTCCAGCCAGGGACAGAGCGGTGCCCTCCAGCCCCGGGGACCCTACCAGGTGCCTGGCTTGATGCCACGGGTGTCGGCGACGGATCCGCAGCGTAATTGCTGGATGCATTGAGATATGTTTGGACTTGGAAGTGCAGAGCATATGGCAGATACAGGGAAAATGCTGGATTGTTTAGTAGCTGCAGGTAGTTCATTTAAATTTCATTCATTCTTTATGGAGGCGAGGACCAGTGTCAGCTGACAGGCGGCTGAAAAGCAGATTTTAGGGGGATAAAGGGGTCTCTACTTTTGCAAATTGTCTTGAGACCTGGTTTTGGAGGTTCGAACCATTATTCTGTGAAAGGCTTTTATTTCCACTGCAAACATTGCATGCGCACCTACACATGCCGGCGTCGCACATGTCACTGCACTTAGGCAGGCTCTCTGGGAACATGGGTGCAATCCCCTCACATTTTTGGCCGGACAGATGGGAAGAGGGAGAGGAGGAGGAGGAGGAGGGAAATCCTCGTCCGAACTGTCAGTTGCTGGCTCCCCAGCCTCCACCGGCCTCTGGACTTCCCCAGCAGCACACGCTGGGGGCTCCCTGCGAGCGGCGGGTGCTGGGGCTAGCTCGGCGGCTGTTGCAGTCGCCACTCGGCTCAAGGGGACCGAGGCCGGCAGCACCTAAGGACGCTGCCGCGCAACCGGGACGCGATCCCCGCGAGCTCTGCCCCCAGTCGAGAGGTCCCTGCGCGGCGCGCACACGTGGGTGCGACTGAGGTCGCCGCGCCTCCTCGCGCCCTCCTTCAGCCGCCTTAGGTCGCCCCGGCCGAGGCGCGGTGACCGGACGGACCCTCGCGAAGGAGTTCTAGGGAGAAGTCCGTGGAGGCAAAGCAAATCCTTTCGCCTTTCCTTAGGTTATTTTATTTTCTCCTACTGGTTTGTTGTTGAGCCTGCGGGCGCTGGTCCCCGCGCGGCGCTGAGAAGTTGCAAAGAGCGTGGGTGGAGACCCTGCAACAGCACCCGCGGGCTGGGCTGGGCGGGGAGCAGCGCTGGGGCTTGACTGGGCTCTGAGGACTAGAGGGCGACTTGGGGGAGCCCCGGGCTCCCTATGCCTCCCCCGGCGCCTGGTGGCGCGGGGCAGGTGCTGCCCTCGAGGGCTCCACTTTTCGCCTTTAGGACTTAACAGTACAGCTACTGGGGTCGTCTGTATTTTTTTTTTTTTTTTTCCGAGACCTGAAACTGGCAGCGGGAGGAGTGAGTCGGGCAGAGGTGCTGGGAGGAGGCGCGGCAGAGGCTCCGCGCCCCGAGGTCTCGGCCGCCCCCGCGGGGCGGGGCCGCGCAGGTTCCCTGAGGCTCCAGGTAGCCCAGAGGGGAGGCGGCCGGGAGGGGCGGGAGCCTTGAACCTGCCTCAGGGGGAAGAGAAACCCGACTGCGGGCTCGGAGCCGTTTCTTGCAAGGGCGAGCGTCAACTCGGCAGGGATTATATTAACCAGGTCAGCGAAATGAGTTTGAACCCCTCCGAATCACAGTAGCGGCCACAAGGCACTTCCTCCCGCTCCCCTCCCTCTTCCCAACCCCCAGCACCTCTTTTCTTTTTCGTTTCTTTGCACGGTTTGTTTCCTTGACAGAATGTAATATTCATAGTTGTACTCTTGTAACCACACCGGGTCTAGCAGGTGGGGAGTAGAGTGCATCAACCCTGAAATCAGCCTTTGAAAGTCCTCTGACTGTTGGGTCTGAGATCTCGTCAGAGCAGATAAAGCAAAAGTTATTTCAGGTTCCTTAGAAGAAATTAATCATGCTACTAGGACGACTTAGAGCAAGCAAATCGCATGCAAAGTTCAAAGGCGAGCCTGGGTGCCCAGCCTGGCAGGGAGACTCAGGAACTGGGCGCGTGAGCAGCCCCGGACTCGCCCTGCTGCGTCCTGGCCCCTTCAGGTCCCGCAGAAGTCATTCTCCACCTTGCCCCCAAGACCTTGGTTTTGCACATCTTTGCTCCTGTGCTTAGCTTTTAAGAGGCACGGAAGGACATGGGGGGGTCATGTATTAGCGCTGGAAAGTACCTTAGAAATAGGATCCAAGCAAGCCCTTATGTAAAGGCGGGGAACTGAAGTCTTGAGAGAGAGGAAGTGATTTGTCCAAGTCATACAGCAAGGTGGAGGCTAGACTAGAACCTTTGCCTCCAGAACCCTAGTCCTGTTGATTCCCGTGCTCTCACCTGACGTTGGCTGCCCCCTGCGGGCGGCTGAATAGGTTGCTTGTTCCTGGGTTGTTAAAACTGCTGCCAAGAGAGAGAGAGGTGCTCAATGACTGCTCTGAAAAATGTCCTCAGTTCTGAAAATGTGACCTCTAGATCCAGCCAAACCTGAAAAGTTAATTCGACTTGAATCTATGACTGCAGTTTCAGATTCCTCTGGTTTTCTTGGTGTCTCTCACATTTCACAAGGGACTGCATTTGGGGGCTTTCCAAGGAGTTCCCTGTGAATCTTTCAAAAGATGCAGGCTTACACCTCTGGGCTTTATAGCTTTTTTTTTTTTTTTTTTTTTTTTTTTGCTTTATCATGTTGTGTTTTATATTTTTGTAATTCTTGTTCAGAAGTTGTTTAGTGCCTCCTGTTGACAGTGGAAACAGAACTAGGCTATTGTTTCAAAACTAAATGAAGGGAATTATTACAGATTATAAATATATATTTCCTGGAGTTTTATTTGGTGGTGGTGATGGTATTTTAAATTTGGATTACATCATGTCACCATACAACCTGGGCTATCAAATTGTTGCTTAAAATAATAGCTTTAAATTATGAGAACCCCCAATTCAGGATTTTTGGTAAGCACTTTAGCTTGACTTGTAGGGGGCTGGTAATATGCATATGTGAGTTAGTTTGGGAAGACAAAACCTGTAATGAATATAACTTTTCTTTTTTAAAAACTATTTACATTATGACATGGCTTTATATCATTGTTTTTATTGGTCTTAGTTCAATGGGTTTCTCAACATTTCTATGACAAATTTTAGTGAAGTTTCTAAGATAGTGTTTTTCCTATTTTTATAAGAAAAACTATAAAATAAACTGTAAAATTATTGTCATCTAATCAGTATGTGATTAATAAACAGTAAGCATAGAGTTACATCTTCAAAAGTCATCAAATTTCCTAGGTTAACTAAATAAAAGAAAAAGCTTTTGAAAATAGTAATGGGTTCTTTTAAATCCATGGATTTCTTCTGGGGAAATCCCTTCTGGATTAGGTTACGTTTTATAATATTTCAAACACTGTTCTGTCAGAGACAGAAAAAACAAGAGTAAGTAAGACTCTAACAAGTGGCCTAATTATTCACTTAGTTTACTCTAGAAACTAAGTATTGTAAACATGGGCACAAGTTGAATCAACCAGGCCTGGAGTTGTGAGCAATTTGGTTTAATTTTATTTACAAAACATTAAATTTTGATCACTCAATGTTCTTATCTTTCCTTAGGTTTTAAAATCCTTTCCTCTTAGATTCTCCTAATCCTCTAGACTTTATGGGATGACTATAATTATGTTTTGGGGTATATTGCTTCTTGATTTTTTTTCTTTTTTTAATAAAACAAAAACCCCATTGGAATAGCATAGTTGAATTGTTTATTATGTTTGAGAAATATTATTTAAACGATGTGACAAATGCCAAAGATTTTGAGTGTTCACTTATATAAAGGACATGGGTTCTTGTTCCTTTTCTTGTCCTTAACCTTAAGTTTTCAACTTAAATCTTCACTGGTTGGAAGGTGGCCAAATGTGTAACTTGTCCCTGGTCTAATAGTAACAGCAGGTTCAGACATGCAGGGGAATAGGAAGGTGCCAGGTCCTTGGCCGTATCTGTGGATACCCATAACAGCAGAACCAGTTTACAATACTAGAGCAACAGAATGCAGCAAACAATCTTGTTGTGCAAGTTTTCAAAGTTTTGTCTTCATAACCTTTGAAAAGATTGTTGAGGAGTTTTGTGTAAGTTTTGTAATCCAGTAGTAGTCTAAATCCTCTTGTTTCAGTCCACATCTACCCATTTTTATTCCTGCAGCATATATAGCAGTGACGAGGATGATGAGGACTTTGAGATGTGTGACCATGACTATGATGGGCTGCTTCCCAAGTCTGGAAAGCGTCACTTGGGGAAAACAAGGTGGACCCGGGAAGAGGTAACTAATCATTTTATCAAGACGCAGAAAATAGATAGAGTGTATAATTTATAGAAAACAAAATTTCAACTAAACTACAGGTGCTCAAGCTCATTAGCAGCCTCTTTGAGATCTTATTCTAGCCCGCATGTGCAGCGTGCCCTACGCCCCCTACTCTATTATATTATCCATTTCCACACTACTTTCAGTTCCTTGAAAGTCCTCTTCTTCTCATTTTAGGCTTCATCTATGTTTCCTTCTGCCTGTTGAGTTCTCATCCTTTTGTCCCGCCTCTTCTTCCTACTTTTACATCACCCATGAAGATATCACCTCTTCTGTGAAGCCATCCCTGGCTTCACCACACAGGATTGGATGCATCCTCCTGTGATCCCATGCATGGATGCATGTTCTACTTTATTGTTGCTGGGACATACATCCCTCCTCCAGCTAACTGCAAGTCTGTTGAGGGCAGGGCTCAATGTCTATTCATCTTTGTGTTTCCTGAATTCACAAGTACTTGACTCAAAGTAGGATATTAATAAATATTCTCTCAATAAGTGAATGACTTGCTACTCCCAAAAACAAAACAAACAAAAGAATAAAACACAACACTCAGAGAACTCATCTTTTTACAGTGTATTCATTTAATATCCTTGATATATTTCACAGAGCTATCTATATGAAGGTATGTTTTAAAAGCATCCAGTAATTGTTGGAGACATACCTGCTTCCCCTGTTTCTTTTTCAGCTGGCTTATCAATAGTTTGATTTTGTAGGAATGGAAAAATATTTTAGAAGCAAAATTATTAATATGTGGAGAAAAGTTTCTCTAATGTTCTCAAACATTTTTGCAACTAATTTTAGATGATTCATGTTACAATAAATGGTGTTGGCTCTTCTTCAGTTTCACTGTTCTCTGCTTCATTTAAACCAGAGCTCCTTTTAACAGGCAGGTAGGATTCCCAGAGAGGCTCATAGGAAATTAATATTTTACCTATTAAGATTGTCCACTTGGATAATCCTTATGATACGGAAGTTCTGTTGTCAACATTGGTTTCCTAATTCTTGTGTCTGTATTATACCGGGGACCTCCATTGTGTGTGAATGTTACCTTTGCAGAAACATAAGAAGGAATGCATTTATAAAGATACTTATGAACTGGTAGGATTGCGAACAGCGTATAAACTAAAAGAACTGATTAGCTGGAAATGTTTAATGTCTTTTATGTTCTAACACATTTGGCCTATGTAAATCTAACTAATTTTCTTATATAGCCTTCAAGTTTAATTTTTAAAATGATCTTTATTTCTTTATAAAAGGTTAAACTAACTGGAAATATTCTATTTCTTGCTCCAGATCCTATTTATTACATAGGTAAATGTGTACTGAATCTAGCACTGGAATGCATTTTTTCCCGACAGAGTAAAGCAGTTATTTATAATAAACACTCAATATATGCCAGGCATTGTGATAAATGTTTTGCAAAATTGCCTTATGTAATCCCCAGATAACCCTGTTAATTTCCATTTTATAGATGGCAATACTAAGGCCCAGTAAAGTAAAATGGTATACCTGCTTTACACAATTAATAGTTGAGTCAGGATGCCAACTCTGGTCTGACTCTAAATAAATCTATGCTCCCAAGTCAGAGTATTACATTTATATCTGCTGTATTTGGATACTTCAGAGAGATTTTTTATTCTAGATTCGTTCCCTCATTCACTTTAACTTGAACAGAGTTATATAGTAAACGACTGATATCCTAGGATTACCTTTAAATGTCTTAGGATGAAAAACTAAAGAAGCTGGTGGAACAGAATGGAACAGATGACTGGAAAGTTATTGCCAATTATCTCCCGGTAAGTTAGTAATTTTTTCTTATAACGAAAGGAAAGCTTCTCCCAAAGATTTCTATAAAATATTCTAGGAGGGGTTATTAAGATAGTGTATAATTTACTCACATTTAAGAAGTGGGAGAAATGCCCTACCCATAACTTATATTTTATATTATAATGCATATAATTGGGATTTCTAAATTGATTATTAGAATTTAGATTAGTAGAATCGATTATTATAATTTAGATTATCAAGTTTTAAAAACAATTGCTTCTTGTTTTATCTTTTCATTTATAGGAAAATTAGTATTTTGATGGTTTGTTACATGGTAGATGATTAAACTTGATGTTTCCTCCAAGTCAATTTTTCCTAAATTCCCTATTTTTGTCAATAGCAATACTTTTTGGCATGAGGGTTTAAAATTCTGGAGACCTTTCTTGACTTTATCACATTCCCCCAACCCCTACATCTAAGCAGTTACTAAGGACCCTGGAATTCCTTTATAGTCAGTTCCGTCCTTTTTATTCTCATGGCTGTGCTGAAGGTTGGGCTCCTGCCCTCTCATTTGGACTACTATATAACTTCCTAACTGGCTTCCCCACTTGTAGTTTTCCATTTTTCTTTCTTTTTTTTTTTTTTTTTTTTTGAGATGGAGTCTAGTCACCCATCTATCCCTCATTACTTACAGACTACAGAACATCCTGTCACCCAGTCACCCAGGCTGGAGTGCAGTGGCGTGATCTCAGCTCACTGCAACCTCTGCCTCCCAGGTTCAAGCGATTCTTGTGCTGCAGCCTCCCGAGTAGATGGGATTACAGGTGCCCACCACCATGCCTGGCTAATTTTTGTATTTTTAGTAGAGACAAGGTTTCCCATATTGGTCAGGCTGGTCCCAAACTCCTGACCTCAAGTGATCTGCCCACTTCAGCCTCCCAATCCACCTGCTAGGATTGCAGGCGTGAGCCACCGTGCCCAGCCAGTTTTCTACTTTCCCATTCATCCCAAACACCATTGGCAGGTGGAACTTCCTAAAATGCAGCTGTACCTTATCTTTTCAAAACCAACCACAGTGACTTAGAATCTCACAAATTAAGTAAACTGCCTTGACCTGGCACACAGAGGCCCCCTCTATTGCCCCAACTTACAGCTCCAGTTCTGTTTCCTACTTCCTCTCTGTAAGCAGGTTTGCTTGAATTTATTTCTGCTTTCCCTCCTCTGGGCTTTTGCTCCTGGTCTTCCCACCTCCTAGAATGTTCTCCCTTTACATCACCAATTAAAGTTATGTCCATCCTTCAAAGTCCTTATGAAGAGCTCTTCAAGACTCCTCCCAAGGAAACCATTTCTCCTCCTAAGAAGATGCTTCTCTCCTCACTTCAGTATCATTTTGTTTTGGTCTTTTCTTCCAGATGAATCAAATTCAGCCTCTATGATAGTCAGTTATCTACTTGTCTTTTCCTTCTTATAAGATTACAGACTCCTGTAACATAGGACCTATCTTTTAGGCATCTGTATTCCTTCTGCAATATAAACACTATGGTCCTGGATTGAAGCACATCTCTTGTTTGAATGGGAAGCAAACTTTAGTCTTTTATGGTGGTTTCCCTGAAAGCCTGACAATGTAGAATCTGTATCAAGCCTTAGGCCATGTAGATACTCTGCAAAAGTATCTGAGGTTAAGGTTAAGTTGGCAGGCACATGTGTAGTATGGTGGTCCTTTAGATCATGTGGCAGCAATGTTTCCCTCAGGAGGCAGAGTGTCTAATTTTAGATACAACTTTGATGTATTCCTTGCGTGTTCTGTAGCCTGTAAGTAATGAGGGATACATGGGCTCTAAACATGCTCTAAAATGTTCTTAAATATTTTCACTGCATATGGTCTATGTGTGATTCCTATTACAACAAAAAATTCACGTTCTTATCATATCTTTATGGTGGTGCATACTTTGTTTGTCTAGAATCGAACAGATGTGCAATGCCAGCACCGATGGCAGAAAGTACTAAACCCTGAGCTCATCAAGGGTCCTTGGACCAAAGAAGAAGATCAGAGAGTAAGTTCTTTCTTCATTGGTGTGTGAATCATAATTAAGAATATTCCCAAAATGCTGAATATTTTCCTATTTGAGGAAGCAGGTAAAATGGGCAAACAGGAAGTAGAGGACTCTATTCCCATATTTCCAGTGAATGAAAGCAAATTTCGGAAATTTTCTAAAGATCTTGTAACACTGCAGAATGATTATACTGACTCATTACATAACTTTAAAACATAGGTTATTTTTGTGTGTTTATCTGAAGGTGATAGAGCTTGTACAGAAATACGGTCCGAAACGTTGGTCTGTTATTGCCAAGCACTTAAAGGGGAGAATTGGAAAACAATGTAGGGAGAGGTGGCATAACCACTTGAATCCAGAAGTTAAGAAAACCTCCTGGACAGAAGAGGAAGACAGAATTATTTACCAGGCACACAAGAGACTGGGGAACAGATGGGCAGAAATCGCAAAGCTACTGCCTGGACGGTAATAATATGTCAAAAAATATATTGATCGGGAAGAATGAGGGAGTGGGTATTGAACATTCTGCTTTAAATGTATGGTGAGTAAATTATATTTCATCAGTCGTAAGTGTTTTATTAGATAAACCAGCTACATAGCTTTTAGAGATTGAAGACATCTTAGAGTTTATTTGGTTGAGAACTTCCAGGATCCACCTAACAGTAAGCCCTGGGTGAAGACATTTAACTTTCCCCAGCCTCAATTTCCCCATTTCCAAAGTGAATCATACAGGGCCAGTGTTAGGATCAAGTAAAATGAATGTCAAAGGACTTGGTAAACTGTAAAACTCTAAATGCATAGAAAGAAACTGAAGACAGTTTGTCTCTCTAGCAGTTCACATAGCTTATTAAGTGACTCAAAGGAACTCAGCTACCATTTGCCTGATAACCATCATTCATTTCTTTTAATGTTCTTTTTTTAATTATTATTTTTTAAAGACAGAGGCTTGTTCTGTCACTCATGTGTGACAGAGTGCAGTGGCATGATTGTAGCTCAATACATCCTTGAACTCCTGGGCTTAAGGGATCCTCCCCCCTCAGCTTCTTGAGTAGCTAGGACTACAGGTGCACCCCACTACACCGAGCTGATTTTTAAATATTTTTTGTAGAGATGGGGTCCTGCTGTGTTGCCCAGGCTGGTCTCAAACTCCTAGCCTCAAGCAATCCTTTTGACTCCCAAAGTGCTGGGATTATAGGCATGGGCCACCATACCTGGCCACCATTATTCATTTCATTATACCACTTTGCTTAATTTTTTACTTCATTGATTAAAGAAATAATGTATTTCTTGAATTCTCATACTACTTCCAGGTTTTTAAATAATGGTCAGGGTAATAATGCTTTCTTTTTAAAGAACAAGGCAAGAAAATGACCTCATTATGAGGGATAACTATGGAAGCTCATTTTTGTCTCATTTTTCCCACTTAAATAGTATATAACAGATTTCGTTACTTTGGAAAGCAATACTTTTAATGATAAATCTTGCATTAAAATGATATAGATAGAAAACATTAAAAATAGTTTTATTCTTGAGCTTCATAATCCAGGAGAAAGTTTATGTAGTATTCTCTAGTGATGCTCCAAAGCATTTGCACCCTTGTGGTTCAGTATAAACTTAGAAATTTCAAGAGGTTGGTAAAAAAAAAGGCCTTTACTCCCATATGGCCTGAGAGGATACACTGCTGATTCTTCTCAAAATTAACAGGGCTATTGAACTTCCTCTTTCTTTAGCATACATTCCCCCACCCCCATTGAAATAGAAAAAGGGAGGCTTAAACGGTTTCTTTGAATTGAGAAACTGTTTTCCTGAGAATGGAAAGACTTTAGAAAAAATGTGTTGCCGTTTGAAAACATACTGGGGGTTAGGATCTTTCCCTTCGGGATCCTGTTTTCCACTCTCATCTCTGATTCGAAAAACAGTTGGGGTGGCTTTCAAAGCGTAGGAGGTTTTTTGGTCTCAAAAGTTCTTGCTAGTGCTTTGAGAGATAAAGAGTGAGGTATTCTTCATCAGCAGCATCTTATCATCCACCAAACTTCACCATGTCCCTATCGTGGTGTGTAGGCCCTGCTGTGCCACGTTCAAAGGAGTAATTTCTCCAAGGCAGCTGCAACTTTACATGGTGTTAGAGTCTTGTACCGCGACCGGTCAGAATAAACCTGAAGTGTTATTGTATTGAAAGTACTCCTTTACCAAGGAAATGAAATGGTTAAAAGATACTGATATTTCTAGAAAACGACACGCATTCCAGATTGTGTAATTAAGAGAAATCTATGGATTTCTAACTAGGTACTAGAGAAAGCCTGATCTTAGTGGGTGGAGAAGAAGGAAACAATTCAAAAGAGAAAACAACTATTAGGCCCAAGGGAAAGGTCACTGTTAGAAACAGTTTTCTGTCAATTCACTTTAATCTGAATTGAAATTTTTGTTTGTGAAATTTGTGTGATATATTTCTGTGCAGAACTGATAATGCTATCAAGAACCACTGGAATTCTACAATGCGTCGGAAGGTCGAACAGGAAGGTTATCTGCAGGAGTCTTCAAAAGCCAGCCAGCCAGCAGTGGCCACAAGCTTCCAGAAGAACAGTCATTTGATGGGTTTTGCTCAGGCTCCACCTACAGCTCAACTCCCTGCAACTGGCCAGCCCACTGTTAACAACGACTATTCCTATTACCACATTTCTGAAGCACAAAATGTAAGCCATTCCTGAGAATCTAGTTTAATGAGAGAGATGGCTAGTTTAGCTCCAGGTGATAATCATACTTTGCAGTTGTATACTTTTCAGAGAACTTTCCTGAGCATGATCATGGCCAGTCTTCACCTATGCCCTTTGAAGTAGATAGGATGTAGGTATTGTTTGTTACTCCTGGTTTATGTCTCCAGAAACGAGGATGGTAAGTGCTTTGCCCAGGGTGACACAGCTCATAGAGATAGTGCTGACTAGAAAACGAGCTGTCTGATTCTAACTTGCTGCTTCAAATCTAATTGGAAGGCAACTTTTGAATGTAAATTTACTTAAGGTACTATTGAAGAATAGGGGAATGGAGTCGCATTTGTAGATGTAATGTTTTTCTCTTCCAAAATGAAAAGGGAAGGTAGTATTATGTTTAAAGAGGAGAGAGTTTGACACTGAAATTCAGTGGTTATGGTATGTTCCATTCTGGTAGTGATCAGGCAGACGTGTCTTAATTTATTCACTCAGTAAATGTTTACCTTCTTACTCTGAGCCAGGAGCAGAACTTTGTGACATTCATTTTCTGATGTCTCCTTTCAGTCTCCATTGGATCAGTGTGATCCCTTCCTTATTTCTAGTATTTATATTTAGGGAAAGGGATAATCCATAATAGGTGGAAAAATAAGAAGAGAGGGAAAAAAAAATCGAGAAACTTTAATCTTAAGACCAACAATAATAAATGATGAAACGTACCCAAGAATAGAGAGCTCATATGCAAATTATATGCAAAGCATGTTCTTAAATAGTTTTTATTCTTCTCTGTTCGTGGATTTGACTACAAACTTTACAGAAAGGTCTCAGAAGAATAAATTGTCATAAGTCCTGTGCTTTTTATTAAAACTCAAAATTATTCCAAGAAAAAAAAATATATATATATATTTTTTGAGACGAAGTCTCGCTTTGTCGCCCAGGCTGGAGTGCAGTGGCACCATCTCGGCTCACTGCAAGCTCCGCTTCCCGGGTTCACGCCATTCTCCTGCCTCAGCCTCCGAATAGCTGGGACTACAGGCGCCCACCACCACGCCCAGCTAATTTTTTGTATTTTTAGTAGAGATGGGTTTCACCGTGTTAGCCAGGATGGTCTCGATCTCCTGACCTCATGATCCGCCTGCCTCGGCCTCCCAAAGTGCTGGGATTACAGGCGTGAGCCACCGCGCCCGGCAAGAAAAATATTTTTATTTACCAACAGCTGGTACCATCAGTTTTTCCCATAGAAACAATTTTCAAACATTCATTAATGTATTTTAGAATATATTTTTTGTTGTTTTTTCATTGTGTTTTTCTGTAATTAAGGAACACATCCCAAAATTTAAAGTGCTTGTCAGCACTTCCCAAGGATTGATGAGGACTTTACATTTTTTTCACTATGTTCCTTTAGCTGTTTAGCCATTTCAAAGGCCTGGCTAAATTTCACATTAAAAGGTTTTTTAAAATTGTTCAGTGTATTTTATCAGTAAAGTGTTTTTTTCTCTCAGTCCCAGAACAAAACCTTAGCATATGTAGCCTGAATGACGTGGCCTTTGTTTTGTCTTTTCCATCTAGGTCTCCAGTCATGTTCCATACCCTGTAGCGTTACATGTAAATATAGTCAATGTCCCTCAGCCAGCTGCCGCCGCCATTCAGGTAAGATCATTGATCATTCACTGTTCAAAGCACCACTTTTAAGAAATCCTTATTTCTTTCATCTAAACACGTATTTTCACCTGAGCAACTGAAGTAAAAAGGAAAAGGAACATGGAGAGGAGAGCAGAGTCTTGGCCAGCAATCTATTCATCTTGTCTTCTAGAATGAGTTTGCTCTAGAGTTTTCTGATTCTTTGATGTTGCAAGATGAAATAACTCATCAGTCAGCATCTACTCTTGTCTGAGATTTCACATCACTCCCTTAAGTCTGAAATAACATTGACAGAGACTTCTGTAGGAGCCAATTTGGTTGGTGTTGTTTTCGCAGTGAGGCTCTTTGGCCTGTGTGGTACCTCATGACCATATTGGCTACACCTATTGTATTTGCAGCTTCCAGTCAGACCTTTGTCTTTATTTCCCTTACCTTGTAATTTCAGAGACACTATAATGATGAAGACCCTGAGAAGGAAAAGCGAATAAAGGAATTAGAATTGCTCCTAATGTCAACTGAGAATGAGCTAAAAGGACAGCAGGCGCTACCAGTAAGACTGTCGTCATGTGCTTGAATGAGGGGATAGCAGCTTTGCCTCAGTTTACCTAAGCACTCTTCTCTTCTAAATATTACACTTACCAAGGCTCTATATATCCTTTCAGAATGTCTCAACACAAGAAGTTGCTTGTAGTAAAATGTAGTTTGTATCAGAATATATGCTGATTAAATTGGAAGCCGTCTTTTTGTAATTGCAATAAAAATGCAATATCCACTTATGATTGTTATCATCAATTTTTTTTTTCTTCAGAAGGACTATAATCAGTTTAAAGACTAGCAAAGATAAAATGAATGAAAATCTGCATTTTCTACAGAGCTATGTATATGGTACCATTTTGGTTTTTTTCTATTATTTTGTTAACCTATATTTTCATATTTTATAATTTCAGATATGATTTGATGCAGGTTCAGTATATACATGTAAAAGGTTATATATAAACCTCTTCATAAATAACATTAGCTGCTCTCTTTTATTTGCACGTGTGAAAGTGATGTGGGCCATTACTGAATTCTGACATCTTTAGCGACTGGACAGCCAACTGGGATGGCTCCTTGTGCTTTGTAACATATATAGTTAACCAACAAAGACAATAAAAGAGAAGTGATGCCCAGTAGGTGTTCCTAGGGGTAAATTTATTTTTGTTAAATAATAAGATGATTATGTGCACATGCTAGTTCTACCACTTTTTAACTTTAGTTAATGTTTTGCAATTTCTCCTGTTGTGTGGTCATACTGTAAGGAGACTTCTGTTAATTTGCTCTTCTGCTTTCCTAACCACGTTGATTTGGCAGTGCTTCACTGCATCAATGCAATCTGTAGCATTAGAAAGGGATAGAAGCAACAAGAATATGTGTAGATCAAAGCAACTCTGCCTCCTGAGTCCTCTAGCTTTTTTGTGGTTAGAATGCAAATAGGACAGTTCTTCAGTTCTTCACTCACAGCAAGCATTTATGGACCTTGGCAAATTATATTAAAGTGGAATTTTAAAACAATACGAGAATTATACTTTGAAATATAGACCTATGATTTGACATTTTTACAAAATTATAGCAAGGTAATCATATAGTAGGTACAACCTCTAGCACTATTAAAAACAGGGTCTTGCATTGATAAAAGGAAACATCTTGACAACTGTTTCATAGGCGTAAGTTTGGGATGATGCAACTACTCTTATCTTTCCTCCAACAGCATCTGATACCTTGTGCAACTTCATTGCTAAGTTCCTTCTCCCTTTCTTCTCTCCTGTCTTTATTTCTACACCCTTCCCCCTTCCTTAGACACAGAACCACACATGCAGCTACCCCGGGTGGCACAGCACCACCATTGCCGACCACACCAGACCTCATGGAGACACTGCACCTGTTTCCTGTTTGGGAGAACACCACTCCACTCCATCTCTGCCAGCGGATCCTGGCTCCCTACCTGAAGAAAGCGCCTCGCCAGCAAGGTGCATGATCGTCCACCAGGGCACCATTCTGGATAATGTTAAGAACCTCTTAGAATTTGCAGAAACACTCCAATTTATAGATTCTGTAAGTAGAATTGTGAAGGGAAGTTAACGATTCTAGAAGATCAATTAGAAAACCCATTTCTTAAATCATTGCCATTTTCTATAGCCAAGATGTTGTTAGCATGTATTAATGTAAAGGTAGAAGTATGATTTTCATCTTCATTCGTATGTTTTCTCAAAGATCTGATTTCATAGCCTACCGAGACAAAAGTATTTATAAATACTTACAAAACAGGACTTTTGAAGGAAGAGTTTTTTTCACATTTTCACACTTTTCCTTCAAAAGTCATATTTTTAAAAATAGTCAAATTGATGACTTACAAAGCAGAGCTTGGATTATGGGAATGGAATGGTGTTTGAGTTACTTTTAACTTTTTTTTTTTTCTTTGCTTCATGGTGCTTCTCTAGAATTTTATCTTGCTTTTGAATGGCACATTAAGGGTTTGCTTACTCAGAGCTGAAAGCCATCTTTTAGTGTATTTGAAGTGATAATCAGCTCCTTGGTCATACCTGGCTCTTTCCACAAAATGCTGATTATTGATTACTGGTCCTATTGCTTCACTGAGATGAATCATCTTTAGTGAAACAAATTTGTATTCAGCACCTCCTCAGCAAACACTTGGTTCCTTTCCCAGTTGGTTAAAAAGCATTTATTGCACTCATTGGATAGGAGATGACCATTGCCATAATATGCCGTCTAGAAAAGGTCTTCATTTTGCTTTCCATTGCATGCAGATGTAGAGTGTCGGGAGGTCCTTACAGCACGTCAGAGGGCCAGCCTCGAGGCAGCCCGCTAGACCCCGCTCTACTGCAGTATAACAGAGCAACTGCTCATCTTGAAGCTGTTGCTCAAGAAGCCAAACCAATGGGCCCAGTGTTTGCTTTGCGTTGAGCATCTCTCTCTCAGTGCTGTGTTTCAGGTGATGATGGCACACACTGTCTCAAAGTTCTGTGCCTCCCACATTGTTTCAGGATTCTTCATCATGGTGTGATCTCAGCAGTTTTGAATTCTTTGAAGAAGCAGATTTTTCACCTAGCCAACATCACACAGGCAAAGCCCTACATCTTCAGCAAAGAGAGGGCAATGGGACTAGACCTGCAGGAGAACCTAGCCCAAGGGTGAACAAACGTATGTTGAGTGAGAGTTCACTTGACCCACCCAAGGTCTTAGCTCCTGCAAGGCACAGCACAATTCCGCTGGTCATCCTTCGAAAAAAACGGGGCCAGGCCAGCCCCTTAGCCACTGGAGACTCTAGCTCCTTCATATTTGCTGACGTCAGCAGTTCAACTCCCAAGCGTTCCCCTGTCAAAAGCCTACCCTTCTCTCCCTCGCAGGTAGAACACAACTTCTGCACAGCTGTTACTCATTTTCAACAGACACCTGAGCCTTAATAATCTAGAAACTAATACTTCGGAACAAATGACTAATTACTGCTGCCTTCGCTGATTTCATTCCGTAGTTGAATCTAGCTGTTGCTAAGTTATACTGCCTTCCAAAGTTTAGGCTGTCTGCAGGCTAACTGTTGATTTTGGCATCATTCTCTCTCTTTTACTTTTTGGGTGGTTTTGAAAGATAGTTGCATGAAACGTACTTTTATTTCCTTCAACACTAGAGTTTAACATTTCTGTCCCTTTTTTTTTTCTCCCATCTGATCCCTCCCTTTAAAATTGTTAACATCATTTCTGCCTCGTTGTTCATTTATTTTTATGCGATTCACTGACCCAGGGGAGGAGGGAACCAAATTGTGTTTATATAACATTTGGGGTGCAACTAGAAAATTTAAAGGTTCCAATTCATCTTTAAGTGGAAGAGTTTGGGAAGAAGAGGAGAAACAAGTGCTTAAGGAAAAGAACATATTTTTAATTTCAGTTTCTCAACATTGGCTCTTTTGAGTTGTGCCATGCTATTTTACTAGTGCAGTTTTTGCCAACGAATATTTTTATTTCGTACAGCTTTTTCTAAGGCATGAAAATTACAATGCTTATCAGAGATTTGTGTTCCTAAATTATTTAAATAATTAAATTTAGTAGGTAATTTGGTACTTTAAAACATTTTTCCAGTTGTATCTGTTGAATTTGTTTTAAGAACAGATTTAGGTATGATATAGGTATATACATTTGGGAAACACTGAATCAAACAAAAAGTAAAAAGAAGGTTTCTTAGCTGGGCATAGTGGCATGGGCCTGTAGTCCTAGCTACTGGGGAAGCTAAGGTGAGAGGATCGCTTGATCCCAGGAGTTCAAGTTCAGTCTGGGGAATGTAGCAAGACCCCATTTCTTTAAAAACTTTTTTTTTAACTGCAGGCTTTCTCAGAGTTATTAATATGCCGTTGTGCCTTGTGAATTTCCAGGAGAAGATTACAATATGTTGTGTTTCCCAAATTTATTTTACCTTGGAATTCTTTATGGAACACCTAGTTTTTTCCCAGAACTTTAGTGTTCTGAGAGACACAGTTTATTATTCAAGAATTTTCCACATAATGTAAACCTTTTGTAATACTAATTTTGGTTCATATATTATTAAAGAGAAAAAACAAAGTATGAAAGGAACCTATTAATTATTAACTATTATTTTCCCCCAAATCACTAAAGCCTTTTAAATGTTAAGAAAGAACACATCTCATTATCTTTAATGATAAGCGTCATTTATTGAGAATATTTTCTCACAGTTTTGCAAGTTTTTCAGCATTGACCCTAAATTTTATTTCTTGGAAACCACACCCAAATCTTGGGTGCTCAGTTGAAATAAAACAATACCCTAGTCAACATGACATGCTTGTTAGCATCTTTATTATTTAATATAGTGGGTCAGTAAAACATTCTTGTTATCTAGGTGTGATTTTTAAATTGTGATTTTTAAATTTAAAGCATTGCCATCTAATCTAAGTAATTTTTTTCTTTTTCTCTATGTTTAGTTCTTAAACACTTCCAGTAACCATGAAAACTCAGACTCGGAAATGCCTTCTTTAACTTCCACCCCTCTCATTGGTCACAAATTGACTGTTACAACACCATTTCATAGAGACCAGACTGTGAAAACTCAAAAGGAAAATACTGTGTAAGTCTTTGGTTCAGGAAATAAAATTATTTATCTTATTTACTTATATTTAGTTAATGGAATATAGTCCCCAGATGTCTGATCCACTTGTATGTGCATAATTTTACTGACCACTTATATATAATTATGTCTATTCTCACGTTGACTATATCTGTCCTGGGCATATTTCAACTACCTACTGGTAGATGGGAAGATAAACTAAATTACCCTTGTAACTTACTCCAAAATTTCCTATCTATGCACAAGTAGTTTTCATAAAACTTATCCATTCAGTTTGTTTGTTCCCTCCATAAGGCCTTCTTATGAAAGCCAGATTTTCAACCTCCTTTCCTCTCTAATTATAAGTTTCAGAATAAGAATGAGTATGATTTCTTACCTAGTTTGTATTTTTATTTAATTTTATTTGTTTATTATTTATTTATTTTTAGTTTGTATTTTTTAATCTTATTTTTCTTTTTGAATTTATGTGTAGATAGGACCTCTTCTGACATCCCCAGGAATATTATATGATTAGAAGCCAAGGGATGAGTAAGCAGTCATTTTTATTCAATAAAGCCTTAATCAATTCAGAAAAATGGTAGAGAAAGTGTGAATTATCAGAAACCTTGAAAAGAAATGCACTCTTATTTCGAAGTACAAAAAGTAAATTTTGAAAGGTTAACATGTTTTGTAGTATGGGCTCTGTTTTCATGAATAGGGAAAACTGATTTATAAATGACATCAGGTCTTCTTGATACTCATAGTCTTATACAGATCATAGGCACTATATGTGTCTTCAGAGCCATTAAGGAAAGATGGAAAATCATTTAATGCTTTTATTCTTCGAGATATAATATTTTGAAATATTTGAAAATATGTGATATGCATATTCTCTTTTTCTTAACGAATAATATGATTAATCAGCATACCCAATTCCGAATCCATAACAGAGTTTGTTGTATTCAGTGGAAAAATATTAAATGTAGCAGGTAAAGCCATGTAGGGACATGTATTGTTTTATATTGAACCACTGTTTCTTTTCTTTTTAAAGTTTTAGAACCCCAGCTATCAAAAGGTCAATCTTAGAAAGCTCTCCAAGAACTCCTACACCATTCAAACACGCGCTTGCAGCTCAAGAAATTAAATACGGTCCCCTGAAGATGCTAGTAAGTTCTAGAAAAGTTCTTGGGTTTAGTTGGTTTGTTAGTCCCGTCAGAAGTTCCCTCTGATGCAAAAATACCCACTCTTCCCTTTAGCCTCAGACACCCTCTCATCTAGTAGAAGACCTGCAGGATGTGATCAAACAGGAATCTGATGAATCTGGAATTGTTGCTGAGTTTCAAGAAAATGGACCACCCTTACTGAAGAAAATCAAACAAGAGGTAAACACGAAATCCTTTGGAAGCAACAAGCTGAGAATCCTGCCCACTTTGTTCCTTGTGTGCAGCTTGCTGTGTCTGCCATTGGCACTGTGCAACACTACCACTTTTCATGCAAGATTTTCATACAAGGTGCAGTGAAAAGGTACTGCCAGACTGTAGGCATCATTGGCCTTTCCTTTGGGAAGCCGAGCCATCTCTATCTACTTCATGTTTGGACAGAAAACATGCTAGAGAGGATCAAGAAAAGGGTTTTTAATGTACTTTTAAACATTATTGATTATAGAAAGTTGATATTTCGTTTTTAGATGTGAAGAATTGGAATTTAAATGAAAATAATAGTACCTTTAATTCATTGTATTAAAAAAAGGGAATCTAACCTGCAAGGATCAAAGTTTTAGCTTGTTGGCCACAGTTGTTTTCCAGCAGGTTAGATACAGTGCTGCTTGAATTTATTTTCATGTAAAGATAAGTATTTGATATTTTTTCATAGTTAAAAATCTGATTTGCTTATTCAGTAATACAGAGTTTTACCAGAAGTGTGATTAAAAACCAGTCTTTTGTCACCAAAAGACCCTTTATGTCACCAAAATAAAATCCTTGACAGATACAACGCTACTAGGTATATCATTAAAATATATTTATAATAGAATAAACACCTAGAATCAGAACATTGGTTGAAAACATAGGAGCTTTATGGGCAGTAAATTTGGAGCTAGTCACATTTTAAATTTGCCAACAGTGGTTCTTTGTTGAATCCAGAAGATAGAGCAAAATGTTACACTGATAGTGTAAGTTAGCAACATAGTTTTATATAAGTATTTGAGGGACTGGCCAGAAATATACTCCTGACTGTACCTGTTTCATAGGAAGTTCTAGAAACAACAAAGCAGTTTCTATATGCTTTCAGGTGGAATCTCCAACTGATAAATCAGGAAACTTCTTCTGTTCACACCACTGGGAAGGGGACAGTCTGAATACCCAACTGTTCACGCAGACCTCGCCTGTGGCAGATGCACCGGTAAGTATGTGTGCACCGGCCCCTAAGTTGTTATATGACGCTGGCGCCTCACACAGTCCTGTATGTGGCATGTGGGGCTGCTGCGGTTTCAGCACTGCCTCTTTAAGGCATCTTATTTCTAAATATTCTCCTGTGCATGGTTTTTAAAAAATGATTATTAATGTAGAGTATAAAGTTGAGTTTTTTCATGTATTAGAAACGTTGCAGACTTTTTCATTATTTGTTTTCTTATGATATGAGTGCCTTTGCCATTTAAAAAAATCAACCACATGGATATAAAAACTATGTTAATTTTTATATTTTCCTTTATTTGTCTTCTAAATAATATTGTCTTCTTGTTAAGTTGTCTGTTGTTTGGTTTGTGTAGCATCTCATGGTATCAACCAGTGTCTATAGCAGATGCCCAGTATTGTACCCAATTGCTTTGGGTTACTACCACCATTTTTAAAGTTTATGATTTGTGAATGGTTGTCCTTACGTCTTAAGGAAAATCAGAGCTATTAACAACTGCTGAGATTTATTTAGTAGGTACTAAGTGGTAAGTACTATTCTAGGGACTTTCAATGAATTAATTCAATTAATTCTCACAAGTATCCTGTAAGGTTGGTATTACTTTTATTAATTTTTATTTTTTTGAGACGGAGTTTCGCTCTTGTTGCCCAGGCTAGAGTGCAATGGCACGATCTCAGCTCACCACAACCTCTGCCTCCCGGGTTCAAGCGATTCTCCTGCCTCGGTCTCCCGAGTAGCTGGGATTACTGGCATGCACCACCACACCCGGCTAATTTTGAATTTTTAGTAGAGACAGGGTTTCTCCATGTTGGTCAGGCTGGTCTGGAACTCCCGACCTCAGGTGATCCACCCGCCTCAGCCTTCCAAAGTGCTAGGATTATAGGCCTGAGCCACCGCGCCCGGCCAGGTGGGTATTACTATCATTTCTATTATGTCAACCGGAAAACAGAGGCACAAAGAGGCTTAGTCATTCGCTCAAGATTATATACCTAATAAGGGATGGTGCTGGGTTGGAACTCAGGTCTTGTTCTAAATTCCCTACTCTTTACCATTTTTTGCCAATAATTTATAGCTCTAAAGTATTGATAGTTCTGTACCAGTATATGAAATAAAGTGTTCTCTCCCCAGAACTTAGTTAATCTTCTGTTTTGAAAGGCATGTATTTATTAATTCATTCAGCAGATGTTTTTTGAGTGCCTAACACATGCCTAGAATTCTGGGATCCCGAAGGAGCTTTGTGTTGTGGTGATGTTTGCCACAGTGGGATTACGTTTCAGACATAGTTGAGTTCTCCTTTTAGCTCGTAGTGAGGAGAATTTCTGGCAGATAACTGCATTTTTTTATGCTAATGTGTATCATCTCATAGTAATCTACTCTCCACAGTGTTAGAGAAATGTTGGCTCTCATATTATCCAACCTCATTTAAATTTCAAATTATTCTCTTCCCTTTAGAATATTCTTACAAGCTCCATTTTAATGGCACCAGCATCAGAAGATGAAGACAATGTTCTCAAAGCATTTACAGTACCTAAAAACAGGTCCCTGGCGAGCCCTTTGCAGGTAATTACTATTCCAACATTGGTATTTTAAAATTCATTTGCTGAAAAACTGTCATCTTTGATGGTGGTGGTGGTGGTGGTGGTGGTGGTGGTGGTGGTAGTGCTGGTGGTCTGTTTTTTGTTTTCAACATTTTAACATAGAGGAGTAATGCTTTTATACTATTTCTTGATGTCTAGAAAAATCCAATAATTCCTTTTTGCTACTCACATGAGACATGCTAGAAATTTTTGAGTGCAGATTTCCCAAAGCATGATGAAATGAAACATTTCTTATTGTGACTGAGACTAAGATCATGTATTACACGTGTGTCACTATCTTCTTCTGCCCTCAAATGTTTTATAAAAATATATCGATATAGTTTACTTTATTCCAAATTTTTTATTTTTTATGCTGTATCCCTAGGCAACCAAAGCTCAGAGACTGTTCCAATTTTAAATGAAGTCTGAAATTAGTCAGACAGAAAATAATTGCAATGTATTTGACTGTCAGAATAAGAAAGTCAACTGTCAATGTTGTGAGGCCAATCTGAAGTTGACCATCTGCTGTGAGGTTTTAATATCAAAAGAGATTTCCCTTGTAACCCTAAAGTGGGTGTGTGTTGATGAAATATAACAAATTCCAAATTAATCCTGAGCCAAATGTAAATAAGAATGCAAATTTTGCTTCCCTAAATTATTTAAAGCAGTTTCTAACATTAAATAGCCCAATACCCAGCCACCTGCAGAGCCCTCTCTCCTCCATCCCCCTGTGCCATGCAGAGGGAAACTTCATAACCCTAGAGAAATTGAAGAGCCTGGATTCAGAAGCTGAAAGTCATATTTCTTGCTGTAAGTTAAATGGCACGATCATAGGATAGCAACCTTTGAGAGTCTGCCCATTCCCTTAAAGGGGTTTCCCATCCTTGTGATAGTTTCTCATTCCAAATTGTGAGAATCTTAAAACTTGCCCTGTTTAAGTATTTGCGATGCTTAGTTTTTCAGGTTTTGTTGTTGTTGTTTTGTTTTTTGAGACAGGGTCTTACCCCGTGGCCCAGGCTAGAGTGTAGTGGGGTGATCTCAGCTCACTGCAATCTCCACCTCCCAGATTCAAGTGATTCTCGTACCTTAGCCTCCCAAGTAGCTGGAATTACAGGTGTGAGCCACCGGCACCCAGCTATTTTTTTTGTATTTTTGGGTAAAGACGGAGTTTTGCCATGTTGGCCAGGCAGGTCTCGAATTCCTGGTTTCAAGTGATCTGCCCGCCTCGGCCTCCTACAGTGCTGGGATTACAGGTGTGAGCCACCGCACCTGGCCAATGCTTAGTATTATTTTGAAATAAGGGTTGCAAGCACATTTTGTTTAATTAAATCAGATTGATTCCTTCCTGGCCTTTCTCTGACAGCAATTGTTTTGGTAAAATGTCTGTGGACTGGAGTGTGAGACAGGGAGTCAGTATTTATGGGGAATCTGGACAAGTTCCTATGTCAGTGAGTCTAGAGTCGGCCCCGTGTGGAGAAGACTCAGAATATCACAAAGAGGCCAGACGCAGTGGCTCACACCTATAATCCCAGCACTTTGGGAGGCCAAGGCAGGTGGATAACTTGAGGTCAGGAGTTCGAGACCAGCCTGGCCAACACGGTGCAACCCCATCTCTACTAATCCCAGCTACTCAGGAGGCCGAGGCAGGAGGATCGCTTGAACCCACGAGGCAGAGGCTGCAGTGAGCCGAGATCGTGCCACTGCACTCCAGCCTGGGTGACAGAACGAGACTCCATCTCAAAAAAACTATCACAAAGAATTGGGAGATGAGGGAGAAAATGAACTCCACCCAGACATAAGAGGAACCCAGAAAGGGAATTACTAAGATTCCAAGGCAAAGGGCAGCCATTTCAGACTTTTCCTGAGAGCTATTCTTAGGTCCAGAAGGAAAGCTTTTTCTTTTTCTTTTTTTTTTCCTTCCCGTCTAAGTTACTTGGCCCTTGATTTCTAGAGAACAGAATTCAACTCCTGCTATTAGTGCTACTGATGTTTTAATTCAGTTAGATTAAGTTTTATGTATATTTTCTAACCTAGCCTGGGGCCAAGTTGTATTTGTAGTAGTATAGGAAAAGTCTGTTCTAAATTTCAAAAAGTAAACACATAAATATACTTGGGGACAGTTACCATTACATAAGTTGAAAACCCATAGTTCAGTATTGAACTTTATCAGTATATTTGTATTTTATTTAATGGAAATATTGGTTATCTCTGAAACTCAAAATTAAGTCGTAGCTCTACTTTATTAATCTGTATTCTCCTGTCTATCAGTGAGTCATACTGGCACTTTATGGATTCTAACATCTGTACACTGAGATTGTTGTGTATGGTGAAGGTAATATTTGTCAATTCTACCAAACTGAATAATTGAGACTTGAAAGTTAATTTTAGAGTCAATACTCCTGTCTAAACTGTATAGTTCACTGGTTTACACTGACCATATATGTTTTAATAATCTGCTATAAAGCCAGGCTCAGTAGCTCACACCTGTCATCACAACACTTTGGGAAGCCGAGACTGGAGGATAGATAGCTTGAGACCAGGAGTTTGAGACCAGCCTGCACAACATAGCTAGACTCAGTTTCCATTAAAAAATAATTAGCTGGGTGTAGTGCACACCTGTAATCCTAGCTACTTGGGAGGCTAGGGCAGGAGGATCCCTTAAGCCCAGGAGTTCAAGGTTACGGTGAGCTGTGATTATACCCCTGCACTCTAACCTGGGAGACAAGAGCAAGACCTTGTCTCTAAAAAAAATTTTTTAAGGCCGGCCGCAGTGGCTCACGCCTGTAATCCCAGCACTTTGAAGAGGCTGAGGCGGGTGGATCAAAGTCAGGAGTTCGAGACCAGCCTGGCCAACATGGTGAAACCCTGTCTTTACTAAAAATACAAAAAACTAGCCAGGCATGGTGGTGCACACCTGTAATTCCAGCTACTCAGGAGGCTGCAGCAGGAGAATTGCTTGAACCCAGGAGGTGAAAGTTGCGGTAAGCCCAGATCGCACCATTTCTCTTCAGCCTAGGCAATAGAGTGAGACTCCATCTCAAAAAAAAAAAAAAAAAATTAATCTGCTATAATAGATACTAATTTATTTTAAGAAATACTTACTGAATGTTGCTCTGCATACTTGCCAGTTGGGAGAAGAAAATAAATCTTCACTAAGTGAATGAATGCTATACACCAAGTATCTCCTTCATTTTATGTCATGGAGTTCTAGCTTCTGATACCACAGAAATATGTGATTTCTAAAATGTTTCAGACTATTGTGATAAGTATTGGAAAATGCGTCAAGTGACTCTAAATATTTAAACATATATGGCCTATATTTCATATAATCCTGACTCAGTAATATTTCTATGGATGTTTTTGTGCAATTTGTTAATTTTATTTGTTTAAAACACAGTGCTATTTCATACAGTTCTATTGATAATCCAATTTGACCTAATTAGGCATATTTCTCACACATGGTATTATTGAACATATTGCACATTTATTAAATGATATGTATTTTACTTAAGAGTACTTTATATAATCTCTGATTTTTGTAATTTGTAATTATAATAAATCAAATATTAAGTGGGATTTTAGGCAAACCATCTAGACATTTTTGTCATAATGCTTTTATTAAAACAGCAAAATAGGAGTTTCAAAATATTTTAAAATTTGAATACTTCTAAAATGTAAAATATTTGCAACTGGTGTAATGCAGTTGATCGTCTGTCCCTATAAATTGTCTAAATAACTTAGGTGCAAGAACAGTTTATTGAAGAACACAGGAACTGCGCAATTTTGTGTTTTATCATTTCAGTTTTAATCACCCCAGCTTGATTATGGCAATAACATTTTAGAAAAGCAATTATTACTGTTTTTGAGGCCCATATACTGGGCCATTACGGTTTTGCTTCTAACATACATATAAATGCACATGCTTATTTGTAAATATGTATAAATTACATTTGCTGTTTTAAAATTAGAAATGCCAAGAAGCTATGTGTTTGACATTTTATTATAAATTTTATACACATATAGAAGTGTGGAAAATATACTATGTTCTAGAGTTAACACTTGTTATCATTTTGCCATATTTACCTCATCTCTTTTTTTTTTCTTGAGATAGAATCTCACTCTGTCGCCCAGGCTGGGGTGCAGTGACGTGATATCAGGTCACTGCAACCTCTACCTCCCGGGTTCAAGTGATTCTCCTGCCTCAGTCCCCTGAGTAGCTGGGACTACAGATGTCCGCCACCATGCCCAGCTAATTTTTGTATTTTTAGTAGAGATGGGGTTTCACCATGTTGGCTAGGCTGGTCTCGAACTGCTGACCTCAAGTGATCCACCTGCCTCGGCCTCCCAAAGTGCTGGGATAATAGGTGCGAGCCACCGCGCCAGGCCTACTTCATCTCTTTTTTTATGAAGTTTTAATTTTGTTTTTAAATTTTTAATTTTTTTTTTTTTTGGAAACAGTGTCTTGTTCTGTCACCCAGGCTGGAGTGTAGTGGCACAATCTTGGCTCACTGCAACCTCCACCTCTCAGGTTCAAGCGATTCTTCTGCCTCAGCCTCCCAAGTAGCTGTGACTAAAAGCGCGTGTCACCACGCCCAGCTAATTTTTGGTATTTTTAGTAGAGACAGGGTTTCACCGTGTTAGCCAGGATGGTCTTGATCTCCTGACCTCATGATCTGCCCACCTTGGCCTCCCAAAGTGCTGGGATTACAGATGTGAGGCACTGCACCAGGCCGGTTTTTTTTTTTGTTTTTTTTGTTGTTGTTGTTGTTGTTTTTTTTTTGAGACAAGGCCTTGCTCTGTCACCCAGGCTGGAGTGCAGTGGCAAGATCATGGCTTGCTCTAGTCTACCTCCTGGACTCAAGCAATCCTCCTACCTCAGCCTCCTGAGTAGCTAGGAATATAGGCACATGCCACCATGTCCAGCTAGTTTTTTGTTTTGTTTTGTTTTGTTTTGTGTTTTTGTAGAGATGGGGTCTCCCTGTGTTGCCCAGCCTGGCCTCAAACTCCTGGGCTCAAGCAATACTTCTGCCTTGACCTCCCAAAGTGTTGGGATTACAGGCAGGAGCCACCCTGTCCAGCCTGAAGTATTTTAAAGTAAATTCCAACTAATATAACATTTTATTCCCATGTACTTCCAGATGTGTCTCTAAACATAGACATTTTTATATATAACCTAATACCATCATTACATATTTAACAATAATTCTTTAATCTTCTCATTCTCTGGTATATTTAAATTTCCCATTAATCCAAAAAAGAATCAAAATTGAAACAATTTCACACATTGCATTTGGTTAAGCCTCTTAAATCTCTTTTACTCTCTAGTCCAGTGCTGTCTAATAGAACTTCTACAGTGATGTGAAGGAAATTTCTAATATGCTGCTATCCACTATGATAGCCAGTGGCTTTTGAGCACTTGAAATATGGCAAGTGCTGCTGAGGAACAGAATTTTCAATTTGAATGAATTTAAGTTGCTTTAATTTAATAGCCACATTTCCTTACTCTCTTTCTGGAATCAGCCATTTCCCCATGGTGCTCTGAATCCTGTTAGTGAGAAATGGTGCATAGACACCAAAATCAGGGTGCTAAGTCTGCCCATTGTTATGTGGGTTGTCATTGAGATACAAATAATTTTTTTTTTTTTTTTTTTTTTTGAGACAGAGTCTCAGTCTGTCACCCAGGCTGCAGTGCAGTGGTACAATCTCAGCTTACTGCAACCACCACCTTCTGGGTCCAAGCGATTCTTCTGCCTCAATCTCCCAAGTAGCTGGGGTTACAGGCGCCCGCCACCACACTCGGCTAATTTTTGTATTTTTAGTAGAGACATGGTTTCACCATGTTGGCCAGGCCAGGCTCAAACTCCCAACCTCAGGTGATCTGCCTGTCTCAGACTCCCAAAGTACTGGGATTACAAGTGTGAGCCACCACACCCAGCCAAGATTCAGTGAATTTTAATAATCCAGAACTCTCCATGTATCCCCTAATCTATAATCTACAGTGCTTAAATAGAGGCTTTTATAAGCCATTATGTACAATCATGTTATGTTTGTTTTTTTAAATTACTTAGTCTTTTTCCAAAAGGAATTTGCAACAGCTGCATAATCTTATAATCATTGTGTTTCTTTTATTTTTTTCACAGTTGTTTTAATTTTAAATTGTAAAAGCAAACAGGATATTCTTACAATAAAAATGTTCTGAGATTTTTTTATATTTGTGTCTTTCATGTGGCCCAGAATATATGAGATTTTCATGTCGTATCATTGTCAGTATTCAGCCTTTTCTCCACATTGTGTGGGGTGGAGGATAGAGTATAGAAGCTTATAAAATGGTCACAAATGAGTAAGTAGTGAAAACAGTCAGCCTAGAAAGTGTGCATTTGTGGCAGGAAAGGCACTGTGGAATGCTGCTGGATTCCGCCATTCAGTAGTTACCCGAGAGAGACCGAGGCAGACGCACAGCTCCCTCCTCAGCAAGGAGAAAAGAGTTGCCTGCTTTCCTCAGCATGCTTTCCATTTCCTTTATGTTTTGAAATAAGCACATTATGCTAATCAACTTTTCTTAAGGTAGACATTTTTATTGGTAGATCAAAAACTCTACTTTAAGTTATAAGCCTTCTGAACTTCTGTATTTTTCTCTTAAATTATAATTTCCTTTTATTCCTATTTAAAACCCAAGTGTAAAAGATGTGTTCATAGGCTTTCTACTCACTCACTTTCCTCTTTTTCGTAACCACAGAATGACAGCCTTAAATTTTAATTTCCTGACTTGGCTTGCCCGTGGCCTGACTTTTTTAAAACAAGAAATTTAAGTTAAAGAAATTTCTCCAGCCATTATTATTTAAACACATTTGCACAGCATCAAAGAATTGTAAAATATTGCTAGCAGTTGATACTCTCCTTAGCTCTCGGTTCAGTGTGTTTTAGATTGCTCCTATCTTTATGTTATTTGTTTATGAACTTTTATATTTTTCAAAAAATAAGGCAAATCCTTTTTGCCTTATAGGCATTGATAAGCAGTATAATAAACAAGCATATGGGGGCAACAGAACCTGGGTTCCAGGCTAGACTCTACCATTTTCAAATGGCATGACTTTAATTCATCAAGTGAACAAAATTAAGCAAACTATAAGTTCGGGACCATGGAATATCCTTCACTCATCACACAGGTTACTGTGAAGATCAAATGGATATAATATTGCTTTCAAGATGGCGGCACACTTGCCACTGTACACCGGTGGTATATTAGGCAGAGGCTCCACATAGTCCCTGTCCTTGAAATGCAGGCAAGAAGCCCTCACCAAAGGCCAGGGTGGTTTTTTGGGTTTTTTTGTTGTTTTGTTTTTTTCATTGTGGTATATTATTTCCTCTGGCATGCTATTCCCTGTCCCACTCCTACAGAACTGTGTCAGTGGGTCACCAAAAGAGAGAGCTGATTCAACTGATTCCTTGAAATAAAGGTAGTCAGACCTCGCGGTATGATGGAGATGAAGCAACTGATTTACTGGTTTTCTCTATTTTTCTGCTGCTTGTGTTGGCATTTAAGCAGACATGGAAACCGTCTGCTCACGACAGAGACCTTTCTGAGCCTTTTTCATCTAGTGTGCTGTGCTGACCCGCTCCCCTGGATGCCTGCACACTCATTTGGTTCTCCCTTTTGGTCACTTTTTTCCACTTACCCTGGCAGAAGTTCACATAGCTGTCAGTAGTAACTCAGTGACCTGCTTTCAAAAAATGTTATAAATTAAGCAGCTTTTCTGTGTACAGCTTTTGGGTTGAACTGAGAAGGGCTAAGTGAAGGGAGAAGCTATGTTGAGCTCAGAGTCAGAATGCCCTGCCCCAGACATTTTGAGATGTGGATTTTTCATTTGTTTTGTTTGGTGACACTTAGAGAGAATAAACATTCTGAGATAAAATCTTCCTTGGGCAGGCCAGCAAAGATAGAATTGCTTTAGAGCAATTTGGCTCTGGTCTTAATCTTTAATAGTCTGGAACTCATATGTGACTAAGGAAAAGAATATTGCAAAAAGTTGTGCCACCCTAGGCTATATCATATAAACTTAGAAAGTCTATCAACATGTAAGGTGAAGAGACCTCTAGAGACATCTGGGACAAACTCCAAATTTGGGAAAGGTCCATCCACATCCATCCACATTTGCAATTGTTAATTTAGGCTTGGGAAGTGGAGGCATTGGTGGATGAGGCAACTTCTAGTCACCATCTTGACTTTTAATTCCCTAACTTTTAAGATTATTTTCTGTAGAAAATCAGCAGTGCTGAAGTTGGAGGCATTTAATTGATTTGTGCCAACCTAAGGAAGCATTTACTCTCGAGAAAAGTTAGGTAACCATTAACCTTAGCTTAGCAACATTTCAGTTTAAGCTTATCCCTGACTTTCAAGAGACAACTAAAGATTTCTACAGTCTATCTTATAACTGATCCATTTTTTCAAAAGATATCCCTTTGGGAAGGAATTCTCATTTTTAGAATTTTAGTCCAGAGTAAGTATTTTTTTTTCAGATAGATGAAATAGAATAAGCAGAAAAGTCTTATTTTTTTACTGTTTTAGATACCATTGATGCCTGCTTATTGTTTTAAAACAAAACATAATAAAAACATAATACCATCTGATGAGTTGCTTTGGTTTTACCTTTTTTTTTTTTTCTTCAGTTTATACAAGTTTCTTATTAGGTCAGCAAATTGTAAAACACATAATTTGTCAAGGCTTTTGAAGCCAGCAGATACTGGGTGAAGTTGCTGTATGAATATAATAATAAGAACCGTTTTTGTTCAGCTTGATGAAAAAACTATTCATGTTCTGAATGAAAATGTGAAGATTATCTAATTCTGACAGAAAACCACCTGTGGACATGGTCTTGTTTCTTTTTATTTCTTCTGTTTTCTACAAAGGATGGCAATATTTATTTAAAGTGCTTTAACAGGATATCCCAGTTAAAGCTTTGACAGACTGTTTATAGTTCACTTCTGCCCAGGGGCAATTAAAGGCACATTACAGGATAAGCAAGATGACTCCCCGGCCACAGGAGGAGGATGTGTGGGTAGGATTATTAATGTTGAAATGAATTATGATAGAGTGACATGTCTGCAAGAGCACCATGGGTTAGTAACTTCACAAGAATTCATATGCAGAAACCCATAATTCTCAGCATTTCTTTAGTGTAAATGAAACTAAAGTTTATGGAGAGAGAACAAGGAGAATTTGCAAAGATTCTGTATGACAGTATTTAAAAATATTCTTCCAGCACAAAGACATTAATCTTCCTTTGTCAAAAATAATTCTGTCTGCATGAAAAGTTGGCATGGGGCCCCAGGCTTCAGGTAAGATGGGAGAAAGGGAGCATTTCTTTTTTTTTGTACCAAAGTACTCAATCTTCTGATCTTCCTTGACTTTCATAGCATAGGCATATGTCTACTCTGACCAGTTTGTTTCATTTATTGTGGTAAGATGTGCTTGTCTTGTGCTTTCCTGGTGCAGAAAAGGAGCTCCCTCGGTCATGCTTGGTGGCCTTTTTGTTCCTACACACAGTGGTTCTTGTACACGGTGGCTACCACATCCTGGTGTTTGTCTGTTCTGGGAGAATCAGGCGTTCCAAGTCATCTTGGCTGCCCTAGCTCTGAGCTTCATGGAATATATGACTCAGAAATGCGATGCTTTCTGGAATTTGGATATTTCATTTTTATTTGTTTCTTGGTAAATTCTCTTTTGGCTTAGGAGAAGCTAACTATTTGGAAAGGTCTCTCAGAACTCTGATTACAAATATATGGTACCTTCTTCATAGTGATCTCATTTTTAAATACCTGGTCCTGGAGGAAGAGCTAAATATGAATAAAGTGATGAGCCATGTAAGGGATCTCACAGCAACACAGTCAAATTTCAAGTTGAAAATACATTCAGTTGATAATACTTAGTACTAGATTCTCCTGAACTGACTTTGGGAATTCTGAGTCAACCTAAGGACTATATTACAAAGGATCAGAACTTGACTTTTAGGCCAGGTGTAGTGGTTCATGCCTTGTAATCCCAGCACTTTGGGAGGCCAACGCAGGTGGATCACTTCAGTCCAGGAGGTTGAGACCAGCCTGTGCAACACAGCGAGACCCTGTCTCTACAAAAAATACAAAAATTAGCCAAGTGTAGTGTGCACCTGCCTGTAGTCCGAGCTACTGAGGAGGCTGAGGTTGGAGAATCAACTTTAACCCTGGAGATGGAGGCTACAGTGAACTGTGATCGTGCCAGCCTGGGCAAGGAGCAGGACCCTCTCTCACAAACAAAAACAAAAAAGACACAGAACTTGACTTTTAACAGGAAGCATAGTAATAGCATGCGTAAAATTGTTTTAACATAACATTTAAGATAATTTACACATTTAGAAAATTAATTCTGGCTTGTTGTAGTGGCTTATCCTTAATCCCAACACTTTGAGAGGTCAAGGCAGGAAGATCACTTGAGGCCAGGAGTTTGAGACCAGCCTAGGCAACATAGCGAGACCCACCCCCTCTACAAAAAAAATTTAAAAAAAAAAACATAGCTGGGCATGGTGACACACGCCTCTAGTCCCAGCTACTTAGGAGGCTGAGGCGGGAGGCTCGCTTGAGCCCAGGAGTTTGAGGGAGCTGTGATCATGCCCCTGCACTCTAACCTGGGCAACAGAATGAGGCCCTATGTCTAAAAAAAGAAAAATAGAAAAGAAAATTCTATATTGATTGAAGCCCAGCTAAATAGGAAAAAAAAAAATTCTAATAGGCCATTTTAAAGACTTTGGAAAAATTCTTTTTTTTTTTTTTTTTTTTTTTTTTTTGAGACGGAGTCTAGCTCTGTTGCCCAGGCTGGAGTGTAGTGGCCGGATCTCAGCTCACTGCAAGCTCCGCCTCCCGGGTTTTTTACGCCATTCTCCTGCCTCAGCCTCCCGAGTAGCTGGGACTACAGGCGCCCGCCACCTCTCCCGGCTAAGTTTTTGTATTTTTTAGTAGAGACGGGGTTTCACCGTGTCAGCCAGGATGGTCTCGATCTCCTGACCTCGTGATCCACCCGTCTCGGCCTCCCAAAGTGCTGGGATTACAGGCTTGAGCCACCGCGCCCGGCCAAGACTTTGGAAAAATTCTTAACCAGAGCAAAACAGAAACAATCCTGTCTTTCTTGGTTCTCACATTTCCATTCTCACCTTCATTCCGCTTCCCTCCATTCGTTTCAAGTATTTTTCTTTTCTGTGTGTATCTTTATGTAAATTTAAATTTACATACAAGATATTATGATATTAAGATATTTCATTCTACTTCCTGTTTTGTCACTTGTTCTTTAAGATCCAAGTTCTTGGCTCCACGTGCATCTAATCATTGCCATAAGCCCTGCATCGTACTCCATATTCACCATATTTTACTATTCACCTTCAAGTAGTCACTATAATATGTCACATTGTTGTAGCGACTGCAAATGCAAGCTCAGTAATTGAAAAGATAACATTAAATTTTGTTTTCTAACTGGTTTCCTGTGTCAATTTCATGTTTTGGGAATTTGTATGGACAGATAGACACCAGAGAGATATGTGTTTCACCTGCATGCTTGAGGCTAGAGAAACATGATTTATTCAGAATTATTTCAAATACTGTAACTACCTTGGTAATTGTGTTTAGGAAAACATTAAATTCGGAATAGAAGGCAATTCAGAATACCTGTCTGTTATCTTTGTCTTGTCATTTTTGAGATACTCAGTTCCTGGAAAATATTATGATAATCCATCCTGCTATGTAGTATTTCAAGTTATACATTGAGCCTCTGAGCTTTCAGAGTGAACATTTCTCTTCATAGACAGTGCTGTTGACATCAGTGGAGATGGCGCAAGCTTTATGCCCTAGGAAAGTTTAAAAGCTAGAACATTACACTGCAAACCCAAAGTCAGGAAACCTTGTTCCAGCAACTAGGCAAGGAAAGCCTACCACTGTAACCCGGACCTTGTTTTAGTAGAATTATATTTCTTTGCTAAGAAGTCTGGTGACTCTCACACCCCATCTCAACACTTTCCTGGATTCCAAGGCCCTGGTGCCCTGAGCACACAATTTCCCAGGTTCCTTTTATTGTTCCTGATAAGAACTTGAATATAGGGGTGTGGTCCCGTGGGTGACATTCTTGCTCCATCATTTCTTACCCGGGTAACCTTGAGTATGGCGCCTAAATCCTCTCTTCCTTTCAAATTGCCTAGTCTATAAAATGGATGCGATGAATGGTACCTATGCCACAGGTGTTTTGTGTGAGAATTAAATGAGAGGAGTTATATAAATAACACTTGGAGGCATGGAGGCATATAGTGAGGGCTTGTTTTATGTTGTCATTTACCCCTTTCTCTCTCTGCTCCTCCCCAGACACACACATCCCCTCCCACTGGCAATGTACAAATTGCAGCTTCCTGCCTCTTTCCTGCTTTCTCGCTCCCTGGATGACATCGCTGCGTTTTCACCTCGTCCCTAATCTTAGCTGTTTTCACCCTTTCCCCACAACATTGCCTTGACAGTTCCTCAGTGTCCCATCCCCTCTTCCCTTGGGTAACACCAGAAGCCTGCACACACTGCCTGTTATTATTCCTCCTGTTTCACGTGTGTCCATTCTGTCTCATAAAGGACACTGTAGGCTCTGAAGAGCTAAGGTCTTTCTTATTCTTTTGTCCCATGGAAAATAATCCCTCCAGATAGCAATACCAGGAATAGTGCTTTTTCTAACCCGCGGGTTTCCTTTTGAGCTTACAGGCACCAAATCTTACATCTGTTTGTGTTTCTGTTCCCCTCTCTGCATTGGCTGCTAGAGAGATCAGAGTCAAGAGGGAGATTACATCTAGCTGAGGCACTGTGCTTTATGGCAGGAGTTTTGTGTGCAGATCTCATACCATCTTCATGTTACAGTTGTTCCTTAGTATCCATGGGGGATTTGTTTCAGGACCTGCAAGGACACCAAAGTCCGTGGATGCTCAAGTCCCTGATATAAAATAGCATAGTGTTTGCATATAATCTACACACATCTTCCCATATAATTTTTTTTTATTATTTATATAAATTCATAGGGTACAAGTGTAATTTTGTTACATGGATGTATTGCATAGTGGTCAAAGTCAAAGCTGTGAGTGTATCTATCACCAGAATAACGTACATTGTGTCCATTAATTCCTGTATACTTTAAATCATCTCTAGATTACTTACAATAGCTAATACAATGTAAATGCTATGGAAATAGTTGTTATATTGTTAGGGGATAATGGCAAGGAAAAAACCTATACATGTTCAATACACAACAATTATTTTTTTCTGAATTTTTTTGATCTGCCATTGATTGAATCTATGGATGTGGATCCCACAAATGTGGAACTCACAGATATGGAACCCACAGATGCGGAGAGCCAACTGTGTTTATTTTTTCCAAATTTGTTTCCCTATGACTCTGCTTTATACACATTTTAAAACTCTGTTGTCTTGTATTTCTTTTGTAATCATCTTACATCCTTTTGGAAACCAAGTGGGGCATAAATAGTACATGTTTGCATTTGAGGCAACACAGAGGCACCGCAGGAGCTGGAGACAGCAAAGTTCAAAGCCAGTCCACCACTTACCTACAGAGTGGCCTTGGGCAAGTTACCTCCGTTCTCTGTTTCCATTCTCTAGCCTGTCTAGGGAGAGAATAAACCAGCCTCCCGGGGTGGTTGTGCTGTTTTAATGAGATAATGCATGTGAAATGTGAAGTGCCACTGTTCCTGGCATGGAGATGCTGTCCTTAGATATTAGGTCCATCTTGTGTCTTCTAGTGTATCTTTAAAAATTAAACTATTCTGATTTCATGTCTGTAATCCCAGCACTTTGGGAGGCCAAGACGGGCAGATCACTTGAGTCCAGGAGTTCAAGACGAACCTGGGCAACATGGTGAAACCCTGCCTCTACAGAAAATACAAAAATTAGCGGGGGCTTGGTGGCACGTGCCTGTAGTGCCTGCTGCTTGGGAAGCTGAGGTAGGAGGATCACTTGAGCCCAGAAGGCTGAGGCTGCAGTGAGCTATGATTATGCCAATACTGATCAGCCTGGTGTGGCAGAGCATGACTCTTTGAGACAAACAAAAAAATTAAACTATACTGATAACTATTTCTAAAGTAACTGATGAAAACATATATACGACACGTAGCAGGTGTTGATCAATTCCAGTGCATGCATGAGCTGCTTTGCGCTGTGGCTCAGGCACTCGGCGGTTTGCTTAGTGAGTAGGTGGCCATAGCCCACCTTAGGTATCTGGAGAATAATGCTCATTCCTGTCTCCAGCTTTGTAAAATTTGCCTGATAGTCGGAAGGCATTAAAATGTGAAGATGTGATTGTATCTTAGGAAGCTGCTTGGAATGGGTTTTCCCTCTTAACATATAATTTCTGATCATCCATATCCCTTAAGAACACCGGATTTCTGGGGGCCAGGGAGGTAAGATTCTATCTGACAAAGCCTTTCTGGTGTCAACCCCTTGCCATCTGTTGGTCAATGCTGGCCCTGCTGGGACTATAAAATGAGCTTCCTTGTCTGACGTTCCTGTTACCCTCCCTCTCCCCATCAGCCTTGTAGCAGTACCTGGGAACCTGCATCCTGTGGAAAGATGGAGGAGCAGATGACAGCTTCCAGTCAAGCTCGTAAATACGTGAATGCATTCTCAGCCCGGACGCTGGTCATGTGAGACATTTCCAGAAAAGCATTATGGTTTTCAGAACACTTCAAGTTAACTTGGGATATATCATTCCTCAACATGAAACTTTTCATGAATGGGAGAAGAACCTATTTTTGTTGTGGTACAACAGTTGAGAGCAGCACCAGGTGCATTTAGTTGAATGAAATCTTATTGGATTTCACCCAACTAAAAGGATTTTTAAAAATAAATAACAGTCTTACCTAAATTATTAGGTAATGAATTGTAGCCAGTTGTTAATATCTTAATGCAGATTTTTTTTAAAACATAAAATGATTTATCTGTATTTTAAAGGATCCAACAGATCAGTATTTTTTCCTGTGATGGGTTTTTTGAAATTTTACACATAGAAGGTACTCCAGTATTTCACTTTTCTCGATCACTAAACATATGCATATATTTTTAAAAATCAGTAAAAGCATTACTATAAGTATAGACTTAATACCATGAGACAATTAATCCAGATTGTAAATGCTCATTTATGGTTAATGACATTGAAGGTACATTTATTGTACCAAACCATTTTATGAGTTTTCTGTTAGCTTGCTTTAAAAATTATTACTGTAAGAAATAGTTTTATAAAAAATTATATTTTTATTCAGTAATTTAATTTTGTAAATGCCAAATGAAAAACGTTTTTTGCTGCTATGGTCTTAGCCTGTAGACATGCTGCTAGTATCAGAGGGGCAGTAGAGCTTGGACGGAAAGAAAAGAAACTTGGTGTTAGGTAATTGACTATGCACTAGTATTTCAGACTTTTTAATTTTATATATATATACATTTTTTTTCCTTTTGTAATACATTTGAAAACTTGTTTGGGAGACTCTGCATTTTTTATTGTGGTTTTTTTTGTTATTGTTGGTTTATAAAAGCATGCATTGCACTTCTTTTTGGGAGATCTGTGTTGTTGATGTTCTATGTTTTGTTTTGAGTGTAGCCCGACTGTTTTATAATTTGGGAGTTCTGCATTTGATCTGCATCCCCTGTGGTTTCTAAGTGTATGGTCTCAGAACTGTTGCATGGATCCTGTGTTTGCAACTGGGGAGACAGAAAACTGTGGTTGATAGCCAGTCACTGCCTTAAGAACATTTGATGCAAGATGGCCAGCACTGAACTTTTGAGATATGACGGTGTACTTACTGCCTTGTAGCAAAATAAAGATGTGCCCTTATTTTACCTACTTTTGTTTTCTCTCTTACTTGTCACTATGGACAACAGTTACACTTTAAAGGAAATAGAGCAGTCTCAAAGCACTTTCCTCTAGTAATTGCACACCATATGCACTTTGTGTGAAGAAGGCAGGAATCATTACAATGGAGAAGAAAGAACAAGCAAACCAAGTTAAATAGTTCACAATCACATGGACGACGGGGAGGAATGTCTTCCAGAATGCATCAGTCAGGGTCCAGTGGCATGTGAGTGGGGATGCTGTAAGGGGGATTCATTCACAAATGTACTGATACCACAGATGTGGGCAGGGGCTAGGAGAGCCACAGGATGCAGGCCTGAAGGCGCCTGGAAGGCCACCTGGAGGGGGACAGTCAGGAAAGCAGGAGCCCTTGAGAGGAGCACTAGCCTTTGATGAGACCACTGCCATCGAAGGAGACCTCACAGGGAGGGAGCCAAGGGTAAACCCTAACTTTGTTTCCCCATTTCTCCTATCTCTGCCCAGGGGTCCTCATTGGCAGAACCAACCAGAAGCTGGAGGACAAGGGAGCTCCCGGATGGGAGCCAGCCTGTGAGCCTTCATGGGTATACGGAGTCATTCATTCAAAATAACCCCATTTCACAGATGGATCTCTGCTGGCTCCATCTTCAGCTTAGTGTTCTCTTCCCTATACTGTAATACCCTTTTAACATAAATTTATTTAAATTTCCTTTACTCACTCTGTTCCAACTCTGAATTCTCATAGGCATGATACACTTGGTGTTCGTAGAGCCAAGGATTTGTTACGCCTAATTACTAGTTTTTAAGTCGATTTGGTGGACTTTTACTGTCCTGCTGATAGATGACATGACACGTCTTCCCAGTGTTAGGAAGCTCTTTATATTCGTGCCCTCTCTTGAGTATTTTTCCAAGTGCTAACTCTGCCACTTACTAGCAGTTCGAACTTAGACGAGTCACTCACATCTCTGAGCCTTTTTTCCTTATCTGGGCAATGAGTTCTTTCCCACAATGAAACTTTTATTAAGTAATGCACTACACAAATGTTTGTTATTATGTACACTTTCCATAGTCCAGTGATGCTTGCTGTGTAGTGTGTGGAACGCCCATCTTGCTGATAATGTGTGCTGCCAGTTACACAGTTAGATTGAGAGATCACTTAATTAGTAATGACAAGAGTAACTCAACATCTTACAGAACTGAAATAGATATTTATATTTCGAACACGCTTGCAACCCAATAACTAGAGACTAAAAACCTAACTTCATGAAAAGGAGTGTAAATGTAGCTGTTATGGTCAACTACTCACACTCACAGAACACCCAGTTCACAAGCATCTCCAAAATGTTGATTGTTCTCATCAATTTTGAAAATCATCCTACTCTGTACAGCAGGAATTCAGGTAGTGTAAGTGAAAACAGTATTATATACTACTTCAATGAAAGGCTGCACTTGTGAGCTGCTGTGTGTGAAGTTGCTTCTGCCTATGTCCATCCAGGGAACAGGAGAGACACCGAGAAGACTGATGTGTCCCCGGCCTCTAGATGGGACTGAAAATTCAAGATAAGAGAGATGCCCAGGGATAAATTTCCTTCTTTCTTTAGAAATTATACAATATTAGAACTGAAAGGGACATTAGATATCATCAGGGCTTCCAATAAGGGGCTCACTGCCTTGCTTTATTGAAAGAAAATCAGTTTTGAAGCGGGACCAATATTTTCTTTTTCTTTTTAAATAGAGATGGCGTCTTGCCGTCTTGCCCAGGCTGCTCTCAAATTCTTGGGTTCAACCAATCCTCCCACCTCAGCCTCCCAAAGTGCTGGGATTACAGGTATGAGCCACCGCACCCGGCCACCAATCTTGATTTGAATTCAGACCCTACCCTTTACCAGCCGTGTGACTTTGTATGTTTTACTTAATCTCTCAAAGCTTCATTTTACTTATATTTTAATTACACTGGAGATAAAATTGCATCTCAAGTCAAGGTTGTTAGCTATTGTGAAGATTCTGCAAGTAAATACGTTTTCGCATCTCTGTAAAATGTTGCAGTGCCTGTTGATTAGATAAGTCACCATGATGACTTATGATCAATTAGAGAAAAATGTCTGTTACCCAGCGATGGGGAAGTGAATACCTCCGAGACCCATGTCCCCGATTGTGTGTTAAAACTGTTCTATGTTAAAAACTTACTTTAAAACTCAATTATATCTTCTCAAAATATTCCTAATCATTCTAACATATTTTAGTTAATATGTTTCTCCTTCTTGTACAAATATGTATGTGGGAAGTAGGGGGCATATTTTTCCTTAAGCTTGCTGCTTTCTAATCCAAAAAAAAATGTGATGTGCAGATCTATTACACTCCACTTAAAATACTTACAACTTTGGGGCTTATTTTTCTCCTTTTAACCATTGCTATTATAAAAATCAATTCTTCCTTAGTCACCATTTTTAGAGGGTAGAGTTAAGGAAAGGAAGTCAGCTAAAATACAAACCTCTTTGTAAAAATAAAGTTTAGCGACTTGGGAGGCTGAAGTGGAAGGATCCCTTCAGCCCAGGAGGTTGAGACCAGCCTGGACAACATAGAGAGACCCCATCTCTGAGAACAAATAAATTTCAAAAGGAAACTTTACTTATATACAATTATACATAGTAACTTTGCTCCCTATAGTAAAAGGAAGCTAAATTGTAAATCTTATGGAACTTGTTAGTGTTCTAGTAATACACAGTTAATAATTTTTTTTTAAATTAATATTCAGTGAAAATAATCTTGGCCGGGTGCAGTGGCTCATGCCTGTAATCCCAGCACTTTGGGAAGCCAAGGCAGGTGGATCACCTGAGGTCAGGCGTTCGAGACCAGCCTGGCTGGCCAACATGGCAAAATCCCATCTCCACTAAAAATACAAAAATTAGTGGGGCGTGATGGTGCATGCCTGTAACTCCCAGCTACTCGGGAGGCTGAGGCATGAGAATCGCTTGAACCTGTGAGGTGGAGGTTGCAGTGAGCCAAGATTACGCCACTGCACTCCAGCGTGGGCAACAGAGGAATGCTCCATCTGAAGAAGAAGAAAAAGAAGAAGAAGGAGAAGGAGGAGGAAGAGGAGGAGGAGGAGGAGGAGAAATGAAAAGAAAATAATCTTGATGCTCATGTGGAAATTAAAGAGGTTGTTTGATATTTGTCTTTAGACTATATTTCTTTAATTCAACTAGTACATGTCGAGGCTCTATTTTGTGCCAGGTGCTGTGTCAGAAGTTGGGGTTAGAGCTCAGAACAACATAGATCAAAGTCCCTGCCCTCTGTGAGCTTATGTTCAGATGGGAGATACAGATGAGTAAAGGTTACTACAATATAATCGGAATAGGGATAACAGAGACCACAGGAGAGCACCAGATCTAGACGTGGAGGAACAAGACAGGTTTCCTACAGAACTGACACCTAGGCAGGACTGACAGATAAAGTCAGGCAAGAGTTGGAAGGGACAGTAGAGTAAGATGTGACATCTTAAACTTGCTGAATAAAAACACCCAAATATAACAACTTATCTTTAAATTCATGATGATATATTGTATGTGAACATTCAGGCAATTCTACTACCTGAGTATATCTAGTTAGTATATTTTTTTTCCCATGCTCCAAACAACAGTTTCACACCCCTTTCTCTCAAACTCTCCATCCCATTTCTACCCAGTCCCAGCAGACAACTTTGACTGATACACAAATGAGAAAAGAGAAGCCGTCAACAGCCACACCTGCATGCCTACTCTGTCTCTTGTTAGCATGGGTGAGCATGTCCAGCCGCAATCATGAAACAGCCCATCCATTTGGCCTCTGCAAGCCATTCCTCTGTATCCTCAGGGGCTTCATCTTGTGAATACTCGTTCTCTCTCCTCGACATCTTCATTGTCTTCCTCTCTCCCAATGATGCCATCACACTAACATGGTCTACAGCTCCCAGCAGGAAAGACAATATTCCCTTATCAGTATAGTTTTGGTTTTTTTTTTTATTTGAGACAGGGTCATGCTTTGTCATGCCAGGCTCATCAGTATTGGCACAATCAGGGCTCACTGCAGCCTCAGCCTCCTGGGCTCATATGATTCTCCTACCTCAGCTTCCCAAGTAGCTGGGACAATGGCATGCGCCCCCAAGCCCCACTAATTTTTGTATTTTCTGTAGAGATAAGGTTTCACCATGTTGCCTAGGCTGGTCTCAAACTCCTGGACTCAAGTGGACAATATCCCCTTATATGCCCCATCATATCACCCCCATTGATCTGCTCCTCAGCAAAACTGCTTTTCTGTATGGCAGGTCCCCACGTCCCCAGGTTGCCTCCCTGCTGCCCACTCCACATGAACTTTCATTGCCCCCACTCTGCCTTGCCTGCCTCTTCAGTGTCACCAGTGAGCTGCATTTTGCCAAATCCTGTAGTCACTTCTTCAGCCTCATTTTACTTCACTTATTGGCAGCAGTCAACAGAGTTGACACCCCCTCTTTCTCGAACCATTTTTCTCTCTTGGCTTCAGGCATGACTCCCCTGGTTTTCCTGCTTCTCACTGGTTCCCTCTGTTTGCTGCTCCTCCTCACTTTGGGCCTCAAGTGGTCCTTTCTTCCTTCTCTCTCCATCATTCTTCCTAAAGGATTTTATCAGTGCTGTGGTTTTAAATACCATCTCTTCACCCTTGAGCCCACTCTGAAATTCAAGGCTCCTGCAGCCTATTCCATGTTAACATCTTCCCCAAATAAGCATCTTAGATTAAGTATGAACAAAACAAAACTCATAATAGCTTAAATGCTTTTTTCTCATTAGCAGTAATTGGCCCTTATATCTTAATTTCTTCATTCCTCAAGCCAAATATTTGTCATCCTTGGTTTCTCTCTTTACCTTAATAGCCTCCTTACACTCAAGTGGTCAGAAAGACCTGAATATTCTACCTGCAAAATTGTATCTTAAGTGTATCTGCTTTCTCTATTACCTGTAATGATATCATTAGTAATGACACAATATTTATGAAGTGCTCACAATATGCTAGGGAAGAAGAAAGAGGGAGCGAGAAAAGAAGAAAGGTGGTGGCTGAGAGGTGAGTTTTGAGAAACTGAAAGAGAAACCTGGAGGAAAAAAAAAAAAGATATGAGGCCAGAGAGAAAAGCTCTGTAAATAGAGCTTGAACTTTGTCCATAGAGATATGGGGAGTTATTGAATGGTTTCGGCAGGGATATAAAATTACTCACGTGTATCTGATTCATATAAATGATTTTGTTCAAATCCCTCTTTCATACACAGTATAAAATTAAACCTTAGGTTAGCAGGGCCAAATGCTGGCAGAGCCTGAATCTTATACTCAGTTAATTGGATTGTACATAGTGCATTTCCTACTGCTTCTTAATTTCCAAAGAATGTGCTTTAATCCCAGAAAAATCTTATTGAAAACATATCTTTTGATCCAAAGTTCATAAGGGCTGTTTTCACCTTTTATAGTCCATAATTATAGAACTAATTAGTTCAGGAAGAACTGATTACTTAACACACTTTTCTCTTTTAAGAGCAGATATTATCAACCAATAATTTATCTAAAACTTTCCTCATCATTTTCAAAAGCCAAATCTTCTATTGAATTTTTCATATGGAATAATCCTTGATTATATTTTGATATTTTGGTCATTAAGAAATTCTGCCAATATTTGTTCTTGAAGGTGTTCTTAGCTTAATTTTATACTTTCTTTTACTTTTTAATCTAGAATGCATTTGTAGAGTCAATGATTCTCAGAAACACATTGGAAATTTGTTTAAAATGGAGATTCTTGACCTCACCCTCGGGGAGTCTGATTTATGAGTCAGGTGTAGACCTAGTAGTGTTTAACAAGCTTGCAGCTGATTCTAATGCAGGTGGTCTGAGAGGACCACACTACAACAGCCTGCCTTACTCCCCCCAACCCTGTGTTTTCTATCTAAACACTCCCCAAGAGCTTTCAATTCCTGTGGGGCCCGTCATTTTTAATTAAAATGCCCATTTGTCTATAGAGTATTAGAAAAATATTAAGACCCTAACTCTAAGTAGATTTTCTTAAATCCAGAGAATTATTATGTTCCAGATGTTGGTATTAATAAAGGCTAACCTTGGCCTCTGATCCATCTTTTGTTTGATTTTTATAATATATGGGGAAACATAATTTTGTATATATCTAAACCTCTTTAGAAATATGGTTCAGTTGCATATGATCTGTCATAAGGGAATTTATATCTCAAGAAGTTAAGCACATAAACAAAACAAGACCAAAAAAAAAACACACACAAACAAAAAAACACTTTTCATTCAGAAATCCTTGGTTCTAAACCAGTCTCTAATCAACTTGCCAAAAACCCTTACTTCAAGTCACTTTACTCCTCTGTGCTTTGGGATTTCTATTTAAATGGGGCAAGTATTTAATCCTGTATATAGTTACAAAGCCCAGGGAGAACCTCAGATCAAAGACAAAATTGAAAGAAAGCTTTAGTAGCCCAGAGACATTGGAATACCAAGGATATAATTGTGAGGTTTTCCTGCTAGAAAACATCCTCTGAAATGAACTTTTAAGTTAACAAATCACCCTTCACCTGTGCTTGGGGGCAGATGATAGAGAGACTCAGGATTTGTTTTCATTTGGTCACTTTTCTAAAGAATACATATCCATCCACCTATTCTTTAATGGTCCTAAATAGCTAATGATGGACAGACAACTCCCTTCCCTTCCTCAGTCAGTTTCCGAGTCAAGGCGCTCAGTGCCCAGTGTATGACCTGAAGCCCTCTGGAAAGTGGTCGTTGGTTAGGGTACTCGCCAGTTTGGCCTTACTTTGAACATCCCAGATTTATTTCCTTCCCCATTTCAAATATTCCAAAATGAAAGACATTAGGAACATGTATTCTGGTTAAATACCGTGACTGAAAATAGGAATGAATGCCACTCCATCAGGAAATTTCACTAAATGACAATGAATCAGCAAATAAGGGGCATAAATATACAAGTTAAAGAAAACAACAGGTAAGAGATTATTTGTCAAGAGCCTATAACTCATTTATTTATTCAACAAATATTTATTGAGCACCTCCTCTGCAAGCAAGACAGAATTCAAAACAAATATGTATTACATATACAGCTTATATGTTTACACATAAACAATATATAACATATATATAAAGTTACTGGCAGAGTAATATTTTCTTGGATACTCCCAGATGTACTAAGAAACAGGCTTGTTTCAAATTTGCTTTTTTAATAACCATATGTCTTTAACATATTCTTTTTCATCTTTTACCATTTCTGACATCAGACTGTTACCTAGGTTCTTTTGTTGGCTACACACCATGACTGCTTCTCTTTGGGAGTTGAGAACATCTAGTAGGTTAAATTGCCAATATTTGACTGATTTGACCTACAATATGTGGTCAACTCCATGTGCCTCAACCTAATACTTTGGCTTCCTTCAGTGTGTTCGGTTTCAATTTCCCATTCCCTTTGTCTTCCAGCTACCTGTTATTCTTAATCTTAGCTGTGTATTAGAATCACCTGAAGAACTTAAAAAAAAAATTAATGCCCAGGCCACACCCAGGACCAATTGAAGCAGAATCTCAAGGGGAGAAACCCAGCCCCTGGTAATTTTGGAAAGCATCCCAGTTGATTCTGAAGTGCAACAGGGCTTAAGAACTATGGAACTAAGAGCTTTTGGCAATACCCATGTGCTGGGTGCTCTAGACTCCTTCCAACTGGAGGAGAGAATGTGGACAATTGTAATAAATAATTGGGGCAATCCTGCATAGTGGTTCTCAAACGTCAGCATGCATCCAATCAGCTGGTGGGCTTGTGAAAACACAGATTTTTGGTGCCAACGCCTCAGTTTCTGATTCTGTTGGTCTGGGATGAGGCCTGAGCATTTGTAATTCTAACAAATTCCCAGGTGACGTTGATACCATTGGTCCAAGACCCACAGTTTGAGAACCACTGTACCATTACCATCTTCCATGGGCCCAGTGTCTAGCTTATAGTAAGTCCTTTGTATGTGTTTGTTGAACAGATAATGAAATTCTGGCAGATTCTATGCTGGTACTTCGTCTGTGTTAGATGCTGGGATATAGCAGTGAACAAGACAAACAGTATCTGTCCTCATGGAGCATACACTCAAGAGAGAAATACATGACCTCAAGAGTGGGTATGAATCCTACAAAAGGGAAGCATGGAATACTGTAGTGGCCCATAGAAATCACTGAGCCCAGGGCTTCCTAGCCTTCTGAAAATCCCTCTTTTAAATAGCATTTTGCCAAGGTCTGTCATCACTAGGTCAGCTGGAAAACAGGGAGAGAATGCTCACTTGGAAAGATTGATGAGTTGTGTGGGGGCAGGAAGAGAGAGAGAGAGAGAGCTTGTGCACTGCTTGATAGATAAAAAGAAGAGTAAAAAGTGAGCTTCATCAGGAGTCAGATTTAGGTTCCTACTTTGTTCTTATTGCCACTGGCTATAAACATAGGCCTATTTAATCAACTATGAAATTAGATTGCCTCTAATATAGCTACAGTCCTCATAATTCCCAGGAGGAAGGCTGTGGAGGTGTGAGTGAAGATTATATAGCTCTTTCCTTTGCCCCCCTCACACACACACCGTGTCCAGAGTACTAGCCCACCTTAGAATTAGAGGTCTCCACTTCCAGTTATTTGAGCTACTTAAGATTGCAAAGACCCGAGACACATTCAGACTCAGGTGGTCTCAGCTAACGGGGCCTTTCTGTAAGGACACAAAGAGAAGTGTGGGAGAAACAAAAAGGGTTTCGGCAGCAACAATACTCAGGCCTTGAGCTAGTAGGTTGGTTAGCTGGGATGCTGCGGTGATTCTGATGGCACAATTTCCCTTTTAGTCTTCATTTCCATGGCTCAGTTGCTGTTGCCTCTGCCCACACAGGTCTACATGCCCACTAAGAGCACCCTCTGTCTCTCAAAATGGTTACAGCCTCATATTATCTTCATAACCAATAGGGTGACAGGATTGTTTTTGATCTGGGCTTAATTTTTGAATTTTTTTTTTTTTTCTTGAGACAGAGTCTCACTCTGTTGCCCAGTCTGGAGTGCAGTGGCGTGATCTTGGCTCACTGCAACCTCTGCCTCTCGGGTTCAAGTGATTCTCCTGCCTCAACCTCCCGAGTAGCTGGGACTACAGGCACATGCCAACACACCCAGCTAATTTTTTATTTTTAGTAGAGATGGGGTTTCACCATGCTGGCCAGGCTGGTCTTGAACTCCTGACCTCAGGTGATCCGCCCACCTCGCCCTCCCAAAGTGCTGGGATTACAGGCATAAGCCACCGCACCCAGCCAAATTTTTTTTTCTTTTTTCTTTTTTTTACAAACTAGTACCAGAGGCCTTCTTTTTTTTTTTTTTTTTTTTTTTTTTTTTTTTTTTTCAAGCTAAAGTCCCAGTAATAGTGTCCACAGGGAAATTCATGAATAAAGTACTACATCAATAACAGATTTTGGTGGAGCAGAATTTTTCCTGACTGACTACTGCAAGACAATTGACTAAGTTTCTCCACAATTCCCTCCTTCCATCCTCTTCCCATTCCTCTAGTTGTTTTCCTCTGAATGTTCTCTTGGTAGGTATTAACATTTTTTAAACATCTTCTTATCTCCAAGCAGGGTGGTGGTGGTTTTAGCAGTGGGAGGAGGAGTTGCAGGACTACACTCACTGGAGAAGCTCCCAGCAACCATAATCAGGCAGCCAGAGAGCTCACCCCACCGCATCTACAAAAACAACCAGTATATATTGAAATTTGTGGAGCTCCCTAAGTCACAAGTCTCAAATCTATTTATAATACTGATTATGGGGTCCCTTTGGTTCAATTCTTATTTAAGAGAGTAATCTGGGACATGAAGTAGCACGTGCTTGGGACATAAAATCAATTATAAGGCTATGTGGGCCCTATTCTAGTTGAAAACAGTCATGGAGTATTTCCAGGGCCCCACTTCCAGATCTCCGCCAGAACTCCAGCTCTGTAGCACATGCTGACTGCTCCTCCTCCTCACTTCTATAATAGCTGAATCATTCTTCTGGAGTTGCCTTACCTCTTCTCTCCATCACTATATGTGGTTTTTAGTTTTCTCTACTCAGAGGATTTCACCCTCTATCCCAGATATCTAATCCCTTTGGCAGAGCCGTGGGATAATCTTCTACACTTCTGCAGCCCGCTAGTCCATGATTTCCTTTCCTTATCTTTTATCTTTGTTTGTATCACTATAGAGAGGGAAGTCCCAGGTGTTTAAAAAGAAAGAAAGAAAGAAAGAAAATAAAGACAGACCCAAAATATGACTCAGAATTAGAGCTTCAATGAAGGAACACTCTCTGGGCCAGCAGGGAGGAGGGAAGAGTTGCATTCTTGCCAACCCCTCCTATGAGCAGGCAGGCAATGCCACCATTCAGACTATGTAAGTCATTTTGAAACTGATTGCAGTTGGCACTTTTATTGGTGTCCTTCCTTTGAAGTTGACTTACAGATCATTGGTGGTTTTGTCTTCAGAACCTGGTGCCAAGGTGAAGTGACAAACCTTTGCTCACAAAGCAATATTCTTAACAGTCTTTTGTCCTGGGCTACCTACCTATCCAATTAAGGGTGAATACAGATAGGTTGGTGGATAGGGATGGCTAGATGGATGGATGCTATGCTACAGCAAGTAGTGGAAGATGTCAATTGCAGATCTAGGCCTAAGTGTATGGGTGTTTTCTTTAAAAATCTTTTGACTGGGAGTGGTGGCTCATGCTTGTAATCCCAGCACTTTGAGATGCCGAGGCGGGCAGATCACTTGAGGTCAGGAGTTCAAGACCAGCCTGGCCAACAATGGCAAAACCCCGTCTCTGCTGAAAATATAAAAATTAGCCGGGTGTGGTGGTGTGCACCTGTAGCCCCAGCTACTCCGGAGGCTGAGGCAGGAGAATCACTTGAACCTGGGGGGTGGAGGTTGCAATTGAGCCAGGATCTCACCACTGCACTCCAGCCTGGGTGACAGAGCAAGACTCTGTCAAAAAAAAGAAAAATCTTTTGACTTTTCTGGACTTCTAAAATATTCATAATAAAATGTTGACAGGAAGGGTGAATGCCATGCAGTGGTAAGGTTAGTGGTACGTTATAAACATTTGAAAGCTGAGCATACAAGTAAGACTAGAGAGATGTTATGGGATTTTTTGTGGGTTTTTGTGTGTGTGTGTGTGTGCGTGTGTGTTTGTGTTTTTTTTTTTTTTTTTTGGAGACATGGGCTGGCTCTGTTGACCAGGCTGGAGCATAGTGGCACTATCATGGCTCACTGCAACCTCTGCCTCCCAAGCTCAAGCTGTCCTCCTACCTCAGCTTCCTGAATAGCTGGGACTGCCGGCACGCGCCACCACACTGGGCTAATTTTTGTATTTTTTGGAGAGACAGGGTTTCGCCATGTTGGCCAGGCTGATCTCGAACTCCTGGTCTTAAGTGATCCATCTGCCTCCGCCTCCCAAAGTGCTGTGATTACAGGTGTGAGCAACTGGACTCGATCTTTTTAAAAAATTAAATGGCTTGTAGTTATAAGTTAATGATTTCTTTACTCCGTATTTTCCAAATTATACTCCATATTTCCAAATTAAAGACAGATGTTAGACAGGTGTGATGGCTCATGCCTGTAATCCCAGCACTTTGGGAGGCCAAGGCAGGCGGATCACCTGAGGTCAGGAGTTCGAGACTAGCCTGGACAACATGGTGAAACCCCATCTCTACTGAAAATGCAAAATTAGTCGGGTGTGGTGGTGCGTGCCTATAATCCCAACTACTCAGGAGGCTGAGGCAGGAGAATCACTTGAACCAGTGTGGTGGAGGTTGCAGTGAGCTGAGATCGCACCACCACACTCCAGCCTAGGCAACAAGAGTGAAACTCCATCTCAAAAAAAAAAAAAAAAAAAAAAAAAAAGATGTTGTGCAAGAAGAGAAATGGTTAACATTTTGAAGGCCTTAAAGGAACTACACTATCCGATGCCAAACCACTGATCATTTGTTAACATGTGGGAAAAGGATGAGTTTTGGTGTCAGATGGTAATAAGAACATGCCCTACCTCTTCCATTAGGAGAAGTGACTTCATCTCTCTGAGCCTCAGTTTTGTTCACGTATCATATGTGTTTTGTGGGGGAGGGCTTGGGGGATAATACCTACATCTTAAATTTATAAGGTTTAAATGTTCTGTAAAAGATAAAGTATGCTGCAAATATTACTTAAGAAAAGAAATCAAGTAAAATAATTTTTTTTTGGTTTTTTTTTTTTTGGTTTTTTTTTTTTTTGAGACGGAGTCTAGCTCTGTCGCCCAGGCTGGAGTGCAGTGGCGCGATCTTGGCTCACTGCAAGCTCCGCCTCCTGGGAAATAATTTTTAACATAAAAAGACTTTTTTGTTATCCAAATGTTTCAGACACGACCCCCAAAATTTGACCAATTTTGGTGTGAATAGCACCACTAGAGCATTTTGAAAGGTCAGAGGTCCTGAAGACCCTCAATTAAATTCTCCTTTAAGTCTGAAGCCCCTAAAATGTATCACACATTTAATGGGTTTTTTCCACTCTCAGAAAAAAGATGGGAATAAAATATTGTGGCTTTTAGCTAGAGTTCTTCAGTAAATTACACAAAATCTGAGTGTGCCTTTCACAGAAAGATACTTTCCCTGTTATTGAAACATATGGAGTCTGTCATGCTTGTGAAGTTTCTGTGAGAAACCTTTGCTCCAGACTACTGTTTAATGTTGCTTCTAAGAACAAGGTGGGACTTAACCATTTGACCTGCCTCCAAAGAGAAATGGAACTATGATCATATTAGCAAAGCAACCCAAAACTTAGTGTCTTAAAATAACAGCCATGAATTCCTTCTGGTGAATCTCCAGTTCTGCTGACCTCAGATACCTTCCCTCAAACAATTGCTATCTGCTCTGCCTCTGGATTGGGCTGGATGAGGAGCCTGGGCTGTTCGCAAGGCGGCTCAGCAGAGTTTGAAAGGGGCAGGTGGAAGCGTGCATTGTCTCTAGAGATGAGGGCTCAGCACAGACAGTCACTTCTTTTGCAGTCTCTTGGTCTAAGCAGGCCACAGGATCAGCTGAGAGTCAAGCGGAGCGGACACAGACTCCACCACTGCAGAGGGAGCTGAATAATTGCAGCCATTTTTGCAAATAATCCATCAAAGCAAGCACCACAGCAATCCTCTGCACCCTGAAAGGTGCCACCAGGAGGGTCAGCACATCTTCCCCTTTAAAGCGTATGTGCAGTTGTTGAAACAGAATCCAGTTTCAAGATTGCTCATCAAAAGACGAGAAACCTGAAACAAGGAAATCTTGTGAGCAGATGGAAGGCCAGTAAGATAACATCTGAACATTCTATAATGTTACTTTGGATAGAGAATGAAATAGAAATAGATAATCTGTTCTCTAGTCTCTGAGTCTCTTGATGTCATGAAATTGATAACATCATCATGTCATGGTTTATTTTTTAAATATTCAAAATTAGGTCTAACTCAGAAAATAGAGTTACCCCTGCATTGGACATCAAAGTGCCTTTTATATTATACAGTACATTCGTGTGCATATTCTAGAGAAATCTTGAGAAACAGCTTTTCCCTAGCTGAGATGTGTAAGTCCTGAGTGCCTAGTCTGCAGGCTTCTCCTCATGAGCAGGAGGCCCATGGAATCTTCTGGACTCCTGAGCTAGAAATAATCATTCTCCCCTCTCACCTCAAAGAGCAATTTATGAGTATTTTCATCTCTCTTTACCCTTTATACACATACTTCATCTTCCTCACAAGATTTTTTATTTATTTATTTATTTTTTTTTTTTGAGACAGGGTCTCACTCTGTCATCCAGGCTAGAGTGCAGTGGTGTGATCAGGGCTCACTGCAGCCTGAAACTCCTGGCATCAAGTGATCCTCCTACCTCAGCCTCCCAAAGTGCTGGGATTATAGGAATGAGCCACCATGTCTAGCCTCTCACAAGATTTTTATGTCAGATCTTTTTTTTTTGTATTCATCTTGCTGTCTCCCATAGCACTTAATACAGTGCCTCCTAGACACGGGAGCAGAGCAGGGCTGTTATTCAGCTGCATGGGTCACTCATAGTTGGTGTCCATTCTGATTGTTCAGTAGCCATGCCATGTAAATAAACACACACACACACACACACACACACACGCAGAGAGAGATTCATTTGATTAATAAAGAATCTGTGGACATTGAATCTATTTTTTTTTTTTTTTTTTTTTTTTTTTTTTTTTTTTGAGACGGAGTCTTGCTCTGTCGTACAGGCTGGAGTGCAGTGGCGCGATCTCGGCTCACTGCAAGCTCCGCCTCCCGGGTTCACGCCATTCTCCCGCCTCAGCCTCCGGAGTAGCTGGGACTACAGGCGCCCGCCACCACGCTGGCTAGTTTTTTTGTATTTTTAGTAGAGACGGGGTTTCACCATGTTAGCCAGGATGGTCTCGATCTCCTGACCTCGTGATCCACCCGCCTCGGCCTCCCAAAATGCTGGGATTACAGGCTTGAGCCACCGCGCCCGGCCAGAATCTATTATTATACAGGATTACATACTCCAAAATGCCCTCCTAGTCCAATATAACTAGCTCCTGTATACATTTCAACAAACATACTTTTAAAAAGAATTTTTAGCCTCACAAAAATGTAGGAGGAATCTCTAAACCTCCCACCCAAAGAAGACAAAGAATAAGGTGACAGAGAGGCCTAGCAGACAAAATCCAAGCCGTAAGCAGCAAGTAACACCAGAAGCGGAAGCCACCCTGGAAGAACATACTCTTACTAGCTCTGGAACATGGAGACCTCCACACTCATCCGGGACCCTCAGAGGGGACTAAAGTGCTTCCAGGTTGGTAGCTGTGGTGGGCAGAATTCTAAAGATGACCACTTCACGCAGAGTCCTGTGCCCTACTTATGCAAATACTAAGCTCGGCACAGCTACGAAAGAGTTTTGCAGTTGTCAGTAAACTCTCGAGTCAGCCACCCTGCATGGAGATCATACTGGTGGGCCTAGCCCAGCAGGCAAGCCCTTTAAAGCAGAGAATTTTCTCTAGAAAGTAGCAGAAGACGAAGTCAGAGCAATTCAAAGCGTGAGGGGATTCATGCCTATTACTGGCTTTGAGGATATAGGGGTCCTCATGCAAGGAACAGAGAGAAGCCCCTAGAGCTGAGAAACTCCCACCTGACAGCCAGTAAGGAAGGGGGTCCTCTGTCCTCACCAACCACAGGATCTGAATTCTGTCAACAGCCTGAAGGAGCTTGAAAGCTGATTCTTCTTCCCCAGGACGTCCAGATAAGCACTCCATCCAGCATCTGCCTCCATTTCCGCCTGTGAGACCCTAAGGACCCAGCCCTCTCCTCCTAGCCTGTGGACCACATCCCTGTGAGCTCATAAAGGAGGGTTGTTTTAAGTGGCTAAGTTTGTGGTGATACGTCATGTAGCAACATGTGTGGCTATGAAGTTTCAAGATGTGAAGTATAAAGGGGAAAGGGAATATAAGCCACCTACTCCTGATAACTGGTTAAAAGGAAAACTGTCACCAGATAAAATCAAGTCTCAGTGAAGGGAAAGAGATCCAAGCAGCACTGAAGTTTGACATGTGCCTGTCAAAATGAGAAGATGATAGGATGACCAGAAAGATGCTCACAAACACAGCTATCAAATGTCAAGTTCCCCTCCCTCCCTCCTCCCTCCCTCCCTTCCTTCCTTCCTTTTCTTCTTTCCTTCCTTCTTTCTTTCTTTCTCCCTTTTTCTTTTTCTGTCACAGGATAGAAGATTACATTTATAAAGCTACATGAAAAGCACATATCTCTGCTTTTCATAAAGCAGAAAATAACACAGTCAGATGGAGGTAGATATTCCTAGTTCCCAAAAAGTCTCCCAAAGGGATATATAGCTGTGACTGTATGTTCCTCCCATCTTAGAGTGAGGATTCTGCCAGGCACGAAAAACTCCTTTGTCCCCTCCTGCCTGATGCTGATGGAACCCTGCCTTCCTGCCTCTCCTAACACCTTCCTGTTTGCTCTAGATGCAGCGAGATGAAGGCAAACGTCCCAAGAGCACCGCGAGCAGGCTTAACTTCAGGCTGGTCTGAAGCCCAAACCCATGGTTGGTTTTGTTTTGTTTTGTTTTGAGACAGGGTCTTACTCTGTTGCCCAGGCTGGAGTGCAGTGGTGCAATCATGGCTCACTGCAGGCTCAAACTCCTGGACTCAAGCGATCCTCCAATCTCAGCCTCTGGAGTAGCTGGGATAATAGGCACGTGCTGCCTCACCCAGCCATTTTTTTTTTATTTTTTGTAGAGACAGGCTCTTACTATGTTACCCAGGCTGGTCTCAAACTCCTGCCCTCAAGAGATTCTCCTGCCTCAGCCTCCCAGAGTGCTGGAATTACAGGTATGAGCTGCCATGCTTGGCACCATGGGAGTTTCTTGATGATAAAAGGGGAGCTTCAGAAGGTTCAGGAAAACAATATGAGGCGCATGTGAGTAGTGAATTAGCACTCAAAAAAGAAATGTGGGGCCGGGTGCAGCGGCTCAAGCCTGTAATCCCAGCACTTCGGGAGGCCAAAGCAGGAGGACCGCTTGAGCGCAGGAGTTCCAGGTGGTAGTGAGCTATGATTGTGCCACTGTACTCCAGCCCGGGCAAAAAGCAAGACCCCATCTCTAAAAACAGAAAGGAAGGAAAAAAGAAATGTAGGCACTGAACATGAATCTGTCATTTTGGGCCTGGTGGTGCTAAGCCACTTAATCTTTCCGACATAATGTACTGTGTGGGGGGTGGGGTCAGGGTACTGAAAGGGGCAGGGCAGGGAGAAGACAGGAGCTCTCCCAACTGTGCTAAGAGAATTGTTTTTTTTTCACTTGGACACGTGAAAAAATGACAAAATGCATAAACTCAAGGGGAATTGTGGGATATAAGTCATAGTTCTATTGATCTTAAAATAGTGTAAATATTTTTTCCCAGTCAAAGATGTACTACAGACACTTCCATGTTGCTCACTCGGTATGAGATGATAGGCCAGGCACAGTGGCTCATGCTTGTAATCCCAGCATTCTGGGAGGCTGAGGTGGGAGGTTTGTTTGAGGCCAGGAGATCATGACCAGCCTGGTAAACACAGTGAGACCCCGTCTCTACAAAAAATAATTTTAAAAAAGAATGTGAGATGATAGTCCAATGGTCCACTGATACATCTCTCCTGCCTCCTTGTCTTCATAAATTTTCTCTTCATGTGAATATTTGCTTCTTGTTGTTGTTGTTGTTGTTGTTGTTTTTAGATTTTTTGCTCTGTCCCCCAGGCTGGAGTGCAGTGGCACCATCTCTGCTCACTGCAACCTCCATCTCCCGGGTTCAAGCAATTCTCCTGCCTCAGCCTCCTGAATAGCTGGGATGACAGGCGTGTGCCATCATACCCAGCTAAATTTTTGTATTTTTAGTAGAGACAGGGTTTCACCATGTTGGGCAGGCTGGTCCCAAACTCCTGACCTCAAGTGATCCGCCTGCCTCGGCCTCCCAAAGTGCTGGGATTACAGGTGTGAGCCATCACGCCTGGTTATTTGGCCATTTGCACCATTTTGAATATGTACTCTGCTTGCACATACTTTTTTTTTTAGCTTCCTTATGTATTGACTTGATCAGTTGTGATTTCTGTGATGATGACTGTGTTTACCTGGCAAAAAACCCAAAACAGAAGTCCTGGTTACTGTTTTTCTCAAAAATGGCTAAGAGATTAGCAAGGCAAACTCTGTTGTCAGGAAGTCATGGGCAGCCCATAAGTTTTTAATGCTCATAAAATCGTACGTGTATGTAAGATACTAATACAGTTGAACTGAACTATAAAGAATCCAGGAATGGGACTGTGTACCCCTGCGATTGCATATAAAGTTATGTAGAACTGTGCTTTTCTCCATGAAAAGGGTCTTTAGGATTTGAGAACTCTTTTTTTTTTTTTTTTTTTTTGAGACGGAGTCTCGCTCTGTCACCCAGGCTGGAGTGCAGTGGCCGGATCTCAGCTCACTGCAAGCTCCGCCTCCCGGGTTCACGCCATTCTCCTGCCTCAGCCTCCCGAGTAGCTGGGACTACAGGCGCCCGCCACCTCGCCCGGCTAGTTTTTTGTATTTTTTAGTAGAGACGGGGTTTCACCGTGTTAACCAGGATGGTCTCGATCTCCCGACCTCGTGATCCGCCCGTCTCGGCCTCCCAAAGTGCTGGGATTACAGGCTTGAGCCACCGCGCCCGGCTTGAGAACTCTTTAGTCTTGACCCCTTTAGTGATGGTTTTCTTGGATGCAAATGACAGGAACCTAACTTAACTATCTCAACCACATCTTCAGAAGGTAGGAGTGGGGATAGCCTCAAAGGCAGCTGGAGGCAGAGGCTACAATAGCATCAGGGTTGTTTCTGCTTCTTCTGTGGGTCAGCTTCATTCTCTCAAGCCACCGGTAGCTTCAGACCCACATCCCAATAAGCTTGCTACCTCCCAGCTCCAAGTATGAACCTCTCAGGGAAAGACTTACTCACTGGCCCAGCCTGAGTCCATGCTGCTTAGGTCAGATTCCCTAGAAGCAGACCCTGCCATGGGGCTGTGTGTGCGAGTGTGATGTATTAGGTTGATGCAAAAGTAATTGGGGTTTTTTGTCATTAAAAGTAGTGACAAAACCGGCAATTACTTCTGCACCAAACTAATATAATGAAAGTGCTCTAAGAGAATGGAAATGGGAGATAGGGGGCTGGGGGAAGTACAGGGAATAGGACAGGGAATGGGGAAGAAGCCAAGCAAGGGTACGATTTCAGGAAAATTCCAGTCTTAGCCTTATCCTGCAAGGTCGTTCTAGTGTATAAATGATGATCTGAGTTATCCAGACACCAGACAAGTTTCCTGGGCTTTAAACTGCCAAAGCTGTCAGGCATTGGCTAAAGGCCACCCAGGGAGCATGAATTTCAAGTGCTTCTGACTCTTTGCACTTGCTTGCAGGCAACGTATAAAGGCAAAGCATCTCCGGTAGCCTAGGATAGACCTCAGAAAAGAGTCACAGATGTGAGCTCTTAGACACAAAGCACACAGGGCCAAGAGCACAGGCATGCAGAAAAGGGTATCCGCTGTGCCTTGGAATTCCACGTATCTTCTGTTGATTCAAGGTCTCTCCTCTTGAACAGCGATGTGGCCAAGAATGTGGGATGACATAAATGATGGCTGCTACCATTGGATCTCATGGCTAAAACTAGGGGAAGAAGTTCCTCCAAAGGAATGTGATAGATAGGTAAAATATAATGTCTACTAAAAATACTCATAAAAAATTAAGAACATGAAAGCACTTTTAAACCGGAATTCTGCAGATAACATTGAAGTTTCAAAGAGTCTTGGTCTTGAGATCTAACATTGGAGTACAGATAATGGATGCAACATTCAGTTCTTTATGACACTTGTTCTTTTAAATATTTACTCATAGAGATGTCAATTGTAAAAAGAGTTTCTAGGCCAGGCGCGGTGGCTCAAGCCTGTAATCCCAGCACTTTGGGAGGCCGAGACGGGCGGATCACGAGGTCAGGAGATTGAGACCATCCTGGCTAACACGGTGAAACCCCGTCTCTACTAAAAATACAAAAAAACTAGCCGGGCGAGGTGGCAGGCGCCTGTGGTCCCAGCTACTCGGGAGGCTGAGGCAGGAGAATGGCGGGAACCCGGGAGGCGGAGCTTGCAGTGAGCTGAGGTCCGGCCACTGCACTCCAGCCCGGGCGACAGAGCGAGACTCCGTCTCAAAAAAAAAAAAAAAAAAAAAAAAAAAAAAAAAAAAAAAAAGAGTTTCTAATAGAAATAAAAAGCTCTGGAGAATTTCAAAAACCATTCATAAATAAAACGTGTTTGAACTCATAGCAGTGTTTGAGTAAACACAGATTTATGGGGAACTTATCTGGCTATTCTCTGCTATCTTGATCTTGACTGAAGAAAATAGAATATACCTGAAATTTTTTTGTTGAAAATATTTTAGTCTTAGAAAACAGTGTTTAGAGTTAAGAGAGCATCATGTCTTTTTTGTTGTTTTAAAAAAGCAATTTTGAAGTTGGAAAATTATTAAAGGTATATATTATGATTTACAGCTGATTCCGAGAGTACACATTTTGAAACAAAATATTACAGAATATTACAAAGCAAATGTTTCTTCAACCTATTAAAAAATACAGAATGAGGCAGCTGCAAGGAGAGAGGCACTCTCAATTGGCTGAAGATTTTTACAGAATTCATCAAACACTGAGATCACATTGAAGACTGAAGAAAGCTCAGAGATGCTTGAACTTCATTCATGAGGACAGTTTACAATGGATCAGAAAAGCTTATTTCCAGTTTACTAAAATGATAACCAGGCACAGGACAGTACTGCTAAGATGAAGGGAAAGTCAATGGAATTGTAGAAAAGTTCCAGGAGGAAGAACCAAGGGTTTGCTTATGCACCGATGGTCACGTAGCACCTGTTTTCTGGTCTATTCTTGCTCCTTGGTTTTAAATGTCTTAATATTTTTTGTACCTTTCAAGGCTTGACTCACCCCCTTGGACCTGATTCTTGACATTTCTCTCTGATAGGGATCTGCAATCCTCTCATTGGCTATGATGTATATTGGCCTCTCCATTCATATCTGCCTCAGGCTGTTCTGATCGAAAATTCATGTAGCCCAGCTTGGTTCACAATATCCATTGCTAAAATATTCCTGTCATCAGTTGTTACTTTATCGCAGGTAGCACAAGAAATAATTTCTCAGGTTTAAAGCAATACCTCCAAATCCCAACATGATGCTTTAAAGTTGATGATGTGATTTCAAATTTCATTTAAAAGAAGGAATATGTTAAATATCAAAGAATATTCTAGAAAACAAAAAGATGAAGAAGAAAGCCAGCACTGTCCTGTAAGAGAGCATATTCCAAAGCGGACACTAAATGCATATGTAGCACTGGGTTGAGATAGCTCTGTGTTTATAAGAATTTAATATATCATAAGGGAGGCTGCATAAAATGACCAGGAAAGAAAGGAACAGTGGTTAGTGGTTAGTAATTGGAGTAAAACATCTATTTATACTTGTATCATACACTACATGATGTAGTAAAAAAACTAAATATTATTTTAATTTACAGAAAAAGTTGAATATTTATCAAATATCTAATTGCTGGATTACTTTATTAACTTTAGAAGATGAAATCACAATGCCAGAAGTCAATAAATTTAGCTAAAGAAATGGGCTGGGCATGGTGGCTCACGCCTGTAATCCTAGCACTTTGGGAGGCCAAGGTGGGCATATCATGAAGTCAGGAGTTTGAGAACAGCCTGGCCAATGTGGTGAAACCCCATCTCTACTAAAAATACAAAAATTAGCTGGGCGTGGTGGCATGCACCTATAATCTCAGCCATTCGGGAGGCTGAGGCAGGAGATCTGCTTGAACCTGGGAGGCGGAGGTTGCAGTGAGCCGAGATTGTGCCGTTGCACTCCAGCCTGGTGACAGAGCGAGGAAAAAAAAAAAGAGATGTTGAGGTCAGGTGCCTTGGTTCACGCCTTTTAATCCCAGCACTTTGGGAGGTCAAGGTGGGTGGATCACTTGAGGTAAGGAGTTTGAGACCAGCCTGGCCAACATGGTGAAACAACGTCTCTACTGAAAACACAAAAATTAGCCGGGCATGGTGGCAGGTACCTGTAATCCCAGCTACTCAGGAGGCTGAGGCAGGAGAACTGCTTGAACCTGGGAGGCGGAGGTTGCAATGAACACAGATCGCACCACTGCACTCCAGCCTGGGCAATAAGCTAGACTCTGGAAAAAAAAAAAAAAGAAGAAGAAAGAGAGGAAGGAAGGAAGGAAGGAAGGAAGGAAGGAAGGAAGGAAGGAGGAAAAGAAATTTTGAAAGCATTTACATCTCAAAAAAAAAAAAAATCTTCCTTAACCAAAGTAGAAAGTCATACAAGAGGCTGTGAAAACTGAATATAGCAAAAATGATAAATACAGCAAATTCTTTACTATTTAAAACAGTCATACAAGCTGGTAAGAAAAACATAGAGATTCTAGTAGATCAATGAATATTTCAACAAAAGAAGCATAATAAGTAAATAAAAGACTTAAAATTGTGAACCTCACTAAAAATAAAAGATATGCATCAAAGTGTGAGGATTTTTTGGCAATTCAAACTGTTAGAAGAGGGTGTGGAATTTGCTACTCTCATCTTCTATTGCTGGCAGTGTGAATTACTACAAACATTTTGGAAAACAATTTAACAATATTATATAAAGAACAGTAAAAATCTTTATTTGCCTTGAGACAATAATTCCACTTCTGGAAACTTGGTATAAAAACGCCAAAATAAATAAGAAGAGGTAGGATTTAGCACAGGAAGAAAGGAAGAAGACAGGATTTGAAGTTAATAAGTTGGAAGAAAGAAAGGAAGAAAACAAGCTATATATTCAACAATAAGGCATTAATTAAATTATGGTACAATGAAGCCATTTGAAATATGACCAGGTGTGGTGGCTTACACCTGTAATCTCAGCACTTTGGGAGGCTGATACAGGAGGATTGTTTGAGCCCAGAAGTTGGAGACCAGCCTGGACAACATAGCAAGACCTCGTCTCTACAAAAAAATTTAAAAAATTAGCCATGCTCAGTGGTGTACAATTGTAGTCTCAACTACTCATGAGGCTGAGGCAGGAGGATGGCTTGAGCTAGGGAGGATGAGGCCACAGTGAGCAGTGATCATGCCACTACACTCCTACTCCTGCTTGGGTGGTAGAGCAAGAACTTATCTATTTTTAAAAATTATATATATATATATATATATAGTAGCCTACATAAAGAAGGTAAAATGGCCACTATGAAATGTTCAGTAAAGGAACGCAGGGTCTATCATTACGCATATATGAAATGAGCTACCATGTAAACAAATGAGAATGTCTAAGAACTAATACTAGACAGAAATTTTCAAAAGGGAAAATAGTTGGGATTTACTGTATCCATCTTCCAAATTTTCTTTACTGTTACTTTATATCCCTAACAATAGTAACAAATCATAGGCAATGCTGAGAAGGAAAATAATGCGAACCCCAACACCTCCAGGCCAGCAGACAGGACCCACTCTTCCGTGTTCACAAGAAGACGAGCAGCTTTTCATTGACCCTGCATGTTACTAGAATATGGATGACAAAGAAAACATAGGAAAATTAAAAGAAATAGATCTGGTCGGGCCCAGTGGCTCATGACTAATCCCAGCCTTCTGGGAGGCCAAGGCAGGTGGATCACTTGAGGTAAGGAGTTCAAGACAAGCCTGGCCAATGTGGTGAAACCCCAACTCTACTAAAAATACAAAAATTAGCCAGATGTGGTGGCATGTGCCTGTAGTCCCAGCTACTCAGGAGGCTGAGGCAGGAGGATCACTTGAACCCAGGAGGCGGAGGTTGCAGTCAGCCATGATTGCGCCACTGCACTCCAACCTGGGAGATAGAGTGAGACTCCATCTCAATAAATAAATAAATAAATAAAACAGATCTATTTATGTATTCATTTAAGCCAGGAGATGCTGAAACACACCCCTTTTCTACGTACACTTGGAAGAATATTATTCAGTTAAACGATTATTCATATTTCCATGCAAGTGTTTAGCAAGCACCTGATAAAATCTTCTGACTAGGGATTGAAGATTGAGTCACTTATTGGTGCTTTGTTGTATTAATCATCAGCATCAAATAATAAACTATTAGTCACTCAGTTGTACAGGCTGCTACACGGGCCTTTATCTGATAACAATGCACTTCACCGTAGTTACAAAGGTACTTTTTCTAAGAAAATAGGATAATTTGCCCTTTGAACAGGCTTTCTCCCTCTTCCTATCTACTTTACCCTTGTTTGATTGCTTTGGTGCCTGAATTTGGTCAGAATGAGGGGAGCAAAGGGACTGACTCCCTGCTCTAGGTTTTTGCTGCCAGCATCAGGGAACAGGCTTTCCTTTGTAATGGTTAATACCAACATGGTAGAATTTTCCTATTGTTCAGTTGTCATTTCTAGGGTCTGTGTTGCTGTCAGCCTGGCAGCCAAGAAAAACCCCTCTAACAACCCCAGAAACCACTGCCCTGGCTTGGGATCAATGGGCAGCAGTGTTTCTGAGCTGACAGTTTCAGGTCGAAGAGACAGCAGATTTTCAGCCGTACCTGCTTTGGCCTCCTCAACCGTGAAACGCTCCCAGTGCCTATTTCCTTTCAATACCTAAGCCCGAGACTACAAGTGAAAAAAGATCTCCATTTACTGCCCCTTACTTCTCTGGTTGCAAAACTGTCTTTTGACAGATTATTAGAATCTTTAAAGTTGAGAGGTGAGTCTGGGTTATTTTTTTCATTTTTTCTTTTCCAGTGCTTACACTGATGGTTTTAGAACATCTGAAAGGCAAGGTACAATTTAGTTTCTAGGGCGGCATTCAGCTGCACATCTTTCAGAATTCCAGTGGCCCTGCGGTGGGGAGGCTGGGAAGGGACACTTGGAGGAAGCCGTGGTCGTTAGTTAGCAAAGTGTTACTGCAATCTGCATTTTATATAAGGAATACGAGCCTTTAAAATACTTCTAGTACAGTTCTGCTTCAGACTGACAGCTTGTTTACTGTTCTATATTGTATAGCTAATATAATTTGGGTCTTGGTAAATAATTGACTCCAGCTGGGCGCAGCAGCTGATATCTGTAATCCCAGCACTTAGGGAGGCTGAGGCAGGAGGATTGCTTGAGTATAGGAGTTTGAGATCAGCCTAGGCAGCACAGGGAGACCCCATCTCTACAAAAAAGTAAATAAATTAGCTGGATACAATGGTTCACACCTGTGATCCCAGCTACTTGGGAGACTGAGGTAGGAGGATCACTTGAGCCCAGGTTGACCCAGGTGAGCCGTGATTGGGCCACTGCATTCCAGCCTGGGTGACAGAGCAAGACATTGTTTAAGGAAAAAAAAAAAAAAAAGGTCGGGGCGGTGGCTCACATCTGTAATCCCAGCACTTTGGGAGGCCGAGGTGGGTGGATCACGAGGTCAGGAGGTCGAGACCATCCTGGCTAACATGGTGAAACCCCGTCTCTGCTAAAAATACAAAAAAAATTAGCCGGGCGTGGTGGCAGGTGCCTGTAGTCCCAGCTACGCAGGAGGCTGAGGCAGGAGAATGGTGTGAACCTAGGAGGCGGAGCTTGCAGTGAGCCGAGATCGTGCCACTGCACTCCAGCCTGGGCGACAAAGTGAGACTCCATCTCAAAAAAAAAAAAAAAAAAAAAAAAGAATTGATTCCCTTTTAGACACTGATATGAGCAGTAAACTAGAACAAGACAAGAATCCTGACTCTTAATATTGTGCTGAGGCCACAGATAATTTAAAACATATGTATAATACAATGACAGGGTTCAGGACATGCTCTCCTAGATACGGTACCTTGCTTGGCACTTGAGAAAACAGCAGAAGCAGGAAAGCCTCCATCACCTCCCCACACTCTTCTCTCTGTAGCAGGTCATAAAACTCTTATTCCAGGGATGCTGTCCTATCCCAAAGGGAAAGACACAAGGATGTGGAGAAGAATCTGAACAAGCAGCCCTTGCTAAGTTCGCCCCCGTTTATCACCATTTGATCATAACCCTTTTGTCCAATCTCACTTCTCCACAAGGATCCACTTCTTCATCAAACTTAACATAAAAATACACAGGTTTCCCTGTCTCCTTGTGTCTTTATTTCTGAAGGCTCCCATATAACATAAAACTTACATTAAATAAACTCGTGGCTGGGCGCGGTGGCTCAAGCCTGTAATCCCAGCACTTTGGGAGGCCAAGGTGGGCAGATCACAAGGGCAGGAGATCAAGACCACCCTGGCTAACATGGTAAAACCCCGTCTCTACTAAAAAATACAAAAAACTAGCTGGGTGAGGTGGCGGGCACCTGTAGTCCCAGCTACTCGGGAGGCTGAGGCAGGAGAATGGCATGAACCTGGGAGACTGAGCTTGCAGTGAGCTGAGATCCGGCCACTGCACTCCAGCCTGGGTGACAGAGTGAGACTCCGTCTCAAAAAAACAAAACAAAACAAAAATTAATTCGTATGCTTCTCTCTTGTTAATCTGTCTTCTGTGTAGGGCCTCAACCTTGAATCTTGATGTGATGAAAAGATATTAATTGTTCTCCTCTACAGTTTCTGGTGCCCAACATGGGGCAATGGAGACATCACACTCCCTCTGAAGCCTGCAGAAAAGATCCTGAGACAACCGACAAAAAGCCAGCAGAAAGTAGGAATTCTCACCCAGGTCAGCTCTCCGCATCTCTATCTGTAATGCCCAGTCAAGACAGGTGGTAAGCCTGGGTGTGGTGGCTCACTCATGTAATCCCAGCACTTTTTGAGGCCAAGGCAAGTGGATTACCTGAGGTCAGGAGTTCAAGACCAGCCTAGCCAACAATGTAAAACCCCATCTCTACTAGAAATACAAAATCAGCTGGGCATGGTGGCTCACACCTGTAATCCCAGCTACCTGGGAGGCTGAGGCATGAGAATCGCCTGAACCTGGGAGGTGGAGGTTGTAGTAAGCAACAGCCTGGGTGACAGAGCAAGACTTTGTCTCCAAAAAAAAAAAAAAAAAAAAAAAAGACGGGGTAAAAATTTCTCCTAGTGCTTCCTTTCTCAATTCAGGCCAGCAGGAGAAAACATTTGTTTGGGTTGTGATATTAAATAAATTTGCTCTTTTTCTTGTTAATCTGTCTTTTGCTATAGGTGTGTTAGGGTAAAGGGGTCTGGATCCAGATGCCAAGAGAGGGTTGTTGGATCTTACTCAAGAAAGAATTCAGGGCAAGTCCATAAAGTGAAAGCAAGCTTATTAAGAAAGTAGAGGAATAAAACAATTGCTACACCATACACAGAGCAGCCCCAAGGGCTGCTGGTTGCCCATTTTTATGGTTATTTCTTGATAATATGCTAAACAAGGGGTGGATTATTCATGCCTCCCTTTGTTAGACCATATAGGGTAACTTTCTTATGTTGTCATGGCATTTGTAAACTGTCATGGTGCCAATGGGAGTGTAGCAGTGAGGACGAAGACAGGTCACTCTCGTCGCCATCTTGGTTTTGGTGAGTTTTGGCTGACTTCTTTACTGCAACCTATTTTATCAGCAAGGTCTTTATGACCTATATCTTGTGCTGAACTCATATCTCATCCTGTGATTTAGAATGCCTAATCATCTGGGAATGCAGCCCAGTAGGCCTCAGCCTCGTTTTACCCAGCTCCTGTTCAAGACAGAGTTGCTCTGGTTCAAACGCCTCTGATGAGTGACTCAGTCACGGACCTAGTGATGGGTGAGAAAAAGGTTGGGTTTTCTCCCTTACAACCCAATCAGTCAAAAAGATGCAAAATTTTGTTTTTTGTGTAGAATATCAGACACAATTCTTTATCTGCCTCACTGAGGAAATATTATTTAGAAAATATTTGTCTGCATTACCGTAGTCCCCTGTTATCCACAGTTTTACTTTTTGAGATTCAGTATTCACAATAAGATGTTTTGAGAGAGAGACCACATTCACATAACTTTTATTACAGTCTATTGTTATAATTGTTCTATTTTATTATTAGTTGTTATTGTTAATCTCTTACTATGCCTAATTTATACATTAGACTTTCTCATGGGTATGTATGTATAAAAAGAAACAGAGTATATACAGGGTTTGTGCTATCCAGGGTTTCAGATACACACTGTGGGGCTTGGGACATAATCCACCAAGGATAAGGTGGACTACTATATTTAAATTTTCTCTTCTTCTCCCATAATGTAAACATTTCACAACAAGCAGGTACTTCCAAGAAATGAGAACAATTTCCAAATGGAATCATGACACTAAAGAAAATTCAGAAATTTAAGAAATCTTTAGGTTCACGTGGATACAATTTGTATTTTAGACAAAAGAAGTTCAGTTTCCCAGGAGTGACCAGAGGATGTGCCCATGATGTGTCAGCAGCCTTTACTGGTGACTTCTTCAGTGAGGGCTGATGAGTTTCTGCCTTCACTGGGGACCTTGAAGACAATGTAGAAGTGTCCTCTTCAGTAAAATGAAGACAATAATTCCACCTAGCCAGGCGTGGTGGCTTACCCCTGTAATCCCAGTACTTTGGGAGGCTGAGGTGGGCGGATCACCTGAGGTCGGGAGTTCGAGATCAGCCTGACCAACATGGAGAAACCCCGTCTCTACTAAAAATACAAAATTAGCCGGGCATGGTGGCGCATGCCTGTAATCCCAGCTACTCAGGAGGCTGAGGCAGGAGAATCCCTCGAACCTGGGAGGCAGAGGTTGCAATGAGCTGAGATCGTGCCATTGCACTCCAGCCTGGGCAACAAGAGCTAAATTCTGTCTCAAAATAATAATAATAATAATTCCAACTGATGTGATTGCTTTGAAGAATAAAGATGATCCCATGAGTAAAACGCCTGGCACAGTTTATTGCCAACAGAACGAACTAAACAATAGCTAGAAATAATGAAAAAATTTAAATATTATAATCAGGATGTGAGGAAACAGTTTGGTTAGAAAGTCCGTTCTATATTTTCTACATGCGACAGACACTCTTACAAATCTTGAGTAGAGTTGCGGTTGGTTACAATACATAAATTTATTCTTACTTTGTACACCTCAACCTAGGGGCTCTTGAATTAAGATGAAAGGTTATGCAAACCTATATTTTATTACCAGGGCCCAGATCCCTTTTTCTTTTGTTAAAGTAGAACTGCAGGATCCAGAAAAAGCTTAAAAAGACAAAGCACCCTATTCACTTCCTCCCACAGACCTTCCCGTTTCCTCTGATTCCATCCACAATAATCGAACAGCTTTTGTGCAAAGAAAGGAACAAGTGAGGCTCCTTCTTTCTTACTGCCATCGTGCCTGGGCTCAGCTCTGAAAGAAGAAAGTTCTTTTCCAGTAGGTTTGATCTCTTTCCTCTCCTTTCCTTCTGCTAACCAAGGCTTAGTCTCACTCATAGCTTCTCTGACGTTTTTACAGATTTTATAGTGTTGGGATTTAAAATATCTCATTCTTCAGGAATCATCTTGCTATCAAGCCTGAGTTAGAGTTAAAGTAAATGAATTTTGTATTCACGGTTCTGTGAATACAAACAAACCTCTTTTGGCTACTTTATTTTCTTCAGAGAAGTATTGTTTGGTTCGCTGTCTTGATATTTTACTTTTCATTCAAACTCTCTTGTCAATAGGTTAAACCGCAAAGTGCAATTTACAAAGTGTTGAGAAATGAAGTATTATTCACTAATAACACAGATGATAATTGTCACTCACGTCCGTGTGAAGAGACCGCCAAACAGGCTTTGTGTGAGCAACAAAGCTGTTTATTTCACCTGGGTGCAGGCAGGCTGAGTCCGAAACGAGAGTCAGTGAAGGGAGATAGGCTTGGGCTCAGAGGCCTGACAATAACTAAGGTAAGTTTCTTATTTTGTTGAGCTGGTTCTAGAAGGTAAACAAAAGTTAGTTTAAGTACGGCATTCCCTCCACATTTATGCAGGGCTCACTCTAGGCGGAGTTCTATTTTGGTGACTGTGGGAAATCACCAAAACTGTGGGAAAAAAATGACCCCCCCACACGAGTGACCCATGTAAATTAAACGGGGTGGGGACTTTCGAGAGAGTTTTTTTGTCCAGGTTCCCTATTTCTAAGTATGTCTATAGTTATGTCAATAAATAAGCAATGTCACCTGTGTTCCCATGTCTGTGGATGAGGGATGCTAAAGTGCGTGATTGCATAACCGCTTAAGATTGTTCTGGAGTGAATGAAGAAGTGTGTGTGTGTGTGTGTGTGTGTGTGTGTGTGTGTGAGAATGATACTTGACCGTGTGTCTACATCATTTCCAGGGGCTTCAGTGAAGGAGCCTCATTCATTCCCTCTCTCTTGCCTCTGGCGTTAGAAACATCTTTGTGCAGGCCTGCCGTTGAACAAGGGGTGGTAGACACCGCCTTAGGGAATTAAAAGGCGTGTTTTCCAATGCTCGAGATATAGTGAAGAAATGTGTCAGCTGGTGAAAAAAGCTTGGTCTTCTGGTGAGGTCCCAAGTGGGCCCACAGGCCTTACGGGGACAGGGCCCGCAGCAGGTTCTTTTCCGGAGAATGCGGGGAGGATACTCCCAGCAAACAAGTGAGGCCTCCGGTAATGCGATCTGACAGTGTTCCCAGTGGTGGGCGGCCAGCGGGGAGGGCCAAGAGAGTGCTGGTAGTTAGGGAAGGATTTGCATAATTACATTCACCTGAGGGACTCCATTTACCCAACAATGCGTCTCATTGTGGTAAAGCCAGCAGCTGGCCATACAGTTAGAACAATGTGAGCTTTGGCCTTATTCTTCCAAAACAAATGCTTGCACTTTGAAAAAAAAGTGACAATTAGCATTTTGAATGGTATAGAGTTATGAATAGTACACATGTTAGCATGATGTGTAACACTCTGTATTGTGAGGCGTGCATTTGTGTGCAGGACTTACATTACTTTGTACTACAGCAGAAGGATTATATACTAGTAACAGTACTACATTCCTATGTGCACGACCTATACTGTATACATTTCATATAATAACATATCATAATGTATACTTGAGATTTATGCATTAAATGCCCATGAACAAGTGAGATGACTCCCGAAATAAGCATTCTCTCCCGACGTTTAGTAGAGTTAGATATTAAAGGTGTTTTCAGTGTAAGGCACTTACTGTTTTAAGCTCAGTGCAGTGGCTTTTGTTTTCTGACTGTGAAGGATTACAATGGATTTGAGAGATGTGAATCAGAATTTCGAGGAGGTGCTTTATTGAAGAGTCTGCAGGGTTCGCACAGGGCTGGCTCTCTGGCTGGGGGCATGTTTACCTAAGACTCCAAATAGGAGAGTGGAGATATGAGGACCTAGCGCAAATATTGTGCCCGGCTCATTTCCTGGTATTGCCCACATTTACATTCAAAAGGGAGGTGTGGGGAGTGAAGGCTGTGTAGGTTTAGAGGCAATTCTTTTTATTATGCCCAGTACTTGTTACGTTTTGTCCCTCAAAATGAGAACACAGGATGCATTTCTAAGGAAAGAAAGCCCCTAAAGGGGTTTGTCTATTCTCAACTTTAATTAAATACACATTTTAAATATCGCATTTGTAAGCATAGCAGCACTGGAATTTCTTTTCAGCATTTTATTGAAAAGTAGGGAAATATTGGAGCATTCCAACTGGGGAAGGAAACTAAGCTTCTCTTTTGAAGCTCCAGCTGCACTTAGGTCTAATGCGAAAGGCAGTATTTGCTTTAGCCGCTTCCTGACTTTTCGATGAGATGTGGAAACTAGAAGTTAGCAGGATTCCAAAGCTGAGAGTCAAATCCTAGGTCCATGCCCTTGGCTCAGTCCCTGTCTTCCAGAGATGGCATCCTGAGTAAAGACAAACACTGCTGGTTTTTCTCTTCCTCCAGATCAGGTAGTGGAATGACAAGTGACTGTCATTCTGCTGCTACGGAGAATGCGCACTCAGAGGAAGAGAGTGGTACGTAATACATCGCTGGATGGCGGGGCTGTGGTACCTTGCACACACAGGAAGCCTCCTTGGGAGGGCCCCATATGGCAGGCCCCATCAGTGCTCAAGACCCGGCCTCCTTCTGTGCCTTGTCAACCTGCCACCACCCTGCCACCAAAGTGAGCACTCTCAAACAAAAATCCTCTCCTTGAAATTCCCGTGGCCCCATGACTTATGGCAGTGGTCCTCAACCCTGACCGCACATCAGAACCACCTGGACACAACCCCACCCCAAACCTTTGCAAACAGAATTCTCAGGGACAGACAGGACACAGAAAGAAAATCTGTATTTGTAGTTTACTTTTCAAGTCTTTTACCTTTTTGGAATCAGAGATACAACTCCAGCCACACAAAAGAACTCAAGCTTCCATGATGTGTATTTCCAGAGGAATTCCATTTCCCTCCTGAATTGCCTCTGAGGAATCCTGGGTTAAAGGAGAGGAGCGATAGTTCGGTTTTCCTTGATTTTTTCTTTTTCCTGTTATACCAGCTGAGACCTCCTGCCCTCAACTTTTTCCTTGATCGGTTTGGAGGTCTCGATATCTGTCTTTGCATCACTTTACCCTCTCCATTCCCCAGGACATCGCCACCACCATGCTGTCACTGAGCAGTGGTATAGAGCTTCGGTAATAACCTGGCATAAAACTTAACTGAAGACCTTAAGGTATAAAGCTTAACTAATGCTGACACTGAGCAGTGGTGTAAAGCTTAACTAATGACTTAATGATGAAAGACAGCAATAGGAAACAACTTAATAGTCCATACCAGACACCACTGCTCCTGCGTGACTTGGCCCTTCCCACCATCAGACAAGTTAGCACCTGGTTATTGCTGTCCCGATACCCTGACCTTATCCGCCCCCTGCCTCTTCTTCCCCTCTTATCTCCTGTCCTCTACTCCAGTTTCAAGTTCTTTCCCTTTCTCTGCAACCCAAAAATCATCTCCGTCTTCCTCTGGGAACCACCCAGATGATGCCCAAGTTGAAGGCTTCTTTCCTGCGTCTGGTCTTCCCTGTGTCCGACCACACCCTTCATTTTTCAGAGCAGCTTTGCACTTTTGGCCTCAAGCTCCCCCTCCAGCCAAGCCCCTCTGAGGTTTGTATTTAAGAAACATTATTAGCATGCGTTTCCTAAAGAAAGCATTCTCTGAAAACAAATTCTGTCGTTTTCTCTATATTGTCAGATTTTTAAAATTGCAAATATCTTTCTTGCCGGGACTGACTCTCAAAAGCTCTCCAGATGATTCTTCTCTGTGGAAGTGTTGCTGGAAAGGGGGTCCCTACCCAGACCCCAAGAGAGAGTTCTTGGATCTTGCACAATAGAGAATTCTGGGCAAGTCCACAGAGTAAAGCAAAAGCAGGTTTATTAGAGAAGTAAAGAAACAAAGGATGGCTATTCCATAGGCAGAGCAGCCCCGAAGGCTGCTGGTTGGCTATTTTTATGGTTATTTTTTGATCATATGCTAAACAAATGATAGATTATTCGTGAGTTTTCTGGAAAAGGGGTGGAGATTTCCCCCCAGCTGAGGGTTCCTCCCCTTCTTAAGCCATGTAGAGTAAGTTCCAGTTGTTACTATGGCATCTGTAAACTGTGATGGCACTGGTGGGAGTGTCTTTTAGCATGCTAATGTGTTATAATTATCATGTAATGAACAGTGAGGACGACCCGGGTCACTTTCATGGTATTCTTGGTTTTGTCCGGCTTCTTTACTGCATCCTGTTTTATCAGTAGGGTCTTTATGACTGACCTGTATCTTGTGATACCAGTCCTGCCAACTTCCTATCTCAGCCTGTGACTAAAAACGCTTAAACTCCTGGGAATGTAGCCCGGCAGGTCTCATCTTCATTTCACCCAGTTCCTATTCAAGATGGAGTCACTTTGGTTCAAATACCTCTGGCAGAATATGCTAATGAGAGCCTAGGCCATCTTGTAGATGGACTCCTGCTTATCCCAGGAGAATCTTTTCCACCTTTTGCTCCATGTAACACCAATGTAACTTTTCCTTTGTCACACTGCTATACTTTGTACCTATCAGTCTTGAAGCAGTCATCTTGCAGTAAGGGAATTTGTCACTGAAAGGGGGTTGTCACTTTCAGACTTTCCAACTGGTCTGAGAGCACCTTGAAAGCAAGTCTTGCTCATTATGATGTCTCTGGCAGTTCAGTATGCTTGGCACAGAGGGGAGTGTTCTATCCTGTTTGCTGAATGAAGATGTGGGATGATAATGTATGCTGGATTAGGCAACAAGGAAGTCATTAGTGACAGTGGTCACTCTCAAAGAGGTGCTCATTGGGGACAGGCTGCTCCAAGAGCTGCTGCTGATGGGACCTGTACACAAGTGCTTAACTGATGGGATCCCCGCACACCTCCACTCTCTAGCCACACCCTCTGATGTGGCCTCAGCCCTAAGGAAGGATGTCATTTACTTACTGATCTACCCAGACGGTCATGGTTTTAGTTTGTCAGCGGGAGGAGCCCCCTGTGAACTCAGAGGCACTGCCCCTGTAGCAGAGTCCCTGGCTGCTATGTTGCTCCCATCTCCTGAGATAGCAGTCATGATTAGAACCCTACTGCATCACTGTATTCCATTTTCTCTGTGAAGGAGGAAAACCTATCACAGAATGAAAGGAAGGTACTTTAGGAAGGCCATCATCACCTCACATCTGAAAAAATGTTCAAAGAGCCCAAGATGTTCCACAGGCAACTCAAACTCCACATGTGCAAAATGGAAATCTTCACCTCTCCTGGGCACATCTGCCCTCCTCCTGCGCGTCCTTCATTGGGTACACCTGGTTGCCAACCTAGAAGTCCTCCTGCATCACCACTCCTCTCAGTCTGCCCACAAGTCTTACCAGGTTCACCTTAGAAGGCTAGTTCCCATCACCACCTCCCCTTCATTCTTCCCTCACTGCCCCACCTGGGTCCAGTATCCTCCCATGATTAGAAAATGCTTTCCTCACAAGTTTCATTTCCAGATGCCCTCCAGATATCCTCTAAAAGCAGGATCTGATTGCCCTGTGGTATGGTTTGACTGTCACCCCACCCAAATCTCATCTTGAACTGTAGCTCCTGTAATTCCCACGCATCACAGGAAAGACCCAGTGGGAGGTTATTGAATCATGGGGGGAGGTCTTTCCCATGCTGTTCTCATGATAGTGAATAATTCCCACGACATCTGATGGTTTTGTAAATGAGAGTTTCCCTGCACATGCTCTCACTTGCTGGCTGCCCTTTGTAAGACCTCCCTTTGTCCTTCCTTCATCTCCCACCATGATTGTGAGGCCTCCCCAGCCATGTGGAACTGTGAGTCCATTAAACTTCTTTCCTTTATAAATTACCCTGTCTCGGGTATGTCTTTATTAGCAGCATGAGAATGGACTAATACGCCTTGCTTTAAACGCTTGCATGTCCCTCTTTACTCTCAGCCCACTGGACGCGTCCTGACTCTCTAGTTTGGTATACCAGTCCACTGACTTCTGTGCCCGCCTACCCCTCTGGGCTTTTCAGCAGCACCTGCATGGGCATGGTGCTTCAGCCAGTTTCCTGAGCATGACCAGCTCCTGCAGCCTCCTTGGCTTTGCATGTGCTGTTCCCTGTGCCTGCACCCTCTCTCCTGTGTGTTGGACTCATCCCCAGATGACTCTGAATCTCCCTCTATGTTCTCTGTCCCTTTGCTGTGCAATTGTGCCCTCCTCATTGTCACACCTAGTGTCCACATCCAATCATTTATTTTTATCTTCCCCACAGGACCTTGGTGTCATGAAAGGTGATGAGCTGTTCATTTTTCTCTCTCCACAATCTGTTGAAGTGTCTAGTATGTATTTGGTACAAAGTAAATCTTTATCAAATTGAAAGTCGATCAGGGGCTGGATGCAGTGGCTCACACCTATAATCCCAGCACTTTGGGACGCCAAAGTAGGCAGATCACTAGAGGCCAGGAATTCGAGACCAGCCTGGTCAACATGGTGAAACCCTATGTCTACTAAAAATACAAAAAATTAGCTAGGTGTGGTGGCACGTGCCTGTAGTCCCAGCGACTCAGGAGGTTGAGGCAGGAGAATCACTTGAACCAGGAGGTAGAGGTTGCAGTGAGCCAAGATCACACCACTGCACTCCAGCCTGGGCAACAGAGAGAGACTCTTGTCTCAAAAAAAAAAAAAAGAAAAAAGGCTATCAGCGGGGACCTCAACAGCTGTACAATGGAATAATGGAATAGCAGGCAACTACCAAGAATGATTTAGCTCCACACATATTGATGATAATTTCAGGGTGATATTTACAATGTACCTTTTTTTTTTTTGTAAAAGGTAGAAAAATAACTCTTTACATTTGCTTTTGGGTATCTGAATGTAGAGAAACATATGGAGGAAATCCTTGATTGACCCAGTGAGCGAGGTTGGAGGAAGGAGAGGAAGGGTGATTTTCTTTATAACTCTATTGTTTGACTCCTCACAAAGAGCTTTATTGCTTCTGTAAAACCAATTAGGCAAAATCAAGTAAATGGTTGCTGAATGATTAAATAGCCTTCAGGAAAGAAGTTTTCAGAAAAGGAGGAATACTGTTTCTGTTTCTTCTGAAGAAAACCAAAATTGGCAGAAAATATAACTACGGTATTATTATTCACTTTGCAAAGGATTTTTCTCTACCCTAAAAGAATCTTCATGAGCTTCTTTTTAAAAGGCATCTCCGGTAAAGCTCTGACGCATTTCATCCTCTTCCTCATGTCATTAACTGCAGCGCTTGACAGAGGGTGGGACTGAGAAAGAGAAAGTTTTAAGAGTCGGTGCCAATTGAAGATCAATCTGCAATGAGATAAGCTCCATTGATATTATAATGTAATTATGGGAGGAAATTATTACATTGAAAAAATTCAAAGTTCACCTAGCTTTTCTGGAGGAGAGGCACCAGAGGAGCCTACTGGAAGGAGAAGAGAAGGTGTCCCCCTTCCCAGGGCTGGGGACCACAGGCAAGGCCATGGACTTGAGGGCACTTCTCCAATCTCTAGCAGATAAATTATGCCCAAATCCACATCTTACTGAGAAAGCAGGTGTCTGCAATTAGTCACGGAAGTGAGGTGGGTGGTCATGAGCAGAGAAGAAAATTTTTTTTAAATAAAAAAATAAAAATTAGGCAAAGTAGAACTTGACAGTCACCATGAAAACAGAAGAAACACTACGAAAGTGACATCATTAGCATGGCTGTGGGCCTGTCTTATCCTTTGGTCTCTAAAGCAGGAGACAATGAGAGCTACTTACTGACTCATTTTTAGTATTTGATAAAAGAAAAAAGCTAATCAATCAGGCTTACCTTATTGACTTATTAATGTCCTTGTTACTAAGGGATAATTTTAAAAAGGATTTTTCTACCAAAAGAAGGGAAATCAATCCATAGACCTCTTTGGGCTCCCACCTGCAATTTGTACAGGATAAAGTCAAGTTTAAAATAGAGAGTGCACGCGTAAGGTTGAGAAGACATCGTGCGGTGACTCCTTTGCATAACATGAAACAAGGTTGGTTGGTCTTTCTCTGTAAAGAGCAAGATAGTAAGTATTTCAAGCTTTCTGGGCCAAGAAACATAATCAAGAAACATAATCAACGATATTATGCAGTTACTTGTATAACAAGAGCAAAACCATTTTTTCCCACAACTTTTAAAATTGATCAATTTAAAAACTTTAAATTGATCAGTTTAAAACTTTAAACTGTACTGGTACAGTTTGCATTTTATATTGTTTTAATGTGTCATGCAATAATACTCTTTTTTTTTTTTTTTTTTTTGAGACGGAGTCTCGCTCTGTCGCCCAGGCTGGAGTGCGGTGGCGCTATCTCCTCTCACTGCAAGCTCCGCCTCCCGGGTTCACGCCATTCTTCTGCCTCAGCCTCCCGAGTAGATGGGACTACAGGCGCCCGCCACCACGCCCGGCTAATTTTTTGTATTTTTAGTAGAGACGGGGTTTCACTGTGTTAGCCAGGATGGTCTGGATCTCCTGACCTCGTGATTCGCCGGCCTCAGCCTCCCAAGGTGCTGGGATTACAGGCGTGAGCCACCGCGCCCAGCCTATAATATTCTTATTAAATTTTCCTGCAAGCATTTGAAAATGGAAAAAGCATTCTTAGCTTGTGGGTCGCACAAAAACAGGTTGTGGCCTGGATTTCACCCTGGGGCCATCATTTGCCGACCCCTGACATAAAACACTTCTGAGTCATGTCAGGGTCCTTAATCAGTTAGGTCATCCAAGCTCAGACTGAACTGGGACATGGTTTCAGAATCCTCAACACTGCACACCTGCCAGAGACAACCACAGGAAGTGGGGAGGGAGAAGCTGTTGGCTCTGCAGTAGCCATCTGACGGCTGCTTGAAGGACCGTGAACTCAGTTATCACCAGCATTCTCCCTGCTCTTTCAGATCTGGGTGCAGTTGGCTCAGTCCTCCATCCCCAGCCTGGGGAAAGTCTCTCTCCCAGATTTCCGCTCCTCCTCAACAAGCTTGCATGTTGTGCCGAAGAGCAATGGCTTCTGCTGTATCAGGTCAGTTTATGAATTCACTTGCCCTTGTGAATTCACGTGCCCTTCAACCTTGCCTCATCCAGAACAGGGAATTCAATTATTTTAATATTTTACATATTTTTTACAAGCCCACAGAATTTTAATGTAAGTTTGGAGAGACAATGGCAATTTATATGGCAGCAGTAACAGCATCTGCTCAAAGTCATTGTATAAGTCATCATCATAGCTAACACTTCCAGGAAATTGATTTCTTCTGCCAGGAGCTTTTCACATATTATTTAATCCTGCAATAGTCATTAGAAATAGGCTTTTTCTTTTTAACAGTTATTATCCTGTTTTACAAAAAAGAAATGAAGCTTAAGAGATTGAACAGCTTGCTAATCACAGAGCAAGTTAATGATAGAGGTGAATTTTGAACACTGTCAAGTCAGGCAGTGGCTTATGCCTGTAATCCCAGCACTTTGGGAGGCTGAGGTGGGTGGATCATTTGAAGTCAGGAGTTCAAGACCAGCCTGGCCAACATAGTGAAACCCCATATGTCTTAAAAATACAAAAATTAGTTGGGAATGGTGGCACATGCCTATAGTCACAGCTAGTAGCTAGACTGAGGTGGGAGGATCGCTTGAACCCGGGAAGTGGAGGTTGCAGTGAGCTGAGATTGTTTCATTTCACTCTAGCCTAGGCGCAGAATGAGACTCCGTCTCAAACAAACAAACAAACAAACAAACAAACACCATAATCAATGAGCCAGAACACAATGAATGAGCCAGAACACAATGAATGAGCCAGAGCCCATGCACCTAAACACAACACAGTTCTCCCTCCACAGCACTTTAATTGAACATCAGACTTTTTTTTGTTGTTGTTGTTGAAAGTTCTTCTATCACCTCCCCGGGAATTCTCACTGTCCTAACCACCTCATGGAGTGTCCTGGCTTCTAGCCACTCTCCTGGCTCCTCTCCTGGCCCATGTCTTTCTCACCTCTTCTCCCAGATTGTTTTCATGAACTCTTAGTGTCTTGATCCAACTCTTTAGAGTAATTTAGCTCTTGCCAGCTCATGTTCCCAACCTGAGCTCTAGCAGAAGCCTTCTGAGGGACATAATGTGATTTTTCAGGAAGAAAACATTGATTGGCCAATTGTATGTGGAAAGCTAGGAGAAGGCCCATAAGGAGAAGGTGGAAGAAATGAAGAACACTAGAAAATCAGAAAATTGAGGGATGTTTTTCTTTCTGAGAGAGAAGAGGGACAGTAAACAAGTGAGAGTGGAAGAAGGCAGAGAAGATGTAAGACTTTTAAAAAAAGAGGTTGCTTTGCCCCAAACTATTTAGTCAGGTCTTCTACACACAAAAACGCCTCGTGAGAAAATGCAGAATGTGGGAAATCAAGAAATGAAGAATTCACTGGAGATAGATGGTGGGAAATGAATGTAAGCTCCCTGAGCATTTAAAGAAATTCTGTAAACTTTCCATATTGGATTTTTGACACTGGACATTCTACAGGGCACAATAATGTTATCTAAATCCTTGGGAACAGGGTGAATCTACATCATAGAGTGGAAGCCACCAGAGAAGAAGAGATTCTATCTAGATATGGAGAATGAAAAAAAAAAAAAGTGTAAAGAGGGTGAGTGTATAGTCATCTGGAAGCCATGTCACAGAGAGGAGGGGAGAGATTAAAGGGGACCTGAATAAGAGCAGGATGGTGGGGCTTGAAAGGATGGGATGAACATGAGAGATGTGATGACACTGGTCAACAGAGACCTCTCTAGGGATGTCAACCAGAAAGGGGTGTAATGTAGGAAATTGGGCGTTTTTACACTTCTTTGGAAGGGCAAGAGAAATGGGCTCTGGGCTGACCTCTAGGAATGAACAACATTGCAGAATTACCCTCCTGGGAACTGCACCCCTGACTCAACAGTGGGGGAATCAAGAGACCACTTTTAGCACGATAGGTTTCTGAAAGAACCCACCCTAGCTGTGGCAGGTGCTGCGGTCACTGCAAGTACTATCTGGAGAGCTATACTAGGCTGCTCCATTTGCAACAGCAAAATGTGAAGAGCCCAGCCCCTGCCTTGCAGCCCCCGCCTTGCAGCCCCTATTGCAGCAGTGACTGGACATGGGAGCACCATTGTGCTTGCCAGCAAAAACCAGCAGAGAAAGATCTCTTCCACTTCATCCTGCCCTTCAGATTCCACACGAGTGCTTCTTATGGGGGATCTTAAATCCATTAAGAACCCTGCCCTGCCAAGCCATATTGGAGTCAGAGGCAAAAGGAAATGTCAGTAATACTACATTACTTCTTATCTATTTTTCTTTTTTTGACAGGGTCTGGCTCTGTCATCCAGGCTGGAGTGCAGTGACTCAATCATGGCTCACTGCAGCTTTGACTTCCCAACCTCAGGTGATTCTCCCACTTCAGCCTGTCAAGTAGCTGGGACTACAGGCACACACCATCATTCCCAGCTAATTTTTTTGTATTTTTTTTATAGAGATGGGGTTTTACCGTGTTGCCAGGCTGGTCTTGAACTAAAAAACTGGGCTCAAGCAATCTGTCTGCCTCCGTCTCCCAGAGTGCTGAGACTACGGGCATGAGCCACTGCACACAGCCCCTTTTTTTTTTTTTTTTTTTTTGAGATGGCGTCTCGTTCTGTAGCCCAGGCTGGAGTGCAATGGCGTGATCTCGGCTCACTGCAAGCTCTGCCTCCCGGGTTCACGCCATTCTCCTGCCTCAGCCTCCTGAGCAGCTGGGACTACAGGCGCCCACCACCACGCCCAGCTAATTTTTTGTATTTTTAGTAGAGATGGGGTTTCACCATGTTGGCCAAGATGGTCTCGATCTCCTGACCTCGTGATCCGCCTGCCTCGGCCTCCCAAAGTGCTGGGATTACAGGCATGAGTCACCGCGCCCGGCCGAGCCACTTTTTAATTTTTCAAAATACTGCATTAAGAGTACTGATCTTGATTACTGAGTTTTTGATGCCCCTTAAATTTTGTGCCTGGGGTGCCTTGCTTGCCTCATCCTAGACCTGGCCCTATTAAGAATTCCAGTTACAAGGGAGTCTTAGAAATACCGTTTTTAGCTTTTCATCCTCTGTGGTACTGACGGCACCATGGAAGAGGCTGGGATGAAGGTAGCATCATCTACAAAAGCCATCCCTGTCAACCTGGCTAGGGCTGTGGAATCCAGCTGTTTGGTCAAACACCAGTCCAGATGTTGCTGTGAGGTATTTTAAATCAATATTTTATTTTATAAGAAAAATATCAAATTTTTTTTGAAACAGTCTCTCTCTGTCACCCAGGCTTGAGTGTCATGTCACTGTCATAACTCACTGCAACCTGGAATTCCTGGGCTCAGGCGATCCTCCTGCCTCACCCTCCCAAGTAGCTAGGACTACAGGTGTGAGTCACCACAATCGTCTAGTTTCTTCTAGGCTGGTCTTGAACTCCTGGCCTCAAACAATCCTCCAGCCTCGACCTCTCAAAGCGTTGGTATTACAGGCATGGGCTACCATGCCGGCTGGTATTTTTTAGATGTGACTGACATTTAAATCTTTGAGTAAAGCAGCTGACCCTTCCTAGTGTGAGTGGCCTCATTTAATCAGTGGAAGGCTTTCATAGAAAAACCAAGGTTCCCCTCACTCCTGAGAGGTAGGAACTCTGCCTCCAGACTGCCTTCTGGCTCAAGACAACATCAGCTCTTGCTGGAATTTCCAGTTTGCCCTGCAACCTGTCTATTCCCACCACTGTGTGAGCCAATTCCTGAAAGTAAATCTTTGTCTCTATTTCTATTTCTGTCTCCGTCTCTATTGTCTCTATCCCTATCTCTATCTCTATCTCTCCTCTTTGGTTCTGTTTCCTGGGAGAACCCTAACTAATACACTCAGAGGAGGTGACAGAGGTGAAGGGTCAGTCTGCTAGCTCTACCGAGGTGGAGATGGAAGTAACAATACTGGGTAACAATAGGCTTCATACAGAAGGAGAGAAGGAGGAGGCTAAGCTGGTTCCCAGGTTCCCGTGTGGGTGACCGCGATAAGGACGACAGATACAGCACCAGATATCTCCATGAGAAAACGGTGCACATGCCACAGTACCAGATATCTCCACGAGAAAATGGAGCACGTGCCACGGTACCAGATATCTCCACGAGAAAACGGAGCACGTGCTCGTCGTCTTTGGAAGATGCAGTTCCCTGATCTCCCACATGCAGCTCTGTTCCAGTGCATGAGATCCACCTTGTGTATTTCACACATTGGTTGCTTGGGACAAGTAATTTGGTTATTTGCTTGCTTGTTCATTCATTAAATGCATGTTTATTAAGTGTGTCCTGTGTCAGGTACTATTGTAGGCTTTGGAGAAACAATAGTGAAAGAAAGCTGAGATGGCTTCTTCCATGATGTTTTCAATCTAATTCAGAGAGGTGTGACAAACACACACACACGCAAATAAAGGGAACAGTCCCAGGTAGTGATGTGTGCAGCTGGGACAGCGAAACAGGGCAGTGTGATGGAGGTACAGGGAGTAGGTGCTGCCTGACACGACCACTCACCTTGAATATGCCAGGACTCCCATCCCAGCATCACAGATGGTCTAGGTATGAGGGAACACTGAGCTGTCCTGTGTGTGACCCGCTGGAATGAAAGGAAAGAGCTCCAGGCTTATATGACAAGTTACTGAAGGGGAGCCTGAGCCCAGGACAAATGTCTTTGATGAACACCTTCTTTCTCTCTTAGTCTATTCAGGCTAAAATACCATAGGCTGGGCAACTTAGAAATACAGACTTCTTTTCCTACCCATTCTGGAAGCTGGGTGCCGGCAGATTTGTCGTTTGGTGAGGGCCTGCTTCCTGATTCCTAGACGGTATCTTCTAATGGTGTACAAATGTGGTGGAAGGAGTGAGGGTTCTCTCGAGCCTCTTTTCTAAGAGCATTCATCCCATTTATGGGGGCCCCACCTTTACGACCTTATCACCTCCCAAAGACCCTGCCCCCTAATATCATCGCCCTGGGCTTAGGATTTCAACATGTGAATCTGCAGGGGACACACATGTGCAGGCCATAGCCATTCTCCATGCTGATGTATAATGGGCAGTCACTGAATGAGTCTCTGTGAGGCAGTGGAGGGGGAGCTGGATGGCAAGGCCCAGGCCCCGGCCGAGTCTACGAAGAGCAGCATCGGGATCTCCCGGGAGACAGAAGCTCTTTGGGGTGAAGGTGATGCCTATTCGTTGTGTTTCCAGCAGCGGCACAGTATTTGGCACACGGCAGGTCCTCTGGAAGGTGGAGGGACCGGCTACTGCGGGACCAGAGAGCCTTTGCATTTTGGATGATTTCTTCACACTTGGGAGAAGTATTTTCCTCTTTCCATAAGACAAGTCCCAGAGCCTCCCAGGCAGGAAGGACTGTCTGGCCAAATGGCTCTGACTTTGTCTTTTTTATTTCAACACTTGCTGTCCCCTGGGGGACTACGATTCACTTTAATGCTCCCGCCAAAGTGAGGCCAGCCAGCCCTTCCTGTCTGGGAGGCTTTCCTTAGGTTTGCCGCCTTCGCCCAGCTGAGATGGCCTGGGAATTTAGGAAGACTTCTTTAAACGCGAAGGGAGTGGAAAAGACGGCTAAGCCAAGAGCATGCATGAGGAATAAAAGCTGTCAGGTTTCTACCGTCTGGTTTTCTCATCTTTCTATAATCTTCTGGCTTTGGTCCTCCATACTATGCAGAAAGAACCCGAAAGATGAGTACACTTTTACAGACAACCTGACTCAGCCCTAGGCCCATCTTCACAAATAGGGAACAAATCTTACTTCCCTTTCACACTGAAATGGGTATTCACCATTAAGAAAAGATCACCGGATTTAACAAATCAAAGTATAGGGCACTCAGTTAAAATTTGAATTTCATGTAAGTAACACAGAATTCTTTGATATAAGTATGTCCCAAATATTGCAAGTTCCAGATGTGGCATGAGGCATACTTATCTTAAAAATGATTTGCTGTTTATCTGAAATTCAAATTTGACTGGGAGTCTTGTATTTTATCTGGCAACCCAAGGAAAAGATTTGAACCCTGCCACTAGCGTAGGGCCTTGCCACTCAGGGCTCATCCTGGGTTCCTGCCTGAGGCCTCCACACCTCCCTCTGGAGTTTGGTGGAACTTGTATAACTGTTCCAATAAGTGGCTTCTCCCTTGACTGGAGACCCTACCCACCTCCTTGCCTACACACGCAGGGGTCCTCGCCTGTCTGGACAGAATCTCAATATCTGAATCATGCATGGAGCATACCAGCCACACAACAGGAATTACCCACTTCATCACAGTTTATCTGGTCGGCATAGAAGAGCTTCGTATTTTTCTTTGGGAACACAAAACTCAGTTCCCCCAATGACCATGCTGAAAAATCTCAAGGACAGTAAGCTTCATGATAGATACAGTGGCTATTCAGACGAGAACACGTCAATTTCTCTTACATATCAGAGGATTAAACAGTCAGCCAACCCTAAGACATGCCCAGGAGCTATTTTCAGCTCTGTTTTAACCTGTTGAGCTCCAAATAGAAACTTCTATATTTTTATCTTACGTTACGCTTCCTTTGAGGGAGTCAGTCTATAGGGTAGTGAGGTTAAAAAGAAATAACTAACAACTTTCAAGAAAACAATCTAAAATAAGCACCTGTGTGGTGATTATAAAAATATACAAATTTCCTTTGCTTCTAGTGGTCATGTTGAAGCCCACACATTTGTGATGTGCATTGAGCCACACAGTTCTTTTCCATTTGCCCTTTTAGGTCAGATCTGCTAGATTTCCTCCCTCCCCCTCACATGATCAGGGCAGGATTTCTTGCTTTCTTGTGTTGAAGCACAGTGATAATACTGTTTAACCCTTGATTCAAATATCCTGGGTAATGGCCACATGCCCCATGATAAAATATGTCCAAAGATTAGCTGGAAGTCCCGGGCCTGCTTCTCTTACCAACTCTGGCTGTCTTAGTAGAGTTTACAAGTGTCTTTAGTCACCTCCCTTTCTCCTTTGCTTATGTGGGCACGAGATTTTGAGTTCTTTAATAGATTTTAAGTTTAGCAAGAACAAGGACCTTGCCTTGTTCACTGTTCTATTGGTTTGCTAGGACTACCACATAAAATATCACACACTAAGTGGCCTAAGCAACAGAAATCTATTTTCTCATAGTTCTCATAGTTCTGGGGGCTGCAAGGCCAAGATCAAGTGTTGGCTGGTTTGATTTGTGCTGAGGCCTCTCTCCTTGGCTTGCGGGTGGCCACCTTCTTTCTGTGTCCTCACGTAGTCCTTCCTCAGTGCATGAGCCCATGAGTGTTTTTGTCTGTAAAATTTCCTCTGCTTAAAAGGACACCAGTCAGTTGGATTAGGGCCCATGCTAACAACCTTATTTTAATTTAATCGCTTTAAAAATTTTATTATTATTATTATTATTTTAGAGACATGGTCTCGCTCTGTCACCCAGACTGGAGTGCGGTGGTGCAATTATGGGCTCACTGCAACCTTGAACCCCTGGGCTCAAGTGGGTTCCCACTCCAACCTCCTGAGTAGCTGGGACTACAGGTGTGCATCACGACACTGGCTAGTTTTTAAATTTTTTGCAGAGACAGGGTCTCACTGTGTTGCCTAGGCTGGTTTTAAACTCTTGGCCTCATGGGATCCTCTTGCCTTGGCCTCCCTAAGTGCTGAGCCACTGTGCCTGGGCCATAATCGCATTTCTAAAGGTCCTGTCTCCAGTTACAGTCACATTCTGAGGTTCTAGGGGTTAGGGCTTCAGTATGTGAATTTCAGAGGACACGTAATTCAGCCCGTAATAGTCACCATTAGTCCAATAACTAATGTAGTGCCTGGTACATGACAGATGATAAATCTTTTTGTGCTCATTTGTTGAATGAGTTCACAAACTTTGATGATGTCATTGGTGAGGCACATTTACTTAGAGTTTCTTGTTAAGCCAGAGCATCAGATTTTTAAGCTTCTTCCTACGCACCTTAGTGGTCATCCATTGTGTCATGGAAAGTCATCTGACCATGCATATAACTTGTGTGACACCCTCTCTTCCACAGAGGATGCTGTATAGTAAGTGTGTGCCTCACACTCTCAGGCAGAGAGCCTGTCCTGTCCACGTCGTTGCCACCTGCCCTACGCGCAGCAGGCTGCGATGGCGGCCCAGGCTCCCAGCTGTCATTCTTCAGTCCTCCTTTTGGCAAATGCTTGACATGCATCTCCACGTTTCCTTTATTTCCTTCAAATTGGGAAAGAAAAAAAATAGAATCTGTCAAAGATCTCCTGCTACTTGTGTGGGGAGAAGGGGAGCCTCAACAACTTGCCCATTGTCTAGGCGTTGCTCTACCAGTCTTTCAGGAAAAAGAAAAAAAAAAAGCCCCAAAACTTTGATCCCTGGGGAGGTGAAGCGGAAGTTGATCTTCACCATTAAATTTTTTTATAGATAGCAAAGTCCATGCTTCCACCTGCATCCAAAGCACAGAGGCAGCTGGCAGAACAAAGCACCAGAGAAAAATAGCTGACCAGAATCTCTTAAATTGCCTGTGTACAGGTGCAACTTGTTTTTCATCTTGGTGGCAGCCACTAGTGATTGACAATGTTTTACCCAGAGGACTTAACCCTTTTTTCACCTAGATGAGCCAAAGAGACAAGTCTCATGGTTTAGAAAACAGTTCATACCCCTCTGTAGGTTCTAAGCCATTCAGCCCAAAGGCATGGGAACTGTACTTCAAACTAATGCCACCTGCAACAAAGGAAGGAACGACACGATGTCAGAGAAAAAGTTTGAAAAAATATATTGCTAGGTCTCTCCAGCTTTGAAGCCAAGGCTGGGACACATCTTATTTTTTTAATCGATAGATAGATGGAGACGGCATGTGACGAACGCGCCTCTGGAATGGGATGCGTTACAAGTTGAACTCTGGGTGTTGAATAAGTCTTAAGCTACCTGTTCTAGAAAACCAATCCCTTTATGCCCTCAGCTTTTGTTTTATTATTAACATTAAACAAGTTATTTTAGGTGGTAGACAAGCAGTAGAGAGGAGACGCCAGTGTGCAGCCTAGTTTAAAAACCTCCAAAGACAGAGAACTGAGCAGCTTCACTGGTCCTGAGCTGGTTTGGTTGTGTTTGCCCCAGGACTCCCACTACATCTCACCTGGGTTACTTTTCATAGTTGTGTGCAAGGACATTTGCCACTGGGGAGTCCCCCACCCAAGTGGTTGCATTTGTGTGGAGACCAGACAGAGGACTGTAGGGAGACTGCTGTCTTTCTGGCAGTCTTGAGGGAGTGTTGCTGGAGGGATGACTGGGAGATTACACTGGGATGTGGGCAATCTTTATCAAAGGAAGAAGCAGGAGTGCTACAGGAATAGCTCTCAGAAGAGTTAACCATTTGGAAAGAAGCTAAGCACAAGGGAGCAATAACCTCCTAAACACTGAGCCCTCCTAGGGAGAGAAGAGAAGTCGGTAACTGGTGATTATAAGCTAGCACTTCAAGGGAAGGCCCCAGAGCTGTGGGTGGGTGGGGGTGAGGGGGTGGGGGCGCTCCTCAGCAGGGTCCTGAGGCAAGGCAAAGAGCTTGCTTTAAAAATATATATATATATATATTACTTTTTTTAGAGACAAGGTCTTGCTGTGTTGCCCAGGTTAGAGTGCAGTGATGCAATCAGGGCTCACTGCAGCCTTGACCTCCCAAGTTCAAGTGACCCTCCCACCTCAGCCCCCTGAGTAGCTGGGACTACAGGCATGTACCACCATGCCCAGCTAATTTACTTTATTTGTAATTTAATTTTTGTAGGGATAGTGGTCTCTGTATATTGCCCAGGCTGGCTTCGAACTCCTGACCTCAAGTGATCCTCCTGTCTTGGCTTCCCAACGTGTTGGGATTACAGATGTGAGCCACAGTACCCAACCAAGAGCTTGTTAATGAAGTGTAGGCATTGTGGATCCCATGGCTTCTCATTCTGGTAGCTGCATTGTAAATCACCTTCTCTCAGCACAAGGAACACTACAGATGAACGTTCTTGATGATGAACATGCCCGAAACATACCCTAACACAAACACAGAGCATGAGCTCAATAACTCACAGCCATGGAGCAGTGTTTTGGCTTCTGAATGGAAAAAATGACATGTACACAACTCTGACACTTCCTTAGAGAGGCTTAGTAAAATCATCACGCTTGCCCAGCCAGGGAGCTCCCCATTCTGTGTCTTTGGCTTTGACATGGCCTTTGACATGAGTCCATGCTAGGTTGAAGGCATCTGTCTGATGTTCAGGTCTCCATACTCACACCTGTTAACCTGGCAGTAAAATAATCAAAGGAACTCTGTGGCCTGGAAAGCAATCCATCTCATTGATAAATCAAACCTTTTGTATGAATCTTGATGAAACCGTGTGGCCAAAAGTGATTGAATTTAAAAACTTTGAATTTTCATGAATTGTTTTGCTCTTAGACATAGATCACACCTGCTAGTGATTGTGCATGAAATAAACTACCAAGATTAGGTGGGAATCATAGCCTTGGCACCATGGTGGTAATCTAAATGAGGCAGATGCTTGGATGCATGTCAACTTCATCAGAACAATAGGTGCTGGCAACCAGACAGAGGTACTGTAAGGAGTAACTTCAGACATGCTACAGCCGAGGTCAGGAGACGCACCTCCTTCCTTTCGGAGTCTAGGGCAGGCATATCTGCACCATGCCTCTGTTTCCGTCCAATTCACAGAAGCTGCATGAATGGTGAGAAGATCTCTTTAAGTTCTGCTTTAATATTTATCCCTTTCACTTGTACTGCTGTTACCACTACAAGCTGGAAGCAGAGAACTCCCAGGCCCAGAGAGGCCCATGGGGACGCTGAGAGCTGCTGATTTTCTTTTCCCTTTGGCCATTTTATGAGGGAGACACCACGCACATTCTAACAGATTTGTGCACAAGGGGTTATAGCATGCTCTATATTCTTGGCCTTGAAAATTTTTTTTTTTTAAGTTTGTAAAGGTAATTATGATTGTTTACAGTACCGAGGGCAAAGCCCCACCCTGGGCTCCAGGCCAGGGGCTCTGGGAGTTGAGTGTAGTGGGGTGAGCCAAGTCCAAGACAAAAGCACAATTATACTCACCTAAAAACCCACGCTGGTGGTAGGGGGATGAAGGAAACACCCACACAAATGGGAGGTGTGTGGAGGGAGGGGCTTCCTTTGAAGTTTTGCATAAATTGTGTAAAGTTTTTTCCTATAGAGCTGGGAATGAAGATTCTTGGTTTTCATCCTGGATCTCTTATTGAGTACTGAGCTGTGCCATAAGGAAATGGGCTTCCTTGTTACTTGATTTGCCAGTGTTTAAAACTGAACTTTAAAGAAAAGAATTTTGGAAGAATTAAGAGGAAAATGGGACAACTTGTACAAGGTTTCATAAAGCTTTCTTAGTTTTTTTTGGCAGAAAAAAACTCAAGTCAGCCCCAGTGCAGTGGCTCACACCTGTAATCCCAGCACTTTGGGAGGCCAAGGTGGGCGGATCACCTGAGTTCAGGAGTTCGAGACCAGCCTGACCAACATAGTGAAACCCTGTCTCTACTAAAAATACAAAAAAAAAAAAAAAAAAATTAGCTGGGCCTGGTGGTGCGTACCTATAATCCCAGCTACTCAGGGGGTTGAGGCAGGAGAATCGCTCGAACCCGGGAGGCGGAGGTTGCAGTGAGCAGAGATTGCACCACTGTACTCCAGCCTGGGCAACAGAGTGACACTCTAACTCAAAAAAAAAAAAAAAATGGTACTCAACTCAAACACCAGAAGACTCTCTTTTTATTTTTTTTAAATTTTTTTATTATTTATTTATTTATTTATTTATTTATTTATTTTGGAGATGGAGTCTCGCTCTGTCGCCCAGGCTGGAGTGCAGTGGCTGGACCTCAGCTCACTGCAAGCTCCGCCTGCCGGTTTTACACCATTCTCCTGCCTCAGCCTCCCGAGTAGCTGGGACTACAGGCGCCTGCCACCTCGCCCGGCTAGTTTTTTGTATTTTTTTAGTAGAGACGGGGTTTCACCGTGTTAGCCAGGATGGTCTCGATCTCCTGACCTCGTGATCCACCCGTCTCGGCCTCCCAAAGTGCTGGGATTACAGGCTTGAGCCACCGCGCCCGGCAACTCTCTTTTTAAAGCCCATCTCTCTTCCTTCTGACCCAGGCCCATTTTCTGTGTTTAAACTTATGAAAGTTTAAACACCACGGGGTGAAAAACTGTCGCTACAGTCTATTGGGTTCTCTGGGTCAGAAATAATTAGCAAATACCCAACTACTTGCATACGTTACCTTCCAGTTAACTCTGCTGTGTCTTTTTCTGCCTGCCAGGAGTAAGGCCAGATGATTATTTGTTCTAATGTTATGAATCATTGACAAGAAAAGCTTGTAATGGCAGTGTTGACATGCCTTTACATCCATTGGCACCACAAGGAAACCAGGAGCAATCAGTGACAGGGAAAACTGGAACATATTGTGGGGGAGGCGGGGGCGGGGCCCCCTACCTGGCCTCAGAATGGCTGGAGCAGGAATTCTTTACTACCTGCTTCAGTTCCCAAAAGGCAGGCTCTAGAGATTAGTACCATAGTTCAGGAGAACAACCACAGGGAGAAGAATTTTCCCCTTTAGTCCAGGAGGAATGTGATTTTTAGGAAACAGATGCAGAAACCTGGCGTTGGCTCGCAGTGGTCTTGGTGAAGCCAAGGGCTGAGTAAGTTTCGGGGCATTGGCCTGCCCTTCATTGCTGCACACACCCAGATGCGCACACCTGAGGGAACTTGAGCAATTGGCTCTGTACACCCAGCTCTCCACTGCCTGGCAGCAAAGAGGAAAGGGGAATTACAGGCAGGCTTGACTTGAAACACTGCTCTGGCCCCACCTGAATTCCAGGTGCCCCAGGGAGTCCCTTCAACCACCTGGAATTGAGGCTGTTTCAAGGTACAGATGCAGTGTGTGTTTGTCTTGCTTTTGTTTGCACCTTCTACCAGCTGGAAGCCAGAAGGTGTGGGGCTCTGCAAACAATTTTGATGTAAATAAAGAGAATGTAAGAATTAAAAAGACACCTTGCAGCTGAGCCTAGGGCGGAGGGGCGGGGGTACAGGCTAAGAGAGGAGGGAGGTGGAAAGCGGGGAGGAGTGGAAATAGATTTCCTCTAGGAAACAGAAATAGACACAGGGCCAACGTGGGATGATGTGATCCTGTTGCATATTTTCCATATGTTAATATCCCTCCATACAATTCCTCCTCAGACCGGTTATTGATAGATACGAAATAAGCCTGTGGCCTAGATCTGCTTCTGCTCTCTATTTTTTGAATGTGCCTACTATGTGCCAGCACTAAGGTAAGCACAGGGAATAAATGTGAAAACACATTATCATGCGACAGACAGCAAATTAACAGCTCCAATGAGGCTGTTTATGATGGAGGTGCAACAAGGGCTGCGAGTGATAAAGGACCATCTCCTTAGGACAGTGTGGGAACACGCTCAGAAGGAAGGTCTTCCGCAGGGACCTCTGCTTTCATCCCAAAGCAACCCTAATAGTCATCATTCTCACAAGTGTGTGGAACACATTGGTGATGGTCTTTTATTCATCATTCTTTTTGGACTAGGATAACTTCTCTGTATCACATAAAATTTGAAAAAAAAAAAAGTTCTACTCAAACATTAAAGGGTTTTTTGTTTTTGTTTTTGTTTTTCCCTTTGTTACCCAGGCTGGAGCACAGTAGCACAATCACAGCTCACTGCAGCCTCAACTTTCTAGGCTCTAAGCGATCCTCCCATTTCAGCCTCCCAAGTAGCTGGAACCACAGGCACATGCCACTCTGCCTGGCTAATTTTTTTGTATTGTTTTGTAGACACGGGGTTTCACCATGTTGCCCAGGCTGGTTTCAAACTCCTGGGCTTAAGCGAGCAGCCCGCCTCGGCCTCCCAAACTGTTAGGATTATAGGCAGGAGCCACTGTGCCAGGCCTGAATGTTAAAGGTTGATGTAAATATGTAAATATTTCCAGAGCAATATGCAACCTTGAGATCATTTTGATCAACGTATTTTGTTGAAGATTGTTTCGTAAAAGGTATTCGAAATTTGGAAAATATTAAATGTTTAGTTTTCTTATTCACTTTTTTTTCTTTTTTTTTTTTTTAAGAGATGGGGTCTCACTGTTACCCAGGCTGGGGTGCAGTGGTGCGATCATGGTTCACTGCAGCCTCATTCTCCTGGGCTCTAGCAATCCTCCCAGCTCAGCCTCCCGAGAATCTGGAACTATAAGTGTGTGCCAACACGCCTGGCTATTTTATTTCTTATTTTTTTTGTGGAGATGGGGTCTTGCTATATTGTGTAGGCTGGTCTGGATCTTACTCATTTTTTAATAATAAAAAGTTACTTTTTGTCAACTGTGGGTGGAATAGGCATTTAAAAGAAGCTAGCTCAATTTAAAAGAAATACAGTGTATAGTTTGGCACACTCAAGGGCACTAACCTAATGATTAAGAGGGGAATTTTGGAGTCAGACATCCCAGAAATCTGATCCTGACATCCCAACTTAAAAGCTGTGTGATCTCAGACACATTGTTTAATCTTTCTGAGCTTTAGGGTTTTTGTTTTGTTTTTAAATAGAAATAATAATATCTACCTTGTAAGTTTATTCTGAATATTAAATGAGATAGTGCACATAACTTTCCTAACAAGAATCCTAGTTTACTTAGTGTGCACTCAGCAGATGCTAGCTATTATTAAAATTAGTCTATAATTATGAATAATCATAACAATAAACACTTTTTCTTTTCCTGATAAATTATGACTCTGTACATAGGACAAAGTAAATTGGAATAATGGCAATTATTTTGTGAACTTAATAGCTGCAACCTACTAAAGGGGTTAAACAAATTTTTGAGCAGAGTGATGTGGTATTACTAAGAGTAATTTATTTATTTTATTTTATTATGTATATTTTTTGAGACAGAGTCTCCCTCTGTTGCCCAGGCTGGAATGTAGTGGTGTGGTCTCGGCTCACTGCAACCTCCACCTCCTGGGTTTAAGCAATTCTCCTGCCTCAGCCTCCTGAGTAGGGATGACAGATGCTGGCCACTGTGCCTGACTGATTTTTGTATTTTCAGTAGAGACAGGGTTTTGTCATGTTGGCCAGGCTGGTCTCGAATTCCTAGCCTCAAGTAATCCACCTGCCTCAGCCTCCCAAAGTGTTGGGATTACAGGCGTGAGCCACTGCACTTGGCTAAGAGTGATTTATTTAACATGATAAATGCCAAAATTACATTTCTCTGGCTGTATAGACAGAGTGGGTGCCATAGTGAGGTTACCCACAATGGCCTCCATTCTTAAGGAGCTGACCAGACTAACATTTATACTTAGGAGTATAGTTACACAAATCCTCAGGAGTATAAACTCAAAAGCTGAAAGCACACCAAGAGTAAATTAAAAGTGTTCAGCAGCATTGCTGTCAGTCGCATAGAAATCCGAGTGCACAGCGTCCTGACTACGCGCAGATGCAGCTGAACTGAACGAGTGCCAGAGGACGTTGAGCTCCATGTCTTTCCTCCAGCCAGCCAGTCTGAGCGTGACTTCTATACCTCTGCCTCGGGGTCGTCAGGGTGCTCTGGAAACATTTTTTTTTTTTTTAGATGGAGTCTCGCTCTGTCGCCCAGGCTGGAGTGCAGTGGCGCGATCTCACTGTAACCTCTGCCTCCCAGGTTCAAGTGATTCTCCTGCCTCAGCCTCCTGAGTAGCTGGGACTACAGGTGCCCGCTACCAGGTCTGGCTAATTTTTGTATTTTTGGTAGAGATGGGGTTTCACTATGTTGGTCAGGCTGGTCTCAAACTCCTGACCTTGTGATCTGCCTGCCTCGGCCTCCCAAAGTGTTGGGATTACAGGTGTGAACCACTGCATCCGGCTGAAACTTTTCATGTCAACACTGCTGGGCTGGATATTAGGCTTGCTTGTTGAACAAAGAATTGTTTGAAGCTTTTACATTTTTTTTTTTTTAGATGATAAAAATATGGGTGATGCAAAGGGCTAGGTTCACTTAATGGCATGAAGACTCATCCAAGGAACTGTGGATCCTTATCATCGGATGATCAGACTCAGCTGCAGTGATGCTCTGGACTTCTGTTTATGAATCTAGGAATCTTTTCTCTCAGATAACTATTGAAATTGTAAAGAAAAAAGCGGCCAAGATATCAGATTCACAGGCAACAAGGTTTAGATATACAAATTTTTAGAAATCTTTTGAAGGCTATTTACCCACAGATGAATGAGAATGCAAAATATGATGCAAAGCAGATTTAACCTTCTGGCTAATTTGCCTCAATAAAAAAGGTTAAAGACATAAAAGGAAGATTACATCCACATTTGAAGATTGTGTCTTTATGTAAATAAAAGTTACTCAGCATGCACTTCAGGCATGAGTAAAGGTCTCCAAGTTCACGGCGTGGAAGGGACTTCCATCCGGGATTCCCCAGCGTCAGGAGCAGCCTGAGACGGTGATCAGCAGTCATGTTAATGGTTAAGTTTTGAGTGCAGTGAATGCTACTGGGTGAAGTCAGGCAGAGAAGAAGAAAAAAGGGAGCCAGAAATGAGAAAAAAAGAGAGTGTGATATAGGGAAGAGAGAATGAAAAAAGAAAGAAGACAGCTGTGACCACGGGAAGCTATGGTAGAATGACTAATGAAATATTTTTAGATTTCTCCATAAATTCCCTATTCTTGCTGGGCATTTAGAATTTTTAAAAGATTATCTTCCATTTGAGAACATTCTATGATATGGAGCAATTATGAGAATTGTCTCAGGCAGACAAGAAATATTGAATAATACATGTTATTGATAGATGGAGAATATTAGTAGATTGTTATTTCAGCCTTTCTATTGCAATCCACACCCAGGTCCGGACAGCATTTTCAGCCTCCTACTGTGTGCCAAGTCAGTGGTTGGTGTCATGCATACAAAGGTGTGCATGAGAGCATTTCTAACTTTCGTGAGCTCACAATCTATAGGTATGTCAGTTTCAATGTTCTGTGCTAATGTCTTGATAGGCATTAGGTGTAGGGCATAATGAGAACAATGGGAGGTAACTCACCCAACGTTGAGATCAGGAAAGGAATCTTAGTGTATGTGACATTAAGGATGAAACCAGAATGACAATACCCAGGAAAGGCATTGGGAAAAAACTGTTTTCAAGTAGCAGGAACTCAAGGGCTTGGAGTGTCAATGGTCATTGGAGGGAAATAGTATGGTCCTGCTGCCATGTGAGCAGAGGATTTCCATAGCAAGCCAGTGAACCTGGAAAAGCCACAGGAGCGGATCCTGGAGGCTTTTATCCACCCTGCTGAGCTGCTTGGACTTTTTCAGATGAGATCGGGTGCATTCAGGGTGAGATGGCTGTAAATGATACTCGGGCTTTTACAGGTATCAATCAAGTGTCTTAACTTTTCTGTCACTTCCAAGGTGATTGAATTTCATTTGTGGTATCGGAAGGCACAAAAATAGATGTATAGGAATTATTCTAGGCAAACAGGAAGATCTCAATGGCTTTAGGATAATGGATAGGGCTTCAGTGTGGAGTTTTAAGGAGGCCATGGTGTGGTCAGGCTTGCATTTCATGAAGTGGTCTGTGGTACTTCCAAGCTGGTGAGTTGATCTAATGAAGCTTTAGGTCAAATGAAAATATATTGCCCCTTAATAGAAAATAATTTATTTGCATTTGAACAATAACTACTGGATTTGAATATACAATGCATTAAATGATTGTGTTTTGTTTGGCTCATAAAAAGGTTTTGAAAAAGGAATTCTGGTCTTTTCTGCATATCTCTTTTTCCCATCTACAAAACATAATTAAAAAACATTTAAATGATCTTATTTGATTCAAAAATGAAAACTGTGGAAAGGACACCCTATTTAATAAATGGTGCTGGAAAAACTGGATAGTCACGTGTAGAAGAATGAAACTGGATCTATATCTCTCACCTTATATAAAAATCTACTCAAGGTGGATCAAAGGTTTAAATCTAAGACCTGAAGCCATAACAATTCTAGAAGATAATCTTGGAAAAACTCTTCTGGACATTGGCCTAGGCAAAGAATTCATGACTCAAACCCCAAAAGCAAATGCAGCAAAATAAAAATAAACAGGACCTGATTAAATTAAAAAAGCTTCTGCACAGCAAAAGAAATAATCATCAGATTAAACAGACAATGTACAGAATGGGAGGAAATATGTGCAAATTATGCACCTAACAAAGGACTAGTATCCAGAATCTACAAGGAACTCAAACAAATTAGCAAGAAAAAAAAAATCCCATCAAAAAGTGAGCAAATGACATAAACAGATATTTCTCAAAAGAAGATATACAAATTGCCAGCAAACATAAATAAATGCTCAACATCACTAAACATCAGGGAAATGTAAGTTAAAACCACAATGAGATATCACCTTACTCCTACAAGAATGGCCATTAATACATTTGATCTCAGCCAAAAGACTGAGAAGCGATAAAAATGGCCATCATTAAAGTCAGAAAACAATAGATGTTGGCATGGATGTGGTGAAATGGTAACACTTTTACACTGCTGGTGGGAATGTAAATTAGTACAACCTCTATGGACAACAGTATGGAGATTCCTTAAAGAACTAAATGTAGATCTACCAGCAATCCCACTACTGGGTGTCTACCCAAAGGAAAATAAGACATTAAATGAAAAACACATGCTCACATATATTTATTGCAGCACAAGTCACAGCTTCAAAGATATAGAACCAACCTAAGTGGCCATCAACCAAAGAGTGGATAGAGAAAATGTGGCATGTGGGCCAGGCGCGGTAGCTTACCTCTGTAATTCCAGCACTTTGGGAGACCAAGTTGGGTGGATCACCTGAGGTTAAGAGTTCAAGACCAGCCTGGCCAACATGGTCAAACCTCATCTCTACTAAAAATACAACAACAACAACAACAAATTAGCCAGGCATGGTGGCAGGTGCCTGTAATCCCAGCTACTCTGGAGGCTGAGGTAGAAGAATCTCTTGAACCTGGGAGGCGGAGATTGCAGTGAGCTGAGGTCGCGCCATTGCACTCCAGCCTGGGCAGGAAGAGTGAAACTCTGTTTCAAAAACAAAACAAAACAAACAACAACAAAAAAGAAAATGTGGCATGTATACACCATGGAATACCACTCAGTCATAAAAAGGGACAAAATAATGTCTTTTGCAGCAACTTGGATAGCGCTGAAGGCCATGATTCTAGGTGAAGTAACTTAGGAATGGAAAACCAAATGCCATACGTTCTCACTTAGAAGTGGGAGCTAAGCTATGAGGATACAAAGACATACAGTGATATATTGTCTTTGCAGACTCAGAAGGGGGAAAGTGGGAGGAGGGGTGTGGGATAAAAAAACTATATATAGGGTACAACATACACTACTTGGGTGATGGGTGCACTAAAATCTCAGACTTCACTGCTATATAATTAATCCGTGTAACCAAAAACCACTTGTACTCTAAAAGCTATTGAAATAAAAAAAATTTTTAAAAATTCTCTTATTTGACCTGTGTTGGGATTTCACATTTTAGGTTCTTACATAAAAATGAAATACACAGAGAACTGCAGCAAAAACACAAACATAAATGACTACAGGAAGAGACCATAACTTGATTCCAAAAAGCATATATCTAAATTAGCCTAATTCATAGTTGCATCTTGCACAGGGAACACAGATTGGCTTGTCTTATAATTTATTTCCACATTTCTCAGATGTCAGTAAAGAATTTTCTTGTTTGGAAAAACACAGCACTGGGCAGAGGGCACCTGGGTTCTGATCAATAGTTGTTGGTCCAGTTTTTGTAACTGGTTTTTAAAAATGAGAGAATAATGCCTTTTCTTGTCTACTAAAGATTGTTATGAGGCTCAAGTTTGGTAGAGTATGGAGTTCCTCTGACAGCCACTGTAGGGTGACAGCAGCCATAATAAATATTGTGACAATTTCAAGGTGAAACAGAGTAGAAGAGCCAAGGCTCCTGGTTCACGTGTCTGTCAACAAATGCGCGTTCAGCAATTAAGCCGTTGAATAAGTGAATGTGTACACACTCACATTTGGACATACACATACATTAAAAAACATATTTAAATGTTAAAATTATTGAGGATCCTACATTACAAAAATATATTTAGGAAAGTAGTTAATAATTCCAGCTACTGATAGGTAAATAGAATTAGTCACACTATCTGTATCCAGTTGTCAATATAGTAAAAAAAAAAAAAAGAAAATGGTGGGGAGGGTGAGAGGAAGTAGAACATCAGGGCCAATAGCTAATGCATGCAGGGCTTAAAACCTCGATGATAGGTTGATGGGTGCTGCAAACCACCAAGACACACATATACCTATGTAACAAACCTGCACGTTCTGCACATGCATCCCGGAACTTAAAGTAAAATAAAAATAATTAAAAACCTAACTTTCTCCCACCATGTGTGCATAGAAATGTCACTTCTCCTGACTTTCTGATGCCACCTTGTTTACATTTTTTACCTACTTTTACCCTTATTCATTCAAATTCATCATTTGTAATAACCTGTTTTTAAAAGGGGATTTATCAGAACATAGACCGTGTTCTACGAGGAATATTCACTTTTAGTTGTGTAGGAGGTTGAGAAAATACAGGACTTGCCGGGCGCGGTGGCTCAAGCCTGTAATCCCAGCACTTTGGGAGGCCGAGACGGGCGGATCACGAGGTCAGGAGATCGAGACCATCCTGGCTAACACGGCGAAACCCCGTCTCTATTAAGAAATACAAAAAACTAGCCGGGCGAGGCGGCGGGCGCCTGTAGTCCCAGCTACTCGGGAGGCTGAGGCTGGAGAATGGCGTGAACCCGGGAGGCGGAGCTTGCAGTGAGCTGAGATCCGGCCACTGCACTCCAGCCTGGGTGACAGAGCGAGACTCCGTCTCAAAAAAAAAAAAAAGAAAAAAAAAAAAAAAAAAAAAAAGAAAATACAGGACTTTTCGGCATTAGGATTTGATGATGCAGCTTTAGGTGTGAATGTTGCCTAGTAAACAGCAGGAGTTGGCAGAAGGAGGCAGGGTGCTGCCACTGGTGTCTGTGGTCCTGGACAGGTTACTTGTGTGAAGGAAGGGTCTTCGTTCTCGTGTTTTTGGGCACACCCTCCCCAACTCTGACATGGAATAGCTCTGGAGGAGGACCTTCTGGTGCAGGAAGCGGGAGGGCACACGAGCTTCTCTTCCGTGGTCTCTCATTCACATTTCCCTTGAGCTGCTCGGTTTGGGGATCTGCTGGATGCTTTTCTTTTAAAACTTAAGCCGAGCAACAAACCTTTTAGGTCTTCCGAGACAGGATCCATTTCCAATCGTAAGGACAAAGAAAGAAAATACAGTCAAGTGTTTACGGTTAACCTGCAGTAAGCAGGCTGGGACCACTTGAGGCCCCTTGCCCAGCTTCTCACCTCTTTCCCACAGAGCAGGACTCATTCTCCATCACTTGGGACCTTTCCCTAACATCTTTTCCCTCTCACTGAAATGTCCAGATTTAAGGTTCTCAGACCCCCTTGACCCCACTTGTTTGTAGACTGAGAAACTCTGATCTTCCCTAGGAAATGGGCAAGGCTGTGGACCATCATACAATATAGGTCTCACTTTTCATGGGAAGTATCTTCACTTCACTCCTGGAGCAAGAAGGCTCGTTTACTACACAGCTCCATCCTTAGCGTCAGTCACTATTTTACCCTCATCAAATTACACACACCAAATCAAGAGCGGCTCTTTCTTTCACACTGATATGATCTGACATAGAACATATTGTTAGATAGGATCTATTTTGGCCAAAAACCCCCACAAGCTTTACATTTTCTTATTTCTCTGGATTGGATGAGGTTGGAGCAGGAATAATTTCTATATTTATTTGTACTTTAAGTTTGCAAATGGCGGGACTGCAGCTTCCAAAAGAGGCTGGCACACAGAAGCTGGTCTTGTGAGCTTGGCTTACAGGAAAAGAATGTGTTGGAGAGACAACCAAGAGAGCTGACCTTCAAATCTTCCAGGAGAGAGTCCATCCTAGCTAGCCCGAGGGACACATGCATGGGAAGCGCTGACCAAATTGTATCGTTCCCCTTCCCAGGACTGTCCCTCTTCAGGAAAAGACCACACATGGCAGAGAAGAAACTGAACTCATAATTTCAGTCGGGGATATTTTCCATATTCTATATATTGTTATTCTGAAATTCAAAAATTGCAAGTCTGTCCTTGGCTACAGGGTACCCTAAATATAACGGCCCTATATTCATGTATGAAGGCAAAAAAAAAAAAAAAAAAATCTACCTTCACTTAATGTGACTACAGGATGTCTAACAACTATAGTATAACAGTCTGTCGCAAGTGTATTGGATGTTTCAGTTTGCCAGACCTGTCATGATAAATTAATTACAGGATGTTGCAGAAATGGCAAAGCTCCAGCAGCATCTTGCATAGTTTAATATAGACCCATTTCCCCATTTCAATGTATTTGTGGTTAGATAAATCCTCAGAAATTTACAGCTGCTATAGACTAGTTTATTATGTACTCTGCCTGCACACATGATAAGTATAAGAATTCGACGTGCTTAAAGTGCATAGATTTTACTGATATTTCTTTACCACCATGGAAATATTTAGTTGCTAAAAGTAGCATCAGTAGACACTTCTGAACATTAACTTTTGTATAATAGGCAGGGATGGTTAAACACATTATTGTGCTTTTTATTAAAAAATCATAGTTCAGGAAAAATTATGTGGAGCATTTATACAGAATGGCCCTGTGAACAAATTTAAGACAAAAAAACCTTAAATACTGATTCTCAGCTGAAAACATCAAAAAACTAAACTGAAGCTACCAAACTTTTCTCCAGGGAACCTTCTTCCTTTAGTCTTGTGACCACTTTGCGCAAGCTTCAGTTGCTTATTTTTGCTCTGGCAGCAAGTTATGTTCCTCAACTTCTTGCTTTTTCCTCCTTTCAGACTATTTTTTTTTCTTATCTTCACTAACATCTCCCCTCCAAGCAATGTTAAGAAATCATCCTTTGATTGGCAATATTTGAGTTTACTTATATACATGTTTTATAAAGAAACCATTCTTAAATTTTCTTCTATTCTTTCACTGGGCTCAAATGATTTTTAAGAAGAAATGAACTATAGTGAGTACAAATCATACTGTTTAGTATTTTTAGAAAGAACACTGAAGTATATATTGGACCATTTTGACCTAAGTGATAAGAGATAGAACATGAATTATGTGTGTACATATCCCTTTTTTTTTAGACTGAGGAGAAACTAAAATGGTTGATTCTTAGCAGCACTAGCTTCCCCAGCTTTTTGAGACGGAAATAACCCATCTATAATCAGTATGAATTTGAGGTGTTAGAAGAGCAACTTTAGAAAACAGACTGCTCACAACATATGCCTGATGTAGATTTGAAGGGGATCATTAGAAAAATAGCATTCTTTGTGTTTACAAAACAAATGTTTTTGTTATCCAGTTCCCGCCTTAGTTTAAAGTATTTCCTATTCACTTTAATAATTAGAGCAGAAGGATATGAAGAATGAAGTGCCTCATTACCAAGTTTGCTTCCTGGGTCTCTGCAGAGAGTAGCTGTCTGCTTTTGCCTAGTTAGTCTATTGTTAACCCTAAATGATGCTGACATTCAATTCTCCTGCAGATAATTGTGTCCATCCATAGAATGAGTTCTCCAGTCAACACAGCCTTTTGATTGACGTGCTTCTTGATGTTTTTATTATCTCATATATGACTGGAATGGCGCCTTTTCGGTTTCTGGAATAAAATGTTACTGTACATGTAATTAGTTTGATTCTATAGAATCTGTTTCTTAACATAATTATAGTATGGAGTAAAGATTTACTAAAATAGTTATCTAATAAAAAAAGATCAGTTTTTTAAAAAATAATTCACTCAGATATATTTTATTTAGGTCACTGTTGAATGACAAACATTTGAGATGTTTCTAGTCCCTGAGTGTGGTCATAGGTACATGCCAACTGCTTCCTTACTCTTGTGTGTGCTGTCATCTCCAAGTATCAGCATTTTCCTCTCCACAGCAACTGAGATCCAGTACTTTACAGATCACCCAGTGGAGTCTGACATCTCCATTTGCAGCTAGCAGTGGCTGGAGTTGTGCAGTTGGAGAAGTTACTTAACCTTCAGAACTTGGTTTCCTTAGTTGTAGAGCAGGGAAGATTTTATCTATCTAATGGATTTGATGTGAAGAGTAAATGAGGTCATGTACATAATAAAGTGAAGATTTGGGGATTATTTTCGATACAGTTCAATTAAATAGAAACGAAGAAATATATAGCTTAAAACATGTGGATTGCTTAAAAATGTTTCCATAATTCACTAAACAGGTATGGCCATCAGATGGAAATCATTTGAATACATATAAAAATGTAAGGTCACAAACTTTTGTTATAGTTTCTAGAACTTCCTTTTAAAAATATTTATGGCTAAATATATGACTAAAGTGACAACATGTCACATGAAGCTATAAAATGGTAAGTATTTCTCAAACATAGTCTTGCTGAGCTTCCTAAAGAAAAGATATCTTTCTTTAATTAAATTCTTCTATAACTTAAAGATAATATTAAGGTCAAGTATTCATTTGTATGTGACAGAAACCCTGCACAAGATTTCAGAAGTACCAAGTGTTAGCCATTTAAAAGCACTGATTTCATTTAAAATATGCATTTTACACATACATTTGCATTGTGTAAAATATTTCATGTTTTAAGTCTTTTAAAAACTTGATTTTTATTCTAGCTTTCCAAGTCCTATACACAGTATTATTTCAATACTGAAGAAACGTTAATCTTCAAGACAGAGTTGGATCAATAATTGGGAAGTGCGTTTCTAACAATGGTTTAAAAATATTATTTAGATATAGAAGAAGATAATGTCAAATTGTTACTTGTTTGGAGAAAAGAGATGACATGGGATAAAATTCAATACTTTCAGAATAAAGATAAAACAAACCCAATTTGATATAAGGAAATGTTTAATGCCATACATCATCAAATGGATTCTGGTGTTTGATTTTCTGCTTGATTATCAGCTGGATCTACTGCTTAGAGGGCACTGTCATGATCTCCCTCACCGCATCTCATCTCAGATTGAGTGGTAAAGACCTTTATTAATCTATTCATGAACATAACCCTAGTCTTACTTTGTCAGCAAGACAAAGGGGAAAAGGACTGGGCTTTCAGTAGAGCCAAATTTTCCTGGTGTTTGCTTCAACTGCTATTTTTGTCTTTAGTAGTTGCAATATAAAAATAACCCTTCATTTTTCATATAAACCTCAAGATCTTAGCAAATGCTTAGCTCCCCCGATATAGTTTTCATTCATCTTAAATTATTTCTAAACCTGTTGAAATTCTTGGTGATTCCATCAGAAAATCAACACATATCTCAAAATTATGAGCTGAAACTGCAGAGAAACAGATATTTTTATTTTTAAATTATAAAGGGCCTTCACAAGACAGAAAAAAACAAGCTTGTACAAGAGTGACTCAAGCTGGCTGGGCCCAGCTGTACCTGATGCACAGACTTATGCATCCAGAACAATAAAAACTCAGTGCCATCAGAACAGACTTTTGCGCTGATGGCTTCAGGCTTCAACAGTTATCAATGCCACTCAACACTTTGAAAAATGCCTTTTTTAAAAGTTCTACACAGCAGGGACATGTTTACCAATTTTTATGCCTCTACAACATGTGCAGGGATAAGAGCCAAATATATTTTTATTAGAAGATATTTCACACTGGGTAAAATTTACACCTCAATGCCCAACATTGTTTTTCTCACTTCTTATTTTAATGGAATTGACTGTCTAATTTGGATAAGTCTTTCTAATTTTACATTAGTTTTCACTTTCTTGGGGTTAAATATTTTATCAGCAGACCTTATCACACAGTTGAGAAAGGAGTCAAGAAAAGAACAAAAAATGAATACCCTATTATAATATCTAACTTCAAAACATATAATCTATAATAATGATGCTATTATTCTGGAACTTAGAAATAAATAAATGCAATATAATAATGTAAAAATATTAAGATTAAAATAAATATTAAACAATGTAAGTCTACAAAATAGGTATGTGCTTAAATATGAAATGCCTTTTTTATTTTATTTTATTATTATTTTTTTTGAGACGGAGTCTCGCTCTGTTGCCCGGGCTGGAGTGCAGTGGCCGGATCTCAGCTCACTGCAAGCTCTGCCTCCTGGGTTCACGCCATTCTCCTGCCTCAGCCTCCCAAGTAGCTGGGACTACAGGCACCCGCCACCACACCCGGCTAGTTTTTTGTATTTTTTAGTAGAGACGGGGTTTCACCGTGTTAGCCAGGATGGTCTCGATCTCCTGACCTCGTGATCTGCCCGTCTCAGCCTCCCAAAGTGCTGGGATTACAGGCTTGAGCCACCGCGCCTGGCGAAATGCCTTTTTTAAAAAGTAAAGACATTTGGAACACTGTTGTCAGTCCAGCCAAAAATCACTTTTAGTTTAGGTGTATGAAGTTACCTACAGGATTCATTCTTAAAAAACACAAACTTTTAATTAGAAAGTAAATTGTTTTCTTTTAATGTCTTTGATACTGTAACCATTTTGAATATGCCATATTCTAAAGCTGGTTATCTTTTTTGTTTTTTGGAGACAGACGTTTGCTCTGTTGCCCAGGCTGGAGTGCAATGGCATGATCTCGGCTCACTGCAACCTCTGCCTCCTGGGTGATTCTCCTGCCTCAGTAGTTGGGATTACAGGCGCCTGCCACGACGCCCGGCTAATATTTGTATTTTTAGTAGAGACGGGGTTTCACCACGTCGGTCAGGCTGGTCTTGAACTCCTGACCTTAGGTGATCCACCCACCTTGGCCTCCTAAAGTGCTGGGATTACAGGTGTGAGGCACCGTGCCCAGCCAGCTGCTTCTCTTTTGAATAAAGTGAATTTCAAAAGCAGACACTTCATATTCTGGGCATAACACCACATATATAACCACATTACCAATATAATAATATTAAATGATTACTTAACAGACATCCTAATAATGCAAACACCTTTTATTCACATTTGCTGAGTAGCAATTACAGTGTTTTCTTCATGAGTTTTCCAACACTGGTAATGTAACTATGATGCAATTACTACCAATATAAGTACCAATACTTGGACCAACAACAATCGCAATGGTTTATAACAATTGAGCTCAAAGGTCACATTGATTTTTCTGCCCACAACTTGATTCTGATTTTTCTAGAGTCATTCATAAGAACAAGAAGTAGTGGATCCTTTCTTCCTCCTTAGTATGTGAAAATTCTGAACTCTGAAGAGAAATTCCATTTGGTTTAATCTGTCATTTTCACCTCTGTGCATTTGGGCATCTCTTCACTTTTCTTCAATTCTTTACTGGAAAGAAAAATATACAACATGTACTAAACAAATTTGAATAATGTCTTCTGAATACAACCAAATCTTAGTGTGCTCAGGCAATAGCACAGGTGATAAAAGACACTGTGTAAAACACAAACACATACAAACACAACCAAAAAAGACCAAAATACTAATTTCCTATCTTCTAGTTTGCCTCTCAAACATATTGTTAGCATCTCTTTGAATTATTAGCAATTGTTTAAGGCCTGCTCCTGCATTGACAGGTTAATGTAAGCAAGAAATAAATACAATTCCCAAATACAGACACTAAAAACTCCAAACCATGAGTAACTTCCAGAAATGAAGAGCAGGCAATCAGAGTATATGAAATTCTTCATTCAATGGGAAAAAAAAGTCCCCATGAATGATATTCAGGGTTACTGATTCGAAAGGACCATAGATAATTTTATTAAATAGCATTCTTTCATTTAGTCTAAGCTATGCCTACTTATATAATTAGGTTATTACATTTTTCAAATCAATTAAAAAATGGGTTGTCTCATTTCTGATTGATCAAGACTAGCAACAATTAAGCATCTAGATGTGGCTCTGATGTAGAACAAATTATACAATTCATAAAAATCAAGAACCAATATGCAGATGAAATAAGAAGTTGCTTCCTTAGAGAGCAGGTAGTATTTGCACTACAACTAGTGTGAGATAAACTAGTGGGGCTAAACCTAACATTTTTTAATGCAATCATTCATACAGCATCGATGAGTTCCGGACTTACACAAAAAGGTTACTGTCCTTCCTCTAAAGAGAAAGGCTTAACACCGGGTTGTCCTTAGAAAACACATGGCAGTTTCAGAATGATGGCAAATCTGGTTAAGGTAGTAGTCAACTCTATCGACCACTCCTGAGAAAAGTGACAGCTGGCACATTGTGGCAAGAAAGGGCAGCAGCTAACCATTCCCGAAGGGCTTTCCCTGGGGACACAGGAGGGGTTGGGGACACCTGTGCTTTAAGGAACAGGCCCAATCTTAAATCAATGGTCGGCCTATCTTTTCATATAAAAAACATTTACACATGAGGGGCAAAAAATTCTATGTTACTTGATGTTTCTTGATTTTAAATTTGTTAAATGGAGCTACTCCAGGTAAGCTTGTATCATATATAGAAGCCCAAAAATATGTTCCAGGGAAGTTCATGAATGCACATGAAGTTGAGTATAAAAATGGTACAGATGCCAAGGTATAGTATCACTAGGGGCAAAAAAAGTCTCCCTGTACATAAACAGAAAAAGTACATAGAACTTTCACCAAATTAGGATCTGATAAAAATGGAAAAGAAAGCAGTTTCAATGAAGGCTGGGCTAAAGTCACACGCAAAAGGCAGTGAGGAGGGTAAAGGATCTCAGAGGAAGAATAAGAAAAAACAAAGTGAGAGGAAGAGTTCGTGGTAGCTCGAGGACAACAAAGAATAAGAAAAACAGAAAAGGGAAGGGGGAGAAGGAGAGAACAACAGCTGGAAATTAGTGAGATGGATCCTGCACGTGCAGAAGATGTAGGACAAGGGAAATCCATCAGGTGGTGACTGCACTGTGAGAAGTAAACAGAGAAGCCAGAAGGACCTTCAGGAGAGGAACCCAAAGAGAAATTCAACTCGAAAAATCTAAAGTAGGCAGCAAAGATAACATCTTTGAGGGAAATGATTCAGACTTAGAAGAGGAAGAAACACACTGGATAGAGAATGACAAAGATGGCGCATAAAAGGGAGAAAAGAGACAGAATAAAGATGGTCAAGTGCACCCTTCGGACATTGGCCCACCCCTCCTGACGATGGGAGGAAAATCAAGAGTGGCACACTGGCTTGATGAATGCTAACAGCAAAGGGACCTGGAAGCTAGGAGACAACAGGGATGTGCTGAAAGAGGGAGAAGAAGACATCTAACCAAAAGACAAGAATAAATGCAAAGCCATTCCCTCTCTATCTTCTCATAAAGTATCTCTATAATCTAACAGAGGAAGAAAGTAACGAAGCAAAGGCCTTTTTAAAGGCTCTTGTGATGAAAAGAGAAAGAAACATTCTTCTTAACAAGCTTACGAAAACAAGTATGAAACTAGGAAAGTGTTTGTGTGTATGTTATGTCTGGGGAATAAGATTCATAAAAATTCTGGGCCGTGGCTGGGCATCGTGGCTCATGCCCGTCATCCCAGCATTTTGGGAGGCTGAGGCGGGTGGATCACTTGAGGTCAGGAGTTCAAGACCAGCCTGGCCAACATGGTGAAACCCCATCTCTACTAAAATACAAAAATTAGCCAGGTGTGATGGTGGGTGCCTGTAATCCCAGCTACGCAGGAGGCTGAGGCAGGAGAATCACTTGAATCCAGGAGGCGGAAGTTACAGTGAGCTGAGATTGCACCACTGCAGTCCAGCCTGGGCAACACAGCAAGGTTCCCTCTCGAAAAAACAAAAATAAAAACAAAACACAACAAAAAAACCTGGACCTTATCCCACAAGACATTCAATCCAATAGATCTTTCCTGAAGGTTTACTTCTGTGGCAAGACACCAGGCTAAGTGCAGGGGAGGAAAAAAATGTGAGTGTGTATTAAATAATAGCCCCTGACTGGAAGCACTGCCCATCTAATCAGAGTTCATATACAAAGCAATGTGTAAAACAGCCCTGAACTTGGGATCAAGAAGATTAATTCCTAGCTCAGGCACTTTGTAGTTGTAACTTTGAAACCTTGGTTTCTTTAAATGTAGAAACAACAGGCTGTATTAGAAAATTTCTAACAATTACATTCATTTTGAAAGAAATGATCGAGTAGTAAATATACACTAAGTAGATAAATTAGAAAATACACAAAGTTAAAACAGAAGAAAAAAAATCACCATAATCTTACTACTCATATAATTATTGATGTCTTTTGATGTATATTATATAAACTATTTTATAATCTTTTACTTAAAAATCATAAAGATATTTTCATGTCCATAGAAATACTTCCATAATATGATGAATAATAACCATATGATATTCTGTTATATAAATATTTCATATTTTAATCAACCCTTTATTTTGAAAATACTGCTCGAAGGAGTAGCCTTTTAACTAAATCTTTCCATGTATACTTGAATACTTTCCTACAAGAGATTCCTTGAAGTTGAACTGTTAGGTCAAAGACATGCACATTTTGAAAACAAAACAAAACAAAAAAACCCCAATATATTACCTAATTATACTCCACAAAGAATGGATCGATCTTATAGTATTACCAGCAGTGTAAGCAGGAACCCACATCCCATTTTCTCATCAATACTAGGTATGTATCGTAAGTTTGAAACTTGTCATTTTGAAAGGGTAAAATATCGTCTTGTTTTATTGTTTTAATTTTCATTAATTTGATCAAGGGATGGTAAACATTTTTCATATGTCTGTGGCCATTTATATCTATCCCTTTAAGAATTCTTTAAGAATGTCCTGTATATCTTTGTCCCATCTTTCTACTGCTGTATTTTTTTTTTCTTGTTGAAAAAGCTCCTCTTAGAGCATTTTGTTTGTTAAGGGTATTACTCCTGGCCAGGTGCAGTGGCTCATACCTGTAATCCCAGCACTTTGGGAGGCCTGATGCTTGAAGTCAGGAAATCAAGACCAGCCTGGGCAACAAGGCAAAACCCTGTCTCTACTAAAAATACAAAAATTAGCTGGGTGTGGTGATGTGTGCCTGTAGTCCCAGCTACTCAGGAGGCTGAGGCAGGAGAATCACATGAACCCGGGAGGTGGAGATTGCAGTAAGCTGAGATTGCACCACTGTATTCTAACCTGGGTGACAGAGCAAGATGTCTCAAAAAAAAAAAAAAAAAAAAAAAAAAGTATTACTCTTTTATGGATAAATCTCTTCCATTCCAAGTTACCGTTCATTTAAAAATTCTATGATGTTTTTTCTTTTTGACCTGCATAATTTTAAAGTTTCCATTATTTAAAAATCTGTTTTATAATGTTATCCAATTCTGGTATCAAGGTTAAAAATCATTCATTAGCCCATGATTATATAATCTATATGCTTCTAATTCATCTATATGCTTCTGTACAATTAGATTTTAGTTTTCTACAATGGAAAAATAAAAATATGAAAATTTTGAATCTAGTTCCTACAAAATGACAAATTCATAAATGTGGACATGAACAGCTTTGTAACATTTCACTTTCTTTTTTTTTGAGATGGAGTCTGGCTCTGTCGCTCAGGCTGGAGTGCAGTGACACGATCTCTGCTCACTGCAAGCTCCGCCCCCCGGGTTCACGTCATTCTCCTGCTTCAGCCTCCCGAGTAGCTGGGACTACAGGTGCCTGCCACCGCGCCCGGCTAATTTTTTGTATTTTTAGTAGAGACGGGGTTTCACCTTGTTAGCCAGGATGGTCTCGATCTCCTGACCTCGTGATCCGCCCGCCTCGGCCTCCCAAAGTGCTGGGATTACAGGCGTGAGCCACCGCGCCCGGCCCGGAGTTTCACTTTCAACAGAAACTTCACTTCTACTTAATAGAGAAAAGGCCTTCTGGCAGGCCTTTCCTGCCTTTCTTATACACCAACCCCTACCATCCAAACACATTTTCCCACTGGCCTGTCTCAGTAGAAAAAGTGGCCCACTCTTGAGCAGTGATCCTCTGCATTTCCTTAGGCCCCCTGGGACTGTCACTCGGCTCCCACACCGCAGATGGCTCCTTCTCAAGTGGCTCTTTCAGTTTGTAAATATTCTTGTCATTCCTCTCGTATAAAGATCTTCTCTATACCCTGTGTTTTCCACTAGTTACCGCCTAGGCTTTTCTCTCCTTTAAATTCCAGCTTCTAAAGAGAGTAAGACTATTCTTACAGTCTTTTTCCCTTTGGGCTGGAGACAATCTGATTTATGCTTCCGGGTTTCTCCATCAAAACTATCTTCTCCAAGGTCGCAAATGGCCTCCTGGTTACAGATCCCAAATGGGACTTGTCAGTCCTTGTTTCTCTCTGGTATTTGTCCTTGCTGACCATGCTTTCCTAAATCTTTTCCTGTTGACAATATAGCACAACTTTCCATTGGTTTTCCCCTTACCTCTATTAGAGTGACTTTTTGGCCTGCTTGCTCGTTCTTCCTCACCTGTGTTTCCATTGTGTGTCCTTGGTCCTCATGGCTCTGTTCTTTGCTCATTTCAGAACTATAGGAGGGAAAGATCAGAAAGAAGGAGCCAATAAAAGAGAGCTGAGGTAAAGGCTCAGATGAAGCTTTGATCTAGGGACGTGGCAGTGGAAATAAAAATGGGGATAAATGTGAGGATATGACAGAGAAAAACATCCGGCAGAACTAACAAGTATACACGGGGGTGAGAGACAGGGAGCTGCTTAAAATAATGTAAACAGACAAACCTTTGGCTGGTTGAGCTCCTTTTTAGCCATGATAAAAGGACAAGCATAAAATAAATGTCAAAATCTTAAACTATTATCTGTGGACTTACAGAATAAGATAAATTTCATCTGTCTCAGAAAAATATTAGATGCCTGGGAAAAATCGGAAAGTTCTACCAACTTAGGTGGAAACACACACACACACCCCCCCCCCACACACACACGTAAAAGTACAGGACATTCATTAATGACAAGAAAAGAAATGAAGGAAGTTTATATATAAGAAAGCTGTAACATCCTGATCTGTGGAATGAGCAATGTAGATTTCCAAATGATTCAATGGCAACAGCAAAATATAAAACAAATGTTTTGTGGATGAGTGTGTAGTAATGCACTTTATATTAGGAGAAAGAAAACACAAAAGCAATGAAAAAAAAAGGAAAACAAGAATGGAAGAGAGTATCTTCTCTCTAAGTTGTCTAGGAATGGTGAGAGGAGCTTGAAAAAGATGCAAGAATTTCAAAATCAGGTATTAAATAGGACTGAATAGAGATTCTTGTGAACCAAATGATATTTCCCCCAAATTCATATGTTGACACCTGAACTCCTAATGTAACTGTATTTGGAGACAGGGGCTTCTAGGGAGATAACTAAGGTTAAATGGAGTCAGAAGAGTGCGGCTCTAATCTAATAAGACTAGTATCCTCAGAAGACGAGAAAGATGAAAAGCGTGCTCTTTTTGCATAGAGAAGAGGCCACATGAGGATACAACGAGAAGGCAGACATCTCCAAGCCAGGAAGAGAGGCCTCAATGGAAACCAATCCTGCTGGCACTTTGATCTTGGGACTTCTAGCCCCCAGAACTATGTGAAAATAAGTTTCTGTAGTTTAAGCAATGAAGTCTGTGGTATTCTCTGTGGCACCCTGAATAGACTAACAAAGAAATGTATAAGTAAGTGAAATGAAGTCAGATGACTGAGAATGAAAAGGTCAGAAATTACAAACAAGAAACGACAGTAAATTTAGATACAATGATAAAAGAACAAAGGAAAGGTTAAGTTCTGGAAAAAAACACTGATAACACACAATTTTAATCTTTCTGAAGTGTGCCCTTTTGGCCTTATTTCCAAGGAATCTATATTCTATACTGATAAGGTGAATAAGGGAAGCAAGCCAAAGATAATACAGCAGAGACAATGATACAATGGACTGTGGCAAACTGGAGAATGGATGACTCATCTAAAGGAGGCAGTCCATCTCAGCTCATTGATGGATGTCATCAAAGAATGTAGAGCTGAGGTCCAGAACTCCAGATTATTTTCAAGAAGTCAGAAATCTGCATTTCTTTTAGGTGAAATGTTTAAATATCTGGACAGACAGACACACACACACACACACACACACACACACACACACACACACACACGAGACCCCATGCATACTTGCTGGTCTGAGGGTATCCCAGGCACTGCCATACTTTTGTGCCTTAGCTCCTGACTTCTAGGCCCTATTCTTCTTGTTTACTCCGTGGTGTCTATATGGTCTTCAATGCTGTCTTCCTCTTTGGCTTTCTCTGACCACTAAAGCCCACTCTAGGAAGATCAGACTGTAGTGATCCTCTTTGTTCTTTTATCTCTCACAATCTATACACAATCTATCAAAAAGCTACCTTGAAAATACATAGAACATCTAGACCTTTGCTTGTAGCCCAGATAGAGTAGGAGGAACTAGATTTACCTCTCGTCTAAAACAACAACAACAAAACCTGAACAAAACACATGAAACAACAACTTTCAAGATACTGAGCCACAGACAATGAATATCCGCAAAGGTTCCCCTCAAGTATCCAGCAGAGAACTGATGTGTGCACACATCTGGGAAAATTACTTGAGGCCCCAAACAGTGTTTATTCCTACTAGCAATGAACAGAACTGTCCCCGAGGAAGCCCAGACACTGGCCTTACTAGACAAAGACTTAAAATTCATAATTAAAAATGTGTTCAAAGAACTAAAGGAAACATGTCTAAAGAACTAATGTGTGAGCACTGTCTCACTAAATAGAGAATATGAATAAAGAAATAGAAATTACACAAGGAGGAAGTAATACTAAATCTACACAGACTATTTCAGAAAATTGAAGAGGTGGGAATTCTTCCCAACTTGTTCCATGAAGCCAGAATTATCTCCTTATCAAAATCAGCTTAAGATGTTACAAAAAAAATTACAGACCCATATTTCTCATGAACAAAATGCAAGAAGTTCTAAAGGAAATTTTAGCAAATCAAATTCAACAATTTATAAAAAGGATAACACACCACTAAGTAGGGTTTCTCCCAGGAACGCGAAGTTGGTTTAACATTTGAATATCAGTGTAATTCACCATATTAAGAAATTTAAAAACAAAAACCATAGATTACTTAACCAATGCAAAAACACATTTGAGAAATCAAACATCTATTCCTGACAAAAACTCTTAGGAAAGGGAAACTACCTAATAAAGGGCATTTATAAAAAACCTGGAATAACATCATACTTCATGGTAAAAGAGCAAATGCTTTCCTATTCATTTCCCACATGATCAGGAACAAGACAAGAATGTCTATTCTCACTAGTTTTATTTAACACTGTATTAGAGGTTCTACCCAGTGTAACAGGGTGAAAAAAAAAATTAAAGTCACCCAGATTGTGAAGAAAGAAAACTGTTTTTTATTTGCATGATTGTCTACATAGACTATCTCGTGGAATCTACTAAAAGCTATTACAACAAACAAGTGAGTTTAGTAGCGTGGCATAAAACAAGATCGACAAACAATCATCGGTAGTATTTCTATAAACTAGTGACAAATACCTGTAAATTGAAACTTAAAAACAATACCATTTACATAAGAAATATGTAGGAATAAATCAACCAAAGACCTATACACTGTATTTCCAAGACCTACACATTGAAAACAAAAAAACATTACCAAGAGAAAATAAAGAAGTTGTAAATAAATGCAAAGATATATCATGTTAATGACTCAGATGATTGAATATTGTTAAAATGTCAATTCTCCCCAAATTAATATCTGGATTAAATGCAATATCAATTGGAATATGCTATAGAAATTCATAAGCTAATTCTAAAATTCATGTGGAAATGGAAAGAACCCTAAATATTAAATAGCCAAACCAACTTTGAAAAGGACAAAGTTGGAGGACTAATATTATCTGATTTCAAGACATACTACAAAACTACTCAGTAATTAAAATAATGTGGTAGTAGCATAAAGATGGAGAAATAGAAAAACAATTGGCTGGGTGCTTTGGTTCATGCCTGCAATTCCAGCACTTGGGGAGGCTGAGGCAGGTGGATCACTTGAGGCCAGGAGTTTGAGATCAGCCTAGCCAACATAGTGAAACCCCATCTCTACTAAAAATACAATAAATTAGCCGGGTGTTGTGGTGTGCACCTGTAATCCCAGCTACTCAGGAGGCTGAGGCAGGAGAATCACCTGAACCCGGGAGGTGGAGGTTGCAGTGAGTTGAGATTGCATCACTGCACTCCAGCCCGGGAGACAGTGTGAGACTCCGTCTCATAAAACAAACAAACAAACAAACAAAACCCCAAATTAGCTTGTGTAGTGGTATACGCCTATTAATCCAGCTACTCCGGTGGCTGAGGCAGGAGAATTGCTTGAACCCTGGAGGCAGAGGTTTCAGTGAGCCAAGATCATGCCATTGCACTCCAGCTTGGATGACAAAGGGAGATTCTGCCTCAAAACAACCAACCAACCAACCCTCCCCAAAAAAACCCAAAAGAAAAACAGAAAAATAACAGATAGACCATAAACAGACCCACATATATATTAAAAGCTGATTTTCAACAAACGTGCAAAGGCCATTCAGTTGAGACAGAGTTGTTTTTCAACAAATGATGGTGGAACAACTGGATATCCAAGTGCAAAAAAAAAAAAAAAAAGAAAAAAGAAAAAAAGCAAACTCTGATCCAAAATTCCCATCACATATCACACACACAAACTAACTGAAAACAGTTCATAGTCTTAAATAAAAAATTATAAAACTTCTACAAGAAAATATAAGAGAAAACTTTAGTGGCTTGGGTTGGCAGAGGTTTCTTAGATATTATACTAAAGCATGATTTGTAAAAGAAAAAATTTGATAAATGGGACTTCAACAAAGTAAAAAAGTTTGCTCTTCAAAAGTCACTGCTAAAAGAATAAAAAGGCAAAACAGAGATTAGGAAAAATATCTGAAAATCACATAGTTGACAAAGAACATATTTAGAATATATAAATAACTTAAAACTTAATAAAACAAACAACCTAATACAAATGAGTAAAAGATTTGAACAGAAATTTCACCAAAGAAGATGTATGCATGGAAGGTAAGCACATTAAAGGATGCTTAACATCATTAGTTGTTGGGGATATGCAAAATCAAACCACAACGATATATCTCTACATGTATTAGAACGGCTAAATTAGAAGGACTGACCACATGAAATACTGGTGAGGAAGCAGAACTCATACATGTTGGTAGATGGTAGGACTGTAAAATGGTACAATCATATGGAAAACAATTTGGCAGTTTCTTAAAAAGTTAAGCATAAACAAACTATATAATCCAGCCGTTCTACTCCTAGGTGTCACCCAAGAAAAATGAAAGCATAACCTTCTTCAATGCCTGTTTCAGTGATACAATGTTAAACAAAAAACCCTCCTATGTTCATACAAAGACTTGTACATAAATGTTGATATTAGCTTTATTTGTAGTAGCCACAAAAACTTGTACATAAATGTTGACATTAGCTTTATTTGTAGTAGCCGCAAAGTGGAAATGATTCAAAGGTCCATCAACAAAAGTACATGAATAAACAAACTGGTATTTAAAACTCTAGACAGTAAGAGAAAGAGATCAGTGATTATCTGGGGATGCGGCTCAGGGAAGGGAAGAAAGATGTAGGAGGGCAAAATTACAAAAGGGCATCAGAAGTCTTGGAGAGATGGTATGCTCATTACCTTAATTGTGGTGATGGTTCATGGGTATTTACCCATGTCAAAACTTAAACCGTTTATTTTATTTTATTTCATTTTATTTTTTTGAGATGGAGTCTCACTCTGTCTTCTGGGCTGGAGTGCAGTGGCACGATCTCGGCTCACTGCAATCTCCACCTCCCGGGTTCAAGCGATTCTCCTGCCTCAGCCTCCTGAGTAGTTGGAATTACAGGCGCACGCCACCATGCCTGGCTAATTTTTTTGTATTTTTTGTAGAGATGGGGTTTCACCATGTTGGCCAGGCTGGTCTCAAACGCCTGATCTCAGATGATCCATCTGCCCCAGCCTCCCAAAGTGCTGGGATTACAGGTGTGAGCCACTGCGCCTGGCCGCAATTTATTTTATATCAAGTGTATCTCTCTATAAATTAGAAATATATGGCCGGGTGTGGTGGCTCACGCCTGTAATCCCAGCACTTTGGGAGGCCTAGGCAGGTGGATCATGAGGTCACGAGTTTGAGACCAGCCTGGCCAAGATGGTGAAACCCCGTCTCTACTAAAAATACAAAAATTAGCTGGGCGTGGTGGCATGCACCTGTAGTCCCAGCTACTTGGGGGGCTGAGGTCAGAGGATCACTAGAGCCTGGGAGATAGAGGCTGCAGTGAGCCGTGCACTCCAGCCTGGGTGGCAGAGCAAGACCTTGTCTCAAGAAAAAAAAAAAAAAAAAAAAAAAAAAAAATATATATATATATATATATGTATACACAAAATCTGACCTCTTCTCACTGACTTCATTGCTCCCACTTTTTTCCAAGGCACCACCACCAAGTCTCACCTGGATAATTTCAATATTATTTTAACTGGTCTCTCTGATTCAACCCTTGTCCATTAATGTCTATTCTTATCTTAAATGTCAGAGGGATTCTGTTAAATTGTAAGTCACTTCCTGTGTTTAATGGCTTCCTGCTTCATTTGATGTAAAAGCCAGAAGTCTTACAATAGTATATAAGGTCTTGTTACTGTCTCTGATTTTATCCAATCTCTCCCATTTGCTTACTCTACTCTAAAAACCCTAATTTCCTTACTTTTCTTTGAGGGTAACAGGTATGCTTCTGCTTCAGGGCCCGCTGCACTTGTCTTCTACATACTCACATTACTCAATTCCCTGCCTCCTTCCACTTTTCTCAGGCCTTCTCTCACGCCCCAATTTATAACTGCAACCTTCATGTCTCCTCTCCTTTCCCCTACCCATGCTTTATTTTTCTCCATAGTGTAGCATACATCTGGTATAATTAGACATTTCACTTATTTTGCATGAAGGTAAATAAAATGTTAGCTCCTTATAGCAGGGATTTTTTTTTTATCTGTTTACTGCTGTATCCTCAGTGCCTAGAATACTGTGTGTGACATCGAGGGTGCTCAGCAAATCTATATTTAGCAAATGACTGTATTATGTGTCTGTCTTCCTGGCCACACTGGGCACTTCCACAACGTACAAGCTGTGTATCGTATCATTCATCACTGCATTTCAGTGCCTAGCATAGCACCTAGATCAGAGAGCAGATGATCACATTTTCCCAATTGGACTGATGCTCACTAATGAACCACTGACACCTTGAAAGGCTGATCCTGATCCTTCCTCTTTATGGCAGTAGCATCAAGGTCTAGGACAAGACCCAATTCTTTTTTTTTTTTTTTCTGAGACGGAGTCTCACGCTGTTGCCCAGGCTGGAGTGCAGTGGCGCGATCTCGGCTCACTGCAAGCTCCGCCTCCCGGGTTCCCGCCATTCTCCCGCCTCAGCCTCCTGAGTAGCTGGGACTACAGGCGCCCGCCACCGCGCCCAGCTAATTTTTTGTATTTTTAGTAGAGACGGGGTTTCACTGTGGTCTCGATCTCCTGACCTTGTGATCCGCCCGCCTCGGCCTCCCAAAGTGCTGGGATTACAGGCTTGAGCCACCGCGCCCGGCAAGACCCAATTCTTGATACAGACAAATAATGTTTGCTCAGGCTCGTGCAAAATGCTGGGCAAACACAGCAAGACATGTCTCCTAGCCTCACCTTCCAATCATCAGATGCCCTCAAAACACTCACATTGCATTCTTCTAAAGCCACAATCTCTATCCTGTTTTTCTCTCCTACTGCAATTCCTCAACTCCAAGTCACTAATCAATCAGTCTCCTCCCACTCTCTCCCCTCTCTTCATAGCCGTATGCTCCTTTAGACTAGTTCTTTCCCACATCACATCCAAATACCCTCCCATAAGCAGGACAAAAGCTCAGTTGAAGCCTTACCTTCATCTACAGGCCTTCTCTAGCTATGCATACTCCTCCTGCCTTCTCATTCAGCTCTCTTCTGTAATTACAATTTGCATCACATCATTTTGCATCTAATTATATTATTGGTTGCCTTTTAAATGCTTCTTATTTCCATTTCCTCATCTGACCTGTAACGCTTCTTTAATATCTCTCAATGCATCTAGCTCACTGCTGAGCACACTGTGAGGTCACACACATGACAATAAATGGCTTCAATTTCAGAAACTAGGAGTGGGATGAGGGTAAAAACAGGCAGAAAAGTGGCAAGTAGCAGGATTATTTTAGGAAAAAAAATGTGGACTATAAACTACCTCCTCATAACAAGAAACAGAAATGAAAGAGCCTAGAATGGTTATTATAAAGATGGAAAAAACATACAGTGAAGTGATAATCCTATCACTTGGATTTGACATTTATAAGGAATTTGACATTATACTTGGAATTGACATTTATAGCTGCACTAGATTAAGAAGAGATTTCATTCATTGAGTTCAGATTCAGGGTTTATAAATAAAAGACTTTAATATGATTAACTATATGAATTAACCTCTCTCTGAACAAAGCTGTTAATGAAATAAAGGATGCTATGTTAAAAAAAACCCAACAAAATTCAATATAGGCTATATTAGTAACTACGGAACATTAATACTACTTGTTAAGGATGACAACATATTTATAGCAGCCTCATTGCCAACTTTGACTGAGGCAGCAGATCATATATGAAGAACATCATGGGGCATGCGGTATAAAAGGTAGAAGTTTAAGATTTTCAGGAAAATACCTTTGTTAAATTAACCTATAGAAGTTTCTTCTTGATACCTTAAAAAAGAGAATGTAGCTTTACTAAAATGTGTATAAATTGCTTGCACAGAAGTGACTGACATTTCTAAAAAAAAAAAAAGAAATTCAAGTGGAAAGTAATAAGAGGCTGTCTATGTGGCTCATTTACATATATTGGTCAACCAACTAATAAGCAAATGTTACAAACTGAAAGCCAGGGCTGCAAAGAAACAAAAAATTAGCCTCTGTCCATTTACTTGGGTACAAGAAACTCATTTAGGTAAATCAAAGAAATGACTTCTTTGTACTTGCTGGGATCTAGTGTTTCCACCATCAACTCGCCTACAGTTTTCAAGTCATGAGAAATCTATCTTAATTCATCCTTACTTCTAAGAAATTGTAAGTAGGGAAAGTCCAAAAGCTTTAGATGAATTTGGGCATTTAGACATATCTGAACTTCTCATGAAAATTTTTATTTTCAGAAGCATCTTCAAAAAGAGAAGCTGAGCTATCCTGACATCCTTTAGAAGCTCAGATGTTTGTGAGGTTTTATTGAACTTTAATCTGGAGGGCATGACATGGATCTCTGTATCTTGTGAAAACTGGTACAAAATGTAGACCGAGTGAGGTGTATGTAGCAGACATTTTTTCATTTGCATAATATTAAGTAAAAAGTTCTAACAATTTTTATGAATTTTTATGTGCAAAGACACCAAGAGCACTGTTCCCATGATGTGTTAAACATGGTCATTTTTTTTTTTTGGTTGTTGAAACAGTCTGTCCTTATTGTTTCTAGTGTATTTTGTTGTTGAGTATAAGCTCCTTAGGGTCAGTGACTGTTTATCCACTATTATGTAAAATTTTAATTGTCAAGAGACTGGACCTAAAAACATAATCTGACAGATAACAGAAAAACAGGAAACTATAAAACCTGGGATGTGTGCTTGAACCATGTAACAGGCAGAGGGACGGCATAAGAAGAACCACAGACTGAAATCAGGGGACCCATGTTGTGGGACTGGGTCTCCACATACCACATGCAGGGATCCGCCTTTTAGATCTTGTTTCTCCATTTGAAAAACAAGAGTCAGAATACTGATCTGTCCCTCTTCCAGGGATACTATGAGAATCAAATGTAGTAACATGAGTGAATGTGCTCTGAAGCTATACAGGGCTATAAATAGTTATATGATTGGTTTTTTCTCTCGAAAAGAAAGAAAACTTACAACAAAATGATACCTTACCATGGAGTCTGTGAATACTAAATCTAGCTAAAAAGAAAATCAACAACAAGAAGAAGCTAGTAGTCTGTGAATCTGGAGATTTTAGGTTGTGGTTCAAGTGCTAACAAATACGCCCTGTGAAATTTGTACAAGGCCTTTCCCTTTAGTTTTCTTAACTATAAAACAGAGGGATTATAGAAAAAATTTCTAAGGTATCTTCCAGATCATGATTTTGTGACTCTTAAAAATTACATTTGTCTTTCATCTACTGTCTTGTGAAATGCTGCATGATTTTATTAGACAATTCCTGTAAATAACTGTCATCTGAATCAGAATTTTTGTACTGGAAGAGACATATTATTCGTCAAATTGCCAAAGCATAGAGCAGGGTTAACTTGAACAAATATTTTCCCCAAGGAAACTCAGCAAGGATTGTCTGTGTGCACGTCTGAGTAAGCAAGCACCCAGCAATGTATGTGGGGGTGGTGGTGATGGGATGGGAGGGTATGATAGCTAAGCTGTTTAAGGCTGTTACACTCCTGTTATATTTTGTTAGTAATGTAATTTGAATATAAAGTTTGGACACAATGTTAGGCCCAAAAGATAATCTAAAATGATAAAAATTGAGAAATATTTTGGGAACATTTTGATGTAAAAATATTTTTTGAGGTAAAAGAGTGACTTTTTATGGGCATATTAAGTGACACAGCAAGTACTAATTAAAAATATAACAACTTTCCAGAGTTCTTTTAAAATAAATACTTCAAAATAAATTACTCAAATACATTAAGCATTTATAGAAAATATATGAAGACAAAGTTCTGCTTATTAGCTTTTTTCTTTTCTTTTTTTTTTTTTTGAGAGGGAGTCCCGCTCTGTCGCCCGGGCTGGAGTGCAGTGTCCGGATCTCAGCTCACTGCAAGCTCTGCCTCCCGGGTATACGCCATTCTCCTGCCTCAGCCTCCCGAGTAGCTGGGATTACAGGCGCCCGCCAACTCACCCGGCTAGTTTTTTGTATTTTTTAGTAGAGACGGGGTTTCACCATGTTAGCCAGGGTGGTCTCGATCTCCTGACCTCGTGATCCACCCGTCTCGGCCTCCCAAAGTGCTGGGATTATAGGCTTGAGCCACCGTGCCCGGCCAGCTTTTTTCTTAATGCTTCAAAAAAGGCATTCGTAATTTTACTTTTAGCACTTCATTGTTTTCAGTTAACGTTATTTCAAAATAGTACTCAAATAAATGACAAAATAGGTCTTCTAAAGTTTTGTGTGATACTAGTTTAATAGGATTCTTATAACTTCGTAATAATACACATTCTTAGAGTCCAACTATTAAAATAGTCATAGTTCAAATGGCCGGGCGCAGTGGCTCATGCCTGTAATCCCAGCACTTTGGGAGGCTGAGGAAGCGGGATCACCTGAGGTCAAGAGTTCAAGACCAGCCTGGCCAACATGGTGAAACCCCGTCTCTACTAAAAACACAAAAATTAGCTGGGCACGATGGCGCGTGCCTGTAATCCCAGCTACTTGGGAGGCTGAGGCAGGAGAATCGCTTGAGCCCAGGAGAGGAGGTGGAGGTTGCAATGAGCCGAGATTACGCCATTGCACTCCAGCCTGGGAGACAGAGCAAGGCTCCGTCTCAAAAAAAAAAAAAAAAAAAGAAAAGAAAAAAAAATTCATAGTTTAAACAGCTAAACTCCTTTAAAATTAATTATCTGAAATTTAACTTATAGTTTGATAATATTATAAAAATGAGAAATGGAGAAATTGTCCTTAAAAGAAAACCCCAACCATTTATCACTGCAAATCATTTTGAAGAAGTTGCTTACTGTGTCATAGATTCTGAGCCTAGTCTGAAGTCCTGGGACTTGTTCTTATTGATTGATTGCTGTGGAAGAAGAGGAAAAACAAGTAGTAAGTAAAAAATGAGAAAAGACAACACAGTCAACATTCACATGCTGGAAACCCACCAGCTTCCTGAATGGGGAGAGAATATGCCTGTTCTGAACAGGAATGTCTATCAGGACAATATATTTGCTCCCGTGAAAAATCAAGGAAGCAGTTCTCCAGAGAGTTTAAGCACTCTTTATAAGTAAAGTCAGCTTTCAGGTATGTGACCCAAAAAAAAAAAAAAAAAAAAAAAAAATTTCAGTTGTGAATCAGTTTAAATTAATCTCCCAATACAATGTGGTATATTACTTAAGCTCTAAATATATCCTTCAGCCTGTATCTTTTTTTTTTTTGAGACAGAGTCTCGCTCTGTCCCCTAGGCTGGAGTGCAGTGGCGCGATCTTGGCTCACTGCAAGCTCCGCCTCCCGGGTTCCACGCCATTCTCCTGCCACAGCCTCCTGAATAGCTGGGACTACAGGTGCCTGCCACAGCGCCTGGCTAATTTTTTGTATTTTTAGTAGAGACGGGGTTTCACCGTGGTCTCGATCTCCTGACCTTGTGATCCGCCCGCCTCAGCCTCCCAAAGTGCTGGGATTACAAGCGTGAGCCACCGCGCCCGACCTCAGCCTGTATCTTTCCTTCATATTCTTTACAGTATACTCTCTATTTTCAGAGTAATACGCATTGAACTGTATGCAAGATTTTGAATTTGAAAACTCTTTAAATCTACAAAATGTGTTCAGTATATCTTGTTTTATTAATGACACCTTCGTGAGAAAAACAATAAGCACTTTCAAGGGTACCAAATTATAACCTGAATGTTGGATACTTCCTTTAGAATCTGAAACATTAACTTCAAATTATACTGAGGGAAACTGAGTTTGGTACGATATATAGTATTCTATAAATCAACCTAATGTTGCTATAAAATGAATTGCAATATTTTTTAGAGATAATCACATGTTATGGAAAGGATCCATTAAACATTCACAAAGAAAATATGAATTGTTATTATGTTGAAGTTCAATAATATACAAATGAAGGAGATATGCCATATGTTTCTAATTATTTCAGTAATCCAAAAAACATAAAAATAAAATGAAATGAAAGAAATGGAATACAACCTTCTCTTTCAGTCTTGTTTGAGTAACTGCTTTCCCGGTGGTATCTCTACTGAAGCTTGTTTGGCCTTTTTAGATTTCCTCCTTCACAATCAGATTTCGGCAAGATCATTCTTCAGCAAGATTTGGCACTATCTTTAAACAAGCATTACTTTTCTTACAGATTTCAAGAGGATATTATGCTTTTCTGGACCATATTTATATGACTAGCTTTAAGTCAAGCATAATAAAAACAAGAATTGAAGAGCAAGGAGACTTTGTGGTAAAAGGTGAGTGTTGTAACAAGTGACCCAATTTGGTAGAACAACAAAAGTACCCATGACATCTTGATTTTTCTCCACCAGTGGAATTGCTCTGACTCAGTTAAAACGTGTTTGGGAAAAAAGTACACATACACGGGAAATCTCAGATTCAACTACTAATTCAGACTGCCCTCATCCAATAGAGCAATAAGCGAAGAAAATCATCAAAACCTCAGAAAGCACCATCATAACAGAAATTATCCTGTTTCTTTCTAGACTTGTGAAATAAATTCTAAACACAGCAATCAAATTAAATGTGAAATGTTTTATTCTTTTCTATTTTTTAGAGATGGGGTCATGCTTTGCCGCTCAGGGTGGAGTACAGTGGTATGATCATAGCTCACTGCAGCCTTGAACTCCTGGGCTCAAGCAATGCTCCCATCTCAGCCTTCTCAGTTGCTGGGATTACAGGTGTGCACTTCCATGTCCAGCTATTCTTTACAAGGTCTCGGCATCATTTTTATCTCTTTGCCCATGGCAAGACCATTAATATAGGTATATATGAAACTTGATAAAACTTTTCAAAAAATAACATAAGGGCTCTAATCAGAAATTCTCATCAATTTGAACCTATTCCAGAGGTTGAGAGGAGAGAAGTCACACTGAACTATATATCAGTGTTAAGCCAATGTTACTTTTAATTATTTTTTGTTATCCTGAAAAATGAGTAACAATATGTTGCCATGCACAGGTCTTGCCAATTCTGCTAAGTTTGTTCATGTGAAATGGATGCTGTGACGTCCTCAGAAAGTTCGTCTTAGGTATGTTAAACATTGTCCCTGCCATCTTTCCTACTGCGTATTCCTATCACTGGGATACCCAAATCCTTTTTAACGATGCAGAGGCAGGTTAGCCTGTGTTCAAATTATATGACTCCTAAGTTAATACGGGGTCCACATTACAAAGTTTTAAAACTTACTTGAAAGGGACACTTAACTTAACTAGGACCAATATTTCACTTCTGAACACGTTTACTCATTCTTTGGTCTCAGCAGCAGCACGTCAGATGGGGCAGAAGTGGGGGAAGAAGGAGGTGTCTCTGTGAGCTGTTTTGTTTTATTTTACCTTTAAACAAAAAAGCCCCCAAGGCTGGTGTGCAATCAGCCTGCAAATACCTTCACCATCGACAAGGCCAAGGAACATGACTGCCCTTCTTTCCATACACACTTCTCAGACATTGTCTTATGACTTTGTTTCCTCTTCATGGATATCGTTGACTTAGAGAGGAAGGAATGAACACAGGAAAATGAGCAAAGCAAAAGTGATGAGTGAAAGGACCACGAATCTAGAGATCCTTGCTTTCCAAACCCTCATAACTTGTTAGTGACGCTTTTAAATTTAAATGCAATGAGAGTTAACATAAAATAAATGATTAATGGAATGATGAAATGCTTCCACTGATTATGTGGAAATTTATAAGGAAGAAAACAACTCATAGATAGCTTTGTAAAAAAGAAATGGGCTATGCAAACAATTCCCCCAAATGTTTTTATAAACTTGAAGAATGAATATAAAATTAGGTTAATGTTCAATCAATGTACGTTGCATCTAGCGCACAAGACTTAAATAAGGCAAATTTATGGTACAGTATAGTTCTATTTTTACATGCTGCTTATATACCTCACTATAGATATACCTTTTCCATATAATTTCATAGTTTGTTTAGATCTACTTTGTAGGGATTTTTTAAAAAAGGATGCAAGAGAGGAAAAACAACTAGGGTTGGTGGTTCAGTTCTTGCCTTGGTTCTGTCATTAACTCTGTGTGGCCTGAGTAAACCACTTAGCCTCTCTTGGGGTCTTTTTTTTTCACTTGAAAGTGGGTGGGGGTTCAAAATAAAAACATAAGCATCATAGCACCATTCTCTTATTTTACAGACCAGGAAGTGGAGGCCCAGAGTTACCAAGGACACAGAAGTAGTGTGAAGTTTATACTGGTGTTTTTCAAACTGATTTAAGGGCAAAACTATTTTCAATACAATTTTATTTGAAAGGCTCAGGTGTAAATATGTGAAATAAGAATTACTCTGGGTGAAACTAGGTTTGCATGGCCTGGCACCCCCTGCTTCCCAACCCTATGCCCCCAGATCCCTGAGGAATAGGGCCTTATAGATGGCAGTTTACAAACTATTGGAGTATACAAGCTCTACGCAAGACTAGAAAGGTTTCTTTTATTGCTACAATTCTGTTTCCCGGAGCACAATTTTATGATTTTAAATATTCACATAAGTTTGAAGTTTTCTTTGACTTTTGAATGTATGTATGTATATATTTGTTTATTCACTTACTTTCTAATTTGAGACAGGATCTCGCTCTGTCACTCAGGCTGGAGTGCAGTGGCATGATCATAGTTCACTGTGGCCTTGACCTCCTGGGCTCAGGCCAACCTGTGGCCTCAGTCTCTTGAGTAGTTGGGACTACAGGTGTATGCCATCATGTCTAATTTTTTTTTTGATTTTTTAGTAGAGATGAGGTTTCACTATATTGTCTGGATTAGTGTTAAACTCCTGGCCTCAAGTCATCCTCCTGCCGCAGCTTCCCAGAGTGCTAGAATTATGGCCATGAGCCACCACGCCCGGCCTGATTTCAGAATTACTGACAATGTATCTGGTTTACTTGATGTTAAATCCTCTAATTATAATGCTCTTCCTTAAGGGAAAAAATTCTTCTGTATTAAGATGCAGCTTCTAGAAGCATACTGTAGCAAAAAATGAAGACCACTGGGCGTGGTGGCTCACACCTGTAATCCCAGCACTTTGGGAGGACAAGGCAGGCAGATCACAAGGTCAGGAGTCCAAGACCAGCCTGGCCAACATGGTGAAATCCCGGTCTCTACTAAAAATGCAAAAATTAGCCGGGCGTGGTGGTGGGCACCTGTAATCCCAGTTACTCAGGAGGCTGAGGCAGGAGAATTGCTTGAACCCAGGAGGCGGAGGTTGCAGTGAGCCAAGATTATGCCACTCCACTCCAACCTGGGAGACAGAGTGAGATTCCATCTCCAAAAAGTGAAGACCATCCTGACCACAATTTGTAGTTTTGGATACTAATTGTGCCAATTAAAAACAGTAACAAATACTTATCTGTGGGGCAGCATAATTAGGAGGGTGTTTTGGAAGATAAGGCAAAAATACGTGAGAAAATCTATTTAATCTTTGAGGGGTGAGACCTAGATAAAAACTTATGAGATTTGGACTTTATAGACAAATATGGAGCCAACTAAGATTTATGCACTGGTAAGTCGCATGATTTGTTTTCTATTTTAGGAAAGTATCTTCAGGAGGCAGGTAAAAGATGCAATGAAGACTGAAGAATGGGAGAATGGATACTGTTACCAGCAGAGACCAGAAGGCTGTATACCAGGCAGTGGCTGTTACAAAGAAATATCCTTCCCAAGTTCCTTCCCTTCAGTTCACTCTAAAAAAAATGGCATTCCTTAAGGCCCTGTCTTCTACCCTTTATCATTTTCATTCTTGACACTCCTCTATTCCCATGGATTCAGATATCAAGTTTTCTTCAGAACATGACAACTTAGCAATGGTTAGTTTTCAGCAAACCAAGTTTAAACACAGCAATTTTTCTGAAAATATACTTGGATCCATAAATTTTAATCAAAACTATCTTGCAAATATGAGTTTTCAGCAAATCTCTCCTGAGCCTCATAGATGTCTGCAAGGTATCTGCAATTGGCTGTTGCAGGTGCTATGAACTTTACATGTCTCAAATGGAAGTCCTTCCTATATTATTACACACGGAGATGTTTCAGTCAGAAAGTCAGATGTCTTTTCCTTCACATGGATTTAGTCATCAATTCCTAGCTCCTTATTATTTTTGGCTTGAATTATTGCAACAGTCGCTTCTGGTCTTATTTCTTTCAGTAGGTTTTTCCCAGTCTTTTCAGAGCTTCTAGAATGAGCTTTTGAAACAACCAATATGATCATGTCATCCCCTTGCTTTAAATACTTTAATGGCTCCTTACTACCTTCAGGATAAAATTCAGCTCCTTAACACGCCAGTCAAGGACCTCCTCAATCCTGTCTACTTGTTCAGGTCCAGCTTTTTCTGCTTTCAACCTTGTATCCTAAGCTGCAGCCATTATGAAACATTTTTGGCCACAGTAGGCTTTTGCACATGCTGTTTCTAATGCCTCAAATGAATCCTTCCGCCTACCCGGCTCCTCTTAAAACCTAATTCATCCACTTCTCACCACACGGCCTCATAGTTTCCCTTCACTGTCCTTTTATTGCTTTTACGTTTCGTTTTGTGACTCTTTGATTAAAGTTACTGTCACCGGTTAGACTGTAAGTTCCATAAGTTCCATATTTTTGTTTTATTGACCATTATACCATCCAGACTCTCTTCTACCACAGTGCATGGAAAACCAGCGGGCACTCAAGTATGTGTTAAATGAATAAATAAAAATTTCAATGCTGGTACGTGAGTGGGGATGGGGATCACTGATTGAATAAGGACCAGAAGAATGTGAGACAAGAAAATGACCAAAAGCACAACTGGAGAGGTCTGCCATAGAAAGGAAAAGCAATTCCTTCTCTGATACTCGAAAACAGCTGCAGGAGGGTAAAATTACAGAAATACAGAGAAAGCAGGGATGAAAATGTGAGGGGATTAATATTATATGGCCTCTCTTCAAGAAAGCAGAAGACCAAGTCAACTTGGAGTAAGAAATGAGCAGCTTGAGTGAGAAATGTGGACACTGTTTTCTGACCTGCTGCTGTAGAGAATGGGGTAGAGTCAGTAGGGAAGAACAAAAAAGATGACCAAGACCACGGGCCTCGCTGAGGTAGGTAATCACAAATCTCATGAAGAGACAATGTCAATACAATACTATAATTTTTAATACGAGTAGAAGTGATTAAATACCAGAGTAGAAGTGAGAAAAACGGGCAACTGGTTGTGCCCCCACCAGTCCTGGGCACTAGTGAAAGAAATGGACCACTAAATGTCCCCCCACCAGGCCTGGGGATTGGTGAGACAAGTGATACACTCCAAGCACTGCTGATGCATCTGGCATCATATTGCTAAATAATCCTGCTTTTGTTTCCTAGTGGTCTGACAGGTCTGGTTTGAGAAGAATGAAAACTGATTGCAGATAACCACGGAGGCAAGAAGCACCAGAAGGCACCCCCTTTCTTAGAATTCCTGCAAACTGAAGGGTCATTTGGGTTACCCACTTCCTCTTTTGGGACTAAACTATTTCCTAATCTCTTATCACTAGGGAATAGTTCTTCCCAAACCAGGTCACCAAAATACAGTGGTGTGTAAGAGGTGGCTGCTTAAAAACGCCTATAGCAATGGGGAAGCGGTAAGAGAGGTAAAAAGAGAAAAGACTCATTAAGTACAAAAAAATTCAAATAAAAGAGTAATAAAAGCAAATTTGTTCCAATATGTTGAAACATCTTTTATTGCATGCATGGCTTGTCTGAATAAAGGACACACTTAAATAAGAAAAAGTTCTTCCCTTTTTATGTACCTAAAGGGGAACCATATTAAAATGAGACACCAATATGACCCATTACTGTGACTGCTAAGTAATTATAAAAATATTAGCATACAGTTGATTTTCCATAGTTTATGAAAAGATTAGCATATGGTTAACTTCTGAAGCAAAGGAAATTAACATTAGTCAAAAGATATCTACATTTAATTATTAGACATTTTATATATACTCATCACTTTGAGTTTCACAAAGCTGGATATATCTTTATGTAAAATTCTTGTTTTTAAGTAGGGTAGTCCATAGCTCATATACCACTACTCATATACTTCAGTTAATGGAATAATGTAAGCAAAATTTCATTACAGGATCTTAAAATGAAAAGTGTTTTATTTTACACTTGTGTTTTTTCCTTTAATTACAATATTCATATTGTAATTTATATATATTATATATAAAAATTAAAATAGAGCAGTGGTTCTCAACTGGAGAGTAAGGAGTGATTTTGACTCCCAGGGAAATCTGGCCATGTCTGAAAGACATTTTTGATTGTCACAAGTGGGAAGAGGTGTGTCTGGCATCTAGTGGACAGAGGACAATGGCACTAACCATGTTATAATGCACCACATATTCCCAACGACAAAGAATTATCCAGCCCCAAATGCCAATAGTGCCGAGGTTGAGAAACCCTAGAATAGCATGGTTGACAAAACAAGAGGACAGCAGAGTTAGGGTGACAGAGAATAACATCTTTCACATTTTAGATCTGTAACAGACTTTTAGAGGGCTGTTACTGATATTTAGGTTAACCTTCCATTTTTTTTTTTTTTTTGTGACACAGAGTCCTGCTCTGTTGCCCAGACTTGAGTGCAGTGGCATGATCACTGCCCACTGCAGCCTCATCCTCCCAGGCTGAAGCAATCCTCCCACCTCAGCCTCCCAAGTAGCTGGGACTACAGATGCAGGGTACTATGCCTGGATAATTCTTGTATGTTTTGTAGAGATGGGGTTTCACCATGTTGCCCAGGCCAGTCTTGAACTCCTGAGCTCAAGTGATCCATCCACCTTGGCCTCCCAAAATGCTGGGATTAAAAGCATGAGCCACTGTGCCCTGCTGAACCTTTGAAAAACATCATGAAGAGCAAATATGTTACTTGATAAAAACAACCCTTAGAATTTGAGAATTTACAGTATTCTCTAAGTTTTAATGGAAGATCTGTGTAAGAAAAAATGAGATGTGGCAGAGGCTGAGCTCAGAGACTCAAATCAACTAAATAAGGAGTGAGTTGCTAAACAGAAAAGCAATTCATCCCTAGATTATTCTGTGAAACTTTCAATTAACGAGAATTTAGGAAGATATTGAGGAAATGACACATTCCCTAAACCTTGTTTTGAAGTGAAACTACAGGGGGATTCTCTCATGTTCCCTTCATTTCAGAACCACTGGCAATTCTCTAGGTCCTGCCTTCAGACTGGATACACTGAGAAGATAAGCAGCCTGCAGGGTCTCACCTTGTAGAGAGTTAAGAGGGTCCTGGAAACATGGAGAGCACCTGCCCAAAGTGGCAAGAAACAGGGCTGTTGTGGGGGAAGAGACAAAGCAGGGGCTGAGGTACACATGTCAAACACAATGGCAGAGGCACAGGAGTAAAAGAAGCAGTCAAACGAGTTGCCAGACTTCAAGAGAATCAAGGCCTTATAAGTTCCTCTCCGAGTAGGAGAGAGTTCCTATTAATTTCTGGAGGCTTTGAGAGTCCTCTGTGTAGGTCATTTCGGGACTCTACTGTTGGGAGTGGAATCTGTGGGTGTGAGGTAAACGTAACTCACACAGGCTTTGCTGTTACATCATTGGGATACCATCCACCTTCTTTATGGGACACTTATCTCTCTAGACTCCACAATAATACATATTTTTCAAATGCAAATAACATTTATATGAAATTAATACTTTTTTCTCAAAACAGGTGTTATAAATTATTGAAACAAATTATGGGGAAAGAAAAAACGTATTAGTGCTATCTGCATTGAAATTCTTCATGGGACACAAATAAGCACTTCAGTGTTTTTTTTTTTTTTTGAGACGGAGTTTCGCTCTTGTTGCCCAGGCTGGAGTGCAATGGTGCGATCTCAGCTCACCGTAACCTCTGCCTCCTGGGATCAAGTGATTCTCCTGCCTCAGCCTCCCGAGTAGCTGGGATTACAGGCGTGGGCCACCACGCCCAGCTAATTTTGTATTTTTAGTAGAGACAGGGTTTCTCCATGTTGGTCAGGCTGGTCTTGAACTCCTGACCTCAGGTGATCCACCTGCCTTTGCCTCCCAAATGGCTGGGATTACAGGCGTGAGCCACCGTACCTGGCCGCATTTTAGTTTTAACTTACTTATAAGGTAAGATTTCAGGTCAGTTTCATCACTATCCTTGATATATACAAAGTTAGTTTTGATTCAGTTCTCTTCAGATAAAGAAAGAAAACTTCAAATATTACAAAAAGTTTAAAGCAAATCCAAGCATAAATTAATTTTATTAAATATAATAGAGATAAATCACTGTATTTTCTTTGATGAGCAGAATTACTAAAGTAAAAAAATACAAATTGATATTATTCTTTAGCAATAGAAAAAAAGCAACAATTACGACCATATTTCCAAAGATTTAGTGTATATTAACTAACTACTGGCTATTTGGAAAAACTGTTTCACCGTAACAAAAATCAGCACTGTCTATTATAAATTTGTTGTTGGACTTAACATAATAATAAATCATATTATTCCTATGATTAACAATAATTCAGATTCATTCCTGGTACAGGGATCAATAAATGGAAAAAATTTTTCTCTATAAAGTGATATTTGAAAATAGTGTTATACAGCACAATTATTAGATACTTTGAAGACTAAGAAAAACACATGCACATTGAGGGCAATCTACTTATTGCCTACCATTTTTCTGAGAGGCTGACAGATTCAACATTAAAAATACAAAAAATTAGCCGGGTGTGGTGGTGGGCGCCTGTAATCCCAGCTACTCCGGAGGCTGAGGCAGAGAACTGCTTAAACCTGGAGGGGCGGAGGTTGCAGTGAGCCAAGATTGCGCCACTGCACTCCAGCCTGGGCGACAGAGCGAGACTTCATCTCAAAAAAAAAAAAAAAAAAAAAAAAATATTTTGCGTGTGTATTTGGCTAGAAGAGGAACTACCATGAAGTTATCTAATGCTTTTGGGTTCTCTGTTCTTGTTTTGAACTAGGCAAGAAAGCAGCTGTTCCTGAACATAACTAGAGTATACACTTTGGTTTAGAAAAGTCTATCCTTTGGAATTAAGCTAGCATGCTCTTATTGACTCTACATGCTTAATAAAATAATGAAAATTATTAAGACACTCCTCTGCTCATGTGAAGATTAGCTATAATAGATATTTTTATAATTATCTTGAATAGCAAAACCAATAACTATTATTCATTTAATGAATTTTTAGAGAAGAATATAAGCAAAAATAACAGTAATTTCTCCACAGTTTCAAAAATAATCTAACATTTCTGTGCCTACTTTTTACTGTACATCTAGTATTTATATAAAAACATACTTGACTGTATTAGTGTTGAAACACTAATAGAAGGTAAACAGTACTTTCTTGCTTTGGGTTTTGTTTTTTAGAAATAACAAAGAAAAAAATAAAATAGGATTTTCAGGAGTTAAAAAAACAGATTTTAGGAATTAAAAAAAGAAAACTGGGTATTTTGGTACCTAAAAATGGTTAAAAAATAGGATTGTCTCTGCTAATAAGAAAAGAGGCCAGGAGTGATGGCTCACACTTGTAATTGCAGCACTTTGGGAGGCCGAGGCGGGCAGATCACTCAGGCTAGGAGTTTGAGGTGAGCCTGGCCAACATGATGAAACCCCATCTCTACTAAAAGTACAAACATTAGCAGGGCGTGGTGGCCCACACCTGTAGTCTGAGCTACTCAGGAGGCTGAGGCAGGAGAATCACTTGAACCAGGGAGGTGGAGGTTGCAGTGAGCTGGGATCCCGCCACTGCACTCCAACATGGGTGACAGGGCGAGAGTCCATCTCAAAAAAAAAAAAAAGATGTTGAGATATATTGAAAAAAGAAAAAGCAGAATCTTAAGTATGATCCTAGTTTCATAAACATAAAAAATAGACAAAGACATCTATTTATATACGGAAGAACATTTTTGTAAGCACACGCAAGAAACAGAATGAGCATAAATACTAGCAGGACAGAAGACTCATTTTTCATTTTATACTATACTAGTTAAATTTTTAAAATTATGAACATATATTATTTTTTACAGTAGAACAACTCTAATAATTAAAAAAATTTTAGCAATAACTTTCCTCCCCAAATAAATGGATCATACAAGTTAATACTTAGGCTAGCAAAAATAAAAAGGCTAAAAAACCAAAAAAGTCCCAGAATACAAAAAAATAGAACAAAGTTTGTCAGCACTACTCGTTTTCGAAGCTTCTGAGTTTCTCTCCTTCCTGATAGCACCTATATTCTCTTTTCTATTAGATGCAATTTGTAGCACACCTTGGTAAAAACGTTCTGGAATGAACTTGGAGGAAAACATTACCCTGCTCTCGCTCTCCTGTGGTATAAGTTGTTACTGATTTGTTCTGGGATGATTAACTCATCTCGCCCCCTCCTCCTCCAGCAAAGAGCCAGCAACAAATACTGCCATCACCCACTAACATTTCAATGAACCAGATGAAATGCTGGAAGGTACCTGGCACAATTAGCAACAGAGCAGGTGTGTTCCACTTGGAAGAACATGTAAGATGCAGCAGCTGCCAAGCTATTAAGAGGTATAATTTTACTTCTTACTCTATAGTTTGAAAAGAAATAAGTTTAAAAAGGAAAATGATTGAGGTTTGTTTCCTTTTTTCATTAAAAATAGAGTACAATTCTTAAAACTTACACATGAAGAAAGGTACAATGAAACAAACACAAAACAGGGATGTGGGCTGGGCAAGGTGGCTCATGCCTATAATCCCAGCAGTTTGGGAGGCTGAGGCAGGTGGATCACTTGAGGTCAGGAGTTTGAGGCCAGCCTGGCCAACATAGTGAAACCCTGTCTCTACTAAAAATACAAAAATTAGCTGGGCATGGTGGTGCACACCCGTAATCTCAGCTATTTGGGAGGCTGAGGCATGAGAATTGCTTGAACTTGGGAGGTGGAGGTTGCGGTGAGCTGAGATCTCACCACTACACTCCAGTTTGGCAACAGAGCGAGACTCTGTCTCAAACAAACAAACAAACAAAACAAAAACAAACAAACCAAAAAATCAGGGATGTAAAAAACCAGTATGATACAAAACCTGGCTAACTGTGGAGGTACCAACTGTGTATGTGTGTTGCTAACTAGATGGTGGAGGAAAATGGGCACTGGCCTGAGAATATGGAGGCCATGCTCCTAATTAGCAGCATCATTTTAAACAAACTTCGAGTTTCCTGGATCTCAATTTCCTGTAGAATGAAGGAGTTGATTAGAATCACCAAGGATGATCTCTGAGGTCCTTTCCATGTCACTAGTTTCGTAATTCTATGAACTTAGATGCCCCACAATTTTACTCGCTTTATCAGAGACTTTTCATGTTCTTTCTTAAAAAAAAAAAACAAACATATCTTATATGTGATAATAAAAATAAGACTTGCACATGAAATTAAATATCTGACAGACTCTGTGGGAGGTTTATAAGGTAAGGTCTTGATAAAATCAAACCATATATATTTTAATAAAGGAGCTAAATTTAAGAAATGTAACTAGCCAGGTGCTAAGAAGCTCAGTTACACATTTCTCAAAAGTTGGCTGTTAGTTCCATGATTCAGAGTGCACCCAAATCATTTTAATTACTCAAGGCAACATTATATTTCTTAGGGGTTTCTTTTTACACAAACATAGATCATTTGTTATACTTTCTCTCACTGGGAAGTAAAATACTGTCTTACACACATAGCACATTCCTAAGAGGAAAAAATATATGCAGGATTCTATTCTAACACGTGGATTCAGATACAGAAGATCAAATTCTTCAACAAAAGAAATCCATGCATCTTAAGCTTTAAAGCCTAATTTGAGTTTCATACCCTCCATGAGAACATTCCTACTCCCTGGCCCAAATGGAGTTTTACCCTCTCTAACTCCTTTACATGACTGTAAATTCCTTAAATCTATTAGAATTAAGGTTTGGCCATCAGTGGGATTAGCCTGAAGTAGACCTCAAGGGTTATGATGGTATCTGAAGAACTGTTCTGCTGCAATATGAGTATGAAGGCATGTTTGAAGCATGGAGATCAGTCTGTGAGGGGCAAAAGTCATAGGAAATTTAAAAAATCAACTACTGTCTAAGACTATGATGCAGTGAGTCCACCTAAGTAGAGGAGTGGCACAGGCAGTGAGAACTGGGAAATTTTGGAAGCAAGCAGGAGGTCCCTATCCATAAGAACATAGGCACATCAGGAAGATGAAGGGGCAATACCAACTTCACAGGTAAGACACTAACAGAGTTCTTTATATTTCCTCTGGCAGAGTCAACGTTAACTCAAGGATAATAGACAGAAACATACCAAGAGGAGCGGGGGTTAGGTCACCTCAGTTTCAAAGGTTAGCATGTTGCAGAGTCAGGGACATGAGAAAATCACAAAAAGTAAAGGCTGTATCTTTCATAGCATCACACGGTTTTTAATATAGACTAAACGTATTGTTAGCTGCCACAGCAACCCTTTACACCAATGTTATAAATGCTTCCACTGCATTAAAGGTTTTTATGTTGTAAATTTAGACCTCAGGTTTGTGTTACATTTGTGTTAACCTCATGTTTATGTTATGGGCCTCATGTTCACGTGTTAAAATCCTAACTCTCAATGAGATGGTTATTAGAAGGTATTTGGGGGGTAATTAGGTCATGAGGGCAGAGCCCTCATAAATGGTATTGGTGCTTTTCTAACGAGACACACAAAAACGCTTGCTTCCTCTCTCTGCTCTCTGCCCAGTGAGGATAAGTGAGGTTGCAAACCAGGGAGGAGACTTTGACCAGACCCTGGATCTGTCAGCACATTGATCATGAACTTCCCAGCTTCCAGAACTGTGAGAAAAAAATGTTGTTATTTAAGCCACCCAGTCTACACTTGTTATAGCAGACGCAACTAAGACAAGCGTTTTCCTAAATTCCTAAATCTGGTGCTGAATTACAAACAATGGGTAATATTACACATGCAACATTTGCCCATTATCAAATTTCTGCCAATCCTTTTGACTGTATCCCTTACAGTCCTTACATTGTTGTAGGCAACCATCACCATATATGCATGCTTATTTGAAACTGATGTTTTACCAAGAAACCATTTTTCTTTCAGTTTCTTACGGCACAGGCTATTCATTCTCACATGCCCATTTTCACATAGTTCATGGTTCTCTCATGAACCATGAGAGCCAGGAGTTAACAATGACCTCCTCTTAGCTCCCTACTGCTGATTTTAGGGTATTGTAATGCCAAAGCACTTTCCTTGGGTGCTCTGACACTTGGCTATTACATCCTCTGCTTATCTTTGCATCTGTGATCTGCAGACCTTGTGGTCACTCTAACACAATAGCTGCCAATGTTGGCTGCACATTAAAATTACCTGGAAAGCTTTTGAAATCTGCCCTTGCCAAGGTCCTATTTCACCAATTAAATGTATTTGAAGGGGTAGAGATTGTAATCCACATCTAGTTTTTTAACTGGTTTGGTGATTTCAATGTGAAGCCAAACTTGAGACCTTTGTTCTAACCTAAAAATTGAGGATGTCAGCTCTTTGTTGATCGGCTTCCTCTTCATCCTAACTCTTGCTATCATCCTGGAATCTTAATGTTCAAAAGTACAACCTGTCCAACACTCTGGGTCCTAGTTCCTTGACCGGTTCAACTCTAACAACATGTTCCTCAATTTCACTTCAGCTTTTAGACATATTCTATGAATTTATCATAACCTGAGCTGCATGACATCTGAGACACTAAATAAGCAAGAGTTTATGGCCTTGAACACTACAGTTCCAGCTTGCTGACTCCTTTTCCGTGTGACACTATGCCTCTACCTGGGCCCCGGTAGCTTGCTGCAACCTTGTAGAGGAGAACCTGCTTTCTAACTCTGCCAGTCTTCTGATTCTACATCCTTTCCGATTGGATAATCCTCTATGGTGCGTCACTCTGGTAACTTTAACCTCTTGTGTTGCTTTCACATTCACAACTCCAGTTATATATTAAACCAAATCTGCCTCCTCTACTGCTATGCCTTAGATGCTGAGAAGAGACTACTGAAGAAAAAAAATCCAACTGTACAGATTTATGCCACTTCCATTTTTATGGTATCCAAACAGCAGCTCCCAGAACTACTAAGGAATCTTTTCATATATCCGAAATGAGCCCCTACTTTCCTTACTCCAATGGTTATTATACTTCTTGTGCTCCTATCTCACTCCTTTTGCCCCTCGCATTAGAAGTAAACCTTGCTTTTTGTTTTGGAGAACATAAAAATATCTTTAATTTCTAGACTTCAACCCTTTATTAACTGATCTGCAGCCCCATCCACATTTACCTGTGTTAGAGGGGCACTGCTCTAAGCTCCATACTGCTGACATTTTTGGCCAGAGAATTCTTTGTTGGGGGAGCTGTTCTCTGCATTCTAGGATACTGAGCAACATCCATGACCTCTACCCACCAGATGCCAGTATTATCCCCCACCTTGCAGTTGAGAAAACAAAAAACATCTCCAACTATTGCCAAATGACTCCTGGAAGGCACAATCACTCTCAGTTGAGAACCCTCTGCTTGGAGCAAGACTAATCTGTCAATCTGTCTTTCCAATAAAGTATTTTCTGCTTTCTCCAAGATCCACTGTGTCCTTGGTGTCCTTTCTTTATCTATCTTCAACCTGAACCTGTCTATTGGCTTTGTCTCCTTAATATATAATTTTACATCTGTCCATTATTTAAAAAATAATTCATGGACACCAGGCCTCCCTTTAGCCACTGCGGAATCTTTTTTTATTCTTCAAAGTGAAGCTCTGAGAAGGGCTTCCATGAGCGTTCACATGCTGCGGCCTCATTCCACCTTTACTCTGCTCTTCAATCCTTGCCACTCTACTGATACCGGTGCAAAGCTACCAGGGTCCTCTGGATGACCAAATGCTTCGACAACCTAACTGCTTGGCTGTTTCCAGCTAGACTCTTCTTGAACCTCTCTACCTCTTCTGGCTTCCAGGGCACTTTTTAAAATGTTTATTATTTTTTCTTTTTTTCCTTTATTCTTTCTCAATCGTCTCTTATTTTAACTGTCCCTTAATACTAGTGTTTAACTGGGTTCTGTCCTTGGCCTTCTCCTCTTATAACTCTATGACATACTTTCTGGGCTCTGCCTTCATTACAAGCTTCCATTTACTGATATAACAGAACTAACACACTAATTCTCATTTGATTTTGAAGCTCTACATTCTCTCAAATTCTAATCCTGCATTACTGGCTCCCAGTGAATATTTCTCTCTGGGAGCACTACAGATACTACTAACAAATTGAGATATCTAAAACAGAGCTTGTCATCTCTTACTCTGCAAGGAATGGTGATTTCTTGCCCCTGTCTTCCCAAATCTTTCTTATTTATTTCATTATTTCTGTTGCACCACTGTTTATTCAGTTGTATAAGTCAAGACGCTTAGCAAAATCCTAGATTCCAACCTCACTAATAAAATCCAATCAATCATAAAATCCTGTCAATTACAGCTTATGTCCCCTGCCCTCCATCCCCACTAGTTCAGGTTTTCATATTTTATTTCCATGGATTCCGAATTTCCTTGTGCTAGGTCCTTAGCTACCTCAAATTCAGCAACTATTCTGCTGCACTAGAATGACCTTTCTAACACGCAAATCTGTTCATGTCATTCCCTGAATTACCTCCTTCAGGGGATCCCCTTCATCTGGAGTATAAAATCTAAGTGTTTTAGCAGAGTACGCTACGCTCTTCTGTGGCCTGGTTCCTGCATTTCTCCTGTCCTTCTCTCTATTAGAACTCATGCCCAGACATAATCATAGATACCATAACTTACTTATGTTATTCCCTCTGCTGGAAAGTTTTTTCTAACTTCACTGACTTAACACATATTTGTGCATCTTAGATGCCTCAGGTCAAGTATTTCCTCCTTAGGAACTCTACATGGACTCCCCCAGGGTATATTTAAGAGGGTTTCTTCGTATGTGTTCCCAATATACTGTGTATATATCTTCATTACAGTTTCTACCAGAGTCTACTGGACTTGCTTGCTTGCAGGTGTGTACGCCAGCCTGTAAGCAACTTACGGGCAAGTGCCTTGCCTACTCCTGAAACTCCTGTTTCAGTGGGGATTAATAGAGTGCATGGACGAAGGCATTCAATAAATACATGCTGAATGACTGAATGATACATGTCAGGTTCAACTGTCAAAAAAATTTATTTTGACATTGTAATGATATGTACATGAAATGTATTTGTAAAAAAACCTATGTTGGTTCATGGAATCAAGCAGCAGTGAGGTTACTCAGTCTAAGGGAAGAGCTAATGTGGTATAATAAAAGTTTAGTAAGCAGTACACATGACAGTACAGCGCTTATTAAACATTCCGGCCAAAGCACTGCTAACCTCAGAAGAATACTGATTAACATCCCCGAAGGGCCTGATGACACAGACGGAAACACACGACAGTTCTCTGGCTGCTGTGGCTGATAATACATCCACATTCATTTTAACATAAAAACATTTAAAATTACTTCCAAGTAAAAGGAATGCTCCAGAAAGATAGAACATCTTAGTTTTGTGAACTCCAGTGATCTCCAGCATAAATGTTTACCTCCCAGGTGGGGCTGATGACACTGTCCGTACCACAGTTAAAGAAATAAGTGCAGAGTAGAAATAGCACCTAAAGCCACAAGTTCCACTTTGGGTCCTTGTACCATCACTTAGGCTGTGACCCGGAGTCTACTTTAACCTCTCTGAGCCTCCTCAGTTTCCTTATCTGGAAAATGGCTATAATATTTGCCTTACGTATTTCATAATGATGTAGGTACCAAGACATAAAAAATAATGTGAACAATGAAAGATAACAAGCATAAAAAATAAAGTAATATTTTATCCAGAGAGAGTGAAAATCAAAATACACATGCAAACACATATTCTTAAAAACATTTACCTTTTGAGGAGCTGGAGACTTTTCTATTTTAGTTTTTTCCTCAGGGCTTAAAGGCGGGGATCGCTCCTTTATCTCAGGAGGCAGTTCTTGATACAGTGCTGAAATTGGAGAAAGGAATTCATGCAATCAAACTGAGGAGCACTGCTTCATGGGGGAAAAACAATTGATGGTAGGGGCAAATACGAAATTAAAGAAATATTCAATTCCTTGGTGTACCAATAAGATACCTAAAACTTACTTGTTATGGCAATTTGCATATTAGTTATCTCATTTTACTCATTAGTTATCAAAAGAACTATGATTGGAAAATTTTAATCATCTGGATTTCAGAAAGGTAGAAGGTGTCATTTTCACTTATTATGTGGTCAGACAGATGCTTATTTTATCTCAATACACATTTACCAGGAACCTGCTAAATGCTAGGATATCTGCTAGGAACTGCTGGAGAATATATGGAGATCATCAAAAGATGGTCTCCACTAGCAAGGAGCTTACAATCTGGTCAGAGAAAGACATCTTTACAAGTAACTATAAAATAAATGTGACATTATTTGAAAGTGAAATAATTACAAAGACAAACTCTGATGTGGGGATGGAAAACGCTTAATGGAAGAAGTGGTAGGTGTATCAGACTCTGAAGACTAGGTAGGATTTTACCAGTCAGAGGTATGCAGAAAAAATAATTTGGGGGCAGGGCACAGTGGCTCATGCCAGCACTTTGGGAGGCCGAGGCGGGCGGATCACTTGAGGTCAACAGTTTGAGGCCAGGCTGGCCAACATGGCGAAACCCCGTCCCTACCCAAAAATATAAAAATTAGCAGGGCATGGTGGCGTGCACCTGTAGTCCCAGCTTTGGGAGGCTGAGGCATAGGAACTGCTTGAACCTGGGAGGTGGAGGTTGCAGTGAGTCAAGATAGCACCACTGCACTCCAGGCTGGGAGACAGGCACAGACTCTGTCTCAAAAAAAAGGAAAGGATAATTTGGGAAGATGATATGAAATCAATAAGCATGGAGTTAGGACTCTATATGATGTTGAATCTATATACAGTGTTGAATTTAAGATTCTTATAATTCAATATTCTATGTAATCTATTGAAGCTACATAGGGTATTGAATCTAAAGAGCTATGTGCAAATTTTGAAGGGTTAAAACAAAAATATATTTTGGTTAAGAACATCTCTGAATTGAAAGAAATTACTGAAATATACTTGATCAAAATTGTACAACTAAAATTATGAGATATACTAATTGTCTTCGTATGTGAAGTGGTTTTATTATTGGGTTTCTTTATCTCATATTTTAAGGGTGTTAGATGCGATGGGGGAAGCTGATCATGTTGTTCTTTCCAGCGCCTTAAGATACAAAGAGAATAAGTTCTTTATAATAGTGGGAGTATGAACTTCTTTTATTGTGTTGTTCTCTTAGAGGACAGGCTCTCAATTGAACAGTGGGTGGAGATTCTGCTCATACACTCCTTTAGATCATTTACTTTGCATAGCTGGCTTCAGATAAAGATCAAGGACAATTCTTCCTACTATTTTTAGACTAGAATATGCTACTGACAGTCATTTTTTTCTCTAATGTTAAAACTGGGCAATTGAGTTTTTTGTTAAATTCAGGTAAAAAAAGGATAAAAGGGAAAGGGAAATAACCCCTAATGAAGTGTGAGAATTCAATCATTACAGTCTCAGATTTTCTAAGTTTTTTTTTTCTTTCCCCTGTTTGTTCTAGTCTATACGAGACTTTTTAAAGCAGCAGTGACTGATGCCAAAAGAAAACATAAATTATTCTGGGATACAATAAAGAATTATGGCAGTTGAAGGATGGTCATTATTGAGACAAATAATTAATTTCTTTAATGTAGCCATCAACTCATCACTGCAATATGCCTCAGAGGTCTGGCTTTGATCATTATGGAAGAAGAACAAATTTTATTAGCTTTTAAAATGAATTTATTTTTTGTGGAGATGAGTCTTGTTATATTGCCCAGGCTGGTCTCAAACACTTGGCCTCAAGTGATCCTCCCTTTTCAGCCTCCTGAAGTGTTGGGATTCCAGGCATGAGCCACTGCATCTGGCCTTATTAGCTTTTCAATTCACTGTAGCTCAAACATCTATATCTTCTCAAGATCTGCAAGCCTAAGAGGTTATTTTTGTAAACTAGATTCTCAAGTTAAAGCACTTAATTCCACCCTGCCTAGAGACACACAAGTGAGAAAATTTAAAAAATATTTCCACTTGTATACGAAAATAATAATGGATTCTAATATTTCATTAAAATGAGGTATACTCCAGAGTGACCACGATTGTGCTGGCAGCTGTTGATTTAAAAAGCTTGATTTAAACAGAAGCTACCCCTGTTTAACCTCAGCTGTTGACCCTGTGGGAGAGCCAACGATGGGAAGAGGGAACTTGGCTATTTTAGATGATCTGGAAGTTAAAAGTACTGAACTTATGGAACTTATACACTGTCTTATGCCTACATGGGAATTAACCTGTCCTAAAATTTCTTCCTTTCATAGGGCCTTATGTTCTTTCCATTACACAACCTCTTCTAAACACAAAAATATACCTCTAACAGAGTTTAAGAGTTGTATGTCAAAATTAGCTGGGCATGGGAGCATGCGCCTGTAGTTCCAGCTACTCAGGAGGCTGAGCTGGGAGGACTGATTGAGCCCGGGAGGTCAAGGCTGCAGTGAGCCATGACTGCATCACTGCACTCTAGCCTGGGTGAGAAAGTGAGGCCCCGTCTCAAAAAAAGAAAAAAAAAAAAAAACCAGTTATATGTCATTTACTACTTACAAGAAGGTAACTGAAACAGTTGCACGGAAGAAATTAAGAATTTTGTTATGAGAATGAGAAGCGGTACAATTTTTGAGACACACAGCACTTTTTAGGGGAGGGGTCTGCTGACTGTGGCAGATAAGCTGAAGAAGGGAGCTGCAATGAGACTTAGGGCACTTGAGAGACTGGGGAGGGGAGCAATGGGAAGGACCTGGCTGCAGACAAGGTCGTGGGAAGGTGCCAAAGATAGACAATTTTATCTAGGCTTAGCCCAGCATCTGGTAATCACGAAGGAAATTCTTCTTCCATTCCTTCATCTCTTTGGCTGTCAAAATTGAAAACTTAAGTTATAATCAATAATATTTTTGTTTAGTCGTAGTTTTGGGTTAAACAGTTTCATGGACTAGCCTGAAAACCAACTATTATTTATAATAATTATTTCTTTACAGAAACAAAAGACTTAAATATTCAAAACACAGATTGTTCTCAATTTCAAGGCTGCCTATACTACAATTTTTTTTTTTTTTTTTTTTTTTGAGACAGAGTTTTGCTCTCTTGTTAGGCTGGAGCGCAGTGGCACGATCTTGGCTCACTGCAACCTCTGCCTCCCAGGTTCAAGTGATTCTCCTGCCTCAGCCTCCCAAGTAGCTGGGATTACAGGTGCCTGCCACTACGCCTGGCTAAATTTTGGTATTGTTAGTAGGGACAAGGTTTTGCCATGTTGGCCAGGCTGGTCTCGAACTCCCGACCTCAAGTGATCTGCCTGCCTCAGCCTCCCAAAGTGCTGGGATTACAGGCATGAGCCACAGTGCCTGGCTTGCCTACACTACATTTTGAATCAGAACCAGAATTTTTGTGCTTACAGAAGAAAAGCTTACACACGATATCATTTAATTCCTTCATTTTACAGAAGGTAACTGGGGCATATGAGTGTAAGATGTTGAGCTGAGGTTAGAAGTCAGTTTTCCTGACCCCTGAGTGTTGTGCTTTTCCTAGCATGCTATCAAGTTAATTGTGGATAGGATGTATTCTTCTGAAGAAGCACTACTGTACTTCTTCTTTTTAATGATAGTTTTAAAGTTATTATTATTTTCTGTTTTCAGGCTCTCTGCGTTAGTTCTGTTTTCACCTCTCAAGGCCTACTGGTGAATCTACAGCTTTCAGAAACCCATATTTAGATTTTCTTTCCTAGTTCTTTTTTTTTTTTCATTTTTAAGTTGTTATTTATTGAACAAAAACCATTATTAAAACACAAAGTAGAAATTAAAATACAAGATAGGTTCATACAGTCTTGTCACATCACATGGTAAGTTCTAGGCTTTGTCAACATGTGCATATAGCTTTTAAATAATTGTCATTTATCAACTTTGTGCTTACATATTTTCAGCTCTGGCTCACTTTTTTTTCCCCATAAATGAGGGCTAAATTTACTTGAGAATGAAACAACTTATTGTAGTTTTGTTTTCACAGGTAACCAGCTAGGACTGAGGTATACAAGTAAAAGAACTGCAGTTGGGGAACTAGAGGCTCTTAAGATGCCAGTCAGCTGAGAAGTCACTGTGGCAAGAGAAGAACTCACAGAACTGTGCACGAGGCAGGTGCAGGGTCAAACGAGTTGAATAAGAAAGCTGGTAGCTAGAGGGGCAGGGTCCCCTGGGATAAGAAGTCCATGAAACAAACATTCCAATCTCAGAATGTAGCAGCTTTCTAACGTACTAGTGCCTCCTCTTTTTATTTTTTTACATCATGAGAATGAAAAGCAATATCCACTGGTAAACACATGCAAAGGTTACAAAGACAGTAAATTAAAGACTAGAAAATGATAAAATCTTGGACTATCAGTTACACCATACTAGTAAACCAGGAAGGGAGCATAAAACTTACTTTCACTAGCCACATGATTAGCTGGAAAGTAACCTTCCTGTCCCTCTCCTATGCTGCCATACCACCAGTCTTCATTATCTCTGAAAAACACTCGGATAATGTCTCCGCGATGGATGGTTAGTTCATCTGATCGATTCGCTGTGTAGTCATAAAGAGCCACTACCTAAGAGAGAGATAAGACCACCACAGCTTTATCACAACTGTACCACAGAGAAAACCCCCAACATTCACTTCCTCTTGCAGAAGAGCAGCTGAAACCAAAGCAGTACTTTGGTAAGTGTGAGGCTGTCTCAAGGTTTGCTAATGGGATGAGGGGTGGTGGGAACACAGCAGGAGAAGCAAGATAAAAGACTGTGGGATTGAGAAATGGTTATGAGCATTCAATACACTAAGATTAGCTTCAAAATAGCAGATGTTAATTTTTTTAAGTAAATTACTTGTGAAGCAAATAAAAAAAAGTTCGCATACCATTTACTTTTTTAGAATTGTTTTATACTACCTTTAAGTCTCATTCTCTGTGCTAAGCAGATGCATCTGAAAAAAAAATCTTCAGAAGGTCTACAGTTTTACAAAAAGGAAAAGCTCAGTGGAACAATGTGATTGCATCGCTTGGTTTACTGTTAATGTCTCTTTTTGAGATAAATTTCTCTACATACACATAAATTTTTTATGTTTTACATCAACAACTTAAACCTTCTATCTTTAAAAAGTATCCTTATAAGTTATTTTTACTTGATACGAATTTAAGAGGAAAAGCCTTTTTATGAGAATCCTCTTCTTTGTGTTATGGTAATCCTACTTGATTTCCTTTTCTTTTGAAAACCCAAGTCAAAATGATATGGCAGTGGCTGCACAGGAATTTAAAAATCCTTGGCTGGGCATGACGGCTCATGCCTGTAATCTCAGCACTTTGGGAGGCTGAGGCAGGAGGACTGCTCGAAGTCAAGAGTTCGAGATCAACCTGAGCAACAAAGCCAGACCTTCATCTCTATACAAAAAAATAAAAAAAAATTAGTTGGGTGTGGTAGTGTGTGCCTGCAGTCCTAGCCACTCAGGAGGCTGAGGTGGGAGGATCACTTGAGCCCCAGGGTTTGGAGGCTGCAGTGAGCTATGACTGCACCACTACACTTCAGCCTAGGTGCCTGGGTGCCTGGGTGACGCAGAAAGACCTTGTCTCAAAAAAAAAAAAAAAAAAAAAAAAAAAAAAAAGAAAAGAAAATCTCTTATAGTAGTTAAAAGGAGGAAGACCTCAATTCATTTTAGATTTAGATCTGATACACTGTATAAAGCAGGACATAACAACATCTATACTAAATAATACATTTATGCTGTTTTCCCCTCTACTTAAACAGTATCTGAAAATGTATAGCTTATACAACTACATATGTAATGGAAAATTACATATATATATATCATGTCTCAGTGTGCACAGCACGTGTGAGTCCAGGGAAGAGACACTTAAGAATCCAGTGTGGTGGAACCCGGCATTAGATGTGAGAGCTGAGAGAGAAGGGTACGAGAAGCTGAGGCTAATGGAGTAAGTAGGGCTCAGATCATGCGTGTTGAAAAAGTTCAGACTCAATAATATGGCCAATGGAAAGGCACAGAAGGGTTTTAACCAGAGGATTCCATTACAGTTCACATAGCTGTTTCTGGTACCTTTTAATCCATTTAACAATATTTATTAACACATCAACCAGGTAATTCTAACAAATGAGTTTGGACTTAACTGCTGTCACCACATAAGAGCAATAATGATAATTTAATTCAAATGGCTCAAATGCAATGCCTATTGTACAGCTTAGCATAGTATCTAATTTACAACATGTGATGCAGGGTATTATTTAAGGTTTACAAGCTATAACTTTAGTATATTGATGTTAACTCACTTACATAAAAGTGGAACTTTTAACTTTTCTCTTTGTTCTCCAAATTTCTCTTTCACTCTCTCACCTGGTACTCTCATAGAAGAGGAAAGCTAATTAAAATGTACTGAGTGCTTACCATGTTCTAGATACCATGCTAGTTGTTTAGGTGTTACTCTGCTTAATCCTTATGACAACTTGGTGAGGCCACGTATCCTTATTTCCATTTTACAAAAGAGGAATTTAATGTCCAGAGAAAGTTAGGAACTTCCCTAAAGTCAAGTAAACTAGTAAGTGATAGAATCAAGACTTAAACCCAGTCTCAATTTCTCTCCTTCCTTTCCTTCTTTCTTTCTTTTCCCCTAGTTCCAAGAAACTCCATGATGGTTCGTTCCTGTTGTTCCTTATCCTGGCTGTGGTACATTGAAACACCACAACTTTAATGAGTCTCATGCAAATATGAGGTGAACGTATGCTTATTTGTCTGGAGCCCTAGGTGGCTGTTGGGAAGGAGAACAGGTGAGATTCAGCTTAGGCAACAGAATCACTTAGGAAATCCTGCATCATGCTGTGTCACTGTGTGAACCCTGGAAAATCTGAAGCTTATCAAGTGAAGTCTGAAAAATTTTCCTGAATTTTACACACAGGGGTGTCTTGATAAAAGAATCCCTTTGAGGCACAGGGGTCCAAAAAGCCTATGAGAGTCGACATTACACCTTTTCTATTATAGTACCCACTGATTCTTCTCTTCTTACAGAACCAAATACACACATTAATTTTGCATGGCCCACTAGTACCTGTAAACATGTTCTGCACTCTGTGACTGTTATGGGCTGAACTGTGTCACTCAAAATTCACAGGCTGAAGCCCTAGCCCCCAGCGTGAATGTATTTGGAGACACGGCCTTTATGGAGGTAATTCAGGTTAAATGAAATCATAGGGGTGGGGCCTGGATTAACAGAACTGGCATTTTTATGAAAGGAAGATACAGTGAGAAAGTGGCCATCTGCAAGACAACAGGAGAGGCAGTAGGAGAAACCGACTGTGCTAGCACCTTGATCTTGGTCCTCTAGCCTCCAGAATTGTGAGAAAATTAATTTCTTATTTTTTAAAAAAATTATTTCAATAGCTTCAGGGGTGCAAGTGTTTTCTGGTTACATGCATGAATTGTACAGTGGTGAAGTCTGGGCTTTCAGTGTACCTGTCATGTAAATAGTATACACTGTACCCCACAGGTAATTTTTTGTTGTTGTTGTTGAGACAAAGTCTTGCTCTCTTGCCCAGGCTGGAGTGCAGTGGTGCCATCTCGGCTCACTGCAACCTCCGCCTGCAGGGTTCAAGCTATTCTCCTGCCTTGGCCTCCTGAGTAGCTGGGATTACAGGTGCCCGCCACCATGCCCGGCTAATTTCTGTATTTGTAGTAGAGATGGGGTTTCACCACGTTGGCCAGACTGGTCTCAAACTCCTGACGTCAGGTGATCCGCCTGCCTTGGTCTCCCAAAGTGCTGGGATTACAGACGTGAACCACTGTGCCTAGCCCCCGACAGGTAATTTTTCATTCTTCATCCCTCTCCCACCCTCCTTCCACTTTTCTGACTCCCCAGTGTTCATTATACCTCTCTGTATGCCTTTGTGTAGCTTAGTTCCTACTTTTAAGTGAGAACATGTAGTATTTGGTTTTGTTCCTGAGTTACCTCACTTAGGATAATGGTCCCAGTTCCATGCAAGTTGCTGCAAAATATATTATTTCATACTTTTTAAAATGGATGAGTAGCAGTCCACATACATACACATACCACATTGAGAAAATCAATTTCTGTAAAACCACCCAGTCTGTGGTATTTTGTTAGGCCAGCCCTAGCAGGCTAGTATACTTTTAAACCTGATGGTATCAGATGAAGCACTTACTACCACCCCAGCCTAAAACTACAAATGGGTAATGCTTCACTTGTATCCATTTCAGGTCCTCAGCAACTTACAGAACCGTGTTCCACACTATTAAGCTGTCATCTCCGGATGAAGCAATGTCTTTGTCATAAAACTCTACAACCAGCATCCCTGGGAGGGTGATGACTGGTGATGCTACATTCTCTAAAGCAAAGAAATTGGAGCATGTCATCATAATACCATTGTTGACATTTAAGTACAGGCAGACTTCATTTTATTGTATTTCACAGTGTGGTGTTATAATATGTATTATGTTTCTGTTTCCAGGTCCTGGTTCATAACTCCCATATCCCTTGTTACAGTTTTTTGGTTTAATGGTGGGTATGTTAGGCCTTAGGGGCAGGCCTCAGAAAACAGAGTATCTCTGACCTCCTCCTGCTCTCCATTTACCTGCCCCAAGGTAGGGCTCTAATCACCACCCCCTACCTTTCTAACTGTAGGTCTTATGAACAGTCAGAGGGTCCTTCCGCCCTCTACCCTGGAGGAAGGAATGCTGATGTCACGGAGCTTCCATAAAAAACCTAAGAGGTGCTGCTGAATCCGGTTTGCCAGTATTTTATTGAGGATTTTTGCATCGATGTTCATCAGGGATATTGGTCTAAAATTCTCTTTTTTTGTTGTGTCTCTGCCAGGCTTTGGTATCAGGATGATGTTGGCCTCATAAAATGAGTTAGGGAGGATTCCCTCTTTTTCTATTGATTGGAATAGTTTCAGAAGGAATGGTACCAGCTCCTCCTTGTACCTCTGGTAGAATTCAGCTGTGAATCCATCTGGTCCTGGACTTTTTTTGGTTGGTAGGCTATTAATTATTGCCTCAATTCCAGAGCCTGCTATTGGTCTATTCAGGGATTTAACTTCTTCCTGGTTTAGTCTTGAAAGAGTGTAAGTCTGCTGCTATAAAGACACATGCACACGTATGTTTATTGTGGCACTATTCACAATAGCAAAGACTTGGAATCAACCCAAATGTCCATCAGTGACAGACCGGATTAAGAAAATGTGGCACATATACACCACGGAATACTATGCAGCCATAAAAAAGGATGAGTTTGTGTCCTTTGTAGGGACATGGATGCAGCTGGAAACCATCATTCTTAGCAAACTATCACAAGAACAGAAAACCAAACACCGCATGTTCTCACTCATAGGTGGGAACTGAACAATGAGATCACTTGGACTCGGGAAGGGGAACATCACACACCGGGGCCTATCATGGGGAGGGGGGAGGGGGGAGGGATTGCATTGGGAGTTATACCTGATGTAAATGACGAGTTGATGGGTGCTGACGAGTTGATGGGTGCAGCACAGCAACATGGCACAAGTATACATATGTAACAAACCTGCACGTTATGCACATGTACCCTAGAACTTAAAGTATAATAATAATAATAAATAAATTCAAACAAACAAACAAACAAACAAACAAACAAGAAAAAACCTAAGAGGACTGGATTAGGAGAGCTTCCAGATAGCTGAACAAATGGAGGTTCCAGGAGGGTGGCGCCCCAGGGAGGTCATAGAGGCTTCCCCTTCTTCCCCCATAGGTCGCTCTATGTATCTCTTCATCTGTTTCCTTTGTAATATGCCTTGTAATAAACCAGTAAATGTAAGAAGTGTTTCCCTGAGTTCCAAGAGTTACTCCAGCAAATTAAGTGAACTGGAAGAGGAGGTTGTGGGAATCCCAACTTGAAGCCAGTTGGTCAAAAGTTCTGGAAGCCTGGACTTGTGAATGGTACCTGGGGTTGGGGGCAGTCTTGGGGACTGAGCCCTCAGCCTGTGGGATCTGACGCTGTCTTCAAGTAGAGGGTACTAGAATTGGATTGGAGTACCTCTAGCTGGTCATGGAAGTCTTCTGTGTTAAAAGCGGTGTGAGAGCACAGTGGAAACATGGTTTCAAAGTTTTTCCCAAACATGCAGATACTGCAATTTTTTTTTTTTTTGCCAACTGAAGGTTTGTGGCAACCCTGCATTAAGCAAATCTATCAAGGTCATTTTTTTTCCCCAACAGCATGTGCTTGTGTCTGTGTGTCATATTCTGGTAATTCTTATAATAGTTCAAATGTTTCCATTATTATTATATCTGTTATGGTGATCTATGATAGGTGGTCTCTGATGTTAGCAATGTAATTGTTTTGGGGTGCCACAAACCATAGCCATAGAAAACAATAACTTAATTGATAAATGTTGTATATGCTTTGATTGCTTCACCAACCAACCTACACCCTCTTACCCCCTACCACCAGGTCTCTCTCCCCTTCTCCTTGGGCTTCTTATTTCCTGAGATATAACGATATTGAAATTAGGCCAATTAGTAATTCTATAATGGCCCCTAAGTGTTCAAACCAAAACAGAGTTGCAAGTCCTTCATTTTAAATAAAAAACTAGAAATGATTAAGTTTAGTGAGGAAGGGATGTAGAAAGCTGATAGAGGCAAAACCTGGCCTTTTGTGCCAAACAGTCAAGTTACGAATACAAAGGAAAAGTTCTTGAAGGAAATTAAAAGTGCTACTCCAGTGAACACATGAGTGATAAGAAAACAAAACAGCCTTGTTTCTGATATGGAAGTTTTAGTGGTCTGGATAGAAGATCAAACTAGCCACAACATTCTCTTAAGCCAAAGTCCAATCCAGAGCAAAGCCTTAACTCTCTTCAATTCTATGAAGGCTGAGAGAGGTGAGGAAGCTGCAGAAGAAAAGTTGGAAGCTAGTAGAGGTTGCTTCATGAAGTGTGAAGAAAGAAGCCATCTCCATAACATAAAAGTGCAAGGTGAAGCTGCAAGCACTGAGGTACAAGCTGCAGCAAGTTATCCAGATCTAGCTAAGATCACTAATGAAGGTGGCTATACTAAAGAACAGATTTTCTCAGTGGAGATTAAACAGACTTATATTGGAAGAAGATGCCGTCTAGGACTTTCATAGCTAGAGAGGAGAAGTCAATGACTGGCTTAAAAGCTTCAAAGAACAGGCTGACTCTCCTGTTAGGAACTAATAACAGCTGGTGACTTCAAATTGAAGCCAGTGTTCAATTGCCATTTCAAAAATCCTAGAGCCCTTAAGAATTATGTTAAATCTACTCTGTCTCTCCTCTATAAATGGAAGAACAAATCTAGATGATAGCCCATCCATCTACAACATGGTTTACTGAATATTTTAAGCCCTACTGCTTTGTGACCTTCTGCTCAGAAAAAAAGATTCCTTTCAAAATATTACTTCTCACTGGTCTACCAAAGAGCTCTGATGGAGATGCACAGAGAAATAAATGTTGTTTTCATGCCAGCTACCACAACATCCATTGTGCAGCCCATGGATCAAGGAGTAGTTTTGACTTTCAAGTTTTGTCATTTAAGAAATATATTTCTTAAGTCCATAGCTGGACATAGATAGTGATTCCTCTGATGAATATGAGCAAATAAGTTGAAAACCTTCTGGAAAGGATGCACTATTCTAGATGACATTAAAAACATTTGTGATTCATGGGAGGACATCCAATTGTCAACATTAATAGGAGTGTGGAAGAAGTTTATTCTGACTCTCATGGATGACTCTGAGGGCTTTAAGACTTCAGTGGAGGAAGTAACTGCAGATTCGGTGGAAACAGCAAGAAAACTAGAATTAGAAGTGGAGCCTGAACATGTGATTGAATTGCTGCAATCTCATGATAAAACAAATGGATGAAGAGTTGTTTCTTATGGATGAACAAAGAAAGTGGTTTCTTCAGATGGAATCTACTCCTGGTGAAGATGCCGTGAATCTTGCTGAAATAACAGAGGATTTAGAATATCACATACATTTAGTTGATAAAGCAACAGCAGGGTTTGAGAGGACTGAATGCAATACTGAAAGTTTTACTTTGAGTAAAATGCTATCAGACAGCACTGCATGCTACAGAAAAATCTTTTGTGAAAGGAGAGTCAATCGATGTGGCAAATTTCATTTTTGTCTTATTTTAAGAAATTGCCACAGTCACCACAACCTTCAGCAACCACCACTCTGATCAGTCAGTTGCCATCAACACTGAGGCAAGACCTGCCTCCAGTAAAAAGATGACTTGCTGAAGGCTGAGATGATGATTGGCATTTTTTAGCAATCAAGTATTTTTTTCATTAACGTATGTACACTGTTTTTTTAGACATGGTGCTACTACATAATAGACCACAGTAAACATAATTTTAAACATAGTTTTTTATGTACTGAGAAACCCCCAAATTTGTGTGACTTGTTTCACTGTGATATTCACCTTATTGCAGTGGTCTGGAACCAAACCGGCAATATCTTCAAGGTATGATTGTACAGAATTGCTACGCAATGAGGAATCAGGGTGGTTTCACATGCCACCATCTGTCAACATGACGGCAGCCGAATCTAACCATTCAGTTAGGATTACTCCCTTAACATACTGAAAGGCAAAAACAATGTGGCTCATGGGAATCTGCTTGTATTTCAGCATTTTTATCCAATGTGCTCTAAACTTCTCATATGAAGATCACCTACTATCTTCTGATCAACGTACTGTATGTAGTAAACTTCTCTGCTTGTTTTAACTTGGCAGTGGATTCTGAGTAAATCATAACTTCCCCGTGTCCGATTAGATTTTATTATCTCAATATTTTATAACAAATTAAAGTTCTATAAAGAAGTTAGATGGCACGGTCCTATCCAGAGGTTTGTTCTGAAGTAACAGTTTATTTTCTCCTTGTTCAGTTAGGCATCACTATAGAAATATCTTTCTTGACCATTCTTTTGATGAATGTCTATTATAACATACCATTTCTTGCAACCTGTGGCTTGGCATGTAGGCATGACAGAATATCTTCAGCAATATGACTCGAATCATGAGCTGACAGTAATTAAGAAATCTTTCTGTGACACAAGTTTAAAGACACGAGCGAATATGTCCATCTTGGTAATGACAGGTCTGGAAAATGAGATGTTTCACAAAATCCACGCGGTCAAATTTTGACCACTGTTCACATATTTGAAACAGAGTTCTTTTTCTCAAAGCTCGGGCATAATCATGGTCTCAGTGTCACTGGACTGGCAGGTTTTGTTTTTTTGACACACGATTTTCAGTCTTTTCTAGCACTGCTGGAAAGCAGTGCTTTCCAGACACCATTTCTTGATTCAGGCAGAGTCTGCCAGGCTGTTGTAAGGTATTAGCAGAATTCCTTTCTGTATTATCTTTCAAGGGATTAAATATTATTGTAGTGGTCTCTGAAGAATTCTCAATGACCCCTGGTCAATGAAACCAGTGTACTGAGGGAACACCAACCAGCAGAATTCAGCAGCATATTTGTTCCTTGCAGTTTTATCCACAATGCAATCCAATAATTGATATTCGTAATACCTCCAAGTCATTTGACAAGCTAAGCACTGAATAAATTCACATGCATGAGCACTTTTTCCTTCAGCACTACTTCAACTGGGCCCATAATCATTTGGGAACTTCTCTGTGCCAGTCTAATAAGGCATTGTGGCATCTGGATCCCACCACTTTCTTTATGCTTTCTCCTTGACTAATGTGATTGCAGGCTTCTGGCTTCCAGTACTGTGAGTGAATAAATGTCTTATGTTTTAAGCCACCAACTTTGTGGTAGTTTGCTCCAACAGCCCTAGGAAACTAATAGACATGATTTTTACTTTGGTAAGTGCTGGATTTTCTTCTATTTCTTTAAAGAGTGTTGGACTTTGTTCTGGCATGCAATTACTTGATACCAGTTTTCAGGTTTAGGTTTTTTTTTTTTTTTTTTTTTTTTTAGACGGAGTCTCACTCTGTCACCCAGGCTGGAGTGCAGTGGTGCAATCTTGGCTCACTGCAACCTCTGTCTCCCAGGTTCAAGTGATTCTCCTGCGTCAGCCTCCTGAGTAGATGGGACTACAGGCATGTGCCACCAAGCGCAGCTAATTTTTGTATTTTTAGTAGAGACAGGGTTGCACCATGTTGGTCAGGCTGGTCTCGATCTCCTGACCTCATGATCTGCCTGCCTTGGCCTCCAAAGTGTTGGGATTACAGGCGTGAGCCACTGCGCCTGGCCCAGGCTTAGGTTTTGATATAGCATATTCAGAGAAGACTTTACTCTAGGACTAAATTAACCCTAGGTTAATTTATCAAGGTGTGACCTTCCTGGTGATTCTACCTGATGCTCCACATATTGGGAATATTGAATAAAAATTACAAGCCATTGGACTAAGCTCCTGAACTAGGCCCCAACAGACCAGACTAACAATCAAAATGAAGTCACTTGTGCTGAAGTTCTATGTCATCAAACCAAAACTAACTTGTTAATTCACCTTCTAAGAAATTCGGAAAGAGAGGGAACCAATTTCCCAAACAGGCCAGTTTAAATCTTCAACCAGTATGGTAATGAAGCTCCCTCTCTTTTAATCCTGACAACAAAAAGTAACCTGAAGTTAACCAGTTATTTTTCTATTGTTCTGTTTTCCTTTTCCTGATATACAAGGAAAGTAACTTTAAAAAACCAATCTGCTCTTTATTCTTTGTTTCTCCCCCCATTCCTTCTCTGTCTATAAAACCAACCTCTTTTGCTTACTTTATTGGAACATATATTCTATTTTATGGAATGAAATGCTGCCCCATTCTGGCAAATAAGCCAATTAAGATCTTTAAATTTATTATAATTTTGTCTTCTGACAGAAGGTTTATCCATTCGGGCTATCAGAAATGTGAATTTTCGCCATCCTGTTCTTGTGCCTTCTACTCTCTGATGGTCCTTTTCTTACGAAGTTTTGTTCCACATATGTGCAGATCAGCACTCAGCCAAAGACTTCAGGTACTCCTTAGGATTACTGGTACAATTATTACCATTTAATATAGAGCCAAATATAGAGTAATGTTTTAATAATTATTTTCAAAGTGAAATAAAATACGCTTTAAGAAAGTCTCATTTCTCAATAATGTCAAAGATAAAAAATATTTGTAGAAAACCAAATTTAACAATAAATCCTGAATTGTACAGAAGCACATTATTAAATATTCAAATGATTCCTTTACTAATAGTGACACTAGGACTATATTTTATATCATAAGAGGAATAAAGAAACATATAGCCCTATTTCTAGCATCATGTGGTAGAAACATACAGTCCCTTACCATTATATCCAGGGACAACCTTAAAGATATTTATAAAAAAGAAATCAAGGTCCTATTATTTTTAACTGATCTTATCTGGATAATAATAGATTAAGAAAACAGAGATAAAGAAAGTAAACAATTGCACACAGTTTATTGCCTCTGTATCAGATAAATGATCTATTCCTATCTTGCCAAATAATGCAAGGATATGTGAAACTTAACACTTCAAACAAGCATTTGAAAGTATTTAATTCCAAATATCATCTGATAAAATAATGACCAAAGGTACTGGGAAGAATATCAAACTAGAAATCAAGAGAATGAGTTTTCAGTCCTGTGTAGGCCTCCAAGGTTAAAGTACTCAGATTATATATCTGTAAAATAAGAGGTCTAGACAAGATGATATGTGGTATACCTTCCAGCTTTAAAATTTTACCAAACTAAGTACTCAAATAATTATTTCAAAAGAACAACATTCATAGACTTTAAGGTAAATTGAAGATATTAATTTATTGGATAACATCATAGCTTTATTGTTTGTGATCATACATCAACTGGAAAAGCTTTTGTTTGATTGCTGCAATAGTATATAGGAAAAGCCTCTTAGTAGTTAGACAACAATAACGATAAAGCATTTCCTCTGAATTTACCATTTGGAAATACTTTTCTTATTCTCTGACAAATAGGGATGACTTTCCAAGTTAGACTGAATTTGACCTTTGGGCTTCAAAAATAAAGCTACTTTACATGTGAAAGCTCATTTTTATATGATGGTTGGTGCTATCATCTGAATGTTTGTGCCCCCTCAAATTCATATGCTGAAACTTAATCATCGAAGTGATGATGGGGCCTTTGGGAGGTGATTAGGTCATGAAGGCAGGAATGGAATTAAAGCCCTTACAAAAGAAACCCCAGAGAGCTTCCTTGCCCCTTCCACTTGTGAAGACACAGCAAGACGATGTCATCTATGAACCAGGAAATGGGTCCTCATCAGACATCAAATCTGCCAGTCCCTTGAGCTTAGACTTCCCAGTCTCCAGAAATGTGAGAAACAAACTTCAGTCATTTATAAGTCACTCAGTCTATGGTATTTTGTTACAGCAGCCTAAACAGACTAAGACCATTGGTACGAATTAAACCTTTTCTTACTGCGAATCACAATTCACATACGTTATAAGAAATAATTGGTGTTACAATGAAAAAGTTTCTAAAATACATGTTTTTATTGGCCATTTGCTAAAAAGAAATCAAGAGAATTCTGCAGACCTTTATACACTGGACTACAGATTTGTTAAGAGAAGAAAAAAATCATAGTGTATTTTCATTTTCTTTCTTGGGAGGCATAATCTGCTCACTATAAAAAGAAAATTATGAATCACTGATTTAGATTAGGGTTCTCAAAATGTACTCCCCAGACCTGCAGCAGCAACATCACCTGGAAACTTGTTAGAAATGTAAATTCTTGGGCCCTATTCCAAATCAAGGGCATCATAAATTCTGGGGATGGGCCCAGTAATCTGTGTTTTAGCAAGTCTTTCAGCAATTCTGATGTACCTAACGTTTAGTTAGTACTTTATTTTACTGGTCTACTTTATAAAACATATATACTTATTTCTGCACATATCAAGTAGTAACTGAATGGGTAAGAAACATAATTTAAAATATAAAGTCGAATCTTAGAATGTTACTGGGCAAACTTAAGAAATGAACCTACTCTCCCTTTCTGAGTTATTAGCTTTACTTACCTTGCTTCGTTTCCCACCTGTCACGCTGAAATGCTCTCTAGCTCTAGATTTGGTCAATGTAACATCTACTTTGTCATTTTTTTTCAACAAACTTATGCTCAAACTGTAACTAGGAGTCATAGTATATAATTTTTAGGTTTCCTTAAAATCTCTTAAAGATTAGTCAAATTTTAAAATAGAAAAATACACAAACTTTAAAAATTGAATCTGTTCATTCAACAACAATCATGAATTACTTATTATCAAATACTCTTACAGGCTAAGGAGAAAATAATGAATAAAAGAAATTAAAAAAAAAAATCCTACCCTCAGAGAGCTTCCATTTTTTGGGATGTTACATTGTATTTGGTTCGGTATTCCTTTTCAAAAAAAAAAGGGTACCTCTAACATTCGTAAAAGTTACTCTCCTGTTTCTCTACTTTTATGTTACTAATAAACAGTACCAAGGTGCATGCAGATATATAATATTGAAATAACTTGTGCATGAATTATTTCAGAAAAGTATAATGAATTTCTTTAAATTCTCTTAATGAACTGTAAGCTATAAGTAAACGTAAAATTACTAGTAATAGACACAGACAATATTTTTAAATGAGAACAAATCCTAGTATTTGTAAGTAACATCCTACTCACGATTTACAGATACAGTTCCAGTAGTTATAAAACATTTTAGAAATATATAAACAGGGCAGGGCGTGGTGGCTCATGCGTGTAATCCCAGCCGAGGTGGGTAGATCGCTGAGGTCAGGAGTTTGAGACCAGCCTGGCCAGTATGGTGAAACCCCGTCTCTACTAAAAATAGAAAAATTAGCTGGGCATGGTGGAGCACAGCTGTAGTCCCAGCTTCTTGGGAGGCTGAGGCAGTAGAATCACTTGAACCCAGGAGGCAGAGGTTGTAGTGAGCCGAGATTGCACTACTGCACTCCAGCCTGGGCGACGAGAGTGAAATTCCATCTCAAAAAAAAAAAAAAAAAAAAAAAAAGGAATACATAAACATCCACATTTATAAATACAGACATACACTACATAATGACATTTCAGTCAGTGACGTACTGCATATATGACAGTGGTCCCATATAATGGAGCTGAAAAATTCCTATTGCCTACTTTTGTTATAGCTGTCATAATGTCACAGCACAATTGATTTTTAAATAAATTTAGTGTAGCCTGGGCTGGGCGTGGTGGCTCACACTTGTAAATCCCAGCACTTTGGGAGGCTGAGGTGGGAGGATCGCTTGAGTCCAGGAGTTCAAGACAAGCCTAGGCAACATGGTGAAACCCTGTCTCTACTAAAAATACAAAAATTAGCCAGGCATGGTGGTGCATGCCTGTAGTCCCAGCTTACTGGGAGGCTGAGGCAGGAGGACAGCTTGAGCCCTGGAAGTCGAGGCTGCAGTTCCTGAGATCATGCCACTGCACATCAGCCTGGATGACAAAGTGAGACCCTGCCTTTATAATAATCTCCTGTATCTTATGGGGTATTCTGTTTTTTAAACATCTCATTTAGATGTTTTAATTTTATTCAACCAAGGTTTTAGAACTCGTTAGCTCTAAAACAATCATACAGACCTCAGTTGGGTTTTCTCGCAGCACTGATGTTCATTTACTGTTACTATTAATCATCTGATACATTATAGACATGCCTGTGTATTTGTCCAGATATATTTAGGAATATAGGTATCTACCATTTACTTAATGCTTGCTATGTCTCAGGAAGGTGTTAACCATTTTATACTATACACATACACGTATGCACATATACACACACACACATATTCCTAACTACCCCATTTAGTATTTATCATGCCTTAGTTTCCTTAACTATAAACTAAAATAATTGTTATTTTTAAGTTATACAATTTAGCAGAGTAGACATGTGAGCAAGTCTGCTTTTCTCCCAAGTCTATGCTCTTCTTAATCACTAGACTTACATTATAAGCACTCATGGAACCATGGGAACACAAACCTGCTTGGTTCACTGCTTGTCACTTTCCTTAAAATTATGCCAAAAAAAGGGTCTTAAAGACTTGGCATTTCCCTTTTTCAGGCCGGCCGGGAAGATGGCGGACATTCAGACTGAGCATGCCTACCAAAAGCAGCTGACCATCTTTCAAAACAAGAAGAGGGTCCTGCTGGGAGAAACTGGCAAGGAGAAGCTCCCGCGGTACTACAAGAACATCGGTCTGGGCTTCAAGACACCCAAAGAGGCTACTGAGGGCACTTACATTGACAAGAAATGCCCCTTCACTGGTAATGTCTCCATTCGAGGGCGGATCCTCTCTGGTGTGGTGACCAAGATGAAGATGCAGGGGACCACTGTCATCCGCCGAGACTACCTCCACTACATCCGCAAGTACAACCGCTTCGAGAATCGCCACAAGAACATGTCTGTGCACCTGTCCCCCTGCTTCAGGGACGTCCAGATCGGTGACATCGTCACAGTGGGCGAGTGTTGGCCCCTGAGCAAGACAGTGTGCTTCAACGTGCTCAAGGTCACCAAGGCTGCCGGCACCAAGAAGCAGTTCCAGAAGTTCTGAGGCTGGACATCGGCCCGCTCCCCACAATGAAATAAAGTTATTTTCTCATTCCAAAAGAAAAAAAAAAAAAGACTTGGCATTTCTGTATTAATAATGAAGACACCTGAAGAAGATCAACAAAGTACTTTACTGCATACTCATTTCTCAGTCACAATCTGTTGAGGCCACCAAAGGAGGAAGCTACATGGGAAATTGAAATGAGACCAAGGTGGCGGCATACACGTACCACATACACATATATGTATATATTAACATAAATACTATGCATACATTAACATTTGTGTCCATTTGATTACTGAGGTTGGTACTTAGGGGTGGCAGGAAAGTACTAAAATGACTAGAGGAAAGTTACTGTGGAAAGGCTGTGAAGAGGCCAAGCACAGTGGCTCATGCCTGTAATCCCAGCACTTTGGGAGGTCAAGGAGGGAGGATCACCTGAGCCCAGGAGTTCGAGACCAACCTGGGCAACACAATGAGACCTCCATCTCTACAAAAAAATAAAAAAATTAGCTGAGTGTGCTGGCATGCATCTGTAGTCCCAGCTACTCAGGAGGCTGAGGTAGGAGGACTGCTTGAACCCCGGAGGTCACCATGGCTGCAGCGAGCTGTGATGATGTTGCTACTGCACTCCAGCCTGGGTTACAGAGTGAGAGTCTGTCTCCGAAAAAAAAAAAAAAAAAGAAAAAAAAAAAGGCTGTGAAGAAATCTTGAGTACTAAAATTAAATGAGAAAGCAGATAGCCGGACATTGATAATTAACTGCTTATTTTACTAAAACACCGAGGCTTATCTAATTCCAGTGTCAATCCAAATATTCTAGGAGAAGCTCATGTACATGCATATGAGCATTTGGTTTATGGGGAAGAAGATAAGGATATAATAACAGAAAGGATAATGAAGAAGCATAGTAGAAAACATCCCTGGCTGGGTGTGGTGGCTCATGCCTGTAATCCCAGCACGTTGGGAGGCTGAGGCAGGTGGATCATCTGAGGTCAGGAGTTTGAGACCAGCCTGGCCAATGTGGTGAAGCCCCGTCTCTACTAATAATACAAAAAAAATTAGCTGGGCATGGTGGCACACACCTGTAATCCCAGCTACTCAGGAAGCTGAGGCAGGAGAATAACTTGAACGTGGGAGGTGGAGGTTGCAGTGAGCTGAGATCACACCACTGCACTCCAGCCTGGGCGACAAGAGTGAAACTCCACCTACGGAAAAAAAAAAAAAAAAAAAAAAAAAAAAAAAAAAAAAAAAAGAGAAAAGAAACATCCATCCCTATGTTAGCATATAATTCTAATTGTGATACAGAAGGAAATGTAGAAGTTGATTAGGGGACTCTAAAACTTATGAAAGAGTATTTTGAATGGCAAAATGGAAAGTAGCAAATAGAATCTTCAGAAACAAATGGAAAACTCTGAGCTTAAGGATAAATGAGTAAAGGGGAATCACTTCCAGAACACTGAGGCAGTGAAATGGGCTCCTCCACCAATGCAAGAACACTCGGATTAACAGTCAAAATCAACTTTATCAGAACTCTGAAAACTAACTAAAGGCTTGCGATAATCTCAAGAGTGTGAATTTAAGAATAACAGCCAAATATCAGCAGAAACAGCAAGCTTTGTGGAATTTTAATTTTCTCTATTTGTATTATCCCCTTGTCAACTCGGTGGTAGCCTTACAAGCCAATAATCTCACAACTATGCAGTTACTAGACAGGGCAGAATGGTTCTGGAGCACCTCCAAAGCCCAATCCCAAAGAAATGTCACTTTATGACCTGTGTAGCAGCTCCCCGAAAAGCTCCATTCCCAGGGCTCATCTTTCTTTCTTTCTTTCTTTTTTTGAGATGGAGTCTCACTCTGTGGCCCAGACTGGAGTGCCATGGTGCAATATCGGCTCACTGCAACCTCCGCCTACTGGGTTCAAGTCATTCTCCTGCCTCAGCCTCCCAATTAGCTGGGATTACAGGTGCCCGCCACCATATCCCAGGACTTATCTTTTTAAGATCTGACTCACAGCATGCTGTGTGAATGATTATATCCCTAGGGCATTTGTCAAAAGCAATTAATGGTAGCTGTTTAACACTGCACCTGCCTTAGGTGGTGATATGAGTTAGGACTAGATAAATTAATCTCCAGTTTGCCACATTATATAAGTTAAAATATCCACTTGTGAAAAAGTTATGAAAGATGCAAGGAAAGAGGAAAGTATGTCTCCATATGGGAGGCAAAACAGTTAACAGAATTGCTCCTGAGAAAGCCCAGATGTTGGACTTAATAGACAAATATTTTAACTACTATTATAAGTATGTTCAAAGACCTAAAGGAAACCTTGTCTAAAGAGAAAGTACAAATGATACCTCACCAAACAAGCAAACAAACAAAAAATCAATATAGAGATATAATTTAAAAAAACAAGTGAAATTCTGCAGTTGAAAAGTACGATATTCACTAGAGGGACTCAATAGTAGATATGAACTGGCAGAAGAATCAGTAAACTTCAAGATAAGTAAATTGAGATGATTTAGTCTGAGCAACAGAAGGAAAATAGAATGAATAAAAATGAACAGAGCCTCAGAGAATTATGGGATGCTATCAAATGTACCAACATACGCATAATGGGACTCCCAGAGGAAGAGTCAGAGAAAGGGGGAAAAATGACCCCAAACTTCCCAAATTTGATGGAAAACATTAATCTGCACATTGACAAGCTAAATCAACTCCAAGTAGAATAGATTAAAAAAGATCTATATCTAGACAAATCATGGTCAAATGACTGAAGGCCAAAGATAGTATCTTTGATAGAATAAAACAAGATAGAATAAAACAACTCATCACACAGAAGTGATTCTCAATAAGATTAACAATAGATATCTCATAAAAAAATGTGAACGCCAGAAGTTAGTGGGATGATGCTTTTGATATTGTGTTGAAAGCAGACTCAACCAAGAATTCAAACTATCCTGCAAAACAATCCTTTAAAAAAAAAAAAAAAGGGACGGTCCAGGCATGGTGGCTCACGCCTGTAATTCTAGCATTTTGGGAGGCTGAGGCGGGTGCATTATGAGGTCAGAAGTTCAAGACCAGCCTGACCAACATGGTGAAACCCTGTCTCTACTAAAAATACAAAAAAATTAGCTGGGCGTGGTGAGGCGTGCCTGTAATCTCAGCTACTCAGGAGGCTGAGGCAGGAGAATCACTTGAACCTGGGGGCAGAGGTTGCGGTAAGCTGAGATCAGGCCACTGCTCTCCAGCCTGGGCGACTATCTCAAAAAACAAAAGAGAAAGGAAAAGCAGTGTCCTGGGTCACTGAAAAAAAAAATAAATAAAAAAAAGGTGAAATAAATACATTGCAAGATAATTGGTAACTCAAGAGAGGTTGTTGCTCGTGGATCTGCCCTTCAAGAAAAACTAATAGAAGTCCTTCAGGCTGAAATGAAAGGGCACTGACAGTAACTAAAATCCATTTAAAGAAATAACACTGATAAAGGTAACTACACAAAATATAAAAACCAGCATATATATATATGTTTTTGTTTGTAATTCTTTTCTCTCCATCTAATTTAAAAAAGCTTTGTAAAGAAATAGTTATAAAAATAAGCTGGTGGGCTTAAAATGTATAAAGACATAATTTGCATGAAAAGAACAGCACAAAGGAGGCAGAAGGGAAGCGAACTATCTTGGGGCAAAGTTTTTATATACTATTGAAATTCACTTGGTATTAATCCAAACCAGATTGTTGTGAGATGTTAATTGTAATTCTAAGGGTAAACACTGAAAAAACTCAAGAAAATATGCTAAAGGGAAAAGAAAATTAAAATTACATAGTAAAAAATGCTAATTTAACCCCCCAAAGTGACTAATCGTGGAACAAAGGAAAAACAACAATAATAATACATCAGACATATAAAACTCCAAAACCAAATTGTAGACATCATCCTATCTTATCAGTAATTTCATTAAGTGTAAACAGATTAAACACTCCAAATAAAAAGCAGAGATTATCCAAATGAATAAAATAAATAATCCAATTACAAGCTATGTACAAGAAGAACACTTCAGATTTAAGGACACAAGACTGCTGAAAAAATGGAAGCAAATGGAAATCAAAAGAGAACTGGAGTGTCTAATCTAATATCAGGCAAAATAGACTTTAAGAGAAAAACTCACTAGAGACAAAGAAGGACATTTTATAAAAATAAAAGGGTCAACCAATCAGGAACACTTAAAAAGTATACACATGTAAGTACCTGATACAGTCTCAAAGATCAACATAAAAATAGAAGATTTAATCAATGCTGTAAACAACTAGACCTAATAGATGTCTACAGGATGCTTCACTTAACAAAAGCAGAATACATGTTCTTCTCGAGTGTACTAGAACATTCTCTAGGAGACAATATGTTAGGCCCAAAAATAAAACTTATTTAAATAAATAAATTTTAAAAACCTGAGAGCATAGAAACTATGTTCTCCAACCATGATAAACTGAAAATCATTCACAGAAAATTTCGCAATGTGTGGAAGGAACATAAACAACATACTCCAAATAACCATTGGGTCCAAAAATAAAACCTCAGGGAAATTACAAGAGAATAAATGAAAAGAAAAACACATATACCAATATATATGGGGTATAGAAAAAGCAGTAATTTGATGAAATTTTATAGCTGTAAATGTTTTTATTAAGAGAAAAAAGATACCAAGTGAATGTTTTTACTCCATACCTTAAAAATTGTTAAATAAAAATTAAACCCAAAGGAAGCAGAGGGAAAAAAAAATTAGAGTGGAAATAAATAAAACAACAAATAGAAAAAGAGTAGAGAAAATTAGTGAAATAAAAATTGGTTCTTTGAAAGATCAAGAAAATAGACAAAACTTCAAATAGACTGACCAGGGTAGAAAAAAACAAAAGGTAAGATCCAAATTAATAAAATCAGGAATGAAAGAGGGAGTATCACTAACTAGTTTAGGAAAATAAAATGGATTATAAGGAAGTGAACTATCAATTGTATGTCAACAAATTAAATAGCTTATATGAAAGGGACAAAATCCTAGAAAGATGCAACTTAAAACTGACTGAAGAAGATAGAAAATGTGAATAGGCCAATAAAGAGATTAAATCAGTAATCAAAAAACTGCCCAGAATGCATCGTTGGTGAATTGTACCAAATGTTTAAAGAAATGCCAATCTTTCACAAACTTTCCTAAATTAAGAGACAAATGAACATTTTCTAATTCATTCCATCAGTCTTACCATGATCCCAAAACAGACAAGAAAATTACAGATCAATGTCCCTTATGAATACTGATGCAAAACTCTCAACAGTATACCAATAAACAGAATCAACAACATATGAAAAATATTATATTATACATCATAACAAGTGGATTTGTCACGGGAATGACAGGTTGGCTTAACATATGAAAATCTATCAATGTAATAGACCATATTAATAGCATTAAAGGTAAGATCCACAGAATAAACTCAGTAGATTGGAAAAGCATTCAACAACATTTTCTAATAAAAACACTCAACAAAGTAAGAATGCAAGGAAATGTCCTCAACCTGATAAAGTCTATATATAGCCTTTCTAGGCTATATATAGGCTACACACACACACACACACACACACACACAGAAGCATAGCTAATTTCATAATTAATGGTGAAAGACTGAAAGTTTACCTTCTAAGATTAGGAAAAAGACAGGGACATTCATTCACACCACTTCAACATTGTACTGGAGGTTCTAACTGGAAAAATTAGGCAAGAAAAAAAAAAAAAGGCACCCAGATCGGAAAGGAGAAGTAAAACTATCTCTATTAGCAGAGTATGCAGATAATCTCAAAGAATTGACACCCCCAACAAGAAAATCTAAAACAAACAAACAAAAAAAACCTGTTAGAATATACAAATTCAAAAAGGTCACAGGATACATGACCAATATACAAAAAAACCACTTATCTTTCTATACCCAAGCGATAAACACCTTTACCAGAGTAATGAACAATCTGAATATAAAACCAATTCCATTTGCAATGGCATACAAATAAATTTAACAACAACAACAAAAAAACGCTAAGAGTTATACACTGAAAACCACAAAACACCACTCAAAAAATTTAAACAGGCCTAAATAAATGGACCCATGCTAAAAGACTGGGAAGACAACGTTTTCACAATTTGATCTGTGAATTCAATGCAATTCCCGTAACAAATATTGCAAGAGCTGACAAAGTGATCATAAGATTCCTACAGAAATGCAAGGGATCTAGAATAGCCAAAACAATCTCAAAAAAGAACAAGGTTGAAGGCCACACCCTGATTTTAAAACTTCTACAGAGGTACAGTAATTAAAACAGTGTAATGCTGACCATAAGAATAGGCGTGTGTATGGATCAATGCAAAAAAATTCAGACTCTAGATATAAACTCTTACATTTTTGGTCAACTGATTTTCAGCAAGGGTGCCAAAACAATTAAAAGGAAAAAAAAAAAAAAAAACACCCAAAACCAAAAAACAAACAACCCCCCAGGCTGACTTTTTTCAAAAATAGCTAAATGCAAAAGAATAAAGTTGGATCCTTAACTCACACTGTCTACAAAGTAAAGTCAAACTGGATTATAGCCCTTAAAGGTAACAGCTAAATATATAAAACCCTCATAAGAAAATCTAGAGTGTCAATCTTCAGATCAGGCAATGGTTTCTTAGACATAATATCATAGGTACAAGTGACAAAATAAAAAAGTAAACTAAACTTTATCAAAATCTAAAACATTTTGTGTGTCAAAGGATATGATCAAGAAAGAGAAAAGACGACCTATAGAATGGAAGAAAATATTTGCAAATCATATACAGTTAACCTTCGGTACCCTTAGAGGATTGGTTCCAGGATCCCCCTTGGATAACAAAATCTATGGATGTTCAAGTCCCTTATATAAAATAGCATTTGCATACAACTTACACAATCCTCCCATACACTTTAATCTCTAGTTTATAATACCTAATACAATGTAAATGCTATATAAATAGTTGTTATACTATTTTTTGTTTACATTATTTTTATTTTCATATTGTTATTTTTTTTCAAATATTTTCCATTTGTAGTTGGTTGAATCTGTGAATGCAGAACCTACAGACACGGAGAGCTGAATGTATCTAAGAAGAGACTTGTATCCAGACTATACAAATAACTCTTACAAGTCAATAACAGGTTAACTTAATTAGATACAAATAATATGAATGTATTTACATTAAAAATTTATATATATTTTATAAAATTTTACAATTTTTATGTACTATATAGGTATATTTACATACTATATGCCTGGTACATATTAAGTACTCAAGAGTTAGGTATAATTATTATTAAATTCCTAAATTATTTGAATATTAACAAGGAATGATATTTTCTGTAGAATGCCTACAACTCCCTCCCTCCCTCCCTTCCTTTCTTCCTTCCTTCTTCCCTCTCTCTCTCTTCTTTCTTTCCCTTCCTTTCCTTTTTCCTTTCCTTTCCTTTCTCTCTCTCTTCTCTCTCTCTCTTTCTTTTTTAGAATTAGAGGAGAATCCATAAAGTGAAAGCAAGTTTATTAGGAAAGTAAAGGAATACAGAATGGCTACTCCATAGGCAGAGCAAGCCTACTTCAACTCCATTTCTGAAAACCAAAATATATTTCTCAGTTTGGTAAAATAAGCTCTGACACACTCACACACACACACACACAGTGTAAAAATCTAGTATACATAATTATATAACAAAACATAATTATAATCTCCCGAATTAGAAAATGAGTAAAGAATCTGAATTAGACATTTCTCCAAAGAGAATATACAAATGTTATTTCAGAAGATGCTCACATTATTGTCATTGGGAAATGCAAATGAAAATCATGAGGCGTCACTTCCCATCCACTAGGATAGCTATAATAAAGAATCAGTTTTACTGATTAGGATGTGGAGAAATTGCAACACTCATTCATGTCTGGTGTGATTGTAAAGTGGTTCAGTTGCTTTGGAAAACATTTTGACAGTTCCTCAAAAGGTTAAACAGAGTCACCATATGATGCAGCAATTCTATTTCTAAATATATACCCAAGAGAATGGAAAACTTATGTCCATGCAAAAACCTGTACATGAATGCTCACAGAGTAATATTCATGGTAGCTAAAAATGGAAGCAATCAAAATGTCCATCAGTGAATTAATGGATAAAAAATGTGGCATATCCATATACTTGATATTATTTTTGGTCCTCAAAAGGAATGAAATTCTGATACATGGCACAACATGGATGAACCTTGAAAACATTATGGTAAGTGAAAAAAGCCAGACACAAAAGGCTACACAGTGCGTTTATATAAAATATCCAGAATAGGCAAACCCATAGAGATGGAAAGTTGATTAATAGTTGTTAGAAGTGAAGAAATGGAAGGGATCATTTTTAATGAGTATGAGATTTCTTTTGGGGGCCAACGAATGTTTCAAAATCAGACAGAGGTGGTGGCTGCAAAACTCTAAAAATATATTAAAACCACTGAACAGTACACTTTAAAAGGGTGCATTTTACGCCATGTGAATTATATACAAATCAAGCTGTTACAAAAAAAGAACATCATGGAAATGATTGTTAAAGGAAGTGTAGCTGCTTATGACGAAGAAAGCAACAGTGCAAACAAAAATACAGATAAGGAGACCATATTTCTCCACATCAGAGAAGACAACCTTGATCCTGGCCATGGAAATAGACAAAAGAGGTTAGACTGTGGAAATATAATCAAAGGAGAAAGCAACATATGTGGGACATAAGAGAACTAGCTAAGCTTAACATATTACACTAAGGTATTGTTCGTAAGACCAAACAGCTGGTAGTACCAATGACAGAAAACTAAAGTGGAAAGGCCCAGTGAAGGTCCTGGGGAAGACAGGAGTTTTATTGAGCGGTGCTTATTTTTATTTTTATTTTATTTTTATTTATTTATTTATTTATTTTTGAGACGGAGTCTTGCTTTGTTGCCCAGGCTGGAGTGCAGTGGCGCGATCTCGGCTCACTGCAAGCTCCGCCTCCCGGGTTCACGCCATTCTCCTGCCTCAGCCTCCCGAGTAGCTGGGGCTACAGGTACCCGTCACCATGCCTGGCTAATTATTTTTATTTTTATTTTTAGTAGAGATGGGGGTCTCACTGTATTAGCCAGGCTGGTCTTGATCTCCTGACCTCGTGATCCACCCACCTCGGCATCCCAAAGTGCTTGGGATTACAGGCATGAGCCATTGTGCCCAGCCGAGCTGTGCTTATTTTTAGGTTCTTTAAATTACCAAGTGGTAACAGTCTAAGTATGGATTATAAAGATCTTTTTTCTAGTAAACGAGAAAGAAAAGAAGAATTAGGATTAGAATATCAGCTGGACAGTCATTCATGCTTGAACATTAGCTGAAACTTAAGTGTGTACAGTGAGCTTACCAAGTAGGTCTCAAGGAAGAGAGGAAACAGCCCCATCACCTCAGTCTTGGGTGATACAAATAATCACCTTCTCATTCCTTCACTCCTTTCCTTCAAGCAGCTGTCTGTGGCATGTGGGTAGCATAGTTTGAAGTGTAGCAGGTGTTTGTAATTTCCTTTCTCAAGGTCACAGGTGACTCTGCCAGTGCACTACAAAAACCACAGCTTCTGGGCCCCTTTCTTCCCACCAAACCCCAAGATCCCCTTCTCACATCCAGATTACTCTGTTACTTACACATCTTTAACCCACTCCACAGCTATTAGAACTGAAGTGCCCCTCTTCCCAGGAAACGGACTAAGATTCTATCCACTAGCCTCAGATCGTTATCTGTTTGAAACTTCTTTGTGGGTTGATGGAATGTTTTCCAAGAAATGTTTTAGAAATTGGCTTTCTTAGATAACTTCCATGGTGGATTTATTAAGAAGGAGGAAATCAAGGTCATCATGCTCTTTTTAGCTGTCATTCTGTTCAGCCTTTCCAGTGGTGCCTGTTGTCTCCAACCTCATTGTCACACTCCCTGCCTAATCCTATTGAAAGTTACAGTTACGTTACAAAGATCAGATGAGATAATATACAGTATGTAGCAGGGCTTTTAAAAATATACATTGTTTCATACATGCTAACTGCTGTTAATACTACCTAAACTGCTCTCAATTTTCACAAAATTTGCCTTGTGTCACTGAATGACATTAGAGTTTAATGGTTTATTCACATAAACTGACTCTGCTTTTAGAGTTAATATTTTTGGCTCATTTATCATAATGAATTAACACATTAAATCTAAATGATTCTAGAAGACGCTTAAAGATCTTTTGTCTGTTTTCTCATTGGCAAAAGGTGATGATGATAATAATTTATCTCACAGAATTATTATGACATTCAAGTGAGATCATCTACTTTGCACAATATATAGTAGGTGCCCAATAAATATAATCCAATTCCTGAAGTTCTTCAAATTATCACAGAGGAAAGGTGTTTTGTAGTAAAATATTTCTGTAGAACACTCACAGCTATAAATGTGATCATATTTTCTAAATCAAATGCAGATCCACTAACTGGAATTCCTCTGCTGAAAACCAGGATTTATTTTCAGATTTGGTAAAATAAGCTCTGAATCCAAAAAGTGCTCCCAGAGAAGTCTGCATGTGTTGCCATAAGATAGTAAAAGCCAGAGATAAGCTGACAAGAAAACTTTATGAAGTTTGATTTCAAATACAGAATAAAAAGGGTTTTTTCCCCCTTCTAGGGATTTATCTTACTTAATCTTTATGCATCTAGCTAATCTGTGACCCAATTATGTAGTTATACCAAGGGTGTCTGTGTTAGTGACTGCCGTGAGGCTATCTCTGTCAAAGACCAATCTCACTGCTGGGGACACTGAGATGACAGGATAGAGTATCAGAAGAAGATGAAACTTGGTGAACTTACATGTTTATCATGGCAAAAAAACAATCTATGGAACATTAGTAGTGGCAGATGGTAGATGTCCATCTAGGCAGGAAAACTAGGGTACTAGTAGTTTGATAACCTTTGATTAAATTTCTCCCCAAATAGAAAGTAATGCTCCATAACCATGTGTGTTAAATTTTTTCTTTTCCAAATAATTGTTTCTTTCATTTCATGGCCTGTTAACTGAAGGTTTGCTTGCTGCTAGTGATTATATTACTGCTTCCTTAGAGTGGTCAAATTTTATTTTCCTTTTGGGAAAGGGAAATTTTAAGTAACCACTATATCTTATTTTAAAAGCATGCAGTAAATGCTTTGTTAAAGTACAATACAACACTGAAATTACTATTAAGTAATAACACTCCCCAGGTAAAATTACTTAAAAATAAAAACTTAAATTGCCTACAGGAAAAAAAAATGCTGCCATTTTGATTTTGTGCACTGTTTAATATTTTTCTAATGTTTTTGAATAAAGAAAACTTAGATGAGGCATTATAAAACTTGTCAATGTTACAAAGTTTGGAAGAGAGCTATTACCATAGTTGAGAAAATCAAGATTCAAAAGAATATTGACAAGCAGGTTAGTGAGTCAAAAATGAATCTATGAAATTCAGTAAAAATAAATGGACAACTTTGCAGTTAGGGTTAAATAGTAATAGCTAATGGCCGAGAAATTACTGTGTATTAGACACAGTATTTAGTACTTGAAACAACAGAATAATATTAAGGCAGACACTATTCTCATCTTCTTTCCAGATATAAGGATAGTATGAGGCACAAATATATAAATAACGAGAAGATCTGTCTTGACGGCCTATCTTTAAAACATCAAGGAGTTATGGTAGGTCACAATTCAACAACAAACAAAATATCCAGATAATAGAAACGAATAATACCACTACATTTTTTGTATTATAAATGGAACATTAAGTCTAGTTCTAAATGCCACTTTTCTGAAGAACATAAATAAATTGGAAAGGAATCAATACTAAGAGAAGTTAAAAAAAAAAAAAAAAAAAAAGGAAGGACATAGCCTAAAAAAGAGAAGAACAAGATGAAACATCAGTCCTCAAACATCTTAAGAGCTATATTTACATAAGAGGAAACTTATTTGTACTACAACGATCTAAATGCAGAGCAAAGCTAATATACTAATTATCTGTAGCAAAGAACAAAACTTGAGTAATTAATGAACACAGTGTTCTTAACATAGAACTAGTTTTTATCTTTTCCCCGAAAAGAATGTATCCACAAGTAAGGGTACACTTTCTTTAGTAACTACTGATACTCTTTTCATATGCTGAACTTAAATGACTAAAAACATACTAGAAATGTCTCAATACTCTTATCACAATATTCCAATATTAGTAGGTAACACAGTCTCTGAAAAACTCTTGATGGAAATCTCAATAACTTCAGAGGCTTTTATGTAACATGTTAAGAGAAAATAACTTCTTGGCTCTATATTTACTACGTGTGTGATCCTAGGGAAGCCTCTCTTCACTTTTCAGTGCCTCAGTTTCAAATTTATAAAATGGAAATAATAATATCTACCAAATAGAATTATGCAGAATAAAAGTAGGCATAGATATCAGAACTATATACTGGTAACACAGTAAGTGTTCAATACATGTAAGCCTTTATTATATCATTAATGTTCACAACAAAGCACTACTAAGTTTAGTAATTTAATATTTATATGTTGCCCAGGCTGCAATACAGTGGTGTGACTGTAGTTCACTGCAGTCTTGAACTCCTGGGCTCAAGTGATCCTTCTGCTTCAGCCTCCACAGAGGCTGGGACAACAGGTGCATGACACTGCACCTGACTAATTAAAAAAAAAATGTTTTTAAGAGACGGGTTCCTGCTGTGTTGTCCAGGCCAGTCTTGAACTCTTGGCCTCAAGCGATCCTCCCACCTTGGGAGTGCTGGTATTACAGGTATGCGCCACTGCACCTGCCCCTTTTCTTATCTTAGAAAAAATAGTGAGATTTTATGAAATGAAGAAAACAGATTACTGGGTGTTCATTCAGTAGAACACTAGGCAGCCTGACCAGTGTCCTCCCTCTTTCACACTATATACTACATGTGTTCTCCAACCCATCTGCTGGCTAAATTGCACAGATATTTGGATCCCACATCCCACTGCTTAGCATTGTTTATCAAGCACTGATTTTATGAAGGTGGAGACTGGGCCCTATAGTGAAGAGACTTAGATTCTGATCTACCAACAACAACTAACCTATGCCCACTTATTAAGCAGCATGAAGTTTTCAACAAAAATGGTGGTGGCGTTAACTGCCACATTATAATATAGGGAAGTGAATTCTAACTGAATCCTAAGAATAAATAAAATGATAAGTGAGCATTCAAAGGATGACCACTAGAGATGTGCTTCATTTTTCTGCTTTAATATATTGTCTTTGAGCAATATGAGCAGTTGAAAAAGACTCACAGAACTTCAGACCCAAAAGTTGACTTTAAGATCAATTTTTTCAACTCTCCTCATTTTAGCAATTAGAAAAGTAAGTCCCTTGGTAAGACACCTTGCACAATTGACCTACTCTACTCCTTTGTCAAATGCTAAAACTCAGTTTGCATCTTTCTCCTGCCTCATTCATACTGCTGGATCTTTCCTTCCATCTGATAAATATTTATTTTGAACGGAATACTGTTGTATAATTACCCAAACTGTACTTTTCACTTTCACAGAACATGGAAAAAGAAATATTTATTTCACATTCTATATAGGTTTATCTCATGGCAGTTCTTTTGGCAAAATGTTTTCTTTTCTGAAATGAGTCAGTAACATATCCACAGGGCTAAATTAATTGCTATTCTATTTTCCATCTCCTCTCATGATGAGCCTCTTGAATTGCTTCTGATTCACCATGCCTCCTAGTGTGACCATCCAGCTTCCTTTCTGGGCCCTGCTCTCATTCTCCCAGAGATAGCATAAAAACACCCTCCATTTCCATACTTGCATTGGTTTCCGAGATGCTACGTTATCCCTGATCTCCTGCCTCCTTTTCTACATTTTGTCTTCTTTGAGGGCTCTTCTTCCAACTTTTAAAATATGGACACACATCCAGGCTGGCCCTCTGTTCTTATTTATTTTTATAGTTTCATCACATATATATTCATTCATTTAAGCAGTATCCACTGAAGGCCTATAAGCAGTGGTGAGTAAGATGGACATGGTCCATGCTATCATGGAACATACATCCAACTGAGGAAGACCAGATAAGAAAATAAATAAAAAAATTCCAAATTGGGATAACTGCTGAGAAAAAAAAAGGTATAATAATAAAGACTAATGGGGGTGAAGGAAGGTCTTTTGAAAAGTTAACATTTACCTGGGATCTCAAGAAAAAGCCTATTATGCAAAAGCTTGTGTATAGTCAGGGGCAGAGAGACCAAATATTCGAAGGTCTATGGGTGAGTGGGAGAAAGGTTACTTATGCTCAAGAAACTCAGAACAGAGTAACATAGGATGATGCTGAAGAGACAGGCAGAGAGCAGATCATGCAAGGTCCTATAGGCCCTGGGAAAGGGTTTGGGTTTTATCCTAAACATAAGGAGAAGTTACTGAGGGTGTTAAGCAGGAGGTTATCCCATTCTGATTTACATTTGTAAAAGATCACTTAGGCTATCATCACTTACAGAACTGATGAATAAGGTGATCAGATATTTAGGGTTGCCCCAGATAGTCCCAGTTCATGCCTATTGTCCTGGCGTAACTGAACTTCTGCACTGATTCCAGGGAAGAGTCACAATATGCAATAAATAAATACACACATAAATAAAACAACAACAACAAAAATAACAGAAAAAAAGAAGAAAGAAAATTGACTAAGACACACGCCAGCTGTGGGAGGCAACATTCACCAGGTTTCCTTGTTCCTGATCTCCTTGACCTAACTGGGACCCTTGGGTCCTCCCTTTGATTCTTGACCTAGTTTTACTTCTCAAGCTTGAAATATATTCTTGTCCTTAATATCTGGCTATCTCCTGTAATTAAATAATATTCAGCAGCTGGTATACAGAAATATATCGAGGTCCCATTTGCATAAACTCATTTATTTCTCATAACATTCCACGAGGTAGGTATTATCCCCATTTACAGATGAGCAAACTGAAGCACAAAGAGGTAAAGAAACGTGACTAAAGACAAACACAGCCAAAGAATCAGGACTCGACACCAAGTAATTTGGTTCTGGAATCAGTGTTCTTTACTTTGAACATTGCTTCTGTATGTGAGAAACCATAGGCATATTTAGGAACTGCAAATAACTCAGTGGCCAGAGTGAGTACTGGGACAAACTGGAGATAAGTTTAGAAAAGTAGCCGAAGGGTTTCAAATGACATATGAAACAATTAAGTTTTCATCTGGCAGGTGATGAGGTACACCACAGGATCTTAAATACATGATCATATTTGTGGTTTGGATAAACAGCTCTGTGGAAGAGATTTCGGAGGTGGGTAGGAGGAGAATCGTTCCTGACTCAGCTGTTTCTAAAGACTCTGGACCTACGCCACCTTCTCGGATGGGGCCTTTGGATGCCTATTGTGAAGAACCTGCACGCAATTATACGTGACTTCCCATAACCTATGCCCGGGCCTTCCAACAATGGGATCTCCTTTTTGAACTACAAGTTTTCCTTTGAGTCCCTTTCATCAGCTCTCATCTCCAAGTCTTTTTTATAAGCATACCTCTATTTCCATTTCCAGATTGATCCCGATAGTCCCCTTGTTCAAATCCTTATCACCACAAATGTAGATTTCTGTAGCTTCACAGCTCAGTTACCTTCTTCCTATCGCCACCACCTGCAATTCCATGAGCTGCTTTTATTTAATCCTTTTAAAACATTACTCCCTTGATCATATTATTCTCATGATCAAATGCCTTACTACTGCTTATACAGATAGTCTTAACTGTTAACCTAACATTCAATGATCTTTATAAATTATGCCCAAATCACATTTTATAATCTTCCACTATCTCATCTACACTGCTGCAGTCAAATTTTCTACCCATCTATAAACTCTGTGTACACAGTGTGCCCTTCTATGATCTTTGGTCACACTGTTACTCTGGTCTAGCAAATCCTATTGTTTTAAAAATCTCATCCTTTCAAGATCTGGTTTAGCACTTTCCAACTCTAAACAGCCTTCCTAAACCACTTCAGTCCTGGGAATTCCTACAGCACTCAAAACCTTACACCATATTCCTATACTTGGGCACAAACTGCCTCAGTAACGTGACATCCCTTCCATTATTGCTCTGAATTTTTTATACATTTCATATATTAGGGTTCAGTTGTTTACAGATCACTTTTCTAATGACATCAAGAACTAAAGACACATTATCTATCTATCTATCTATCTATCTATCTATCTATCTATCTATCTATCTATCTCTCTATCGATATGATATCTAAACACCTGTAAAACCATGTTTTATGCTTTTTTTTTTTTTTTTTTTTGGTATTTCTACTTTTCCCATAGTACTTCCATACCTCTCCAGTGCTTGGTATGGTACTACTATCCTATGTATATTGTATATCTAATGTTTCCTGATAATTTAGAAAATTCAATTTATGCTGCTGTTATATCTTCCAGTAATATAAAATTTTCAGAATTTTAAGAGTTTTTCAGGTAGAGAAATTTAGCAAAACTGAAAAAGAAATGGAGGGAAAAAAGTCTAAGAAAAACATAAATCCAGCAGGGTACGCTAATGGGAAAAAAAATCAACATAAGTTTCATAATTTATAATGTCTGGAGAAATAAACTGATGTGTATATACTTAAAAATGTTATATTATGGAAGACTACAAGTGGTTGTTAAAGAGAACATATTTTGCATTTATATTTGAATTTCAATAGAACTGCTTTGAATTGCTACTTTATTGATAAGTGAAAACAAGTTCTTTTATGACAAGTTATAAAAGCTTATAGTTTATTAGTTCCCTCTCCACCCTGCAATTACCTACAGGAAGAGATTGGCCATGGGTTCTACTTTATGAGTTTTATAGGGGCCCATTCACCCCAGTTTACATACTATGAATTCTTGGAAAATGCAATAAATTGTAGAAAATAAAGTGCTTCCTTTGAATAAAGGACATTTCACTTGAACTCATACATGTATCTACATATAAGCTGTCCCAATTATTATGTTAAAATATGAAACAGCCATATTTTACATGAATATATGTATAAAGTATACAAAAGTATAATAGTGCAATAGGTGGCACTCTTGTGAATCTACAGAATGGGCTAAACAAGGATAACAATCCAACAACAGTCACAACTCAACAGTTGTTGAGTAAGTACAGATATTATATAATCCAAGAGATTCAGGATAAAATTTAATTTATATGATTCAGATCAATACATTTATGAGTAAGTTTAGTGTTAATGGCAAACAACATTACAAACATCTCAGAAATATTTCAGAATAACAAAATAAGTCTAACGCATATTAAAGTTTACTACTGATGAAAAATCATGTGACAAAAATTCATTCAGCCCTTGGAAAACTTTGAAGAAGGGTAACTGTAGAAGGAATAAATTAATAGCTTTTAAAATTGGTCTTATAAATATGAAGAATAATGAATCAACATTTAAATTTCCGATCAGGTTAGGATGCTTTAAATTCTAATAATTAAAAGAATACTTAAGACAAAGACACGTGGCAAGTGTTTCATAGTTGGTATAATCCTGATGAGACAGTCTGGATTTTATTTCAACCTGTTGTGATAGATGTGTAGGCCTCTGTGAAAATGCAAGCTGTAATTTTATATACTGCCCAAAATCCATTTGCTAAAAGAAGCTTTGTTCTCTCTACCAGGGGTTACAGGGTCATCGAATAAAAACTGAAAATATTAATATTAGTATTACAACTTTGGAATGTAGGAGTTGTACAAAAATTTAAGTTATTCATTCGAATAGGCCATATTGACGTCATTTGAATTTTATCATATTAGTTTTCACTGGAAGAGATTCAAAAACAATACTCCTCAAGACATTAGAAATTACATCTTCAGTATGGCTTATTATGTTTCAATGTATTTTACATGTATATTAATTCTGCCAGAAAATGTGAAAAGCTATGGGATTTGCCACGCGTATGACTGTACACTGAAAGGTAGATATGTTTTAACTATGTTCCTGGGGGAACTTCCTTATGCTAGTAGCCATTTCCCTTTGGTTTGCAAATAAGTCCTTCATATAAAGTAAATACAGGACTCACACTTGTGCTGACTTAACAATTAACTAACTTTTACACCTGCCTTTTAGGGTTCAGACAATAACCTCTGATTAATCTGAGGCTGATATTATCCTTAACTTACTATAAGCGATAAGCAGGTGCAGAGGGACTAATTCTTAAAGTGGCACGATGTAAATCTTTTCGTATAATCTAACATCATGATTATCTCATGTCTTATTTACTTTTTCTATTATCAATAGTACAGTGTCTGAATGAATATCATTCAGGACAAAAATCAGTGAAAAGAAAGTCACACATTTAACCATCAAAACTGACCTAGGACATCAGGTATAAAGAAAATAAAACAATATCTATAATATACGAGCAGGCTACATAGGTTCCTTACACAAGAGGATGACTAGCAGTCTGATGTCCAATGTCTCTTCTGCAATACCAAATGCCAGAATGCAAAGATAATCAATTTCCACAATATTTTGAGGAGAAAAGGTTATGTTCAAGTAATTAAAAATCCTGGCAAGCTGTCTAATAGTAAAGGCAACTGACAAGTATTTAAAAATATGTAGACTCGGATAATTCACTTCCCATTTTCTAATTCTTGAAGAACAACTAGAAAATGTACTCTGAGGTATAAACAAAATTAAGAGCTCAGCATGCCAAAAAAAAAATTAAGTGATTACAGACAGGTAAAATAGAGGTTTGATTCTTTTTCCTGGAGGGGGTGTCATGTCATGTCATGTGGAGATTTTTTTTTCACTTTCTATTAAAGGTATCTCAAAAAAACAAATATGGTACTATTTGTAAGAAAGAAAGAAAAAAAAACCCAAACAAAAAAAATCAAAGTTCATGTAGTAAATCAAAAACAAAAAGGAAACAAGTAAATTAAAAAGAGAGTGAGAGGTGACATGGAACAAAGCGACAGAGGTGGCTTTGTTCTCAGGCTGATCTTTATTTACTGAAGGGACACTGGATTATATTATAGCACTATAGAATCAAACTCAAGTTTGATTGACCATAACCATATATTTACTGTAAACTTCATTCAGAATTCCAACTTGGAATGTTAAGAAACATACCGGCGGGGCGCGGTGGCCCACACCTGTAATCCTAGCACTTTGAGAGGCCGAGGCGGGCGGATCACGAGGTCAGGAGTTTGAGACCAGCCTGACCAACATAGTGAAACCCCGTCTCTACTAAAAATACAAAAATTAGCTGGGCGTGGTAGCGCACACCTGTAATACCAGCTACCTAGGAGGCTGAGGCAGGAGAACTGCTTGAACTTGGGAGGAGGAGATTGCAGTGAGCCAAGATTGAGCCACGGCACTCCAGCCTGGGCGACAGAGCGAGACTGTCTCAAAAAGAGAAAAAAAAAAAACAAAAAAAACCAAAACATCTTTCCTTTGAAAAGAGGTCTGATAAATTCTCATTTGCTCATTTCCCTCACCCATTTAATGGCTGCAACTAGCATATAGCACTCTCCTAGAACTGCCATTCATGGCAGTACTTGGAGCAAGCAGGATGTGGGTGTGAAAATGGGTAAAGAAGTAAGCTGGGAATCGAGGGTTAAGTCTGGGGTCGAGAAGTCACTCGGGGTCCCAGCCTCAGCTATTCTAAAATCCTGGCTCACTCCCTTTCTGTTTTTTTCTCAGGCTCTAACAGATACTTAAATCACGGTATCTCTTCTTTTTGAGTCAGCAGAATACAAAGTTTGGGGCTACAAATATCCTACTTTGATACATATTTAGACAGACTCCTTTTTTTCCTCCCTATCCTAATCATTTTCTTCTCCTAAGCCCTTTAAAGAAAATAAGAGAATATAGGTTCAAGGATGGAAATTAGGTAAAATTACATTTCTGTGAAAATCAGACTTTACCTGTTCTGGTCTGGGACCAGAGAGCATTGGGTAATAATAATGAACAGACTTATGATTCCATTTAGAGGTGATGGAGAAAGGGCAAAGATTAAGTGTTGGCAAGCCGGGGGGCTGTCACGGAGAGAGGTAGTAACATCCTTAGTTTGTAGCAGAGACACAGAAGGAGAAGAGCAGCCAATCCTTCTTCAAAAAAATACATCAAAAAGGACTGAGTATATTATTCAAATATATTAAAATAATAAATTTTTCTTAATTGCCATCTTTAATTTTTTAATACTAAAGAATAAAATTTATAATCATGTTATGGCTACTCTTTTAGCATATTTACAAAAGGATAACTGAAACATACATACTACAGTCAAGTACTTTTTAATGAGTATGCTAATTCCTCATGTACTGGTCTTTTCTGGAGTCCCACATATTAAGTTATCAAACATGTTAAATCAATCATAGGGATTTACTACAAATAGAAAATAGAGTCAATTTGCTACTGAGGCATATATTAATCATCAACACAATTCAAATACTTTAATATTATCTTTATTTATTTATTTTGGAGATGGCGTCTTGCTCTGGTGCCAGGCTGGAGTGCAGTGGCGCAATCTCTGCTCACAGCAACCTCCACCTCCTGGGTTCAAGCGATTCCCCTGCCTCAGCCTCCTGAGTAGCTGGGACTACAGGCATGCACCACCACGCCCAGCTAATTTTTTATATTTTAGTAGAGACAGGGTTTCACCATGTTGGCCAGGATGGTCTCGATCTCCTGACCTTGTGATCTGCCCGCCTTGGCCTCCCAAAGTGCTGGGATTACAGGCATGAGCCACCACGCCCAGCCATCTTTATTTTCTTAATTGGTACAGTTTAAATATCCCTAATCCAAAAACCTGAAATATGAAATCCTCCAAAATCTGAAACTTTATGAACATTGACATGACTTTCAAAGAAAATGTTCATTGGGACATTTTGGATTTCTAATTTTTGGCTCAGGGATGCAGGAAGTGTAACACAAATGTTCCAAAACTTGAAAAAGACCAAAATCCAAAACACTTCTGGTCCCAAGCATTTTGGATAAGGGATACTCAACCTATATCACCAAATCTTTCTCGCAGCAGGAAATGTAGAATCACAGGAAGTACGTGGAAGACTTATGAATACAAAGGATAAGAAGTAAGAGTAGGACTAGGGAATGTACAGTGTACTCCATATCACCTTATGAGTCTTTTAATTGCAAACTAGCAACTAATATATGTTTCACAAAAATATTATATTTAGAGACTAAAAGGGGAATCTAATTCTCTTCCTTTTATTAATAAAACTTTTTAAATATAGTGAATAGATGCTATAATTGTTAAATGCCTTTTGTTGAGAAGAGGGATAAAAGATAAGACTTCAGTTCTATAATAATAAAGCAAAGTAACCTATAAGAGAAATGAAGCATAATGGCCTTTTTTCACTATTATAAAACATTCACTTTAAATAATGATGCTGATGCTGGTGCACAAAATAACATTCATTTTTAGAACGGTAAAAATCAATTCGTACAAATATTTACATTACATTATCAAAACTATAAATTATCTCTAAGTTAACAACATTAATATAAACCAATCTTGCAGGGATATAACTTTCGGCAAAAGGGAGGTTGTAAGAGCTTTCTACAATGCCACTGTAACTATAACCAGTATAATTTTGTAGTTTCTTAACACTTTTAACAATGCAGCAACAGACTGTCTTACCGTTGGTGCTGTATCTACCTGATGGTTACAAGGCTTTCTTCCTATGCTGATAATCCCTGTGGAAAGAAAACAATGTGAATATTTGGTTATTAAGCCTGTCCATTTCATGTTGAAAATATTTATGCCATTTTAGTGGAAAAACATTTATTATGACTCACACAGCTCCCAAGAAAAAAGTCTCACTCGGAAGGCAGGATCCTTTAAAGATGTATCATGAATTCTTTGGTCAGAAACAGTTGGTGAGTTTAGCTAAACTGACTCAAGGTTAGCTAAGTCTTTTTTCCCATTCAAGTGATGCCTAGCAATAGTGCAAGATGCGTCCATATCCTGCTCTCAGCTCAAAAATCACACCATTATCTGGGCTCTGCTGCTTTTCTTCTATGAAAGTTTTATTTCTGATTCAAGGATATGAAGTTTTTAAAAAGAAGTGTCACAAGGGCTATGAAGTGAATCACCACTGTCTTATTTTCTCAAAAGAATAAATAAATCCATCTGAATTTCTCTTTGATCATCTGACTTCCTACTATGACATACTCTATTTATTCAATCACCATGAGTATCTGAAGAAAAATGTTCCCCTGATTCCCTCCTTTAAAATGGTAACACAGACGGCTAACCTCGAGAAATATTCTTTTATCATTTGTGGATTTATCTTTTTGTTCTCAATGTTCTCTACTGCATTTCTTTGTAATAAACAGCCTTTCAGGACGTGACATAGGACATCTCATCTGTAAAGACACTGGTTCAAAGTCTAACTCAAGTTAAAAATGAACACAAGTGTGGGTCTTGTTTAATTCCTAATTTTTGTCTACCAGCAAACTAACCTATAATTTAGGATATTAACACAGTTTGTTCAAATAATGCTAAAGGTTGTCATATGCAGGACTAGAGGCAAGAACTACAATGTCTGTTAATAGCAATTAGTAAAATTCCTAGTTTAAATATTAGTTCTTCTTCTAAAAGCATATGACTCATTTTTCTTAAAGTATGGTAAAGAATTAAGTGAGATCAACACAAACAATCACTTTCTATCGCTTTGCAAGAGTATTTTCAAAATGAATCATGAAACATGATTAAAGTAAGTTTTTGTTTCATTAAATTTTTTTAACATTTATTGTTAGCCAGTGAAGTATAAAGCACTATACTACCTTCATTCAATTGACTAATATTTTTGAGTGGTTATTCTTGGCACCCAGTGATAAAAGATGAATATATTACAGTTTCTGACTACAAGAGTCTAGTAAAATATGGATATCCTTTTTTGAAGAACTACCACAGAGCAAATTAACAGAGTTTCATCTTAAGTGTAATAAAATCTTTAAGGTAATTTTGATGGAAAGACACTCTTCTTCATAGAGTAACACCAGTTTTGGGTAAATTTTTTTTTTTTCAAAGGGTACAACACGCAGGCAAATACTCAAGTAATGTAGATTCCTATTGTAAGATTTTAACAATACAGAAGCATACAGAGAATAAATTGAGAAATCCCAACTTTGTCAGCCCCTACAGTCTCACAATCCTAGCTGCAACCACTGAGAACTGTGTGGCATGGCAACTGGCTTTCAAATGAGAGTGGTCATGCCAGAGTTCAGCAATTAACAACATCTCACACACGTCTTCTCGCTACTGTAATCTGACAGCTATAAAATTGACCTAGGCTGATTACCGATTTTTAAACTCTTATCTAAATAGAAAGTAATTTCAATTGGAGAAAAGGAACTTTAAAATAATAAAAACCAAAGTAAACCAGGAAAAAATCTATACACATAGTTTATACGATAACAAGAAAAAAAAACAAAAAAACTCTACAGATTTTAGAGTTTCAATTTTAGGATAAGAATGTTTTGAAAATTAGAATTTCAAAAAGTGGATTATAAAGTTATAATCTTAGTTTTAAATTTAGATTACATATATAAATAATATCATTTGGAGATACAATTATGCATGTTTGTTCAAGCTTGCAGTAAAAAATAAATAGAAAGGAATAAACTTTAGAAAAAATGTATCAAAATAACTTCCTATTTTAGGTAAATTTTACTTAAAAACCTATCTGTATCTCATTTCACTTTTATTAAGGTATAACAATAATTGAAAGCTTATAATAAATAGTTTGCTATAATGGATAGTATTATATCTCTACTTAACTAGGCCATGGTACCCAGATACTTGATCAAACATTATTCTAGATATTTCTTTGAAGGTCTTGGATGGAATTAACATTTAAATCATAAGGCTTTGAGTAAAGCATACTGCCCTCCATAATGTACGTGGGCCTCATTCAATCAGATGAAGGCCTTAAGAAAATGACAACTCACCTGACAGCGAGGGGATTCTGCCAACAGGCTGCCCTCAGACTGGAACTGCAACTCTTTCCTAGTCTCCCTCCTGTTGGCCTAGCCTGCAGATTTTGGTCTTGCCAGCCCCCACAATGTTTGAGCCAATCCCTTAAAGTAAACCTTTCTCTCTCTATGGACTTCCCACTGGTTCTGTTTCTCTGGAGAACACTAATAATACACTTACTTTCTGGTAAATCTGTAATAAATAAAAATACTATTGTTTATACTCTAAATTATACATGTTATGTTCATTCAACATAATTGTAAAGGAATATAGTTAAAATGTTGATGTTATTATGGAATATTTTAAAATCTGCATATGTCCTAATGAACTCAGGAATATAGAATATAGGTAGAATAAATCGACCTATCAACAAATAAAAATGAAAAAAATTAGAAAGGCAGTCTGTCAGCAGAATAAAGAATCAATCTATCAATAAACATTACTGCTAGGTTGTCCAGTCTAACAATCTCTGCCTTTCAATGATTTGACTATTTACATTTAATGCAATTACTCATACGGCTTTGCTGAAGTTTAGCATTTTGCTATCTTACTGCATTTCTTTTTGTTCCTTTCTTCCTCTTTTTCTATATTCTTTTGGAATAGTCAAATAGTTTTACTCTTCCATTTTATGTCCTCTGATGGCTTTTTAGCTACATCTCTTCATATTTTTTAATGGCTAATATAGCGATTACAATATACAACTTTACTATACTTTGAATTAGGATTTTTTTTTTTTTTTTTTTTTTTTTTTTTTTTTTTTTGAGACGGAGTCTTGCTCTGCCGCCCAGGCTGGAGTGCAGTGGCCGGATCTCAGCTCACTGCAAGCTCTGCCTCCCGGGTTCACGCCATTCTCCTGCCTCAGCCTCCCGAGTAGTTGGGACTACAGGCGCCCGCCACCGCGCCCGGCTAGTTTTTTGTATTTTTTTAGTAGAGACGGGGTTTCACCGTGTTAGCCAGGATGGTCTTGATCTCCTGACCTCGTGATCCGCCCATCTCGGCCTCCCAAAGTGCTGGGATTACAGGCTTGAGCCACCGCGCCCGGCCTTGAATTAGGATTTTTTCTACTTCAAGAATAATATAAGCAACTTAAAAGTGTTAACCCCATTTATCCAACCACCGTTCAGGCTTTTGCTGCCTTGTATTTAACTTCTATATGTTATAAACACCATAATACACTTTCAGTATTGTTGTTTTAGACCGATATATTTATCTTTATTCCTTCTTACAGATCCAGGCTTTCACATGAGATCCTTAACCCCCTGTTATTTTGTAGTGTAAGTCTGCTGGTGACTATGTTTTGTTTTTTCCTGAAAAATCTTTAGTAGGGATTAATTTACAAAGAATGTTTTCCTGGGTATTGAAATCTAGGTTAATAGCCATTTGCTTTTAGAAAATGATTTCATTCCATTACTTCTTATGAGAAGGAAGGCATCATTCTTACTATGATTTCCCTGAACCTAACACATTTTTTTCCCCCTCTGGTTGCTTTTGTACTTTTCTTTTTAGTTTAATCAGGAGGTACCTAGGTATGGTTTCTTTCATACACACACACACACACACACACACACACACACACACACACACACACGTGTATATGTATACTCTAAAGGAATATAAATTTTTCATTTTCTTCAGTTTAATTAGGAGGTATCTATGGTTTCATTTATATATATGTATATGTGTATGTGTGTATCCTTCTTGGATTTTACTAAGCTTTCAAATTTTATTTTTTTAAATTTTATTTTTTATTTCAATAGGTCTTTGAGGAACAAGTGGTGTTTGGTTACACGGATAAGTTCTTTAGTGGTGATTTCTGAAATTTTGTGCATCTGTCACCCAAGCAGTGTACACTGTACCCAATGTGTACTCTTCTATCCCTCATCCCTGTCCCACCCTTTGCCCCAAGTTCCCAAAGTCCTTAGAATAAGAGTCTCCAATTCTATCCAGGTTGCTGTGAATGCCATTATTCCATTCCTTTTTATGACCAAGTAGTATTCCATGGTGTGTGTGTGTAGGTGTGAGTGTGTGTGTATATATATGTATAAAGAAAATGTGGTGTATATACATATACTTGTTGATTGACGGGCATTTGGGATGGTTCCATATTTTTGCAACTGCAAATTGTGATGCTATAAACGTGTGTGTAAGTATCTTTTTTGTATAATGACTTTTTTTTTTTTTTTTTTTTCTGGGTAGACGGTAGTGGGATTGCTGGACCAAAAACGCTACTTTTATTAGGTTGGTGCAAAAGTAATTGTGGATTTTGCTGATTGAAACTAATGGCAAAAACTGCAGTAACTTTTTCACCAACCTAATAGTTCTTCAACGAATCTCCACACTGTTTTCCACAGTGATTGTTCATGTTCACGTTCCCACCAGCAATGCAGGAGTGTTCCCTTTTTACCACATTTACACCAACATCTATTATTTTTGATTATGGCCATTCTTGCAGAAGTAAGGGGGCATCACATTGCAGTTTTGATTTGCAGTTCCCAGCACTTTGGGAGGCCGAGATGGGCGGATCACGAGGTCAGGAGATCGAGACCATCCTGGCTGACACGGTGAAACCCCGTCTCTACTAAAAAATACAAAAAACTAGCCGGGCGAGGTGGTGGGCGCCTGTAGTCCCAGCTACTCGGGAGGCTGAGGCCGGAGAATGGCGTGAACCCAGGAGGCGGAGCTTGCAGTGAGCCGAGATCTGGCCACTGCACTCCAGCCTGGGCGGCAGAGCGAGACTCCGTCTCAAAAAAAAAAAAAAAAAGAAAAAAAAAGAAAAGATTTGCAGTTCCCTGATCATTAGTGATGTTGAGCATTTTTTCATATGCTTGTTGGCCTTTTGTATATCTTCTTTTGACAACTGTCAATTGTCTATGCATGTCCTTAGCCCACTTTCTGATGGGATTGTTTTTTTCTTGCTGATTTGAGTTCCTTGTAGATTCTGGATAGTAGTTCTTTGTCAGATGCATACTTTGAGAAGATTTTCTCCCACTCTGTGGGTTCTCTGTTTACTCTGCTGATTCTTTTGCTATGCAGAAGCCTTTCAGTTTAACTAAGTCCCATCTATTTATCTTTGTTTTTGTTGCAATTGCTTTTGGGTTCTTGGTCATAAAGTCTTTGCCTAAGCCAGTGTCTAGTAGGGGTTTTCCAATATTATCTTCCAGAATTTTTATGACTCTGGGTCTTAGATTTAAGTCTTTCATCCACCTTGAGTTGATTTTTGCATAAAGTGAGAGATGAGGATCCAGTTTCATTCTTCTACATGTGGCTTGCCAATTATCCCAGCACCATTTGTCAAATAGGGTGTCCTTTCCTCACTTTTATGTTTTGTTTGCTTTGTCAAAGATCAGTTGGCTGTTAAGTATTTGGGTTTATTTCTGGGTTCTCTATTCTGTTTCATTGGTCTAGTGTCAGTATTATGCTGTTTTGGTGACTACAGCCTTATGATACAGTTTGAAGTTGGGTAATGTGATGCCTCCACATTTGTTCTTTTTGCTTAATCTTGCTTTGGCTACATGGGCTCTTTTTTGGTTTCATATGAATTTTAGGATTGTATTCTAGTTCTGTGAAGAATGATGGTGGTATTTTGATGCAAATTGCATTGAATTTTTTATTGCTTTTGGCAGTTATGGTCATTTTTGCAATATTGATTTCACCCATCTATGAGCATGGGATGTGTTTCCATTTTTTTGGTGTCATCTGTGATTTCTTTCAGCAGTTTTGTACTTTTCCTTGTAGAGATCTTTCACCTCCTTGGTTAGGTACATTCCTAAGTATTTTATTTTATTTTTTTGCAGCTACTGTAAAGGAGGTTGAGTTCTTGGTTTGATTCTCAGCTTGCTCACTGTTGGTGTTTAGCAGTGCTACCGATTTGTGTACATTGATTTTTGTATCCAGAAACTCTACTGAATTAATTTATCAGATCTAGCAGCTTTCTGGATAAGTCTTTAGGGTTTTCTATGTATACAATCATATCATTGGCAAACAGTGACAGTTTGACTTCTTTACTGATTTGAATGTCTTTTATTTCTTTCCCTTGTCTGATTGCTATGGCTAGGACTTCCAGTATTATGTTGAACGGAAGTGGTGAAAGTGGGCATCCTTGCCTTGTTCCAGTTCTCAGGGGGAGTACTTTCAACTTTTCCTTGTTCAGTATAATGTTGACTGTGGGTTTGTCACCGATAGCTCTTATTATCTTAAGGTAGACTGTGGGTTTGTCACCGATAGCTCTTATTATCTTAAGGTATGTCCCTTCTACATTAATTTTGCTGAGGGTTTTAATCATAAAGGACACTGGATTTTGTCAAATGCTTTTTTCTATTGAGATGACAATATTACTTTTATTTTTAATTCTGTTTAAGTTGTATATCACACTTATTGACTTGCATATGTTAAACTATCCCTGCTTGATCATGGTATATTATCTTTTTGATATGCTACTAGATTTGGTTAGCCAGTATTTTGTTGAGGATTTTTGCATCTATATTCATCAGGGATACTGGTATGCGGTTTTCTTTTTTTTTTTGTTATATCCTTTCCTGGCTTTGGTATTACGGTAACACGGGCTTCACAGAATGATTTAGGGAAGATTCCCTTGCTCTCTATCTTTTGGAATAGTGTCAAGAGGATTGGTAACAACTCTTCTTTGAATGTCTGAGAGAATTCAGCTGTGAATCCATCTGGTCCTGGATTTATTTTTGATGGCAATTTTTTTTATTACCATTTCAATCTTTGTGCTTGTTATTGGTCTGTTCAGAGTTTCTATTTCTTTGCGGTTTTATCTAGAAGGATAGTATATTTCCAGGAATTTATCCACCTCCCCTAGGTTTTCTGATTTGTGTACACAAAGGCTTTCACAGTAGCCTGGAACAATCTTTTGTATTTCGGTGGTTTGGTTGTAATATCCCCCATTTCATTTCTAATTGAGCTTATTTGGATCTTCTCTCTTCTTTTCTTGGTTCGTCTCGCTAGTGGTCTGTCAATTTTGTTAATCTTTTCAAAGAACCAGCTTTTCATTTCACTCATTTTTGTATTTTTTTATTGTTTCATTTAGGTCTGCTCTGATCTTTGTTACTTCTTCTCTTCTGCTGGGTTTGCGTTTGGTTTGTTCTTGTTTCTCTAGTTCCTTGAGGTGTGACCTGTGTGCCCGTGCTCTTTCAGATGATTGTAGGCATTTATGGCTATGAACTTTCCTCTTAGCACTGCTTTTGCTGTATTCCAGAGGTTCTGACAAGTTGTAGCACTATTATCATCCAGTTCAAAGAATTTTTAAATTTCCATCTTGATTTCATTGGTGACCCAATGATCATTTGGGATCAGTTTATTTAAATTCCATGTATTTACATGGTTTTGAGGGTTCCTTTTGGAGTTCCTTCATTTATGAAGCTTAGTTCCTCTGGATACAAAATTCTTGGCTGATGATTGTTTTGTTTAAGGAGGCTAAAGATAGGACCCCAATCCCTTCTAGCTTCTAGGATTTCTGCTAAGAAATCTGCTGTTAATCTGACAGATTTTCCTTTATAGGTTACCTGATGCTTTTGCCTCACAGCTCTTAAGATTCTTTCCTTCATCTTGACTTTAGATAACCTGATGATGTGACTAGGTGATGATCTTTTTGTGATGAATTTCCCAGGTGTTCTTTGAGCTTCTTGCATTTGGATGTCTATATCTCTAGCAAGACCAGGGAAGTTTCCCTAGATTACTCCCTTAAGTATGTTTTCCAAACTTTTGGATTTCTCTTTTTCCTCAGGAACACCAATTCTTCTTAGATTTGGTCATTTAACATAATACCAAACTTCTAAGAGGCTTTGTTCATTTAAAAATTTTTGCTTTGGCTTTGTCGGATTGGGTTAATTGGAAAGCCTTTTCTTTCAGCTCTTACGTTCTTTCTTTTACTTTTGAGTCTACTGGTAAGACTTTCCAGGCCTCACCCAGCTCCCATGCATCCCAAAATGTTACTCTCATTCCCACTCTACCCTTCAGTAGCAAGGAGCTTATTTCCAAGCATCCAGTGAGCAGGGTTGAGAACTTGCCCCAGGCTACAAGCCTCTCCTCTGAAAAAGCAAGCAGGGCTTTCAGGTTTTGCACTTTCCCACCTGCTGTGGATTCTGTGCTCATATCTGCACTCCTTATTTGCTCCCTCCTTCAGATTCTGTCCAGGAAACTTTGTCTTCAGTTGAAATTGTTATAAACTTGAGCTAGACGTTTCCTTCTCTTTATGGTCTTCCTCCAATTCCACTGGTGGCCCTCCCCAAGGACTCCTGCAAGACAGTCAGGAATGCAGGAATGGCTTCCCTGAGGACCAAGAGTGCCCACAGGGCTCTTCCCACCGCTTTCTCTACCCCTATATTTCACTTAGCTCTCTGAATTTGTCTCAGCTCCAGGTAAGGTCAAATCCTTTTCTGGTGACCTGGACCTTCAGGTTCCCCAGTGAGAATGTGTGTTCAGAGGTGGACATTCCCTGTCTCACACTTTGGGGACTAAGTTTTTCAGCCATCTCACAGAGCCTGTAGCAGCAAGCTCCCTCCTCTAACAGATCTGTGGATTCTCTCGGCTTTTCTGGCATTTTCCTGCAGTAGTTCTTGGAGCAAAAGTTCACAATGTGATTCTCTGTGCACTGCTCTGTCCATCCAAGTGGGAGCTGCAAGTGAGTCCTGCCTCCTATCTGCCATTTTGAGACAGCATCAACACAGTTATGGAAACAAGCTTGAAATGCTGATGACTACTTCTCCTTGCTAAGCTTATGCCTACAGGTTGTCTTTAATTAGAGGAAAACTACTAGCCCATTATTTCTTCAAATATTTCTTCACCCATATTTTCTATTTTCCTTTGGTAATCCCAATTGCATGTTTAATCCATTTCATAGGGTCACACAGATCTGACTCTTTCTTCTTCCCATGCCTCCTCTTTATCTTGTTTCAATTTGGATAATCTGTATAATTTTTATTGTTTTGCCCTCCAGTTCAGTGGTCCTTTCTTTTAAGGTGTCCTATCTGTTGTTATCTGCTGTTATCTGTTGTTACGCCCATCTAATGAATTTTCATTTTATCTGTTATACTCTTCAGGTCTAGAGTATGCATTCATTTATTTTTCATGAAATTCTCCATCTTTGCACTCCTTTTGCTCATGGTTCCTCATAAGTTATTTAACATATGTGTAACAGGTATTTTAAAATTCTTGCCTGCTAATTCCAACGTTTTGATTATCTGTAGGATTCCTTTTATTCATTGTTCCTTTTCTTGCTTATGGGTCATTAATTTCTGCTAATTTTTATGCCTCAGAATTTGATTATAGGTTAGAACTGCTAGACATGTAATCAGCAGACTGAAATAGAAAACGTCTTCCCTCAGAAAAGGTTCACCATTTCCTTTTTCAGAAACCTAGGGTAAGGGATAGAGCTCTTTTCAAATCAAGAGTTGACTTGGGTTGGGACTGGGCTGTTGCTTAGTTAATTTCAATACACCTATTACAACTCTCCCCAAAACGAGATCAGTTATTCCTTCTAGGGGAACTTTGGGATTTAAACTTCTAGAGATTATGAGAACTCTCTCTGCCTTTCTCCCAGTTTCCTGTCAGTGCTTAAGCTGCAAAAGTCCTCTTGAGGAGAACTGATAGACGAAGAGGACTGAGTGACATTTGGGATCTTTCAGATTCCAATCTATCATGCCAGTCCACATAGTACTTGGAAGTTCAGCTCATCTCTCCTTGCCTCAGCAGTAACTCTGCTTATAGAAGGCTTGCTCCTCTGCTTGCCTGGTTTCTATCTCAATAAACGCTCCCATGTACTAAAGTGACTGCTTGTCTTTACTTCTTGATGCAGTAGGGTTCATTTCTCTTTGCAATTTATTTTATTTAGAATTATCTGTGGCCACATCTCTTTGATGGCTTTTTAGTTTATGTGAGGTCTTCTCAACAATATGGTAAGAGTGATGATCATTACAATGTACATATTAATTAGAAGCAAAATTCTACTTCCAATTAGTTATATTGTTGCTTTTTAAAATTTTCTTGTTTTTGGTCTATTTCAGTGTATACTCCCTTTTTTTCTTGCCTGTTAATCTTGAATTTTTGTTTTCAATTTTACCAACACTTAAAATCTGCTATTAGTTACCTTCTGAATTCTAACAGTAATAAATACATTTATTATTTATCCAAATAAATTTATGTCTAAACCTCTCTCCAACCAAGATACTATACTTACCAATATCTCCTTGCTCCACATCAAGATTAAACTCTTAGAAGGCTTTTATTTCTCTATTCTTTTTATATAGTTAAGTTTAAAGAGATAAAAATGCATGGGAATTTGTAGAAGTGCTAAGTGTGAATTTATGAAACAAAATGACATAGTGTAAGAAAACATCTAATCTTTTTCTCTATGCCTAACAGAAAAATCTAATGTTTTCCTCTGTCTTGAGATATCTGTTTCATTCAGTTGTCATTTGGTTACAGTACTCTCTAAATCCTGGTATATCCAAATATATCCAAAGCCTTCCTTTGGATAAGAAACCCTTTATCTTGGTTGCCTATATGTTACTCCACTATCAGCCAGCTTCTAGTGTTTTAGATATGTCAAGTGCTCATCTGATTTTCTTTCCTATGTAAAGAACCTGTCACTCCTCTGTAGAAGCTTGTGATATTTTTCCTTTACCTAGGAAATCAAGAATTTCACCAGAGTATGGCTGAGTGCCTTTGTTATCATTCATCTTTTCCTGGGACTTGATAAACGCTTTGACCTGCAGAGTCTTATCATTCTTCTGCTCAGGGAAATTTTATCCTATTATTTAATTTTATAGATCATCTTTACCTTCACAACTTTTATCTTTGTGATAATCTTTTCAAATAATCTTCTATGTGAACATCCTTTCTACTCTAGAGATTTTAACATTTGAAGTCATATAGTTTAGTTTCTTTCTAGAGATCTACAAAGACTAAGACAAGAAGGCTGGCAAACCCTGGAGTGTATATCAGAATGAAGTTTTCCTGGGATCTCAGGACTAATATGTCAAGGCAAAGGGTCGGGGTGGGAGGACTTTGTTCTACTCAGTGTTGAGCGAGGATCTGGGCAAGGTAAGCAGGCTTTTTTCCAAATGTGTGAGTAGAAAATTAAGTTTTCAGAGTTCATTGAGGGCTTTCAGCCAGCAGAAATGGGCAATATCTGTAAGTTTAATGTTGTAGTACATTAAGGGCGTACCAGATCCTATGAATCATAATAACCCTAAAAAGGGTCTATACACCCAGAAGAACTGGCTTCTGGAAGAACTGGCATTCAGTCCCAGTCATTGGGAGATGGTTGTAACTTGCAACTAATGAGACTTGAGAAGAGAGGCTTACTCCTGTGCCTCAGCAGAGGAGTATCAGTTGGGCAGGTTTGATTTTGGTACAACTCAGACTTCCATCAGTATAGCTGGGGCAACAGACCACGAAGAGGCAAAGAAAATAACTTTCTTCAAGAGCCTCAGTAGCCTGAAGAAGAAGAAATAAACTAGAACTGGTAGTGACACTGATGCCAATGGAAGAATCAGTCTTTTAAATTAAAACAAAACAGACAAAAAACAGCTATTAAGAATTCTCGCCAGGTGCAGTGGCTCATGCCTGTAATTCCAGCACTTTGGGAGGCTGAGGCAGAATTGTTTGAGCCTGGGAGTTTGAGACTAGTTCTGGCAACATAGTGAGACCCTATCTCTACCAAAAAAAAAAAAAAAAAAAAAAAATTAGCTGGATGTGGGTGTGCATGTATAGTTTCAGCTACTTGGGAGGATGGCTTGAGTTGAGCCTGGGAGGTCAAGGCTTCAGTGAGCTATGGTTGCACTACTGCACTCCAGCCCAGGTGACAGGGTGAGACTTTGTCAAATACACACAAAAGAAGTTTAAGTTAATTACTAAATAACAAGATAACCCTATTTTAAAGGAAGGAAACAGTGGCTTTCAGAACGTAAATTAGAAGGTAGGTAACATTCCTAAGGTCATATAACTAAAAGCAGCAGTACCTGGACTGACACCCACACCTCTAAGCCACAAACCCTTCAGACCCATTTATGTGTTTGTTTAGCCCCTGTGGTTGGGACCTGATTTTTTTCATCTTCATATCCACAGTGCCTAACCCAAATGCTTAAAATATAGAAGTTCTTCAAGAATTGACTCAAATATTAACTGAATGAATCTATTCTCCTATGCAACATTCACCAGATTCATATGCTACAATGCAGTGTTAGGTGTATTAGTCATCTGAATGCCTGAGTTAATGTACTAGGACTGTCTTAAAAAACGTTAATTTACCCTTTGGTAATGTTCCTAAACTTAGTGCAAAACTGAAATGCATTACAGTCATGTGCTGAGTAATGATGTTTTAGTCAATGACAGATCGCACATACAATGGGGGTCCCATAAGATTACAATACTGCATTTTGCTGTACCTTTTCTATGTTTAGATACACAATTATTTACCATTGTGTTACAACTGCCTGCAGCATTAGGTATGGTCATATGCTGTACAGGTTTATAGTGTAGGAACAGTTGGCCATACCATACAGCTTAGGTGTAGTAGGCTATACTATCTAGGTTTGTGTAAGTACACTCTATGATATTTGCACAATGAAAAAAATCATCTAACTATGCATTTCTTAGAATGTATCCCCATTGTTAAGTGATGTATGACCATACTTAAATATTTCCCAAATTTCCCAGATAGTAACACAGTCTAGAGAAGATAATAAAAGAAATTTTATGTTTCTTGGGAGACACTTTGAGTATTTATTTTGTAGAAAATCAGATCATGACATTTTACTCTATTGTGCCTAATATGAACAGCTGAAAGCATACATTTTTTTAGTTTTCCTAAACCTTACCGACTTTTAACTCAGGACTATGATCAAAGAAAGAAGAACAAAGACAAACAGATATGCTGCAAAACAAAAACAGGCCAAGTTTTGAAGACAGAACATATATCCAGCAATCTTATGTATCATTCATTAACAAGTGGTTACAAGCTACTCACTAAGCACAAGGCACTGTTCTGGGAACAGGAGAAGCTCTAACCTCCCTTTCAAGACATCTTATGAGTTACTTGTTTCAGGCATCCTATGTCAGTTTTGGCAATCCCCGTGGATCTTTCTATATAGAACAGAGATAGAATTATGCTTTGATTATCTGTGCCTATGAAAACATGAAATTTATTATATTCCAATAAAATACAGTTATAGAAGGCAGAGATCTTTTCTGCTGAATTAATGTGAAGAAGTTATCTGTCCTGAGACTGCAAGCCTTAAGAATTGGAAAAGAAGGTGAACTACATTTCGCAGATAATATAATTTTATATCTAGTAAGTCCAAAAGAATCAATGCTAATATTAACACAATCAGTACCAGAACTAATAAAATAAATTGGAAAGTTAGCATCATATAAAATTTAATATGCAAAAATCAATTTCTCTTTTTTTTTTTTGGAATGAAGTTTTGTTCCTGTTGACCAGGCTAGAGTGCAATGGTGCGATCTCGGCTCACTGCAACCTCTTCCTCCCAGGTTCAAGCAATTCTCCTGCCTCAGCCTCCTGAGTAGCTGGGATTACAGGCGCCCGCCATCACGTCTGGCTAATTTTTGTATATTTAGTAGAGACAGGGTTTCACCATGTTGGCCAGGCTGGTCTTGAACTTCTGACCTCAGGTGATCCACCTGCCTTGGCCTCCCAAAGTGCTGGGATTACAGGCATGAGCCATCATGGCCGGCCTCAAAAATCAATTTCTATTACATATTCAACGAATTAGAAGATATAATGAAAGAGAATACTTCACTTATAAGGGCAATATAAATAATAAAATATATGAATAAATATAACAAAAAATGTGTAGAACAGTATGAAGAACAAAAATACTTCTGAAAAATACAAAAGTATAGGTGGTCCTTGACTTATGATGGTCTGACTTAACGATTTTTCAACTTGACCACAGTTTGAAAGTAACATGCTTTCAGTGAAAAGCATACTTTGAGTACTCACACAACTACTCAGTTTTTCACTTTCAGTGGAATATTCAATAAATTACAAGAGATATTCAACACTTTATTATAAAATAGGCTTTGTCTTAGATGATGTGGCCCAACCACAGGCTAATGTACACTTACATCTAATGTAAGTGTTCTGAGCATGTTTAAGGCAGGCTATGCTAAAGTATGATGTTTGGTAGGTTTGGATGCTTTTCTGACATATTATAAGTTTATCGGGCTATAACTCTATTGTAAGTTGAGGAGTATCTAATTGGAATATCCATGTTGTGTGACAAGACAATGTAGCATCATATAAATGTCAGCTCTCCCCAGGACAATATATAAATTTAATATGATTTTAATTTTTAAAAAGTTTTTTCCCAGCACTAGACAAGTTGATTCTAAAAATCATGTAGAAAAACATGCAAGAATACCTTAAAAAAAATCCCGAGGGGAAAAGAACGAGTGACCACTGGAAATAAACACTACTTAATATTAGTATATATCATAAAAAACCTCTGTAACTAAAATAATGCAGTATTAACACACGAGTAGCCATGTTGATGAACAAAACAGATTAAATGTTTAGAAAAAGATTCAAGTACATATGGTATATGAAGAAGAAGAGATATTTTCCAATACGTGGTGTTGGGACAATATGCTGGAGACAAGTGAATGGACCTTCTGAAAAATAAATTGAATCCATATCTTGCAACATTTGTGCTGCAAAGTCAAAAGCCAAATGACAAAGTGGGAAAAATATTTGCAGCCTTTATTATTGATAAATGACAAGGCTCCCTATTATGTCAAAAGAAAGCACACAAATATACAATAAAGATAAAACTTGATTTTGTAAAAATTTATTTTCAAGTTATGTTCACTGACAGGATCTAGAAGCAATGATTCCCCAATAGAAATGAGTGTACTTAGTCCCAGATTTTAGTTTCTAAATTGCATTATCTATTAATAGTACCAGAGTTCTTTAGATAAATGACTGATTGCAGTTCTGGGGTAGGGATAGTACCAGACGAACTCAGGACATTATAAGCATGGAAGTGCTCAAAGGCTTACTAGTTCATGTCAAAGACACAACAGCAGGAATGAATGGGCTCTCCTTTGCCAAATTAGGGGACAATTTGAACCACACACAAAAAATGTTAGAAAAGTAGTATAACAAATTGAATGAAAAAAAAACCCCCATAGTACTCATATAGAAAGAAAGACAGGAACCCAGGGAGGCGGTGGTGGTGGTGTGTGTGGAGGGAAGAAAACATTCGACTGAAGAATACCAGCCAATAAACATAAAGGTGATAACAGCACTAGAAAACACCATTTTGTATCCTCTGCCCACTACAATAGTTAGTTCAGGCCAGGATCATCAACGGACGCTGAAACTATGAAGTAGGCTTACTAAGCTCACTAAGTAAGGAACATACAGAAGGAACAAAGGAAGGCTGGGAACCAGATATTCACATAGCCTTAAAGTATCATTCCACATATTCACATAGCTTTAAAGTATCATTCCACAGATTATTTCAACAATTACAAAGAAAAATATTAATTTTTACAATGAAGAGATATGGTGTTCACCACCTTAATTAAGAACTAAACTTGACAACACCAAAAGTGGGACAAGCTGACATGATATGCACCTGATATGATGCAAACCATTTACAGGTACTTTTTAGATATTTTTCACAGTATTTTTGCCAAAAAAGTTTAGCCTGAATATAATCAGGATGAAATACATTCAAAATGTTGGACATTTAAGACAGTTGGTCCAGTCTGACTCTAAAAAGTCAATGTTGTAACAACCAAAAAAAGATTCTAGATTAACTGAAATTAAATGACATTAAAATGACAAGACAAGCCATTTAAGTATGAATCTGGACTGGATGCTGAATAAAATAAGCATGCAAACAAAAAACTGCTTAAGACTTTTTTTGACACAATTAGGGAAATCTAAATATAAACTGTTAATTAGATTAGAATCTTGGCTATTTTTCTTAGGTATGATAATGGTACTGTGGTTAGACAGTAAAATCTCCTTACTTTAGCAGATATCTGATGAAGTTTTGGGAAGGAAGAAGCAAATGCAAAATTAGGGGTTTTATTTTACATTTTTTCAATTTTTTATGGTTTAAAAAAATTTCAAAATATGGTTGGGGAATAATAGGCCCTGAATAGACATTAAATTATCTTATAGTAGGCAAACTGAATCTTCAACGGTTTTGCCTGAATAGACATTTAATTATCTTATAGCAGGCAACCCAATCTTTAACAGTTTCGAACACTGTAAAGTCTTCCACATAAGCAGAGTAATATGGTTTTGAGTTATTTTTTTTATTCATTCATTCATTCATTCATGATACAGGGTCTTGCTTGGTTGCCCAGGTTGGAGTGCAGTGGCATAATCATGGCTCACTGCAGCCTTGATCTCCTGGGCTCAAGTGATACTCCCAGCTCTGCCACCCGAGTAGTGGGACTACAGGCATGTACCACCACACTCAGCTAATTTTTTAATTTTTTTGTAGTAACGGGTCTCACTATGTTGCCCAGGCTTGTCTTGAATTCCTGGCCTCAAGCAATCTTCCTGCCCCAATCTCCCAAAGTACCAGGTGCCTGAACCACTGAGCCCAGCCAAAGTTCTTATTTTAAAAATGTCTCAGCATTATTAAAAGCAATTAGAAAACAAAGCACTCCTTCTCAACTCTGGTTTATTAGATCACCTTCCTAAAAATAAGAGAAAGCTAAAAAATTAATGCATGAATGAAAAAATATTACATATTTATATTCTACATGTTGATTGCTCTACTCAATAAATTTACTATGTTTATTGAAAAATAATAATTTTCTGGGAAAATTATTGTCCCAAATCAGAGGTATCAGTTATTTATAATTCTCCATGATTAGTATTTGTTCCTTTACAATTAGAAAAAAACACATTTCAAGGGATAATTTACTAGTATATGTCCTGACTCTGGGGCCATTTTGCATATATTACAAGAGTGGCTCTGATAATTGTTAGATATGTGATTTTGGAGCAGTTATTTGTAACTCACATCTCTGGGAAGACCTTCCTGGGCTATGCCAGTCTTTAATAATCTGTATTATTTATTTCCATATATTAGTCAAAAATAAAATTCACTGATAAAACGAATACATAAAGTTAGCAGAGATTTAACAGACTTCTAAACTAATGCCCAAATAATTGTGCTAACCAATAATCAAATACCAACTATACTAATTTCCACCTAAAACCATAAAGAGTTGCCTACAGTTTTTAGTATTTGATAAATTTCCTCAGTAAACTCTAATATGGACTGGAGTCTGTTCAAATCATATCCTTTGCGACATGCTCTAGATATCCTATCTGAGGCTAGTACGGTGTGTTCCTAATAAATTACACTGGCAGAGCCAACAAACTTCAATTCTGTATGTTCAATCCTTAAAATATAACTTAATATCTGTCTTTAACATTAATATTTTTTAATAATAATATTATAGATGGAAAGTAGATTGACAATAGATTAACATATAGATTTAACAATATGTTATGGACTGAAAATCAAAAGTACAAATATAACAAGGATAAGAAAGGTAAATTTATAATTTCAGCATTTCCTTTTTACTCAGATTTGTTATACTGCAGAATTAAAAAAAAAATACAAAAGAAGCTTCTTGTATTTTCTTGTTTCCTCCTTTTTTTCTTTACTGCCTTTTTGGGTAACAAACATTCAAGTTATCCACCTCATAGTCACTCCTAATAGTTCTTAGTTTCTTTTCACTAAATAGCCTCTTCCAGCTTATCTCATTAGCTCCCATGGGCTCAAATACCACACATATACCAATGACTCCTTCATCTGTACTTATACTCTAAGCCTGTATTCCAAAATACACTGTATAGTTCCTAGCACAGGGCTTGACTCACAGTAGGATATTTAATAAATGAGGTTCAAATGAATGAGTAAGCTATTAGATATTGTGTTTCAGAAATGCCATAATATCTTGTAGGCATTTCAAACTCAATATATCCAAAATACAATTCATTATCTTCTTCTCAATATTCCTATATTTCCTATTTTCATTTATGGATTGCTACCCACTCATTCACCTAAATTAAAAGCCTCTGGCACCCTCAAATTCTACTTGTTTTCTTTTCGCTCACATTCTAGACCTCCATGTTAATGATTTAACATCTCCACTCTCTTACTGCAACCCCCTTCTCCTACCTCAGTTATTAGATCACCTTTTAACTGGCCTTCCTAGCTGGAATGCCCTAACACATTTTATGATTCTTCTCGTCTTACAATTAGTTCACATACTGTCTTCTCTATGAGGTCTTATTATCTTCTCTAACACAGAATTTGTTACTACATCATCTGCCCTCTCTAGTACACTTCGTTCATTCCTTTTACAGCAAATATCAAACTATGCAATCCCATCTACCTACCTTTTTAAAAATAGGTCTCCAGTGAATACTAGCAGTGCTAGGGATGGGGCTGAGTTCTGCGCTTCATTTCTACAAGGTTCTGTACAATCTGGGCCCGCTGCTACCTCTCTGGATTTACTGTCTTCTACTTTCCTCCTTGTTCCCTCCAATCCAGCTATACTGACCTCTTTGCTGTTCAAACTGCATATCAAGTACAATCCTGTTCCAGGATCTTGGATGGGGATGCTATTCTCCCAAACAACTCAGTTTCCTAGCTTCTTTCCTTGCTTCCTTTTTTTCCTAGCTTCCTTTTTTCCAAGCTCCCTCCCTTCCTTCCCTCCCTCCTCCCCCGCTTCCCCCTCTCCGTCCCTCCCTCCCCCTTCCCCTCTTTCTCCCTTCTCCCTTCCTTCTCTCCCTCCTTCCTCCCTCCTTCCCTTCCTCCCTTCTTCCCTTCCTCCCTCTCTTTCTCTCTTCTTCATCTAAATTTTGCTTAATTCTCAGTTACCTTGTGAAGCTTTCCTCGACCACCCCATTTAAACATTTAAACAGCAACCTAACCCTACTCCTCAGGTACAACTCCCTTCCCTGCTTTGTCATTATACTGTTTTTATTTAGCAGCCCTCTGTATCTATGGGTTCTGCATCCATGCATTCAACCAGCCATGGATTGAAACTATTCAGAAAAGAAATGCATCTGTACTGAATACACAGTCTTTTTCTTGTCATTATTCCCTACGCAATACAGGACAACAACTATTTACATAGCATTTACAATGTATTAGGTATTATAAGTAATCTAGAGATGATTTAAAGTATATAGGAGGATGTACATAGGTCATATCCAAATACTGTCCATTTTATATTAGGGACTTGAGCACCCAAGGACCTTGCTATCTACAAGGGGTCCTGAAACCAATTCCCCAGATACTGAGGAATAATCAGACTACATTTGCTTCATGTCATTCTCCACTAGAAGGTAAGCTACATAAAGATGAGAAGTTTTACCAGTTTTGTTCACTGATACCTTCAGAGCACGTATAAAAGTGCCTGGGACACTGTAAGTATGCACTGGGTACTTACTGACTGTATAAATGATCTTGCACTCCCAGTACCTGCATGTGTAAAAATCAAACATCTTTTTAAGTAAAATAAAACCCCCCCAAAAGTATAAAGTTAAAACAAGAAGGGATTTAATGATGGAAAACATTTTTTTGGTGTATTATATTGGTGTGGTATTGAGAATGTGAGATGGCATGAACCCATTTTTCCAGGTCTTTCCATAAAACAGACATTTTAAATTCTAGGGAAAACTTTTAAATTTAAACTTTGAACATAAGCATGATGATTTAGAAAAAGTTTTCCATATCCAAAGCAAAGAGAAGTCATTTAAAAAAATATGCTTATTATGTTATTAATTTTTTCCCTATAGTAGTTCAGTGAACATTAAGTACATTAATTTGCCTGTTATAGGTGCATTTATAACTGCCTTTTACATTTGCTTTTAAAGTGTTTTACTTTCATCTCTTCATTAAATCTTCACTTCAAAATCAGACTAAAAAGACTGAGATAACATTATGCCTCATAATGTCACTAACAAAGGAGGGAAAAAAAGGAAAAGAGGACTCCCACAAAAAAACAAGCTTCACTGATTCTGAGTTGGCCAAAACAAAACACCTGTTCATGCTCTATATTTCTCAGACAAATTTAACAGCAATGAGATATAAAAGACTTGATTCTTTTTAAAAAAGTGGCAAGTATATACAATAACACATACACATACAAACACACCCACATAGACATTGATATGATATACAAACACAACCACATAGACATTAATATGAAATAAACTGGAGTCCTTTACAAGTATAAACTCACTTATTCTCAGAATATTGCAAGATCCTTGGGAGACAGATTTGAAAAAAGCATATTAATTAATTAAGGTCATTATATGACTTGTGACACATGAGCCTTACAAAAGGCCAGCAACAAAATCCAGATTCCGAGTTCTAAGCTATCATTTAGAGAACTAAATAGATGATATTGTTGTATATTTCATGGGCAAGATAAACTTCTAAACAGTGCCATAAAACTACGTCCACTTTATAAGGATGATACATGTAATCGGATTTACTCCCCTGTCTGCACTGCCACAGTGTTTTATATGAATGTCCTGTTGAATTTACCACCATCATATTATAACTATTTCTTTGCCTGCTGGACTCCCCAGATAGACTGGAAAGCCTTTGAGGGCTTTCATCTTCCATTTCTCACAGTGCCTGGCAGGGTCTCTATCATACCGTAGGCTCTCCATAAACAATGCTTGATGAACTGCTTCAATTAATTTTTGAAAATATTAAAAACGTTTTTATTTTTTAAATTGAATAACAGTTTTCATTAGAGTACTTCTATTAAAATGTAGTATTTCTGGTTCTTCTCAAAAAAAGGATGGAAACCAGTCAGAAATCGTTCTTAACTTTTATTCCTTATGAATTACAGTTGAATGCTTTCTTAGAGAAAGTTGAGGAAAAAAGTAAATTGTCTGAAGTAAGAACAATGTTCTGAAAAAAGTAAATTGTCTGAAGTAAGAACAATGTTCCACTTTTTACTTATTAACCATTTATAACACAAAAATCTCTTACGTTATTTAAAAAAAAAATGACCAGTCACGCATATAGTCATTTGTCACTTTCCATATTTCTCAATAGCTTTGCTCTCACACTGGTAGGCAAGTTGCTGACTAAGAACAACACAGTGATTCTTTACATTTTCATTCACTTTTCATTCAAGGAAAAGGCTTCTTTAAAATGTGCATTTAAAATTCTAGAAAATACAAATCAACATTATCTCTAAGTCTCTATCGTTACCAGATGGTATGGTTCCTAAACCTAATTTCCATTGTTAGTTAATGTCTTCAATAAGTGACGATATTCATTTCCAGAAAACATTACCAGTAAATTCTATGATATCACAGACTGTTCACTATCCAGACCAAACTGACTAAACCACAAAATGCAAAAGTATGCACTTCACTTCTGTAAGGGAAACCTTAGGGCTATTCTGAGCATAGTTTTAGCAGATTATGGCCTGACTAAGAGTAAATGACTAGAGTAAGTAAGATTATGACCTAAGAGTAAATGAGAGCTTAATTAGATAGCCTCCTTCTTCTGAATTTCCAGAGCTTTCAGTAGACACAAACTAAAATGTTTGAAAACTAAAAATTTCTCGTCACAGATTTTAGTTTTTAAAAAGTTACTTTGAGACATAGGGATTTACAAAGAAAATAATTTTTTTTTTTTTTTTTTTTTTTTGTGATACAAATGCTATTTCATTTCTCCCCCAGAGGAGGAAACACGAAGAGCTGCTTGCATGGTTCCAGGCAGTGCCCATCCTAAGCAAAGTTAGTTTAAAAAAAAAAAAAAAAATTATTTTTTAAAAATTGGATCATTTACCACAGAATCACAGAATATAATGGCTGAAATGAACACTGATGTGAAATATGGGACACTGAGTATATATTAATAAATTGGAGAAAAAGACCTTTTATTTTAACCGTGAATTAAAATACTTCTCATTATCAGAAATGTGTCCAACATTTTGTATATATAAATATACACCATAATAGTGAAGAACTAAAGATGGCTTAAAATTATGATTCCTTCCTTCCTTCCTTCCTTCCTCCCTCCCTCCATCCATTTCCTCCTTCCCTCCTTCCTTTTTTTTTTTTTTTTGGACGTAGGGTCTTGCTCTGTCACCCAGGCTAGAATGGAGTGGCAGGATCATGGTTCACTGTAGCCTCAATCTCCTGGGTTCAATCGATCCCCCTCTGCCTCAACCTTCTGAGTGGCTGGGACCACAGGCATGTGCCACCACTCCCGGATAAGTAAAAAAAAATTTTTTTTTTTTTTTAAAGAGACAGGGTCCCACTATGTGGCCCAGGTTGGTCATGAATTCCTAGGCTCAAGTGATCACCTGCCTCGGCGTCCCAAAGTGTTGGGATTACTGGTGTGAGCCATCTTGCTCAGCCAGAACAGGATACTCATTTTCTTCAAAGGCATGTATTAAGTGTATTATCAGAAAAAAAAAAAGTTATAGAAAAACATATTTTAAAATCTACATATTTGGAAATATATTTTACAACATTTTGTATGACCAATTATCTTAAAAATTGAACTGTCCATTTCAATTTGAGATTACAAAATTATAAAATGCATTTTATGGTTGATAGTAAACTATATTAATGTAGTCATATTCTCAAACTATAAAAAAAAAAGTTACACCTGGTCATAATAATTGAGCTATTTTATAACCAACCCTCTCACCTGTTGCAGCCATATAGCATTGTTGTAATTCTTCCTTCAATTCTCACCTTTGAGTAAACTGATTACTGAGCTCCCTTTACCCTAGAGGCAAAGCAGTGAGTTGCAAAACATTTACTACTTTCACCATGGTATAAATTATGTTCCAATAAAGTAGTTGAAACCTTTAAAGTCTTCTACTTTATATAATAAAAACCACTTATTGAAATGTTTTCAACAATATGCCTAAAAGTTATATTTAGAAATAATACATATGTACCACAGGAATACAGATTTTAACATAAGACATTTACTAGGTTTAGTTCTAAGAACACAGTGCTTTCCCATTCTAAAATTTAGTGGGAAGTTAGATAAATTTAAAATTAAAAGGTTCAATGATTAAAGTAGTTCTGAATATAGTTATAAAGATACAATGTATTATTCCTGTTGCACTAAGACAAACAAATTTTGGTATTTAAAAACTTTCACTTGTAGTAAACATTTTCCTGTCCTCTATTTTCAAACTACACGTCACTGAGATGAAATAATAACTTGCTCAAGTCACAGCATTAAGCAACAGAATCTGGATCTAAATACAAATGCCTCTGACCTCTGGCTAAGTGCTACCAGAATCTCACATATTTATTTAAATAGGAAAAATTAGACACTTCTAGAGTCCCTATTCAAGTTAACCAAAATTGCTTATTAATAACATCTTCAAAATCATGATGATGAAATACCACCACAAAATCTTCAACATTTAGGCAAGTTTTATTATTAAATGTGTTACTTGTATTTGGTTTTTTAACTGGTAATCTATTCTTTATATTGTAACACCTGATTTGTTGGGAGTCAGATAATGAAGTGGATTTTATAAACCTGCACTGGCCCATATGGTACCTACTGGCCAGATGTGGTTTTTAAAATGTAAATTGGCCAGGCATGGTAGCTCACGCCTATAATCCCAGCACTTTGGGAGGCTGAGGTGGGCGGATCACCCGAGGTCAGGAGTTCAACACCAGCCTGTGCACCATGGTGAAACCCCATCTCTAGTAAAAATAAGAAAATTAGCCAGGCGTGGTGGTGGGCACCTGTAGTCCCAGCTACTTGGGAGGCTGAGGCAGAAGAATCACTTGAACCTGGGGGACGGGACGGAGGTTGCAGCGATTTGCGATCACACCACTGCACTCCTGTCTGGGTGACAGAGCAAGACTCCATCCCCCCCACCCCCTAAAAAGTAAATTAATTAAAATGAAATAAAATTAAAAATTTAGTTCCTATGTTATACTAGCCTCTAGCTACCATAATGGGCTGTGTACATCTACAGTTCAGAAAAGAGGTATGGGTTGAAGATAAAACATTTGAAAATCACTGACATATGAGTTTTATTTAAAGTCATGAGATCACTAAGGGAGTGGGCAAATACAGGGAATAAAACAGGGTCAAATTGCAGTGAAACAATCTTATAAGACATGGAAGAAAAGAGGAAGAATTAGCAAAGGACAATGAAGAGTGCCTAAAGAGATAAGAGGAAAACCAAGAGAATGTGGTATCCCAGAAATCATGTATTTAGAAGTGATCAAATGTGTCAAATGCTGCTGATAGGTGAAGATAAGAACAAAGAATTGACCACTAGAATTAGCAATGAAAAGGTCCCTTTTGAGCTTGAGAAGAAGAGATTAGAGATTTCAACAAATTTACAGAAGACGGAAAACGATTAGAAACATCTGTCTGAATACACTGTTGGAGAGTTGTAGTAGATACAGAAGCCATCTGACGATGAAATCTGTGAATTTGGAATCAGCATATTTGGAAGGGGGAAAACCTGAATGAAAACCAGGAGAAGTAACAGAAGATTCATTTGTACAATACCTAAGCTAAACAGGCTGTGAAATCCCCAGAAAATGAAGGATGCCCAGCATTAACAGTCCGCCACAAAACAAAAACAAAAACAAAACAAACCACAGTGGAATTGTCTCTAAAAATAATAGCATGAACCATCTGGGAAGCATGTAGCCTTCTTAGTGTGGATATGCTGTCCCAGTTATACTCATTTTGGCAACTTGCATGACAGTATCATGTGGGCCCATTCACTTTACTTGTTTACCCTAAACATAAGCTGCCAGTTAATTTGTGCTAGCCATGTATATGAAGTTTTCAATATACTTTCTGCTTAGGTGAAGAAAACAGTGAGATTGTAGAGCCATTCTCAGAACAGAAGAAGAAATCATATTTGTACCCAGTTCTTTATTTTTAAAGAGACACTAAGGATCATCAGATATATAAGGAAAAACCATTGGCATGAAAGAAAAACATAGGATACATAAACAGATTAAAAAAAAAAAACAACTGAACACAGAGGAAACATCGATTGATTTAGGAAGGTATAATGGCAGCCAGAAAACATCAATACAAGAAAAAACAAAACAAAACAAAATATATAGGACATGAAATGAGACAGAAGACTGAAATATAGACGCATATAGACACTTCTTTCAGGGAACTCCTGGCAATGATTATATTTCTGTTACACATGTAAATAGCTTACATATTTTACCACATAAGTTTGAGGCTGAGTATCTTCCCTGAAATTAGATTGTATATTTCAGAGCCATACAACAGCTCTGTCCAATTGTGCCTAAACTCTCAAAAGTTTTACATTTGATCTTTTTTAAAAAGATGCTATATGCAAATAACTTCTCTAAGTCTTTAAATTAAGAAGTTATCATATATCGACGGGAAAGCTTTGGAAAAAGTAAACATCAGAATTCTATAAAATAAAAATTAAATGATCTAGCTCATACTTTGGCTATGGTAGTATTAAATTATGTAGTTTTCATATTCATTAACTCAATAAGATCTCATCTTAATTTCCTGTAGTTCATGGTCTTCCATTGCTTGCTTTTTATTTTTCATTGTTGATATAATTATTTCACTTTTAAAATTTATCTATGAGGAAAATGCTACAATATTCTTTGATAACTGAATTTAGAAGGTTTTTAAATGAAATACATCAATTTGCAAATAAATGTGACTGACGAAGAAAAGCTTACACTAAGTTTTCTATTTTTAACAGATAGGGAAAAAAGTTGAAATTATGAGACTGGAACCATATGTGTCATATAAATATCATACAAAATAGCTTCTTACAAGATAAATGGCTAGGAAACAGCGAGCAGATTCAAGCTCATTTGACTCTGTTAATTTAAATAAGCAAAGTTTGCATTCACATTCTCCCCTCAGACAGCATTAGGAGAAATTTAATATCCCAACAGGGACACTAACTGCATATCCCTGTACATGAAGAACCATTCATTAAGAACATTAATATTCACTAGAGTTAATAAAAATGATTCTTAAATTAAGAAATGACAAGTGTGAAAGCATATTTTAAATTATTAACATGTTTAGAAACACAGGTTCAAGTGGCAGTTATCATTAAAGATACAGGGGCTTTCATCACAAGTGATGAGTAAGTTTTGTTTGTTTGTTTGTTTTTGAGATGGAGTCTCACTCTGTCGCCCAGGCTGGAGTGCAGTGGCACAATCTCAGCTTACTGCAACCTCTGCCTCCTGGGTTCAAGTGATTCTTATGCCTCAGCCTCGCCGAGTAGCTGGGATTACAGACACCTGCCACCGTGCCCGGCTAATTTTTGTATTTTTAGTAGAAAGGGGTTTCACCATGTTGGTCAGGCTGGTCTTGAACTGACCTCAAGTGATCCGCCTGCCTTGAACTCCTGACCTCAAGTGATCCACCCGCCTCGGCCTCCCAAAGTGCTGGGGTTACAGACATGAGCCACCACACCTGGTCTTCAAGTGAGGAATAAGTTTTAATATTTAGTAGATTAAGTATAGTTAATCTACTTCAGATCATTGCATAGTTACTTAGTATAATACTGATACAGGATATTAAAATGACTCCTTATACTTCAATGTACCGATCAAATATCAATTTTAGAGAATCCAATCATAACAGTAAGAAATCCTAACAAACGAAGGATTTGTGGAAGGAGAATATAAAATAGTCATGCTAAAGGAAAAATCCATGTGATTAACAGAAAAATCCAAATATGGCAACTGTCACATCTCCAAGATTTTTGTGTTGATTGGAGGCTAGAGAAAGGGTATGAAATGAAATCAACATTAGCTTTAGGAGTAATTCTTGGTCCTCAGTAGATTAGATGGAACAGAATTCAGATGATTAAGGAAGTCTGACCACCTCCCTGACATATATAAGTTTTCATCCTGTTGTCTTCATTTTTATCATAACTCTTTGTTTTTTTTTCAAATTAAGCTACCTTTGCTGAATTAATGCTAGAGAAATTAAAGGTAATAGTAATAACCTACATTTGGTTGCTTATGCACTTAAAAAGTGACTTCATTGTGCTTGTCATCACATTAGATCACTGTAACAGCATTTTTGAAAAGCAGGAAATGAAGCATTAGAACCTACATTTTACATATGAAAAACTTCAGAAGCTGTTCCCCCTCCTCAACCCTAGAGTCCACAGCCCTTTTTTTTTTTTTTTGAGACGGAGTCTTGCTGTCACCCAGGCTGGAGTGCAGTGGCGCGATCTCGGCTCACTGCAAGCTCCGCCTCCCGGGTTCCTGCCATTCTCCTGCCTCAGTCTCCCAAGTAGCTGGGATACAAGCGCCCGCCACCTCGCCCGGCTAGTTTTTTGTATTTTTTAGTAGAGACGGGGTTTCACCGTGTTAACCAGAATGGTCTCGATCTCCTGACCTCGTGATCCGCCTGTCTCGGCCTCTCAAAGTGCTGGGATTACAGGCTTGAGCCACCATGCCCGGACACAGCCCTCCTCTTTTAAAGGGGGACTGATTCTTTTAAAACTCGATTCAGAAATCAGTGTCTTTAAATTCTTCCTTAACTTACCCCAGACACGTAAGTCTGAGTTAGGCTTTAATATATTCACAAAATTTTTTACCATTGTTATGATGTTATAGCATTTACCAATGGGAGAACACTGATCACACTGCAGTGAATAACTGTCTACTTCTAAGAAAAAACTATCGACTCTTGAAGGCAGGGTCTATAATTTTTAATCTGAATAACTAGCACTAAACATATCATCTGGCCTACTGCAAGCAGTTCAGAAGTTGAATACATCAAGTGGTTTCTGACTGATAAAGGCTGAATTAGAAATTTGGTGTTAATTCCTAATCCGAAGCTCATTCCTCCACATATCAGTGCTTCTGTCAATAAACAATTGTAACAAAACATTTTTGGTAAAAAACAAACAAACAAAAAAACCAAAAGCACCCTTTCTCCCACTTTGATGTTATGTACTATATAAAAGTGTTTTTTCTTTTTCTTTTCTTTTTTTTGAGATGGAGTTTTGCTCTTGTCGCCCAGGCTGGAGTGCAACGGTGTGGTCTCGGCTCACTGCAACCTCCGCCCCCCAGGTTCAAGCAATCCTCCTCAGTCTCCTGAGTAGCTGGGATTACAGGTGCCCACCACCACACCCGGCTAATTTTTGTAATTTTAGTAGAGACGGGTTTCACCATGTTGGCCAGGCGGGTCTTGAACTCCTGACCTCAGGTGATTGGCCCACCTCGGCCTCCCAAAGTGCTGAGATTATAAGGTGTGAGCCACCCCTCCTGGCCCTTTTTCTCTCTTTTTTTTTTTTTTTTTGAGACAGGTTCTTGCTCTATCTCAATCTCCAGGGCTCAAGTGATCCTCACATCTCAGCCTCTTGAGCAGCTGGGACTACAGGCACATGCCACTACACTTGGCTAACTATTTTGTATTTTTTGTAGACAGAGCTTCATCATGTTGCCTAAGTTGGTCTCAAACTCCTGCGCTCAAGTATCTCCTGCCTCAGCCTCCCAAAAGTGCTGGGATTACAGGCATGAGACACAGCACCTGGCTGAAAAGCATTTTCTTAAGGGAGGAAAAACTACAGGTTGCAAAATGGAATTACATGAAGTACCTCAAGATGTTCTGATGTCTCTGGGGATTATGATCTTAGAGATGGTCAAATTCTAAGAGAAACAGAGGCTAGCAAATGGAGTTCTGTTGTTACTTTTGCTCTATTTTAACATCTGTGGAATAAAGGATTGTTCCCCCACTGAACCCATGCCCTATTGATTTTGGCCAGATTACACAGATGACAGAGTACTTTGATTTTAATCATCTGAAAATCTCAATGTTATCTCATTACATGACAAAGATGGGTTAAGGATGGTACTCACATAGAAAGCTAAAGTTTGGAAAGTTAAGTGTTCTAGTGGATTATCCAAGTTTAAGATGCTTGACAACTTTCTTCTTGAAATTTACTTCATCTTAATGTCTTTTTTGGCATGCTTCTAAAAATGTTATATCCATGATTTGTCTCTTTGACATGTTCTTTTTCCTATAATCATCACTTAACAAATTTTATTAAGTCATGTCTTAAAATAAGATATCTTCCATTCTTTTGGCAACAAAACAAATTGCATAATTTCAAACTAAAAAAAAAAAAAAAAATCAAAAAAGCCTCCCATAACCTCATAGTGTTTATTCTCCCAATATTTTATGAGTTTCAAAGTATTAAACGTATTGTGTTGATTCTGATAATTCTATGAAGTAGGAAACATGGAGACATTTATTCAAAGAGAGAAAGCGAACTACCTAACAAAACAGTTAGGAAGTGGTGGGATCCCAGGTCAGGCTCATTTCTTCTGGCTGGCTGACCCTGAGTCTAGTGCTTTTTCCACCATAATATACATGTATTGAATTCAGCAAAGTGACCGGAAAACAAATTCTTGCCATTAAAAACTGCACAATAAAAACATTTTTGATTATTTTTAGTGCCAAAAAACACATTTCAGGGCATGTGTCTATAGAAGTCAGTTAATTTTGTAGATTACCTATTTAATCTACAATAGTGAATTAATGCCTTTCACCTATCTTACCACTTGAAATACTGGAATTATGGAAGTTTGAAACCAGAATTAAATCAAACATTCTTTTTCAATTAACAGTTTAAAGTTCATGAAGTAATACTAACAGAAAGCCCTGCCAATTCTGATGAGATGAGAAAGTCTTTGAAGCTCATTTTACCTTCCTTAAAATGGAAACCCCCTTTTACCATCAGCTGTGTTTATTGAGAGTCATTCTAAATACTAATTTTTGCCAAAATGTTTTTTCTTTGAAATACAAGAATCATCATGTTTCCAGCTTAGATGTAATCTACCTTCTACAATAGCTTATACAAGAATATCACAGAATCTCTGGTGAAATTATGATCCAGGATTCATTTCACATTTTAGTTGTCTAAAAAGTTTTACATTTCTCTATAAAAAGTTAAAACTTTAATATACTAAAATCTTAAAAACAATAAAAAATTTAACTGGAAAAATAACTCTCAATTTTAAGAGTTAGTCAAGGGAATATAAGTATATACTTTCAAAGACACACAAAATGAATGAAAAAATGCAGTTCTTCGAGCAGGTGCGGTGGCTCATGCCTGTAATCCCAGCACTTTGGGAGGCCAAGGTGGGCGGATCACGAGGTCAGGAGATCAAGACCATCCTGGCCAACATGGTGAAACCCTGTCTCTACTAAAAATACAAAACTTAGCTGGCTGTGCTGGTGGGTGCCTGTAATCCAAGCTACTTGGGAGGCTGAGGCAGGAGAATCATTGGAATCCGGGAGGTGGAGGTTGCAGTGAACTGAGATCGTGCCAGTGCACTCCAGCCTGGGTGACAAGAGCGAGGCTTTGTGTTAAAAAGCACAAAATATGGCCCGGAGCAATGGTTCACGCCTGTAATCCCAGCACTCTGGGAGGCCGAGGCGGGCGGATCATGAGGTCAGGAGATCAAGACCATCCTGGCTAACATGGTGAAACCCCGTCTCTACTAAAAAATACAAAAAATTAGCCAGGCGTGGTGGCGGGTGCCTGTAGTTCCAGCTACACGGGAGGCTGAGGCAGGAGAATGGTGTGAACCCAGGAGGCGGAGCTTGCAGTGAGCTCAGATTGTGCCGCCGCACTCCAGTCTGGGTGATACAGCAAGACTGTCTCAAAAAAGAAAAAAAAAACAGTCCTTCAAATATTATTCAACATGTATAAGCACAAGAGTTAGTCTGACAGATCTCTTAACCAATACCAGTCACTGACTAACTTTATGATTTTGTTTAAATCAAATATTTTCACTGTGAAGGAAAATAGGACATGGCAAAATATTAGATTAAATGGTTGGTTATAAAGTTTAACATAGTTTTACAGGGTCTAACGGAGAACACAAATAAAATTTGGAGAAGGCAGAAGCTACTGATAGTTTTAAAAAATCATGTCATCCCTATCACCACACTATAAGTTTACAATTAATAAAGATAATATGAAGAGTGTATGAATAAAGTCATATTAATAAAATGATTCATTTTCTTTTGTTTGACTCAATTTATCTATTTAATATGAATTAAATTTAATTTAGAGCAATGCTGTGAAAATATATACAAAGTCCATAAAATGAAATATGCTGTCCTTCAAAATATACACATGCAAAGATGATACAACTACCCCATTGCCAGTAGTAACACTTCCTGCTAATTTCTCTCCCCTGCCTACCCATAACAGTGATTGATTTTTATTACTGAATAATCCACATTTTAAAACTTAGTTCTATAGCAAGCTTGTCCAACCCACGGGCCATGTAATGAATCTGAATGCGGCTCAACATAAATTCATAAACTTTCTTAAAATATTATGAGTTTTTTTTGTGTTGTTGTTGTTGTTTTTAAACTCATCGTTAGTATTAGCGTATCTTATGTGCTGCCCCAAGACAAGTCTTCTTCCAATGTGACCCCAGGAAGCCAAAAGATTGGACACCCCTGTTCTATAGCAAGGACTCTTGAGATGGTTGAGTGTAATCTGGATTCAGATAAAATAACACAGAATAAAACTTCTCTGTACAGAACCTGTTGATTTGACTGGAGACTACATACCATAATTACTGGAAATCAAACTTAAAAAAAAATCTAACAACTGACAAACAGAATTATATTTAAAGGTCAAAGAAAGATATAAGTTCATTAATCCTCAGGAAATAGGATGTCCTCCTTGACACCTCAGTCTCAAAAACCCCACCTTTTCCAAATAGTTATACTGCTTATATTATTACTTTCCAATATATCTTAGAACTCTAAAGCTAGTAAAAAAAGAAGGTAATACTCATAGCCAGAGGGCCCACTTGGCAATGTGGCAGGACAACAAATGAAGGAGTGGCTCTAGACACAGTCTCCCTGAGGGCTGTGAGCAGGAGGCCCACTTCACCTCCCTAAACATGTACCATCGTCCAGGAATAGGCAGTTAGGTATGGTGAGGATGAGAAGTACTGAGCTAGACATGACTGCCCCTAGCTATGAGAATTCTAACATGTCAGCCTCTCTGATTCTCAGTTTCACTGTACAGAAATTGAGTAATAGAAGTTTTAAGGTCGCAGAAGCTCTAAAATGATTTCACTCCCCATAATTTTCATGTTTACTCTACTTTTCAGAGAGTTTTGTTGATGATCAAATAAGGATATATATAAGAAAGCACTTTATACATTTTCATACAAATGCAAGTTGCTGTCATTGTTTTATATTGTTTTTATCTTTATTACACTAGAAAAGTATGGAAACAGTTTTGATATACAATATAAGATGCTTACTACATGGTGAGGCATTCAGATGGGCTATGCCCTAAAATTTAACAAAAATGTTAAAATTATATTTTTTCTTATAAAAATTACTCAGGGAAGATGCTATAGTTTTAATTTTTATAGGATTATCTGATTTGTTAAGAACTTAGACTAATAGCTTAATGAACAGTTCTTAAAATAAGCATCTCATAGGAATTGTATCCAGCTTTTCTGGATACAAGTAACCTATTCCTCATACAGATGCCAGCTGTATTCAAAGAAAAAAAAACATTTTAGAATCCCTTTCATATTCATTCCTTAGATAATTCTTTTACCTAGAGCAGCAGTCCCCAACCTTTTTGGCACCAGGGACCAGGTTCATGGAAGATCATTTTTCCATGGACTGGGGGCAGGGGATGAGGAAAGGTGAATGGTTTTGGGATAAAACTATTCCACCTCAGATCAGGCATTAGATTCTCATAAGGAGCTCACAACCTAGATCCCTACATGCGCAGTTCATAATAGAAGCTAATAATGTCGCTGATCTGACAGGAGGCAGAGTTCATGCAGTAATGCTCCCAGCTCCACCACTCACCTCCTGCTGTGCACCTGGGGGTGTGTGTAGGGGGTTGGGACCCCTGATCTAGAGAATAAAATGTGAATTCCTCAGTGCGGTATGATTTGACCCAATCTACCTCTGCAAACTTAGTTCACCTTAAACACATTCATCTCACCTTTTCCAGTTAAACCAAGGCTCAAACCACTCCCTAGCCATACCAAGCTCTCTTCTAAGTACTGTTAAAGAAAAAAATTATTCAATGATGCTTGTTAAAGCACAGTAAGAAAGACTTTATTCAGGGCTACTGCAGTAGGCACAGGGACTACTGCAATGGGATTTTGTAGCTGGGGAGAAAGATTGGCTGAACTCCAAATACAGCATGGGCAAGTGGGAAAGAGGGAAGTGGAGAGAAAAGGAGTAATCATGAATGGCTCCTAGTTATCCCTAAACAACTGTGTGAATGGTGCTGTGTACTGGGATTAGGAAGACTTGGTAGTAGGGGAAGTGGAGGTGGAAGGAAGGGTTTTTGGGGCAAAAAAACCAAGAGTTCTATTTGAACATATAAAGTTTGAGAATGTTTTAGCTCTCCTATCCCTCTTTATTCTGGTGATACTTTGTTTACACTGTGATTTCAGAATCTGTCACATTCTGACTTAATTTGGTGCATACTTACTTGTCTCCCTAGCCAGACTAGAGGTTCCTGAAGGCAGAGACTGTAACATTTACTCCACATGCTAAATAGAGGGCCTTAAACAAAGTGGTCACTTAAAATGATTTTAGAATGAATAAATGAAGTATTCTAGAAATTGTGAGGAATACAAACCAAAGAGAGAAATGCTTACTTTTCTAGTAGTCTCCATTACCTAGAACTCATCTTGCATGAGATCAATAAAAGTTACAACGGAACATAAACCCACTTCAGAGTCTAGCACTGCAGCATGTAAACCCACTTACACATATATAAAATCAACCCTTACTCTTACGTCTCCTAGCATGAGCGCTACTGGGCTCATACTTACTAGCTCTGTGTAAATAGTTTTCTTTTATACCGTCTAAAGGCAAACATCGACAGATGTGACTTGCATATTTCAGATAGGTTTTCAGTGAGATTTTTATTTTTAAACATTCTATTTACATGATTTGTTTTTGTAGTTATGTATTTCAGATTCTAATAGATTATTTTTACTATCAACACTTAATTATTTAATCACTTTACAAACTGATTTGAACAATGAATAGAATCACAGAATTTTTAAGACAGAAACTCACCAAAGCCAGAGAGCCCTCACTTATTTGGAGGGATGAGAAAACTCTGGCCTGAAGAAACTGCTCAAGACTCCACATTTGGAAATAGAGTTAGATCTGAACACCAGCTCACCTGGTTCCTAAGGCAGGATTTTTTTTTCATAAACACTGGCTTCTTAATAAAAGAGATTAATTTGGCCATTTTGAGATTGACCACATATTATGCTTTTGTAACTTTTCTGTTCAGTGATATCTCAATGACATTTCTAAGAAAGCTATGCCTTAAAATGCGGTTAGGCATATTAGTAACCAAATGGCTTAATCGTCATGCTTCTGAGATAGTATGTGCAGGGATATAAATATCTCTTTTATGGTCTACATGGCCATGGAAACTGAAGTGAAATGGAGCCAATCCTATGTATAATCATGAAGTTTGAAAGGCTTGCCTTTATCATATAAATGATGATAAAAATTTATTTTTTCATTTATAAAAAATGAAAAAAAGTTTTTGTATTTATTATCTATACCTTGCTGGCAGACAGACATAAGATACTGCTTAAATGAATTTTAAACAATATATTAACTCAATCAGATATTTACCTTCTAAGCTTTTAATCCTGAATTGTGGAATGAAAAGTTTGTTCCCAGAGAGTTGGTAGGGACAGAGTGGTGGAGAGAGCTTCCCTCCCTCCTAGTTATAAAAATGACAAGGTCTGAAGCCAAGCCAAGTATCGATTTAGGGTGAAGAACAATCTAAAGAGGTAGTATATGATGCAGCTCCACTGGAAATAACAACGGCCAACACTATCACTTTAGTTTCTGGCAGATATCTGGAACGCTACAAATTAAACATTTCTAAGGTTTGAGATAATTGTTACTAATTATTATAGTGACTTGAAATTAGATTTCAAAGTAGTTCAAAGTTAGCTTACACATATTCGTCATGTTTACAATATAAATATGTTATATTCATATAGTACCTTATGCTTACAGTGTTTTCATATGTGTAATCTCATTTAAACTTCAACAATACATAATGTGAATATCATTCTCAGTTTTCAAATGAAGAGCCTAAGGTTTGCAGGTAATAAGGGTTATAAAAGGCACAGCCGGGGTTGAGCATAAGAGTTGTGAATCCAAGTATTTTCTCACTATAATATGTAACCTACACAGCAATATTAAAATAACTTGTATATGTAAGTTCCTAATACTTTCAAGGTAACAAAGTGGTACATATTGTCCTCAAATTTCTAAGTAAATTATGTTGATCTTCTCATACTCAAATTTTTTTCATATAATTTTTGTAAAAGATAATTGTTTTGTTATTTTCAGCTTTCTTACCTTTCTAAAAATTCAGCAGTAGAAAAAATACTGTCAAAAACATACAGCTAATGAAAAGAAAAAGTCACCTTTCAATACCACAAACATTTCTCACTTAGATGTTTTTCCTTTGATATCCTTTAAAAACCTTATTGAAACTCATTTAAAATATTAGTCAAAACAATTGTATAGTTCACTTCAGTGATTCAGTATAGTTTTCTAACAAGCTTTTTTGCATATTTTGTTAATTTGCCATTTAATGGGATGTGACATCGCTACAGGTTACATCCTATTTCTGCCAAAATGTACTTTACCTTGGCTTTCCTTGAAATGAATTATAACATGGGATTATCCATCTATGATGAGTTCTTTAACTGGGAAACTGAATCAGACTTAACATCATACAGGTTTAAAACTCACGTGTTTTGCTGGTTTTAAATTATTATCTGTTAACAGCACATAGGTTCAGTGTATCTACCGTTACCAAATTCAAACTTACTTTTGAAATAACCTTGGTGCTTTTAAGGTCAAAAAAGATGCTAGAATAGAATTTGTCGAGTGTGAAAACTGACCATTATGAGCTTTATTTCTAAAGAAATAAGTGATATTCATCAACAAAACGAGCATCTATCTGAACATTTAAAAGAACTGTCAAAGTAAGAAAGGGGCTCACCGGTCTGAGTGAAACCAAACTGATGTAGAATCTCTTGAGCGGTCAGCATGTTTGACTGCTTTAACTTAGACTGTTGTGAGGAGACTGCTGGTGGTGAAGTAAATGAGAGATCTTTGTTGACCTGTATTAGGAAAACAAATCAGAAACTACAGTGTAATTTCCTGGATTACTGATGCAAAAACTTGATGAGAAATATTTGCTTATTATACAAACCAGGACACATGATAGGTCAAAAGGAGTGGTAATCACGTACATGGTTAGTTTGTAAAGTTTACAAAAGAGAATCATTTTCATCAAGGAAAAAATATAATAGCAAGTAGAACATAGCTATATGAAAATAAATCAGCCTTACTAAAGTGTACCATGGAACTAACATTATTAATAACTTAGAGTAGTCTTATGCATTTCTTACGCAAAGAAATGCAAGAAATAAAAATGACTCCTTGACTGGTTCAATTAAGGAAGAGTAAAAATGTTTCACATTCACATTTCTCTAGCATTTTAGTGAAATAGCAGGTACTTCCTTTTCAGAGATACACAGAAAACACCTGTACTACTCATGTTTATATACATCATGGTGACACAGATAACACAGCTGTAACCTAACTTGCCATATGAAATAGTTTCCATTGCATCAAAACATCTTACTCTTACTGTTTAAACATATCATTAAAATAACAAGGAAAATTTCTGTATGTAAATACAATGTTCTATAACATACAAAACCTAGTATGATTATCTGAATGCACACTACCAGCCTCACAGAAACGAAATGCATAATAAACACAACATATTAACTATAGCTCTTGTAGGAAAACAAACAGTTCACTGAAAAAGCTTGAAATGTTTATAAGTAAATTCATCTTGTAAATCAGAATTCATTTCAGAAAAAAAATCTATCTTTTTTTCATTATTAACGAATCAATCATTTTATCTTTTTCATTACTTTCAAAAAGCACAATAAAATGTGATCTATTTTGGAGAAACTGACAGTCTGATTTCTAATTCACTTCAAAAGTGTAATCTGTAAATTAACAAAATGATAATTTATGGCATACAAACATTACTATATTAAAAGAGCCCCTTTCACATTTTTTTTGTTTAAATAATGAAAACCATACAGAGAAGTTCTACTGTGCAAGTATTTAAAATTTTCCTTTTGATGTTCTGTATAAGACAATACTGGGCTCTGGTTACATGCCCTTTATCTGATTCATTATTTACATGTTTGTAAATTTTTTTTTCTATTTTCTGCTTTTAAACAGTGATAATAAACAGTATATCTTGGTTTAGAGCAAAGAGTTAGCAAATTCGGTGAAAAAGTCAATTAAGACCATATGTTAATATAGTTCTCAGTAACTAAACTACTATGTCATCTCATTAAAAAAAAAAGTATTTTCCAAAGTAGTTGAGGGGGCCAAATACCCCATCCGTCCTAAAATATCACCCAGCTTTAAAAATTCTATCAAAATCCATTAAATACAGATCAAAATTGACCAGTGATAGTGATACAATACCAAAAACAAAAACTCATTTAATATCTTTGAGCTTCACTTTCCATCTTTAAATGGAGATAAGAAAAATAATATCTATACTTCAACGGGAATGTGCCAGTAAAGCAATAATGATGAACTGGTATCATAAAGTGCTATTTGTATGTTAACCATAAAGCACTAATGAACATTGAATAAGAAATAGATTAAATAGAATATATTGGCAAGGGCAAACCATAAAGTAGTATACAAACAAGGGGTAATATCAGTTATTATTAACATCACTAGAAGTAAGGGTAATTAGGTATTTATGATGATGTGGCCAATTTTTCAGAGTTGTGTGCTTTCAAATGGAAAAGAACATATTTATCACTTAACTATCTCATTCACTTCCTTTTGGAATCACTTCTCAGTTTTACTTCTTGAAAATTTTTATCTTAAATATCAAGTAATGCATTTAAAAATCTGGTGCAAACAAACATGTGTATGCTGGGGAAATGAAGATGTATCTATATACACACACGTCTTTGCACACACATACACACACCTACATATATCCATATATATATAGATACACACACACATACAATAGCCATTTATAGTCTTCCTCTTCATAAATTTGTGTTAAAAACAAAAAATACCAGGAAAGCTAAAATAGGATACTCAAATGCCTCTGTTCAAACAGAAATACTTGCTATTCTTTCAAAACAAAATGCTGTTTTTTTTTTTAAACCTACAACCTATAATTATATGTTCTTCCTAAACATTTTTATAATTCTGATCTTTCTTGACATATTTTTTTACAGACTATTCAAATGTCCATAAAATTGATGAGAGTAGCAACTTAACAGAACAGATGATTTCTAGGGTTTGGGGTAACTGTTAATTATTATTGTTATTTTAGCACTTTGTTTTGAAATTAGACCTCAAACCAAGGCCGGGCGCGGTGGCTCAAGCCTGTAATCCCAGCACTTTGGGAGGCCGAGACGGGCGGATCACGAGGTCAGAAGATCGAGACTATCCTGGCTAACACAGTGAAACCCTGTCTCTACTAAAAAAAAAAAAAAAAAAAAGCAAAAAACTAGCCGGGCGAGGTGGCGGGTGCCTGTAGTCCCAGCTACTCGGGAGGCTGAGGCAGGAGAATGGCGGGAACCTGGGAGGCAGAGCTTGCAGTGAGCTGAGATCTGGCCACTGCACTCCAGCCTGGGCGACAGAGCGAGACTCAATCTCAAAAAAAAAAAAGAGATTAGAACTCAAACCATTTTCAAAGCTAGCTTGTACATATTTATTACTTCATTTAGAGGAAGAAAAATAATAATAACCATTAAATAGAGTGAAGCAATATCTATTTTTGAAATATGTGCTGTGGAAAAGAATTGCTTAATAATTTTACAACAACAGAAAGGTTGGTTAAGATAGTATACCCTACACCAATCTACCCTCTTTTCACAACACACTTTTCTGTTTGCTTCATGCAAAAACCACAGTCTGCCAAAGTCAGTTTAAAACTAAAAGCATAAAAATTTAATGAAATTCATAATAAAGAAAAAAATCACCTGGAACTTCTGCCAAGTTAATCATAAAACTGTTTTGCCTACTCTTTTAGGGTATAAACAGACAAGCAAAACATGCAAATACCAATTCTCTAGAAGGCGGGAGGGGGGGTTAATTTTCATGTTAAAAAGCTTGCTGCTCTGAACATAAAATTGAATGCACAATATTAAGCAAGCTGACAATTAGTTTCACTTTTAGTGATTAGTTAAAATTTAAAACCTTTGGGAGATACATAGTACTCATTTCCATATATACTTACAGATCTAATTTTTAAGCTAATTTTAGATAACATGCTACATTCACCTGAAGAATTGTTTATGAAGTTTCAAGCTGTGATGATACCTCAAGTTGGTTTTAAATTATAATAGAAAGAATGTTAATGCCATCTGTATACTTAAAAGTTCACAAGTTCATCTCTGTCTCCCAGACAGCTGTCATATTTTTCCACTAATCTGAATAATAATGTAGATAATATTTTAATCTGATGGCAGTTCTAGTGGCATTAGAAAAAAGAAACCAATAATATCCAGGAAGCTTTTTTTTTTTTGCAAATCATTTATCTGTTGTAAAAATTAAAATACCAGTATCAAAGAAAAAGTTAAACAGAAAACTTGAGCCAAAGTAAGGTTCAAGATATTTGAAGTCAGGTATGTTTTACATTCTTATAAATTTTAAGAGTAGCTTATGCTCTTGTGATTTCTAGCTTAGTGAAGTCTAAGCAATGAGTAGCCTACAGTATTATAAAGAGCAATTCAAATATGACCTCTCAGTCCTCAGCTGTTTTCTTTATAAGCCAGGACAGAGAAATGAGGGATTTGGAAGAAAACACTGTAACTGTTAGGAAAAATTTCTACAGCAATAAGATACCAGAAAAATCTTACTCCCAAATCACTTCATTACTACTACATTAGCTAAAACCAGTATTCAAATTTGAATCAGTCACTATAAAGTTTTGGCTATATTTAATTAAGATTTCTGAGCCTCTGATAGGTACCAAGGACTGGTGGTTCATAGATCACTAATATGACACCTTCATGTCAATTTCAAAATTAAGATCTAGTCCTGGCTCAAACCAATTATCCAGCAATATTCCTTAGGGTAAAGCAATTTACCTCAGTGCATCTTGGTTTTCTCAAAACCTTTACCTCCTTTTCTCTCTTAGTTCACAGCCTCGCTTCACAGAGAAAATTTGGTCTTGAACCCCTGACTTCTCATTTCCAAACTTATGAAAGAACGGACCTCTCGCACCTACCCTTGTCTTTACTTCTAGGGATAGAGGAAGAGGAGCATTATGTTCAAGATTCATCCCTCAGTCCCCTTAGGGATATCCTTAAGGCTCTTCCAAATTCTACTTTCAGGCCAGGCCCAATGACTCATGCCTATAATCCCAGCAATTTGGGAGGCTGAGGCAGGAGGATCACTTGAGTCCAAGACCAGCCTGGGCAATACAGTGAGACCTCATCTCTACAAAACAATTAAAAATTAGCTGGGCGTGGCAGTGTACACCTGTGGTCTCAGCTACCCAGGAGGATGAGGCAGGAGAACTGCTTAAGCCCAGAAGGTCGAGGCTGCATTGAGCCGTGATGACGCCACTGCACTCAGCTTGGGTGACAGGGTAGATCCTGCTGCAAAACAAAAAACAATTTCTACTTTCAAATTCCTGCTGGCTATTTCCCCGCAGCCTAGAAGCATAGACCCTTCTATTTTAGCACAAAAACAAAGAGTAAACAAACCAACTAAAACTCGCCCTCTGATTCCATGACTTCCTTAAAAGCTAAACTCCTTGAAAAACAGCATACAACTGCTATCCAAATATCTGAATCCTTCAGTCTTCAACCGGGTACAACAAACCTTGTCTCCCTGATAAAACAGAATCTGGACTTATGGTAACCCTGGACTTCAAATGATCAAATTCAGCAGATTGACTTAGGCCTCTATCCTTCTATCTTTGTTTCTGGGGAGCCACCTTCTCCTGGTTATCCTGCAATGTCCAGCCATTCCTCATCAGTGCTATTTGTTAGATCCGCTGAGCTCGTCCTCTTCCTTCATATCACATAATTACACTGGGCAGAAACATCTGTTTCCATCAATTCATCTGCTTTCTAATGTTGATGTTTCCTAAATCTAAAACACATCTCCTGATCGTTAAGTTCAGAACTAAACTAAACTTTGCCCCATTGTTTACTTTCTTAGGGAAAGTCATCATTCTCCTCCTACTTGCCAAGGCCAGAAGGCTGGGACTCGTACTAGATTGCTCACCACGCTCCACATATAGATTAGTATAGTTTGTACCACTCCTCCAGCTAAGCCAGTCTTCCAAATAGTGCCAAAATAATAAATCTTTTTTTAAAAACTTTTCTTTTAGGTTCAAGGGTGCATGTAAAGCTTTGTTACATAGGTAAGTTCATGTTACAGGGACTTGTTTCATTGATTATTTCATCACACAGGTATTAAGTCCAGTACCTTATGGTTATCTTTTCTGCTCCTCTCTCTCCTTCCACCCTTCGCCCTCAAGTAGACCTCAGTGTCTGTTGTTTCCTTTTTGTGTTCATAAGCTCTCATCTAAATTTGCAGTTATCCAGTTTTAGAACACCACGAAAAAATACTTATTTTAAAATTATTTTTAAAAAAACTTTCCAAACAATTGAAAAACACTATTCTACTCAAATCTCAAAAATATCCAAATATATTTTTTTAACAGAAGAATTAAAAAATTATGTTCTCTGGATTCTCTATTGTTGAACCTTTAAAAAAATGTTTTCAGTGAATAATATGTTCCGAGGTGGATTCGACTACAGTATACATTACCACTTTACCTTTACAGCATTCTTTCACTAAACATAACTCAATAAACTTCAACTTGGCTGAATTTATATTCATCTAGGGTAGGTGACTTAATACTTCAAAAAAAAAAAAAAAAAAAGATGGAGCTTCCTGGCTTCAAGAAGCTTACAGACGTGTGTGGAGGGACAGATATATAAAGATTAGAAGTGAAAGCAGTATTATATAAAATTTAAAGAGACAGAAAAAGAGAGTGTGTGTTATTCCTCCTTGAGGTAATTTATAATCTAATGCCAAAAAGAAAAAAATTAAGCTGAAAGCTGAGTCATGCAAGAAGTTCCTTTTCTTTTTGTTCATAAGCAGATAGCTACAGATAAAAGGTTAATTATCTCCACAGGTAGCTTCCATGTTCACCTTATCTTTTGAAAAGTGTCGATTTACTGAGTGTAAGATGAATACATAATTGACTATCCCCCAACCTGTGCCTTTTCTCTTGCAACTTGTGGATTCAGCAATGTGACCATACCCTTCTTTTCTCCTCCAGTCTGTTTTTTTCCCTTTAAATACCGAAGCCCCCAAAATCATCTTTGGAGAAAGGCAGACCACAGATTGTGTCTGTGATTCGTGTTTTTTCTTCTGGGTCTCGTCCTTAACCTCAGCAAAATAAACTTCTAAACTGATTGAGACCTGTCACAGAAACTTTTTGGTTTACAATAGTTTCCCCTTGCTTGCTCACTACACTACTTAAGCAAAGTGGTCTTCTTTCTGCTCCTTGAGCATGCTAGTTTTCTTCCTAGATGAGGATTTTTGCAGCACATGCCTAGCTCCTTGTCAAGTGTTTCAGCAAGGCCTTCTATGATCATCCTCTTGAGAGCAGCTTCCCCTCCCACTCATTCTTTGTTCCATGAACCTACGTTATTTTCTTCACATCACTTATTATCTGAAATTACCTTATTTGTCTCCTTTTAAGATTATGTGTCTCTCTATAATAAAAGGTTCTTGTTCACTATTATATTCCAAGCACTTTGAAAAATACTTGGTAGGTACTCAATAAATACTTGCTTAAGGAATGCTAATGGAAAAAACAAATGCGCCTTCAACAATATAAAAATACTGTAGACGGGAAAAAACTTATGTAACGGACACACGGTGAAAATTTATTATCCTAGATCTAATAGATGAGAAACTGCATAAATATACTCTGTTGCTAAGATTAAAGGCTTCTGACAAGGGTGCCAACACCAGTCAAAGGGCAAAGCACTCTTTTCAATAAGTAGTGCTGAGACAACTGGATAGCCTCATGCAATAGAATGAAAGTGGACCTGTCCATCATACCATATACAAAAATCAATGCAAAATAATCACAGACCTGAATGTAAGATTCAAAACTATAAAAATCTTAAGAAGAAAACATAGGAGTAAATCTTTGTGACACAAGGCTAGAAAATGGTTTTTTATACAACACAAAGTACAAGTGACAAAAGAAACAATAAACTGAACCTCATAAAAAAACCTTTTTGTTTCAAAAGACGCCATCAAGAAAGTGAAAAGACAATCCACAAAATGGGATAATATATTTGCAAATCATCTAGCTCATAAGACACTTGTATCTAGAATATATAAAGAACTCAAAAGTAAACAATAAAAAGACAAAAAAGTCCCAATTTCAAAACCAGGTGAAATATTTAAAGACATTTCTCCAGAAAAAAAAGTACAAATGGCACATAAAAAATGCTCAACATCATTAGTCATAAAGAAAATGCAAATCAAAATCACTGTGATATAACCACTTTTCACCCACTAGGATGGCTATAAAGAAGAGAATACAGGTGTTGGTGAGGATGAGAAGAAACTGGAACCTCATTCGTACACTGCTGGTGGAATTCAAAAATGGTTCACATGCTCTGGAAAACGTTTTGGGAGTTCTTTAAAGCGTCAAACATAGTTACCATATATCCCAACAGTTCCACTCCTAGATAAATATCCCATAGAAATGAGGTATATCCACACCAAAACTTATACACGCAATGTTCGTAGGAGTATTATCTTAATAGCTAAAAAGCAGAAACAACCCAAATGTTCATAAACTGATCAAATATAACAATACATAACCTACTCATACAATGAAATCTTATTTGGCAATAAAAAGTAGTGCAGCTGACCCTTGAACAACATGGGTTTGAACTGTGCAGGTCCACTTCTAGGTGGATTTTTTCAGTAAGTTACACCAAGTGTGCCTGCCTCTCCTGCCTCCCCTCCCCACTTCTCCACCTCTTCTGCCTCTGCTCCCAGTGAAATAGCAAGACGAACCCTCCTTTCCCTCCGCAGGCTCTTCAGTGTGAAGACAAAGGAACACCTCTATGATGATTCACTTTGCTTAATCAATAGTAAATGTATTTCCTCTTCCTTTTAATTTTCTTAATAACATTTTCTGTTCTCTGGCTTAAGAATACAGTATATAATACACATAACACATAAAATATGTGTTAATGAACTGTTTACATTACCAGTAAGGCTTCCAGTCAACAGCAGGCTATGAGTACTTATTTTTTGGGGGAGTCAAAAGTTATACACTAATTTTTGACTGCACAGGGGGTTGGTCCCCCTAACCCCTGAGTTGTTCACTGATACATATTACAAATAGAGGAATCCTGAAAACATTATTTTGAGTAAAAGAAGTCAGTTATAAATGACTACATATCATCTGACTCCATTTATATGAAATGTCCAGATTAGCCAAATCTATAAAGTGTGTTAATGGATGCCAGGAATTTGGGGTATGTTCCAAGAGTTTGTATTTGGAGTCTGTATGGGTAGGAATTGGGAATGAATGCTAAGAGATATGAGACTTCATTCAGGAGTGACGAAAAACTCTAAAATCAGATAGCAGGGATGGTTGCAAAACTTTGTGAATATGGTAAAAACCAGTGAACTGTATATTTTAAAACGGTGAACATTACAGTATGTAAATTACAGCTCAATAAAACTATTATAAAAAAGAATAACTGAAGATACTAGTAAGGTTAATTTTTCCAGACACTGATTCATTTCCAAATTAATCATTTTTTCAATGAGTATTTATTCTACCTTTATTAAATACTAGGGATATGAAGACGAATGGCATGACCCTTCACCCTTGGGGAGTTTCCAGATTAGTAGAGGCTGTTCTCCATGAAGACTTGCTCAATCTGTGCAGGACATTTTATTCTTTGGACATTCAGACAGCATTCCAAAAGAAGAGTATGCAGTACATTTGTTAAATAAAGATAAATAGCTTTGAATTGCTAGTCAGAAAATAAATTGTATTTTTGCCTCCAATTTTATATACAATGCATACTTCAGAAGGTTTAGTAATCTTGGAGCTACAATCATTACACCAATCATTGCTATCAGGAACGTTTCCTGAACATCTGCAGCCCAAGTCAGAATATAGCTTGTTCTCTTTTTCCCCCTCGTCTTCCTTCCCCTCATCTATATTCCATATCCTGTTGACTTGTGATAATTAGGTATAAAAGTGATGGGTTCTGTCACTGATGCTGGACAGCTCAGTGATGGGGTAAGTCTTGTATTTTCTGACACGTTCTTCCCTCCCTAAGATGCCCCATGAGGAAAGAGACAACAGCCTATTGCATTCCAAGTGCCTACTACCAAATGGTAGTAGGTGCCCACTGAATAAAAAAAAATTTCCATTGCACTGACATTATATGAAACAGTCTCTAAATATACTAACACCATTCTAATTCTTTCATTCTGGATGTTTTACCTTTTCTTTGTGATATATAATTATATTTGTTAAATGAATAGATGTCTAATTACTCAACTGAATTTTGGGAGTGGACAGAAGAAGAGGCAGGGATGAACACATGTTGCCATTCCAACTCCTTAATTTATTTTCCCAACACCTAAGTTAAAAGTTATACATAAAATACCCTTGCTTGTAAAAGGAGGACAGCTGCTATGTTGAAAGCATCTAAGATACAATCTAGTTGAAACTGTTTACTAATCGAGAGTCTTTTTGTACACTACTATTTTTAGACTAACTTGGGACCTTGGGCAAATCACTCAACCTGAATAAACCTCAGTTTCCTCCTTTCTAAAATTGGAATAACAATTATATCTAATCCATCTCTCAGGATTATTATACAGTATAGTTAAATGAGAAAAGAAACGTGAAAGACTTATAAATGAAAAAGAGCATTATCAGTACAATAAATCATTTATGTACACCTTACATGCATTTCAATGCTTATACACTTTACTCAGCATATACCTACTGGAACTATATTGACTGGTGTCTTATACAAATTAAACATCATATAAAATTTTTCTCAGAAAATGGCATGACCTTGTTGATCCCTTACTGAAAGTATCTCAATCACTTAGTATTCTTAAATCTTTAAAAATGTGAAGCTACTTGCTAAATGATCACCCTTACTGAATTATCAGGTTCCAGCATTGTAATTCTTTGATAAACCTGAGCTCCAATAACGAAAGTACACATCAGATTAACTTTTATAAAGGTTCCAAACTCTATGAATGGTGCATTCCAGTTCTTTGGAGCATCACTATACCTTTAAAGTTATGTTCTTGGTAATAAAAACTACTTACTTTTGCAGCACAGGATCGTATCACCTCCTAAAAGAAATACAATAAAATAAGGAAGTATTCATAATTTCACTAAATAAAGTATTGACTGTTTTCAAAACACTCAGATGTTAATCTTCTAATAACCTAAATCAGCATTTGGAAGTTTCTTTATCCATTATCCTGCCATTGTCTCTGTTTCCAATAAAAGAGACTTAATGACATGTTCAAGGTAAATCTAACTTGCCCAAACAAATGGCACTGTGAAACTCCTGAGGGCTCACAGGTTATCTGTCTCAAGAAAAACTTGCTCTTCAATCTAAAGAATAATAAAATTCTATACTAGAACACTAACAGGTGTAAAAGACACATGATGAGTTAACTGCAATATATAATTATCTCTATAAATAATAATAGCCATAAATATCATTCCCATATTATTTGTATCAGATGAAATCTAATATTAAATAGTAAACACTACTACATGATAAAATATATGACTAGTATTGAAGGAGCTACAGAAAGGAACTGTACAATTCATGGTACGAGGGCTAAGAAAAGATCATTTTGAAAGAGAAACTAGTAAAAGTCGACGTATTATGGACAATTTGAAAATTTGCTGCTAAGGAGACACTAAAAATACTCAAGTCCAGCCGGGTGTGGTGGCTCCCGCCTTGTAATCCCAGCACTTTGGGAGGCCGAGGCAGGAGGATCACGAGGTCAAGAGACCGGGACCATCCTGGGCCAATGTGGTGAAACCCTGACTCTACTAAAAATACAAAAATTAGCTGTGCGTGGTGGCACGCACCTGTAGTCCCAGCTACTGAGGCAGAAGAATTGCTTGAACCCGGGAGGTGGAGGATGTAGTGAGCCAAGATTGCGCCACTGCACTCCAGCCTGGGTGTCAGCATGAGATTCCGTCTCAAAAAAAAAAAAAAAAAAATACTCAGGTCCAATTAGGAGTTAGCCAGCATGTATCATCAGCCTAGTACAGAGCTAGTGAAAAATGGTCATAATCAACACGGAGTTTAGGAAAAAAGAGAACTGAAAAAAAATAGATAATTCTCAGTTATTGGGAGCATTACCACTTAGTCATAATATAAATCATTTAATTATTTATCAGCATACTTGACTGCATGTTGCTGCCACAGCAATACCTAAAAGCATTCTGCAACCTAGGTAAGACCTCACAGGTGGACTGTACCTTGAGAACCTCAGTGTATCACATTCTAAGTTTTTAGATCCAGAAATTTGATTTTATCAGTGCATCCACAGTTGCTCAAAATCTGGAATATCTATTAATTTTTTTATCTAGAAATTTCTGAGAGCCAGATACTGTGTCTAAAGCATATCAGTAATTCAGTCACTAAAAGGAGACAGTTCAACTGACTGTGGACATGAGAGTCCAACTACCTGGGCTGAATCCCAGCTACAGTGCTTACTACTTGTGTGATCCTGGTTATGTGGCTTGATCTCTGCAAGCCTCAAATTCCTCTTCTGGAAAATGGGAATAATACTCATCCCCATAGGACGGTTTGAGAATTAAACACAATAAAATGTAAAGCATTTAGCACAGTGCCAGAAATATATCAATTATTACTAGTAATTAAACAGATGTTAGTTATCATTAATCAATATATAAGGTGGTATCTCCTGTGGGGTAGAGAAAATTAATCTTCTGTCAAAATTGGCATGAAACATTTTCAAACCATTCAATCCATACTCCTATGGCTCTACTTAGCAATCAACTCTGTGATCATTAGCCTGGGCTTCAGGTTAAATTTAGATAGGAAGAGATCTTGAGTGTTCAGGCTGCCAGAATGGTCTACCTTTTATTATATTATAAGGTGTATTTTCATGGATTCTCACTTATTAATCAACTTTTTGTAGGATTGATTAATCTTAATAGATACTTCAGATTCTGAGCAATACTGGATGTACTGATAAAATCAAATTTCTGGATCTGAAAACTTAGAACGAGATTTACCAGTGCTCTCGAGATACTGTCCACCCGTGAAGTCTTACCAGGGTTGCAGAATCCTGCTAGGTATTGCTGGGGCAGCAAAATGCAGTCAAGTATGCTAATTATGAAATAATTAAGTGATTTATATTATGACTAAATGGTAATGCTCCCAATAACTGAAAATTATCTATTTTTTGTATCTTTTACTCATTAATGCCTAAACAACTATTATATATCTGCTGAACTGAATTTATTATGCAATTCACTCACACATACCCCCCAAAAATTACACCCTAATACTGTACCATAATTTATTAGAAAAACATTTCTATTGTAATAACAAATAAATAAAAAAAGGAATTTGAGTTCTACTGAAATTGCAAAAAACAAGAGAAAAGGCATAATGACAAAAGGTGGGAATTCAGTCAACCTAAATGTTTGCAAAATATAGAATGAGGCTGCCATGGGAATAAAGATGACATTTTGTTTGTATTCCCATACATACTATGTACACTCTGAAAGAAAATACATTGCAGATAGCAACAGAAAAATAAATTCAGTGAATTCTCTCAATAAAGGAAAAATAATGGTTTTTAGAAACCAAAGCAAAAGCTTTCATTTCCAAAGGCAGCTTCTATCTACCTCAATACCAAAGCAGACATATTCTCTAAATAATTTTAAAAAGAAAAGATATCATAAAAGCTAAATAAAGTAATAATTTGAAGTAAATTTTTTCTTTTATAATAAATTATCAATTTGCTTCTCCCTTGCCTTTGATTTCATTTCTTAAAAATCATTTTCCTGATTTTATTTTTCCTTTACATCTACTTTCTTTAGTTCTTACATCCTTTCATTTATCTGAGGATGACAGGTATATAAAATGAAATTAGAAAAAAGCTACAAGACTTAGATGGTTCCAGGATGTTAAGTTTTACAGTATAAAGACCAACAGACTGTAGGAAACTTGTTTTTATAAATATGTTGGTGAGCTGTTTTTATGTCTGTAGATGAAGTTACTTTGCCATGCAAGTTTTTACACAAGGAACACATTTTTTTTTTCCCTGGTGAAGAAACGTGTTTCTCTTCATCTTTAAAGCTCAATGTATCTATTCAGACTTCCTTTTAAAATCTAGAACACCGTGCATTATTTGATTACATTAAAAATGTTAAAATACAAAGAACTATAATATTGAAATAAATTTATTTATAGTTATATATGCTAAAATTTAACTAAGAAATATATATATTTTTCTATATTCCTACATATATTCTGGGTTTAGGTTAAATCTAAACCCAGAGATGGAGTGTAATCTGCATCCTGGTATACCTTCAAGTCTCTAACTTTATGAAGAAAAGGAGAGAGGAAGAGAGCATAGTCAGAACTAAAGCTGTCTCAGTGTAGTTCCTTGTATAGTTTAAAACTAATCGAGATCTCTATCAAGGGAGCAAGAAAAGGGATAATATTTATTAAAGAAAGTCAGAATAAAACAATGAACAAGGCTGCACAGCCCCTGTCTTCAAGGAGCTCAAAGTAATTCTAATAAAAGGACTTCCACTTAATTCTACTAAAAGTATGGTCAAAGATTTTTTCAGGATGCTTAGGCTTCTGATTACATTTGACCATTTATCTTTGAGAAAAATTTTCTAGGAATTTTCGCTAACAGAATGCTACACTACCTTTAACAAAGCATCTTCCTTCTCTTCATTTTCATGATCTATTTTCCAATTTTATGGGCAATACCTGGTTTCTGTGGTACTTTTCTTATTAGTAGTGAGATAAAACTTATAAATACGCTTATGAAACACTTCTCTCCTCCTTTTAGAAGAACAGTTTATTTCTTTTACCCATTTCTTTAACAAAGAAAAGATTTACTATTTTTTCTTTACTGTTTAGTTTTTTGCATTTTAACATGCTTCTTTAATACATTTTATGTAAACATTTCCCCTGGCTGGTGTTTATTGCACATATATGTGTGTGTTTGTATGTTTTGCATATACACACATACATACACGACCTTATATTTTTAAACAGAGAAATTTAAAATTATATGTCAATAGTCTATTAGTATTTTAGGAGAGGATTTTCCACTGCTTTTAAAATTAGTATGTTTTCATTCATTTGAGAAATATTTGCTGGCGCATTTCCCTAGTTTTAAAAAACATCTGGATTTTCATATTTAACTCCTTGGTAAATGAGAATTTGATTTAGGTGAGTGACCTAAGATACAGATGTAAACTGACTGTATTTTTCAGTTAACTCATAGTTAACAATGTTTCCCAACACCATACAAGGGAACAATTCTTCCTTTCCCTACCGATTTATCTTTCTATCTTAGTGAATCTGAATTATACTACAGGTATTATTTCAGCTTCATTATTACTTTGGCTCTTATAGAGAAGTTCGAAGATAGCTTAATTCCTATGTAGATAACCAGTCTTTTTTTTTCCCCCATCATATCTATGATTTTTCTTTAAGACATCTTTAAAAATCAAACTATTTCACTAGGATATTTCTAAGGATACTGGCATCTTTTCATTAATTGGTCTGGTAATAGATACTTTCATTTTACAGATTTGGGACTTTAGCACAGGAAGGCCTTTTGTATTTGATCTTTGTTATCTCTTTTCACACATGCTGGTCTCTTCTTTAACAACACTGATCAACCATGTGCACAATCTATCTCATATTCATCTCTTCTCTCATTACCAACAAAAATAACTAACATTTATCAGTGGCACTATGTATCAGACACCCTGTTAAGAGGTTTACTTTTAGGGTCTCACTGAATCTTAAAAATCCCATAAGGTAAGAAATACTACAATCCCCATAATGGCTCACGCCTGAAATCCCAATACTCTGGGAGGCTGAGGCAAGAGGACTGCTGACTGCTTGAGGCTAGGAGTTGGAGACCAACCTGGGCAACATACCAAGACCCTGTCTCTATAAAAAAATTTTTTTTAAATTAGCTAGGCCTGGTGGTGTATGCCTACAGTCCCAGCTACTCAAGAGTCAGAGGCAGGAGAATTGCTTGAGCCCAGGAGTTCGAGACTGCAGTGAGCAATGATCACACTGCTGCATTCCAGCCTGGGCCACAAAGTGAGACCCTGTCTCTAAATTAAAACCACCTCATTTTATAGATGAGGAAAACTAGGTTTACTTCAACTTATCCAGTCACAAAGCTGGCACAGGTTGGAGCCTATGCTATTCCTATGCCTAAGCAGCTGGACCCTAGAGCTACACTCTTAACCATAGTTTTCACCTATCTCTTTTTTCTGTATTGTTGTATGCTTCTGAAATTAGTTCTCTATGCTACACTATTGATCTGATATTTTAAAGTGTCAACTTTCTCTTTTGCAATGTGGAATTAATTGAAGCTTACCTTTTGATTTTCTTTAAATTCATTTTATCTTAGATTTCTTTTTAAAATTAAAATCTTGGGACTCTCATCTCTTCATTAATAGAAATTCTATTTTCTTCTATTTTATTGAGAACACACTCTAAATATTCTGTTTCTTACAGCAAAGCATTTTAAGATATGCTTTGACTTACTTTCCTTTTTTGGGGAAGGGGGGGACACAGTCTCACTTTGTCACCCAGGCTGGAGTGCAGTGGCATGATCTCGCCTCACTGCAACTCTGCCTCCCGGGTTCAAGCGATTCTTGTGCCTCAGCCACCTGAGTGGCTGAGATTACAGGTGTGCGCCACCATGCTGGGCTGAGAAAGTCACGGTTTCTCTTTTTTCCTAGGAGATGGAGTCATACCCGTATGCTAAGTCCTAGTGGTCATCTGGTTCAGAGCCCTCCATTATCACTAGGTCCTGGGCTAGTCTTTACAGAGATATCAAGTCAGAACAGCATGACAGATTATCCTAAATTCAGTTTGTCTGTTGCAATTAAGGGTTTAGGAATAAGTAACTGACAGGAACCACAAAAGTATAAGAAGGTCTAATTTTAAGTAATTCACTTACTTCATTAAATGAGTATTTATTGGCATGGCAATGTAAAACAGGATAGAAACAGTTTTAAAGTTTCAACTGCATAAAATAAACATACTGTGACAGTTTCAAGTCTCTGTTTCACTAGATGCATCTTTGTTGAAGAATTTTCAGTGTGGACAAATTCATCAATCTGAAAAGAGCCTTGATGGGGTAGTTTTGGACATGTACACAGGGCATCTTGACTTTGGTGTATTCCAGGTAATGGAAATGTTCCATTGTAGCATTTGAACATTTCAGCCTCCTGCTGGGCAACTGAAGAAATGAATCCATAATTAGTTAAATCATCATAGTAAAAGCATAATTAAGCCCCAAAACTGTAGCATTCAACATATAATCAGAAACTGCATTAACACGTCTTAAAAACGGCGTAATAATAAGACACTATGACTAGCAAAATTTGAAATTATTTGCTGCTATAAAATCATAAGGAAGGAAACAGAATTTCATGTCAGGCAGCATTATAATTGAGCTGTGAAGGCCATGTAAATTGGGATGGGAGACTAACTTTAAATATATGTATACAGAAAAATAATATTAAAAAATCAAAGGCATAACAGAATTAAGGGAAATACTAAAATAATACTTATTCACAAGCGACTCTAAAACAACTATTTTCGTATTTCTGTACCCTTCTTAATTTTTACACACATTCTATGTAAGATACCATAATGTAAATACAATTTAACATTTCTCAATTTAAATGCAAGTATTTCTCATATTTCTACAATGGCGTAATTATCATTATTAAATGTTTTACAGTATCTCATTTAATGAAGCTTCGTAATTTTTTTTTTTACACATTCTTTTTTTTTTTTTTTTTGGAGACGGAGTCTTGCTCTGTCGCCCAGGCTGGAGTGCAGTGGCCGGATCTCAGCTCACTGCAAGCTCCGCCTCTCGGGTTCACGCCATTCTCCGGCCTCAGCCTCCCAATGGGACTACAGGCGCCCGCCACCTCGCCCGGCTAGTTTTTTGTATTTCTTAATAGAGACGGGGTTTCACCGTGTTAGCCAGGATGGTCTCGATCTCCTGACCTCGTGATCCGCCCGTCTCGGCCTCCCAAAGTGCTGGGATTACAGGCTTGAGCCACCGCGCCCGGCCTTACACATTCTCTTGTACTGAATACAGTTGGTCCTTTGTATCTGTGGGTTCCCTATCCATAAATTCAACCAACTATGGATCAAAAATATTCAGAAAAAAATAACAATACAATAATACAGTATAACTATTTACATAGCATTTATACTATATTAGGTATTATAAGTAATGCATAGATAATTCCAAGTATATGAGAAGATGCCCACAGCTTATATGCAAGAACTATGCCATTTTACATAAGTGACTTTAACATCCATAGATTTTGGTATCCCCAGGGGTTCTGGAACTGCCAGTCCTCTATGGATAACAAGAGATAACTCTATAGTGTTATCTGTTCTCCCTTATAGATCACGCAAGAATAATTACTTTCATAGCTGACTTTGTTTCTTAACATAATTCTTATTTTGGAGTTAATTCTCTAGAGTGAGGAAGATGGCTCAAAGGGTGAATGTTTTGATGATGACTGATGATGATGACGATGATAATGAGCATGGTAGCATCTGTGCTGCACTTTGTATTTTTTGGGGTGCTATCACATACATTACCTCATTTGATCATTGAAAACATATGAACTTGAAAAATTTTAAATGTCTATATATAAAAAGGAGAAAAAATATATAAACTCAACATTTAAAAAAGTATTTCCTTAGTTATATAATCTTTAAATGGAAAGCCTTCCTAAACATGACATGAGAGAAAGAAATCTCAAAACAGGGAATGATAATATGGAATCAATGGATGAACGTTCAGTGAGTCTATGGACTACTGAAATTACTATGGAAATGTGCGTGTGTTTATATAAGCGTTGCTGGAAAGCTGATTCATAATTTTTATCAGGTTATCTATCGAAGGATTACATGAGTCAGAAAAGGTTAATAATTGTCAACATTCTTATGGACCAATGAACAGATTTTGTAACATGAACATTTAAAGAGTCTTCATTAAAATAAAAAAAAACTGGCCAGGCACGGTGTCTCAAGCCTTAATCCTGGCACTCTGGGAGGTTGAGGTGGGAGGATCATTTGAGCCTAGGAGTTTGAGACCAGCCCTGGCAAGACAGCGAGACCCTGTTTCTACAAAATATTGAAAAATTAATCGGGCAGGGTGCCATGTGCCTGTAGTTTCCAGCTACTGAGGAGGCTGAGGTGGGAGGATTGCTTGAGAGTGGAGGTCAAGGCTGCCACTGCATTCCAGTGCAGACTGGACGACAGAGCTAATGTGATTTTTAAAATCATATTTAAGACTTAAATATATAAATAAACTACTACAATAAAAATTGAAAAGGAAATGACGTAATAGCATTCTTCTATTTTTGACCAAAATGGAGTAGGGACTAGATTTACTCTGCTGCTTGAAACTACCAAGAAAAGGACAAACTGTATAAAAGAAAAAAAAAAAAGTCTTTCTTTGCAGACATGATTGTCTAGCTAGAGCTAAAGTGGAGTAAGGCAAGTGAAGCACACAGGCAGCAAAATTTAAGGAGGTTCTCACTTTGAAGTCCTGGCTCCACATCTGTGTAAAAATTCTAAATGGAATCTAAAAAAACAAGGCACTAGAATTGACTTTAGCAATGTTGTAGGAGATGAGATCAAAACACAAAAATTCTCTATATGTCTATATACAAGTAATTAAGAACCAAAAATTGAAAATAAAAAAATACATATGCCATTTACTATGGCATAAAAAACATGATATACTTTGGAGAAAAAAAAGGATGAAAAATGTGAAAGACCTGTACACTGAAAACTAAAAATACTGCTGAGAGAAACTGACAAAGCAATTTGTCATTGTATTCACTGGGTGGCATACGCAATACTGGTAAGATGTAAATTCTTCCCAAATGATCTGAAGATTCAATGCAGTCCCACTCAAAATTCCAGCAGGTTATTTTCGGAGAAATTGTAAAATAAATTCTAAAATCGACATGGAAATGAATATTACCTAGAACAGCCAAAACAACTTTGAAAAAGAACAGAAAACCTGACTTCAAATCTTATAAAGCTACAGTAATCCACACAGTTTGCTACTGGCATAAAGATAAATAAATAGATCAACAGAATAGTACAAAGTGCCCAGGGTGTATAGACAAAGTATAAAGGCCATTCAGTGGAGAAAAGACAGTTTTGCCAACAAATGGTGTTAGAATAGTTGGATATTCATATGTGAAAAAAATGAACTTTGATCCATACTTTACAACATGTACCAAAGTAACTCAAAATGAACTACAGATCTAAATGTAAAACCTAAATCTATAAGACTTCTAGAAAAAAACAGAGAACACTTTTGTGAACTTGGGTTAGGCAAAGATTTCTTAGATACAACACTAAAATGCATAAAAGAACAAACTGATAATTTGAACTTCATCAAAATTTCAAACTTCTGTTTTTTAAATTGTTAAGACAATTAGAAAACAAACCAGACTGGGGAGAAACAACCTGCAAATCATCTGACTGATAAATACTTGTACACAGAAAACACAAATAAATCTCAAAACTCAATAATCAGAAAACAAACAGGACAATTTAAAAAATAGACAAAAGATTTGAAAAGACAATTTACTGAAGAAGCTATATGGATGACAAGCATGCAAAAAAAGGTGCTCAACATCGTTAGTCATTAGGGAAAAGCAAATTAAAACCACAATAAAATAGCACTACAAGTATATTAGAATGGCTAAAATTCTTTCAAGTCCTGGCTCCACATCTGTGTAAAAATTTTTTACACATCTGTGTAAAAATTCTAAATGGAATCTAAAAAAACAAGGCACTAGAATTGACTTTAGCAATGTTGTAGGAGATGCGATCAAAACACAAAAATTCTCTATATGTCTATATACAAATAATTAAGAACCAAAAATTCTTCAAAGACTGGCCATTTCAAAGTTGGCAAGTACACTGATACACTAATGGTGGGAATGTCAAATGTTAAACGGCATAACCACTTCAGAAAATAGTCTGGCAGCTTCTTAAGAAGCCAAACATACATCTGCAATATGATCCAGCCCTTCTACTCCTAGAAATTTATCCAAGAGAAATGAAAGCATATGACCATACAAAGACTTGTATATGAATATTTGGAGAAGCTTTATTTGTAATACCTAAAACCTGGATACAACCCCAATGTCCATTAACAGGTGAATGGATAAACAAACATTGTGTGGCACAGCCATACAATTAAACAACACCCAACAATATAAAGAATAAATTACTGATAAATGCTGAAACACAGATTTATCAAAGTACTTATAAGTGAAAGGAGCCAGATGAAAAAAAGAGTACATGATATATACAGTTTCACTTACACACAATTCTGGAAAACGCAAACTAATTTATAGTGGTTGCCTGGGCTAAGGGTGAGGAAGGAACAGAACGCAAAAGGGCACAAAGTAATTTCTTGGGATGACGAATATGTTCATTATCTTGATTGAGGCAATGGTCTCCCAGGTGTATAAATGCCTGAACATCAGACAGTACATTTAAATATGTTCAGTTTATAATATGTCAATTATACCTCAATAAAGCCATTCACCAAAAAAAAAAAAGAAAAAATTGTAATGAAAGGGGTAATTATTCTTACTATGCAGAGTTCTCATGAAATCCACTAAAGATTAATAATCGAACAGAAACATGGGCAAAGAACCATTAAAGAATATTCACAAAAGAACTATGTCTCCAACAAAAATATAACCTCATTAAAAATTAAAGTAATTAGTAATAAAAATGCAAATTAGAAAGTGCCTTTTTTTTTTTCTGCCTGTTTAACTGACCCACTGTACCTCAAGATATTATTTCCCAAGGAATGTTAAGGGTAGCTAGGTGTGTACTGAAGCACTATTTAAATGTTGAAAAAGACGTAACAGTGTAATTGCACCACAACAGTTGTTTAAAGTACAGTATATTCATTTAATGAAAGGGAATTTATCCACTAAAATTATGTATAGAAATGTAATTATCACAATGGAAAACTGCTCATAATATATTATTCATTGGAAAAAAAATAATTTATAAAACAATAGACAATATACACAAAAAGACAACCATTTTTTCAAGTTACCAGCCTTGGTTTCACCAACTATGAGTCTGAGATGATGCATATAAACAATATTAGGTCTCTGATCTTTATATTCATGTACTATTTCATTTAGGCACACTAAATGAAGAACAGCTCAATAATAATTGGTGTTCTCTCCATGCAGACCTTGACAGTAGTGAGTACCAAAGGATATCATCAAGGGAGAGGACCTGGTTACACTCCACCCTTTTAGTGATGTACATTCCTCAGTACTAATTACTGTTTTTAAACAGAAGTGTAGCCATTTCTCTGTAGACTGTTATGGATTTGACTATTATTTTTCATTACACATTTTGAACTTTTCTCCAAAACAATCAGAACACTTATTTAACCTCAACTATTCAAAGACTGCTTACAGAACAAGAGAAACTTTAAAACTGTAAAAGAAAATAAGTGCTCCATGAACTGGAATTTGGAATGTTTAACAGTAGGTGGGTTTCAGGAATAAATAAATCAACAAATGCATATCATGTTTCATGATCTTTGTCTTATTTGCTTTTAAAAATTGTCCTTTCAACATTTAATTGTGTTTTGCTGCTATGAATGGAAAATAAAACTGGGTTTAATTATTTAATGACATTTTTTAACTCCCTGTATTTTCTCTGAGATTGTGTACCTACCAACCATGATTTCATTTTAATTTGAGTGAGTGAACATGCACAGAAATGGCCCAGAAGCACATACACCTAAGTAAGCAACAGTTATATAGGTTAGTAAGATTTCAGTATTTTTCATTTTACTCTTTTTCTCAAACTATTTTCTAAGTATTATAAAATGCTAAACATGTATTATATTTCTTTCTTAAAAATGACATTTTTAACTGGAAAAAAAGTAACAAAAAGCAAAGCCTAATTATTTATCTCTTTCTTATTTTTCCAGGTATTGATACGCCTTTCAGAAGGATTAAAATGGCCCAAATGGAAGTAGATAACAGAAATAAATACAAACCATTATGAATACTTGTTTTTGTCAGCTAAAGGAAATTCTCTATACAAAAGTCAACTGACTGGTATTCAAGGGGTCAAACTAAACACCCTATTTTATCTTTAACACCTTTAGTTCTGTGAAGGCAGCCACAAAAAAAAATCTGCAGAAATATTCATAAAGACTTAGTTTCTCAGACACTAGAAACAGATGCTGTTCACAAGTTCTTGTGCTCTTCCCCCTCCTCCAGCCTCCACAAATATATATATCAATTTGTATCAGACTATACAGATTATTTCATTGAGAAATATTACTAGGTTGTAGGTGACTTCTGATATTCCTCCAAGCTCTATGCTTTTAACATTTCAGGGGTTTCTAAAACACTTTCACATAGGCCACGGCTGGAGTATAATTTTGCAATTAAATAACTATTTCTTCACTTTATCATTACTTTTTGTGTTAACTTTGCATGTTTAAAATTTAGCTCTAATCTAACCTGATATCTTTAAAACTCATAATTTTAACAGTCTCACTCCCATCTTCTCCTCACTTTTTGAAGAGCTGTCATGTACTATGCACTAAGCAGGTTCTGGGAATACAGACACTGGCCCCACTTGAGGTTTCGACCTTCCGAAGGAGAAAAAAATTACTGCAAGGTGCTAAGTGGTATAGCAGAGGAATGGACAGATGATGAGAGCACAGAGGTGGCAACTACATTTGCTTCAAGAAATGTTATATCTATCAAAACCCTTCTAAATTTACTTCTAATAGGCTATCATTTGGGATTCAATATTTTACAAAACTAAAAAATTCTTAAAATGTTTTTATGATGGACACTCCTTTGATTTATATAAGAAGCTTGGTGCTTTTGTGTATGTTCTTGAGTTAAACAATTATGAAAAAATAATGTGGTTTTCTCAAGAGATTTTTATCTTTACAGGAGGAAGGATGGAGGAAATAAGATATTTTAATCCACTGCCCTTTGAGTTTGAAGCAAATGCAAAGTTTGCTATTATTACAATCTATGTACTTACATTATTGACTTTATAATAAAGTGAACCTGGAATCACAACATATTCTTTCTCTTACATTATATTAACAATAAGATTCCCTTTTGGTTCACCATTTAATTCCTTTGTTCAAGACATTTCACTATATATAGTCCTGTTACTGTATATGGTCATCTTACTGGATACCTAATTTATTTAGCTATGAACTATTGTATTTCCAGTTATAATATCATTCCTATAAGCTGGTAGTTCTACTTAGTTTCCCAGCACTTAGCAGTTACATAGCATTCTCCTTGTCTTTCTCCAACATCTAACAAAAGAAACATCTCTTTCTCTAGTGAATGTTCAGGACTCAGAATTTTTTTTTTTTTTTTTTGTATTTTATCTGGCCTGACTTGTTCCTCCTTCAGCTAATCTTGAGATACTGAATTGATGGATCCAAGAAGTTCTATAGACTAACACTTCAATTCTGGTAGCCTGTGTTTCAGGGCCTGTTAGCAATTCTATATTTCCTCAACATACCTTGTAAGTCAATTAGAACTCTGAAATATTACCAATAAAACTGTTCAAAATCTATATAGTAATGTGCAGCAGATTCAAGTCTTACAGCTAATCAAATGAGACAGCATCTACCAGCATCTGGCAAATTGATTAGCTGGATATCAAAATTGAATCAACTATCTGCAAACCCCTGCAGTACATGCTATTCTGCTCTTGTTGGTTCCTATTCCATTATCAATCATCACACAGAATGTTATCCAACTGAAAATGTGTCATGCATACCCTGCTACAGAGAATAGCTACAATTTCCCAACTGCAGCCTAGTTCATGAACTCTAATAACCCAGGCATTACTCAGAGATATAGCGGGTTTGGTTTCAGACTACCGCAATAAAGCATATATCTCAATAAAGAAAGTCATATGTTTTTAATTTTCCAGTGCATATAAAAGTTATCGTTACACTATACTGTAGTCTATTAAGTGTGCAATAGCATTATGTCTAAAAAATCAACGCATTACACTTTATACAAAAATTAATTCAAGATGGATTAAAGACTTAAATGTTAGACCTAAAACCATAAAAACCCTAGAAGAAAACCTAGGCAATACCATTCAGGACATAGGCATGGGCAAGGACTTCATGTCTAAAACACCAAAATCTATGGCAACAAAAGCCAAAATTGACAAATAGGATCTAATTAAACTAAAGAGCTTCTGCACAGCAAAAGAAACTACCATCAGAGTGAACAGGCAACCTACAGAATGGGAGAAAATTTTTGCAATCTACTCATCTGACAGAGGGCTAATATCCAGAATCTACAAAGAACTTAAACAAATTTACAAGAAAAAAACAACCCCATCAAAAAGTGGGTGAAGGATACGAACAGATACTTCTCAAAAGAAGACATTTATGTAGCCAACAGACACATGAAAAAATGATCATCATCACTGGCCATCAGAGAAATGCAAATCAAAACCACAATGAGATACCATCTCACACTAGTTAGAATGGTGATCATTAAAAAGTCAGGAAACAACAGGTGCTGGAGAGGATGTGGAGAAACAGGAACATTTTTACACTGTTGGTGGGACTGTAAACTACTAGTTCAACCATTGTGGAAGACAGTGTGGTGATTCCTCAAGGATCTAGAACCAGAAATAACATTTGACCCAGCCATCCCATTACTGGGTATATACCCAAAGGATTATAAATCATTCTACTATAAAGACACATGCACACGTATGTTTACTGCGGCACTATTCACAATAGCAAAGACTTGGAACCAACCCATATGTCCATCAATGACAGACTGGATAAAGAAAATATGGCACATATATACCACGTAATACTATGCAGCCATAAAAAAGGATGAGTTCATGTCCTTTGCAGGGACATGGATGAAGCTGGAAACCATCACTCTCAGCAAACTATCGCAAGGACAAAAAACCAACGCCGCATGTTTTCACTCATAAGTCGGAGTCGAACAATGAGAACACATGGACACAGGAAGGGGGACATCACAAACCGGGGCCTTTCAAGGGATGGGGGCTAGGGGAAGGAGAGCATTAGGAGAAATACCTAATGTAGATGACGGGTTGATGGGGTTGATGGGTGCAGCAAACCACCATGGCACGTGTATACCTATGTAACAAACCTGCATGTTCTACACATGTATCCCAGAACTTAAAGTATAATAATAATTTAAAAAATAGAATTACACTACATCTCCTCTGCTCTATAAATGGAACAGCAAAGCCTCGATGATAGCACATTCATTTACAACACGATTTACTATACATTTTAGGCCCACTGTTGTGACTTACCAGTCAGAAAAAAATATTTCTTTCAAAATATCACTTCTCATTCACAATGCACCTGGTCATCCAAGAGTTCGAATGGAAATGTCCAAAGAGATGAATGTTGTTTTCATACCTGCTAACACAGCATCCATTCTGAAGCCCATGGATCAAGGAGTAATTTTGACTTCTACATCCTACTATTTAAGAAATACATTTCATAAGTCCATAGCTGACATAGATAGTGATTCCTCTCATGGAGCTGGGCAAAGTACATTGAAAACCTGGAAAGAATTCACCTTTCTAAATGCCATTAAGAACATTCATGATTCATAAGAGGAGGTCAAAATGCGGACACTAACAGAAGTTTGAAAGAAGCACATTCCAACCCCCATGGATGACTTTGAGGGCTTCAAGACTTCAGTGAAGGAAGTGACTGCAGATTTGGTGAAAATAGCAAGAGAACTAGAATTAGAAGTAGAGCCTGAAGATGTGAATGAATTACTGCAATCTCATTATCAAACTAGAATGGATGAGCAAAGAAAGTCGTTCCTTGAGACAGAATCTACTCCTGGTGAAGATGCTGTGAACATTGTTCACAGTGTAAAAGTGTTCCTATTTCTCCACATCCTCTCCAGCATCTGTTGTTTCCTGACTTAATACTTGCCATTCTAACTGGCGTGAGATAGCATCTCACTGTGATTTTCATTTGCATTTCTCTAATGACCAGTGATGATGAGCTTTGTTTCATGTTTGTTGTCCACATAAATGTCCTCTTTTGAGAAGAGTCTGTTTATATCCTTTGCCCACTTTTTGATGGGGTTGTTTTTTTCTTGTATATTTGTTTAAGCCCTTTGTCAGATAGATAGATTGCAAAAATTTTCTCCCATTCTGTAGGTTGCCTATTCATTCTGACGACAGTTTCTTTTGCTGTGCAGAAGCTCTTTAGTTTAATTAGATCCCATTTGTCAGTTTTGGCTTTTGTTGCCATTGCTTTTGGTGTTTTAGTCATGAAGTCTTTGCCCATGCCTATGTTCTGAATGGTACTGCCTAGGTTTTCTTCTAGGGTTTTTATCATTTTAGGTGTTATGTTTAAGTCTTTAATCCATGTTGAGTTAATTTTTGTATAAGGTGTAAGGAAGGGGTCCAGTTTCCGTTTTCTGCATACGGCTAGCCAGTTTTCCCAATGTCATTTATTAAATAGGAAATCCTTTCCCCATTGCTTGTTTTTGTTAGCTTTGTCAAAGATCTGATGGTTGTAGATGTGTGGCGTTATTTCTGAGGCCTCTGTTCTGTTCCATTGCTCTAGGTATCTGTTTTGGTACCAATACCATGCTGTTTTGATTACTGTAGCCTTGTAGTATAGTTTGAAGTCAGGTAGCATGATGCCTCCAGCTTCGTTCTTTTGGCTTAGGATTGTCTTGGCTATATGGGCTCTTTTTTTGGTTTCATATGAAATTTAAAAGTAGTTTTCATTTTTTTCTTTTTTTTTTTTTGAGACCAGATCTCACTGTCACCCAGGCTGGAGTGCAGTTGTGCCATCTTGGCTCACTGCAACCTCCTTGCCTCCCAGGTTCAAGCGATTCTCCTGCCTCAGCCTCCTGAGTAGCTGGGATTATAGGCGCCCACCACCACGCGTGGCTAATTTTTGTATTTTTAGTAGAGATGGGGTTTCATCATGTTGGCCAGGGTGGTCTCGATCTCTTGACATCATGATCTGCCTGCCTCGGCCTCCCAAAGTGCTGAGATTACAGGCATGAGCCACCGTGCCTGGCCTTAAAGTAGTTTTTTCTAATTCTGTGAAGAAAGTCAATGGTAATTTGATGGGGATAGGATTGAATCTATAAATTACTTTGGGAAGTATGGCCATTTTCATATATTGATTCTTCCTATCCATGAGCATGGAATGTTTTTCCATTTGTTTCTGTCCTCTCTTATTTTCCTGAGCAGTGGTTTGCAGTTCTCCTTGAAGAGGTCTAATGTAGTGTAATTCTTAAGAGATCTAGGATTTTTGGAATAGTCCATGAGCGTTGACTTAAACTTCAAATCGTCAGCTGCCTTAGCCCTAACAAAAGAGTCAGCCTGTCGTTTTTTGTTTTTTTGTTTTTTTGAGACGAACTCTCACTCTGTCACCCAGGCTGAAGTGCAATGGTGTGATCCTGGCTCACTGCAACCTCTGCCTCCTGGGTTCAAGCAATTCCCCTGCCTCAGCCTCTCAAGTAGCTGGCATTACAGGCGCATGCCACCATATCTGGCTAACTTTTGTATTTTTAGTAGACAGAGGATTTCACCATGTTGGCCAGGCTGGTCTCAATCTCCTGACCTCAAGTGATCCGCCCACCTCCGCCTCTCAAAGTGCTGAGATTACAGGCATGAGCTGCCACAACCAGTAGGCTGTTCTTTAATGCTCTGAAGCCAGGTTTGACTTCTCCTCTCTAGCTATGAATCTACTGGAGGGCATCTTCTTCCAATAGAAAGCTGCTTCATCTCCATCAAAAACATGTGGTTTACTGTAGCCACTTTCATCAATGATCTCAGCTAGATCTTCTGGATAACTTGCCACAGCTTCTACATCACCACTTGTTGCTTCACCTTGCACTTTAATGTTATGGAGATGGCTACCTTCCTTAAACCTCATAAATGAGCCTCTGCTAGTTTCAAACTTTTCTCCTGCAGCTTCCTCACCTCTCGCAGCCTTTGTAGACTTTAAGAGAGTTAGAGGCCTTGCTCTAGATTAGGCTCTGGCATAAGGGGGTACTGTGGCTGGTTTGATCTTCTATCCAGATCACGAAAACTTTGTCCATATCAGCAATAAGGCTGTCTTACTTTCCTGTCATTTGTGTGTTCACTGATGAAGAACTTTTCCTTTGCATTCACAACTTGGCTAACTATATGGCACAAAAGTCTTAGCCTTTGCCCTATCTCAGCTTTCTCCATGCCTTCCTCACTGAGCTTAATCACTTCTACCTTTTGATTTAAAATGAGAGATGTGCAATTCTTCCTTTCACTTGAATACTTAGAGGCCACTGCAGGGTTATTAACTGGCCTAATTTCAATACTGTGTCTCAGAGAAGAGGGAGGCCTGAAGAGAGGGAGAGAAATGGGAGAATGGCTGGTGGGTGGGTCAGTCAGAACACTTACAACATTTATCAATTAAGTTTGCCATCTTATATGGGTACAGTTTGTGGTGCCCCAAAGCAATTACAACTGTAACATCAAAGAGCACTCATCACAGATCACCATAACAGATATAATAATGAAAAGGTTTGAAATATTTTGAGAATTATGAAAATGTGACAGAGACACACAAAGTGAGCACACAATGTTGGAAAAATGGCACCAATAGACTGGCTTAACATAGAATTGCCACAAAACTTCATTTGTAGAAAACGCAATATCTATGAAGCATAATAAAGCAAAGACCAGTAAAACGAGGTACGCCTGTATTTATGCTTCATGCCTCATTTTATAGTTTCATTTTATCCTTTGATAAAAATATTGATATAAGATAGAATAGATGCTATTCTAATTATACAAGTGGAAAAAAAAAACAGGTGCAGAAAGGTAAATCATCTGACCAGGGTCAAACAGAGAGTGGCAGTATTTTGTCTAGAATGCCAGCGCTCTCTTCCTCCAGTCTTTGTTGTTGTCTATTTTACATCGTATCATTCATGCATTAGTGCAATTAAAAACACCACTGTAAGCATTTTAACAAATGCCTTAAAGAGGAATTCAGGGCTCTGGTTTATGCTCAATACTATCAAATTGACTAAATTTTCCATATGTTTTGAGGTCTTGAATGACATAAACTCTCAAATCAAAGTACCTATTATGTGAATAATATTAAAATAGGTACTTCAGCATATAACCAAGAAATAGGTAGTTTTGGCATGTCTTAAAATGTGGCATTTCTATCTTTTAATTTCTCCTACCAGGCTAAAAATAAATGTTTAAAATTCTGCCCTACTATTAGTTATATTTTAATGATATAATCTCATATGAGAATTATGATATCTGAATGTGCTTTTGAATTATTCGTATTAGAAATGAATGCCATATAGAATATTGAAAACAAATGTATTTCTACATTTGTAGATATACTGTATGTACATGGTATTACAAATAAATACATACAAATAGCTATCTCCAATATAGAAAACCACTACATTGTACCTATATTGTACATAAAACTGTGGGTATTAAATTTATTTCTACTAGACATTATCTTATTTCAAAAATATTGTAAAAGGAGTTATATTAAAATGTAATGAGGCCAGGCATGGTGGCTCACGCCTGTAATCCCAGCACTTTGGGAGACTAGGGTGAGCGGATCACTTGAGACCAGGCCTAGGCTCATCTCAAACATGGCAAAACCCTGTCTCTACAAAAAATACACACAAGAAATTAACTGAGTATCCTGTGGTCCCAGCTACTAGGGAGGCTGAGGTTGGAGGACCGCTTGAGCCCAGGAGGTTGAGGCTGCAGTGAGCTGTGATTATGCTACTGCACTCCAGCCTGGGTAACAGAGTGGAGACCCTGTCTCAAGAAAAAAAAAATTAATGCTATATACTAAAGAATATTTGTATTTTAAACTATATTAAGAACATAATGGCTTATTACACCATAATTATGTTACTCCTCAAATTTTTATTTTTTTTATGTATGTATGTATGTATGTACATATGTATGTATGTAGAGATGAGGTCTCACTATGTTGCTCAGTTTGGTCTCAAACTCCTGGCCTCAAGCGATCCTCCTGCGTCAGCCTCCCAAAGTGCTGAGATTACAGGTGTGAGCCACCACACCCAGCCACCTCCCACATTTTTAAAGGAGTGAACTATTTTTTTTTTTTTTTTTTTTTTTGAGACGGAGTCTCGCGCTGTGTCACCCAGGCTGGAGTGCAGTGGCGCGATCTCGGCTCACTGCAAGCTCCGCCTCCCGGGTTCACGCCATTCTCCTGCCTCAGCCTCCGAGTAGCTGGGACTACAGGCGCCCGCCACCACGCCCGGCTAGTTTTTTGTATTTTTAGTAGAGACGGGGTTTCACCATGTTAGCCAGGATGGTCTCGATCTCCTGACCTCGCGATCCACCCGCCTCGGCCTCCCAAAGTGCTGGGATTACAGGCTTGAGCCACCGCGCCCGGCCAGGAGTGAACTATTAATAATACTAGCTAAGCAAACTTTCTTTCTTACAGGGGTTCTCCTAAATGCTGAAATTGAAAACCAACAACACATTTTACCATAGGAATATTTAGCTACCTTTTAAATTTACTTCATGATCAGGAAATGCAAAGACTAAATAAATGCCTAAGACAGATAGCTTAATACATTAAGAACATGGACTCTGGAGTCAGCTTAGAACCTAATGGTGGCTTTACTACCGTGTTACTTTAGGAAAATTATTGTTTTCTCTGTGCCTCCGTTTCATCATCTGCAAAATGAAGATAATAATGGGACCTACACTGAAGAGTTTTAGAAGGATGGTATGAGATAACGGATGTAAAATGCTCCTAAGCGTGGGAGACACATTACATGCTTGATAAATATGAGCTACTACTACCACTGTGATTAGCCCCAAATTTACTAACTCATGATGCCTCTCAGTATACATTTTTATAAAATTTAAGGGAAAAATGCTATTCTACAGGATTTGTAATTGTTAATCCCAACATTTATTCATTTATTGCATATTAGTAATAAGACAGGTACTATGTTAGACATATGGCATTATAAATACCACATGCTTCTAGGCAATGAGCCAGTTAAATAACAAATTTTATAGGAAACTAAAGGTACATGTTGCCCTGAACTCTGGTAAAATGTGTCACAATATAAAAAATGTTTGTTAATAATGACAATGTAGGCTATCATTAATTAATATGAAATGTATTAATAAAATCATGTCAGTAGCAGAAACTGCTTTTTGGTTTAAATTTCTTTTACAGATGTAATCAACTAACTAGGAAGTACAAAGGACTAGAAAAAAGAATGGTAATCTGAGTCTGATTCCTGCGTTTCATAGCACAGCTCAACTTGACACACAATAGGTGCTTAATAAAGATTTGTCTTGTCTAAGATACTATGACTACAAAGCACTCCAGAGTTAATACTGGTTCAGAGGAGACATTGCCACCTAGTGAAAAATCAGCCTTATTACGTAGAATTATCAAATAATGTTGAGAACTTCCCAAATTAGACTTGACTCCACTGAAAACACTACATGCGCATTTATTATGTGTCAGTATTCTGGGTAGGTACTAGTAGGAAAAAGATGAACAAGCTTCCATCTTTGCTTCTTACAAAGTATAGAAAATACAAGGAAACTACATACTCCACAGAGAAACATAGAAAAAACTGTACTGTAGAAAAAACAAGGTTTGATTATTAGACATTTAGAAACTAATATTTCAAGAAATGTGCTGAAAAGGAAATTTAGTGTAGCAAATGAGAGCATGGACTCCAGGAGCAAACTGCATTGATTTAAAGCCATGGCCCCTGTAAAGTGAGGATAACAGCCCCTATGTCACAAGATTATTGCAGAAACTTAAAAACAGTACCAGGAACAAAGAAAATGCTATGGAAGTATTAACCAAAATTATTATTAAATTTAGAACAATATCCTAGAGACCGAGGTGAATAAATATTGATTAATAACAAAACATTAACTGAAGTCTAGCTTCATGAATTTAATTCAGTAGAAGCCGTTTCTCTGACTAGTGCTCTGTTATTATGGGAATCCTAAAAGTACATTATTTGTGGTACCCTGTGACTAAATTTTGTATTACTGGATGATTAACCCTTTCAACATCAGGCAAATAAAACTGCCTCCTGAAAGTAAAAATCATATTTCTTACCAAAAAAAGCAAAAAGTCAGTAGAATGAAAGACCCGAAAGACCACAACCTGAACATATGTTTACCAGGGAAAGATGCTTGCTAACTCTTCACAGATTTTGCTAGAACTGAAAGATGGATGATACATTTAGTTACCACTGTGGTCTCATTCACAGCTTGTTTAGCTTATAAAAAAAATAAGCTTGCTCCATTTTCCTTGAAAATTATCTGATAATTTTTAAAAACACCACTTAAAAATCTCTGAAGTCTTTTGTGTTTTTTTGAATTTTATACTATTAAAATATTTATGTAAAGCCATATGTAAACTTTATTTTCAAACAAAACATTATGAGCAAAATATTCCTGTATTAAAAAATAAAATAGACAAAACTCTAATAGGTCAGTCATAAACATTACACTTTTCTTATGGATCTATACCATTCACAAGAACTCTGCTAAATCTTAGATGTCTTAAGATTACTTAACTTCTTCCTAAGCTTCCTCTTTTTAAAAATAGCAACAAGTTGGGAGAATGTGTTGAAACATTTTTGAGTTTTAATTTGTTTGTAAAGGTGTGTTTGCATATCAAAAATTGTGTTTGTGATATATTGCACAAATAATTTTAATTTAATGTGCCTATTATTTGAATATTTTAATTTCTAAAATGCTCATGGAAATCCTTCCTCTTGCACATTAAGATAGTGTGGAAATAACATTATGTTTTTAATTTTATGCATTTATACTCTAATAAATTGACCTGGAAAGAAACATACTTTAATAAATAAAAGACTGATCAACAGAGTAAAAGAGAGGAGAAAAAAACTCTTCAACTCCTTTCTACGTAGAGATGCTTATCAGCATATTAAAACAGAAATTCTTACATATAGTCAAGTGTATACTGGTTGGATAAGCATAACAACCCATTTTATCTTTTGTTTCAATACTGTGCTTATCAATTTACCCAGTACTTTCACAGTCATGGTCTCACAGTATCTTCACAAATACCTCTCTTAGGTAGGACAGGTACTAGTACTGTAGTACCTTTTAATAGATACGAAAATGGAGCTTCAGGAAAGACGCTTGTGCAAGGTCACTAGAGGAAGAGAATAGAGCCTAAACCCCGTTTTTTTGGACTCCTAAAATGCTTAGCTCTTTCTACTACTATGCCTCTAGAATGGACTTCCATGCTTATTGCCTAAAAACCAAATTGGCAAACCTAACTATCCTGGGCTAATCTGATGATAAAATCCTCTGTCAGTGACAAAAAATAAATTGCTTGAAGAAAAGATAGAGTGGAACTTTAATGTGTATGTGTAGTGAAAATTTCAAAGGCATAAAAAGCAAATTGGAAATTGAATGAAGACTATTGTAAAATCTCTTAAGAGTCTGAGGAAATAACTGTGCTGCCTATTTCCTGTATAACAGTTCCAAATATAAAGTACTTTGGTATAACTCTTCATTTATGTGAATATTTAGAGTGGGTACAAAGAGAGAACTGTTTCAGGATACATGTTGAAACTAGACACCAGATTTGGACATTGAATGATTTGAGGAATCCATCTGTTTTTTCCTATAATCAGGCAGTGCTTATTTTTGCTAACATCTGCTTGTAACAGTAAATGGTACTGTGTTGGTTGACAATTCCACCATTAGTAATAGTGTTCTATAAATCTGAGTATGTGTTGCAGAAATGATTTCTTCTCTATAAAGTTCTTTAAAATAAGATTAAATCTTGATTTTACAATAAATTATGCTAGAAAACATTTTTTTCCTTGCATAATTCACCCAGGAAGGCATAATATAATCCATACTGTGATCAAGGACTTCAGATTTATAACTTAATTGCCTAACAACTTAGTATTTATCACAACCATTAATCAATTCAATCTATATTAACTTAATACACTTAGCTTTCCATAAGCAAATCAAAGAAACTAACGAAGACTTTTCATTTTTGTACAAGAATATATGAAGAAAACAGAAATGCAATTTTGAGAATGACAGCACTAACAGTATAATATAGAAGAGTGGAATTCTAATTTCAGGACAGAAATTAAAGAAATATATGAAAACCAGCATAAATTCAAAGAATTATTAAAATACCATACTGTCCCTGAAAAATAAGGTATCCAAACTTTTTATTTCCTTATTATTTCTCAGAATGTTAGAATAGTGTAATTGCAGACCTGAAAGACATTAGATTTCTAATTCCAGGTGATGTTTTCACTGACATGTGATTTTCCCCCTACTTTTTATGTTAAGAAACTCTCAAAACTACAACTTATTAAAACTATATGCTTTAGTTAAGAACATAGGATAAAAATATTAACTCAATAGTCAACCGAAAACATTAAAGATCTGTATTTCCTAAGTGTTATTTACATCTTAAATTTAGTTAACATATTCCAAATAATTTTTAGGTAAATTCTATTTATTTAAATTGATTTACAAAGAAACTGGTGGCCAGCTTTCTGTGATTCCAACGGAAGGGCACAATTATTAGGTGTACTTTGGTCAGTATTTAAATGGCAGACAGATTCCTCGTTTAGTCTAAATGTAAATGTTACTCTAAAAATTCTTTACTTACCAAGTGGTGGACTTACCGTGGAAATCATAAATATACAGAAGAATTGGCTCATTTTGCCCAAATGCACAGAATGCAACCATATTTTCAAATGGATGATAAGAAATGTCTCGAACAGGTGACTTGAATGGCAAGTCAGAATACATGGCTACTTGTTCTCCTAAATAAAAAGAGAGATTAAAAAATGTTTATCAGAGCGTATCTATATCAGATAAATCTTGTTACAAGATTATTCTGCCATTTATTAGAAAATATAGTAATGTTCATATTATTTATGTGAAAACCTCAAATATTTAAAAATGTTTGAGTAACAATGTAGAAATTATCTTTATTTTACATTTCCTTGACCCTCCTCTTTCTACTTTCTACCTCTTCAATGAGGTTTTCAAGGCATGAAAGAAAGACAAAGGGCACAGAAGGAAGCAGAGAGGTATATGACTCTGAGATTGGAGATTGGACAGAGCTAAGCAAACTCCAAATGACAGAGAACTCTGGGTAGAACTACGGGAGAAATTACAGGACTCTAAAACTAAAGAAACTCTAGTTGGGTGAGTTTTGGTGAAGGATTAACTTTTCCATTTTTTTTTTTCCCCCCAGATGCTGTTTGAGCTACCCATTTGCTTGAAAGATACTTATGACTCGGGCCTAAAAGATGTCCAAAGCAGAGATCTGTGGAACGCAGGAAAATCAGTCAGGAATCAAAAAGCAAAGAATCTAGGTTCATTTATTGAAAGTGAGGGAGACAACGCTACTGAATTGATGCTAAAGCACCAAAACACAGTACAGGAAACATTCAAACAAAAGCCTAAGTTAGCTGACTAGTCAAAATGCCTAACAGAAAGAATACAAAAATAAACAAGGAAAAAATCAAATACTGTTCATTAAAGAAATTTTAAAGTTAGTTTTATGAAATTCTCTCAATTTCTTATTAAAAACATTCATGTAGCTTTAGATTTTCTTTTGAAAAGCAAAGGTGAGGTACAAATGAGCCTCCCAATGTAATTGTTTATTGGAAAAAAACTGAATTGCAGTAATTCAGGTAACTTGCTATTTAAGTTTCAGATATCAAAACTTTCACAGGTATGTTTCTGTTACTAATGAAAATATATTATAGATGTTTAACAATTTGTCTACCTAATTATATTCCAAATTCAGCTGGTAACATTTTGTACTTTGTGTTAGTCTCCATTAAACGATTTTCTAAGATCAGCAATGTCTCATAGGCCATGAAAGAACAAACCTTGAATTATAATGTGAAATTCTAAATCCATAAAGATATTAAAGCAATAGAGAACAAAATTTAATACAAGTTTAGGCTGTAGTGAAGTTCCTCTGAAGGCTTTCTAATCTTAAAAAACATAATTGAAAACCCGAAAGCAGAATTTCCTTGAAAATTATTCCATAAAAATGGTAGAATTTTCACACTTCTTCAAAGCCCTGTACCTCCCCAAACGATTTTTAAAGTTCAATAAATACTCACCTGTTTCTGGGTTCCAAACATACACTATACCATCCTCACTTCCAGCAAACAGAAAAGTCCCACATGGAGTCAAAGTACTATGAATCTTCTCCCGATAATTTGCTGCTCCTACAAATTTCCTTGCTACTAATCTACAAGCAGAAAAGATGTTACAAATGTAACTGTCTTAATCATGTAAATGACTGGTGGTATAATATTTTCTCTTAAATACTTAATTTCCATTCAACAAACATTTTTTGAGAATCTGTCATATGGGAGACATTCTATAATATAATGGATGCAGAATAAAGGAGAGCTAGTCCCAAGAGCCCAGGGAGTTTATAATTTAGCAAGAGAGGAGAAACATGTCAATGTAAAATAGAAGGTGGATGTAGAAAGTACTGCAAAAGACAAACAGAAAAGTTCTTTTCTTTTTTTTTTTTTTTTTTTTTTGAGACGAAGTCTTGCTCTGTCGCCCAGGCTGGAGTGCAGTGGCCGGATCTCAGCTCACTGCAAGCTCCGCCTCCCGAGTTCACGCCATTCTCCTGCCTCAGCCTCCTGAGTAGCTGGGACCACAGGCGCCCGCCACCTCGCCCGGCTAGTTTTTTGTATTTTTTTAGTAGAGGCGGGGTTTCACTGTATTAGCCAGGATGGTCTCGATCTCCAGACCTCGTGATCCGCCTGTCTCGGCCTCCCAAAGTGCTGGGATTACAGGCTTGAGCCACCGCACCCCAAACTTGGACAAGAGAAATTAATTCTAGCTACGGAGAAAGAGAGACTATGGATAGCATTTGAGCTGGTTACTAAAATAATGGATAGAATTTTTATATTCATATAGTCTTCTATCTGATGAATTTTAAAAATAATACAAGGAATATTTGATCTCTGAAAAAAATTAGATAAAACATATTATTAAACCATCTGCTAAATATGGTACATAGTCTTCCATATTTTTGCACTCACGAAAAAATAGTAAACACCATTTCAGCACATACTTTGTGCCAGGCAGGCACTATTACCATCTCTAACACCAAACAAAAATGCACTAGAAGTCCATGCTGATTTTCCCAGAACGCTGCTTCTACCTTTTACAGGAAGAATATTTCCCTATGTTCACCATTATTTGGAAATAAAGGAAAAAAACAAGGATGTATAAATCACAAGCCCTGCCTTGTTGTTATATCATATTATACTAATGCTGTAACAGTATCATAGTGATAATATCAGTATCAATCAATATCATTGTTGAAGGTAGAAGTTTCTTTTTTTTTAATTGTGAAAATAAAAGCAACTAACTACATTTCAGCCTCAGAACTATTCACATTTAGGGCTGGATAATTGTTTTAGGGAGACTGTCCTATGGGCTGTAGGATGCTTAGCAATATTTTTGATCTCTACTCATTAGATACTGGAAGTAACATAAAAAAAAAAATCTCCACATACTGCCACACATTCCTTGGTGAGTGTGGGGACACTGCCTAGTTGAGAACCACTACCGAATTTTATAAATATAATTTAATTCATTACTTATTCTGTGAGTACTTATCCTGTCAATACTGAAATATACTTACATCCGGAGATCCATAATTCTCAAAGTACTGTCTTTGGTATGAATTAACAAACGTTTTCCATTGGGATGAACCTCCAAATAACTTATTGGAATTCCCTTAAACTCAGTTTCTTTAATTTCCTAAAATGATAAAAAAAAAATACTACTAATGAAAAGTTAATCTAATGTTAAACGTTTTTGGGGGTACAAAATTAATCTTAAAATATCTTTTCCAATTCTGCAGTATAGGATGCTTTATAATTGTTAGCAAAAGGATTCTGAGTAACTTCAGTTTAGGGTTGAAAATAAAGCTGATGAACTGTATTTTTGTGTTGTTATGCAATGTGTAAATGCACATTTAATTATTATGCGTTTTTGTAGTATGTTCACTTTCCCAAAATTTAGTCAATCCCAAACAAGAAGCACTTCCAACAAACACATCTTGTAACATTAAATTTTTTGTTTAAAATCATGTAAGAAGTTTCCAATTTTTATAAATTCAAAACCACATGTATTATTAATTTTCAAGTTTCTATTCTTATTTAGATAAGAATTTCTAACAACAGATGAAATGCTTTTTCAACAGATCTGACAGACTCAATGGATTTAACTAAAATTCATGAAAATTATTTTTCACTTAGGGTGTCTTTTTTCAACTACTGTCATTATTAAGAAAAATGGAAGAAAAAGGTATAATATGTTAGGCAGAAACTGGATCAATTTATATAAAACAAATTCAAGTTTAATGATTCATTTGTGTTTTTAAATAAAAAGTAAAAAATGTACACTAACAAAACTGCTTTACAAGCTGTCTTAAAAACACTCCAGCCCCCAATGAAAGAACTTATTCATTTGTTTCCATTTAGCAAATTTCAAATGAAATAATTATTGTGATTAAATGACAGACTTTCATAATAATTACATAACTCTGAAAGACACCAGTGTTGACAAAGTACTAAGAACACTGTTTTTAGAGATGTTATTGGACCAAGGAAAAAGGATATAACAGAAAATATAAATTATTACTTATCGATGGTAATATAACATACATCTCATTTTAGCATAAATGTCACCCAATGGATTACTGAATGCCACAGTGCAAATGGGATATAAAAAAGTGAAACTAACATCTGGCCGAAATTTTAAAAATCTTCACTAAGTCATTACATCATCAATCAGCCACCAGGAGGGTGTGCTAATTAATTATAGATAACTGACTAAGAAAAAGTGTTGGCCGGGCGCGGTGGCTCAAGCCTGTAATCCCAGCACTTTGGGAGGCCGAGACGGGCGGATCATGAGGTCAGGAGATCGAGACCATCCTGGCTAACACGGTGAAACCCCGTCTCTACTAAAAAATACAAAAAACTAGCCAGGCGAAGTGGCGGGTGCCTGTAGTCCCAGCTACTCGGGAGGCTGAGGCAGGAGAATGGCGTGAATGGCGTGAACCCGAGAGGAGGAGCTTGCAGTGAGCTGAGATCCGGCCACTGCACTCCAGCCTTGGGTGACAGAGCAAGACTCCGTCTCAAAAAAAAAAAAAAAAAAAAAAAAAGGAAAGGTGTTAATTTTTTGAAATGAGAGAACAGAATGTCCTGACATTCTATCTTAAAGTCATGTGACTGGAGTTTTCCAACTTCTTTAATTAAATCCCATAATATAAAATATGATTTTATACCTTATTTATAGTCCAGTGGCGCACTGAATGTTCCAAATCATTAACCTTGACATAGGTATTCCAAACAACAATCACCCCTGTACAGTCTCCTGAATACATATGATGACCTATTTAAAAAACAAGATTACTCACTTATGAATGTCTCAGAGTTAGAAACAAATAATAGGAGACTGGGGGAAACCATACCCCAGTAAAACAGTCAAAGAATTGAAGGGCTATTAAAAGGTATTTCAGTTTAAAAAAGTCAAAAATCAAAATGCAACTCACAAACAAACCACAATTATCTTTAAATGAATTCTTTACTCTTTTAAATTATTTTTGATGACTTATTTCCCTTTGTCACTTACCTGAATTTAACTACAAAAAGAAATGAGCCTCTCAGTACATGTGTATATGGCTCATATTCCAAAGCCAAATTATTTGAACCATCCTACATGTAACATTATTTCTCACTTTATTAACCTATAAATCTGTTTTGGAGTCCTAGAAAAATACCTATATTCTAATACATAGTGTTAGCATAATACCTGAGACCCAGTAGAAACTCATTAAATGATCAGGAAATGAATAAAATAATAAATAACAGGTATTCCAATTTAACATCAATTCTTTGGAGTCAAGTCATCTTAAAGTTGACAGACCTCAGAAAGTTCAACTTCATACCCACTCAGGAATATCTCAACCACCACCACTAACAGACGGCTGTTCAGCAACTGTGAATTCAGTATTTTACAAAACAGCTATTCAATTGGTGAACTGCTTCCTGTATTAAAATATTCTTTGTAATTCTGAACGAAGAAAATCTACCTTCTACAGCTTTGGCCCACCTCTACCCATTGGAGTAAAATGGACCAATTTCTTTTTTTTTTTTTTTTTTTTTGCACATTTGGGTATCTTACGGCCAAATAGTTGAAGAAAGTCTTTATGTCTCTTTTACAATCTGAACTACTGCTATTATGACAGAGTTAGTTTTCAGATACCTTTCTTTCCTGAATATGTTCTAAATTTATTAACATCCCTACAGCTGAACTGAGTAAATCAGCAGTATTATCCTTTTGATCTGGATCCCATGCCAATTAATTATAGTGACAGCCTACATGCCTAGTCTCTGAAATTATGTAAAAAGTGACTATTTAATAGATATAATAAATTTCTTTATTCTTTCAGATAATAAAATGATTTATGTTTTACATCTTTAAGACATACTACATTATTCTTTTTTTTTGAGACAGAGTCTCACTCTGTCACCCAGGCTGGAGTGCAGTAGCGCGATCTCAGCTCACTGCAACCTCTACCTCCCACGTTCAAAGCGATTCTCCTGCCTCAGCCTCCCAAGTAGCTGGGACTACAGGCACCCAGCACCACACCCAGCTAATTTTTTGTATTTTTAGTAGAGATGGTGTTTCACCATGTTAGCCAGGATGGTCTTGGTCTCCGGACCTCGTGATCAACCCATCTTGGCCTCCCAAAGTGTTGGGATTACAGGCATGAGCCACAGCGCCCAGCCACTATATTATTCTTACTTTAAATAATTGCATATTTCCCTTCTATATGTTTGCAAATTTTAAGGTTCTTGAAAGAAAGTAAGAATGATAATCACCAGTCCAAAGAAATATATTTATGCAATTTTAAATATTTAAGAGTAACTTAAAAATTACAAACAGAACTCCTTCAATGTCAAATCTATCATATGACCTGCAAAACAAGCATACACCTAAATATGCACAATCATCAGTACATAACCCTCTCAAGCCTCGATAACTATTATTCTGGTAAAAAAAATTCTTCACATAGCTGGTCTTCATTCATACTCTCTGACATACCTTCAGTATCAAAACAAAGTGAGTTGATAAAACTTTTGTGAACGTCAAACTGTCGGACCAACATGGCAGAATCCTCGCTCATCTCAACTTTCCATATCCGTATCATGGAATCATAGCATCCTGTAACTACCAGCTCTCTTACAGCTGGATGGAATTTAGCCGTGTAAACAAAAGAAGGATGAGGTAAAACTTTGAAAGTATTTGTATTGTTTATTTCATTTTTCCATATCCTGGAAAAGGATAAGAAGTTACATATTGCTTCTTAAAAGCAGAAGTTTCTTTTAACAGTTTTTCTAAGAACCAACATAGCCAATGAACCTTAAGTAAGCAACTGACAACAACCAATGATAAACTAAGTTTTAAAACAATGAAAAATATGATGATGATCTCATATTTGATGACTTGAATTTTCACATTATGACAAAGTTATTTGTTATAGTTATCATCCAGCATATTATATCCACTAATTGTAATCTATACTATAAAATTAATAACTGTTTTTTAAACCTACCTATTTTGCCATTGGTTAAACACACATTGAACAGTTGGTAAAATATTGCATTTAGTACAATATGCATAAAAAATATACAGGGAGAAACTTTAATGATTTCCCATTTACATTGTGTACACCACTTTTACAAAATGTTTATTAATGGGGGTTTAGAGAATAGCATAGTCTATTAACTTTTATATTTGTAATTTCAAAGCCTAGATAGTAAAAATGAAAATCTCAAAGATTTAAAAGAGATACTAAAATTATTATATTTTGAATTCTCAAGTAAAATAAGATTAAAATAACTATGACATTTTGATAGAAAAGACTATCCTACATTAAGCACGTCCTTTTTGTTTAACACTCATTATCCTGTCCTCTAAATAATGGCTAATTAAAAAAAATTAAGATTATAATCACTGCGACAGTCTTGACAAATGAGTAAATCCCTAAGGGTTAATCTGTTAGATACTCTGCATCTCTAGCAATGTATAAAACTAGGTGAACTCTACCAATATACAGGTGCTATATAAGTGTGAAGCACTAGTTTTTAAAATATATTTGGTTATCAAAATTAGAACAACATATTAATTTTAAATATGGGATTTGTATTCATCCTTTTAATCACTGCTTGAAAACTAAAGCAAAGTAAGTCTGTTACAAGATTACTGATAAGAGAAAAAAAAAACAGTTTCTATTCAAGAATAATATTCTATGAGTTTCCTCAGCAGCTGCTTACAATATAGGATATGATCTTCAATTACTAAGAATCCAAACTAATAATAGAGGAAGTGAAAGAACATGTTTTCAAGTAAAAATAAAGCACATGAATCAATTGCACAAACATTTTTTACCACAGTATATTTTCAATAAGCATATTTATATGAAATATGATGTCTATTAGAAGAATAAAACCACTAACTTTGGGAAAATATTAAAAAGATAAAAGATAAAAAACTCAGTTGTTTGGCAAGAAATCTTAGTAGCATTATTTAAAATACTATATAACAGGCAGAAATGAAGCAAATACATCTTCAAAACAGCTCAATATAATTAGACATAATATTAAAAAAAAAAAAAAAAGTAAAGCTTTTTGTGTAAAAACTGAACTGGAATCAATGATGGCTTCTGTTACCCAGGCCATGGGAGAATCTGACATTCAAAGGAATATATAAATGGGCTTGGGGAAAAAAAATCAGACTAGATAATAGACAACAAAGAAACACAAACTTGTAAAGACTGAATGAACGCACACAAAAATTACTAGATTTGGGAAAGAAAAAACATACCAAAGTTAAGCCGTATGTTTGGGAAAAGGGAATAGTGGGAACATGTTTGGGAGCCATTATACATGGAAAAGTCTTTCTGACTATATTGGGCGTTGTTGATTTGAGAAAAACAGATTATTCTGGGGATAACTAAATAAGGGTGTTTAGGATAAACCCATATGGCAGAGAGCTAACCAAGTGGGAAATACTTAGGAGACACTGACAATAATATGTGTCAGGGATCCTCAGGAATAAAGAAGGCGAAGACATGGACAGAAATCCATACTTCTGCCACTTATGAGCATTTGCAATTCTAATTCTCTTTCTTTGGACAACAGCTCATTTATTACAAGTATTCCTTACCTCTCTCAAAAATCTCCTTGCCGTTTTGATGCTAGCCACAATGCTTCTCTTTTCACTCAGTTAATGCTTTCACAATACTATTTTAATGATGTAAACAGTCCTAAATTAATATCAGTTTTAAAGATAAATAAGGAAAAAATGTGTGCTTTAGTATAATATACTACGTATTGTGTGCAGAAACCCAAGATAGCTTCAAGGAATAACAGAAGTTGAGCTGGATTGTAACTAATAACTACAAACCTATGAGAGCTCACAAAAGGCATTTAATTTTTGTTGAACGAATGAGTTAGTCAGCAAGGGTAGGAGAAGGTCATTTAGGTATAGGAAAAGTAGGTAAGTTTCAAAGGGCAGGAAGATGCCAAAGAAGATAAGATGCTAGGGTGTTTCAAAAGATTACATGGGTGAAGCAAAGGGTACAGGGAAGGGCATGAGAGAAGAATGTTGGGTCCATGAGGAACATGCCTGTCCATGCTAAGGAACTGGAAAATTTTTCAAGGGGCAATGGGTAAAGTCTTTTAAAAAATTAAGGCATTATGAAAGATAGTTACGGAAAGATAATTTTAGCACAGCAGAGACAGAGGACTTAGAGACTGAACACTGAGGTCAACAGCAAAATAGGGCTTGAATTAAAGCAAACGCGATAGAGAGGATGTGACAAAATTGTGAGCCTTTTAGGAGGGAGAATTGGCAGACTCCCTCCTAAAGACTTTTATGCTAGTTAGACTTTAATGCTAGTTAGATGTGAAAGAAGTGATGGGAAAGAAAGAAGAGATGAACACTACTCTGAGTTTTCAGCTTGGGAGATGGTGGATAAGGATGCCATTAAAATATATGTAAGAGAATTAAAGGAGGAAAACAAAATTTAAAGAGATCGGTAAGTTTGGTTTTGGATTTGAGGTGGCAATGGGCCATTTAAATGGAAACGTGTAATAGGAAGTCAAATTCATAAAAAAAGGTGTGTGCTAGAAGTCATTAGCATATCAGTGAGAGTCAAAGCCGGGGAAGGTAAGAGAAACTAGGATAAGCATATAAAACCAAGAGATGATCAAGTAAAGGATCCTGGGGATAAAACATATAGACAATCGGCAGAAGAAAATGAAACAGAGAAAGAATGGATTAGAACTGGCCAGAGTAATAAAAAGAGAAGAGAAGAGGTTGTCAATGAAAACCATGAATTCAAAATATTTCAAGACTGGTCAATAATCAATTACTACAGTGAAGGCAAGCATAGCAGGAGTTAAACTGGCCAAATGGATTTAAAAATAGCAAGAAACTGCCAACCTCTTGAAGAAAGAAGTTTATGTAGCATGGTTGGAAAGAAAGCCAGAATAACTGGGCTGAAGTAAAGACAGTATGTGTAGAATGCTTCTGATGGTGTAGAAAGAGAAAAATAATGGGCTAGTCTAGAAGGCAGGAAGAATTAAAAATGATGTTTTTAAGATAAGGCCATTTGAGCATATTTCTTTTTTTTTTTTTTTTTGAGACAGAGTCTCAATCTGTTGCCCAGGCTGGAGTGCAATGGCGCAATCTCGGCTCACTGCAACCTCCACCTCCCGGTTCAAGTAATTCTCTTGCCTCAGCCTCCCAAGTAGCTGGGACTACAGATGTGCAACACCACACCCGGCTTATTTTTGTATTTTTAGTAGAGACAGGGTTTTGCCATGTTGGCCAGGCTGATCTTGAACTCCTGACCTCCACTGATCTGCCCACCTTGGCTTCCCAAAGTGCTGGGATTACAGGCATCAGCCACTGCACCCAGCCCATTTGAGCCTATTTCTAAGATGAGAGGACACAATCAATAGAGGGAAAGATGTTCATCAGACTAGTAGATGTAATACAAATTTTCAGGGACTGAGATTGAAAGTACAGGTCAAATAGCCTTTAAAAAGTCAGTCTCATGCCTCTTTGTTAAGAGATGGACAGAGATTAAAAATGGACATATCTATGGATATTAGGAGGGAAATCAGAGGGAAATAGATGAAGTTCATGTCTGACTAAATTTCATCTAAACTGAAGATAGTCATCTAATGAAATGGGAAGACTGTGATTTACTGTAGAGAATGTTCATGGTAAGTTTGGATCTGCTGCCAGAGGAATGAGAAAAGGAAGCTGAGTAAAGTAAAAGGATTCCTCAGCAGAGATGACAGCTTAGGTGATGTTAAAATCCAAAGTCACCCCTCAGCAAAGTTAAATATTTTTCTCTAGTATGGCCTGGCATTAGACAGAATGGCTATGCTAAAAGAACAGATCAGATAGGTTCTTGAGGATATTGTCAAAAGGGAGTAATAGAATGTTCCCAGCATGACCAAGAAGGAAGTCAATTGTTACTCATTCTCGTCTTTTTCATTTAAATAAAAACTAACCAATAATGATAACATCTTGATTAGACATTTGATACAGAAAAGGAGGTTGGCAAGATCAGTAGAAGTGGTCGAAACACTGAATGTAAAACGAACTGTTAAGAGAGAAGGCAGAAGTAAATGACAATGAATTCAGCATGGATCTCAACAGCTTACATGTCAGTTACAAGGTAGAGCAAGCAACTAAAAAAAGTATAAATGAAACTTTAAAAGTTCGCTTTTAAAATGTTTTTGTGATATTTATCAAATTGAAAAGGGATAAATTATTTTTAAGATTGACATTCTGAAAAATGCAAATGTTTAACCAATCTATAAAAATCTTAAAATGTAATGTACATATTTATTTCCTCTACTGTGATGTACTGAGCACCACTGGATTCTAGCCTCTGCATATCCAGCCAACAGTGAAGACAGTATCCCTGCCACCAAGAGCTTATGCTCTAGGAAAAATCTCAGGTGTTTAATAACCCCTAACCTCATCTTGAAGCATTAATTAGTTTACATAATGATCATTTAAAGATGGTGTGGACTAGAAATATTATATACTACATAAATAAAAGACATTTAAGAAAAATGTCTTTTAAAAGTGTTACTGTAATTTACGGAATCAGTCTGCATGATGCATATTTATGACAGTCCCTTCATAGGTAAAATATGACTGGAGCATAAGAGTAGTTACATCACTTTATATTCTCTTTGCTTTTCTTGATGGCAAATAGTATGCACATAAGTACTTCTCAAGGATACTAACCTGGCAGTGCCATCAGATGATGAAGTAAGGATGTAGCGATCATCTTTTGACCAGGAAAGATCATAAATGATATTGAGGTGGCCACACAATTCTCTCATGAAACGTCCAGAAGGAATTTCATATACTAATGAAAATATTTAGAAATTAGTAGGTTTCCAGACAGAAATCCTTAATCCAATAATATACAAATACATAATTTAATATTATTTAGACATAAGCAGTCTATAACAAAATTATAACCAAAGATACGTGCAGCATAACGAAAATTTCAAAATTTACTTAAGAACAGTTTTTCATTTGCTTTACGTAAAAATTCACATGCAAAATTATGAGTTATAATTTTGCTACAATTGTCAATTTTTTCATCTCTTTAAAGAAATCCCCTAAGAATCTTTAATAATAAATTTATCAGTTGAATAATAATATTTACATTGCAATTCACTTAAAATATTCTATAATTTGGGCTTTCATTATTATTTTTACCTGAAAATCAACTAAATGCCAACCAAAAATTTAATTATTTGAAGTAATGAGAAATTTAAATTGTTCTATTGTCAAAAGTAAATTTTAATACTAAAATGAACAGGGATAGTAATCAGGGATAGTATGGGAATTAACAACGACTCAATCAGACACAAAAAGCACTGTGGTACTTTACTATATGTTTAAACATACAATGAAATCTAAGATAATAATACAGAAAAACAAAGTTTCCAAGTCTCTGCTTCCATCTAGTGGTAAAAATCAATTGCCCTTTAAAATTCTTAGCAGTTCAGAAATAACAGCAGTCCTCACTTATGTGCAGTTTCACTTTCTGTGATTTCAGTTACCAGCAGTCGACCATGGTCTGAAAATATTAAATGGAAAATTCCAGAAACAAATAATTCCTAAGTTTTAAAATGCACATCATTCTGAGTAGTGCTATGAAATCTCGTGCCATCTAGCTCCATCTGTCCAGGATGTGAATTATCCTGTGTCCAATGTATCCATGCTACAGATGCTAACTGTCTATCAGAAACTTAGTAGCTGTCTCAGTTATCAGACTGGTTGTCACCCAGTGCTTTTGTTCAAGTAACCCTTATTTTACTTAATGGCCCCAAAGTGCAAGAGTAATAATGTTAGCAATTGGCATATGCCAAAGGGAAACCATAAAGTACTTCCTTTGAGTGAAAAGGTGAAAGTTCTTGATTTAAAAAGGAAAGAAAAAAAGTGTATGTTGAAGTTGCTAGGATCTACAGTAAAAATCTATCTGTGAAATTGTGAAGAACAAAAAAGAGGTTTGTGCTAGTTTTGCTGTCACACCTCAAATGACGAAAGTAATGGCCTTTAGTGCATGGTAACTACTTTGTTAAGATGGAAAAGATATAAATCTGTGGGTGGAAAGCATGAGCAGACGTGTTTCTACTGATGGCAGTCGGATTCAGCACTACTTGAGGTTTCAGGCTTCCACTGAGGGTCTTGGAACATATTCCCTACGGAAAAAGAGGGACTACTTGCGGAATAGCAAAATAAGAGTCTTAAAAAAATCTCCTCCCCATAGAAGCAGCATAAAACACTGGCAAAAACTGGCAAAAATCAACATTTTCAGAACTCTGAAAATTAAGTAAAGCTTACAAAGATTTGAAGAGTATTTAAGAAAAATGGCTGAATTTGGTAAGAACATTGAGCTTTATTATGGTGTTTTAACTTGCCATGTTCTCATTCCTGTCTCAAACTTTAAAGGAGCCTTAAAAACCAATAAAAATCAGGAGATTAACAGCCACTGGGTGTGACAGAACAGGTCTGATGCTCCCTAAAAGCCCCATCCCCAAAGACTTCTTACTATTTGGCAGTCTGGCCCTCCAGGAAAGATCCACTCTCAGGGCCTGCCTTTATTTGACCTGGCTCACAGCATGCTCTGGGAGAACAGCCCTAACCTTAAGGTGCATGTCACAACCACCCATGGCATCATTTAATATCACAGCTGCCTGAGGCATTGATACTAAGTGAGGCTAAGAAGACGCTCACCAAAGAACTTAAAATAAAAACAAAAAACAAAACAAAACAAAACAAAAAACTGGGAATGAGATGTCCATAGGGGACACTGATAAGCTCCAAAATATTCCTGGGTATCTAGAAGGATTCCCATGCATGTATGTGAAGGCAATATGCACAACCAAGAAAGACCTAAGAGTCTTCACCTCTTACTCGGGCTGACCTGAAGTGGCTCAGCACAAACAGAAAGTAAAGCTAAGGCAGAGCTGTGGATTGCCTATTGAAGCATTGAAGGTATACCCCAACACACACAGAGTCCCTTGGCAAAGACCAGTAGACCCATCCACTCAGGTATTTAAAAATCGCTGTCTGACCACTAACTTAACCGAGCACAGACATCAACGGCAACACATGACAGAGTAAAGACTACAGAATTAGTCCAAAATCACAAAGCTAACTGCAAAAATAAATCCTGGGTGGGTGTGAGGGGAGAAACGGGGGGATCTGATTTCCAGAGCTGCCACATTGTATTATTAAAACATCCAGTTTTCAACACAAAATTATGAGAAATGGAAAAAACAGGAAAGAGTGGCCCACACACAGGGGAAAAAAGTAGTCTACATAGAAACTGAGGAAGCCCAGACCCTGGGCTTTCTCAACAAAGACTTTTAATCTACTGTTATAAATATATTCAAAGATCTAAAGAAAACCAGGTCTAAAGAATTAAAGTGTGAAAAGGATTTCTCACCAAAAAACAGAGTATCAATAAAGAGACAGATATGATTTAAAAAAAAAAGACTACCTAGAAATTTTACAGTTGAAAAGTACAATAACTGAAATAAATAATTCACTAGAGGGGCTCAACAGTAGATCTAAACTGAAAGAATTACTAAATTTGACAATAGGTCAACTGAGATTATCCCATCTGAAAAAAGCAGAAAAAGAATGAAGAAAAACAGAAAAGTTTCAGAGACTTGTGGGACACCACCAAGAGTACCAACACAGGCATAATGGGACTCCCAGAAGAAGAAAGAGAAAAGGGCCAAACAGAACATTTCAAGAAAGAACGACTGAACACTTCTCAAATTCGTGAAAAACACTGATCTGCACATACAGCAAGTTAAAGGAATTTCAAGTAGACACATCATAATCAAATAGTCAAAAACCAAAGACAAAGATTCCTCTTCCTCCTCTATTTTTGATATTTAAGCAATATCTCAATCTACATAGCATCTTAAGCAGGTTTATTTAAGCATAAATAAGATATTTATCACAGAAGCTCTTAAAACATAAAATCAGAATAAAATAATTCTTTCACTATGCAAAAGAAATAAATTACTATTAATAACTTAGGAGCATTTCCTAAGAACCTTTTTACCCTCTACATATGGGCTTTTGATGAATTTTAAAAATAGCATAGTGGTAATCAAATGACACAAGTGATTTTTTATTTTTAAAATTTATTACTATTTCGTGGGGAGCAATATCTACTTAATAAATGCCCACCAAGTCCATTATGAGTCCCTGATGAAAAAAAGGGAATCAACCAAGTAATAGCAAACTGTGCTAAGCTGAGAAAAGTTCAGTAAGATCTAGTGTTTAGGGCAGATGCCCACAAGGAGCTGGCTACTTCTGCAGAGGAGAGCTGGTTTTACTGTTGAGGCAGAAGTAAACAAGAGTATTTAATGCTTCTAAGTCTATATGTTAATGCTCACTTTAAAAAGTCTCTAAAGCTACAGAAATAATTGCTTGGCCTCTCTGCTGACTTCCCTACCATAATGAGAAGTTTTCTTCTAGGTACTCTTGAGTCAATTATTTGTATTCCACTAAACAGCAAATTTGGGGGCTTTTGTAACTCACATCATCACTGCTATCAACTAACCACACTGGACTCATGTTCCCCATGAGATGTATTAATCCTTGTTTCCAAATTTCTATATTTAAAATGCAAAATGTTTACAAAAATCCTCCTGCATGTTTTAAAAATAAATTTACCATCTTTCATTTGATCATTCTCATTCTGCTTCTGAACAGTTATTGTATAGAAAAGCGTAAAATTATTATAAAAGAACTTTCTTTACTTGAAGAAATCTGTTCTCTATAATTGAGTAGTACAGGGGATTACTCAAGTTAAGATTTCCACAGATTTAAAAAACTAAAGAACGTCCTCCATGCAGACTACAATCAGATTAAACAGGTAGGATTATTACTCACAAATAATTGGATATCCATCCCGGCTGGCACAAGCTGCTGCTAATATTCTTCCATTGTGGGAGAAATCAAGACAAAAACATCCTCGCTCTCCTGCATTTAGTGAGAAGAGGTGTTTGTTTGGGATACGGCAAGCCTAAAAAAACATACATTTAAAAAATAATAAATTAGAAAACATTAAAATGCAAAGGCTAGTTTTTAATTTCAATTACTGTAGTTTTTTTAAAGTCCTTTTATGACGCAGAGAAAGGAAAAAACAAGTATACAGAACGCTGAAAAACCATAGTAAATTACTTTGCAAAAAGAGAATGAGTGCCTATGAAATTTTTAAAGTGGATTTGTTCTTCATGTTTAACTAGTACTTAATTCACCTAAATATGATTAGAAAAATTTCAATATCTGATACTCGAAAGCCGTCGCTGCCATATTGCTTCTATATAGCTACTAAAAGAACGTATGTCACAGCCTTATTCTTATTAGTGACAGCACTAATAAGTCACTTTTGTCAAAGTCACAAGCTTTTTTCAAGACCACAAGTACCTATGGGGCCTAGCTGAAGCCAGAACGTATGAATGCCCATTCTCTCTTTGCGCATCTTAAAATAATCACCCTTTGTGGCTGCCTTCCAAAATGTATTTTCAAAGTAATCAATCAGCCCTTATTGGTCTCTCATTCATTAGTACAATTTCTTCAAAATTTTAATGTTTTCACTCTCTTCTACCAGATGAAGCCCAAATTTTCTGGGTATTAATATATACTGTAGAAAATATCAGTTACGTTTATTTATCCTAATTCTATCTCTTCCAACCTTCAGTGAGCCTTAGTTCTTCTGTTTCTTATAATTCAAAAAGTTGAAATAAACATACACTGGGCTTTTACTATATGCCATGAAAGTTGTACTTTATTACAAATGTCTTTCAATATGTTCATCACAGCCATCCTATGAGTAGCTATTACTAGCTAAGAGTAACCATTATTAGCTCTACATGGCTAAGAAGGATTATTGAAAGGGTCAAGCCTAGCTTAATGGACCTACTCAAAGACTGTTACTTCAAGGGCATGCTTTCTAGACAGGTACCAGGTTTTTCACAAATAGTACCAAGATCTAGCAGTACCTCGGGAGACAGCATTACAACCAGCTACTAGGAACGTGAAAAATTCAAAAGAATTTGTTAAGTGTCAATCGTGTACCAGACTCCATGCTACCCATTTTCTCTCTGCATCCTCCATCCGCATAATTAAGAAAAGGGAGAGGAGGGTAACAAGGAACAAAAACTGAAAGAAATATCATGAGGCTTTATAACCACTTGCTGCTGCTCCTAGAGTAGGAAGTGCAGTTAAGGAAAACTCTGTGCCCAGTCACCTAGGCTGAAAATGAAAACATTGAAGCCACTATCATGTTCTTCATATTCTCTGGGTTTGACACTATGCCCTATCCAGAACAGACGCTCCAATAAAGGTCCTCAAAAGCCTTGACTTTTTCCCCTCCTTTACTACCTTGTCAGTCACTAAATCATGCTTGTTCTTACTTTCTGTCTCTGGTATTCATTAGACCCTCATCAACTCACACATCAATGACTGCCATCTAATTCTGATATTACTACTTCAAGATCTCCCCATGCTACTGCCCGCATTAATTCATCCTCAAATACAACTGTTATTTTTCTCACTCACCTGAAAACCTTCCATTATTCCTCACATCCCTCACAATCAAGTATTAGGCTACCATTTGAGACACTCCACAATGTGGGCCTAATCCAGTACACTACTTTATCTCCTCTTTTACAAACTCCGGTTTCCAACCAGCCAAGCTTTTGAGTGCCTAATGAATACAACAGGTCCTTTCCCACTTATTTGCAACTTTGCCTTCATATGAAATACCCTTCCTCATCCCTCCTTCACTCACCCCTACCTTGGGCATCCTAGCCAATCTTAAGCTCCACTGCTGAATGAGCCCTTTTTCCACCACTGTAGTTCACTCTTCATATCTGCAATTCTCAAATGTTTTTAGTTTCAAGATGCTTTACATTCTTGAACATTTTTTTCAGAGGCTATTTGGAGTTTTCATAAAAAGAAAATTAAAAAAATGCTAACTTCAAATGTCTAGCTTAATAAAATCTAGATTTTCATAACTACTTCCGCTCTCTTGTGATATCACGTTATTTAGCCTCTAGAAAATGCTAGTGCATACTTGTAAGAGAATGAATCTGAAAGAGACTAGTAACACCTTAGAATCATTATGAAAAGAAGTTGACTTCAAGAACCCCCTGAAAGGGACTCAGAACTCCCAGAGGTCTCCAAACTACATTTTGAGAACTGCTGATCTGTACAATCATCTTTATACCTACATTTCCTCATTTCCTCAAGACTTCTCTAAAGCCTATCTGAAAATAAACAACGCTGTAACTGCTTTCTTTTCTCACCTAACCTGGAAGTTGACCAAAGGCAAAATCTAAGTGTTAATCTCTCCATATTATTATGCTTGAAGTATTCTTTTTTTTTTTGAGACTGAGTCTTGCTCTGTCGCCCGGGCTAGAGTGCAGTGGCCAGATCTCAGCTCACTGCAAACTCCGCCTCCCGGGTTTAGCCATTCTCCTGCCTCAGCCTCCCAAGTAGCTGGGACTACAGGCGCCCGCCACCTCACCCGGCTAGTTTTTTGTATTTTTTAGTAGAGACGGGGTTTCACCATGTTAGCCAGGATGGTCTCGATCTCCTGACCTCGTGATCCGCCCATCTTGGCCTCCCAAAGTGCTGGGATTACAGGCTTGAGCCACCGCGCCCAGCCTATGCTTGAAGTATTCTAACTCAAAGTGATTTTAAAATGTATCTGTAAAATCGGCCTCAAAAAGAAAGTCAAATGTGATGTAAAATACAGAAAATGAAGATGACTAAATAAGAATAGTCAGTTCTTATTTCTACATTAGATGTTTGAATAAATTAAGATCTTGAACACATTTCATCTGGTAGTAGCTCATATGCATAAAATAAACCACTCCATTCTTTGTAAAAACTAGTAAAAAAATTGCAAAATTGTATCAGCAAGGCTTCCCGCCATTGCAAAAAATGTTAATCTAGTAAGAACACTTTAGTAAAAGCTTAAATGCTGCTCAGCTTGTGGTAGAAGTACATACACGTACATATCTCTATTAAAGTGTGATTCAGCAAGAAGCCAGGTGCTGTAAAGAATTTCATGAATCCATAAACATTAAGAGATATATGTCTTACAGACATCAAAAATCTGTTTTAAAAATTTTTTAATTTTTTTTTTTAAGAGATGGGGTCTCATTCTGTCATCCAGGCTTGAGTGCAGTGGCACAGTCATAGCTCACTGCAGTCTTGAATTCCTGGGCTCAATCTTCCTTCCTCAGTCTCCCGAGTAGCTGGGACTACAGGTGCATGCCAGCATGCCTACCTAATTAAAAAACTTTTTTTAAGAGAATGGGTCTTGCTATATTGCCCAGGCTAAAAATCTATGTTATCTGACTGCTGTTACAGGCTGAATTGTGTCCTCTCTCCTCCCACTCACACCCCTACCCCTTGTCACCCAAATGAGTATGTTAAAGCTCTAACCCCTAGCACCTCAGAATGTAGCAGTATTTGGAGATGTGGTCTTTAAAGAAGTGATTACGTTAAAATGAAATAATTATGGAAGGGTCCTAATCCAACCGGGGGAAAGACAACAGGGGCGTGCATGCACAAAGATCGTGTGAGGAGGCAGCAAGAGGGCAGCCAACTGTAAGACAAGGAGAAGCCTCAGAAGAAATCAACCCAGTCAGCACCTTGATCTTCGCTATGGATCAAATGCTATGTCCTCTCAAAAACCGTATGTTAAAACTGTAATCCCCTATGTGATAGTATTTAGATGTGGGGGTCTCTGGGAGGTAATTTGGTCCTGAGAGTGAGACGCTTATGAATCAGATCTGTGCCCTTATAAAAAAAGACACAAGAAAGGTGATCTCTCTCTCCACCACGTGAGAATACAGCAAGGAGGAGGCTGGCTCCAAGTCAAAAAGGGGACCCTCACCAGGAACTAGGCTGCCTAGCATCTTGATCTTGAACTTCCCAGCCTTCAGAACTGTGAGAAATAAATGTCTGCTGTTTAAGCCACCCAGTGTGTGGTATTTTGTTATAGCAGCCCAAGCTAATACAATTTACAATTGCCCAAGTGCCCGAACGAATGTAAGACAGTGCTTATATACACATGCTAGGCACTCTTACTATTTGTCAAATTAATTAATGGAAAGGCAAAATCATAAATAGCCAGGATTTTAAGTAGAAAGCTAGATATCCTAGGAGTTACTGGAGTTTTGAAGGTAATAAGTGAACATCTAAAGCAATCCACTGTTATCAAACACTTCACCTGCCCAGGGAGTCGTTTCCACTCTATTACTTCCTTTGACTCTTCTAATCCAGGTTCTGTGTCTATTGAGCTTGACTCATGGTGATGTTCACAATGCACTGGTTTACCTTTTTCCTCCTGAAGAGCCATCATAGAGCGGTAAGATGGCTTTATCTAAATATGCATTAAAATATGAAAATTTATATATCATGTTCACCTTTTTCTTTTTCTAGCATATAGTTTTAAAAATACTGAAACAAATAATATGAAAATATTTTCAAAATGTAATCCAGAAAAAATTCTACTTTTATTTGTACATTATTCTAAATAAAATAAAAAAGCTGCTTAAAACTACAGTCCTATAACCAAAAAGTCTTAAAAGTTTTTGAGGAAAAAAATGACTACAAATTTACATGAAATGATTTTAATAACTCTGCCCTTTGTTTCTGCTTCTTCACCAATACTTATGAGTTATGCCATGCCTCTGATATAATACCGTATCTTTAAAATCACAAAACTAGTATCATAAAAATCTCAAGTTTTAAAAATAATTTCTCAATAATAGATTTAACTCCATCCAAACCAATGCAAATCAGTCCTGTGGTGACAGTATATATCAGCTACAGAATGTGCAAATGACCTGAAAAATTAATGTCTTATAAGAAATAAGACAAAAGCAAAACTTTTTTATTTTAGGGTCAATTCTTTGCTAAGATTATTTATAATATTAATCTATGGAAAACAGCAGCAGTAGAAACATTACATACTGATTATTTGAATAATATTGTGAAAAATGTACCCAGAAATCAGGACTCTGCAAACTGCAGCCCACACACCAAATTTGGCCTGCTACCTGCTTTTGTAAATAAACTTTTATTGGAACACATCACACCCATTTGTTTAGTTATGGCCTACATATGTCTATGTAGCTACTTTCACACTATAAAGGCAAAATTGACTGAAACTACAGGGCGAAAGCCTAAAATACTATCTCGCCCTTTACAGAAAATATTTTTCAACTTCTCCTTTAAGTCCACCTTTTATCTTTAATTTCTGAAAATCAAATTGTAACAAAACATTTTTCCTAATACTAAAAGCTGTATTTCACATTTAAAATTCATTTAAGCATCTTTTAAATATCAGCTATTATAGTCTTAATATATAACCCCGGATATCTATTAAAATTATTATTAGAAGTCTTATCTTTTTAGAAATGAAAAACATGTTATGTCACCATTTAATTTCAACACTAGAAGATATACACTTATATGTACTATATTAACTTACACAGTCTGGAACTTTCAGTCCTCTTACAGTTACATACAGTGTTGATGGGTAACGATTTCTTGGACATTTTGACCACCATTCAAACACCTCAACAACATTTAATTGGGATCGAGCCTTAGTAGGTGGGTAATACAGCTGCAAACGAAGTTTTGAGTTGATGTTTGCATTTCCATTGGCTCCCAGAAGCTTAAAACAAGAATTCATATAAAATGTGACCGTCACTGAAAATAAATATATCCAACAAAGCAATAGCATAAAGTCAGAAACATTTTTAAAAGATTAATATGGCATGTTGAAATTTCTTAGTTTTACAAAGCAAAGAACACTACATACTTAGTTAAGCACAGTTCCAGATCATTTTTGACAAAAGGTAACCCAAATGGCTTTTAAAATATTTTCCTGATAGCTCTCTTTTCACATATACAATAATTTCAGACTGTTGGTACAGCATTTACACTACTGTGCCAGATTTCACACTGAACAAAGGATGTGATTGATATACAGTCATCTGAAATAATAAGGTTAAACTGTATATTTACACAAGACACAAATTTTCCATTTGTTTAATATCAGTATTTTTAATGGTTAAAATTTTATGATGTTTTAAATTTTTAAAAAGTTAAAATCATTTCAAGATAATTAAACTCATTTAAGCCATTTGTTACTTTTTTCAGTATTTTAGTGTACCTTCTTTCAAAGGTCTATCTTTAAAACCCTATTAAACAAAACTTATGTTTAAACTAACTAACTGGAGATTTTTGTCTTTTTTTTTTTTTTCTTGGCAGAATCTCATTCTGTTATCCAGGCTGGAGTGCAGCGGCAAAATCTCGGCTCACTGCAACCTCCCCCTCCTGGGTTCAAGTGATTCTTGTGCCTCAGCCTCCTGAGTAGCTGGGATTACAGGTGCACGCTACCACACCTGGCTGATTTTTGTGTTTTTAGCAGTCAGAGGTTTTGTCATGTTGGCCAGGCTGGTCACGAACTCCTGGCCTCAAGTGATCTGCCCACCTCGGCCTCCCAAAGTTTTGGGATTACAGGCGTGAGCCACCATGCCTGGCCTTAAATGGAGATTTTTATAAGAAAAATAAAAATCTTACCAAGTCAGAATACGTTCTCTTTCATTAGACCATGACTCAAAATAGGAAATGAAATGTCTAACCTTTATGTCCTCTCCAAATTAGGAGCAGAAAGATAGTTTGAACCCTTTGCAACAGTTCACACAAAACATGGAAGTATCTTAAATTAGAAGAATAGGCACTGAGTGCAGGGAACGTATTTAACAACTGTTACCTGTAGACTCATGTAACTTGGAAAGTAAAAAAAACACAGAGTCAAGAAAGACTCTAAGACAGCATTGTCCAAGAGAGCTTTCTATAATGATGGGAATACTCTAACCAATTCGGAATCCACATGTGGCTACCCTGCACTTGAAGTATAGCTAGCACAAATGTAAAACTAAATTTTTAATTATATTTAATTTGAATTCAAACTGCCACGTGACTTGTAGCTACCAAAACAGTGTAACTCCAAGTTCATGAACCTGGGAGAGTGGACAGATGGTGATACCACCAACTGAAGTAGCAGAGAGAGCAGCACGGATACTCAGTTTGGGAGAATCTGAGATATCTGTAAGTCATCCAAGTTGAAATGTCCAGTAGGGGACTGAATTTACAAATTTGAAGTACCAGTGAGAAAAGTGGTTCCAAAAAAACTGGGTTAAAGATGAAACCATGAGTAGGACTGATATTAAGGAGGTAGGTAGAAGACCATGAAGGAAACTGAAAGAATGGTATAAGTAAAATTAGGAGAGGATGGTGTCAAGAAAACCAAGGTAACAGAGTTTCAAGAGTGTGATATGTTAAATGCGTAGATGTGACAAAATAACTTAAAAATGTTCAATAAATTTGGCAAATAGAAATCATTAGTGATTTGGTTGGAGAAGCTTTAGTGGCAGAGGCAAAATTTAGAATGTTGTTCAGGAATGATGAGTTCAGGAATGATGCATCAACAAGAGAGATGGCAAAATACAGCCCATCTTTTCCCCTACCCCTTTAGGAAAGAATGTAAAGACAATGGAGGTTATAAGCTGAGCAGGTGACATTGTGATTAGTGTCAAATGACACACAGGGGTAAAGAACAGTTCCAAACTGAGTAATAGATACATTCAGTCATTAAATCATAAGCACTCGAGACTCCCTTCATTAACTCTCCTACAGCTCGCCAAAGCTCATCTCGGTGATTTTAAAGATATTCCCTAGCTTCTAAACCATACTTTCCGTAGATTGTTTTAATTTAACCAGGCAATTTAGTTTACATTAATATGCTGCTTAGCATGAGTAAACAACTAAGATTCAGCCAAGACCCTGCTATTATGGTTATAAATTATATAATGTAGAGCTTAAATAAATAAGGCTTTGCCACTTTTTAGTTTAAAAGAATAGCCACATATATGTACTAAAAGAACTGAAAGTACCTGAGAATCTGAGGCATAGCTGAGAATTAGTATAAAGTCTCATTTGAACTATTGTAATAACTTAACAATTATCCAAGACATCCCTGGAACCAATAGGATAGGCAATAAAAGATTTAAATTTTAATTGTCTTCATGCCATTTTCTTTTTTTTTTTTTTTTTGAGATGGAATCTCACTCTGTCACCCAGGCTGGAGTGCAGCGGTACAATCACGGGTCACTACAACTTCCATTCCCTGTGTTCAAGCAATCCTCCCCCCTCAGCCTCCCGAGTAGCTGGGATTACAGGCGCACACCACAACACCTGGCTAATTTTTGTATTTTTAGTAGAGATAGGGTTTCACCATATTGGTCAGGCTGGTCTCAAACTCCTGACCTCAAGTGATTGGCTCACCTCAGCCTACCAGCATGCTGGGATTACAGGTGTGAGCTACTGCATCCGTCATGCCACTCTCTTGAAGATGCATTTTATCCTTGCCACTCTTTCCATCATCGTTGATTAATTCCCTCGATATATAGTCACCAAGTACTTTCTATGTGCCATTAATATGCTGGGAGCTGGTGATATTATAGCATGGAGTTTCAAGAGAGTGATATATTAAATGTAAAAAGATGTAGTAAAATAAGGACTAAAAATGCTCAACATATTTACCCAAAAGAAGTCATTGGTGACTCTAAAAAGCTTACAGTCTAATGAAAAAGACAGAAGTATTAGAAGACGTGAAGCACATAGAATACCTTACCCTTTCTGCGGGGTGGGGATGGGATAAGGAGAATTCTTGACTGCCATTTTTGCCAATGGCATAAGATGAATAAATAAATAAAAATCCATACAGTATTTAGAGGTAAAAATGCTGTGAAATATGTTACTGCTTCCCAAGTGCAACTTACAGTAAATACTGCAGGTTTGCACGAATCTTAGCATAAAAGAAATGCAGTTTCTAATAAAACCACAAGATGGCAATGTTTACTATGTGAAAGTGAACTTTTTTGCTTTTTTTTTAAATGGTTTTTTTCTTTGCTCTAAATCAGTATCAAAGCTGGTATGGAAAAAGGCATAACAGATTTATATAAGGGTGATCACAGATAGTACACTGGACCAGGTGATTCCTAAGACCACTCTCAATTACTTACTCACCACAGCCAACCTGGCGGCTATTCAGTCCTTTGACTATAATACTTCTAAAATCTCTCTCTAACCCCCAATATGGATTAAATGTTTCAACAGGATTTTCACAGCATCTGCTCTGTAGCACATAATAATGTAGGTAACAGGTCTGTATAGAAATTAAATTGGAGAGCAGGTATATACAATGTCTAATTTATCTATGAATGTACTGTATTTAGCAGACTGTCTCACATTTTATAGATCACATTTGTTGAACGAAAGGATGCACAAATGAAAATGTTTTTATAAGATGGCACAAAATAGACTAATTACTCAAGACTTTTCATAATTTAAATTGATGTCTGAAGGAATAACAGATAATATAAAATTAAAATATCCCTTTTTAAAAACATTAGTCTATGTCTTTTATCTTTGCTGAAACATCCTTGTCAAAGACATCCTAGTCAGAGACACCCAGTCAAAGACAAATGTACAAAGACATTTTTTACCTAGACTACTGTAAGAATTTCCTAATTTGATTATCAAGTATCCACATTTGCTCCCTCTAGAATCTGTTCTCTACATAGCAGAGTATATATCTTTCTAAAACATAAATCAGGTTATTTTATTGTTTTGTTTAAAATCCTATAGTGGCTTCCCATTGCTCTTTAAATTCTATAATGGCTTCCTCTAGCTATAATACCTGAGAAGACCTCATCATAATTAACATCCCATTGACCTTAGCAACCTCTTCATGCACCCTTAGTCTCTGTCCTCCAATCCTGGTGGCCTTTTTTTGATTTTCTGAATTAACCCTGCTCCTTCAAATATCAGGGTTTTTGCATATAATGTACCCTCTACCATGGCCCATCTCTTCCCCACCGGTGACAGTGTGTCTCTTCCTCAGGAATCCTTTCCCTGATCCCACAGTTCATCATCCATCCCATACCTCTTTACGATACTTATAAAAATTTATAATTAAATGACAAATCGTGAAGTCAAGTGTTTTATGTTTATGTTGCTGGAAGTCCAGGAGTTCAAGGATTTGTCATCTTTGTCCACTGACAAGAACAGTAGCTGGCACATAGAAAAGTCTTAATAAATATTTATTGAATTGAATAAATGGCATGGCTGTTTGTGTCTTTTTTAATGTTACATCCTCAGAACCAAATAGTGTAACTGTCACATACTGTAACTGGCGCACAAAAATTTATAAATATTTAAGAATCTGAATGAGCATAACCTGAGCTTGAATTAATAACTCTTCATTCTTATAACCTTACCTTAGATTCTAATTCCTTATATGAAACCAAACTGACATGGGAGAAAGCAGCCAACTACATTTGAAGACTATTTTAAAAGTGTTTAAAATGGTGAAAAACATACCTTAAGAAATGCCCAGGCAATTTTCCGAAAGCCACATTCTTGGTTTTGAACCTCAGAATTATTCTTAATTTCATCCATGCTTAAGAAATCAAGAATCTGCAAATAAATTCACAGAAGACTAGGCTACCTAAAATTTAGTATTTTCTAACGGTATATTATTAAAAATTTTAAAAATCATTTGTATAGTACTTAAAAACATTGATCTTTACAGGGAGTAAAAACATTTTTATCTCATTTCATTCACCTTAAAGTTAACTCATTCAATTAGGGAGGGTCCATTTTCTGACTACTTTATCTTTCATTCATAAATACTAAGATTTATTTCAAATCCAAGGCAAAGTGTTAATCACCTCAAATATAACCTAGGTACAAATACACTAGGCATAGAATTCTTAAGCTTTCATTGTTTTTTATGTATCAGAGCAGACTTCAAAGGGATTGTTTAAAAAACTCACGACTCTATTTCTGGGTCTTTGTCTTGGATCACCTTCCTGAAGTTGAGGTTTTTCTCTTTAGATATATGTTATAATTAGGCTTCTCTAGAGGATTTCTTCCATTCCTCTTTCCTATCTGGCCATTAAAGCTCATGGATTTGCAACCAACCTGCCACAGAGATTGTGTTCTAGGTACTTATAAGAGGCTATCACTTCAAACTTACTGGTGCTTATTAAAAGCTCAGCTGCGAAAATGAGACTTTTATAGAAAAAATACTGCTTGAGAAACGATACAGACTCCATTCATCTGTGTTTTTTGGATACCTAAATCTTTTTTAAGATATAATACATGCTCAGTGAAAACATAATATAAAAAATATATATATGCAAAGTAAAAACAACTTGTAATCCAGACCCATAGATGGCCACCATGTTAATGGTGGCTAAATCTTTTTCTGTGCATTCCTAAACATATGTATGGAACTACAAATCTAATAATGCTATTTCACAAATTATTTTCATATAACATGTAGTGAGTATCTCTTCATGTCAATACATACACATGAAAACCATAATGTTAATGACTGCCTACTATTCTTCCGTCACAAATACCATAAATTTAACAAAAATTATAACTTATTTAACCATATCTCTTACTGATCTAAATTTAGGTTATTTTATCTCCCTAAAATTTTTGCCATTATAAACAATGTTGAAATAAATATCTTGCACACACATCTTCATGGACTTGTCATTTTTTCCTTAAGATAAAGACTTAGGAGTAAAATAATGGTTTTAAAGACTTTTGACAGACATTATCAAGTTGTCCTCAATAAACACTTAAAAAACTGAGATCAAAAAGTAGTTGCATAGGCAATAACATACTATATGAAAACTTAAGAAGCAACCAAAAGTGTTTATAATACAACAATCTATCTGAAAATTATAACAAATGACAAATTTTGAAGACAAAGAAAAAATTCCTTAAGATAAAAATTATACCCATTTTTCAACAATAACAGCTTTATGTAAATCACACACAACATAATCACAAATGTAAATATTGGAATATTTGTGTCATAAATACATACAACCTGAAAGTGAAGGATCATAAAAACAAGTAATTCTAAAAAATGAATCTTCAGCACTGGTTATGCCAAGTTACTTGCTGTTCCCACGCTAAACTTCTCCATCTAGCTTACACTGGAAGGGGGGCTTTCTCTACTTTCCTTTGCTTATGGAGACAGAACACATGATAGAGAAAAGAAATGTGGTATTCTAGGTTCAAACTATCTCCAAACATATTTTTTTACACTTAAAATTTGAGTAACTTTGGAGAAATCACTTTTACTCTAAACCTTCTCATTTTTAGAAAATTATATAATAACTAGTCAGCTCAAAAGCCATCTATTCCATAAAGCTTTCACTGACTTCTCTGACCCACCACTAACCCTTTACATATCAGAAGTTCTACAACATTTTTGGTTATATATGAAATTGCATTAATTAACTGATCTGTGTACATTTATTTATCCAGGTGGTACACATATTCTTAGGGTGTCTGATACGGTTAAATGAGTTTACGCTTTGTGAAATGGGTTAAAAATGGAGAAATACATTCATATAGAGTGGATTCATCACTTCAGTACAGTTAACAGTCACAGGGTTGTTGTAATTATTAAATGATACAAAGTAGGCCAAATAGTACTCAGCAAATATGCTATCACTGCTTATAAAAGGGCATCTCACTTGTATTCCACAGCATTCTACAAACACTAAATCCTAGAGATTAAATTCTCACACTACTTTTTTTTGCATTATTAGACTACTAAAAATAATAGCTTACATCTGTGCTATTAAATATTAACTATCATTTAATTTGAATTGCTCCATTCAATTCATACCTCAAAGAACAGGATGACTTTAGGACTCTCATCAGAGTCTCGAAGCAAATAGGGAAAATTTTCATTAAATATAATTTGTTCTTCCCACTCTGGAAGTCTTGATTTTAACTGTTTAAAATCATATGGCTGGGTCATAATAGGAAGAATATAATCCACATTCTCTTTTTCATAGTAAGATGAAACAGGTCGTTCACTGTACAAAAAAAAAATACTTCCATTAATGCAATTTTTATAATTTTGAGGTGAGAAAAAAATATATAGTGTATAAGGTGAGGCAACCAGAAACAATGAATTGCCACAATAATACAAAAGGAAAGATTATTTTGATTGTCTATCTAGAAACTTACAAATTTTGTAAGACTTAAAAAAGTAACAGTCCATCTTACATTTGTGTACTATCAATCAGTTTCACATGATTATTTTATTATAGAAATATAAAGTGAGAAGTATGATTATACCTTTGCCATACAACGCTGGGATAAACTCCTTCAGAATTTTATAAGAGTTTATAATAAAATAGACATTGCCAGGCACAGTGGCTCACGCCTGTAACCCCAGCACTTTGAGAGGTTGAGGCAGGTGGACTGCTTGAGCTAAGGAGTTCGGGACCAGCCCGGGTAACATGGTGAAACCTCGTTTCTACAAAAAATAGAAAAGAAGTTAGCTGGGCATGGTGGCACATGTCTGCAGTCCCAGCTACTTGGGAATCTGAGGTGGGAGGATCACCTGAGCCCAGGGAGGTTGAGGCTGTAGTAAGTTGTGATTGTGCCACTGCACTCCAGCCGGTGAGAGAGAGAGTGAGATCTTGTCTTAAAAAAAAAAAAAAAAAAAGACATAAAATTGATTTTACATAAAAAAAAAGGCACAAGACTATAAACCCCTTGAGCTGTCATATTTTCTTTGCATGCCCTAAGGCAAATGAATAAGTGAATGGGTTTTTTTTTGGACAATCTTCCTGTTTCCATTCCCCACTGGCTTTTCAAACAATTTTTTTTTTTTAATTCTAGTATAAACATGTATTTCATTGTACTTTTTATTTGGGATTTCATAGCTAAGCATGCATTAGCTATAGAAGTAATCTTAGAAAAAACATTAAAGATTCATCTACCTTACTTGAGGCCCAGATAACATTACTTTCAAAAGAAAAATATAAGGTTGGACAATTAAAGCATTTACAAATGCAATATAAAATATTTGCAATGCAATTTTATGTCATAAATTATGTCTAGTAAGCTGGTAGAAGCTCTCTACCACTTAAAATGAATTATTCCCTTCCACTTAAAAGTAATCACTGAGCCAGGCGTGGTGGCTCATGCCTGTAATCCCAGCACTTTGGGAGGCTGAGGCAGGCAGATTGCCTGAGGTCAGGAGTTCGAGATCAGCCTGGCCAAACCCCGCCTCCACTAAAAATACAAAAATTAGCCAGGTGTGGTGGCGGGCACCTGTAATCCCAGCTACTCAGGAGGCTGAAGCAAGAGAATTGCTTGAACCTGGGAGGCTGAGGTTGCAGTGAGCCAAGATTGCACCACTGCATTCCAGTCTGGGTAACAAAGCAAGACTCCATCCCCTCCCCACCAAAAAAAGAAGTAATTACTGAATTCTATGTTCTCTATTTCTTCTACAACATTCTGATCAATGTTAATGATTGAAGAACACCTACAACTAGTAGACTATTCTCTAATACAAATCCTAACTCTATTCCCACTGACTTTCAACTACCAATGGCAGAAAAAAGACTTCTACTGCAGACAGTTTCAGTTTCAAGAATTAGCTGTGGAATTAAAAAAAGTTACCTATCATCTTTCTTGACATGTTGACCAGTATGCTCATCAACCACATGAATTTTTACCATTGGGTGAGAAATCATAAAATCTGACTTAAGTCTATCAGTTCGGTGAATATAAACTCCCAGGACAAGGTCATCATCAAGCAAACATTTGGGATAGACTGGGCTATCTCGGCTTGTTATTTCATGAACACCATCACCATCAACATCTTCGTTATCATCTGTAACTACACGCATGGAAAAAAAAAAATCAATGTTATAATTAGTTGTTCCCACAGTTGTATTTACATATAAGCTAATCTTTAAGATCTATGATGATTTCACTTTGTTAACAAAGGAACTTCAAGAGGAAAGAAAGAAAAAGCCAGATAACAGCAAACCATAGTCTGACAGTAAAATACTACATTTGCTAATGCATTAAAAATAAGGTGAGAAATCCTTGTTTATATTTTTCCTAATAAGTAGGAGAAATACAAAAAGAAAAAAAAAAAGAGAGTCAAAGTCAGAAAAGTAACTATATCTAGGTATTTTCTAAGTGGAATATACATGACTCAGCTAGAATTTCTACCTCTGGGTAGGATGCAGTAGGATGCAGCAGGTAAACACTTTGGGTAACAACTGGAAAGAGCCAAATAAATTACGAGTATCTTATTTTAAATTTTAAAGGCATCAGAAAGTACAGAAACAAGGTATACTAGACAGATCAAAATTCCAGAAAGGGAGAATCAGTCAGAGGTCAGCTGATGGACTGGCAGCTGTTTCTGTCTCTGGGGACATTTGCTGATTCAGGGTGTGAGTGAAGATCAGAGTTTGGCTTAAGCAGAAGGTCACTGACAGGAGAATGAGAAATCAGCAACACTTTCATCATTCCACAGGACTAAAATGATAAAACTGGAGATTTGAGAAGCCTCAAACATGACCAGTTTTTCTCACAAAACTGAATTCCGATGCTATAGAGAAGCTAGAGAGGTAGTGAAATCTCCCAGGCTTGTGGTGCTAGCAGACCAGGATCTGCCAGGGGAAGGGGACCAAAGCAAAACAGGCAAAGATGAAGCCCTGGAGGGTGTGGTCAATTTACACTGAGGACCAAGAGCCACTCTTCACCTGGGGTCATCTACCAATTCTGGTCACAGATCTAGGTTGATAATCCAGGTGCGATTTCTGGCAGAAGGTTGCTACTGAGGGACAGAGAAGCCAGCAGAGATTTCGGCATGCATGGCAGCGAGAGTGACAAAAAGATAGAGGATACCTGAAGGATGTCTAACATATAGCCAGTCTCCCGCTCAAAGAATTTGCCAAATTTTGAAGTGGCAAATGGCAAGTGGAAAAGCACTGAAGGGCTAAACTGAAACTCCCATTGTATTTCAGGGCTAAAAAATTATTTAGAGCTATGAATTATTAGAGATAAAGAAGGGCACTGCATAATGATAAAAGTGATAACTTGATAAGAGATACAAGAAAAATAAAATCAGAGTGGAAATGTTAATACCTCTCTCAACAGCTGACGGAATAAGTAGACCAAAAAAACTAATAAGAAGAACTGAGCACAATTAAACTTGACCTAACTGACATTCAAAGGACACTGCACTCAACATTAGAAACTGCATTCTTTTCAAGTGAGCATGGAATATTTACCAAATCTGAGCATAAAATGGTCATTAAAAAATGCCTCAATAAACTCAGAGGATTGAAATCATTCATAATGTTATCTGACAACAATGGAAGACAGAAACCAATAACAGATAACTAGAAAAGCATCTGCTGCCTGAAACTAAGCAACATACTTCTAAATAATGCACGATCAATTAAAATGAAATTAGAAAATATTTTCTGTTAAATGATAATAAAAAGACACAATATTAACAATTTTGGAGATGCAGGTAAGGTAGTACTTTGATGGAAATTTAGTCTTAAATGCATATAAAAGAAGACTGAAATTTTTCTTATAAAATCCAAATTATAAAGTTAGAAATAAGTAGCAAATAAAACCCGAATAAGTACAAAGGAAAATAATATAGTTACAAGAAAAAACTACTAATACATAAATGTACAATAGAGAAAATCAAAGCCAAAGGTTTTTGAAAAGACTCATAAACTTAAAATCCTAAGACTGATCAAGAATTTGAGAGACAACAAATTGCCAATCCCATGAATGAAAAAATGGGACAGCCTTTCAGATGCTACAGAAATGAAAATTTGAACATTTGGATCAAAAACTTCAGTCTATCAAATAGCTGAGAAAAGCTTTAAAAAAAGTGAAAAGACTGATAAGAAACTAAATCTTGATCCGTATCAAGACAAGCTAAATTATAAGGCATAAGGACTGAAAAGGAAGCAATAAAACTATCATTATTAACAGATTACATTATTGTATATGTAGAAAAATCAAAACAATATAACAATAAACTCTGTTGGCCACGATGGCTCACACCTGTAATCCCAGTAATCTGGGAGGGTGAGGCGGGCGAATTGCTTGCGCCCAGGAGTTTGAGACTAGCCTGGAATATGTAGTGAGACCTTGTCTCTACAAAAAAATTAGCCGGGAATGGTGGTGCTTGCCTGTAGTCCCAGCTACTTGGAAGACTGAAGTGGGAGGATCGCTTGAGCCTGGGAAATGGAGGCTGCCATAAGCTGAGATCACGCCACTGCACTCCAGCCTGAGTGACAGGCAAGACCCTGTCTCAAAAACAAATAAATAAATAAACTCTTGCAATAAGTGAATTTAGCAAATCAATAGATACAATGTTAAAAAAATGTAAACACATTTCTACACATATGTACCAGCAACAAATACAAAGCAAAAAAAAATTCTTTTTGGAGACAGAATCTCGCTCTATCGCCCAGGCTGGAGTGCAGTGATGCGATCTCAGCTCACTGCAAGCTCTGCCTCCCAAGTTCACACATTCTCCTGCCTCAGCCTCCTGAGTGGTTGGGATTACAGGTGCCCGCCATCATGCCCGGCTAATTTTCTGTATTTTTAGTAGAGACGGGGTTTCACCGTGTTAGGCAGGATGGTCTTCATCGCCTGACCTCGTGATCTGCCCGCCTCAGCCTCCCAAAGTGCTGGGATTACAGGCGTGAGCCACCACGCCCAGCCAAAATCAAAAAATTTTTAAATGCCATTTACAATATCATTAAGAAACATCAACTCCTAGGAATAAATCTAAGGAGAGATTCTGCTGAAATGTATATTACTGGGATATGTTAAATAAGATGCAAATAAATGGAAGTGCATACCAAATTCATAGACTGAGAATCAATACTTTGTAAAAATGTCAAGTCTCTTTAGAGAGCTATTATACTGTGAATCTCTATAGATTCACCCAGTCTAGATCAAAATCACAGCTTGCAAGACAGGATGGGTATAGGAAGGAAGAGGGAGAATTGAGAAGCTCTTCTAAAATCCATATAGAAATGCAAAGTAAAGAATAGCTCAGGCAATGCAGATGAAGAAGGAAAAAGCTAGAGTACAATACTAAATAGCAAGACCTATTAAAAAGCTACAGTATTTAGACATGGTGGTGTTGGTACAGACTGTCTACTGTAAAAGAATAGAGACTATAAAAACTGATCCACACGTAAACACAGTCATGTTATTTATGAGAAAAGTGACACTGCCACACAGAGGCAAAAAGACATTCTCTTCAGTAAAAGGTACTGGGTCAATTATAATATATATCTACACGAGAAAACGTATCTTGATCACTGCTTCCTAACAAACAAAAACCAATTTCAGATGAACTGCATATATAAATGTGAAAAGTAAAACAGAAACAGTAAAACTTTTAAAATAAAACTTTTAGAGAAACATCTTCAGAACTTGGGAAAGATTTCTTAAATCACAGAGAACACTTACCTTCAAAGGAAAAAACGGATAAACTGGACTATTCAAAAATTTCTGCTTTTCGAAAGACACCAATGAGAGAGAAATAAACTAGAGTAGGAAGACATTTGCAATATATATGCATGTATGTATATATCTGAGAATAATCTCATATTGAAGTATATAAACTATCATTACAAATCAATTAGAAAAAGACAATGCTGTTTTTAAAAAAATGCATAACTTGAATATATTTACAAGTGATACAAACTCATCAAAGACAAACAGCTACAAATACACGTGTACTTTAATCTAGATGAATCCAAGAACAAGTACCACATACTCTATATTGAATTAATTTCAAGTATACCCATCAGTTTTAGTTTTTAAGGGCTAAAATTCCTAGAATCAAGTTATTGCTACCAACGTACACAATTTTTCACTTAATTTGTATAACAAACCTGCTTTAGCCTTCTTTTTTGGCTTTTTTGTTTTAGGTTTTGTGTCATCTTGCATGCTGCCTTCTGTGTTTTGTTCCATTGAGCTTATTTCACCGTCTTGATGAGAATCTGAAGAAACTGGTCTAACTGAAGATTCCTTCTTTTGTTCACCTTCAACTGTGTCACCAGAGATGGTCAATGTACTACAAATATAATCCAAGTATCAGCCATTACAGATATATTATTATAATTATTATTATTCATGATGCAACAGAGTGAACAGTAAATAGGAGCAAAGATAATCCTAAAATCACTACTATTTTTTCTTGAGATGCATATATTTTCCTACACACTAAAATGGTTAGCTGTCAAATAGGTATCATAGGTTGTAACTTCGCAAGGAGTTACATGATTCAACTAAAACTGAGCTCTAAACCCCAGGGGAAAGGAAATTGTATTAATATTTTATGAGCAATTGATCTCTCTTTACATAGGACTTATCGAAGCACGCCCACCCTGCTGCCAAGTAAATGACTGATCAACCAATTTTAAAATTACCTTATTTAAAAGTATAAAATGTATTCTAGGTTTGTTCAGTCTTCAAGAGGCTTCAAAAGCACAACTTTTGATTTCTCTTTTTTCTTTTCTTTTTTTTTTTTTTTACGACTAGGTCTCGCTCTGTCACCCAAGTTGGAGTGCAGTGGTACAATCATAGCTCACTGCCGCCTCAACCTCCCAGGCTCCAGCAATCCTCCCACTTCTGCCTCCCAAATAGCTGGGACTACAGGCACATGCCACCATACCTGGCTGATTTTTGTACTTGTAGAGATGGAGTTTCACCATATTGCTCAGGCTGAGACTTCTAGGTAAAAATTAATTCCTTGTATTTTCTAGTGGTTGGTGAGTCACTACATTTTCAGAAGGCTATTACTAAAATTAAAATCTATATCACACGACTAGTAAATGGTAAGAAGTAGCAACCCAGAGGCATACTGAGTTTACAGAAAAACCAACCTACTAACATTTTAATGTATCAAGTAAAAAAAATCTGCATTTAAATAATAAAAATTAATTTCCAATATGTTTAGTCACCTTTCCAAAAAAATGGGCTGAGGAAAATAAGACTAGAGAAATATTTCAGTGTGGGCTGGACCTAATGACTTACTTCTAACCGACAGAATATGATAAAAGCAATGAACGCCACTTATAAGATTAGGTTCCAAAAAGACTGTGACTTCTGTCTTGCTCTCACTCTCTCAGAGCCCTTGGTCTGGGGAAGCAAGTGGCCATATTATGAGTAGACCACACGGAGGATGTCCACGTGGCAAGGAACTGGTATACCTGGCCCAAAGCCAGTCAGGACCTGAGGCCTACCAACAGCCACATGAATGAGCTTAGCACTGGATCTTCTAAGGCCTTCTAACAGCTATGTCACTTGATAGATCCTCCCCAAGTCAAGGCTTAAGGTGACTTCGGTCCTGGCTAACATCCTGATTGCAACCTGTGATTGACAGAGACACCCAGCAAAGTCACTCCCAGATTGCTGGCCCATAGAAACTATGAGACAATAAATGCTTGTCATCCTAAAAGCTGCTAAATTATGGGATAATCTCTTTAATGCATCAACAGATAATACATACTATCATGTCCCTGCAGCAACCTGGTTTGCCATATCTTTATTATCACTGGTCACCTAGCTTTTAAAAAGAGGGGAATTATTTTTGGCTGAGGGTTTTAGGGGAAATTGATCCTGAATGCCAAGGAATAGTCACATATAGAATGTTCCCACTTCAAGCTGTTTCTCTAGAGGAGAACTGCAGGGGGGAACAAAGTTAATTATAGCAGTTAAAAAGCATTTTTATCTTATTGTTTTATCCAAGTAGAGAACATATGTATATGTATATGTTCATTTAAACTCATACTCTATATACAAGTACATATATAAGCATCATATAGAGAAAAAGATTAGAATAACAAATTGCCAATAGCGATTATCTTTGAATAGTTTTTCTACAATGAGCTAATGTTATTTGTGTAAGAAAAAAAAGCTGTATTTATATATCCAAACAGGTATTTGTAACTCAAAAAAGGGGAAGTAATTAGGTTGCTATTACTTTGAAAGCAGATGGGGGGGCGGAGCAAGATGGCCGAATAGGAACAGCTCCAGTCTCCAACTCCCAGTGCGACCGACACAGAAGACCGGTGATTTCTGCATTTTCAACTGAGGTACTGGGTTCATCTCACTGGGGAGTGCCGGACGATCGGTGCTGGTCAGCTGCTGCAGCCCGACCAGCCAGAGCTGAAGCAGGGCGAGGCATTGCCTCACCTGGGAAGCGCAAGGGGGAAGGGAATCCCTTTTCCTAGCCAGGGGAACTCAGACACACAACACCTGGAAAATCGGGTAACTCCCACCCCAATACTGTGCTTTAAGCAAACAGGCACACCAGGAGATCATATCCCACACCTGGCCGGGAGGGTCCCACACCCACGGAGCCTCCCTCATTGTTAGCACAGCAGTCTGTGATCTACCAGCAAGGCAGCAGCGAGGCTGGGGGAGGGGCGCCCGCCATTGCTGAGGCTTAAGTAGGTAAACAAAGCTGCTGGGAAGCTCGAACTGGGTGGAGCTCACAGCAGCTCAAGGAAACCTGCCTGTCTCTGTAGACTCCACCTCTGGGGACAGGGCAATAACAAACGCAGCCGAAACCTCTGCCGACGCAAACGACTCTGTCTGACAGCTTTGAAGAGAGCAGTGGATCTCCCAACACGGAGGTTGAGATCTGAGAAGGGACAGACTCCCTGCTCAAGTGGGTCCCTGACCCCTGAGTAGCCTAACTGGGAGACATCCCCCACTAGGGGCAGTCTGACACCCCACACCTCACAGGGTGGAGTACACCCCTGAGAGGAAGCTTCCAAAGCAAGAATCAGACAGGTACACTCGCTGTTCAGAAATATTCTATCTTCTGCAGCCTCTGCTGCTGATACCCAGGCAAACAGGGTCTGGAGTGGACCTCAAGCAATCTCCAACAGACCTACAGCTGAGGGTCCTCACTGTTAGAAGGAAAACTATCAAACAGGAAGGACACCTACACCAAAACCCCATCAGTACATCACCATCATCAAAGACCAGAGGCAGATAAAACCACAAAGATGGGGAAAAAGCAGGGCAGAAAAGCTGGAAATTCAAAAAATAAGAGCGCATCTCCCCCGGCAAACGAGCGCAGCTCATCGCCAGCAACGGATCAAAGCTGGACGGAGAATGACTTTGACGAGATGAGAGAAGAAGGCTTCAGTCCATCAAATTTCTCAGAGCTAAAGGAGGAATTACGTACCCAGCGCAAAGAAACTAAAAATCTTGAAAAAAAAGTGGAAGAATTAATGGCTAGAGTAATTAATGCAGAAAAGGTCATAAACGAAATGAAAGAGATGAAAACCATGACACGAGAAATACGTGACAAATGCACAAGCTTCAGTAACCGACTCGATCAACTGGAAGAAAGAGTATCTGCGATTGAGGATCAAATGAATGAAATGAAGCGAGAAGAGAAACCAAAAGAAAAAAGAAGACAAAGAAATGAACAAAGCCTGCAAGAAGTATGGGATTATGTAAAAAGACCAAATCTACGTCTGATTGGGGTGCCTGAAAGTGAGGGGGAAAATGGAACCAAGCTGGAAAACACTCTTCAGGACATCATCCAGGAGAACTTCCCCAACCTAGTAGGGCAGGCCAACATTCAAATCCAGGAAATACAGAGAACGCCACAAAGATACTCCTCGAGAAGAGCAACTCCAAGACACATAATTGCCAGATTCACCAAAGTTGAAATGAAGGAAAAAATCTTAAGGGCAGCCAGAGAGAAAGGTCAGGTTACCCACAAAGGGAAGCCCATCAGACTAACAGCAGATCTCTCAGCAGAAACTCTCCAAGCCAGAAGAGAGTGGGGGTCAATATTCAACATTCTTAAAGAAAAGAATTTTAAACCCAGAATTTCATATCCAGCCAAACTAAGTTTCATAAGTGAAGGAGAAATAAAATCCTTTACAGATAAGCAAATGCTTAGAGATTTTGTCACCACTAGGCCTGCCTTACAAGAGACCCTGAAGGAAGCACTCAACATGGAAAGGAACAACCGGTACCAGCCATTGCAAAAACATGCCAAAATGTAAAGACCATCGAGGCTAGGAAGAAACTGCATCAACTAACGAGCAAAATAACCAGTTAATATCATAATGGCAGGATCAAGTTCACACATAACAATCTTAACCTTAAATGTAAATGGACTAAATGCTCCAATTAAAAGACACAGACTGGCAAACTGGATAAAGAGTCAAGACCCATCAGTCTGCTGTATTCAGGAGACCCATCTCACACGCAGAGACATACATAGGCTCAAAATAAAGGGATGGAGGAAGATTTACCAAGCAAATGGAGAACAAAAAAAAGCAGGGGTTGCAATACTAGTCTCTGATAAAACAGACTTTAAACCATCAAAGATCAAAAGAGACAAAGAAGGCCATTACATAATGCTAAAGGGATCAATTCAACAGGAAGAGCTAACTATCCTAAATATATATGCACCCAATACAGTAGCACCCAGATTCATAAAGCAAGTCCTTAGAGACTTACAAAGAGACTTAGACCCCCATACAATAATAATGGGAGACTTCAACACTCCACTGTCAACATTAGACAGATCAACGAGACAGAAAGTTAACAAGGATATCCAGGAATTGAACTCATCTCTGCAGCAAGCAGACCTAATAGACATCTATAGAACTCTCCACCCCAAATCAACAGAATATACATTCTTCTCAGCACCACATCGTACTTACTCCAAAATCGACCACGTAATTGGAAGTAAAGCACTCCTCAGCAAATGTACAAGAACACAAATTATAACAAACTGTCTCTCAGACCACAGTGCAATCAAACTAGAACTCAGGACTAAGAAACTCAATCAAAACCGCTCAACTACATGGAAACTGAACAACCTGCTCCTGAATGACTACTGGGTACATAACGAAATGAAGGCAGAAATAAAGATGTTCTTTGAAACCAATGAGAACAAAGATACAACATACCAGAATCTCTGGGACACATTTAAAGCAGTGTGTAGAGGGAAATTTATAGCACTAAATGCCCACAAGAGAAAGCAGGAAAGATCTAAAATTGACACTCTAACATCGCAATTAAAAGAACTAGAGAAGCAAGAGCAAACACATTCGAAAGCTAGCAGAAGGCAAGAAATAACTAAGATCAGAGCAGAACTGAAGGAGATAGAGACACAAAAAACTCTCCAAAAAATCAATGAATCCAGGAGTTGGTTTTTTGAAAAGATCAACAAAATTGACAGACCACTAGCAAGACTAATAAAGAAGAAAAGAGAGAGGAATTAAATCGACTCAATTAAAAATGATAAAGGGGATATCACCACCGACCCCACAGAAATACAAACTACCATCAGAGAATACTATAAACACCTCTACGCAAATAAACTGGAAAATCTAGAAGAAATGGATAATTTCCTGGACACTTACACTCTTCCAAGACTAAACCAGGAAGAAGTTGAATCCCTGAATAGACCAATAGCAGGCTCTGAAATTGAGGCAATAATTAATAGCCTACCAACCAAAAAAAGTCCAGGACCAGATGGATTCACAGCTGAATTCTACCAGAGGTACAAGGAGGAGTTGGTACCATTCCTTCTGAAACTATTCCAATCAATAGAAAAAGAGGGAATCCTCCCTAACTCATTTTATGAGGCCAACATCATCCTGATACCAAAGCCTGGCAGAGACACAACAAAAAAAGAGAATTTTAGACCAATATCCCTGATGAACATCGATGCAAAAATCCTCAATAAAATACTGGTAAACCGGATTCAGCAACACATCAAAAAGCTTATCCACCATGATCAAGTGGGCTTCATCCCTGGGATGCAAGGCTGGTTCAACATTCGCAAATCAATAAACATAATCCAGCATATAAACAGAACCAAAGACAAGAACCACATGATTATCTCAATAGATGCAGAAAAGGCTTTTGACAAAATTCAACAGCCCTTCATGCTAAAAACGCTCAATAAATTTGGTATTGATGGAACGTACCTCAAAATAATAAGAGCTATTTATGACAAACCCACAGCCAATATCATACTGAATGGGCAAAAACTGGAAAAATTCCCTTTGAAAACTGGCACAAGACAGGGATGCCCTCTCTCACCACTCCTATTCAACATAGTGTTGGAAGTTCTGGCTAGGGCAATTAGGCAAGAGAAAGAAATCAAGGGTATTCAGTTAGGAAAAGAAGAAGTCAAATTGTCCCTGTTTGCAGATGACATGATTGTATATTTAGAAAACCCCATTGTCTCAGCCCAAAATCTCCTTAAGCTGATAAGCAACTTCAGCAAAGTCTCAGGATACAAAATTAATGTGCAAAAATCACAAGCATTCTTATACACCAGTAACAGACAAACAGAGAGCCAAATCAGGAATGAACTTCCATTCACAATTGCTTCAAAGAGAATAAAATACCTAGGAATCCAACTTACAAGGGATGTCAAGGACCTCTTCAAGGAGAACTACAAACCACTGCTCAGTGAAATAAAAGAGGACACAAACAAATGGAAGAACATACCATGCTCATGGATAGGAAGAATCAATATCGTGAAAATGGCCATACTGCCCAAGGTAATTTATAGATTCAATGCCATCCCCATCAAGCTACCAATGAGTTTCTTCACAGAATTGGAAAAAACTGCTTTAAAGTTCATATGGAACCAAAAAAGAGCCCGCATCTCCAAGGCAATCCTAAGTCAAAAGAACAAAGCTGGAGGCATCACGCTACCTGACTTCAAACTATACTACAAGGCTACAGTAACCAAAACAGCATAGTACTGGTACCAAAACAGAGATATAGACCAATGGAACAGAACAGAGTCCTCAGAAATAATACCACACATCTACAGCCATCTGATCTTTGACAAACCTGAGAGAAACAAGAAATGGGGAAAGGATTCCCTATTTAATAAATGGTGCTGGGAAAATTGGCTAGCCATAAGTAGAAAGCTGAAACTGGATCCTTTCCTTACTCCTTATACGAAAATTAATTCAAGATGGATTAGAGACTTAAATGTTAGACCTAATACCATAAAAATCCTAGAGGAAAACCTAGGTAGTACCATTCAGGACATAGGCATGGGCAAAGACTTCATGTCTAAAACACCAAAAGCAACGGCAGCAAAAGCCAAAATTGACAAATGGGATCTCATTAAACTAAAGAGCTTCTGCACAGCAAAAGAAACTACCATCAGAGTGAACAGGCAACCTACAGAATGGGAGAAAATTTTTGCAATCTACTCATGTGACAAAGGGCTAATATCCAGAACCTACAAAGAACTCAAACAAATTTACAAGAAAAAAACAAACAACCCCATCAAAAAGTGGGCAAAGGATATGAACAGACATTTCTCAAAAGAAGACATTCATACAGCCAACAGACACATGAAAAAATGCTCATCATCACTGGCCATCAGAGAAATGCAAATCAAAACCACAATGAGATACCATCTCACACCAGTTAGAATGGCGATCATTAAAAAGTCAGGAAACAACAGGTGCTGGAGAGGATGTGGAGAAATAGGAACACTTTTACACTGTTGGTGGGATTGTAAACTAATTCAACCATTATGGAAAACAGTATGGCGATTCCTCAAGGATCTAGAACTAGATGTACCATAAGACCCAGCCATCCCAGTACTGGGTATATACCCAAAGGATTATAAATTATGCTGCTATAAAGACACATGCACACGTATGTTTATTGCAGCACTATTCACAATAGCAAAGACTTGGAATCAACCCAAATATCCATCAGTGACATATTAGATTAAGAAAATGTGGCACATATACACCATGGAATACTATGCAGCCATCAAAAAGGATGAGTTTGTGTCCTTTGTAGGGACATGGATGCAGCTGGAAACCATCATTCTTAGCAAACTATCACAAGAACAGAAAACCAAGCACCGCATGTTCTCACTCATAGGTGGGAACTGAACAATGAGATCACTTGGACTCAGGAAGGGGAACATCACACACCGGGGCCTATCATGGGGAGGGGGGAGGGGGGAGGGATTGCATTGGGAGTTATACCTGATGTAAATGACGAGTTGATGGGTGCAGCACACCAACATGGCACAAGTATACATATGTAACAAACCTGCACGTTATGCACATGTACCCTACAACTTAAAGTATAATAATAATAAATAAATTAAAAAAAAAAAAAAAAAAGAAAGCAGATGTAAGTGAGTAGTTCAGGATAGAGACAAGGTTCTGGCTCAGCCTCTTACTAGTTCTGTACTTCAGTTTCCTCATCAGCAAGATAGGAAGAATATTACTTTTCCTCATAAGATTGTCATAAGAAATAAATGAGTTAATTCTCGTAAAGCACCTAGTACATAGTAAGGTGTTAGTAAAAGCTAGGTGTTCTTATCTTAGTGGCAATGTCTCCAAATAAAAGCCTAAGAATTTTCTTTGTTAAACCACAGATAATATTCAAACCCTGATAATAATAGAGTGTTTTTCTAAGAGGATATTTTACATTTATCAATGTAAAAATACCTTGTTTCAGCTTTAGAGAAGACTGGAACTTTCTTTTTCTTTTTCCTTTTTTCACTGATTGATTTGTCGTCATGGAATAAAGTATCTGCGGGAAAGTAAGTCAACTGTTCTTTCAGTTTTTTTCTTATTTTCTTCTTAATCTCCTTTGCCATTTCTTCAGTTACATGGCGCTGATATGCTTGCATCAGTTCTTCGTCCTCTTCTAAATCATTCTCTTCTCTTCCCTCATTTGCCTTCTCACTTTTCTGATGATCAATGCCTGGCTGTGGTTTTGTACGCGCTTTCTGGTGTGTAGAATCAACTTCCTTCTCAGGAGTTTCCAGTTTCATGTCTTGTGTAGTCAACTGGGGCACCGTCTTTACCACCTTTTTATTTGGCTTTCCTCGTTTGTCTTCCTCTACACTAACATCATCATTAGGATTTTCAGTTGCTGACTGTGTGTTCCTCGATTTGTTTTTAGCGACTCTCATGGTCTTCTTCAGGTTGTTAGTGTTAGTAGCACTTACATCATCACTTGTAGTTTCTTCAATATGGGGAAGATTGCTTCTAACAGTGTCAGGCTAGGAAAAGAAGACATGATAACAAAGTTTCAGTTATGCATAGATTAGTTATATAAAGAAAAACCTAATAATTAATGTTTGACAATGTGGAATTATTGGGAGGATTATTTAGTTTTTCACCTGGACACAGTGATACTATTTTAGAGCATTTGAGTACTCTCATAATTTATGCTTGCAGAATTTGATAAGCAATCTCTGAATGTAACTTCAGATGAAATGAGTTAACTGACATAGGAAAAAAGTACTTAAGGACCTTTAAGAAGTGAATTAATTGCTCAAATCTCAAATGCTATTTTCCTCATACATATTTTTCTCATGATATATACTCTAATATAATTAATAGATACCTGAGAAATTGCTAAAAGAGCCATTGAATTGATATTTCAGGCAACCCAATAGGAAATATACATGGGTCATTTATTTTGCTTCATGATTACACTGCAAAACCAAAAGTCTACAGCTCTAAGATCACCCTACACTAAATCTATCACTAGAATGCTGCTAAATATTACATATTAAGCTAAATCCAGTGACAGACTAAGCATAATCTTGTACCTCTTTCCCCAATTAAAGTTATTTATAATGAGATATATTTTTAAAAAATAAATAAGGATAAGAGTCAAGTAATATAAGGAGGAGGAGGGCATAAACTAGATAGACCAAAGGATGACCAATCAAGGAGCTGGGATGAACAGCTCTGCTTCCCATCTCCATTTGTGCTGACTTTCACCCATGGATTAAGCATGGCAGCACAGAGAGAAAGGGCAGTATACTTCAGGTAGGTACAATTCCCACAAACTGCAGAGGCAGACCATGTCAAAAACAACCAACAAGGAACAGAACAGACATTCTCAAATATAAAGATGGCTTGACAACGGAAAATTAACAAACACTAAAGGAAGGTAGCACAATGAAGGAAAGCCACCAAATCAAACACAATAAATAAATGAACACCAAAGGAAAATACATATCATAAATAAGAATTTTAAATAAGTATAATTGATATTAATAAAGAAATGCAAAAGCATACTGGACCAAGAAAACCCAACTGCTGATACCAAAATAAAATTCTGAATAATACAAATAAAAGTTTAACAGATGTGTTGAAAAACAGAATGGACAAAAACCATTGCTGACTGTATGTTCCTCAATTTGTTTTTAGTGATTCTCATGCTTTTCTTCAGGCTGTTAGTGTCAGCAGTACTTACATCATCACTTGTAGTTTCTTTAATATAGTGAGGATTGCTTCTAATAGTGTCAGGCTGAAAAAGAAGACATAATAACAAAGTTTCCGCTCAGCGTAGATTGGTTGTATAAAGAAAAACTCAGTAATTTATGTTCAACAATGTGTAATTATTGGGAAGATTATTTAGTTTTTTACATGGACATAGTGATACTATTTTAGAGCACTTGCTGAGTACTCTCATAATTTATGCTTCAGAATTTCATTAATAATCTCTGAATATAACTTCAGATTAGCATTTTGGACTAACACTCTGGATTCATTTAGTTGTGCAGAATGTTACACTGTAATGTATGAATGTTACATGTTAACATTTGGTGCTACAAGATGAATCTAACATCAAAATGAAGAAATGTGCCAGAAATGAATACACTTAACAATACATACTGGAGTTTGACCTTTGAAACTCCCCATATTTTAAAAGTAGTTAAAAAATATCCAATGTACATAAAAAGGTGATTTTAAAAATGCTGAAAGAACTAGTATCCCAATACATATCTAAAATCTTACCATCTCTAAGACTCTTTTGCTCACCTAAAATATATTTCCAAATTCTATCTGTTCTTTGAGGGCAAATTATGATGCCATAGGCTCCAAAAAAACTTCACCAATCAAATCTAATAAAAATAACATTTCTCTTTAAAAAAAAGTTTATTTTCACATGTTCTGTTTTAGAAGCAATATTTAATTTTAAGTAGTAAAAATAAATAAGGAAGAAAACACACAAAATACACACACACACACACAAAACCCAAAGCTAGCAGAAGACAAGAAATAACCAAGATCAGAGCAGAAATGAAGGATACAGAGACACAAAAAACCCTTCAAAAAATCAATAAGGCTGGGCATGCTGGCTCACGCCTGTAATCCCAGCAGTTTGGGAGGCTGAGGCAGGTGGATCACATGAGGTCAGGAGTTTGAGATCAGCCTGGCCAACATGGTGAAACCCTATCTCTATCAAAAATACAAAAATTAGCCAGGCATGATGGTGCACACCTGTAATCTCAGCTACTTGGGAGGCTGAGATACAAGAATCACTTAAGAGAAGAATCAAAGAGACACAATAAAAAATGATACAGGGGATATCCCTATTGACCCCACAGAAATGCAGACAACCATCAGAGAATACTACAAACACCTCTATGCAAATAAACTAGAAAATCTAGAAGAAATGGATAAATTGCTGGACACATACACCCTCCCAACACTGAACCAGGAAGAAGTTGAATCCCTGAATAGACTAATATACAAGTTCTGAAACTGAGGCAGTAATAAATAGCCTACAAACAACCAAGCAAAAAAAGCCCAGGACCAGATGGATTTACAGCTGAATTCTACCAGAGGTACAAAACGGAACAGGTACCATTTCTACTGAAAGTATTTCAAACAATTGAAAAGGAGGGGCTACTTCCTAACTCATTTTATGAGGACAGCATCATCCTGATACCAAAACCTGGCAGAGACACAACAAAGAAAGAAAAAAACGTTAAGGCCAATATCCCTGATGAACATCGATGCAAAAATCCTCAATAAAATACTGGGAACCAAATCCAGCAGCACATCAAAAAACTTATCCACCACCATCAAGTCAGCTTCATCCACGGGATGCAAGTCTGGTTCAACATACGCAAATCAATAAACACAATTCATCACGTGAACAGAACTAAAGACAAAAACCATATGATTATCTGAATAGACACAGGAAAAGGCCTTCGATAAAATTCAACATTGCTTCATGTTAAAAATTCTCAATAAACAAAGTACTTACAGGAACATACTTCAAAATAAGAGCCATTTATGACAAATCCACAGCCATACTGCCCAAAGTAATTTATAGATCCTATGCTATTCTTATTAAACTACCATTGATGTTCTTCACAGAATTAGAAAAAACTACTTTAAAATTCATACGGAAACAAAAAAGAGCCTATATAGCCAAGACAATCCAAAAAAAAAGAACAAAGCTGGAGACATCACACCACCTGACTTCAAACTATACTGGAGTAACCAAAACATCATGGTACAGGTACAAAAACAGACATATAGACCAATGGAACAGAAATAAGACATCAGAAATAAGGCTACACATCAACCATTTTATATTTGACAAACCTGACAAAAACAAGCAATAGGGAAAGGATTCCCTATTTAAAAGTGGTGCTGGGAAAACTGGCTAGCCACATGCAGAACATTGAATCTAGACCCTTGCCTCACACCTTATACAAAAATTAACTCAACATAGATTCAACACTTAAATGTAAAACCCAGGACTATGAAAACCCTAGAAGAAAATCTAGGCAATACGATTCAGGACATAGGCACAGGCAAAGATTTCATAACAAAAAATGTCAACAGCAACTGCAATAAAAGCAAAAATTGACAAATGGGATCTAATAAAAGAGCTTCTGCACAGCAAAAGAAACTATCATCAGAGTGAACAGACAACCTCCAGAATGGGAGAAAATTTTTGTAATCTATCCATTTGACAAAGGTCTAATATCTAGTATCTACAAGGAACTTAAACAAATTTATAACAAAAAACCAAACAACCCCATAAAAAAGTGGGCAAAGGACATGAATACACACTTCTCAAAAGAAGACATTCATGTGGCCAATAAACATGATAAAAAGGTCAACATCATTGATGGTTAGAGAAATACAAATCAAAACCACAATGAGATACCATCTCACACCAGTCAGAATGGCAATTATTAAAAAGTCAAGAAACAACAGACACCGGTGAAGCTATGGAAAAATAGGAATGCTTTTACACTGTTGGTGGTGTTAGTTCAACCATTGTGGAAGACACTGTGGCGATTCCTCAAAGACCTAGAACCAGAATTACTATTGGATCCAGCAATCCCATTACTAGACATATACCCAAAGGAATATAAATCATTCTATTATAAAGATACACACGTGCATATGTTCACCGAAGCACTATACACAATAGCAAAGACATGGAATCAACCCAAATGTCCATCGATGATAGACTGGATAAAGAAAATGTGGTACATACACACCAAGGAATACTAATCAGTCATAAAAAGGAAAGAGATCATGAAGGGACATGGATAAAAGTAAGGAACAGAAAACCAAACACTGCATGTTATCACTTCTAAGTGGGAGCTGAACAGTGAGAACATATGGACACAGGGAGAGGAAAACAAACACTGGGGCCTGTCAGGGAATCTGGGGGAGGGAGGGCATCAGGATAAAAAGCTAATGCATGTGTGGCTTAATACCTAGGTGACAGTTTGATCGGTTTGTTACCTATGTAACAAACTTGCAAGTCCTATACATGTATCCCGGAATATAAAATAACATTTTAAAAAATTTCTATTTTTTTCAGAATGTTCTTTTTCTATGACTTCATTCATATCTCAATAACCTTGAATTTCCATTATGTTAAAATGGGGCATATGCAAATTTTTATTTCTACTTTTTCAGTGAGTACCAATAATGTAGCACCAATATATACAAATTGTGAGTATACTCCTGAAGGAAATAATTAGAAAAAGAGCTAATCAAGAATTAGAAAGAGAAGAAAGATTTAGTCTCAAGGAAAAAATTTTAAAATTGAAACTCCAGGCAAGCTAATTGGAAAAGGCTGTTTTTTGTTTATTTGCTACTGATCTGTCAGCCTTTGCACTAATAACATTAATTTTATGACTTTATATTATTAATTTGTCTTTTTCTTTAGTTCTGTTTTTTAAATACTGCAGCGAATGAAGTTCCCAGAGTATTTTCAGTAGCATCTCTACCTTTCATAGCATTATACTGACATTTTCATTACTTTTTAAATAGCCTGTTTTTGTGGTTTTGATTTCCTTTTCCTCTCTAACAGCTTTATGGGATAAATTCCCAAGCAGTTTGTAAATCATAAACTTTTGTTAACTTCTAGTCATACTGTACCATTGTTTAAAAAAAAAAAGTCTCCTTTGTTTCAACAGTTTCATGGATCAAATTATATTTGAATTTTGAAACATCCCAAATACATTTGTTCACTCATGTTTCTATTATATCTTTGCCCATCTTTTACCTCTTTAAACAATTCGGGTTTTTTTGCTTTGGTTTGTGTGCTATTAAAATCAGCTTTATTAAGATATAGCTTACATCAATAAAATTCACCAATTTTAATTGTACAATTAAATGAATTTTGGCAAATGCATACAGTCATGTGACCACCATCATAATCATGACATTGAACATTTCCATCATTCCACATATCCTGTTACAGAGTCAACGCCTTCCCTCCATGCTCTGTCCCTACTCAGCCACTGATCTGGTATCACAATAGCTTTGCCTTGTCTAGACTTTCACATAAATGAAATTATACCATCTATAGCCTTTTGTGTCTAGTTTCCTTCATTCAGCACAAAGCTTTTAGGATTCATCCATGTTGCTGTATTTATAGCAGTTTATTCCATTTTTGTGGAGTAGTATTCCATTGTACAGTTATATGCCACATTTTGTTTCTTCATACACCAATTAATAGATGTGAATTATTTCCAGTTTTGTGCTAGCATTAGATATGTTTTCACTTCTTTTGGGTAAATATCCAGAAGTGGAATTGCTGTGCTACCAGATAAGTAGATATTTAACTTATTAAACAATTGCCAAACAGCTTCTCACACTGGCTGTACTATTTCGCATTTTTATCAGCAATTTCTAAGAGTTCCAGTTACTTACCATCCTTGCCTGCACTTAATACTGTCAATTTTTGTTTTGTAGCTGTTGTATGAGGTGTGCAACAGTACCTCAGTATTGTTTTAAACTTCATTTTCCTAATTACTATGACAGCAAGACTCTTCACATGTGCCTATTTGCTGTCTATAGCTCTTCTTCAGTTAAGTGTCCAAATCTTTTGCCCTTTTTTGTTAGGCCGTTTGTTTTCATATCAGTGAGCTGTAGGAGCTCTTAAAATATTCTAGATACAACATTTTATCAGAGAGTGCTTTAAAAATATTTTATCCAAACCTACAGCTATAAAACATTTTCATTTCCATAGCAATGCTTTCAATTTTCACAAAGTCCAATTTAGCCCTTTTTTCTTTTATGGTTCGTATTTTCGTATCCTGAGAAATCTTTGCTTAACCCAAGGTTACAATTATCCTATGTTTCTCTTATAAGTTATACAGTTTTAGCTCGTATATATGTCTTTGATCTACTTCCAGTTAATTTTTAAACATGACATGGTCCCAAGTTTATTATATACGAATATCTGATTGTTCCAGGATCATTTGTTGAAAAGATTATCCTTTCCTTTAGTGAATTACCTTGGCAACTTTGTCAAGAGTCAATTGAACATAAATATTTGAATCTATTTCTATATTCTATTCTGCTCTACTGATTTATATGCCTACCTTTATGACAATTCCAGATTGTCTTCATCACTATTGCTTTATAATGAGTTTTGAATCAGAAAGTGTAATTCCAACTTTGTTCTTCTTTTTCAAAATTGTTTTGGCTATTCTAGGTCTGTTGTTTACATTTCCCAATAAATTTCTGATTTTTTGACTACTTGTTCTATTAATTTCTGAGACAGGATACTGACAGATCTAACTGTAATTGCTAATTTGTCTATTCCTCATTTAGATTTTCAAGAAAAAAAAGTCTCCTGGCATATTGATTAGGATTGAATTAAATCAATAGATAACTTGTCAGAGAATGGACATTTGACAATGTTGATTCTTCTGATCCATGAACACGAATATCTATTTATTTAGGTCTTTATTGTCAACACTCTGAGGGGTTCAGTGTACAACTCTTGAACATTTTTGATAAATTTATCCCTGAATGCTACACATTTTTTTTGCTATTATAAATTATTTTAAACTTTAATGTCAAGTGATTCATTACTGTTATAGAAATACAATTGGTTTTTACACATTGACCATATATTCTGCTAACCTCCCTAATACAGATGGTGCCTGAATCATAATGGTTCTATTTATGATGGTTCGACATATGAGTTTTTTGACTTTATGATGGTGCATAAACATGCATTCAGTAGAAACCATACTTCCAAGTATCTATACAATTATTCTGTTATTCACTTTTAGTACAGTATTTAATAAATTATGTGAGTTATTCAACACTTTATTACAAAATAGGCTTGGTATTAACTTTGCACAACTGTAGGCTAATGTAAATGTTCTGAGCACACTTAAGGTAGGCTAGGTCAAGTTATGGGGTTTAGTTGGTTAGGTGTATTGAATACATTTTCAACTTACAATACTTTCAGTTTACAAAGGACATAATCCCATCATAAGAACCATCTGTAACCCTAGTAGCACTTTTTTGTAAATTTTTTGAGTTATTAACATAGACAATTACGTAATCGGAGAATATACAGTTTACTTTTTCCTTTACAATCTGTATGCCTTTAAAAATTACATTACTGCATTTGTCAGGGTCTCCAATACAATTGTGAATATACACAGTAACTGACACATGCTCAAGCTTACAGCAAAAGCATTCAGTTTTGTGCCATTAAGCATGATGCTAGCTGCAGATTTTTTAGATGCCCTTTATTAGGTTGAGGAAGTTACTGTCTTTTTTTTTTTTTTAGACTAGTCAAATGCAGTACTGAGAGTATGAGTAGAACAAGGAGTTCAATCTATAACTGACTGTCAACAATCCATTGAGATAACTCATTACCTTAGACAAGTCCCATCTACTGTTGGTTTAAGAATGAGTAATAAATGTTGTCAAGTCTTTTTTCTCCATTTATTGAGATGATCACATAGTTTTCTAATTACATTGGACGTTTTTTCTAACACTGAACTGACAGTATATTCCTGACATAAACTCCACCCAGACATGGGGTATTATCCTTTTTATAAGATTGATTTTCTAATATTTTGCTGAAGATGTTTGCCATCTATATTTAAAAGGGATTTTGGTCTGTATTCTTCTTGAAATCTTTGTCTGGTTTTGGCAGCCGTGTAATTATTGCCCACAAAAATGTGGACAAGGATCCTCTCTTATTTTATAGTCTGGAAGAGTCTGTATAGAACTGGCATTATTTTTTCATCAAATGTTTGGGAAAAGTTACTGATGAAGCCACCTGGGAGTAGTTTCCTTTGACAAAGGATTTTTAACTACCGATTCTGTTTCTTTAAAAAGATATATAATGTTCAAGTTATCTATTTCTTTTTGAGTGAGCTTCAGTAGTTTGTGCCCTTCATGTAATTTATACATTTCATCTAAACTGCTAAATTTATTATCATAAAGTTACTCATAATACTCTTATTATTCTTTTAAGGTCTGTAGCATCTAAAGTGAATACCCTCTTACAATTCTGATATTAGCCATTTGCGTCTTCTTTCCTTGTTTCCTGATCAGCCTGGTTACAGGTAGTACAGAAAACAGTTAACTCATGAGCCTGGGTTGCTAAAAAGCTGCAAATCCCAAGAAGGGCCTATTTTTAGGACCAGTCCTTGAAATGTTGTGCTTGATAAGAGTGTTTCTAAATGCCTGAAGCCTTGGGCCTCACTATAACAGTTTCACCAGAAAGCTTATATCAGCAATGTGATTTATGGTGACCATGTGTTCTTGCTTTGGGGGTTTGGAGTCTGAGCAGCTGAGGGTGGTGACACAGGCACTGAATGCACTGTCTCTACACAAAACCCACACAGCCCTCTACACAACACCATGAACATCAAGGCTTGGGTGAGCTTCTCTGGGTGGCAACACTTTGCACATTTTGTCACATGTTGTTGGAGGAATTAAGTGAGTCCCTTGCAACTCTACTAGGGGGTGCACCTGAAAGCTTGCATCTGGTTTCTCCTGGGCTGTGTCCCATGCACCTTTTCCCTTTGCTGATTTTAATCTGTATCCTTTTGCTGTAATAAATGGTGCAGGCATAACAGCTTTTGAGTCCTGTGAGTCTCTCTAGCGAATTATCAAGCCTGGGGGTGGCCCTGGAAATCCCCACCACATATGATAATCAATTTTATTCTTCTTTTAAAAAGTTGCATTTGCATTTACTGAGGTTTTCTATTTCACTGATTTATACTCTTCTTATTTCTATCCTGTGTTTATTTTGTCTAATTTGTTCATACTCTTTTAAGGTGAAAGCTTCAATGATGGATCTCAGACCATTCCTCATTTTTAATATAATGCTACAAGTTTCCTTCTAAGTAATGCTTCAGCAGCATTCCATAAATTTTGATATGCTATAATTTCATTTTTAGTGAGTTCAAAATATGTTATAATTTCTTTTGTGTTTTCTTCTTCAATATATTGATCTAGGGTCTTATTGAATTTCCAAATATTTGGTGACACTGCAGATAACTTTTGGTTAACTATTTCTAATTTGATTCTGTTGTGGCCTAAGAAAACATTTTGTATTATTAAAAACATTTCTTTTATATTTAAAAGTTTTATTTAATTTTTATGTATAAAATGAAGCTATGTAGACTTGTATTACGGCCCAGAATGATGTCTGTCTTGGTGAATATTCCACACGCACTAGAAAACAATGAGTATTCTGTTTGTTGGATACAATGTTCTCATAAAACTCAATTCAAATTTGTCAACGTTATTGAAATCTACTTTCTTATTGATTTTTTGTCTACTTGTTATATTAATTTCTGAGAGAGGATACTAACATATCTAACTGTAATTATCTATTTCTCATTTCATTTCTATCAGTTTTTGCTTTGTGTATTTTGAAGCTTTGCTATGAGTTTCATACACAGTTATATCTTGATACTGACACCTTTATCATTAAAAAGATTTCTTTTTACCTTTGGCAATATTCTTTATTCTAAAATATACTTTCTCTGATATCAATGTAACAACTCCAGTTTTCTTTTTACTAGTGTTAGCATGGTATATATTTCCATCCTTTAAATATTAACCTACCTATGCCCTTATATTCAAAGCAAGTTTCTTATAATCAACATATAGTTGGTTCTTATTTGCCAATCTGACACTTTCTACTTTTTATTGGGTCTATTTGGACCATCCACATTTAAATTATTCTCGATATTGCTGAGTTTAAATATACCATTCTATTATTTCCTTTCGTTTGCCCTATTTGTTCTTTGTCTCTGTCCTTTTTTTTTTTTTTCTTTTTCTTTTTGAGACAGAGTCTTGCTCTGTCACCTAGGCTGGAGTGAAGTGGCGTGATCTCAGCTCACTGCAAGCTCCACCTCCCTGGTTCATGCCATTCCCCTGCCTCAGCCTCCCGAGTAGCTGGGACGACAGGCGCCCACCACCATGCCCGGCTAATTTTTTGTACTTTTAGTAGAGACAGGGTTTCACTGTGTTAGCCAGGATGGTCTCAATCTCCTGACCTCATGATCCGCCTGCCTCGGCCTCCCGAAGTGCTGGGATTACAGGCGTGAGCCACCTCGCCTGGCTTTGTCCTCTTTTCCAGCTGTCTTTCTCGATAGTTCTTGGCAATTCCATTGCATCATTATTGGCTTTTCAGCTATCCTTTTAAAACAAATTTATGAAGACTCATATGGTTTGGCTCTGTGTCCCCACCCAAATCTCATGTTGAATTGTAATTTCCACGTGTTGAAGGAGGGGCATGGTGGGAGATGAATCACGGAGACAGACATCCCCTTGCTGTTCTCGTGATGGAGTTCTTGCAAGATTTGATTGTTTGAAAGTGTGTAGCACGTCCTCCTTTGCACTCTCTCTCTCTCTCTCTCTCTCTCTCTCTCTCCTGCTCTGGCCATGTGAAGTCCATGCCCGCTTCCCCTTCACCTTTCACCATGAATATAAATTTCCGGAGGTCTCCCCAGCTATGCCTCCTGTATAGCCAGTTGAACTGTGAGCCAGTTAAACCTATTTTCTCATAAATTACCCAGTCTCCACTCTGTTGCCCACGATGGAGTGCAGCGGTGTGACCTTGGCTCACTGTAGCCGCCGCCTCCCAGGTTCAAGCGGTTCTCCTGCCTCAGCCTCCTGAGTAGCTGGGACTACAGGCATGTGCCACCACACCCGGCTGATTTTTTTATTTTTAGTACAGACAGCGTTTCACCATGTTGGCCAGGCTAGTCTCAAACTCCTGACCTCAGGTAATCTGCCTACCTTGGCCTCCCAAAGTGCTGGGATTACAGGCATGAGCCACAGCGTCCAGCTTCAGGTAGTTCTTTAGAGCAGTGTGAGAACGGACTAATATGAAAATTGGTACCAGAGAAGTGGGACATTGCTATAAAGATACCTGAAAATGTGCAAGTGACTTTAGAACTGGGTAACAGGCAAAAGTTGGAACAGTTTGAAGGGCTCAGAAGAAGACAGCAAAGTTTGGAACTCCATAAAGACTTGTTAAACGGTTATGACCAAAATGCAGATACTGATATGAACAGAGATGGCCACGCTGACAAGGTCTCAGATGGAGATGAAGAACTTATTGGGAACTGGAGTAAAGGCCGCTCTTACTATGCTTTAGCAGAGACTGGTGGCATTGTGCCCCTGCTCTAGAGATATGTGGAGCACTGAACTTCAGAGAGATGATTTAGGGTATCTGGTGGAAGAAACATCTAAGCAGCAAAGTGTTCAGATGTGGCCTAGATGCTTCTAAAAACCTGTGCTCATTTGCATAAAGAAAGAAATGACCTGAAGCAGGAATTTATATTTAAAAGGGAAGCAGGCACAAAAGTTTGGAAAATGTGGAGCCTGACCAAGAGGTTAAAAAGAAAAACTAATTTTCTGAGGAGGAATTCTAGGCTTCAGAAATTTGCATAAATTAAAAAAAGCCAAATGTTAATGCACAGACAATGGGGAAAATGCCTCCAGGTCATTTCAGAGACCTTCACAGAGCCCTTCCTATCACAGGCCTGGAAGCCTAGGAGGGAAAAATGGTTTCATGGGTCAGGCCCAGGGCCTCGCCGCTCTGTGCAGCCTTGAGACATGGGGCCCTGTGTCCCAGCTGCTCTGGCTCCAGTTGTGGCTAAAAGGGGCCAAGAGACAGCTCGGGCTATTAATTCAGAGGGTGAAAGTCCCATGTCTTAGCAGCTTTCATGTGGTATTGAGCCTGTGGGTATGCAGAAGGCAAGCGTTGAGGTTTGGAAACCTCTGCCTAGATTTCAGAGGATGTATGGAAATGTTTGGACATCCAGATAGAAGTCCACTGCAGGGGTGGAACCCTCATGGAGAACCTCTACTATGGCAGTGCAGAAGAGAAATGTGGAGTTAGAGTTCCCACACAACAGTCTCCACTGGGGCACTGCCTGGTAGAGAGCTGTGGTAAGAGGGCCACTGTCCTCCAGAGCTCAGAACTGTAGATCCAGACAGTTTGCACCATGCACCTGGAAAAGCCACAGGCACTCAATGCCAGCTGCTGAAAGCAGCTGCAGGGGCTGTACCATGCAGAGCCACAGGGTAGAGCTGCCCAAGGCCTTGGGAGTCTACCCCTTGTGTCAGTGTGGTCTAGATGTTAGACATGGAGTCAAAGGAGATTATTTTGGAGCTTTAAAATTTAATGACTGCCCTGCTGGGTTTTGGACTTGCATGGGGCCTATAGCCCCTTTGTTTTGGCCAATCTCTTACTTTTGGAATGGGAGCATTTACCCAATCCCTATGCCCACATTGTATCTCAGAAGTAACTAACTTGTTTTTTATTTTACAGGCTCATGGAAGAGACCTGCCTTGTGTCAGATGAGATTTTGGACTGTGGAATTTCGCGTTAATGTTGAAATAAGGTAAGACTTGGGGAACTGTTGAGAAAGCATGATTGTGTTTTGAAATGTGAGAAGGACATGAGATTTGGGAGAGGCCAGGGTGGAATGACATGGTTTGGTTCTGTGTATCCACCCAAATCTCATGGTGAATTACTACCACATGTTGAAAGAGGGACCAGGTGGGAGGTGACTGAATCATGGGTGTGGACTTCCCTCCTGCTGTTCTCTGGAGTTCTTGTGAGATCCCTTTGTTTGAAAGTGTGTAGCACTTCTCCCTTTGCTCGCTCTCTCTCCAGGTCTGGCCATGTGAAAACTGTGCCTGCCTCCCCTTCCACCATGATTGTAGCGTCCGGAGGCCTCCCCAGCCATGCCCCCCCAATATAGCATGCTGAACTGTAAGGTGACTAAACCTCTTTTCTTCATAAATTATCCAGTCTCAGTTAGCTCTTTATAGCAGCGAGAAAAGACTAATACAGTTTTCTACCATTAAATAATGCCACTTCACATATATTTTAAGAAACTCAGCCAGGCATGGTGGCTCACACCTGTAATTGCAGCACTTTGGGAATGCAAGGCAGGATGATCACATGGACCCAGAAGTTCAAGGCCAGACTGGGCAACATAGTGAGACCCTGTCTCTACAGAAAAAACAAAAATTAGCCAGATGTGGTGGTGTGCACCTGTAGTCCCAGCTACTGAGGGCGTGGAGGTGGGAGGATTGCTTAAGCCCAGAAAGTCAAGGCTGCAGTGAGCTGTGATCTCACCACTGCACTCCAGCCTGGGTGACAGAGCGAGACCCTATCTTAAAAAAAAAAAAAAGAAAAAAGAAAAAAGAAGAAACTCACAAAAATATACTTCTATTTATTTCCTCCCATACTTTGTGCTATGTTGGTCTTACGTCTGAACATTTGTCCTCTCAAAAACATTAAAATTTAGTCCATAATTTGGCAGTATTGAAAGTTGAGGCCTTTTAGTGGTGATTGAGTCATGAGGACTTTGCCCTCATGAGCAGATTAATCCATCAATGGATTGACCAATTTATGGATTAATGGGCTAACAGATTAGGGCAGGGGTCCCCATACCCCAGGCCTCAGAGCGGTACTTGTCCATGGCCTTTTACGAATCAGGCCACATAGCAGGAAGTAAGTGGTGGGCGAGAGCATTATTGGCTGAGCTCCACCTCCTGTCAGATCAGTGGCAGCATTAGATTCTCACAGGGGCATCAACCCTATTATAAACGACGCATGCAAGGGACCTAGATTGCACATTCCTTATGAGAATCTAACTAATACCTGATGATCTGAGGGGTGGAACGCTTTCATCCTGAAACCATCACCCCTGGCCCGCTCCATGGAAAAACTGTCTTCCACAAAACTGGCCCCTGGTGCCAAAATGGTTGGGGATTGCTGGATTAGAGGATCATCATAACGGTGGGGCTGGTGACTTTATAAGAAGCAGACTTGGGCTAACACATTCAGCCCCCTTGGCATATGATGCTCTGCACTACCTTGGGACTGCAGAGTCCTCACCAGCAAAAAGGTTCTCATCAGATGTGAACCCTTGACCTTGGACTTCTCAGCCTTAAAACCTGTAAGAAATAAATTCCTTTTCTTAATAAATTACATTTCTGGTATTCTGTTATAAGTAACAGAAAACTAAGACCGTTGTTAAATCATTTACTTCTACAAATACAGGTTGAATATCCCTTATACAAAATGCTTGAGACAAAAAGCGTTTCAGATTTCTTTGGATTTTGTATATATGCATTATATTTACTGGTTCAACATTCCTAATCTAAAATTCAAAATCCAAAATACTCCAATGAGCATTTCCTTTGAGCATAATCATGCTCAAAATGTTTTGGATTCTTGACCATTTCGAATTTCAGGTTAGGGATACTCACCATTTATTATAAATCCTACAAAAAAACAACTAATTATTCTTGCTTTAAAAAATATCTTTTAAAGAGATTTTTTAGTAAGAGAAAATCCTTCTATATCATGTTTACTATTTGTTGTGCTCTTCTTTATTGTAAATCAAAATGTCTACTTGGTATTGTCTTTTTTTTTTTTTTTAACACTTTCTCGTACTACAGGTTTACTGACAAATTCTTTCAGCTTTTGTACACCTCAAAAAGTTTCTATTTCACCTTCATTTTTGCAAGATATGTCTCCTTGCAAAAATGAAGGTGAAATAGAAACTTTTTGAGGACAGAAATTTTAGGTTGACAATTTTTTTTTATTCACTATTTTAAAATATTGTTCCATTGTCTTTTAGCTAGAATCGTTTCTGATGAGAAGTCTGCTGTCATTATTCTCCCACATAAAAAGTCTTTATTTTCTCTGGCTGCTTTTAAGATTTTCAATTTATCCTTCATTTTCAGCAACTGTAGTATGATTTTGTTCATATTTCTTTCGTTTATGACCTGTTGAGCTTTCCTGATCTGTGGGTGTTTTGTTTCCACACAGTCTACAAAGTTTTTAGTCATTATTTCTTCCAATGTATTCGGTCCCCATTCCTCAGGTTTCAAGTACACATAAGTTAAAATGCCTAATATTGTTCTATAGGTCATTGGTGTTCTCTTCTTCCTTCTCTCCAACTCCTATTCCAAAGGCCTTTTTTAGTGGTATGCTGTTAAATAAACTCTCCAGCGAGGACAGGGCAGTACAAACAAAAAGCCTAGTCCAGTGTTTACCAACTTCCATGATGTAAGTATTCACATAAATAGCCAATTTTAAGTTACTAATGGTTTAACAACCAGTTTACAAAATTCCCTAATACTTAACAACCAGCTCTCATAAACCTGGATAGGCCATGTCAGCCCACCACTGATTTTTTTGTGTTTGATTTGAATAATTTATATTGCTATTTCTTCACGTTTACTGATAATTTTAATGCATTGTCCAGTATGCTAACTGCAGTCAATTAAAAATTTTGAATACTGTATTTTTTTAATCTGTAGAAGTATGATTTGGTCTTTGGAAATATGTTCTATTTCTTTCTTTTACACCTTCTTTATGTTTTCCTGTTCCTCTCCTAGAGTCTGTTTCTATTGATTGACTCATCTTTTGGTAATGGATCAGGTTATCTTTCTTTTTTTAAATGCCTGGTAGATTTGATTGACTATCTGGCATTATAAATTTTATATTGTTGGTGGCTGGATTTTGCTGGCAATCCTTTAAATATTGCTGGGCTTTGCTCTGGGATACACTGAAATTACCTCAACCAGTATAATCCATTTAAAGCTTTTTTTTTTTTTTTTTGAGACGGAGTCTCACTCTGTCACCCAGGCTAGAGTCAGTGGTGCGATCTTGGCTCACTGTAACCTCCACCTCCCAGCTTCAAGTGATTCTCCTGTCTCAGCCTCCCAAGTAACTGGGACTACAGGTGCCTGCCACCACACTTGGCTAAGTTTTTTTTTTTTTGTATTTTTAGTAGAGACAGGGTTGCACTATGTTGGTCAGGCTGGTCTCGAACTCCCGACCTCGTGATCCACCCACCTCAGCCTCCCAAAGAGCTGGGATTACAGGCGTGAGCCACCAAACCCAGCCCATTTAAGGTTTTTTAAATTTAGTTACCCCCTGAAAACACTGGGGTTCTAAATTTGTTTTTGACAGAGCCAAGGTAATTACAGATTTATAAGCTAAATCCAGGCCAGCACTTATATAGGTGAATGAACACATGAAGGATATTATTAATACTTAGGAAACTGTGAAGATTTTCTACCCTTTTAAAATCAATTCAGTGCACAATACAAACAGTTTTAGAAAATGTAATTCATAAGATGAAGAAGATATCACCTCTACAAAAGAACTATTATAAAAATAAAGTGAGCGAAGATAAAATCAAGATAATACAGTATCACAATAAAAGTGAGCAAAATATGGCCTAACTTTCCCCTTTTAAAAAAATGCATATGCAACTCCAAAAATCATTATAGCTACAATTTGAGTGCTTACTCTTAGCAATTCATATTTATTTGTTCCAGTTACTATTGCTGAGTATCAAACCACTCCAGACTTAGCAGTGTAAAATAATAAGCAGTTTATTACACTCTGAGCCCACCATATTCTCTTTATTTATCAAGCCCCTCTTATCTAATTCCTGATGCTTTGATCCCACAATCCATCACTTCAATCACCACCCGCCATTTTCATGTACTTCCTATCCATCACACTTCTCTGGTAAAACTGCAGGCACTGTTCAAATTTAGTGAACTTTATTTCCATAACTATAACCAGGCTAGTGAATACTGCTGGAAAAACCTGAACCACTTCAAAGACGGTGTATTAGTCCATTTTCACGCTGCTGATAAAGATATAACTGACACTGGGCAATTTACAAATGAAAGAGGTTTAATGGACTTAAAGTTCCACATGGCCGAGGCCTCACAATCATGGTGGAAGGCAAGGTGGAGCAAGTCACATCTTACATGGATGGTGGCAGGCAGAGAGAGCTTGTGCAGGGAAACTCTAATTTTTAAAACCATCAGATCTCATGAGACTTATTCACTATGATGACAACAGCACAGGAAAGACCTGTCCCCATGATTCAATTACCTCCCACTGGGTTCCTCCCATGACACATGGGAATTTTGAGAGTTACAATTCAAGATGAGATTTGGGGGTGGACACAGCCAAACCATATCACATGTTAACCTTTCCACCAGCATTCTACCAAAAAGCCTTGCTTGCTACCATACTACTAATAAACTTTTAAATACCTTTTTGATAAGCAAAAATATCTTGGTATTCCAATCTGAACCTCTTTTAAAATATTACTACATTTTATTAGTCAATGCTATTTTCTCTTGTATCTGGTTTTATTTTTTCATTCCTTTTGCTCACTTAGCTATTATCTTAACATTTATAGAATCAATTTATGCAATTTCCTTACAAGTTAACAGTAGGGATGAAACTTACTCATAAGGTTGTTACAAGGATTATAGGATAATTATAAAATACTCAGAAGGTCCTTCTGATTCCACATTATGTAGTTGTTCAATAAATATTAGCAATTATTATCAGTAGCTATATGTAAGAGCATTAATGCTATGACTATAAAAATACTACATACTTTTCTCAGTGAACTGGCTTATAGCCAGGTTTGGTTTTTGACAAAAAAGTATCTTATACATCAGATTTATTCATTCATTCAGCAAATACTCATTGAGTCTTCTGTGTGCAGGCAGAAAATGCTGTCTTACATTTGGGAGGTCTTTTATCCCTTTTGAGACCAGAATATTTTGGGAGGTCTTTTATCCCTTTTAAGAACAGAATATCTTTACACACTGGAAGGTTAAACCAGCCAGTCATTTTTATTGCCTTATGGAAATATCTGCCTATTAAGATTTTTACATTTAAGTTTCTGAGTTACCTGAAATGTAATTTTTAGTTTGTGAGATAAAATTCCTTCCCTCAAAGTTTCACTCTTGTCACCCAGGCTGGAGTGCAGTGGCATGATCTCAGCTCACTGAAACCTCCACCTCCTGGGTGCACATGATTCTCGTGCCTCAGCTACCCAAGTAGCTGGGATTACAGGTACACAACATCATGCCTGGCTAATTTTTTGTATTTTTACTAGAGACTGGGTTTCAACATGTTAGCCAGGCTGGTCTTGAACTGGTAGCCTCAAGTGATCTGCCTGTCTTAGCCTCCTAAAATGCTAGGACTACAGGTGTGAGCCACTGTGCCTGGCCTTTTGTTTTAAATATTTCAGTTAATCTTCCTGTTGTATTTTTCTGCATTAACTTTAGCCTAATTTTGCAACTAAAGAAATCATCCACTGGAAACTATTACAACTGGATTAAAACTAAAAATTAAGCTGGAAACACCCGGTATATATAAAGTGCAACCTATCTGTAATACCTACTAATAAATGTTTTCTATTTGAATCTGTACTTTTGGAAATTTTACTTTTAAGATCTTTCAGGACTTTTGTAGTTTCTATGTATGTAGTATCTATCTGTTAATTTTTGTATTTTTCTCCAATATTTTCTTATTGTTTCTAGCTATAATCGTTAATTTTGTGTACTTATTTTGTTCACACAGGTTGATTCACATAGGTTTTCTATTATTAGCATTCAAACCATCAATAATGATCATTTGTTCTCCTCACTAAGCGTCATATTTGCCCACACTGTACACTATACACTGGCATAACAGGGAGCCAGTATAGTTGTTATGAACTGTACTGTACAAGCTATAGAATCAGTAGGACCTGGATTCACTATTATTAGTTATATGATCCTGGGTACGTTTCTTAACCTCTGTGCCTCAGTTCTTCAGTGTATACTGATTTTATAGGATGTGTGTGAGAATTAGGTGAGTTAATACATGTAAAACACTTATGGTGCCTGCTATGCAACAAATATGGACAAATACCTATTGAAAAAAAGCTATTATATCTTTATGTTTCATGCCTTAATATATTTACTTCAAGATTATTAAACACTTATGATGAAAAGACATCTTCCATTGCAGGTCCTGATTTTAAAGGAAGAACCTATAGGGTAGGTGTCCCCCTTTTCAAAGGGACCCACAGAAAACTACTGAAATCATACATAATATACCACGTATATGTATGGATTTGCATTTTCCGAGAACCCCACAGCATGCTCTAGGTTTGGTGCTCACACGTATGGCTTTCACATACACGAACACAAAATGTTCTAAAAAATCCATTACCATCCTATTTCCAATAAAAATACAACAGCTGTTTTCCTTGTTATTTTTATATTTTTTTATTCAATTTATTTGCACTAACATTAATATTGACTGCTATCCAATTATTAAGCTATTCTTGAGTTCTTTGGGGGAACTATATCGCTGAGACAGATTATTCTTTTAACATGATTAATTTCAATGTGTTCATATATTTACATAGCGATTTTGTTCTCTTAACACACATTCATAAATGAGACAGCTATAAGTTTTTCTTCAGAAAGAAAAACATAGACAACTGTCTATATTTTTGCACACTTTTACTTTTTTTTTTTTTTTTTTTTTTTGAGACGGAGTCTCGCTCTGTAGCCCAGGCTGGAGTGAGCTCACTGCAAGCTCCGCCTCCCGGGTTCACGCCATTCTCCGGCCTCAGCCTCCCGAGTAGCTGGGACTACAGGCGCCTGCCACCTCGCCCGGCTAGTTTTTTGTATTTCTTAGTAGAGACGGGGTTTCACCGTGTTAGCCAGGATGGTCTCGATCTCCTGACCTCGTGATCCGCCCGTCTCGGCCTCCCAAAGTGCTGGGATTACAGGCTTGAGCCACCGCGCCCAGCCCACACTTTTACTTTTAAACTTTATGTCATTTTGTTTAATGTGTGAATCTTGCAAGCAAAATATCTGATATTTTATTTTATTTATTATTACTACTATTTTTGAGACAAGGTCTCGCTCTATCACTCTGGTAGGAATGCAGTGGCATGATCATGGCTCACTGCAGCCTCGACCTCCCAGGCTCAAGCAATCCTCCCACCTCAGCCTCCCGAGTAGCTAGGACTACAAGTGCATGCCACCATGCCCAGATAAGTTAATTTTTGAGAGATGGGATCTTACTACATTGCCCAGGCTAGTCTTGAACTCCTGCACTGAAGCAATTTCTCCCACCTTGGATTTCCAAAGTGTTGGGATTACAGACATGAGCTACCATGCCTGGTCCTGATTACTTTAAAAGTCTATTTTTGAATTCGCTTTTAAAAGTAGGAAGCTTAAACTATTTACATTTATTGTCATGACTGAGTTTGCTCTTAAATTTCTTATTTCATTATATTCTTTTAAAAAATCTCATCTAATTTTTTTAACTCAGATGACTTAGAAAGTGTAATAATCTATTTTATATCTATCACGTGTTTTATTTATTTCAAACTCTAGGATGAAATAATAACTTTTGACTATACGCTATGGTTAAGAATAATGGTTACGTGACTTTTTCTTCCTAAGTTAAGACGCTTTGCTTAACCTTTGAAAATAATTTGGTTCTGTTCTCTCACATTATCATAGACACATATCTAATGTAAAATCTTCAGGAATTATTCTGGACATATATAATAATTAAGAAAGTTCTACATATTTAACTGATTTCAAAGTTCATCCAATGTATTTTTGGTTCATAAATTTTCCATTAAAATTTTTTTAACTGATATATAATAGTTGTACATATTTTGGGGGTACATGTGATATTCTGACATTGTATATAGTGTATAATGATCACATCAGAGCATCTGACATACCCATTACTCCAAGCATTTATCTTTTATGTTGGGAACATAAATCTTTTCTTCTGGCTATTCTGAAATATACAATTATTAACTGTAATTTCCCTACTGTAATACTAACTACTAGAATTTATTCCTTCCAACTGTATTTTTATACTCCTTAACCAACTTCTCTTCATCCCTCCCTCTAAGATCTTAAGATGTTCTATTCTTAAATTCTTAACTTTGATTCTTATCTAGAAATGGTACTGCATTTTTAATAAATCTTAAATCTTTGTTTTTTTTTTCAGGGAGGGAACACTGATAATATTTCGCTAATAATGCAAATATGTTTACAACTACCATCACAAATGACTAACAACTTAGGTGACTAGATTCCTCGGGCTACAATTTTTCCCTTAATGCTCTAAATATTTCTCCATCGTCTTTTGGATTTAGTGTTTTTACAGAGAAGTCTGAAATGTATTATATGTTTTTCTGTTTAAGTGTTTGTAATATTTATTTTACTCTTAAGATAAAAACAAAAGAATGTTTCTAGATATAGTTCTCATCTCATAAGTCTTGCCTAGAATGCGGGATGGACTCATCTCTTCAGAAATCTCAGCAAGGTTTCTTCGTCATGCTCGTTATTGTTGCTGCTCCACTAGTGCTGTCCGGGAATACTTATCTGTGGGTCAAATATTTTCCTATGTCTTCATTCTTTATTTCTTTCATTTTAGTTTTGGTCATTTCTTCTCACCTCGAATTTGTCTCCCACTTCACTGATTAGATTTTTCAAACATAGTGTCAATTCTATCATTTTAGGCCTGAGATATAGTCTTAAGAAAGCAACTGAAGAAAGAACATGTACTTTTAAAATTGCAGAGACTGCAGTCTTAAATCCTGGTTATCCTATTTTTGACTATATGACCTAAGGAAATCACTTAACATGTCTATTTATAAAATTTCTCATGTGCCAAAAAAGAGTCCCAATGCCTATCTTGCAAGATTAACAGTAAGATTTAGAAATAATATTTGTAAAACTATTATTGTGCCTTATATATAATTGGAACATAAGATCAACCTGCCATTATTATGAATCCTTATTTTGACTTTTTTCCTCGCTTAATTTTATTTCAGACTGCTCCCTTTCTCATCTCAGCCTGTTTTGTATGTAGGATTCCCCGTTCTTCTTTCAAGAAGAGGTCCTATCTCTTCAAATTTCATTAAAATAGGCAATATTGGGTTGTGGTTAAGGCAGTGGATTCCGCACTCCTGCTCTCAGTGTTTGAATCCTGGTTCTACCATTTACGATGTAACTTTCAGCAAGTTATTTAACTTCTATGATGTAGTTTTCTCTTCCGAAGAAATAAAACCCCATAATTTCGTTGTCTGTACTGAATGACTGAATATATATAAAGTGTTTAGAAGAGTGCCTAAAGATAGAAAGCATTCAGGCATCTAGCAAATGAAAGCAGGTATTATTCTTTTACTTCCTAAAGTTAATCATGTCAAAAATATTCTGTTTTCCTCCAAGTCCTCTAGAAATATTCCCCTTCTTTTGAGCTGGGAAATCTCTTTCCAAATATCTGTTCCTAGTGTACTTATTTCTGAAAGAAAAGAAGCCTAGTCAGGCCTGCTGTTTGCAAAGAGAGGCTGGGTAAATTATGTTTAGTCATTTCACACTTATGTGCCCCTCAACATTTAAACTGGACTTTAGGTAAATGGAAATAACCTCTGCCTATTCCGATTATCCACTTAATTTAAACCTTGGTCTAAATCAGTTTAGATTCAGTCTTGTTCATGGCTCACAACTCCCAGTTCTTTAATACTGAGACACAATATGAGGTTCTTCTCTGAGCATAAAACATCTCTGCAGACAACTGTTTCCAGGGTTCTTTTTGCTTTTGCCCAACATAAACCACTACATCTGAGGGGAGGGCATATACCAATAAGCAATGTTTCAACCTCCATGTCACTATTCCCTATCATATTGTACACCAGTACCACCGGAAAAAGCACATGCTATTTCAGAGCAGCATTCACTATGGAAGTGCTAATCTGTCCCACTCTGTCAGTTGGAAATTTTTGTGCAGTAGTATACCAGTGTATATACTATGAACCCTCACATGTGTGCAGCTGGATTTTGGCCTGTGTTAGTACTTATTTTTGCCTCACTTCAGAATTTATACTGTTACATTGACAGCTGCCAGACAGAATACTAAAATAAACAGGTCTTAAGAAAAAATGGGGTAAATCTTACTACAAGCAAAATGTAGGATGTGTAACTCAGCATAAAACTCCTGCCAAAAAAAAAAAAAAAACTACATTATTATTTACACTAGAACCTATTTATTTTTTTTCTGTGAGGACAGAAGAGATAACAGTCAAAGTAGTAAAAAGCGCAACTGAAGTAGTGAGATAGGTATAAAGGGTGTAGAGTACACTAACTGTGGATGCCAATACAGACTCTTTGTGATTCCAAGGGGATCAGGTTGTAGTTAGTTGCTGATTTGCTTAGTCTTTACTTTAAGCACTGTATTTTTAATCCCTTAAAGTGTGCTGCCAAAAATTCTACCATTTGAAAGTGTGCCTCAAACATAAAAGGATAATTATTGCCTTAAGGCCATTGACTTCTCCCGGTTCTGTCGGGTAGAATCACACAGAAAAAGCTTAAATAAGCACAAGCTACTCAATATCTGAAGTTAAGATACTACTTCCTAAGTTCTTCGCAATTATGGGTTAAAAATATTTTCTTCAAAATGGTATCATGGCTAGTTTTGAGTTTCCCCACTATCTCCGATCATTCTCCCCACTGTGTGTGTGTTCTTCCTGTAGGACAGCACTCAAGAATGAACTCAATACTTCCACAGTGATGTTGATTCTAATGTAAACTTTATTTTACCATGTGTTATTGACCATGACATAGTGTTAGTGTTTTTAATTTTCCAAACTCCTTAGAATTTTAACATGAAATGCAGTCATATCTGCATTTTATGCAGATATGTAAATCACCATTACCCAATGATCATTTACTTACTGAGATGTTTTCTCCAGACTTGACAAGTTTTTTCTTCAGTTTTTTCTTCTCACGCGTTAGATCACTGTGAGTCTTAAGCAGTTCTTCAAAGCGAACTTTGGTTTTTACTTTTGCTTCACTCTCAGCTACAAAAGATAGAGTCATGTCATTTTGTAAACGACTCTATTATAACACATAATCTACACTACTATTATGTTAAGAAATAAAGTCTTGTAAATACCGGCATGAGTTCTCTAGCTATATTAGAAAAACTCACCAGTCTTTCCTTCTTAAAATACTTTTTGTTTTGACTTTAGTGATCACAACGTTCACCTGTATCCCTCTGACCTTTTTGGCCACTCACTCTAAAAGTCTCCTTTGCCAAGTTAACTTTTTATTTCAGATAAACAGTAGCATCTACCACTGTTAGTTACATGTTATGTGGCTTTAGACAAGTTACTTAACATCTCTAAACTTAATTTTCCTTATCTGTAAAATCACAATTATCTTATGTCAAAGATCATTTTGCATGAAAATGGCTAAGGTCTGCCTAGCCTGTAATCAGTAGTCCACAAACATTAACAGGTTTTTCCTTTAAAACATCAATAAGATAATACTTAAGCCCCTGAAAATTTCTCATTTCATTTAGGATAAAATAAGTCTTTTATATGCCCTATAGGGTTCCATACCTCCTGATCTATCTCCAGGGCTTCAAGTCAAGACAAATACCCTCTTAGATGCCTATGTTCTAGCTACAATACCCTTCCTTTAGCTCCTCCGTCACAACAAGCTCCTTCCCACGTGAAGCTGCTTCTGAGGCAAACTTCCTCTAACTCCTCACCTGGCTGGTGTTAACCTGTCTTTAGTTTAAATGCTGTCTGTAAATAAAACATCTCCTGACAAACTCATCTAAATTTTCATCTTTCTCACATAGCAGGTTGTTCTCTTCCTTCGCAGCACTTAACCCAAATGGAAATTGTATAATTATTAGAAACATATCGTCTGTTTCCCCCATAACTACATCCCTAGCAACAATTATGAGGTCTGACATAGTGTACATAGTCATTATGTTTTAAATTAATAAACGCTGAATGAATGGGTGCTCTAGAGCAAGTGTTGGCAAACTATGGCCTGCAGGCTAGTCACTTGTTTTTGTAAAGGTTTATGGAAATCAGACATGCCCATTTAATTAAGAATTGTTATAACTGCCTTCATGCTTTAAAACAGAGACACAGACTTGAGTAGTTATAGCAGAGACTAAGCCTAAAATATTTACTAGCTGGTCCTTTTAGAAAAGATTGCCAATGCTTGTGGTGGAGTAAAACATTCAATTTTGACGATAAAAAATAAAAACTAACCCTATGTTGTAATCAGTATTTACCTTGTCCAGCTGAGTCCCAAACTACCATCCATTAAATACATACTAACCTTAATCACAACATTAAACGGAAAACTGAATACAAAACCAATAAGTATCTCTAAATGTAGTATATTTGGTCAATGACATCTACTGTATTCATTGATCCGTTAAAGAATCCCTTAAAATAAACCAAACTTAAAAGTAAATGTATAAAATATAAATCTTATACATAAATTTCATGAATGTCTTACCAGTAGGCATCTCTCAGCTTTATGCAGAGGACTGAGAATGTAAAGCATTGACTCAGTCAGGATCCTATCGAAACAAAGACGATGTATTTGTAATATGGAACTTCCAAATAAAAAGTATAAAACATTCACACAAGATCATGCCATTGTATGTCCACTACTTCATTAAGTGTGTAACAATAAATCAATGTTCCCTTATCCCAACCTTATGCTTATGACTTGGGTACATTTTAATCAGTTTAGGGCCCTAAAATCAAGGGAAACAAACTGGATCATATATGAAGAAAGCCTTTATATATTTGAAACCAACAAAAAAAACATTTTGAAGGCAGTGAACGTCTAACGTGGTATGTTAATAAACGTTTTAAAATGTTTCAATATATTAATGAACATTTCAACACACTTTTAAGAAACCAAACTCCATCTCAGGACTGACTTTCCTAAGAGCATTCACTAATACATTAAAGCATGCTTGTGGGCAGCATACTCACAGACAGTGAATTTAAATACCTCTGTGTCTGCCATTGAAAATTCTGCTACAATAGAGAAGGACAGTACAAATAAGTGTACCATCTTTCTTTAATAAAACCTGGATGTGTATTATTGTGTGTCAGAACTACTCAAAACCGTGTTTAAACTCAGTATGTATATTACTAAATTGCCCGTTTTATTAAAAAATGGTGGTGTATGTCTAAAATGAACATATTAATTCTCACATTAGAACACTTAGAACGTAATATGCATGTTATTGAGACTAAAACTGAAGAGTGTTTAAAAAAAAAAAAAAGAAGAAAAGCTGGTTCAGGGATTATTGGTCTGTTTGCTTCTGAGATGGAGTCTCCCTTTGTCGAGTGCAGTGGCATGATCTCGGCTCACTGCAACCTCCCAGGTTCAAGCGATTCTCCCGCCTCAGCCTCCCAAGTAGCTGGGATTACAGGTGTGTGCCACCACACCCAACTAATTTTTGTATTTTTAGTAGAGACAGGGTTTCACCATGTTGGCCAGGCTGGTCTTGAACTTCTGACCTCATGTGATCTGCCCACCTCGGCCTGCCAAAGTGTTGGGATTACAGGTGTGAGCCACCACACTGGGCCCAAGGTATTATTGGTTAATGCTCCAATTCCCTGGAGATCCACATTCATGTTCCTCTTGCAGAAATGTCTAAGAAATTCTAAAAAGAAAGGAATGATTATGTAAACATACCTAACTACGTCAGTTAATTTAGGGAACGACCATGTGGTACCCAAACAAAACAGACATCACTAAATCCATGGAGTAAAAACTCCTATACTTTAGTGATAGGAGCCTGTATTTACTCCTTCTAGCAGTTATGAACCTAATAACTCACCTTCTACTTTCTAGTCTATATCAAATTAGAAAGAGAAGCTGCAAAGGCAAGCACAATGACAGCATCCCTGAGAGCATGTAAGTAGAAAAATCATAAAACAAACAAAAATTTAATATTTATACTACTTGACGGTCATCTAATAGGCAGGGAAAAAGCTGAACAATATTATGACTATGATTCATCAAAAAAAAAGCCTGCTGGGCATGGTGATTCATGCCTGTAATCCCAATACTTTGGGAGGATGAGGCAGGCAGATCACTTGAGATCAGGAGTTTGAGTCCTGTCTGGCCAACATGGTAAAACCCCATCTCTACTAAAAATACAAAAACTAGTTAGGTGTGGAGCTACTGGGGAGGCTGAGGCAGGAGAACCGCTTGAACCTGGGATGTGGAGGTTGCAGTGAGCCGAGACTGCACCAGTGTGCTCCAGCCTGGGTGATGGGAGTCAGATAATATTTTGGAAAGATTAAATAACTAATGAAGAGGCAGGAGAAAGAATCGGAGGTGATTCCCATGTTTCTAGAACTAGAATAGTAGGTTAGTAGTACCATTAAACTGTAATATAATGCAGTACAGGAGAGTAGTTTAAAATCCATGTCCTAGAATTAGTTTCCATAGTCACTTGTGTGACTTTTGCTTCCTCATCTGTAAAAACACTCTACCAGTGCCGACTCAAAGGGTTGTTGTAAGGGTTAAATGATTTACAACAGTATCTCAGACAGAAGCAGCAACAATAAATGTTAGCTATAATTATAACAGGTACTTGCTAGGGTGCAGTCACTAAGCTTAGTGTGGGTCATGTTGAGTTGGGTATCTGAAGGGCACTGAGCAGCTACAAGCATCAGCTTCCATTGTCAGATCCTTGGATCCAAATACCAGTTCTACCTGCCAGCAGATTCATCTCTAGGGACATCAGTTTCCTAATCTTTCACAATAATAAATCACTCAGTGTTTTTACAAAGATTAAATGAGAACATGCAAGTAAAATACTTGGCACAATGCCTAGCACATGGCAAACCCTTCAAAAAGAACAATTGTTATTACTGTCACATGTGTGTGTCTGTGTTTATGTATATAATCATATTATGTTTATTAGGCAATCTATTAATCCAGCAGGGAGACCCTAGGCTGAAGATTTGGGAGTTATTTATAAATATGATAGTTGCAAGAAAATAAAAAGCCAATGAGAATCCTGAGAGCCCACAATATAAAGTAAAATCAGGGAGACAGGTAAAAAACTGGGAGACAGAAGCATTACAGAAGGAAAGAGTTTTAAAGGAGATGTAGCCTATATACTGTGTGGCATCAAAAGGGGCTGGAGGTTTTGAAGAAAGTCCACTGAATCTGCAAGAAGGAAGTCACGTGTGTCAAAGCTGTTTATGGAGGGGCAGAAACCTAGCAGGCTGGGGCTGAGGGGTGAATGGAAGGTGACCCCTGTAGAAGGGACATGTAGACAATTCTTTACAGAATTCTTCCAACTGTCTTTCCACCACCCCTAAAGGCAGTGACATGAGACAGTAACTCTGGGACAAAAACACTGTGGAAGGATTATGCTGTTTGTTTTAAGATTGTTTCCATGCCACTATCACCTTACCCTTTTAAAAAATAAATCATCATCTATACAGCAATCAGTGTAATTTTCTAAAATTCAAATGTGACGGTGTCATTTCTTTGCTTAAAATTCTTCCCTAGCTCCCAATCACACACTGAAAAAAATATCAAGTCCTTACCATTGAGGTCCAAGGCCATTTATGAAATGTCCCCTTCACACCATACGCTGTGTTCCAGCCATGTGAAACTACCTCCAGGCCTTCACATGTGCCACGTCCTCTCTTGCTTTTGTATCATTACACATATATCCCCTCTCCTGAAAAATGTCCTTCCTCCTTTGTCACTCTAACAAACTCCTCATTATCCTTTGAAGGCAAGTATCTTCTCTAGAGAGCATTCGCACCTTGAAGGGCAGTGAAGCACTTCTCTTCTGTGCTCCCAGGATGCCTGAATCTTTGTAACTCCCTCTACCTCAGCCCTGAATTTTCATCCTGGTTAAATGTTCTGTCTCCCACCAAACTGCTAGCTTTGGAGGCCACGCCAATGCTCTCTATAGTTATGTATCTGGCACTATGAAAGAAAAGAGGAGAGAGAAGAGAAAACACGAGAAGCAAAGCAAAGCGAAGCAGTAGCAACGGTCCTAGAGTAAAAAAGACTCAGGTTTGACCTCCAGTGTCACCACTTACTGATGTGTGGCATTGGGTAAGCTACTTAATTTCTAATCCTTGGTTTTTCCTTGTCTGGGAATTTAAAATGGCACCTGTTTTAGTACTGCAAGGAGAAAATACCAAAAAGCAAAGTAATGAGTACACTGCAATAAAATTACTTTATGTCCAGTATTATTGTATTAAAAATAAGTAATTATTAATAAAATACAGAAATCATAGAATTATTTACTGTTAATAGCTTAATACACAACTGAATAAATACTAATATTATTTAATAACACAGCAAATACATTATAGAAATAATCTCTAATTTTTTTTTTTTTTGGAGACAAAGTCTTGCTCTGTTGCCCAGGTTGGAGTGCAGTGGCACAATCTCAGCTCACTGCTGCCTCCGCCTCCTGGGTTCAAGCAATTCCCCTGCCTCAACCTCCCTAGCAGCTGGGACTACAGGTGTGCGCCACCACGCCCGGCTAATTGTTGTATTTTTAGTAGAGATGGGTTTTCACCAACATTAGCCAGGCGGATACTGAACTCCTGACCTCAAGTGATCCACCCACTCTTGATCCTCCCAAAGTGCTAGGATTACAGGCCTGATCCACTGTGCCCAGCCATCTCTAAATCTTAATGTGTACTACAGCAAACATATGATAGAATTAATGACTAATATTTAATTAGTAACATTATCTGCGAAAATTCAGGTCGGACTTTAAAAGACACCTCCGAATCTTATATATTCCATTATTTTACAACTTCTCCCTCACAAACCCTTTCACAGGAGCTTCTAAGAGATACTATGTAGGAAAATTAAATGGATTACACCTCATCTCATTTTATTTTACAGACCACCTGATTATCAGCCAATATGTGACTCAATATCAATGGGAGAAAAAATTGAGAGGCTTGATAATTCCCTCTTTAACCAAATGTTATCGCAAGGGAAAAAAAGACAAACAAAAATCCTGTACACAAAATTCAATGAATAGATCAACAAGATTCTTCATAAGTACACAAGATTCTAACTTCATAAATATTATTCTTCATAAACAAGATTCTAAGTATGGTTTAATAACACTTTTGGTATTTTAATTTTTTCAAGCATTCTTTAAAAAATTTCCCAGAGTACTCATAAGAAGCAATCTTCCTCCTAACCCAAGCAATAACAGTAACTGCTAATGCAACAGGTGAAAAAACTGTTGGCATCTCTTTCTCAAAAGGGAAAAACTTTATTTTCACATTAGATGTTTTCACAGGAATGCCAAACGCAGCACAACCTTTGATAAGGATGCTTAAATGGTCTACATTTTTATTCTATTTTTATGCATCTCGAAACAACCCTATTAATATAATCTGGCTCTTATAAGTTTAACAAATTGATCACCTTTTCTCAGACGTAATTAAGTAGGCTTTGACAGGTTGAAGATTCAGCCCCAGGATGACACTCTAAAAGGAAATAAACACACTCAGTACGCATCTGATTTAAAAGCATTTAAACAAGAATCGGGAGTAGGAAAGGCAAAGATTGAATTCCCTATCAGAACACCATGCTCAACTCTCCGGAGACACCGAGACCAGTGAAAGAAGCGGAAAAGTACGTTGAGGACTCCGGGAAATCGCATTCCTCCGGGACACCCGGCCCACGCTCCCCGGTCAATCCGCGATCAGCCCCCGCGCTCTCGGACTCCAGCAGCCCCGACACGCCGCCCCGGAGAGGGCCGGGCAGGCCCAGCACCCCGGCCCGCGCTCCCGCCACCAGCGAACCCACGAGGTACTTACGGAGAGGAGGAGTAGGCAGAACCGTCCGTCCCGCCCAAGCCGACACCCGGAACAGTGCAAATCGACTCCCCCGCGCCCAGCGGCGCGGGCGCTAAGTGAGGCGGCCACGAAGCCACCTTACCCGCCAGCGACCCGGGTTCGGAGAGCAAGCCACTGCTCTGTGCCGCAGTGCGGACGACTCGCGGCCTGCTGACGTCAGCGCCTGCCTACACCGCCGTTCCCATGGCGACCGACGCGTCTCGCGCGCTAGGCCCGGACCGCGGCCCCGCCCCCGCCCCCGTCCCCGCGCCGCCACCGCCTTCGCCTCAGCCCGGGAGAAGGGGCCGCGCGGCGCCTGCACCGGGGCCCTCAGGCTGTTGGTGGGCGCGCGCTTCGGGGACCTTACCGGCCTCCAGCCTCCGAGGCCGTGCGAGCGGGAAGGGAGTCGGAAATGCGCGGGTGCTCCCACAGAGCTTGAGTCTTCCCCGCCCTCACCTCCAAAAATACTCTTTCCGCCTTAGAATTGTAGCAAGCGCAGGGAAAAACTGACGGGGCAAAGGAAAACTGGGGAGGCTGTTATGGAAGTCGCCCAAAATAAGAAAATCAATGAATGAGGCAAAGAAACAGATTTGTCACTCCCCACGCGGTCGCGCCCACAAAAGAAAACATGATTTTAAAGCGTGGAAAATGAAGTTGTACTACAGACAAAATCTTAAGAAAAAATTATGCACGATTCCTTTAGAGCTATCTCCCTGTGTGTGGAAAACAAAAGTTAAAACGCCATACTTTTCTGTACCTAATGCTCCCTCCCACTTTTCTGATTTCTGCCGCAGGCGCCATCTTCAGCTCTGAGTCACCAGGGCTGGAAAAATACTAGTTGCGCTACTCGTGGACTCATGAATACACGCCATTTCCTGTACCTACAGCCACGCGCTGTAACCTGTTGCTTCGTTTGTACAGAGAGAGAGTTTACGGAGGCCAGCTTTTCCATTCTCACTGGCATTGCCACACCTTACAAACTATATCTCTATGCCATGTGCTTCCCTAAATCCTTTGAGGAAGCAACGAGAAAGATTACTAATCCGCTGTGTACCAAACTGAGCTGTTCAACTTTGCATTCTAAACCTACTCTCCTAGATTTCTATCTTGCTGTAAGCCACCACTATCTTGCTGTAATCTTGCACTATCAAGTGTCAAACACTTGCTCCCAGTGTTTTAGTAAGAACTGTAGAGTATCCTAAATGCATCTTATACCAAAGCATATTCATTCTCTCTTTTTAAATTCCTCAGGTGGGCGCTTTACCAGTCCTGTGACTCCAGTTTTGACTCTTAAAATTCCCCACACTGCTATCAGAATGTCCTGACTAAAAATGTAAATCGGATAATGGCTCTCTCTTGCTGAAAATTCTTGAAAGGCAACGTGTAAGAGAAAATGATTGCTTTGCCTAGGATACAAGATGCTCCATCTCCCTGACTAATTTCATCTCTCGTTAGCTTATTGTTCCAATTTTATGCAATATTGAATCATGTGTATCATGCAGTTTTGTGCAACATTGAATTATGTGTACTATGAAAAACAATCCATAGCCTTGCACGCCCTGTCCTTACACATATTGTTCTCTCTTCCTGAAAATTCCTCCTTTTACACTACTGCATATCACAGTCAAATGTTGTCCATCCTTCGAATCTTAAGCAGGTTGACTGACTCCTTCAAATACTCCTACTCCTTATTAGATTTTGGATATTCATTCCGTATATTAGACTTTACATACTCATTCTATATTTTCATAGTTTACATTGTATTTTTTCTATCCCCAGTATCTACCACAGTATCTATGAAATAGTTGGCATTTCATGAACATTTGTTGAATGAATAATGGATAACATATATTGAGCTCCTTCTAGGAGCTATGCATTGTAGGTGTTTTATGTAGTTTTCATTTGTCCTCACAACTGCATTTAAGTACCCGCTTTTCCAAAGGGAAGTTATGACTCTGGCTGCTCATTCTTAGTAGGGTTTTAGTTTCAGAATACGATTCCCAGACTTGCGGATGTGTAACCCTGTTATCATCTCTTGCTTCTTAGCATGCAGAGGTGCAGTGGGGTGGGGAGGTCAGGGAATATTTTGTAGCAGAAGTGACATTTAAGCAAAAACCAAAATAATGTGTAGAGTTGTCCAGGTTAGGAAGGGTTTCCAGGTAGAAGAAGGTGGCGTATAGTGTTCACTAAAAGAAAGTTTGGTATAATACAGAACTAAAAAAAAAAAAAAAAAGTTCAAGTTGGCTAACTAAAAGGTAGAGAATGAGTCTAGGGTCTTTTGGAGGAAACAAAACAAGATAGTTAAACAGGCCGTGAAGAGACCCAGACAGTATTGGTCAATGCAATACCACTGTAGAATTTTATGGAGTGAAATTCTCAAATTTTAATATCATAAAGATAACACTGACTGCAGGGTGGAGAACAGACAGGAAGGAAGCAAATCTAGATCCGGGAATACCATTTAAGATGGCGTTGCTGTAAGCCATGTAAGAGACAAAGGTGGTATGGTCAAGGCTAAGAAAAATCAGAATGGAGAGAAATGGATCAGTTCGAGAAATTTTTAGGAGGTAAAAATGTCAGGACTTAGTGATTAATTGGATGGAAGAATGAATGATAAGAAATAATAAAAAACGATGACCAGCTGTTTCGCCTTCCCCTTGGCAAGTAAAGAGGTGGCAAGCATGAAAGGAGAGTGAGGAAATAAATATGTTGGGTCTAATGGGAGCCAGGTTTCTCACTGACAGAGAAGGAAGTTACAAATTGAGAGAGGAGGAATTCCACAATGACCTTTGTGGTGATGTTGGATTGGAATTGAATATGTCGGTGTAAACCTATAGTTTTCAATATATACATAAACATATGTAGAAATAAATATAGAGGAAAGTTTGTATAGGTGTGTGCATATCTATCTATTATGCTCTTCCTAGCTCTATCTGCTGAAAAGGTTTCAGAATAATGGTATGCTAGAAGCAATGAGCACATGTGCCTAAATCTTGGTTTCTGAACACTATTATTCACTAAAAGTAACTGGGTCCCTTGGAGAAATGGTTGATTTTAGAATAGGAGCCTGAAAAATCTTGTTGCACCGGAAATTAAGGAAGTGAACACAGAAGAAAGAAACATATCAAAAGGGCACAAAGCCAGCGTGAAGGAGCCCCCATTGGCCACATCTGGGTCAATCTGAGCACCAATATAATGTTAATGGATTATAGTCCGCTGAATAAAATAGGAAGATTTGAGCCCATACTAAAATGAATAAACGATTTTTTTGAAAAATCAGGATAAAGAAAAGCTCTTCCTTACATAAAAATGCCAACTATATGTAATGAATGTAGACAGTGTTATAAGTAGAAACATCGTTATTTGGCAGTCATGATAGTAACAGTGGATTCAGACAAGAATCATCAGTGTATGCTAAAACTAGAAGGTGAGAGTATTAAGAGTCATGTAATTTTTATATAGTCTCAAAGCATCTCCCCAGCAAATACTTATTAATTACACAGAAAAAATTAGAAACTTGACAGTGTAGAAATCTGGCACTGGTGAGCAAAGTTACCATCAGCAGTCATGAGACAAATCAGCATCGGGTATTTCCTGGTTAGAGGCACTTAGAACACACTTCTGTGACATTCCTGCCAAAAATGTGTAATCCGAATCAATCATAAGGAAAAATCAGACAACCCAAATGTCCCAAATTAAGGTACATTCTACAAAAGAATAGACCTGTACTCTTCAAGGATCAAGGTCATGAAAGACAAAGGAACAACTAAAGAACATTTTTAGATTGAAGGAGAATTAAGGTACATGACAACTAAGTGGAATACATGATTCTGAATTGAATCGTTTTGCTATAAAGATATTATTGGGACAACTAACAAAATTTGAATGGGGTCTCTGGATTAGATGGTAGTATTTTAACAATATTAATTTTCTGATTTTGATGACCATACTCTAGTGACATAGGAGATATTTTTGTTTTTAGAAAACACATATTGAAGTATTAAAGGTAATGAGGCTTCATATCTGCAACCTATTCTAATGGTTCAGGAAAAAAGGATACATAAATACTGTAAATAAATATAAACGTAAATAGCTTACATAAAGAAAATGATAAAGCAAATGTTAACAGGAAATTTGGGCGAAAGCAGAAGTTCTTTATACTATTCTTGCAATTTTTCTGTAAGTTTATAATTATTTTAAAACTATAAAAGAAGTTTGAAAGGTGCCGAGGTTTCTGGCTCAGGTAACTGGGTAGAGAATGGCTAATCAGTTAACAACAGAAAGTCAGGAAGAGCAAGGATGGAGGAAAAGATGTTTAGTTTCAATGGGATGTATGGAGTGGGCTGTTCAGCAGGCAGTTGGGTATATACTAAACATATTAATAAGCCCCATTCAAACTGAATAAAGCAGATATGTTGTTTTAGCTCTCATTACTCAAGAGTGCAAGACCAAGAGCACTCTGCTATCCTAGGAGAGGCAAACAATTAAGAGTGGTAGTATGGTAATAATTATAAATATTGGCTGAGTATCCATGAAAAAAATTTGCGTGTATATATACACATATGTATATATAGTTGGTTTATATATATATACATATATGTGCCTATATATGTATATGTGTATATATGTGTGTGTATATATATATAAATTGAATTGAACCGTTTAGGAATAAAATAGATTTAGGGTATTTGACACATTTAATAAATAATGAATAGTGAATTTCTTGAATAATATAATACATAAATGTGACTGATGTGCAAAATATTTAAACCTCTGTACAGGAAGTGCATTTACCAATCAGAACAGATGTTGGCTTTACTGTTTGTATTAGTTTGCTGGGGCAGCCATAACAAAGTACCACAGACTGGGTGGCCTGAACAACAGAAATTTATTTTCTCACAATTCTGGAGGCTAGGAAGACTGAGGTAAAGATGTCTGAAGGGTTGGTTTCTTCTAAGGACTCTCTTTTTGGCTTGTAGATGGTTGTTTTCTCCCTGTGTCTTCACCTGGACTTCCCTCTGCACCTGCCCGTATCTTAATCTCTTCTTAAAAGGACAGAGTCATATTGGATTAGGGCTCACCCTAATGACCTCCTTTTAACTTTATTACCTCTTTAGAGACTCTGTCTTCAAATACAGGCACATTCTGAGGTACTTTAAGGTTAGAACTTAAACATACGCATTTGGAACTGGGGCATAACTGGGTCCGTAACAATACTGGAGAGGGTTCTGGAGCCATAACAGATGGAATGAATGTGCCTGGTTTGGATTCTGATTTACATAAACCAACTATAGAAAAACATGTTTTAGGAAATTAGATTTTTTGTCATGGGCTAAATATTTAGAAGATATTAAGAAATGTTTATTAATTTCATTAGGTAAAATAATGGTGGTGTGGGTATGTAGCATATGACTTAAGTACACAGAATAGAATGATAAGGTGTCTGGGATTTGCTTTAAAATATACTAGTTTTTTTTTTTTAAAGGTGAGAGGAAATGACACATGTATATCTAAATTTTGATGGTTGTTGAAGCTGACTGATAGGTAACTAGTATTTTATTATACTTTTTCCTTTGTGTGTTTGGAAATTTTTATAATAAGCAGGAAAAGTAAAAGTAAGAATATACGTATTATAGATAATTTGAAATACATAACAATCATGAAAAAAAGGAAAAAAATACTCAATACCACTACCCAAGAGAATCTCAATTAACTTTTTTGACAAATTTCATTTCAGTCTGTTTTCCATGCATATTTTAATTTTGGTCATGTTGTGTGTAAAATGTTTATTTCTGCCTACTTGAATGAACATTATATTGTAATTTCATTTCCACGCTATTACAGCAGTGCCCCCTTACCCATGGGTTTGCTTGCTGAGATTTCACTCAACAAGCTTGGTTTGAAAATTTTTAGAGAGAAAACGAGAGATTACATTCACGTAATAACTATTATTACAGTATATTGTTATAAATACTTTATATTGTTATTAGTTATTGCTGTTAATCTCTTATTGGGCCTAATTTATAAATTAAACTTTATGAGAGGCATGAAAGTTGATTATAGAAATTGAGTCATTCTTGTCATACCCAATTAAATCCGAGTGAAGGGCCCAGGGGAAAAAGCATTTGGGGCATATAGCATCTGCTCCAAGAATTAAATTTTCCACAAGCCCAGCTACTGAAACTGCCTGTTATAATCTGAAATCAGTTTTATCTGATAGCTACTGAAATAACCTGCTGTGACACTAAAATTAGTTTTACCCACTACCATCACTCACCAATCAGAGCTTGCCAGCTCCCCAAAACTTGACTAGTGCCAATGAACTTTCTTTCCAAAACAATGGGTAACATTTTTACTTTTTATAAAACCTCCAACCTTCTCTTTGTTTTTCAGACATACTGAAGACCACCCATTCTATGTGTATGCCTAGAAGTGTACTTCTCGTTTCCCAAATAAAATGTTTGAAATGTAGAAATTTGACTCTGTATTTTGTATTTTATTTGACTTTGAGAAAGGCATGCAAGTATAGTAAATACAGGCTTTGCTACTACCTGCAGTTTCAGACATCCACTGAGGATCTTGGAACATATCCCATTCAGATAAGAGGGAGATGCGGTATGTATCACCACTTAATCGTCACTGGAAATTCTAACTTTGTTAGTAATGTTCTTGTGTGCACGTGGAAAAATTTCAAACAACCATTCAGATATTCATAATGTGGTAGCCGAAAGTCAGCCGTGTTTTTAATCATTGATAGTCTTCTATACATTCTTTCATACTTCCGTTCATGCATATACTAAATATACTAAATTATAAAGACAACTTCTTACTGCAGATTTTGTCCTGTCACCTTATTTTTGTCCTTTATCATGTATTATTATTCTAGAAGGCTTTTTATGTCAGTAACATACATCTACCCCATTCATTTTAATGGCTTTATGCTATATCACTTCTAATCCAATTTTTTTTTTTAGCAATTATAGTAAAAACATCAAAAGGTGATATGGTGGATTTTTAAAAATAAGATACTTTTCTTATGGGTCTCTCATATTATTATTTCTTCCTCAGCATTTTGTAGATTTTTTTGGTGCTATTTTGAATGCATTCACTTCTCATTACATTTTCTGACTGGTGATTGCACATTTTCCTGCTTTTCTTCCTTCTAGGGATCCTTTACTAGTTTATGCGTATCTCCTTGACCTCTTGATATTGGAATGTCCCAGAGGTGCGTTCCTGGACTCCTCTATCTACACGTACTCGCTCCGTAATTTCTTACAGTTCTATAGTCCCACTGTCATGTAGACTACTTTCAAATATATCCCTTCTGCCCATTCTTCTTCCTTGAACTTCAGAGTCATAAATAACTGCATATTACATGTCTCCACTTAGATGTCCGACATATTCTCAAACTTAACTTTTCTAACATTGAACTCCTCATCTGCCTCCTCAAACAAACCCCACTCTCTCCATCTCAAGTAATGGCAACTCCATTTTTCCAGTTACTCAAGCCAAACGCCAAATGCCTTGGAGTAACTGTTAAATCAAGTTTAGCCTAAAACTGCCTCCTTACATATTTTAAATTCAGCCTCAATGTTTCTCTGTACATCTTAAACTATAACAAGTAGAAGGGTAACCAGATGTAGCCTACACTTGGGCCAATCTCCAAGTTTTGGCCAATCAAATGTAGTCAACTATTTGAACCATGTTCAAATAAGGCAAACACCAAGTTGTAACCAATCCAGTTGGTTCTGTACGTCACTTCTATTTTCTGTACCTCACTTTCCTTTTTCTGTCCATGAATCTTCTACCACATGGCTTCACTGGAGTCTCCGAGCCTACTCTGGCTGGGAAGGCTGCCTGATTTGCAAATCATTCACTGCTCAATTAAACTCCTTTAAATTTAATTTGGTTAAAGTTTTTCTTTTATCATAACCTTTAACCTTTCTCCTTTTCTTATACTCCATATCCAACCTATCAGATTAGTATAGGTTTGAACCCAAATCCTATGAAAGAGAGGACATGGTTATAATTTTGAGGGAAGATTTTTTTTTCTCTACCTGAACTTTAGCCCCTACAAATAAACTTCCTTGTTTCTTTTTGCTGCTGTAGTCTTTTAAGGGTTTCACTTTTATGCAAACATCTCAGTTGTCACACTGAGCAAGGCCTTGAATCCTGTGTTTTGGGAGGCCATTGCATTCTAGGACTACATTCCTGGCATCAGCAAATGCCCCTCTAGTAAAAATGCCCTCAGCCCCTACTTTCCACTCTTGTTTTAGTTCTTTCTTCTCTTTGGGTGCCCGAGGAATTCAATGATGCAATTTAGTGAGCATTTCTAGCTGGTTTTCAGATTGTTTCTTTTTTTTCAGAGTATCTTTGTAATATATTGGGAAAAGAGGAATTCCTTCTCTCTCAACTGTTAATACATGTTGAAAGGAATTTTATGAGTAATAGTAATTGCTTTGTAATAGTGATTGTTACTCAAATTTAGCAGATGACTTACTGAAGTAATTCAACCTTCCTTCTACCCTTTCTGTAGGTGACATGCCACGAAAACTCAACTTGTATACATGGGTTAGGTAGAACCCACTGAGCTTTCCATAGTGGATAAAACTGTCTGTAGATTTGTTGTCTGTGTATAAATACCATTTTATTAGGAAAATGTTTTGGTTTAGGTCTCAGAAGGCCCCATGAAAAACAGGAACTGCTGCAGAGACTAAGGGGAAGAGTTAAAAAATAGTAATAATTTAAAAATCCATTTCAGCATGTGATTAATTCAGTTGTCTAAAGCAAGGAGCACTAGATGGCAGCATATCAATGTGTATCGTTACCTGTGCCTGAAAGACGCATTTTAAGGGTGTTTAAAGCCTCATTGCTGTTTTACCATGCACCGGTTTGCTATCCTGAACTATTTAATTTACTGTTTAATCTGTCGGTTTAAATGTATAATAGTTGATGAGATCCATTTGACACCAGGTTTCAAAATAGAGTCTCTAGATTAATAAATATACTACAGGATGGTGCCGGTACCACCAGTCTGTCTAGCAAAATATACAAGAATTCAGAGCCCTTTCCTGTCATTAAAGGCCATCCTCCAGATAGCTTACCTTTCATCTATGATAAGAGGTCTTCTGGTTGGACAAAAAGCACATTTTGGACACTCATTACTGTCTTGAGTTTCAAACCTTTTGTGGCTGCTAATATTTAACTTTTCATCTTACTATTCAAATGGCATCTCTTTACTAGATCAGAAACCAGTTTCGTATCTCTTACTAAGTGTGAAAATAGGGGCCTCCCAAACCCTGTTGTAGGCCTTCTTCTCTAAAGGACTGACGTCAGATATCTCTGTCACAGATGAGAAGGGAATTTCCTTCTTATCACATTTGATTGTATAATTAGTATTTAAAATGTAAAAAAGAAAAACTGAGATCATTTATAATTTTTTTCTTTTAAAATGTTTAGAATAAATTATTAAAGTGCATGTTAATAATACAGGAGGGGGCTGGGCACAGTGGCTTATGCCTGTAATCCCAGCACTTTGGGAGGCTGAGGTGGGCAGATCACTTGAGGCCAGGAGTTCAAGACCAGCCTGGCCAACATGGTGAAACCTCGTTTCTACAAAAATGCAGAAAGTTAGCTGGGTGTGGTGGTGTGCGTCTGTAATCCCAGCTACTCAGGAGGCTGAAGTGGGAGGATCGCTTGAACCCAGGAGGCAGAGGTTGCAGTGAGCCGAGATTGTGCCACTATGGTCTAGCCTGGGTGACGGAACAAGACCCTGTCTCAAAATAATAATAATAATGATAATAATAATAAATAGATAAATTAAAGGCTTACAAGGGAAAATGCCAAATTCCTGCTTCACCCATTCCTTGCCACAGTCTTATTCCTGAGACCAAATTGTCTTAAATAGCTTCTGTTTTTGTTTCTTCTGGTGATTACCCATCCCTTATCACTATTTCTTGATTCATCAGTTTTAAATATTGTCTTAATCTATTGTGGAGAGAGAGGGACAATGATTTAACTCATTAGCATTGCCTTCCACCGTCCCTATCCACTTCTTCCCAATAAAGTCATAGAAAGAGACAGAGCAGTATAATAGATAAGAGCACAGACTCCAGAGTCCTACTTGCACCATTTGCCAGCTGTATGATCTTAGGCAAGTTACTTAAGCTCTCTGAGCCTCTTTTTTTCTCATGTGTAAAATGGGGATAATAATAGTCAATTCCTCGGAGGATTATTGTGAGGATAAATGTGTCATAAATTTAAAGCACTAAACAAGTGTTACTATTACTACATTTAATTTCTCTTTGCATGTTTAAATAACATACTTGCCCCTTTGTTTTTGAGCCACTGTATATATTATCTCTTGATACCTCCCATTATAAGAAGATACTGGCAACTTTATTCTTCCCTTCGCTCCCCCACTCTTCTGCATCTTAATCTCACTTTCTTATTTTCCATCTCTAACTGCTTTTCTATTCTCTGGGAGATTTTTTTAAACTCAATCTTCTAACCATATATTGAAAATTTTACTTTAGCAATAACGTAATTTCTGACAGTTTTATTTTATTTCTAATGTTTAATTTTATAGAATTTTTAAAATTCAGCATTTTATTGACTATTGTGTTAGAGTTCAAAGGACGAAAATGACCACACCCATAATTTGGATAGGGAAGATAACTGTGAACTGAGTGAAAGATGTATTAACTACTGAAAGAGAACTCTAAAATATACTGAGGTAGTAACTGCAAAAAGTACCTGCTACTCCTAGGACTGAGGAAAAATTGAATAAGGAAAGAACCTGGAATCTCCAGAGGCTGAGATTCAGGCCTGAGTGGGCATGGTTGCCACAGGAATGCCCCTCTGCTGCTGTGGGAAACACCGGAGGGACCCGTGCATGCCTGACAAGAGGAAAAACACCAGAACAAAAATGGCCTCTTGATCATGGCGTGTGATCCTTTGGATGTGCTGTTGAATTTGGTTTGCTCGTCTTTTGTTGAGGATTTTTGCATCTATGTTCAACAGGGATATGGGCCTTGTCATTTCTTTTCTTGTAATGTCCTTGTTTGGCTTTGATATCATGCTAATGCCAGCCTTGTAAATGAGTTTGCAAGTGTTCCCTCAGCTTCAATTTTTTGGAAGAGTGTGACAAGTGTTGCTGTTACAGTAATACCAGTGAAGTGAAAGAGCTTTGTGCTTTTTGTTGTTGTTGTTAGGAAGCTCTTGATTACCGATTCAATTTCCATACTCGTTATTGGTCTTTCAGACTTTCCATTTCTTCATAATTCAGTCTAGGTAGGTTGTATGTTTCTAGGAATTTATCTCTGTCTTCCAGTTGATCCAATTGTTGGCATCTAATTGTTCATAGTAGTCTCTTAGAATCCTTTGTATTTCTGTGGTATTAGTTTTAATGTCTCTTCTTTCATTTACAATTTTATGTATCTGAGTCTTCTCACTTTTTTCCTTGGTTAGTCTAAAGTCTTGTCAATTTTGTTTATCTTTTTAAAAGATAAGCAATTCTGAGTTTTGTTAATCACTTCTATTTCTTTTCTAGTATCTTATTTATTTCTGCTCGAATCTTTATTGTTTCCTAAATTCTAGTAATTTTGGCTTAGTTTGTTCTTTTTCTAGTTTCTTGAGATGTAAAGTTAGATTGCTTATTTGAGATCTTTCTTTCTTCTAAATTCTTTTTAAAGCAGGCATTTATCTCTATAAACTTCTCTCCTGAAACTGATTTTGCAGCATCTCATAACTTTTGGTATGTTGTGTTTCATTTTCATTTGCCTCAATATTTTTTACATTTCCTTTTTGATGTCTTCTTTGACCTATTGGTTGTTCAAGGGTTTGTGGTTAACCTAAATGTCTACTGACAGATGAGTGGATAAAGAAAATTTAGTATGTACATATGATGGAATATTACTCAGCCTTAAAAAAGAAGGAAATCCTGTCGTTTGTGACAACATGGATAGACCCAGAGGGCATTATCTGTGAAATAAGCTAGACACAGAAAGACAAATATATATGATCTCATTTATGTATGGAATCTAAAATAATCAAACTTATAGAAGCAAAGGATTAGAACAGTGGTTTCCAGGGATTGAGGGAAGGGGGAAGTGGGGAGGTGATGATTAAAGAATATAAAGTTTCAGTTATGCAAAATAAATAAGTTCTGAAGATCTGCTGTGCAGCGTAGTGCCTATAGCTAAAAACACTGTATTATATACTACAAATTTGCTAAGGGGGTAGATCTTATGTTAAGTGTCCTTATAACAAAAAAAAAAAAAAAGGAGTGGAGGGCAGAAGAAATTTTCCGAGGTGATGAATATATTTATGGACTTGATGGTGGTGATGGTTTCACAAGTACATATTTATTCTCAGACTCACTGAGTTTTATACATTATGTATGTATAGCTATTTGTATATCAATTGTACCTTAATAAAGGAGTTTGAAATAAAATAAAATTAAAAACACCTCCTCCACTTCTGACCTCACAGTGTTCAACCTTGCAGTTTCTTCTCCCAGTGCCCTCTATTAACGGAGCCTACATGGAACCAGCCAGCAAAGACTGGTTCCACTGTCACAACCAGAGAACAGAGGATGGGTTTGGAATTGAAAGGTAATAATTATTAACTGGCATAACTATCTGTGAAAATATTCAATAAATACACTGCCTTCCTTTTTCGTTTCCTTCGAATCCTTGAATTATTTCAACTTTCTCTGTGGACTTTTTAATCTTGGTTTATCTTTACTGGCCTCTCTTTAATTCTGGAGACTTTAAAAAATGTCCAGGGTTCCTTAGTTACTTTGTTAAAAATAAGGGAATGAAAAGTTGATTGTTGTGGGCTGGGCTTGTCAATTGATTAACTTTGCTTTAGGGTGTTTGGATGGGAAACAAACGTACTGACTGACCGGCTTTTCTCCGTAACATGCAGTTTCTGTAGAGAAGAATCTTCCCCTGTTTTGCTAGAGTGGTGAATCCCTGGGTACCCATTTCTTGGGGTAAGGGAGTTGGGGGCAATTATAGCGAACACTAATTTTCAATTAATACCTTCATTTTCTGCTATATGCTTCCACTTGGTGTTTTCTGAGCTTCTCTGTATTTTTGTAAGGCCAATTTACTCAGCTTCCATAGAAACCATGCACATTAATTTCTTGTGGCTACCTATAACACATTGCCACAAACTTAGCAGGCTTTGGAACAATAGAAATGTATTCTTTCACAGGTCTGGAGGCCAGAAGTAAAAAAATCAAAACTCTGTCAGCAGCCTAGAGTTTTGACTTCTAGCCTCCAGACCTGTGTGGCCCTCCCTTCAGAGGCTCTGTGGGGAATATGTTCCTTGCCTTGACCCGCTTTTGGTAGCCATTGACATTCCTTGGCTTGCAGTTGCACTCCAAATCTCCACCTTTGTCTTCACAGGCCCTTCTCCTTGTCGATGTAATCTGCTCCCTGCCTCACTGTTATAAGGACAGTTATTGTTGAATTTAGGGCCACCCAGGAAATCCAGAGTGATCTCACCTCAAGACCCTTAACTTAATGATGTCTGCGAGACAATTTCCAAATAAGGTAACATTCACAGGCTGGGGAATGAAGACATGGACATGTCTCTTTGATTACCACTATTCAACTCACTACACCGCTCCTCTAACTACTTCATCTCTTTAGGAAATTTGATGACATTTCTTGTTTGCTAATGGCCTGCTTTCTGTCCTTTTTATTCTTTATTGATTTTGTGTATTTCTCTCTCTTGCTCTCTCTCTCTTTCTCTCTATATATGGAGAAACACACACACAGATACACACATATACAAAGTATGTATAACAACAAATATTTATACACACACATATATATAAACAAATATAAAATATATGTGTATGTATATAAATATATATAAGCGTGTATGTGAACGTGTGTGTGTATCCTTTATAACCTTTTACTGGGTTACTAGGAATAAAATAATATAAATGTGTGTGGTTTGTCCACAATCTTGACTTTCACATGTACAGTTTATTTCAAAAGAATTTTTACTAGGTAGTCTCTGAATAAAATCAAATTAAGCTAAAGCCTGGGAAAGTACAGAACAAATAAGCTAGGTTGTGTAAAAGAGCTTAGTTTAATTAGTAGCTTATATCTCTCTCTCCTCTCTCTCTCTCTCTCTCTAGCTCTGGCCTCTTAATATTTTCAACCTGTTCTGTCATGATGCCATAAATATTCAAATCCTTCATGTTTCCAGGGTAACAATAAGCATTCGGCAGTTTATCTGACACCTTCCATTTAAGATAGGAAAAAAAATAATAGAAAGAAAATATCATTAATGTATGCAAGGCTGACCATTATGACATTTGGCTGACTGTTATCTTTACAAACACTTTATCTTCTTTCCCATGGTTCTGGCTGCAATTTTCTGACCAGTGATAGTGATAGGTGGCATATATGCTGCCCGCTTCTCCAACTTGCTCTTGTCCATTATTACTAATTGGTTATATAATTCATTTTCAGTAAGCCTGGATATAGGTTCAGAATTATTTTCTATACTATATTAAGCAGGCATAACATTTTACTGGAGCTGGCATATAAACTGAAAATTGCTTGCTGTATATGCTCCAAACTTTCTACCTCATAGATCTCATGACTCGAATATATTTTACCACTATAGTTTTCTCCAATTGTTATTGTTTTGTCATTGCTTCTGCTCTAACCAAGCAGTTAGAGAAGGCAGTACAATATAGTCCAAAGAGCACTAGATTGGGTGCAAAGAAAGCTTGAGTTTTAGTTCTATATTAATTACTTGTGTTATAGTGGATAAATTATTTATCCTTCTAGATCTCAGTTTTCTTGCTAAGGCAATAAGGCAATTGGACTATGGTAATTCCTAAGATACTTTCCAGCTCTAAAAGCTTTTAATATCCAGCAGCCAACTGGATATTTCCACTTAAATGTTACATCATTACCCAAAATTCGACCTATCAAAAAATCTTAATTCAATGATCTAAAAACATCTTTGCCCCTTCGGTTCTGTGTTTCTCGTACTTTGCACTCTAAATTCAAAATCTTTTAGTCACATTTGCTTCTTGTCTTTTATTTACCTTTGATAGTTTATCTATTACCAAGTACTATAAATTCTTCCTTAAGAAAGGCCTTTGGCTCTATCCATTACTTTGTATATCAGCTGTCACTACTCTGACTCAAGAACTTATGTCCCTGATGAACTTGACCTTTCACCTCCCTTGTTAGCCTTATTTCTAGATATTTTATCCCTTTTGTGGCAACTGTGAATGGGAATGCCTTTCTGATTTGTCTTTAGGCTTAGCAGTTGTTGGTGTAAAGGAATGCAGCTAACTAGGGAGGTGGAAAATCTCTACAATGAGAGCCACAAAACACTTCTCAAAGAAATCAGAGATGACACCGACAATGGGAGAAACATTACATGCTTATGGATAGGAAGAATCAATATCATTAAAATGGCCATAGTGCCCAAAGCAATTTACAGAATCGATGCTATTTCTATCAAACTACCAATGACATTTTTTCACAGAACTATAAAAAACTATTTTAAAATTCATATAGAACCAAAAAAGAGCTCGAATAGCCAAGGTAACCCTAAGCAAAAAGAACAAAGCTGGAGACATCACAGTACTTGACTTCAAACTATACTACAGGGCTACAGTAACCAAAACAGCATGGTACTTTTTATAAAAAGAGACACATAGACCAATGGAACAGAATAGAGAGCCCAGAAGTAATGCCAGACACCTACAACCACGTGATCTTTGACAAAGCTGACAACAACTAGCAATGGGGAAAAAGCTCCCTATTCAACAAATGGTGCTGTGATAACTGGCTAGCCATATGCAGAAGATTAAAACTGGACCCCTTCTTTACACCACATAAAAAACTCAGCCCATGATGAATCAAATACTTAAATGTAAAACCCAAAACTACAAAACCCCTAGAAGATATCCTAAGCAATACCACTCTGGTAAGAGCAACAAGCAAAAATTTCATGATGAAGACACCAAAAGCAATTGCAACACAAGCAAAAATTGACAAATGGGATCTAGTTAAGCTTAAGAGATTCTGCACAGCAAAAAAAAAACAAAACAAAACAAAACAAAAAAAACAAAAAACAACTATCAGCAGAGTGAACAGACAACCTACAGAATGGGAGAAAGTATTTGCAAACTATGTGTATTACAAAGGTCTAATATCCAGCATCTATAAGGAACTTAAACAAAATTACAAGAGAAAAACAAACAACCCCATTAAAAAGTGAGCAAAGGATATGACCAGACACTTTTAAAAAGAAGACATACATGCAGCCAATAAGCATATGAAAAAAGCTTGATATCACCGATCATTAGAGAAATGCAGAATGAAAACTGCAATATCATCTCACACCAGACAGAATGGCTATTATTAAAAAATCAAAAAATAACAGATGCTGGCAAGGTTGTGGAGGAAACGGAACACTTATACACTGTTGGTGAGAGTGTAAATTAGTTCAATGACTGTGGAAACTAGTATGGAGATTCCTCAAAATCCTAAAAGCAGAACTACCATTCTGTGCAGCAATCCTATTATTGAATATCTACCCAGAGGAATATAAATTATTCTGCCATAAAGGCACATGCATGTGAATGTTTATTGCAGCACTATTCACAATAGCAAATACATGGAATCAACCTAAATGCCCATCAGTGGTAGACTGAATAAAGAAAATATGGTGCCTACATATAAAGGAATATTATGCAATCACAAAAAAGAACAAGATCACGTATTCGGTGGGAACCTGGATGGAGCTGCAGGCTATTATCCTTAGCAAACTAACACAGGAACAGAAAACCACGTACTACCTGTTCTCGCTTATAAATGGGAGCTAAATGATGAAAACTCATGAGCACAAAGAAAGAAATAATAGACACTGGGTGGAGGGTGGGAGGAGGAAGAGGGGCATAAAAGATAACTATTGGGTACTCAACTTAATACCTGGATGATGAAATAATCTGTACAACAAACCCCCATGACGTGAGTTTGCATATGTAACAAACCGCTCCACATATCCGAACCTAAAATAAAAGTTTTAAAAAAACCATCATATACAGATCATTTGATCATCTGAAATCTTTTCTTAAGCTTCTGTTAGTGAGTACCAGTCTGTTGCTTAGAGGACTTAGAGTCGTGCTAGAAGTTATATATCATATACATATCATGAATCAACTATCTATCCTTGGAAAATACTCAAATAAGTATATTATAGTGTATGCATATGTAAAATGAGATAATAATAATTGTAACATTTTTTGAGTACTTATTATATTCCAGGCACTGTTCTAAATGCTTTTCATATATTAACTGAATAATCCTCACTGTCCCATGAAGTAGGTCCTAATTACAGATAAGAAAACTGAGATACAGGGAAACTGAGCAAGTTGCCCATGATGGCTCATAATGAATGGAGACAAAATGTTTGAACTCAGGCAGTTGGATTCAGAGCCTGGATTCCTAGTCACTGCACAGTGTCAATGCCTGACACATAGATCTTTATGAACGTTAACTGTTATATTAATTGCTGTCCATTTTATCAACTAGATATCCATTCCATTCTCTCCACAGTCACTCATCATGTCTTACCTGGATGATGCAGAAGTCCCTGGAAACAGAAGGTCTTACCCTTCTTTATCTTTCTCATGGCTTTCCAAGGCTCTTTATCATGTTACTCTCCTGCTCAGAATTCTTTAATGACTTGCCTCAATGACCAGATATATGTGATCTACAATGAGACTCCCAGCCTCATCATTCCTTTTCCGTTTCCTCCCCAGAAGCACTATACTTTACGAAGCTCCTCCAAGATGTCAGTTCCTCTCATGTTTAAAGGAGAGTTATGCCATATGCTCTCATAATCATGCATATTTCCTTGTCCACTTGCCCAAATCCCATTTCTCTTTCAAGTCTCCTTGTAAATATCACTTCTCCTTTGAAGGAGATTCAATTCTTGATTCCCCAGGGTAGACTAGGTATTAATACTTATGCTATGCCCTAATAGCCTTTGAACACACATGCCACATACATTTATATATACGACAAATGCTGGTATTTTATATCTAGTATTTTATAAGCACCTTAAGGATACTGCTGATGGATATCTGTCTCAGTTGTTTTGTGCTGTTATAACAGAATATCTGAGACTGGATAATTTATAACAAAACAAATTTATTTCTCACGGTTCTGGAGGCTGCAAAGTCCAAGGTCAAGGTGCCAGCAGGTTCGGTGTCTGGTAAGGACCTGGTCTTCATTTCCAAGATGGCACCTTAAACTCCATATCCATGCCAGAAGAGCAGAAGAGAGTGAACCCATTCCCCAGTCTTTTTATAGTGGCATTAATTCATTCATGAAGGCGGAATCCTCATGACCCAAACACCTTCCTTTAGGCCCCACCTCCCAACACTGTTGCATTAGGGATTAAGTTTTAACGTGAGTTTTGGAGGGAACAAAAACATTCAAAGCATAGCACCGTCCATCTTTGTATTTTCAGTATTTTTCACAGCACTCTGCACAGAGCAGGCACTAATTACTGTATACCTTAACTGACTTTCATTCTTTCCATACCACTCAGAAAACATCAAAGCCATAGAAACTCAAAGTCTCCCTCCCACTAGGTTTTTATTTTAATCAGTAGTTCTCAAAATTTTAAGAAATGGGATTTCTTGGAAAAATTCAAAATATTTTGTGGTGAAACCACAACTGGGTCTACTAATAAATGCTGATATCTAAGTACTGAGCTAATTCTAACAAAATAAAGATGTGATTAAACTGACCTAGACCAACTGTGATACTTGGCTGGGATGGCAGAGAATAACAAGAGAGAACAGAAGAAGGTGCTCTTGGGCTGACCACTGGTTCAATATTCCTAGGGTGCCCTTGCTGCCCAAAAATAATTACCATGTTCTGGGCTTTGTTCTATGAGTTATAGCTACTCCTTTTTTTCCACTGGAATTTCTCGCATCTGAATCTCCCTCCTTTAAGCCTTCTTCACCCTGTTTATAAAACTAAACTTCTGTTTTATCTCCAATCTCTTGTTATTTATTTATTTATTTATTTATTTATTTATTTATTTATTTAATCTCAGACCTCTTACAGAATTGAGCCCCTGTTGTGTTCTTTCTAGCCTCTTTTCTGTAAAGCTACAGAAATTCTTCTAATCTTAGCCTAGTTGCCAAGTTCCTGCCTTTAATGGACACACTATCTAGAAAAAGAACTTCAGATTGCATGCATTGATAACAGCATAGTGGACGTGTGTGTGTGTGTGTGTGTGTGTGTTTTCTGCCCAGCATCCCTTTCTTGTAGTTTTGGTAAAAATACATTCATTTTAATATGAAAAATAATCCCCTCACCCTCTTCCATTGCGTGTGGTCTTAGAGGGGATGTCAGTGAAAGAGCCCTACCCAAGGCATGGATGGACACTTGGCCTAAGCAAGAACAATCCATTATTTCTCTGGAAACCAAATCTGGAATGGTCTCAAACAGTTAAGATGTTAGTGATGGTTAACCATCTTTAGAGAGCTGCCATCACAATAACCATCACTAACCATCTTAACTGTTTGAGAATTGCAACACCTAAATTTCTTAAATATAGAAGTTAGCCCAGAACATGGTAATTAACTGTTTAAGATGGTTAGTGATGGTTAGTGTGTGCTGGCAGCTCTCTAAAGAGACTATTCATTAATCCTGAATACCAGATTATCGTGGTCGTCCTGTTTCCTGTAGTATTCTACTTAATGCTTGATTGTTTAGCTTTTTATTTAGTTCTGTGAAAGACCCCATACTTTTCCAATAAATTATTTTTTGTGCCCTTAAATTAGACAGGGTTGGTTTACATTTTAAAACCCCAGTTGACAATTGTAAATTCCTTGTTGCAGTGCTCTCAGCAGTTGGGACCTGGTCTTGGAATCTCAGTGTCAACTATGATGAATCACCACCACTAACAAAAACATTATCTTTTATTGGGTTGTTAAATTGTTTCTACTCTTCCCAAGACTGGGAACTGATGTAGCAGGCTTCGTGCTTTCTTCCAACAAATTGAATTTCTGTGTGGTCAGCTCCTGTCATGATGATAGAACCCCCTGTATTGATTTATACTTAGGATGGGTTCAATGGCAGTCTAAACTTGTCCTACCTACTTCTACTGCCTGATGAATCTTTTTATTTTAATCTTTACTAAGGTAAAATTTACATATTACAAGATTCACCAATTCTAAGTGTATAGTTCAGTGATTTTTAGTACGTTTATACATTATATAACCGTCACCACAATCCAGTCTTAGAATGCATGCCCAATCTTGGTGTGTATATTTTCCCACATCCACTGATGGATCTTAGTATCATGTACTGCATGGGCTATACCAATGTCAGGCCCGAGATGTGTAGCAGTCAATCCTGGAGGTCTCGTGGTGCCCTTAAATGTAATGTAATGGGAGAGTGGCAGTGTGGTAGATTCACAGGCAATTACTATGCTATTGAAGAAGCACTGCCAAGATTCAAATAGAAAAGATATTGGGATCAAATAATAGAAATCAGCAAGGCAGACAAGGCCACAGGAGACAGGGCACTTGGAAGAAATGCCATAGAGTCCAGTCAGCTGCTGCTGGTCAGATCTGATCACTTTTCGTAGATGTATCACACATTTGCTTGATGACATCACCTAATGCCTTCTATGCCAGATGTTTCAACTTCATTTAATGCAAATTTTTAACAAATTACAATTAACATTTTAAAGAAAAGGGGTTGGAAAATATTAACAGATTTGCCTTGGACTAGGACTGAATTTTTTTCTTCCCCCTTTCACCGTTCATTTTAGTGTGAATCCATCTGTGAGAAAAGTGGATAATTTATGTGAATAATGCAATGATGTTGTATTCTCCTAGATCATATTATATTGTTTTTGAAATTATCTCCTGCCCCCATTCCAAATTTATTGATGAATGGCACTGTATAGGAGTATCAAAAAACCCCCTAAGTTTGCAGATTCCTGAGACTGACTATAGAGGGCTGATGTTAATCGTAAGAAGATCTAATATTGAAACAGAACAACTGCAGTAAACTTGGAAGACAATAAAGCTTTTTTTTTTTTTTTTTTTGAGACAGAGTCCTGCTCTGTCGCCCAGTCTGGAGTGTACTGGCACAATCTCGGCTCACTGCGACCTCTGCCTCCTGGGTTCAAGCGATTCTCCTGCCTCAGCCTCCTGACTAGCTGGGATTACAGGTGCACACCACCACGCCTGACTAATGTTTGTATATTTAATAGAGATGAGGTTTGACCATGTTGGTCAGGCTGGTCTCGAACCCCTGACCTTGTGATCCACCCACTTCAGCCTCCCAATTTATCACTTCTTTGGAGGCCAATAAAGTGCTAAGATTACAGGCGTGAGCCACTGTGCTTGGCCGAGAATAAAGCTTTTAATTTTTCCCCTCCCCTGTTCTCTTTGCTTTCTGAAATAATCTCCTCACAAGGAGGTAAAACATTGAGTGGCCAGCCTGGCCTTGCTGTTGCTTCTGTATATCCCAGCCTGTTACTCTTAGGAGCACCATGAAGATCTATAAGTAGCTCTACTTTGGTCCAGCTACACCTTCCCTTGAAGAATATAGATTGGAAAATGTACAGACTATGTTTCCTCATTGGTAATGTTAACTTTTTATTTCTTCTAAATAATTTAAAATTTGGTATGAAAGGCTATTTTTTGAAGTATCACATAATGAAACAACAGCCCTGAACAATACAGACATCAGAAACATTTTTTTCTTTTACCTTACTACATGGGTTACCAAGGAAATAGAATAGAAGAAATTGGAAAACTGAAAGAAAACCAAAGGAGATGTAGCAATATTGGGGGTTATAATAACTTTGTGAAAAATTTCCCTGCAGAGATAAGTTCAATTAAAGCAACTAAAAGCATCTTGACAACTGACAACTCACATGGACGGCATGGTGGATGCAAAATGTCCAATGAAATTCCCAAGATTTTTAAAAGCAAATGGTGTCTGTTTCTCACCAAGGATGCAAATCCAAACTGTTATCCAAGTTTTGTTTATAGTTCTTTCTAAATATCTCCAGAATGCATTGATCTTTATTATTTATTGGTCTCTGTTGCTCTTTCTCAAGCCTTCACAACAGTGTATGTCTTCCCTGGATTACTGTGATGATCTCCTACTAGACTCCCTGACCTCAATCATGCCTCTGTAATCTATAGTGTGCATGGTTGTCAGCAACTCTGATCATGGCCACCATACTTAAATTTTTAAACTTCTCATATATTTCAGAATAAGGAACCCTTTAACTTGACGTATTAGGAAGACGCTTCGTGACCTAATTCCTATGTAATCTTTCCAACATCATCTCTCACAGCTGTCCTGCCTTGTACTAGATGTGTCAAATGACGCAACTACTTCATTTGTTCATTGATCTACTTAGCAAATATTGACTAAGCATTCGGCATTGTCAGGCACTGTTTTAGGTGTTGCAATATAATGGCAATACTTTCAGTTTCTAGAATAAGTCCTGGATCTTATCTTATCTCTTATCTCTGGGCCTATGCATATGTTTTTCTCTCTCCCGGGAACTCTCCTCTTCCTTGAAAGCATACATTCTGCTACTGATTTTCTTCTGGTAAACCTTCTCTATTACCTAGGCTGAGTTAGGTGACATGCTGGGTCCTCTCGTAATACCCTTCTCTCTCATGCATTTATCACACTACACCTTTCACTTCTCTGTCTGCTCCACTAGAGTGTAAACTTCTTAAAGCAATACGCCTTTTTCATTTTTGTATTCCCAAGACTGTGCCTTGCATATTATAGAAGTTATTTATGGGATATCCTCTGAAAAATCTCCAAGTGGGTCCTGAGACCCAAGACATGGCCTAGTAATAATTTTTCCTTCTTGTGGTAGCAGATGGATCTAATCTATTTTTTATTGTTTTTAAAGTGAATTATGCAAAGGTGGCTGTGCCTTTTTATAAAAGATTAGCACAAAGGCAGAATAATAACATTTGCAAATTATTTGCTTTAAGCTTTTATTTAGAAATCTGTTGCATGTCCGTTTTTGATATACGTATATATATCTGTAGCTAGATTAGGGAGAAATTTGGGCCTAAATTTGAACTTTTATACACCAATTAAAGCAAGTAGAATTTGTAATATATTTCACCACAGGCCACAATTTCTGCCCTGAAGAAGGGGTCAGATTGTGGTCTCCATCTAGTGGAGCAGTCACCTGATAGTCAAATAAACTGCAGGTCAGTCCCCCTGTGGTCTGCTCCTGTTCAGGTTGGATTTCCAAGAAAACGGACTATAAGGAGAAGGTTTGAATATGGAGATTTATTTAGGAAGGCTCTTGGGATCCATCCTTGGGGTGGGAGTGAACAGATGGGGATAAAGGGGAGTAAAAAAATACAGAATTGGGTGGAGGGAGAGAATGAATAACAGCACTGCCATAATAAATACCTCAACTAATTCTGTGGGGAAGACTGGGGCTGGGATGACCCCAGCATTAAGAGGCAAAGGGAGCTGTGCCTTCACGCTCCTGCACAGACCAGTCTCCCAACCCCACCCAACTGCAACCTGATGAATGAGGGCCCTTTCTTCAACTGTGGTCAATTCCCAAGAAGGGAATCAGATGAGTGCTGGGGGAGTGCTCTGTTTTGAATGTATGTGTCCCTCCAAAATTCATATGTTGAAACCTAATCACCAAGGTGATGGTATTAGGAGGTGGGGACTCTGGGAGGTGATTAGGTCATGGGGGCTCCGGATTTGTGAATGGAATTAATACCCTTACACAAGAGACTTCAGAGATCTGCTTCCCCTTTCATCTCCTTCATCCCTTCCATCCCTTCCACCATATGGGGAAACAGAGTTCGTCCAGTCCTCCATGTGAGGATGCAGCAACCAGGTACAATCTTGGAAGCAGAGACTGGACCCTCACCAGACACGGTCTCCGGGGACCTTGATCTTGGACCTTCCAGCCTCTAAAACTGTAAGCAATAATTTTCTGTTATTTATAAATTACCCAGTGTAAAGTATTTTGTTATTCGTAGCAGGAATGGCCTAAGACAGGTAGTGAGTGTTTCAGTTCTGAAACTGCAAGTAGAGATCCTGGTTGTGGACTCTAAGATCCTAAACCTCCTCATCACTTAGTGGGAAAAGTCAGTTTTGAGGCTCAGGACCATTAGGAAAATTCAAGATTCCTGCCTCATGGAAATGGTGGGCTAAAAGCAGAATAGGAATAGCAAGAAGGTATTTGCTTTCAAGCCCATTTCCCTCTTCTTTCAAGCTGTTAAAACATGTTCAGTTGTTCACCTGCTAGTGGCCATTGGCTCAGGGCAAGTGAATCAGATCCCTTGTTCAAGGGGATAAATTTAGTTAGTTTTAGCCAATCATGATGATTCTACTCTGATTTTCAGAGACTGGTTTAACAGGAGTCATGTGATTGTTCTGGTCAATGAAAGATAAGCGGAAGCCAGCTTGGAGTTGCTTCAGAAAGGCTGCTCTTAAACAGAAGCATATTTAAAGAAACAGTAACTTTATTCTGACTACGTGTATGGCCGACGAAGTGATGCCTAGAGCTACTACAGCAACTTAGGCAATGAGGAGAACCAGTATAAGTCAGCAAGCCAAGATGCTAAAGACAGCAGAATAAGAAAATGGCAAGAATCTTGTCCTTGATGTTGTTGAGCTACTGAATGAACCAGGGCTGCAACTCCCTGTATTAGTAAGGGTTCTCCAGAGAAACGGAACCAATAGAATGTATATATAAGTAAATAATAAGGAATTAGCTCATGCAATTACAGAGGCTGACAAATTCCAATATCTGCAGTTGGCAAGCTGGAGACTCAGGAGAACTGGTGGTGTAGTTCCAGTCTAAAGGCTAGCAGGCCCAAGAACCAGGAAAAGCTGATTAAAGTTCAAAGGCAGGAAAAAAAACCCCAATGTCCCAACTTGAAGGCATTTAGGCAGGAGGAATTCCCTCTTATTCATGAGACAGTTAGCATTTTTTTTCTATTTAGGCCATCAATTGTTTGGATGAGGCCCACCACATTAGAAAGGGCAATGCGCTTTGCTCAGCCCATCAATTTCTATGTTAAACTCATCCAGTATAATGTTTGACAAAATATCTGCGTATGCCATGGCTCAGTCAACTTGACACATAAAGTTAGCCAACTGTCAAAATCCCCTACTTTTGGTTTCTTGATAAATAAAATAATATTTCTCTTCTGTTTTAGTGGAATAAAGGTATGGAAAACCCTTTGATCAGTTTCTGTCTTTTGTTGATCTGGAATTGCACTTGTGATTAAAGAAACTGAAATACAGTATAATTAGAAAGGGAATTCACATCCAACTTTTGCATACCCTTTGGTAATGTTTAGAATATATTTGATTAATTCATTTTTAATTCAACCAATACCTGTTAAATACTAAATGCCAGTTAGGCACATGTTATACATCAATGAAAAAAAAAAAGACAAAAATTCCCCTTGCGGGGCTGACATTCTAGTATATAAACAAATGTTCAATTTTAATATAGTTTTGGGTTTATTTAAGCTTATTACAGAATAAAAAACTAGTGCCCCAAACTGACCGCTCTTGCATAGCCATGCCCAGCAGCCAATACTACATCATGTCAACCTACAACACAGCACCATCAAGTTGTTACTCAAATGAGACCCAGGCTTGATGGGATGTTAGGAGGTCCATTCCTATCAATAAATAGAATAAATAGAGTCTGGAGTTCATCCATCACCCTAAGCCTGCTATTGAGGGAGTCCTATGTAAACATTTATGTGGCCACCAATAAATAGTAAGCCCCTCAATCCCACCCCTAACCTCACTGTGTTTCTAGATTCTTGCCTCTGTTCTTTGTTTGCACTTTATTCTTTGCTGGTAACCGATTCTAGCTCTGAACTCCAGCCAAATTGTCTGGGCCTACGAACTGACTAGTCTTGCCAACCTCTTCTCTCTGGGGGATCTGGATCCTATCCCAATTTTCTCCCCTCTGCAGCCCACTGGCTAAGGCCCTATTACAACCCAGACAGCGTCTCCCATTCTGAACATAAAACTGTCATCTGTTGGATAATAACATTTCCCACATAACCAGTTCCTGGTGCCATGCTCCCACCTGGCTTGAGATGGCGACTGTCACCATTAATCTGGTTTGGATTCAGGTTTGGTGTGTCCTGTTAGATGCTGAGACTGGGGGGAGCTTATAGTCATATCCATCAGACCTCCGCTATCCCCACGAGTCTTGGCTTACTTCTCTTTCCTACAGATCTCCAGCTGGGGTTCTCTTCTGGCTCTCCTGCCAAGGCCAATCAGATTGCATACAAAAAGTAACACTTTCCAGCATTCTGTAGAGTCTGATTTTCTAAAGAGTTCTCTAGATTTTAATGCATCTCAATAATAGTTATAAGTAACATTTTATTTTTTCTGTAGCAGATTAGACCTCCTGCAAAATAGTCATTTTCAAAAATTGTCTAAGATTTGGATGCCGCACCCAATGTTTATGCTTTTTACAGCAATATGGTCCTAATTCAACATCGTGCAGTGTGCAAATTAGTGTTTCTTCTAACTTCAACAGTGATAAATATTTATTAAGCCTCCACTATGTTCATGGAACTATACCAGGTGCTGCTATAACTATTTTTCCTTTCCAGGAAAAATAAATTCAAATATGGAATAAAAAGCCCAAACTCCTGAAACTGGACTGACTTTGCTTCTTAAAAATTCAACATGCTGCAGCTGTGTGCTTAAACCTGGTTCAAAGAGGATGATGAAATAAAACATTATTATTGTTAGGAATATAATACTGTCTGAATAAATAGCCAAAGTGAAAACTGTCTCTAAAACCCATAGCATCTGTATGTCCAGACTGTAATTAAGTTATACAATTCCTCCACTATTCTGTAACACGGCCAATTCAGAATGTCTTACCATTAATCTTGAAGACATTTAAAGACGTTCACTTTTCTAACTCTTCTCTTTAAAAATGTTTTTGAACCTGATTTGCAATAAAAATCTGATAATATTTGATTACTTTTTGATGTGTCATTTCTGTTAAATGATGCCTGGAATAAATCAGCTTTGACTTTTCAGATTACGTGTGTTGTTCCAGAGCTTTAGTAGTTACAACATACATTGACATTTTCTAATGTCCTCACTATAATGAAGATAAACACAGGAGTAATTGTTCTCATGTCGTGTGTATATAGGATAAGATTACCAGGCCAATAGTGTCACTATCAGATTTCTTTCAGAAAGCATCTAATGTTGGATTTTAATCACATGCTTGAACAACTAGGACTTTTAGGGTTTTATTTTTCAAATATGTATTAGTAAGAAAACAGATTGAAATGTGGAATGTACCAGATAAATCTCTTTGGTGATTTTACATATCTGTATGATCATGTTTGACTTAGAAATACCCATCTTTTGATCTTACACTTCAAATGTTACATCTGTGAACATAAAAACCTATATGGCTATAACTTTCCGGGAAGAAATCTTGCTCAAGTAACTAATAAATGATCCAAGTTTTAGATAATTCTGACATAATTCCACATATTTCCTACAGTATTTTGCTTTATAAGACTTTCTGACCCAGATATTTATGGCTAAAGTCCATATTTTATAGATCAAATGATAATTACTTGTAGAGGAAAGCATTTGTTTTTGAATAGTGCCAGGAGCAAGTAAGTGTAGCTAATATTACACCATAGATATTTCTGCAGATAAGTGAGCTTAAGTCTCATGGTTAAAACTTATGGTTAAATTTCCATAGATCAGTAAACGTTCTCAGTTTTATTAACAATTCTCCATTTTCAAAAAAAGCCCTACTTTCCTGATAGTTAGGCTGATGAGAAGTTAGTTCAGAAAGCTGCTCATTCCCATATTCATAACTTTTTATTCAATAATGTTATTTTATGAATAATAGTTTTCTTATTTGTTGAGGCATATATCATGAAGTTTAGATGTACATTACTATTTGTCCAATACAACTAATTAGTTAAATACGAATGAGTTGTAATGATCAGAGGTAATCCCAGAAAATACTTTTTCAAGCTTACAAAGTTATAACTTTATAACTTTACAAGTTATAAAGAAAACTTCATTACAGTTAATTAAATCAAAGAATCCTTCAGTCGGACTGTAAGCACTGACAGTCGGCATTCCGTGAATCCTTGCTGTATGTTTGGTATTTTGCTAAGAACTTCATTTTTTTTTTAAATGTCATTTAGTTTTCACATGAACACTATGAAGTATGTATCATTATTAGTCTTATGTTGCTGAAGCTGATGCTTCGAGGGAAAATAGCATGCTTAAGGACAAACAGCTACCAGGTGGGGAACTGGGGACCTGAGCTTAACTTAATCTAACTTAACTTCTGCTTCAGTATCATTTTGGTTATAACTTTCTTGTACATGTATGTCTCATCTTCCCTGTTAACTCTTCATTGATAAGAAAGACCATCTCTTTTTAATCTTTATGTTCCATTACTTGCCTTGGGTACAGTGGGGACCTATAAATGGTGCTCACATTTAATAAAAATTTAGTTATAATAGCACTATGATATATAGCAATAGTTTTTTTTTTTTTTTACTTTTTAAGGGTTAAATAGGGTCAACATGTGATTGAATCACTTGCTTTTTGCTTATTGTACTTAAATGTCTAATATGTTAGATTAACTCTATTATTAATGATTTGGCCCCATAAAGTCAACTGCTATTCTGAAATAAACAACATGGTCCATAAATCCCTTGGTATATTTTTGCTGCCAAAGAGTACAGACATTCATTCAATAAATATTTATTGAGTAGAATGAAGTGAAATCCAAGTGCAAGAAAACAGCAGAGAAGTAACAGAGGTGATTGAGAAAACAGAAAACAGTAGTGAGATTCGGAACAGCAACAGTGGTTTCCCCTTTAGTGTACGTAGCTGAAAAAAGCCCTACCACAAAGTTAAACTTCAGCTGATACTAGACGGGTGAGGAGGACATGAACTTGGCCAGTTTGAAAGTAAAGATGGATGATGTGGCTGGAGTATAGGGAAATTGTAATTTCTACCAATCTAAAACCCAAGACAAGCTTTGCCTGAGCCATTCCAGACTTCCCTGATGGATATGAATTAGATCATTCCAAGTCAAATGTTCATGTGTTGAAATCTAATACTAAAGTTCCCTTAAAAAAATTTTAGACTAAGTTCCATGACCTTCCATTCTGGTCACTTAGGATAATGGGCTAAAATAGAAATCCCTCTGAAACATTATTCTCTCTCACTCTTATGGTTTTCTGTCTTCTCTGGATCAACACAAATGGTACTCCCTCTGCTGCCCCATATATTTCAGCCGCACCTTGGAAGCCCATGGCACAGCCTCTGTGTATTAAAAGAGGGCTCCATTGACTACCTGGTAATGACAGATGCTTGGTTCTCCTAGAAAAGCAACTCTTCTGGGTCACTCACTTTCTCCATTGAAGACTCTTGACACCTGGGTCACAATTTCATCCTCTGCTAAATCCTGTTATTATCTTCCCTGACTTCAAGGTTCTTCTGCTTCTCCAACTCCAGTGACTTTCACATGCCCTTGCCACCCCACAAAATCTTGGCAACTGTGAATATACACTGAACTTTGTTATTCCCTACAACTCTCCTGCCCTCTTACTTCCAGCTCTCTCCTCAGACCTCACTCTCCATAGATATCTCTCTGACTCCACAGACATCTCTTATCTCATGGCTCTGTTACCCCAGTTTATCTACCACATTGTTCTTGTTTATATCCCTCCCCAGCTTGAACCCTGTAACTGATTGCGGGAACCACTTTTTTGTACCAACACCCCCAAATATGTGAAACCCTGGACTTTCCTATGCATATACCTTGGCTGTTGAGCAGTCTCAGGAAAAGATCACCTGGTATTTGCTAGGGGCCAATATCATATTCACCTTTGCTGGAGTCTAATCAATGCTTGACTGTCCTATGCTTTGTTCTTGGTTAGTAACTCTTGCCACTCTTCCCAAGAACTTCTTCAGATTCCTGCCATTCCCGCTTAAGATCCTTTTTAACTCTTTATTGGTGTCTTGGCCTTTTATTCTACTGACAATATTGATATGTTGAAGAACGAATACTTTCAAACATCCATACCTTCCCTCAAATTTTGAACCGGAGTCATCTTTGACTCTCTCCCACCAATCTCAGTGAATGAGGTCTCTTGCCTTCTTCTCAAGGCCAGGCCTTCCACTTAGCCTCTTGAGATACTATTCTGTCTGTTCTCCAATTTTCTCAAATGCCTTCAACTTTTCTGCTTCTCTTCATCTGTCTTTTCTTCAGGCTTATGGATCTCCCATTTAAAAAATCTTTGAATTTGTGTGCCCCTTTAATGTTAGCCATGTTTCTATCAGCTAACCCTTATCAGCTGCTTTCAGAAACAATAGTCTGCACTTGACCACCACCACTTCTTTACTTCCCCATTCATTCATCTATTAAAATTGGGCTTCCTTCTCTATCCTCTGCCCTGACAATATCTGGCTAACCATAATTGATCTTCCTATTTTTAAATCCATTTAATTTATTTATTTAGCATACTAACCCCCTTCTTGAAACCACCTCTTTATTTCATTAATGCCCTCTTCTGTCATCAAAACTCTGCCTATTGCTTTCTTGTCCCCTTTTTCTATCTTTCTTCTTTGCATAATTCAAAATGTTGGTACTCTTAAAGGTCTGTTTTCTGTCCATTGCTCTTATTACTTTGCATATGCTTCTTCAGATGGGGGCAGACAGGATGTGGCTCTCATTTAATTTCACAGTATGTATTATCATCTATAAGTTGACGCCTCAGATCTCCCCAACAACTTAGGCTTCCACTTGGAAGGACCATAACTTAGTGAAATAAACATACCCCAATTACTGAAAATCTTCTACACCAGGTTCCCCTGCCACTACACATATTTCCTCACATGATCGTGCCAGCATGCATTAGAAACCAAAGCCAGACTGCTTGGAGTCACTTGAAATACCTTCCCTCATGCTCACCTCATTTAGTCACTACATCTTGCTGATTTCCCTTCTAAATATTGCTCCTCTGCTTTTCCTCCTACTTTTTAGCCTTGCTGTAACTCCTCTAGTTCAGGCATTTATCTTCACTCATGTTGATTATTGTTTTGGCCTCCTTTGTCTGCCTCATCTTTTCTGGCTTTGCACTCACAGTGCATCCTCCTTTCTTCCATCATGGCTATCCATTTAAAGAGTACATCCTTCTGTAGCAGAGGGATGACCAAAAAAAAAAAAAAAAAAAAAAAAAAAAAGAAGAAGATGAAGAAGGATAAGAGCAGAAGAAGCAGAAGGAGAAGCAGAATCAGAAGCAGAAGCAGCAGAAGAAGCAGAAGCAGAAAAAGAAATAGGAGAAGAAGGAGAAAAAAAGGCAAATCCCACAACATCACTCTCCTGATTGAATCCTTAATGGGTATACCCTCACCTGCCCACTGCTAGGTGCTGCCCACTGCCAGATGCCCATGCTTCTCTTCACAACACTTACCACATTGATTGCAGTCCTGTTGTCCAGATGTAGCCAGAAGCACCTCAATGGCCAACACCTTGCCTCACTCATTCTACAGCCTTGGTACCTGGGAAACTGCCTAGCACACCATAGGCATTCAACAAATGTCAAATTAAACAGAATAGAGTTAAATGGAATATATAACCAAAGTTAATTCCATACTGGAGAAAAACAAACACCATGACAAGTAATTATTTGGGGAACACCTAATGTATACCAGCACTGAGTTGGAACTTCACACATTTTATGTTGATTTACTAGACATCTGTGTTACACAGCAGGGTGGAATGGTATAAGGAGCATGAGGTTTAAAAGAGAAAGATCTTGGGTTACATCCTGGCTGTACCACTTCATAGCTGTGACCTTGAGGGAACTACTTAACATCTAATTTTTAATATCCCACTATTCAAGGGATAGCGATGCATTTCTCACAGGATAGTTGTACAGACTAAAAGAGATTAAAAAGACATAGAAAATGTGTGGAGGGTAAACACGAATGCCAGTGGGACTTGAACCTTTCTCATAGTTTGACAACTGCTGAGAAGGGCAGGACTTTTTGGCATGTTAAGGTCTCTAAGTTCAGGAGTGAAGGGGCCCCCATGAGTCCTAAGTGGGACTTGCTCTGAGGCCCAGCGATTTTGTGTGAAACAGGATTTAAGAGTTTTTACTTTCCAGAAACCAAGGGTAACAGAAGTCTCTGTATTGTAATAGGAGGTCATACACGCTTAAAGACATAGATGGTAATTTAGTATTTGCTATTGTAAATAGCACAGTACTATTGGGGATACATTAGAAACCTTAGGTACATTTATTAAATGAAATCATAATAAACAAAATCCTTCGGAGTATGCCATCTCTTTTTTGCTGTGACCTTGACAGCTCTTACACTATTTCAAAGAGATTTGGAACAAATTACTGGTAACAATAAACCCCTCTAAAACTTTTATATGGAGATGTTTGTTGTAGCATTATATTCAATAGCAAATACTTACAAATAACTTATGTGATCATAAAGTAAATGATTAGCAAGTGATGTTATACCAATATGATAAATAAAATATTATTTATCTCTATAGTAAGACTTATGAAGACTGTAGAAAATAGAAATAAAGTGCCCAATGTGGCATGCATCTAATTCTATAATTATAGCTAAGAAAATGCAAGACTATCTTTGCATAAGGGCTAACCAAAAAAGTAATAGGTATAAGGTGGTATGCAAATATGAATATAATTAGGTTTGGGCAGTAAAATCTACTGATTATTTTTTAATTTTGGAAGTTTACATAATTAAAAATTTAAAATTATTTTAAATGCTTTATGAGCATCAGTACCAGAATATTAAAAATATATAAACCAAAATAAATGCTCCAAGCAAGAGAAAAGCAATTACTAACTTCCCAAATTATTCTTCTGACAGCTTAATTATAAAACCTAGCCATAATTTATTACCAGACCCGAGCTTCCCATTCTTATAACACAGAAAATATTATTTTATGACTTATACTCTTAAATAAACAATCTACTTTAGAATTAACTATAAGCAAAAGAAAATTTATCTACAGAGCTATATTATTAGATAACCTGGTTTGTAGACTTGCAATGTGTATTCAATAGCCTTTATGTCTATTTGCCTATCTCCTAAAACACTCAAATTTCAGATTTTAGCCTGATACACTCACAATCATGAGACTGATTACATACCTGGATTTCAAGGAGAAAAAATAACAAAGAGGAATGAATTAATTATCTGAACTTTAGTTATATATTAGATTTTCTTAGCAAGAATTACAGACAAATTTGTTTATTAAGAAAACACCATTGAGAAGAACATGTCTTTGGAATTACAAAAATGATCTTCCAGAGTACATGGAAAGTAAACACATTCTGATGAAATGTCCATGATAAAAGTCCAAGTGACTATGCTTAAACCACTATAAGCATAGATCTGGTTGCTTGATGCTATAATTCAGTTATCTTCTGACTACTTTACCTCTCATCTGAGAGTGAAAAGCAGCCTTATTTTTTTCTCTAGTATGTATTCAAATATTTTTCCAAGTATGACACAGTGACTTTATCTCCTCAGTCAGTTGTCATTCTTGAGGTATGTAGACTTATCAACCACTAAACTACCGTGGCGAGGACCCTGGTCCATTTGGCCAAAAATTCTGTCCTTATTCTCCTTGTTCTTCATCCTATTAACTGTAAATATATTAGGAATCTAGCTAGAAGATGTCCCACTTTATTTCATTACTCATTATAGCTCTAACAATATTAATGTTAACTATTAAGTATGAAGATGATTCTTTTTCTTTATTTTCCATTAAGTCATTTATTGAGTCACTTACATTATGCCTGTAGTTTAGGTATGATTAATCCATAATTTCTTCCTAAATTCCCCTGTGATTGGATTCCTTGCAGAGGACCATTACATATATGATGAGTGGTTGGAAGCTTCCTTCTTATCCTATGGATAAAAGGCTCTAAATGGCTTAATATATTTAATTCTTCATTTAAATCACTCCTGATGTGTGCTTATTATGGAGGTAGGCTCTTTTGAACACATAGTCCAGTGCAACTATTAATGTTTTATTATTTATTTATTTATTTATTTTTCGAGACCAGGTCTCACTGTCGCCAAGGCTTGCGTGCAATGGCAGGATCACAGCTCACGGCAGCCTCTATCACCAGGATGAAGTGATCCCCCTTCTTCAGCCTCTCAAGTAGTTGTGACTACAGGTGTGTGTCATCACACCCTGCTAATTTTTGTATTTTAGTAGAGACAGTGTTTCACCTTGCCCAGGCTGGTCTTGAACTTCTGAGCTCAAGCCATTTGTCTGTCTCTGCCTCCCAAAGTGCCGTGATTACAGGTATGAGCCCCCAAGTCTGGCCAACACTTTATTGATAACTGTGTGTATGTATAACCATTTCTAGGTTGTAACAATCCATTGGCTCTCAGTAGGTCCACCAGTGTACTCCTGCACCTGCAATGAAAACTGGTTTCAGATTTCAATCTGCAAGTGTTTTATTATGGACTGCTAGTAAATTATCCCACAAGAGGTCACTAAAGCTCCAGTTTTTTTGGTGTGTGATTTTTCTGACTTTTTCTCCTTCCTGCAAAGGAATTGCAAAAGATTTTCTCTTTCCTGGTTTTCTACTTCCCAGTCTTTTCCAACTTGACATGAAGGTAATTGAGAATTAGGGCTTAGTCACGGGGCAAGGCAGCTTACTTATGGAAGTTTGTAGCCACCTAGGGTTGTTCAAATCCATCACGTGAACTTCAGAGCATTTCTTACCACAATTTATACGTGAAAAGAAAAGGAAATACAACCAGGCACCTTCTGACCTCAGTAACTAAACTCTTTCAGCCATAATTTAGAACCCTTTAAAGGCAAATTACCACTTTTCAGGCCCTGGGTTGACATTCCAGTTTCCTGCACATACCAGAATGATAGAATAGACATCCAAAAGAGGCCTGCACTCAATAAATATCTCCTTAGAGAAGATCTAATAAATAAATACTAGAGGTACTCTCAGTAATGGAAAATTGCTGCTACATCGATTTCTTTGGAGGATTTTTAGACTCAAGCAGGCAGATTCCTACAAAGAATTTGGTTTAAAACAAAGCTGATCTTTTAGAAACAATCTCTATTTTATCCACAGAAAACATAAATATTTTTAAACAAGACATTTAAAATTATGTTTTAGAGAAAACTTGGCTTACAATCTGAGAATATTTCCCCCATCCTTAGAAGAATTTTCTCTTCCCCTTAGAGAAATATCGCCTAAATATAAAAAGGGAATCTTTCCTTGATTTCTCTATCGCTCAGATCTCAGAAGAAACAATGCCACGTTTAGTACTCTTGACTAGTAAGATTATTGGCTGTATACTTTCTTAGCAAAGGTCACAGGTTATGTTTTTTAATAGGTTCTATTACATAGGGCAGAGGTTAGAGGCAGAGATTTCTTTAATGGTATTTTCCCTTCCCTTCTCTAAATGCAGAATATTTAACTTAAAATATTGTGATTTAATCATATAGAAAAAGAGAAGTGCTATTGTAAATCAAGCATTTGAACAATTTTATGTTTTCATATAAATAGTGTTAAAATTAAAAATAACATTTGAATTCTAAGGACGGAAAAACCTGGAAAGATCCCAACCCTATGAACATGAAGGATTTATACAAGATGATTTCGAAATCATCCCTTCTAGTCCTAAAATGTAATGACTTTACTTAAATTCTTATGCTTTTGGACTATAAAAGCCCATTTCTATTTTAATGAGATAACTTTAAGTGGAGTGCTTTTCTTATTTGAATAGCTGTCTTGTTATGATTTGGGAGTTAAACATCAGATAATTAAAATTTAGTTGTTTACAGTTACTGAGATTTTTCATTATTTCCTCAGCAATAATTTTTTATATTTACAACTTCTATGTTAATGAACACACTATTTCATGAAGTGCTTTTGTAAAATGCTAACATAATTCTTTCCTCATGTCTTTTCGGAGGTAGGAGACTCATATACTTTTTATCAGAGATGTTCATGCACTTAAAGGCCCAAGTGAATAATAATATAATATATGGATAATGAGTTTCTACTTGACTTGAGCCATCACACAGTAAAGAAGGAAACATGAAACAGGCTAGCCAGGAGAGTAGGAATAGACCAGTCACAATGCATCAAAAGGCAAATCATAGTAACCAGAATCTCAAAGAATCATACAATAAGTCTTTTTAAAATAGCACCACCATCTACTCCACTACTCAGGGCTCGTGTTAGCTGACAAGGCACATTGGTTTTCCTGCTTACTCACATGAAGCCCTGGGTAGGCACAGCCAGAGAACCCATACATATGGGTTACGAATAAGTGTGAGTCACCTACTTTTAGTCCAGCTGAAACTACGTTGTCAGAAGAGTATTAAGCTGTAATTTGCAACCCACATGCTTACCTTGTGCCTGACACTGTGTTCTGTATTTAGGACAAAGGCTTTTCTAGTCCATGCACTCAGGTAACTCGCAATACAGTTGAAGAAAAGAGATAAGAACACAGACAACTACAGTATTGCATCAGTACTAAGGCTTGCATAGCACCCCCACTACCCCCCACCCCCCACCCCCAGCTGTCTTACCTCTTGGAAGTCAGGTTGCATCTTACAATTGATGGGTATCTTGCAAATGCCACGTTTAGGCTGCTGTCATAAGCAGTCTTGGTTTGTGTGGGTACAAACTTGGTCATAGCTGTTGATCTTGTCTTCCCTGCATTGAGGTATGTGCATTGTTAATACTGCATGAGTTGAGTGAACTCCCATTGAAAATGGCTTTAAATATTACCTTATAATTCAGCATTAGAAAAAAAAATTGCTGTACATGCAAGAAGGGCTAGAAACAGTGCAGTGGGATGTATATTTAATGTCAATGAGGTAAATATTTACCGTTGGAAGGATGGTTCTCATTTCTTATTTTCTTGCAAATTAATAAATGCTTTATGGGTCCTAAGAAAGGGAAATGCATGTTGAATAAGTTGTATAAAATGTGGTGACTATGCTATGTGTCAAAAGATTGTCTATCACCTTGCTACATCAAGTGTGGTCTCTGGATCAGCTACAGTCTCTGCATCAGCATTACCTGAGAAGTTGTTAGATTTGGAGCATCTCAGGCCCCACGCCAGACTTACAAAATCAGAATCTGCATTTTAAGATCTTTAAATGGTTCATATGATGTAAAAATCATGAGAAATAATGATGTCACATGCCAAGCAATTCAACGAAAGTCAGGAGAAATTGCCTTTGAAAAGATGAAAGAAGTTGCAAAACAACAAGGAGCTGATGTGACCAATCCACTCATGCAGGACTATCATTAAGGTGTCAAACTTCAATATCAGAAACTTCCTGCTGCACTTGAACAGCAGCTGCCTAACTTCTTGTGACATGTATTTTGATTGAAGAAAAATGGAAACTATCAGTTGATTGAATGAAAAATGCTAACAAATCATGAGCTCTTTGATAGGTCTCAGAATCACACTAAAAGAACCCTTTCAATATGTATAAAATAAAAATTCTAAGTGATAAGCCTGTGTAATAATTTTACTGGCAGCTTTTTTTTGTTCCTTGATGTTACATAAACTAATAGTGTGTTTTATAATTGATGGTGGCATAGACTTAATGAAAAGCAGCATAATACCGTGTGATAGGTGCTATAATAGAAAGAAGCAGGGGATGCTATGGAGTAAATAGGTGGTGGTCATATCTCATAATTAGGGAGTTTTGTTACCTTGAGCAAAAGTTAGTCAGATGGAGATGGGAATTAATTGAGTTGGGGTAATGCAGGGAAGGTATTATTCCAAGAAGAGGGAATTACATATGCAAAGGCATCAAGGCTATTTGTCAAGAAGCAGATGGAGGGATTGAATCAATTTTTAGGGGATAGGGGGAGTTGGGATGCTGGATTGTGTTTTGCCTTAGCTGTGGTGTTACAGAGCAAAAGCAAAGGGAAGTAGTACCTCCATATGTCAAAGGAGAATTTTGTGTCCGAAAGCTTCAATTCCCACTGGGAGAAATGACCTTGTGGATTAGTCAGGGTTCTCTAGAGGGACAGAACTAATAGGATACATGTAAATATATAGGGGAGTTTATTAAGAAGTTTTAACTCACATGATCACAAGGTGAGGTCCCACAATAGGCTGTCTGAAAGCTGGGGAGCAAGAAAGCCAATCCGAATCCCAAAGCTGAAGAAATTGGAGTCTGATGTTTGAGGGCAGGAAGCATCCAGCATGGGATGGAGGCTGGGAGGCTAGGCCAGTCTAGCCTCTTCATGTTCTTCTGTCTGCTCTTATTCTGGCCCCACTGCCAGCTGATTAGATTGCGTCCCCCAGATTGAGGGTGGGTCTGCCTTTCCCAGTCCACCAACTTAAATGTTAATCTCCTCTGGCAACACCCTCACAGACACACCCAGGAACAATACTTCAAATCCCTCAATCCAATCAAGTTCACACTCAACATTAACCACCACACCTTGTCTGGGACCAGTTTTGTGTAGAATTAGGTTCAGGGATAAAGTTAGCTCTCTTCTCTTCCAGGATTTTCTTGAATGAGGATGGTTTCCACTTAAGGAATAAAGACATTAGTTTTGATGGCTAAGAGTGAAGTTTTCACTCAACCCTGTCTGTGCATTGCTGTCACCCCAAGTAATGCCTCAGCCCCATTCACAGAAATTTTTCATTAACTTGCTATGGAGAAGCATGAGCACTGGTAATTTTTATCCATTGTCTCCATGATACTACTGTGCAGTTTATTTAAAAAACATGGGCTTATGGTCAGGGAGCGTTAGAGTAGGTGAACAACTGGTCAGCAGAAAACAGGAACTGCAGCACCTATAAGGCTACAAATGAAGCAAAGCATCAGTCAAACACTTGGCCTCTTAGGGGAAACCAGTTATTTGGGCAGACATGGTAGGGAAATGTGGGATAAATGTCTGCCATCATATGGTAAGCCCTAGGATTTACCAAACACCTTGGATCATCTTGGAATCCTCTCATTCTAAGATAACAGATCTCTCTTCTGGCCTCCTATGGGTGTTTGGATATAAGAGACAGAGACATAACTTTTACATCCAGGCCCTCAGACACACATTTCCCAGGGCAGCCCTGAGGTGGTGCTCCTGTACTTGTGGTCACATCTCGGCTTGAAAACGCTGGTAGAGAGAGTGGAACTTTCCCCTTCTTTTCACAAAGAGTATGGGGCTTTTGCAAGGCCAAAAAAAAAAAGAAAAAAAAAAAAAGCCTAAAGTTGTTGCCTACATATTTGTGTGGAGCATTTAAGCTCAAACAGGCAATATATATGTTGGATAGGAAAGTGGATATTCACCCATAATGACAGCATACTGGTGATATCTCTGCTACATCGTGACATAAATAGGATTCTTTTAGTTTTACCTTGCTCAGTTGCAGGAGTGGGAAAGGTGGCTGAGTGGGGAAACTGAGTCAATGTATACAATGTTAACAGTAGACTTTTGAGCCAAAGCGTGGGGTGGACATATTCAAGAACGAAAGGAGTAGTGGGTTTGCAACCTCAGAGGCTGAGAGCAACATTAAGTAACAGGTCATAGACAACACTGTTCTCTCAACCCCCTCTGTGCAGTGCTAGTGTATATCAGTGGGGGTCCACTGATAATGTCTACTCACACAGGAGCCAACTTGAGTCAGTGGACAGCTGGGCTGACCCTACCTGCATGTGTACTTCAAAGCTATGTGATGCTTTAGTGTATTATAGGCTGCACTTGGAGGTGTATTGTTTTGCAGATAGATTTGTGGCTCAATCAGTGGAATATTCTCTGCTCAAGAGTGGCGGCTGAGGCATCTTGCTTATTTAAAAAGCCTCCAAACTGGTCTCCCTGCCTCCACCCTTGCCCCTCAAAACTCTACTCTCAACAAAACAATAGAAATGATCACTTGAGAATCAAATTCTGTCTTCTCTAATCAAAAACCCTTCTGTGGGTCCTTTACTCACACTGAAAGTCAAAGTCAGTACCATGGCCTCTAAGCCCTTTGTGATTTGTGTCCCTTCCCCTACTCTTTGACCTCATCTCCTCTTACTGGCCCCCTCACCCTGTTCCAGCCATGCTTGCCTCCTTAAGTTCCAGCCACACTTCTGACCCAGGGCCTTAGCATTTGCTTATCTTTCTGCTTAAAATACTCTCCCCTAGACATTTTGGGGAGCTCATTCTTCTTCTCCTTTAAATATTTGTTTGAGTGTCATCTTGCAGAAAGGCTTTCCTTGACCACCGATTTAAAGTGACATCTGACTGAGCCAGAAAGAAACTGATTCCCTGAATAGATCAATAATGAGCTCTGAAATTGAATCAGTAATAAATACCTACCAACTAAAAAAGGCCCAGGACCTCATGGCCTCATAGCCGAATTCTACCAAATACATAAAGAAGAGCTGGTATTATTCTTACAGAAACTATTCCAAAAAATTGAGGAGGAGGGACTTCTTCTTAACTCATTCTATGAGGCCAGCATCATCTTGATACCAAAATTTGGCAGAGACACAACAAGAAAGAAAACTTCAAGCCAATATCCTTGATGAACATTGATGGAAAAATTCTCAACAAAATACTTGCAAACTGAATCCAGCAGCATATGAAAAAGTTAATCCACCATGATCAAGTAGGCTTCATCTCTGGGAGACAATGTTGGTTAAGGAATAAACATGATTCATCACATAAACAGAACTAAAGACAAAAACCACATGATTATCTCAATAGATGTGGAAAGACTTTTGATATAATTCAACATCCCTTCAAGTTAGTAAGTCTCAAAAACTAGGTATTGAAGGAACATACTTCAAAATAATAAGTGCCATCTATGACAAACCCACAACAAACATCATAGTGAATGGGCAAAAGCTAGAAGCATTCCTCTTGAAAACTGACACAAGACAAGGATGCCTTTTCTTACCACTGCTATTCAACATAGTATTGGAAGTCCTAGCCAGAGCATTCAGGCAAGAGAAAGAAATAAAGGGCATTCAAATGGAAAGAAAAGTCAAACTATCTCTGTTTGCAGAAGATACGATTCTATATCTAGAAAATTCCACAGTCTCAGCCCAAAAGCTCCTTCAGCTGATAAACAACTTCAACAAAGTTGCAGGATACAAAATCAATGTACAAGAATCACTAGCATTCCTTTACACCAACATCAGTCAAACTGAGAGTCAAATCAGAAAGGCAATCCCATTCACAATTGCCACACACACAAAATAAAATACCTAGGAATACAGTTAAGCAGGGAAGTGAAAGATCTCTACAATGAGAATTATAAAACACTGCTCAAAGAAATCGGAGAAGACACAAACAAATGTAAAAACATCCGATACTCATGGATAGGAAGAAGGAATATCTCTAAAATGGCTATACTGCCCAAAGCAATTTACAGATTCAATGTTATTCCTATCAAACTACAAATGTCATTCTTCACAGAACTAAACAAAATTATTTAAAAATTTACATGGAACCAAAAAAAGAGCCCAAAGAGCCAAGCCAATCCTAGGCAAAAAGAGCAAAGCAGGAGGCATCATGTTACCTGACTTCAAACTATTCTACAAGGCTATGGTGACCAAAACAGCACGGTACTGGTACAAAAGCAGGCAAATAGACCAATGGAACAGAATAGAGAGCCCAGAAATAACGCTGCATATCTATGACAAACTGATCTACAACAAAACTGACAAAAATAAGCAATGGAGAAAAGACTCCCTTTTCAATAAATGGTGCTGGGATAACTGGCTAGCCATATGCAGAAGATTGAAGTTGGACCCCTTCCTTATACCTCAAAATCAATTCAAAATGGATTAAACACTTAAATGTAAAACCTCAAACTATAAAAACCCTGGAAGACAACCTAGGCAATACCATCCTAGACCTAGGAATGGGTGAAGATTTCACAATAAAGATGCCAAGAGCAATTGTAACAAAAGCAAAAATTGACAAGTGGGATCTAATTAGGCTAAAGAGCTTCTGCACAGCAAAAGAAACTTTCAACAGAGTGAACAGACAACCTACAGAGTGGGAGAAAATGTTTGCAAACTATGCATCTGACAAAGGTCTAATATCCAGCATCTATAATGAACTTAAACACATTTACAAGAGAAAAAACCCACCCATTAAAAAGTGGGCAAAGAACGTGACCACTTTTAAAAAGAAGACATACATGTGGGCAAGAAGCATATGAAAAAAAGCTTAGTATCACTAATTACTAGAGAAATGCAAAAGAAAACCACAATAAGATACCATCTCACACCAATCAGAATGGCAATTATTAAAAAGTCAAAAAAATAACAGATGCTGGGGAGGTTGTGGAGAAAAGGGAACACTTTGTTACACTGTCAATGGGAGTGTAAATTAGTTCAACCATTGTGGAAAGCAGTATGGCGTTTCCTCAAAGAGTTAAAAGCAGAATTACCATTTGACCCAGTAATCCCATTATTGGGTATACACCCAGAGGAATATAAATCATTCTACCATAAACACACATGCACCCAAATGTTTATTGTCTCACTGTTCACAATAGCAAAGACATGGAATAAACCTAAGTGCCCATCAATGACAGACTGGATAAAGGAAATGTGGCACATATGCACCATGGAATATTATGCAGCCATAAAAAAGATTGAGATCATGCCTTTTATGGGAACATGGATGGAGCTGGAGACTGTCATCCTTAGCAAACTAACATAGGAACAGGAAACCAAATACTGCATGTTCTCACTTACAACTGGGAGCTAAGTTATAAGAACTTATGAACACACAGAAGGAAACAACAGACACTGGGGTCTACTTGAAGGGGGAGGGTAGGAGGAGGAAGAGAAGAAGAAAAGATAACTATTGGGTACTCAGTTTAATACCTGGGTGATGTAATAATATGTACAACAAACTCCTATGACATATGTTTATCTATGTAACAAACCTTCATATGTACCCCAAACCTAAAATAAAAATTAAAAAAATAATTAAAAAAATTAAAATTCATGAAAAAATAAAGGAACATTCAACACTTCCTAACCCATGTCACTGCTTTATTTTTCTATTTTCTTCATTCATTCATTCATTCATAAGTTCCTTGAGAGTAGGGCTTTTTCTCTTTTGTTTTCTGCTACAGGAATAAGAAGTGCCTAGAGTAAGTGGTGATTAAAAACTAGTTCCTTGCTGAATAAATGAAAGTATATGTGTATTATCCCAAACCATAATGTTTCTTGGTGTCAGTAACACTGGGAGTGGGCACTGGCCAAGTGGTCCACATGCAGAATGTGCAGAGCTATCCTTGCTGGTGACCTTCTTGCTTTGTGGATGCCAAAGAAAGTAGACAGCTATATGGACTCTGCCACCTGGACAACTCTAGATGTGGGTGGTAGGGGGTTATGAACAGCAATGAGGAGCTGGGAGTGGCTGTTTGTTGGATTTCTGGCTTCAGGACAAGTTCTATGAGTTTCCTGAGCCCTCATGATCTAAAACTATGGAGCATGATGGTGCTGGGGTGAACACGCATTGTGTTGCTTGCTGAGTACTCACTAACCTAACTTTGTTCTGAAGGAACCATTTCTCCCTTACTCTATGTGTTTCAAGTAACATGTGTACTGAAGAAAATGACACCTATTTTTATAAATACTGTGAACTAAGAATGATTTTTATATTTTTAAGTGGCTTCAACAAAAATCAAAATAATGATATCTAAATTTCAATGCCCATAAATAAAGTTTTATTGTAACTTAGCCATGCTAATCCATTTATGCATGGCTGCTTTTGCTCTAATGGTGGAGGTGAGTAGTTGTGACAGAGACCATGTGGCCTGCAAAGCTATAAATATTTACTATCTGGCCCTCCATGGCAAAAGTTTGCCAGCCTCCACCTCAGACTATCGCTGCGGTTAGAGTCCTATGATCACAGTGAGTGGTTCAGCACAAGACCCAGGTTTAAACGTCTGGTCTGTTCTTTGAACTACTCGGGAAGCTAGCTCTAGCTAGCTAGCTCTTCTGCTGCCTCAGGTGAGAAACTGAGGATGTCAGGAAGCATCAGGCAGCCCCTAAGGATGAGGTCGTAACCAAGCTTGTTTGAAACCATTCCAACTCTGGAATTTTCAGCTATGCCAATCAATACATTCTCTTTAATCTTAAATTAGCTAGCGTTTTAAGATCTTTGTAGCTTACAGCCAAAGAAACTTAACTGATGAAGTCATTTGGAAGAAATCCTACTCCAGGTATACAGGGAACAGAATTAATGAGTTCCTAAGATCATTGCCTTATGGTGGCAACAGCAGTTGCCTGGCGGAAGATAGGAAATCTGTCTTAATAGCGCCATCTGGGACCCAAATTTGTCCTGCTCTGGTAGAAATCCTAGAAGATCAGGAATACAGGGATGCAATTAATGTTTAGGACCTTCACTTAACAGCACACGTCTGTGTCTTCCCTAGGCATAAATACTGGGAGAATTCAGAACTCAGGATTTTTATATCCTCTTATTGGAATTACCCATATAATACATGATTTATTGCCTATAGACTTCTTAATTTCTATGTACACAATAGCAGCACTACTGTATTTTTTAATTCAAATGAAATGCGTGAAGGTGTTCGGGGAGAAGTGATAGAAAAGTTTAGTAATGAATAATGTTTCATTATTTTGTCTGAATTGTATTTTCAGAACATCAGTCATTATCAAATATAGACTCATAATCAAATATTACATATTCATATAATATTTTGATTATGATATTTTTAGAAACATACATCTCTTTTCCCTCCTACTGATTCATCTCACTCCCTACCATTTAATCAGCAAAGCTGCTTTCCACTCGGTATCTCAGGGAAAGGATATGACATGGTAGACAACAGAAAAAAAATGAAACAACACCCCCCAAATTCAGGAAACTTCCTGGCAAAAAGTTCACACCTTTAGGATAATAGAGAGTCTCTGCATAGAGCCAAATTATTTAAGAGAAACATCAAGGGTGATTGTTGCTTTTGCCATGTGGAGAGGAAAAGATTCCCTGGGGTTTATACAGAAAAGGAAGGGGAAAAGAGTTCCTTTTCCACTGCCACCAGGGAGGATGTGGTGGCAGTGCGATTGGATGGGTTTCAGAGAGGGGGCCCCCGTTTCCATCAAGGACCTCAGAGCCCCTGGAGGCCCCTCCCTCGGGTTCTGTGGGGCCAAGGAGAGACGTCCCCTCAATCCCACCCGGGTTCCCTGCTGGATCAGCCCTAGAAGGAAGCTTCCTGGGGCTGCTCCCACTTCTGCTTAAGTGTGGCTCCACCATGGAGGGTGGGTCCTGAGGAATGTGGCAAGGGCAGCAAGAATGAAGGGGCCACAGTGGTGCAGGCATGTGGAGGGGGCACAGGCTTTGGCCCGTGGGCCTCTGTTCCTATCCCTCCTTCTGTCGTTCCCTGTGACCAATGGGCGGAGGGCCCATTCTTGGCAGAAACCCAGGGAAGTGGCAACATTCCCAGACAGTGTTGTGAGAGCAGTAGAATGTTCACAACCTCCTACCCTTGCCCTAGCATCAGGGTTTGACAGAAAAATTAGATTGAGTCAAATAAAAATATTTCTCACCCACTTGCGTTCATGGATGGAGATTGATGACCTTCTAGGTCAGACACATTTGTTTCCATTAGTGTGGAAAATCAAGAGTTGACTTACTCCTCAGTTCTTCCAAGTGTGACAGTCAAATTTTGGCTATACACCAGCAGCCAATGGCACACAAGTGTTAGAGCAGGTTATTTGCATTTCATGTGCTGGAGTTTCTTCACTGCAATGTGCTATCGTTCATTTTGAAGAACTGCTTTTTCTTCATTTGATTATGAAGTCCATTCTTCACTGAGAAGGATGAATAACTGAGTTTCATTAGGGAGCCCTTGAAGCTCAGCCAGAGCGATTTTCATACTAAGTTCATTTTCTTTAACATATAACTGTTGAAATAATATAACAAAAATACATTTATCTTTTATAATTGCTTCCCTCCTGTAATACATAACAGATTTTATGGAAATATTAACATAACAGCTATGCTGCATAATTCTCCCTCAACCAAAGAATAAGACGATTAATCTATTCTATTTATTTATAAAATCTTCTTGATATTTCTGATACTGCTTTTTTCCCATCATTCACCTGGTGGAAAAAGCAAGGTGGAGAAATAGACAGAGTAAACTATGGCGGCAGCTTTTTGCTGGCAATGCAAAATGAGGCCCTTGATGTTATTACGGCCCAAGGGAAAGTGTGAGTACTACATTCATCAGCGGTTCTCAATCAGGGGCTATTTTGCACATTAGGGGATATTTGGCAATTTGGGGAGATATTTTCGACTGTCAAACTGGTCAGGTGGGTAAGGTGGAAGGCATGCTACTGGCATCTAGTGACAAGCGGGATGAAGCTAGACATCCTACAGTGCAGAAGATCGCCCCAGCCCCTGGCAAATAGTTATCTGGCCCAAAATGTCAATAATAAATTCCAAGGTTGAGAGACTCTGATATAAAGTAATCAGGAAAGGAGGAAAGATCTGAGTATGTTAGGACGATTGGCAAGGTGTTTGCAGACTGAGAGGAGCCATATGGACATTTGTTGAAAAAGGGGGAAAGAAGGAGATACCTGAAGAGCTGGATAATTCTTTCATACTATGTAAGGCATATTTTAAAAGGCCATGGTTTTTAGAGGGTACGTTCTTACCAACTTTTTAAGGAGAGGATAAAATTCTGTGAAATCAATATTACAGTTATTAAAAGCACAAAAGGACCATGATTGTTTCACGATTTGTCTTGCTAATTTCACATACTATGATGTTTTATGTGCTGAGTGGTGATAAATGTGTAAATGAAAATATGAAGGTGAGAAAGCACGGTATATTTCTACCTGGCTAGATTGTATAGGCCAGTGAATGTCTAGGGAAAGGGTGGTCCTGGAGCCAGGTGAGAGAGATCTTGAATGGAAAGTTACAAAGTTTGAATCCATTCATTAGAAATGGAGGCAGGTGTATTATAGGATTCTCCAGGTAAACAGAATCAATAGGGTGGGGAAGGAGGGAGAGAGAGAGAGAGAATGAGAGAGAGAGAGAGAGGAGAGAGAGATGAGAGAGATTTAGTTTTCAATTGAGGGAGCTGGCAAGTCCTAGTTTTGTATGACGGGCAAACTGGAGATTCAGGTAAGAGTTAATCTTGCAATCTTGAGTCTGAAGTCTGGAAGCTCAGGCAGAAATTCTGCATCTGGAGGCAGAATTCTTTCTCAGGGCAGTGAGAGGCAATCTATTCCATACCTCTCACCTAGCTTCTGGTTGTTTACTGATCATTTTTGGCGTTCCTTGTAGAAACATCACTCTTATCTCTGCCTTCATGTTATATGATGTTTTCCCTCTGTGGTTTTCTGTGTATAAATTTCCCCATTTTTTTTCTATAGACACCAGTCATGTTGGATTAGGGCTCACCCCAATGATCTCATGTTAACTAATTACAGCTCCCACAGCCCTATTTCCAATTAAGGTCACATTCTGAAATACTGAGGGTAAGGACTTCAACATATGAATATGTTGGAGGCACACAATTTCACCTGTAACAGGGGGTTTGCATAGAGCAGTGACATTTTCTGAATTGTTCTATATTGGCAACATTGCACAGTTTTCTTGCTTCTCAGGGACATCAGTTATAAGAAAATGCTATAGTGAAGGCAAATGGGACAGAATCTTAAAACACTTGTGAATTTTTATTTTTTCTTGTTCTAATGATAATATAAATGTAAAAACACACTAACACATTGTAAAACACAGAAAGCAAAATAGTTATTATACTGCTCACATAAATAATCCATTTTATCAGTAATAGGTATGACTGTATTTAAACATCTAAAAGGATGATTTTTAAAAAACATATGGATCTCGCTATGTTGTCCAGGCTAGAGTGCAGTGGCTATTCACAGGTGCAACCATAGTTCACTGCAGCCTTGAACTCCTGGCCTCAAACAATCCCCCCATCTCAGTCTCTTAGCCTCACGAGTAGCTGGGACTACAGGTATGTTCCACTGAGCCCAGCTATGAAATATCTATTTTTAATAAAAATGTGAATCATACCATACATACTGTTCTGCGATTATCCTTTCTTTTCTTTTATTTTTTACTTCAAAGTACATTTTGCACACCTTTTCATGTCAGAACATAAAGACCTACTAATTCTTTTTTATTTACTGCCTAGTATTTCACTGAATGAATGTGCTATATCTGTTTAACCAATCCCTTAGTGCCATTTGGGTTATTTCTAAATTTTTACTTTTACAAGAAATATTACAGTGAATGTCATTGAACATACATCTTTGTATACTTGAGTAAGGATTTTTTTTTTTTTTTTTTGCTGGGTATATTTTTAGGGATAGAATTGTTGAGCCAAAAGCTATGATCATTTTAAACTATAATAGACATTTCAAAATGCAAAAATGCTGCATCAAATATTTTTCCCTCCCACTAAAAATATATGAATTAGATTAGTAATCCCTACATAGAAAGAAGTAAATAGACTACACTGATAGTGTACTTAATGACACTATGCCAGCACAATAATTCCTATAATAATCAAAGAATAGTTACCATTGCTTTATTAATATACACTTACTTGTCTTCCATAGAGCTCTTGTCAACAAATCTTAGCTTATTGCTAAGATTTGGGACTTCTTCCAGATGGAGTTTATGATTAAATGCTAATCACCTTGTTAGCAAAGTGCTCAGCTTTATTCATTATTTGTTTGATGTTTGCCATAAAAATTACAGCCATTATAGCCCATTATTTTAGTTTCAACTTCCCAAAATGAGTAGAAATATATGTTAAAAACTTAATGTTTGATTACTGTTTAAAATGCTAAAAAATATGATCCAAATTATCAGTGCTTAGAACTAGAAAACCCGAATAGCTTTAATCCTTTTTGGGGGCTTTCTTTTCACCCCCATGATGTGTGGGTGTGTCAAATGTGGACTCCTTCCTGTTGTTCTGTTTGCTGGAGCCAAGAATCATATCTTGCTAAATCCACAAGACTAGTGAATTTCGTCTAGTGTAGTATTGAGGAGTTCTGATCATGGAGAAGGTGTGGCTAGGACTGGTACCCCCCAAATACTGTCATCTCCAATCACAATTCTGGAAAACAGCTTGATATAAGAACATCAATGAAGTGGTAATTTATTACACCAGTAGAGTAGAGCTCAGCCATGGAGACACAAAGCCTGGTGAGACTTGGAAATCCTAGGCTTAGGCAGTCAGTTTCTGGAGTCTGTTAAGAGGATGCAGAGTGCCAGCCACAGGGCTGAGTGTCAGAGAAGGGTTGTAGAATAGGGGAGGAGGAATGGAAGAGCCACTTGGTGTTCTTGTTGTAGGAGGCACGTTAACACATCAGAAACGTTCCAACAGAGACCAAGCTAACAAACTGGAGACCATGCAATGCAGGTAGTCTCTGGAGACTTCACATCCAATGTCTGACTTTTCTAATTTACTTTTCAAGACAAACTCATTGATATCATGCTTTTCCCCACAATATTCTTTTCTGTACCAACCAAGAGATAATATACAGCACTTCCTAAAACAATACTATTGCCTTCTGGATTTTCTTCCAAATTATTGATACCCATTCTCCAAGTTTTGATGACACTGTCTTTAGCTTATCAGAAGGTGGCCGTGGAAGATGCTCAGTCAATGAGCAGGATTCGTATTTCTTCCTGAAATGGTTTTGAAATTGTTGTTGAGGGAAATGTGAAGGGATTGTGGCCATGCAGTCATGTCACCAGAAATAACGACCGAATTTATCTGCAGCTATTGTCAGATACAATCAATAGCAAGATAAACCTCAATTTCAAAGATATTAAAATGTGAATCTTAGAATCGAATAAATTATTAAAATGTGAATCTTAGAACTGAATGAAATGTAATAATGTGGAAAAATTAAAATCAAATAGAACTATTTTTTTAAAAACACGGATCTTGCTATGTTGCCCAGGCTAGAGTGCAGTGGCTATTCACAGGTGCAATAGTTCACTGCAATAGCTCACTGCAGCCTTGAGGTGGCTTCATTAATTATTTCCTTTAATCATTCAGCAAATATTCACTGAACATCTTTATGTACAAGACCTTGCGGTAAAACTTGCCACCCATTTTTATTTGTTGTTTATGTCTTCTAGGTTTCTTAATTAGCTTAGCTAATAGTTTATGAAATGTATTTTTTATTCCAAAGACTGAACTCTTCTATTTCTCTACTAGTTCTGCTATTTTCTATTTCACTATTTTTTGTTTTAATTCTTGTTTCCTTTCGTTAGTGTTTTTTTAATAACTTTTAAATTTAAATGTCTTATAAACTTATTTGTAACCTTAATTATTTATTATCATTTAAATGCATACATTTCTCTCTGCTCTAGCCATATCCTATTATTTCTATTATGTGGTATTTGAACTATTGGTATTTCCTAGATGCCTAACTATTTTGATTTAGAGTTTTTCCTTTGATGCAAAAGTTGTGTTAGAGAGAAATTGAAACTTACATGTAGCAGTGTATTTTGTTTTTCTAATTTTGTGATTAATTTCTATATTTATTGTAGTAGAGGATGTTATCTACATTATTTTTACTTTCAGAAATTTATTAGTTTTTTTGTGGTTTGATATATGGTCAATTTTGAATACGTTTAATGTGTACATGAAAAGTTCATTGAGTTTGATTTAATGTGTCTATCTTATTGATTAGGTCATTTGGCTCATTATTTTTTCTTCTATTTAATCTGTATCATGAAGAGATGACTTCATCTCCCATATTTACTTGTGTTTCTGTGTTTCTTTTTGTATTTCTTGTTTCTATGAATTTTTTTTTATTATTTGTGCACAAATACTCGTAACTGTTAGATTTTCATTGTGGGTTGTAGGCATTGTTCCAAAATGCCTCTCTTTGCCGTACTTTGCACTTTTTGAGTTGAATTCCATGTTGTCTGATATCACTATCTTGTCCCTGCTTCATTTTGTATTTGCCAGGTAGGTCTTTGTTGATTCTTTCAACTTTCCCATGCCACTTTGTTTCAGACTTAGCTTTTCAGTACACCATGTTTTACTCTGTGATCTCTTTTTCTTTTATTACCTTTCTATTTATTTTCTCTAGAAGATATACAGTCTTTGGTTTCTAATAGGTATTTTAATAGCATAACATAGCTACACAGGGCATTATTTAGACTGTACATGAGTTACTTGTTTTAAACAACAATTATCCATTCTTCCCCTGACCCCTCACCCTCTTTACAACCACCTTCCTATTTGGATGAGTTCTCTGTACATGGCATGGCCAATGGAGTCCACAGACTGACCTGTCACTGCCATGGCCACAGCAGTTCTACATTCAAATGGATTCATGTTCACTGCCTCCACTTTTGCCATAGCTTCTTCTTCCTTTTATTGAACGGTTGAAGTTTGTTTCTTTAAGAAGTCTTCATGGGACCATAGTTCCTAAATTCATCCATGTTTGAAAACGTCTACTGTTTGTCTCTTTATGCCTGGAGAACACTTCAACTATAAAAATCTCTGAAGTGCATAATCATTTCTCTGAGGACTTGACAGAGAGTTGAAATTTATCTGACTTTTTTCCCTCATAGATGACTATTCTTCCTTTATCTTTGAAATTTTATATATTTACCAGAAAAGATACATTAGCAGTTTGATCGCTTCATGCATTTTTGCTGAAACATCATGTGACATTTGAATTTGTAGTTTCAAATATGTATTTCAAAATGATTTTTAAGTTACATTTTTGAGTACCTTTCTGGATCGTACTGTTTTCTGTCTTATGGACCCTAGGTAAGCGGATACTTCATTTCCTTTGTCTGTCTTCCATAGTTTACTTGCCTCTCTAGTCCTTTTAAAGTCTTTTGGTTTTGCACAGTGTTATCAAGCTTGTTCTTCAGGTCCTTGAATTTGTTCTCTCTGTCCTCCTTTCTGTGGTATCTAAATGTGACATTCACTGTTGTGATGGTCTTATTTTCCCTTCCATTTTCCCCTAAGTTCTTCTAGCATTTACAGAAGTTCTTCCATTCAGTTTCCACTCATTCATACAGTGGTTCTTTCATTCAGTTCTCCGATTCAGGAGGACAGTTTAAAGTTTTCATCAGCTTCATGACAGTACATTTGAGGTATGTGTTGTGGGTTTGTATCTATTTTCGGAAGACGTTGTATTTATTTTCTTTTTTTAAGAGTGTTTTTACTTTGATCTCATGCTTAAAAAAATATGCCTGATCTTTGAATGAGAGAAAACCTTTTTCTCAGCTCTTAGTTGAACTATAGAGTAGTGCTACTTTTACCCTAATCTGTTTCTAATATGATTATTTACAATGGTTCAAATGCATTTTCAGCAGCAAAATTGTTTTTTGAATAAGTTCCAAACTTGCTTTCCTTATTAAAAGAAGCTAGTTGGAACTTGGGTCTGTGTGCTTAATTTTTAGTTTAATTTCTTTTGCTTAAAATGGAGCTTTACTGCTTTCATTGGTTATAAAATTGAATCTCATGGGAAGTGTAAACATAAAAAGCATGAAGAAGAAAGTAAGAATCACCCATAATTTTTACCACTTAGAGATAATCGCCATCATTTTGATGTATATAAGACTGTAATTTTTAAAGTATTTAAATTTATGTTATATATGTGTTTGTATATATAGTGTGTATACACACATACATAGATAAAACGGCAGATATTTGGATGTGTGTGTATACACACACACATTCATACATATACATGTACTTAGTATATATACACATACAGGAAAAATGAGCTCATACTATACATACATAATAAAGTGATCTAACTTTGCTTTTTCCCTAAAGGTCAGACCTGATGTTCTCAAACCTTGCACAGAGGTTAGCCCTAGAGCACTAGAGCAAACTCATAGGGTGGTGCTGTGGGAATTGAAAAAAATTTTTTCTTTATTTTCTCTAATTCAGACCCCGACCCTGACCCCAAACCCTAACCTTAACCCTTACCCCTGGAATTTTAAAATTATTGAGAAAAATATAGTGACATTGATATCTTTTAGATACTTTTTGAGTTACTAAATGGAAACAGTTCATTTTATAGTTCTGTCTTTAGATTGAGCTATGTTCCTTTCAATGATGCTGTCTTTGCAAATCTGAGTTGATACAATTAAAATCAAGTAAATACCCTGTGAAAATTATCTAGGAACAGGAAATGAGGGAGGCAATATTCACTCTAAGTCCAAGGTTTGAGAAGTTGTGCAGCGCCTAACATTAAACAGATTCCATTAATAAGTAATTTGGTTAAGAATGACAAAAAATAATATTTCAATTTATGTGTATTATTTCTTTCAAGCATGGAAATCTGTGCACAAGCAAAACCATCAATCAAATGTATGTCATAAAAAAGATATTTTTAGACCCCTAAGATCTTAAAACAGTTACCTTTCTCCTAATTGCTCTAAAAACTTTCTCAGGAACCTGTTGGAGAATGTACTCCTTGGAAATAAGGAATAAAGAGGATCCAGGGAACAGGAGGTTCACCATAGAGGAGTGGGAAAGGGAATTCCCAGTATGATGGCAAGTTGCTAAATTAAATGTTTTGCCCATTATTTTTTACTGGGCTGTGGGTCTTTTTCATATTGACTTAAAGAGCTCTTCATTATAGGAGATAAACATTTGTTGTGTTGCAAATTATTTCTTGAAATGTTTTTGCCTTTTGATTTTGTCTTTGAGTTTCTTTTTTCTTTGCTATACAGAAACTTAAAAAACGTATTTGATCAAATTGATTAATGTAAGGATAATTTTAACTCTCAGATCCTGTGACCCTGTTAAGTTAGATATTATAAGCTACAGAAACTAAGCCAGCTGTCTGACTTCTTTGGACTTTAGATTTGTTATCTGTAACATGATGCATCTTCTGCTAGCTATTTGTGAAGTCCCTTCCAACTGTGAGTGTTGATCAGTATTGACTTCACGTGACGGGAAGTTTTTGACAACAAATTTAAATTAGTTCCTGGAAAAATTCTAGAAACAGTCAACGACAGGATTTTAGATAAAATCATGACATTAAACATCATAAAACCATAAAATACACAGATTGAAGTGGCAGAAAAATTCAGTGACTACTGCTGAGACGACACGGAGAAAGAACACTTCCTCATTTTGTCTGAGGCCTGGTGATCCAACGGCTGTGTGAGTGGAAGGTAGGGCATCAGCAGGCCTGGAAATGTCAATACCAAACTTCTCTAGCAAATAGGAAAGAGACGGGAACTTGTTGAAACTCCCCCTGCAACGTGCTTTGGACACAAACATTTCTTATTGTTTTTTTGTTCTGTGAGTGACAACTCATTCACAAAAGAGAAAGGTGACCAGAGAGCTTTGAAACTCACCCACAATCTATAGCGAACCTTCCTCACTCTCTGAGCTCCTCCTTAGCTCAGGCAGGAAGGAGATGGGGAAGGAGTAGGTGACAAAAGGGAGTTCATATTGCCATGCTTTTGCAACTCTTTCCCCTTCTCCCTGAATTGCTACCCCACTTTGGTTCATCTGCAGTCCTTATGTAACGCTCTGATCCAGATGCAGCTTTCATTAGCAATATCCGCAAACAGGAATGAGACATTGCATGCATTTGTTCTGAAATGATACTAATTTTTAAAATTATCTGCAAATAAATACAAGTGCTTCTCAACCGACGTACATCTTTCACATTTCTTTGTCCAGAACATAATCAGTGAAACTAAATCTCTAGTCTCTGCACTAGACAGTTTTTAAATTTTTCATATTTTCCATTGTTGGTTTGTATTTGTTCTCACATGTATATTGAGATAAAAGCATCACAGCTATACAACTTGTGAAGATTTCATTTGGCCCTGTTGCAAATTACACAGTCAGAACCATTTCATTAGTATTAAGCCTCTGTCAAGATGTATAGTTAGGAATCGAGTAAGCTTGAAAATCCATTGTATTTGCACACATTTGAGACATCCATTTAGACACCAGACTATGAAAGAGCTGGCTTAGCAGACTAAATGGAGTAAATGCACTAGATTTTTAGAGCATTTAGAATAATCTTAGATGAGTTCCAAATGAGAAAAATAATGTATATGCATTTAAAGCAAACTAAAGCATATTAGAGAAACTCTATGTGTTAGAGCAAATATTTTGATAGTCATTGTAAAGTTGTTTTAATAATGATTTTATACGGCCACATTATGCCAATTACTTAAACATGTTAGATATTAGATATCTTTCATTGTAAAAATAATGCAACAATGTTACAAACTACTCAAATATAAGGAGGAACACAGTGTGACTACCTTAGCATACCATTGTGTACGTTTTTCTGTCCATCCTTACAGGTATTTGCCTGGTGCAGATTTTTTACATAGTTGTAGTTGTATAATTCAAGTACCTTTTTGCGTTGGCAACATTTTTACAACTTTATTTATAAAGTTCGAAATAGCAACAGTCTATACATATTTGTACTGTAGCTTGCTTAAACATTACTCATATGTTGGATATTCTTTTATTTTCCTATTAAAATATCACTACTCTAAATATGTATTCATATATACATATAAATAATTTTTTACTCAATTTAGATTATATTAATAGGGAGCATGATTATGAAGTTAAAGTATGAAATATTTTTTATGGTTCTTGATACATACAGCTAAACTGCTTTTGGAAATGATTACATATTTAGAATGCAATTAGCAATGTATAAAACTGCCAGTTTCACTGCACCACCATCAAAACATGATTTCTTCAATAAACTATTTAATAGATTTAATACTTAATAATACCTTCCTGGGTTTTTTCGTTTTCTTTTGTTTTAAATTAATGCCTTGGCAGAATAGGGCCAATGCTGCTGTGGAAACAGCCATGGAGCAAGAAATTCAAGACTTTTTTTTGATGTAGTTTAGCAGGAAAGGTGCAGACAGTATGAGAAAGAAGCCATTTCATCTGGGTGTGGGGTGAATCCTATTTTTGGATTCTGGTTTTAAAATTTGGCCTATTCTCCTATTTCCTTATGACTGCATAAAGAAAAATCCCCACCACCTGCCACTTTAATAAGAAATGTGTTATTTTGTTCCAAAGTGCACTCATTTTGTATGTGTCAGCTGAAGACACAGACTCATGCGAAGCTTAATCTGGATGGACCTGTGCCTACCCCCCATCGCAGCTCTAGAGCCGTGGAAAGTCCAACAACTAATTTCTGGGCACAGTGTACTGAGGAGGAAACTTTCGATTCTATAATCTGTCTTTGGGGACTCCAGTAGATTTTTCTGAAGTATGTTTAATAATGTCTGGTACGTGGAAGTCCTGAGACTTCAAACAGCCTCAGGTCATTTGGCTCTTGGTCAGTTAGAGCAGGTGATTCAACTGCTTCTGCAATAGGCAGGAGGCAGGACACAAAGGGAGCTGGCCGAGGACTTATTGCAGTTGAGATAGGAAGGAGAGACTGCGACATCCTGCTACCACGAAAGGTGTATGTCTGTGTGTATGTCTGCACGACAGCTCGTTGGCCAGGGTAGTAACGGCGTTTAGGACTACATTTGTTATCTAGATAATGTAGAGGCAAGGCAAATGAGATAGCTCTGTTTTTGTTTTCAGGTTTTCCTTCAAGGCCTATTTTTCTCTCTGGGTTGAGAACCAGGACCATTTTCCTGGTTACTGTTTCTACTACTTAGGGAAGTGTAGGGAGAACACACCTTCCTGTGTGTGAATTAGAGCAAATGCCAAGTCTCTATGTGTGCATGTGCCTGCACATGCCAGTGTTCTGCAGTTGAAATAGGTCTGGTGGGCCATTACAAGGGACACAGGCTTGAGTGTTTTTGGTCTTAAATGTAGGGGTGACTTAAGCAGTTATAGCCTTTGGAGAAAGAGTCTATAGAACAAGACACATCAAAGGTCTAGGAGAAGAAACAATGGCTTCTCCAGGAAGAACAGCATTCCTGGGAGATAGTTTACCTACTAAGGAAGATATGGCTGATCAGGCAATAAGAATTGAAGGAAACAACCCTTGATGGTGAAATTGGAAACCACAAGGAAGAGAATGGTGTACTTGTCACAGAAAAGCATGTTGAAGATGGGAAGAAACAGAAACAAACTTAGATGTGGAGACCTGAATGGAAGGAGCAAGTACAGCAAAAACTCACAAATGTAAGGTCAGTTTTACATTTGCCACTTTGGAAAATCAGAATTAAATTCATGTCTTAGGAATTTTAGGATAAAACAAACAGGCATTCTTCTATCTTCTTAAGAGTATTGTGAGCATTACAGTAATTCAATTTCTAGGTATATACACTAAAGAATTGAAAGCAGAGATTTGAACAGATATTTGTGCACCCATGTTCATAGCAGCATTATTCACAATAGCCAAAAGGTGAAAGCAACCCAAGTGTCCATTGATAGATGATTGGATAAATAAAGTGTGGTACATACATGCAGTGGGATATAACCCAGTCTTAAAAGGGAGGAAATGCTGATACATGCTAAAACATGGATGAACCCTGAGGACATATACTGAGTAAAATAAGTCAGTCACAAAATGATAAATACTGTATGATTCCATGTAATCATAATTATATTCCATGTAATAAATACTGTATAATTCCATGTACTCAAGGTAATCAAAATTCGTAGAGATAGAAAATACAGTGGTGGTTGCCAAGGTCCAGGGAAAGGGGGAATGGGAAGGTAGCAGTGTTTAGTAGATACGGAGTCTCAGTTTGGGAAGATTAAAAACTTCTAGAGATGGATGATGGTGATGGCTGCACAGTAATATGAATGTACTTAATGCCACTAAACTGTATACTTAAAAATGGTTAAGATGGCAAATTTTGCATTATGTATATTTTACCATAATGAAAACAAGTGGAGGGCTCAAAAAATATATACATTTCGTAAAATTACGGTAATCTCCTGACAACCACAGTTTTTGGACCACTAGAGTTCATTAACAGTGATTTAAATTTTTACAACAATTTGAAAAATCTGAGATGTTTCACAAATACAACACTTAGTTTAGTCCCTTATAGTTATTCCTAAAGTTGTTTATTAAAATTACTTATTAAACTCCATAAACATACAAAATACAGATGTCCGGGCCCTGCCCCAGACCCATTGAATCATACTCTCCGGGGATGGATGCCAAACATTCACATCTTAACAGGTGCTTGAGTGCCTCCCACACCCAAATTACTCTTCCCTCTTTAGATCTGGGATTAGGCCTTTTGGGGATCATGCAGAGAGAAAAGATCTTTTAAATTGTATCCTTTCAGCAAATGTATGGGAGACTTGTCTGGGGAAATACTACTTCTTAATCATCTTGATAATTTATAATTATATAAGCATTTTATAAAAGGGAATAAGGGAGCACCAGTAATAAAAGATGTAATTATTGCCCTCTTTGGTGAGTGGAAGTTTAGTGTCACGTATTTGATTTAGAAAAATAAAGAAATGTGACAGTCCTACCATGTCAAGTGTTGTAGAGGTATATATATGTCTGTGTGTGTGTGAAATATATATTATATATATTACTATTTCTTTTTTCAATTGCCTTTCATTTAAAAAAATTTTATTTTACTTTAAGTTCTGGGATACATGTGCAGAATGTGCAGGTTTATTGCATAGGTATATGTGTGCCATGGTGGTTTGCTGCACATATCAACCTGTCATCTAGGTTTTAAGCCTCACATGCATTAAGCGTTTGTCCTGATGCTCTCCCTCTTCATCCCTCCCATGACAGGCCCCAGTGTGTGTTGCTCCCCTCCCTGTGTCCATGTGTTCTCACTGTTCAACTCCCACTTATGAGTGAGAACATGTGGTGTTTGGGTTTCTGTTCCTCTGTTAGTTTGCTGAGGATGATGGCTTCCAGCTTTACCCATGTCCCTGCAAAGGACATGATCTCATTCCTTTTTATGACTGCATAGTATTCCATGGTGTATATGTGCCACATTTTCTTTATCCAGTCTATCACTGATGGGCATTTGGGTTGGTTCCATGTCTTTGCTATTGTAAATAGTGCTGCAATAAACATACATGTGAATGTATCTTTATAGTAGAATGATTTGTATTCCTTTTGGTATATACCCAGTAATGGGATTGCTGGGTCAAGTGGTATTTCTGGTTCTAGATCCTTGAGGAATCACAACACTGTCTTCCACAGTGGTTGAACTAATTCACATTCCCACCAACAGTGTAAAAGTGTTCCTATTTTTCCACAGCCTCACCAACATCTGTTGTTTCTTGACATTTTAATAATCGCCATTCTGACTGATATGAGATGGTATCTCATTGTGGTTTTGATTTGCATTTCTCTAACCATCAGTGATGTTGACCTTTTTTTCATATGTTTGTTGGCTGCATAAATATCTGCTTTTGAGAAGCGTCTGCTCATATCCTTTGCCCACTTTTTGATGGGATTTTTTTTTCTTGTAAATTTGTTTAAGTTCCTTGTAGATTCAGGGTATTAGACCTTTGTCAGATGGGTAGATTGCAAATATTTTCTCCCATTCTGTAGGTTGCCTGCTTACTCTGATGATAGTTTCTCTTGCTGTGCAGGAGCTCTTTAGTTTAATTCGATCTCATTTGTCAATTTTAGCTTTCGCTGGAATTGCTTTTGGCATTTTTGTGATGAAATCTTTACCCATGTCTATGTCCTGAATAGTATTGCATAGGTTTTCATCTAAGGATTTTATGGTTTTGGATTTTACATTTAAGTCTTCAATCCATCTTGAGTTAATTTTTGTATAATGTGTGAGGAAGGGGAGTCCAGTTTCAGTTTTCTGCATATGGCTAGCCAGTTTTCCCAGCACCATTTATGAAATAGGGAATCCTTTCCCCATTGCTTGTTTACATCAGATGGCTGTACATGTGTAGTGTTATTTATGAGGTCTCTGTTCTGTTCCATTGGTTTATATGTTTGTTTTGGTACTAGTACCATGCTGTTTTGGTTACTGTAGTCTTATAGTATAGTTTGAAGTCAGGTAGCATGATGCCTCCAGTTTTGTTCTTTCTGCTTAGGATTGTCTTGACTATATGGGCTCTGCTTTGGTTCTATATGAAATTTAAAGTAGTTTTTTCTAATTCTCTGAAGGTGGTCAATGGTAGTTTAATAAGAATAGCATTGAATCTATAAATTACTTTGGGCAGTATGGCCATTTTCATGATATTGATTCTTCCTATCCATGAAGATGGATTTTTTTTTTTTTCCATTTGTTTGTGTCCTCTCTTATTTCCTTGAGCAGTGGTTTGTAGTTCTACTTGAAGAGGTCCTTCACTTCCCTTGTTAGGTGTATTCCCAGGAATTTTACTCATTTTGTAGCAATTGTGAACAGGAGTTCATTCATGATTTGGCTCTGTCCTTGTCTATTGTTGGTGTATAGAAATGCTTGTGATTTTTGCACATTGATTTTGTATCCTGAGACTTTGCTGAAGTTACCCATCAGCTTAACGAGTTTTGGGGCTGAGATGACGGGGTTTTCTAAATATAGAATCATGTCATCTGCAAACAGAGACAATTTGACTTCCTTTCTTCCTATCTGAATACACTTTATTTCTTTCTCTTGCCTGATTGCCCTGGCCAGAACTTCCAATACTATGTTGAAAAGGAGGTTGAGAGAGGGTGTCCTTGTCTTGTACTGGTTCTCAAAGGGAATGGTTCCAGCTTTTGCCTATTTGGTATGATATTGGCTGTGGTTTGTCATAAATAGCTCTTATTATTTTGAGATATATTCCATCAATACCTAGTTTATTGAGAGTTTTTAACATGAAGGGATGTTGAATTTTATTGAAGGCCATTTCTGCATCTGTTGAGATAATCATGTAGTTTTTATCACTGGTTCTGTTTATGTGATGGATTACGTTTATTGATTTGTATATCTGAACCAGCCTTGCATCCCAGGGATGAAGCTGACTGAATCGTGGTGGATAAGCTTTTTGATGTGCTGCTGGATTCAGTTTTTCATTATTTTATTGAGGATTTTTTGCACTGATGTTCATCAGGGATATTGGCCTGAAGTTTCTTTTTTTGTTGGGTCTCTGCCAGGTTTTGGTAACAGGATGATGCCAGCCTCATAAAATGAGTTAGGGATGAGTCCTCCTTTTCAATTGTTAATAGTGTCGGTAGAAATGGTACCAGTTCCTCTTTTTACCTTTGGTAGAATTCAGCTGTGAATCGGTCTGCTCCCAAGCTGTTTTTGTTTGGTGGGCTATTAATTACTGCCTCAATTTCAGAACTTGTTATTGGCCTATTCAGGGATTCAACTTCTTCCTGGTTCAGTCATGGGAGGGTTTACGTGTCTGGGAATTTATCCATTTCTTCTAGATTTCCTAGTTTATTTGTGTAGAAGTGTTTATAGTATTCTCTGATGGTAATTTGTATTTATGTGGGGTCAGTGGTGATACCCCTTTATGATTTTTTATTGTGTCTATTTGATTCTTCTCTTTTTTCTTCTTTGTTAGTCTAGTTAGTGGTCTATCTATTTTGCTAATTTTTTCAAAAAGCGGCTCCTGGATTCATTGGTTTTTTGAAGGGTTTTTTGTGTTTTCTCTCCTTCAGTTCTGCTCTGATCTTAGTTATTTCTTGTCTTCTGCCAGCTTTTGGATTTGTTTGCTCTTGCTTCTCTAGTTCTTTCAACTGTGATGTTAGGATGTCAGTTTTACATCTTTCTAGCTTTCTGATGTGGGCATGTAGTGCTATAAATTTCTTTCTTAACACTGCTTTAGCTGTGTCCCAGAGATTCTGGCATGTTGTCTCTTTATTCTCATTGGTTTCAAAGAACTTCCTGATTTCTGCCTTAATTTCATTATTTACCCACGAGTCATTCAGGAGCAGGTTGTTCAATTTCCATGTAGTTGTGTGGTTTTGAGTGAGGTTCTTAACAGGTCTGTTTGAGTGAGGTTCTCTCACTGTTTTGATTTCAGTATTTTCGCATTTGCTGAGGAGTGCTTTCCTTCCAATTATGTGGTCGATTTTAGACGAAGTGCCATGTGGTACTGAGAAGAATGTATATTCTGTTGATTTAGGGTGGAGAGTTCCATAGCTATCTCTCAGGACCACTTGATCCAGAGTTGAGATCAAGTCCTGAATATCCTTGTTAGTTTTCTGTCTCGTTGATATGTCTAATATTGGTGGTGGGGTGTTAAAGTCTCCCACTGTTATTGTGTGGGAGTCTAAGTCTCTTTGTAGGTCTCTGAGAACTTATTTTATGAAGCTGGGTGTTCCTGTATTGTGTGTATATATATTTAGGATGGTTAGCTCTTCCTGTTACAGTGATCCCTTTACCATTATGTAATGCCCTTCTTTGTCTTTTTTGATCTTTGTTGGTTTAAAGACTGTTTTATCAGAGACTAGGATTGCAAACCCTGCTTTTTTTTTCTTTTCATTTACTTGGTAAATTTTCCTCCATTTCTTTGTTTTGAGCCTATGTATGTCTTTGTATGTGAGATGGGTTTCTTGAATACAGCACACCAATGGGTCTTGATTCTTTATCCAATTTACCAGTCTGTGTCTTTTAACTGGGCCAGTTAGCCATTTATTTCAAGGTTAATATTGTCCTGTCCTCATGATGCTAGCTGGTTATTTCACACACTAGTTGCTGCAGTTTCTTCATGGTGTCATTGGGATTTATATGTTAGTGTGTTTTTGCAATGGCTAGTACAAGTTTTTCCTTTCTGTGTTCAGTGCTTCCTTCAGGAGCTCTTGCAAGGCAGGCCTGGTGGTGACAAAATCACTCAGCCTTTGCTTGTCTGAAAATAATTTTATTTCTCCTTTGCTTGTGAAGCTTGGTTTGGCTGGATAGGAAATTCTGGGTTGAAAATTCTTTTATTTAAGAATGTTGAATATTGGCCCTCAATCTATTCTGGCTTCTAGGGTTTCTGCTGAGAGATCCGTGTTAGTGTTATGGGCTTCCCTTTGTAGGTGACCTGGCCTTTCTCTCTAGCTTCCCTTAACATATTTTCTTTCATTTTGACTTTGGAGAATCTGATGACTATGTGTCTTGGGGTTGATCTTCTCGTGGAGTATCTTAGTGGTATTCTCTGTTTTTCCTGAAATTGAATGTTGGCCTGTCTTGCTAGGTTGCAGAAGTTCTCCTGGATAATATTCTGAAGTGTGTTTTCCAACTTGGTTCCATTGTCTCCATCTCTTTCAGGTGTTCCAATCAATCATAGGTTCAGTCTTTTTACATAGTCCCATATTTCTTAGAGATTTTGTTTGTTCCTTTTCATTCTTTTGTCTCTAATCTTGTCTGCCTGTCTTATTTCAGCAGATCGTCTTCAATCTCTGATATTCTTTCTTCCACATGATTGATTTGGCTATTGATACTGGTGTATGTTTCATAAAGTTCTCATGCTGTTTTTTTTCAGCTCCATCAGGTCATTTATGTTCCTCTCTAAACTGGTTATTCTAGTTAGCAGCTCCTGTAACCTTTTATCAGGTTCTTAGCTTCTTTCTTTGGGTTAAAACATGTTCCTTTACCTCAGTGAAGTTTGTTATTAGCCACCTTCTGAAGTCTACTTCTGTCAATTCACCCATCTCATCCTCTATGCAGGTCTGCACTCTTGCTGGAGAGGTATTGCGATCATTTGAAGGAGAAGAGGCACTCCGGCCTTTGGGGTTTTCAGCGTTTTTTTCATTGATTTTTTTTTTTTTTGACAGACTCTCTCACTCTGTTGCCCAGGCTGGAGTGCAGTGGCATGATCTTGGTTCACTGCAACCTTCACCTTCCAGGTTCAAGTGATTCTCCTGCCTCAGCCTCCTGAGTAGCTGGGATTACAGGCATGCACCACTATGCCTGACTAATTGTTTTGTATTTTTAGTAGAGATAGGGTTTCGCCATATTGGCCAGGCTGGTCTTGGACTCCTGACCTCAGGTGATCCACCCATGTCGGCCTCCCAAAGTGCTGGGATTATACGTGTGAGCCACCATGCCTGGCCTCATTGATTCTTTCTCATCTTCATGAGTTTGTCGAGTTTCAATCTTTTAGGCTGCTGACCCTTGGATGAGGTTTTTGTGGGAACATTTTTTTTGTTGATGCTGTTGTTTTGCTTTCTGTTTGTTTGTTTTTCTTCCAATAGTCAGGTCCCTCTTCTGTAGGGCTGCTGAGGGTTCATTTCAGGCCCTATTCATCTGGTTCACTTCTGTGCCTGGAGATGTCACTTGAGGAGGCTGGAGAACAGCAAAGATGGGTGCCTGTTCCTTACTCTGGGATCTCTGACCTCAAGGGGCACTGACCTGATTCTAGTAGGAAAGTAGGAATGCTCCTATACAGGGTGTCTGACAACCCTTGTGGGAAGGTATCACTCAGTTGGGTGGCATGAGATGCAGAACCCAATTAATGAAGCACTTTGGCTGTCCCTTGGTGGAGGGGGTGTGCTGCCCTGTTGGGGAAACCCACTCATTTGGGCTTCCTGTATTCCTCAGATCTAGCAAGAGGAAACACTAAGTCTGCTGGTCGGCAGAAACTATGGCCACCCCTCCTGCTAGGGGCTTAGGCCCAGGGAGATCAGGGTTCTGTCCATGAACCCCTGGCTGGAGTTGTTGGAGTTCCTGCAGTGAGGCCCCACCCAATGAGGAGGGATGGGTCAGGGTCAGGATGAAGAGGCTCTCTGGCTGCAGTCTGCCACAGCCTGTGTGTTGGGTTGTGGGGGATACCTCTTGGGACCAAGCCGTCTAGCCTCCCTGGCTCCAGCAGGGGAAAAGCATGACCTGCAGCTATGGAGATGGCTGCTGCCCTTCCCTTGCCCTGAGAGCTTAGTGTGTTAGGCAGCTAGGAGTCCCATTGTTGGCTGCCGCCCCTCCCCCAAGGGGCTCAAATGGCTTAGACAGCAGGCAGCCACAGCTGTGGTGCTGGCCACCCCTTCCCCAATAACTCTGCAGGCTTAGGCAGATTCTAGCTGAGTGGCTGTTGAGAATCTGTGTGGCTTCCTGGTTGGGACCCTAGGCCTGGGTGGTGTGGGCTCATGAGTGGGCTCTTCCGTTGCAGAGTTCCATGGGAAAAGCATGGTTTCCCAGGCTGAGTAGCATGCTCACTCACCGCCTTCTTGGCTGGTGGGTGGGGGCTCCCCGACCCTTGTGGGTTTCAAGTAGGCCACAGAACCACACTGCTCTTCCTTCCTCTTGGTGGATCATGCCAGCCGCCTAGTCAGTGCTGATGACAGAACCTGGATACCTGGGTTGCCAACGCAGGATTCTCAGGCCGTTTTGTTTCTTTTCGATGGGAGCCTCCGATTGTGGCTGCTTCTAGTCAGCCATCTTGGGCCCGCCCCCCAGTTGCCTTTCCAGACCTGTGTAGGGCAGAGCCTTTGGGTTTATATGTAGAAAGAATGCAAATGGAAAACATTAAATTTCAAGCCAGTACATAATGGTTCTCAATCCTTTTAACTGGATGCCCCAACAGATCACAGAACAGAAACAGGGGTTCTACAACAAATGTGAAAGGTGCTCTGGTAGAGAACTTCCTGCCAGAACAAGTTTTCAATGACAAATATGATCTGTTTTGGACAAGATGCCTTCTAGGCTTTTATTTACTCTGCTTTTAAGTATTATATACATTTAATCCTTAATTTTTTGTTCCTGTCAAACCTTTTATTTTCCACGAAAAAGTATTGTCAGCCAACCATTCTGCCAGCCCCAGAACTTTCACATGCAACTTTTTCCCCCTCTGCTTGGCAAGGAATCACTGTAGTTATTTCAGGCATGAAAATAGGCATTTGTACGGTTACTTTTCATTACCTGAGGAAAAACTGAACAAGTAACTGGAAGCATTTTAATAAGTGTGGCAGGGCAAGGTATTAATAATTTACAGGAGTAACTTCCCTGTACACAATCCCTTCCTCACCCCATTGGAGTAGTCTTATTAGAAAAAAGAAAAAATAATAAGAGCTGATTATTCCCATGGAAGATTGTCCTGAGGGCATTTGTAAAGGGAAAACTTTGAAGCTGCAGTCTTGGCACCTGTAGTTGAGAAGCTGTCCCACTGAAGGGACCTGGGATAGACCCATCTCTGATTCTCTATGGGCTGCTGTGTTACCAGTTCTCAAAATGGGGGAAGAGAATTGTGCTCAGGCCGAATGCTGCACTCAAATGAGGAAAGGTAAGATGGCAACCACAATGGAATAAGAACCTGCCCTCCCCCACCCTTTTTCTCTGGACCTTGTCAGCCGTAAGATCCTTGTAAAGTCCCTCCCTTGAAGAGAGTGGGAGTAAGTATGTACCAATGACAGATATTGATCAGTTACTTTCCTACCTAGGTGAGCAAGGGCTCAGATTCCAGAGTAATTTGATACTGAAAACTAAATTGAACAATTCTAGCACCTTGTGTTATGCAGCAATTTATTCATGTTACAGATGATGGATATTACTTACCATTTTTTAATAACATTGATTTTCACAAGGCCTATTATTTGGGGGGGTTTTGTAGGGGGGCTTGATTTTTCCTACAGGAAGATGAGTTTTTCCCTGGATCAAGTGTGGGAGAAAGAGGGGAAGACTGTGGAACTGGTTCTGAGCAAAAGTGTAAGTTACACTATTATGGAAAAGATCTATGCACATTTTGGAACTCCAGGGTTTTCCAGCATTATTGAGTTTATACAAATTCTGTTTTTAAGGCTGAATTAGCAGCTATCAGAATCCATTACACTTTTTTTGTTTTGTTTTTCTTTTTCTTTTTTTTCTATAATGGGATAGGCTTGCTGGTGAGGGAATGTGTGAAAATACCAGTGGGGGAGCAGATTTTTCTAACTGATTAGAATGTGTGGAGCTGCTGCAATGATTTCCTCTGTGTTTCCTTTGGCTACAGATAATACCACAAAGCTAACTCAGTGACGCACATGACCAGCTGATAACAGCTGACACATGTGAATTGTAAGCCAAGTGTGTATTATCAGAAAGTGAGTTAAAAACCCATAAAACTCCCTGCTGTCTGACTTGAAAACATTCCTCTTGAAATTTTAATGACATGGTAGGTAATATTTTTAATTTTGCATGCTAAAACACTTCCAGTGAAATCTGAGAGTAAAAGCATGTCCCTTTAATCAATATGAGCTAGATATACAACCTAAGTATTAATATATTCCTGTAATAGCAGGATTCCCGAGAATTGCATAAAATTGGTATCATTCATTAGGATGTACAACTAAACATTGGACAATCTTGATTTGCCTTTTAAAATTTAATTTTAATATTTTAATCAAACATTGACAAAGTTAAAAAAACTCTAACTGTACCATAGCTTTAAAAAGAAAACCAGCAGTCCTCTGCGAAAACCCTTCCCATCACAGATTCCTGTTCCCTGGAGATACTTTCAGTTATTGTAGTTGTTATGTTTATTTTTTACTGTAATATTTTAAAATAATCTTATACTATTATTTCTTCAATTTTAATTTGTAAAAATTATCTAATGACTTCATATTACAGAAGGTATGAATTTTGGTCTCTTCTACTGCCCACTTCTCTGTTCACACTTTTCCTTTTCCTATCCTTCCAATGTGGCTTTTGATGAAATCAGTTTGGTACATTTTTCTCGGTTAAATTCCCTGCTTATTATGATTATTCAAACATAATTCACCACTGAGTCATAGTGAATTATGATCCTATTTCTTTCTTGCACAGCTTTTCATTTTTCATACTAATTGCTGTTTGTGAAGTTTAGTCTTTTATGCAGCCATCATTAATTTATTCCCAGACTTCCCACCGGACTTCAGATCTTCTGTCATCTCTCAATATGTTAAAATACACCTAAAAGTTAAATTAAAAAATACCTAATAAGTGCTAGGCTCAATACCTGTGTGACAAAATAATCTGCACATCAAACCCCTATGACACAAGTTTAGCTGCATAACAAACCTGCACATGTACCCCTGAACTTAAAGGTTAACGAAAAAAAAAAAAAAAAAATCCACCAAATGTGGGCCATGAAGATGCGCAGCCCAGATCTCCTTAGACAGTCTGCTCCAGGACACATGGAAATTGCCTTCAGTTCCTGCTCCTACAAATGCTTAGAACACGCTTCCCCTAGGTTGTTCTCAGCCAATGACTGAGCATGGGTAGGGTATTAGGGTCTAGTCCTGTTCTAGTACCAATGAACAAGCTTTCTGTGGGACTCCGCTCTCCACCGGCCTGGCTGCAACTTTCTTAGAACTGTGCTGTGATCTGGGGCTTTTCTACCCAATCCTCCCTTCCCTCTCCTTTCGAAAGGTCATATCTGCAAACAGTTATCCCTGCCTAATCCTGGTCTTTATCCCCCTTTATCCTGGTCTAATCCCCCCTTTATCCTTCACAGGCATTCCTCTCAGTAAATTTCTTGCACATCCAATCTCATCTTGGCACCTGCTTCTCAAAAAGGGGCACTGAGAGGGGTCTGAGAAAGCAGGCACTAAGATGGGCATGTGGATTGGCTTGCTCTTTGCCCAGATAGTGCTGAGGAGGACTCCATCCTGAGAGTAATATGGGGTCAATGGAACCTGGTACACAGTTGGAGGCTCAATCACTTAAGATTTCACTTGTGGTGATTTGGGAAAACAGACAGCCAGAGGGCTGACGATTGCTAAGTTATATTGATGTCCTACAAAGGATAATGAAAAACGGAGAGAGGTTAACAAATAGTGAAAGGCTAAATGTAAGTGCCAGAGGGATTGTTGGTAGTTCACAAATAGGTCCTTATCTTCCACAGTGGAAGAACATACACAGCTGAGAAGCAGACACGGGATTTTATAGTTTTTTTTGTTGTTGTTATTATATTATCTTGGTTTTTTTTTTAATTATACTTTAAGTTCTAGGGTACATGTGGATAATTTGCAGGTTTGTTACATATGTATACCTGTGCCATGTTGGCGTGCTGCACCCATCAACTCATCAGCACCCATCAACTCGTCATTTACATCAGGTATAACTCCCAATGCAATCCCTCCCCCCTCCCCCCTCCCCATGATAGGCCCCGGTGTGTGATGTTCCCCTTCCTGAGTCCAAGTGATCTCATTGTTCAGTTCCCACCTATGAGTGAGAACATGCGGTGTTTGGTTTTCTGTTCTTGTGATAGTTTGCTAAGAATGATGGTTTCCAGCTGCATCCATGTCCCTACAAAGGACACAAACTCATCCTTTTTTATGGCTGCATAGTATTCCATGGTGTATATGTGCCACATTTTCTTAATCCAGTCTGTCACTGATGGACATTAGGGTTGATTCCAAGTCTTTGCTATTGTGAATAGTGCTGCAGTAAACATACGTGTGCATGTGTCTTTATAGCAGCATGATTTATAATCCTTTGGGTATATACCCAGTAATGGGATGGCTGGGTCATATGGTACTTCTAGTTCTAGATCCTTGAGGAATCGCCATACTGTTTTCCATAATGGTTGAACTAGTTTACAATCCCACCAACAGTGTAAAAGTGTTCCTATTTCTCCACATCCTCTCCAGCACCTGTTGTTTCCTGACTTTTCAATGATCGCCATTCTAACTGGTGTGAGATGGTATCTCATTGTGGTTTTGATTTGCATTTCTCTGATGGCCAGTGATGATGAACATTTTTTCATGTGTCTGTTGGCTGTATGAATGTCTTCTTTTGAGAAATGTCTGTTCATATCCTTTGCCCACTTCTTGATGGGGTTGTTTGTTTTTTTCTTGTAAATTTGTTTGAGTTCTTTGTAGGTTCTGGATATTAGCCCTTTGTCAGATGAGTAGATTGCAAAAATTTTCTCCCATTCTGTAGGTTGCCTGTTCACTCTGATGGTAGTTTCTTTTGCTGTGCAGAAGCTCTTTAGTTTAATGAGATCCCATTTGTCAATTTTGGCTTTTGCTGCCGTTGCTTTTGCTGTTTTATTTTATTTTATTTATTATTTTTTTAAATTTATTTATTATTATTATACTTTAAGTTGTAGGGTACATGTGCATAACGTGCAGGTTTGTTACATATGTATACTTGTGCCATGTTGGTATGCTGCACCCATCAACTCGTCATTTACATCAGGTATAACTCCCAATGCAATCCCTCCCCTCTCCCCCCTCCCCATGATATGCCCCGGTGTGTGATGTTCCCCTTCCTGAGTCCAAGTGATCTCATTGTTCAGTTCCCACCTATGAGTGAGAACATGCGGTGTTTGGTTTTCTGTTCTTGTGATAGTTTGCTAAGAATGATGATTTCCAGCTGCATCCATGTCCCTACAAAGGACACAAACTCATCCATTTTTATGGCTGCATAGTATTCCATGGTGTATATGTGCCACATTTTCTTAATCCAATCTGTCACTGATGGACATTTGGGTTGATTCCAAGTCTTTGCTATTGTGAATAGTGCTGCAATAAACATACGTGTGCATGTGTCTTTATAGCAGCATAATTTTTTTTTAAATTAATTTATTACTATTATACTTCAAGTGGTAGGGTACATGTGCATAACGTGCAGGTTTGTTACATATGTATACTTGTGCCATGTTGGTGTGCTGCACCCATCAACTTGTCATTTACATCAGGTATAACTCCCAATGCAATCCCTCCCCCCTCCCCCCTCCCCATGACAGGCCCCTGTGTGTCATGTTCCCCTTCCTGAGTCCAAGTGATCTCATTGTTCAGTACCCACCTGTGAGTGAGAACATGCGGTGTTTGGTTTCTGTTCTTGTGATAGTTTGCTAAGAATGATGGTTTCCAGCTGCATCCATGTCCCTACAAAGGACACAAACTCATCCTTTTTGATGGCTGCATAGTATTCCATGGTGTATATGTGCCACATTTTCTTAATCCAATCTATAGCAGCATAATTTATAATCCTTTGGGTATATACCCAGTAATGGGATGGCTGGGTCATATGGTACATCAAGTTCTAGATCCTTGAGGAATCGCCATACTGTTTTCCATAATGGTTGAACTAGTTTACAATCCCACCAACAGTGTAAAAGTGTTCCTATTTCTCCACATCCTCTCCAGCACCTGTTGTTTCCTGACTTTTTGATGATCGCCATTCTAACTGGTGTGAGATGGTATCTCATTGTGGTTTTGATTTGCATTTCTCTGATGGCCAGTGATGATGAGCATTTTTTCATGTGTCTGTTGGCTGTATGAATGTCTTCTTTTGAGAAATGTCTGTTCATATCCTTTGCCCACTTTTTGATGGGGTTGTTTGTTTTTTTCTTGTAAATTTGTTTGAGTTCTTTGTAGGTTCTGGATATTAGCCCTTTGTCAGATGAGTAGATTGCAAAAATTTTCTCCCATTCTGTAGGTTGCCTGTTCACTCTGATGGTAGTTTCTTTTGCTGTGCAGAAGCTCTTTAGTTTAATGAGATCCCATTTGTCAATTTTGGCTTTTGCTGCCGTTGCTTTTGGTGTTTTAGACATGAAGTCTTTGCCCATGCCTATGTCCTGAATGGTACTACCTAGGTTTTCCTCTAGGATTTTTATGGTATTAGGTCTAACATTTAAGTCTCTAATCCATCTTGAATTAATTTTTGTATAAGGAGTAAGGAAAGGATCCAGTTTCAGCTTTCTACTTATGGCTAGCCAATTTTCCCAGCACCATTTATTAAATAGGGAATCCTTTCCCCATTTCTTGTTTCTCTCAGGTTTGTCAAAGATCAGATGGCTGTAGATGTGTGGTATTATTTCTGAGGACTCTGTTCTGTTCCATTGGTCTATATCTCTGTTTTGGTACCAGTACCATGCTGTTTTGGTTACTGTAGCCTTGTAGTATAGTTTGAAGTCAGGTAGCGTGATGCCTCCAGCTTTGTTCTTTTGACTTAGGATTGCCTTGGATATATGGGCTCTTTTTTTGTTCCATATGAACTTTAAAGCAGTTTTTTCCAATTCTGTGAAGAAACTCATTGGTAGCTTGATGGGGATGGCATTGAATCTATAAATTACCTTGGGTGGTATGGCCATTTTCACGATATTGATTCTTCCTATCCATGAGCATAGTATGTTCTTCCATTTGTTTGTGTCCTCTTTGATTTCACTGAGCAGTGGTTTGTAGTTCTCCTTGAAGAGGTCCTTTACATCCCTTGTAAGTTGGATTCCTAGGTATTTTATTCTCTTTGAAGCAATTGTGAATGGAAGTTCATTCCTGATTTGGCTCTCTGTTTGTCTGTTACTGGTGTATAAGAATGCTTGTGATTTTTGCACATTAATTTTGTATCCTGAGACTTTGCTGAAGTTGCTTATCAGCTTAAGGAGATTTTGGGCTGAGACAATGGGGTTTTCTAAATATACAATCATGTCATCTGCAAACAGGGACAATTTGACTTCTTCTTTTCCTAACTGAATACCCTTGATTTCTTTCCCTTGCCTAATTGCCCTAGCCAGAACTTCCAACACTATGTTGAATAGGAGTGGTGAGAGAGGGCATCCCTGTCTTGTGCCAGTTTTCAAAGGGAATTTTTCCAGTTTTTGCCCATTCAGTATGATATTGGCTGTGGGTTTGTCATAAATAGCTCTTATTATTTTGAGGTACGTTCCATCAATACCAAATTTATTGAGCGTTTTTAGCATGAAGGGCTGTTGAATTTTGTCAAAAGCCTTTTCTGCATCTATTGAGATAATCATGTGGTTCTTGTCTTTGGTTCTGTTTATATGCTGGATTATGTTCATTGATTTGCGAATGTTGAACCAGCCTTGCATCCCAGGGATGAAGCCCACTTGATCATGGTGGATAAGCTTTTTGATGTGTTGCTGAATCCGGTTTGCCAGTATTTTATTGAGGATTTTTGCATCGATGTTCATCAGAGATATTGGTCTAAAATTCTTTTTTTGTGTGTGTGTCTCTGCCAGGCTTTGGTATCAGGATGATGTTGGCCTCATAAAATGAGTTAGGGAGGATTCCCTCTTTTTCTATTGATTGGAATAGTTTCAGAAGGAATGGTACCAACTCCTCCTTGTACCTCTGGTAGAATTCAGCTGTGAATCCATCTGGTCCTGGACTTTTTTTGGTTGGTAGGCTATTAATTATTGCCTCAATTTCAGAGCCTGCTATTGGTCTATTCAGGGATTCAACTTCTTCCTGGTTTAGTCTTGGAAGAGTGTAAGTGTCCAGGAAATTATCCATTTCTTCTAGATTTTCTAGTTTATTTGCGTAGAGGTGTTTATAGTATTCTCTGATGGTAGTTTGTATTTCTGTGGGGTCGGTGGTGATATCCCCTTTATCATTTTTAATTGCGTCGATTTGATTCCTCTATCTTTTCTTCTTTATTAGTCTTGCTAGTGGTCTGTCAATTTTGTTGATCTTTTCAAAAAACCAACTCCTGGATTCATTGATTTTTTGGAGAGTTTTTTGTGTCTCTATCTCCTTCAGTTCTGCTCTGATCTTAGTTATTTCTTCCCTTCTGCTAGCTTTCGAATGTGTTTGCTCTTGCTTCTCTAGTTCTTTTAATTGCGATGTTAGAGTGTCAAATTTAGATCTTTCCTGCTTTCTCTTGTGGGCATTTAGTGCTATAAATTTCCCTCTACACACTGCTTTAAATGTGTCCCAGAGATTCTGGTATGTTGTATCTTTGTTCTCATTGGTTTCAAAGAACATCTTTATTTCTGCCTTCATTTCATTATGTACCCAGTAGTCATTCAGGAGCAGGTTGTTCAGTTTCCACTTAGTTGAGCGGTTTTGATTGAGTTTCTTAGTCCTGAGTTCTAGTTTTATTGCACTGTGGTCTGAGAGACAGTTTGTTATAATTTCTGTTCTTGTACATTTGCTGAGGAGTGCTTTACTTCCAATTACGTGGTCGATTTTGGAGTAAGTACGATGTGGTGCTGAGAAGACTGTATATTCTGTTGATTTGGGGTGGAGAGTTCTATAGATGTCTATTAGGTCTGCTTGCTGCAGAGATGAGTTCAATTCCTGGATATCCTTGTTAACTTTCTGTCTCGTTGATCTGTCTAATGTTGACAGTGGGGTGTTGAAGTCTCCCATTATTATTGTATGGGAGTCTAAGTCTCTTTGTAAGTCTCTAAGGACTTGCTTTATGAATCTGGGTGCTGCTGTATTGGGTGCATATATATTTAGGATAGTTAGCTCTTCCTGTTGAATTGATCCCTTTAGCATTATGTAATGGCCTTCTTTGTCTCTTTTGATCTTTGATGGTTTAAAGTCTGTTTTATCAGAGACTAGTATTGCAACCCCCGCTTTTTTTTGTTCTCCATTTGCTTGGTAAATCTTCCTCCATCCCTTTATTTTGAGCCTATGTATGTCTCTGCGTGTGAGATGGGTCTCCTGAATACAGCAGACTGATGGGTCTTGACTCTTTATCCAGTTTGCCAGTCTGTGTCTTTTAATTGGAGCATTTAGTCCATTTACATTTAAGGTTAAGATTGTTATGTGTGAACTTGATCCTGCCATTATGATATTAACTGGTTATTTTGCTCGTTAGTTGATGCAGTTTCTTCCTAGCCTCGATGGTCTTTACATTTTGGCATGTTTTTGCAATGGCTGGTACCGGTTGTTCCTTTCCATGTTTAGTGCTTCCTTCAGGGTCTCTTGTAAGGCAGGCCTAGTGGTGACAAAATCTCTAAGCATTTGCTTATCTGTAAAGGATTTTATTTCTCCTTCACTTATGAAACTTAGTTTGGCTGGATATGAAATTCTGGGTTTAAAATTCTTTTCTTTAAGAATGTTGAATATTGGCCCCCACTCTCTTCTGGCTTGGAGAGTTTCTGCCGAGAGGTCTGCTGTTAGTCTGATGGGCTTCCCTTTGTGGGTAACCCGACCTTTCTCTCTGGCTGCCCTTAAGATTTTTTCCTTCATTTCAACTTTGGTGAATCTGGCAATTATGTGTCTTGGAGTTGCTCTTCTCGAGGAGTATCTTTGTGGCGTTCTCTGTATTTCCTGAATTTGAATGTTGGCCTGCCCTACTAGGTTGGGGAAGTTCTCCTGGATGATATCCTGAAGAGTGTTTTCCAACTTGGTTCCATTTTCCCCCTCACTTTCAGGCACCCCAATCAGACGTAGATTTGGTCTTTTTACATAATCCCATACTTCTTGCAGGCTTTGTTCATTTCTTTTTCTTCTTTTTTCTTTTGGTTTCTCTTCTCGCTTCATTTCATTCATTTGATCCTCAATCGCAGATACTCTTTCTTCCAGTTGATCGAGTCGGTTACTGAAGCTTGTGCATTTGTCACGTATTTCTCGTGTCATGGTTTTCATCTCTTTCATTTCGTTTATGGCCTTCTCTGCATTAATTACTCTAGCCATCAATTCTTCCACTTTTGTTTCAAGATTTTTAGTTTCTTTGCGCTGGGTACGTAATTCCTCCTTTAGCTCTGAGAAATTTGATGGACTGAAGCCTTCTTCTCTCATCTCGTCAAAGTCATTCTCCGTCCAGCTTTGATCCGTTGCTGGCGATGAGCTGCGCTCCTTTGCCGGGGGAGATGCGCTCTTATTTTTGGAATTTCCAGCTTTTCTGCCCTGCTTTTTCCCCATCTTTGTGGTTTTATCTGCCTCTGGTCTTTGATGATGGTGATGTACTGATGGGGTTTTGGTGTAGGTGTCCTTCCTGTTTGATAGTTTTCCTTCTAACAGTCAGGACCCTCAGCTGTAGGTCTGTTGGAGATTGCTTGAGGTCCACTCCAGACCCTGTTTGCCTGGGTATCAGCAGCAGAGGCTGCAGAAGATAGAATATTGCTGAACAGCGAGTGTACCTGTCTGATTCTTGCTTTGGAAGCTTCCTCTCAGGGGTGTACTCCACCCTGTGAGGTGTGGGGTGTCAGACTGCCCCTAGTGGGGGATGTCTCCCAGTTAGGCTACTCAGGGGTCAGGGACCCACTTGAGCAGGGAGTCTGTCCCTTCTCAGATCTCAACCTCCGTGTTGGGAGATCCACTGCTCTCTTCAAAGCTGTCAGACAGAGTCGTTTGCATCTGCAGAGGTTTCGGCTGCGTTAGTTATTGCCCTGTCCCCAGAGGTGGAGTCTACAGAGACAGGCAGGTTTCCTTGAGCTGCTGTGAGCTCCACCCAGTTCGAGCTTCCCAGCAGCTTTGTTTAGCTACTTAAGCCTCAGCAATGGCGGGCGCCCCTCCCCCAGGCTCGCTGCTGCCTTGCCGGTAGATCACAGACTGCTGCGCTAGCAATGAGGGAGGCTCTGTGGGTGTGGGACCCTCCCGGCCAGGTGTGGGATATGATCTCCTGGTGTGCCTGTTTGCTTAAAGTGCAGTATTGGGGTGGGAGTTACCCGATTTTCCAGGTGTTGTGTGTCTCAGTTCCCCTGGCTAGGAAAAGGGATTCCCTTCCCCCTTGCACTTCCCAGGTGAGGCAATGCCTCGCCCTGCTTCAGCTCTGGCTGGTCGGGCTGCAGCAGCTGACCAGCACCGATCGTCCGGCACTCCCCAGTGAGATGAACCAGTACCTCAGTTGAAAATGCAGAAATCACCGGTCTTCTGTGTTGCTCGCGCTGGGAGTTGGAGACTGGAGCTGTTCCTATTCGGCCATCTTGCTCCGCCCCGCTTTTGGTGTTTTAGAGATGAAGTCCTTGCCCATGCCTATGTCCTGAATGAGATTACCTAGGTTTTCTTCTAGGGTTTTAATGGTGTTAGCTCTAACATTTAAGTCTCTAATCCATCGTGAATTAATTTTCATATAAGGAGTAAGGAAAGGATCCAGTTTCAGCTTTCTACTTATGGCTAGCCAATTTTCTCAGCACCATTTATTAAATAGGGAATCCTTTCCCCATTTCTTGTTTCTCTCAGGTTTGTCAAAGATCAGATGGCTGTATATGTGTGGTATTATTTCTGAGGACTGTGTTCTGTTCCATTGGTCTATATCTCTGTTTTTGTACCAGTACCAAGCTGTTTAGGTTACTGTAGCCTTGTAGTATAGTTTGAAGTCAGGTAGCGTGATGCCTCCAGCTTTGTTCTTTTGACTTAGGATTGTCTTGGCAATGCGTGCTCTTTTTTGGTTCCATATGAACTTTAAAGCAGTTTTTTCCAATTCTGTGAAGAAACTCATTGGTAGCTTGATGGGGATGGCATTGAATCTATAAATTACCTTGGGCAGTATGGCCATTTTCACGATATTGATTCTTCCTATCCATAAGCATGGTATGTTCTTCCATTTGCACATTTGCTGAGGAGTGCTTTACTTCCATTTATGTGGTCAATTTTGGAATAAGTGTGATGTGGTGCTGAGAAGAATGTATATTCTGTTGATTTGGGGTGGAGAGTTCTGTAGATGTCTATTAGGTCTGCTTGTTGCAGAGATGAGTTCAATTCCTGGATATCCTTGTTTACTTTGTGTCTCGTTGATCTGTCTATTGTTGACAGTGGGGTGTTGAAGTTGAAGTCTCCCATTATTATTGTATGGGAGTCTAAGTCTCTTTGTAAGTCTCTAAGGACTTGCTTTATGAATCTGGGTGCTCCTGTATTGGGTGCATATATATTTAGGAGAGTCAGCTCTTCCTGTTGAATTGATCCATTTAGCATTATGTAATGGCCTTCTTTGTCTCTTTTGATCTTTGATGGTTTAAAGTCTGTTTTATCAGAGACTAGTATTGCAACCCCCGCTTTTTTTTGTTCTCCATTTGCTTGGTAAATCTTCCTCCATCCCTTTATTTTGAGCCTATGTATGTCTCTGCATGTGAGATGGGTCTCCTGAATACAGCAGACTGATGGGTCTTGACTCTTTATCCAGTTTGCCAGTCTGTGTCTTTTAATTGGAGCATTTAGTCCATTTACATTTAAGGTTAAGATTGTTATGTGTGAACTTGATCCTGCCATTATGATATTAACTGGTTATTTTGCTCGTTAGTTGATGCAGTTTCTTCCTAGCCTCGATGGTCTTTATATTTTGGCATGTTTTTGCAATGGCTGGTACCGGTTGTTCCTTTCCATGTTGAGTGCTTCCTTCAGGGTCTCTTTTAAGGCAGGCCTGGTGGTGACAAAATCTCTAAGCATTTGCTTATCTGTAAAGGATTTTATTTCTCCTTCACTTATGAAACTTAGTTTGGCTGGATATGAAATTCTGGGTTGAAAATTCTTTAAGAATGCTGAATATTGGCCCCCACTCTCTTCTGGCTTGGAGAGTTTCTGCCGAGAGATCTGCTGTTAGCCTGATGGGCTTCCCTTTGTGGGTAACCCGACCTTTCTCTCTGGCTGCCCTTAAGATTTTTTCCTTCATTTCAACTTTGGTGAATCTGGCAATTATGTGTCTTGGAGTTGCTCTTCTCGAGGAGTATCTTGTGGCGTTCTCTGTATTTCCTGAATTTGAATGTTGGCCTGCCCTACTAGGTTGGGGAAGTTCTCCTGGATGATATCCTGAAGAGTGTTTTCCAACTTGGTTCCATTTTCCCCCTCACTTTCAGGCACCCCAATCAGACGTAGATTTGGTCTTTTTACATAATCCCATACTTCTTGCAGGCTTTGTTCATTTCTTTTTCTTCTTTTTTCTTTAGGTTTCTCTTCTTGCTTCATTTCATTCATTTGATCCTCAATTGCTGATACTCTCTCTTCCAATTGATCGAGTCGGTTACTGAAGCTTGTGCATTTGTCATGTATTTCTCGTGTCATGGTTTTCATCTCTGTCCATTCGTTTATGGCCTTCTCTGCATTAATTATTCTAGTTATTAATTTTTCCACTTTTTTTTCAAGATTTTTAGTTTCTTTGCACTGGGTACGTAATTCCTCCTTTAGCTCTGAGAAGTTTGATGGACTGGAACCTTCTTCTCTCATCTCGTCAAAGTCATTCTCCGTCCAGCTTTAACCCATTGCTGGCGAAGAGCTGCGTTCCTTTGCAGGGGGCAATGCGCTCTTATTTTTTGAAATTCCAGCTTTTCTGCCCTGCTTTTTCCCCATCTTTGTGGTTTTATCTGCCTCTGGTCTTTGATGATGGTGATGTACTGATGGGGTTTGGTGTGGGTGTCCTTCCTGTTTGATAGTTTTCCTTCTAACAGTCAGGACCCTCAGCTGTAGGTCTGTTGGAGATTGCTTGAGGTCCACTCCAGACCCTGTTTGCCTGGGTATCAGCAGCAGAGGCTGCAGAAGATAGAATATTGCTGAACAGCGAGTGTACCTGTCTGATTCTTGCTTTGGAAGCTTCCTCTCAGGGGTGTACTCCACCGTGTGAGGCGTGGGGTGTCGGTCTGCCCCTAGGTGGGGATGTCTCCCAGTTAGGCTACTCAGGGGTCAGGGACCCACTTGAGCAGGTAGTCTATCCGTTCTCAGATCTCAGCCTCCGTGTTGGGAGATCCACTGCTCTCTTCAAAGCTGTCAGAGTCGTTTGCGTCTGCAGAGGTTTCAGCTGTTTTTTTTTTGTTGTTGTTGTTGTTGTTTAGCTGTGCCCTGTCCCCAGAGGTGAAGTCTACAGAGACAGGCAGGACTCCTTGAGCTGCTGTGAGCTCCACCCAGTTCGATCTTCCCAGGGCTTTGTTTATCTACTTAAGCCTCAGCAATGGCAGGCGCCCCTCCCCCACCCTCACTGCTGCCTTGCCCCGAGATTGCAGACTGCTGTGCTAGCAATTATGGAGGCTCCGTGGGCGTGGTACTCTGCTGGCCAGGTGTGGGATATAATCTCCTGGTGTGCCCGTTTGCTAAGATCCTTGGTAGAGTGCAGTATTGGGGTGGGAGTTACCCAATTTTCCAGGTGTTGTGTGTCTCAGTTCCCCTGGCTAGGAAAAGGGATTCCCTTCCCCCTTGCACTTCCCAGGTGAGTTGATGCCTCCCCCTGCTTCAGCTCTGGCTGGTCGGGCTGCAGCAGCTGAACAGCGCCGATTGTCAGGCACTCCCCAGTGAGATAAACCCAGTACCTCAGTTGAAAATGCAGAAATCACCTGTCTTCTGTGTCGCTCGCGCTGGGAGTTGGAGACTGGAGCTGTTCCCTTCGGTCATCTTGCTCCGCCCCCTCCTCGGGATTTTATAGTTAAAGTCACCAAGCCTCAGAAACATTTAAATGCTCAGACGAGGCAGGTTCTGGAACACTGACACATGCGAAGGAGACATCTAGGAGAATGTCCCTGAGGTTTTTTTTTTTTTTTTTTGAGACAGAGTCTCGCTCTGCAGCCCAGGCTGGAGTGCAGTGGTGTGATCTCGGCTCACTGCAAGCTCCGCCTCCTGGGTTTACACCCTTCTCCTGCCTCAGTCTCCCGAGTAGCTGGGACTACAGGTGCCCGCCACTACGCCTGGCTAATTTTGTGTATTTTTAGTAGAGACAGGGTTTCACCTTGTTAACCAGGATGGTCTCGATCTCCTGACCTCGTGATCGGCCCTCCTCGGCCTCCCAAAATGCTGGGATTACAGGCGTGAGCCACCGCACCCGGCCAAGGTTTATGACACTACAGACCCTGTGAACTCTCAGTGCTTATGGAGACATCTCCTTTTTCCACAGCAAGGACTAGTGCTTCCTCTTACTGGAAGATTTGGGAGAGGCCTCCTCTCAATCAGGCAAGTACTGCCTCAGGAATGCCTCCATTACTGAGGGTCAAATCCCAGTGCAGCTTCATGGGGAATGTGCTGGGCCTGGTAAGAAAAGAAAGAAACCATGTACTAAAGGAACAGCAGGAACTAGTTAGCATGAACTAGCAGAAGCCAGGGGAGTATATTAGTGATTGGATTTTGAGGAGGTGATATGGTTTGGCTCTGCGTCCCTGCCAAAATCTCATCTTGTAGCTCCCATAATTTCCACATGTTTTGGGACGGATCCGGCAGGAGACTATTGAATCATGGGGACGGGTCTTTCCCCTGCTGTTTTCCTGATACTGAATGGGTCTCACAAGAGCTGATGGTTTGAAAAACAGGAGTTTCTCTGCATAAGCTCTCTTTGCCTGCCACCATCCATGTAAGATGTGACTTGCTTCTTCTTGCCTTCCACCATGATTGTGAGGCCTTTCCAGCCACATGGAACTGTGAGTTCAATTAAACCTCTTTCTTTTGTAAATTGCCCAGTCTCAGGTATGTCTATATCAGTAGCATGCAAATGAACTAATACAAAAGTCTTGATCAAGGGGACCGAGAAATGAGATTGTGTAAGCAAAATTTATGGACTTGGGTGTACTTTCTTGGGACAATAGGGTCCTGGCAAGGACCCCAAGTGATGGAACAAACTTGTTGCCAGCATGGACTTTTGAAACCTGGAAAAAGCAATGGTCTGAATGAAGTGGAAATGCCAGACATCAGAAGAATTACAAAGGCTAACGGAATCTGGCAAGGAGTGAAGACTTTAAGTCAGATGCTAATGCCTACTAGAAAGCATACACCATGGAAGAGGCACTGAACAAGTAAACTGACAAAATAACTTGGTCATTTGGCATTATCCAGTCTACATGATTGGTCACTCTGGTACTAATGGGAAAGGAATAATAACATAGTGGTCATCATGGTGGCAGAGATGAAAGATACACATGGGCCCAACAGTGGGGACTTTTCCACTTACCAAGGTCAATCTGCCTGCTGCTGCCTCTGAACATCCAGTTTGTCGGTAATCATGATCAACACTGAGCCCTGATATGGCATTATTACTCTCGGAGAGCAAACAGCCACTTGGTGGCAAGCCAACCAAATCAGGTCTTTTATCTGGTAGATGGACCAGCAGTTTGTCCATTCTGGGATAGATACCTATTCTGGGTATGACTTCCTGTCCACTGAGATTCAGCGAACACCATTTTCTGGGAGCTTAAAGAATACTTGACTCACAGGCATGGAATCCTGCCCAGCATAGCATCGGCCAGGGGACTCACTTCACAGTGATGTAGGTGTAGGAGTAGGGCTATGACATGGGATTCACTGGTCATATCACCTACTGCATCATTTAGAAGCAGTTGCTCCACAGAGGGTTGGGGTGACTTTCTAAAGGCACAGCGAGAGTCCTAGTTAGGAGGCAATACTCTGCGAAGATGGGGTATCATTATTCAGGATGTAGTATATGCCTTAGATTGGAGAACTTCATATTGTATTGTGACTCCAGTAGGACAAATACATGGATCTGGGTACCAAGGAGGTGGAACCAGAAATAGCCCCATCCCAGTGATCCGCTGGGGGCCTTTGTACTTTCCATCCTGCAACTTTGGGCTCTGCATGATTGAAAGTCTGTACTAGTTTGGGTTCTCTAGAGAAACAGAACCAATAGGATATACACACACACATGCCCTTCATTCCTGAGGGCCAAATTCCAGTACAGCTTTATGGGGAATGTGCTGGGCCTGGTAAGACATATGTGTGTGCGTGTGTGTATATTTATGTATGATATATATGTCCTATATATTTAGAAGTGTATATATATACTTCTATACTTATATATACTACTTATATACTTATATATAATATATATGTCTATTTAGAAGTATGTATATGTCCTATATATTTAGAAGTAGATATTTTTATATATAATATATATGTTCTATATATTTAGTAGATATTTTTAATTATATATGTCCTATATATTTATACTTTATATATACATATTATATTAAATGTATATAAAGTATATGATATACTTTATATTGAATACATATATAAAGTATATGATATAAAGTATATGATATACTTCTTAATATATGGGACATATATTAAGAATATATATTTTTATATCTCTCTATATTTATATGTATACAGACATATCCTATATATATTCTTTTTTAATGTATTGTATAGATTAAGGACATATACAAATATATATGCTTTAGTAAGGTTTTTTTGGTTTAACTTTTAGATGTATTTTAACATACTGAGGGATGAGAGAAGATCTGAAGTCCTGTGGGAAGTTTGGGAATAAATTAGTGATGGCTGCATAGAAGAATAAACTTGACAAACAACAATTAGTATGAAAAATGAAAATATATAAATATATATGTAGTTAATCTATATAGGACATATATCCTTAATCTATATAGGACATATGTCCTTAATCTATATAGGACATATATATTAAGAATATATATCTATATATCTCTTACCTATCTATCTATATCTATCTATCTATCTAGGGATTGATTTATTATAAGAAATTGGGTTACAAAATTATGGAAGCTGAGAAGTCTCATGACCTGTAGTCAGTAAGCTGAAGACCCAGGAGATCCGGTATTAATGGTATAGTTTCAGTCCAAGTCTGAAGGCCTGAGAACCAGGAGAGCTGGGGGTACAAGTTCCAGTCTGAATGCCAGTGAATACTGACATTGCAGTCTAAAAATAGGCAGAGGGGCAAATTCTTCCTTACACTGCCTTTTATTCTACTTAGGCCACAAACAGATTGGGTGAGGCCCACCCACACTAGGGAGGGCAATCTGCTTTACTCAGTCTGTCAGTTCAAATGTTAATCTCATCCAGAAAGACCCTCGCAGACACACCCAGAATAATGTTTAACCATATATCTAGGCAAGGTGTGGACCAGTCAGGCTGATACATAAAATTAACCATCACAAAGTCTATGTCCCCAAAGGGAGTCATTCTTGCAAAGAGACACAGTAAAGGTCTCCCTGAATTATAAGCTATAGCTACTGCCAGACCACTTTGAATTTCCTGTGTCCAAGGACATGAAAGTGGGGATAGGAGGCACCATCTTGGCAGGGGTAGTTGGCAGGAGAAGGCAAGACTGCTTTTCCACAATAGGAGCAGGAAGGAATTCATGTGGAACCAGGTGGTCCTCTGGGTACCGCGCTGCCCAGTGTAACTGTGAGTGGGCACATGCAGCAACTCCAGCATGAAAAGGCTCTGATTAGTAAGAGATCAGCCTCCTCAAGAGCAAAGCTTTGGGTGAAACCACCAGGTCAGCCTGAAGACTTTCTGAGGTGACAGCTGAAGTTAAATGGAATTCTGAGTAGCTAATGATGAAAGGAGAGGACGAGTGCCTATGGCATCCCTGAGACCACCTGCAGTGACAGGAACCACTGTGCATCCTACCAGCTTTCCTCTTCTCAGATTTCTTTCAAAAAGAGAGGCCCATGACACTTTGGAGGAACTGCTCCTCGAACGTGCCTGGAGAAGTTAATCTTTTTTTTTTTTCCTTCAGCCTCCCAAGTAGCTAGGATTACAGGTGTCCACCACCATGCCTGGCTAATTGTTGTATTTTTAGTAGAGACGGGGTTTCACCATGTTGGCCAGGCTGGTCTCCAGCTCCTGACCTCAGGTGATCCACCGGCCTCAGCCTCCCAAAGTGCTGGGATTACAGAAGTGAACCACCAAGTGCAGCCAAGAAGCAAATCTTTCAAGAAGTGTGGCTATAATGACAACCAGAGTGAAGGGAGTAACCATGTCAAGAAGCAGTTTATTTAATATTAGGGAGTGTATTTTAAAGAACACAGAGTGGGAGTGACTTATTGAAGATGTAAGAGAGAGGGAAGAAATAAGTGATTGACAATAATTTGTCTCTGAGAAGGTAGGAGGAAATGGAACCTTGGCAGAGGAGTGGTCAGGAGAAAAGAGAAAGATGCTTCTATTGTGATCAGAGGAAAGAGTCAAAGGAGAGGTATGAGCCTACATTTATAGTTTTGGATGCAGATGGTGAGGGCATTCCTAACTGATGGGTTCTTTTTCTATTTGAAGTTTGAGGAAACTTTGCTTAGACTGAATGGCACTTGGTAGCATGAGAGTGGTGTGAAAAGAGAGGTGAGGTGATTGTGGGATTATAGTAGGTGCAACTGAGATATTTGTTCAAAAACAAGTGGATCTTCAAAATCAATTTTTTGAGCACTAACAATGTCAGGCACACTACTGAGCTCTTTTCAGCATTATTTCTAATATTTAAACCTATCATACTTACTCTGAGAATTAACAAATGTTGCCTTTATTTTATTGGAAAAGAATGGTTTCTTACTTGTCCAATTCATTCCTTTACTTGTTTAACATGTATTTACTGAGCTTTAATTATATGCCAAGCACTGTTCTCAATATAGTAAGTAAATGTATCAGTAATGCAAACCAAGGGCTGACTGATTTCAAAATCCAGTCTCTTTATAGTATGTCAATAAAAATGATCTAACAATACAAAATATTGACTCTGTGAGCCCTCTACTGGGTTCACCTATTCTAATGAAACAGGGAACTACTACTTTATACAACAAAGACAAATTGATTATTTATAGTTGTTTAAATTATTTCAAGTATATTTTCAATGATGTCTGGAAGTTGAATTCCAATATAATTTCTTTATTGTAATTCAGAAGATGAATTAGTATCTTTTTAAAATGTGTTTTCCGTACATATTCAAAAGCAATATCTTGAAGATTTGAAAACTCTTATGGTAAAATTATGACTAATTCATGATTTAGTGTATCACACTTCAGCTGAAATTTGCATTGGCATTTCCTTTGAAGAAATAATTTGATAACCAATGTAATAATCTGCACATTTAAAAAAGGTTTGTGAGTTTGAGGAGTGGTTGTGGTTGCCTTTAACTCATCCTTTAAAACCAGTTTTTTTATTGATCAGCGTATTTCTTTGTTAATAACTCCAGTCATTTATTGAAGCACACTCAAATGATATTTACTTGTACAAACATATTGGGGTTATAATGTACCTTTTCTGTTTTTATATTTCTATTTGTTGCAATTGTAGACAGACAAACATTATTGGCCCCCTGTGCACATGGGGCTTTTGTGGGAAAAGTGAAACGCTATAATATATTAAAAGTCATAATAAAAAGCAGTGATGAAGGCATGAGGGTAAGTGCCATCCCATGGTGTTACTGCTATAGCATCAGCTGTAGCACTATTTTTGTGAACAGACTTACAGAGTTGAGTACCTCTCAAAGCAATTTTTATGTTTGAACAAATACAGTGATGGATCAGCAGAGTGAGTTACTCATCAAGAGCTTGGCAAGAAGGACGAGTTATGCTGAACAAAAATGCTGGTGAGTTTAAGGACTCTTTGGGAACATGTAGGCACTTAAGTCTCTGGGATCTAAATCTGGTTAATTCACAAGTGTGAAATTGTCAGCCTACTTAAAAGAGGCAGAAATTATGCAATGCTTTTAGAAAGCAATTTTAATGTAAGAGGAGCACTGGAAGCCAGACAGGGCATAGTAGTATTATATTAATGACTTTTGTTTTGTCATGGTGGAACAGTTAATTGATTCCATGAGGAAGATGGAACAAAAGAGACTTTCTAGAAATCCCATTCTCCTTCTAGGAGAGAAGAGATAATTAGGGAAGGATTTCTCATTTTAAATCTCTTTGAATTAGTTCTTATTCCTGATTCAGGGAAGGTTTTCTCTAATAAGTATGCACTCAGAGTTTGAAGAAAATTGTGATGTGACCAGTTACCTTATTTATTACCTTAAATAAGTAAAATTAGATTCAACATACCCATTTGTTAGATGCTGGGATTTTTGAAGGGATGATTTACCATGTATAACATGTTCTCATTTCTCAATGTATTTCACTTCCTTGGCCTTCAAACATTGTACTTGTTACTATTCTTACACTTTACCACTGAAATTAAATCAAGGCAAATAAGAATTTTTTAAAACATATTTTTAAAACTTTTTAGAGATAAATATGTTCCCTCCACTCCCATCAAAAATGGAGTAACAGGGACTTTCTACCTGAAGCAACTAGAAGACCAAAATATATACATCTGGTTTTTAGACCTTGAGCCTAAGACATGATAGGATTGTGATTGCTTCAAGAAAAAAAAGAAAGTGAGCTCTAAAATTGCATATATATATATATATATACTTTTTTTTTTTTTTTTTTTTTTTGCATAGCAGGTAGTACAGGGAGGATGCATTCAGAGACCAGAGATTCCGCTAAATTGAAGAAAAGGAGGAACTAACCCACAAAGGCCAAATTTGCTAGAATTTGCAAGCAGTCTACAGTGGGGAAGGAACAGCACAAAGACAGAGCTCTAGAAATCTGCAAAGAGGTTCCCACAAGTCTTTGGATGAATACTGATCTCTATAATGCATGAGAGGAAACTATCTGAGATTGGAGTGGGTGGAACACCACAAATAGAGTGAGGAGAACAGTTTCAGAGCTCAAACTGGCTAGAAATGGTTCACGTTTTCACCATTCAAGTGGAAATAATTTGTCATACAAAGACTATTGGGTAGAATGCTCAAAAACTTTCACCTTTGTTGTGGGGATAAATTGGCTCTATGCTAAAGGCTGCTCTCAACACACACAAATAAAGTTTAAGAACAAGCATCAGAATGATTTAACTGGTTCCAAGTAACTTAACTGCATGCCAGAGCAAAGTCTAATGCTATTTAAAGGAATACAACAAAACCCAGTAAAGAACAATGTAAAAATCACAATGAGTGGCATCCGACAGAAAACTACCAGGCATACAAAAAAAAGAGAATATGATTCTAGTAAGATAAAAATAGAAACAAAATCTACAAAATAGACCCAGAAATGAAAAAAATAATAAAACCAGCAGATAAGGATGTTAAAATAGTGATTATAAATATGCTCGATATGTTCAATAAGGTAGGTAACGAGGAGATAAATAACCTAAATGGAATTTCTAAAGCTGAAAAACACAAAATCTGAAAGGGAAAATACAATTGAATGGGGCCAACAGCTGATTAAACAATGTGGAAGAAAAGATCAGCGAACTTTAGGATGTAGAAACCATCCAAAATGAAGCCTAAAGAAAAAAAAATGGTTAAGACAAATGAATCTGATATCAGTGACCTGTGGGACAATATCAAGCAGTCTAACATGTTATACATCTAATTGGAGATAAACGGGTGGGAGACAGAAAAATATTCAACAAAAAATGGCCAAATATGATTCCAATTTGATTATAAACAGAAATTTTGAAAAGAAGCCGGGGGAGGGGGGAAAAAACTTATTGTATATGGAAGAACAAGAGAATTATCACAGATTTCTTGTCAGGAACTGTGCAAACTAAAAGACAAGTTTAAAGTTCTGAAAGAAAAAAACTTGAATTTTGTGTTATTGAAAATATGTTTCAAAACAAATGCAAAAGGAAAACCTTTTTACACACACACAAACACACACACATGCACACTCTCGAGACAATTTGTCACAAGTACACCTGTACAAGAAATGTTAAAGGAAGTTCTTTAGGGCAGAAAATTCATAACTGTTATTTACTTTATTCATTATACTCCTTTATAAATATTGACATTTTTCTTTATTATAGTGTATTTTTACCTTGAAATTTATTTTACCTGAAATCAATATTGCTATTTTTATTTATTTTACCTTTTTTGTCTTAATTAGCTATTGTTTTTTCTTCATTTGTAATATTTCTAATATATTTATTTAACATACCTTTTCCAAGGAGGAATAGTTTGAATGCTACTTTGTGAATTATTCTGTATGTTTGTCACTTTTTGAATTGAATTTTAAGTAACTTGAATTTAGTTATAACAAATATATTTAGTCTGTCTCCTGTCATTTTGTTTTATATTGTCTAAGGCTTCATTTTCTATGCCAATACTTTTGTATTCTAAATTTTAGAGACTATTAGTTTATGTATGTGTATGTGTGTTGCTGTTGCTAAATGGAGCATATTTTGTTTGCTTTTATAAATTGCCTACTGCATTAGAAGGCATCTGTATGGCTTAGTTCTATTAATTTACAGTCCCACCAACTATATAGGAAAGATGTACTTGCTATTGTAGCCTTAAAAATGTTTAGCCTTTAGAAGTTTTATAGTTTTAATATTTATATTACTGACTATAATCCATCATTTTGAGTTAATTTTTTAAAAGGTGAAAGGTAAAGATTAAACTTCATTTTTGCCATATGGATATACAGTTGGTCTAGTTCACTTGTTGAAAAGACTATTTTAACCCTGTTGAATTATCTTGACACTTTGATTATCTTGAAAATCAATTGACTATAGATGTGTGAGTCTATTCTGAATTCTCGGTTTGGTTCCATGGATCTATGTAAGTATTCTTATGTTGATACCATATTCTCCTGATTACTCTATCTTTATAGTAAGTCTTGAGATTAACAAGTATAAATCTTCTACTTTTCCCCATGGCTATGCTGAATCTTTTGCATTTCTACATAAATTTTAGAATCAGCTTGAAAATTTATGTCAAAAAAAGCCTGTTAGAATATTGATTAGGATTGCATTGAATCTACAGACCAATTTGGATATAATTGACCTTTTGACAATTTCAGTGTTCTAATTCATAAACACGTATGCCTTATCTATTTGTGTATATCATTTAATTTTTCTCAAGGATATTTGTATAGGTGTTGCACAAAATTTGTTAAATTTCTTCCCTGTCTCAAAGCAGAAAGTAGAAAACAATCACAGAGATGCCATTATAAAATATATAGGTATAGAAATCCTCTAAAATTCCCATTTAATTCTGTAGTTTGACCAGAGTGAAAGATGGCTATCTTGGAGAATGATGGTAGATTAATCAAGTAGTCACTCTAATAATAGCAACTGTTCCAATTACAATCTCCATATTGAAATCCTGCAAATGTTTCCTTTTTTTAAAAAAAATTTCAAAACGGAAGACACCAGCAGCATGTCTTTCACTAACTGATCCATTTAGCTCCTGGGGCAGTGATCATCTCCCCATTTTATAGGACATCATACTCATCCATTACATTGAAGATATCATGTAGATTCTTGGATAGAATAAGAAAGAGAGCACTAGGTGCCTTAGAGTACATGTTCTGCTGAAAATACAGGAGCCTGGCACTTAACTAAATTTTTTGGAACTTAGGAGCCTTGGTCAAGAAAGATAGATATCTTTACTGAAGTAACTAATTTTTTTTTTTTTTTTTTTAAAGAGATGAGGTCTCACTTTGTCACCAAGGCTGAAGTGTAGTGGGCACAGTCATAGCTCACTGCAGCCTAGAACTCCTGGGCTCAAGTGATTCTCCCACCTCAGCCTCCTGAGTAGCTCGGACTACAGACACATGCCACCATGCTCAGCTAATTAAAATTTTTTATTTTTTATTTTTTATCTTTTTTTAGAGATTGGATTTCAACTATGTTGCTTAGGCTGGTCTTAAACTTCTGGCCCCAATAGATCCTCTCACTTAGGCCTCCCAAAGTGTTGGGATTACAGGTGTGAGCTACCATGCTCTGAAACAATGATTTGCTAAACCTTGTCCAACCTTCAATGTTTAGGGGATCTTTTAGATTTTGTAGGCAACTTATCCCATGTATAGGTGTGTGCTGCCTAATTTATTAACTGAATGACCTGAAAAGCTTCCCCATTAAGGCCCAGAACAAGGGAGGGCTCTCCTGATGACCCAGGCTGCAGTGTAAACAGCTAAACCATGTGGCTCCCGTGTTGCTTAAAGTGTCTATGGAAGATCCAAATGCTGTGGCAAGTCCTATAAGAGGATTGCAAAAGAGACTGGTACCTTTGATTTGAGATGCAGCTGGGATGGAAATTCGTCTCACTCCACTTTCTGCCTCCATCACCAAGGAAGCTGGTAATAACTTGGTTGGTCCGAATCCATGCACAGCTCAGAAGTGTGGGTGAGTTAATACCCCAAGGGAAACTTTTGACTAATTGGGGGAAGAAAGCAGATAGATAAATGCTTCTTCTGTTTTGCTCCTTCTGATAGAAAATTCGGGACATATCTGGAAACTTCTCAGGAGCCCTCAACAGAATTGTGTGTTAATGTACTATAGCCAAATACCACTAAGAACACATTTGTGGCTGAACAAGTTCGGTTCAAGGTTCATTGCAATAAGGGAGAACTCCCCTCACGGCGATCTTTAGGACATTTCTGTAAGATGGTGTTAAAAGGACGTATAGGATTTTTAGCTATGCCAGATATTTCGAGGAGAGTTCAAGAATGCAGGGCTTTGTTGTGGATTAGATGCTGTCAGGAAGTGAGGATAATTCTGACTGGGTGTCTTAAATCTTTACAAGGTGAGAAGACTAAAGTAAGGGTAAATCTAATGAAGAATCATATTAGCAAGGTTAGGGAGACGCTTGGTCATTTGTGTGGTTTGGATAATGTTGTTTTTAATCTGTTTTCAATGTGATTACAAAGTGGTATTTTTGCTCTAATTCATTACAGTTATGGTGTGGCCTTGTTGATGGTGATGTTCTAGGAAAATTGTTCATATCCAAGAGGAGAATGCTGAGACCTCCCTGTGAATGCCAGGCCAGCTCTTTGCAAAACCAAAGTCTAGTTGGTAGTTCCAGGCTATTCTTATCAGTTAAGAGCTATTTTTCTCTCTCTCAAGAACCACTGCTTTTCTGGAAGGAACAGCCTCAAGAATACCCTCTTATAATGGCTTTTCATTCTTTCTGTTGCATTCTTTCTGGCCTCTCACTCTGTCTCAGTCTATGCCTTCAACCTTCTGTAGGCATGGTAACTCAAGTTGAGATACTCTTTCAGGAACACAAACAATATTCTAAATAATATTCTCCTTTTGAAAAACAGCTGCCCATCATGAACTGTGCTATAAGATCCATCTGGCCATAAAGTCAGGGACGTGCTAACCACACTCCTTCATTAAGTGGACGTGGATATTCTCAATAGGGTTCAATAGTTCCTGAAGGCAAAAGTACCTTTCCTGAATAGGGCATTCACATGTCCAGTGTGCCTTCACTTTATTACCCTTCAGTTCGCTCCTGTGGCCTGTGGACATTTCCAGTGACTAGTTGGCTGAAGAGGTATGACTATGAGTCTGCTTTACAGATGGCTCTGCATCATATGGCATCATGTGCTATAACTGGCCAAACGAATTATGAAGAAGTTCAGTTCCATTCAGAGTTGGTTTAGAAAGGACATTCCCCAGGAGGCAGAATTTGAAACAGCAAAACTCATTTTCCTAATTGTATCTTAAGCTAAGAATATAAAGATGGGGCAAGGATGGGGAAAAGTTCAGAGCTACTTCCTTGGCAGCAGTTTTCTGTGGCATCCATGTTAGAGGACGGTATGTTGTTGACATGAGCAATGGCATTGATCAGTCTTATCCTGGGGTATGGTGTTGGAGGACTGGACACCTACATGCTCCACGTCTTTCCCAATGCCTTGGACTTACATAAACCTCTGGGATGAAACTAAAGTCCTGGAAAAAAAGAAGGTATGTAGGAAAACCCTGATTTCATTGAAGAAAAAATTAGAATAAACCACATTCACCACATATTGACTAATATTATGTTTTTACCACCAGAGAGGCTTGAGACAAAAAATAAGTTCAGTGATCAAGAAAACAAAGAAAATGCCGGGCGCGGTGGCTCACGCCTGTAATCCCAGCACTTTGGGAGGCCGAGGCGGGCGGATCACAAGGTCAGGAGATCGAGACCACGGTGAAACCCCGTCTCTACTAAAAAAAAAAAATACAAAAAATTAGCCGGGCGCGGTTGTGGGCGCCTGTAGTCCCAGCTACTCGGGAGGCTGAGGCAGGAGAATGGCGTGAACCCGGGAGGCGGAGCTTGCAGTGAGCCGAGATCGCGCCACTGCACTCCAGCCTGGGCGACACAGCGAGACTCCGTCTCAAAAAAAAAAAGAAAACAAAGAAAATATCCACTCTCAAATTTGTAGCCTGATAATTCAGACCTGTAGTTGGAAGTATTGACAGTGGCCCTCTAGATAGAGACACTAAGAGAGAGACCAGGAAACTTAGGTTACTTCAGTTTTCTTATTTGTACTGTTTTTCACACATATACCAAATTTTTTACAACAAATATGTATTACCTCTATAATCAGAAAACTATAAGCATTGCTTTAGAGGAATATCATCAAGGCAAAAACACTACTGAAAGTCAATGATGAGTATCTTTGACTAGTATTACTATGGTTATTATTATTAAATTCAACCTAATAGAAATGGTACTATACATTTACTATTATAAACTTTATCCTAATAGAATAGTTGATTAAAACACTTAAATTTATCTTGTTGATATTTTCTTAGCTAATAATATTTATACTATAAAATTAATGCTTCTCAGTCTTTTCACAAACTCTTAAAATATGAAACACAAAATTCTTACCTCTTGGTCATGTGAGTCATCAATGACTGTGGAAGCTACTCATGAGCTCATGCTTATTTATAATCTGGAATATGTGCTCACACAGATTATATAACATTAAGCAAGAAGCAATTCACTGGCAATGACTAATATTGGGGCAGATAGATATTTAAATGGGTTACACAGAAAATATGACTCACTTTTGTGGGCAGTGGAGGCAGGGAGGATTTGTTTTCAGCTCTAACTTCAGTCAGGAAATGTCTCTACTGTTACAAGAAAAGCTCTAGACTTACTAAAGTTAACAGCATTTATCTGAGCAAAGATTGATTCATGAATTGGTCAGCACTCAGAACCAGAAGACGTTCAGAGAACTCTGCTCTACAATGTGGGCAGTGAGTATTTATAGACAGAAGACCATGGAAGCACAGAAATAGCTGGATTGGTTACAGCTAGGCTTTTGCCTTATTTGGACGTGGTATGAACAACTGGCTGCCTGTGATTTGCTGAAGCTCTGCTGCTTGTGATTGGGTGAGATCTGGCTATTTCAACTCCTAAGTTAGATTGCCCTACAGGTTGCAGTTCTTTAGGTAGGAACTCCAAGTATAGAGACAGCCTGAGGCTAATGACCTTCTGTTTATTTAATTTAGCAGTGCCAAAAGAAGTTTCATTCTACCATATCCCCTTTCCATTACTACAGTGTATGGAAATCCACATTTGTCCCACAGAGAGAATAGGACTGGAGCAGAGCGGTCTGACCACAGTGAGAGGGCAGATCACAAGGACTGAGTAAGAGTACGGAGCTGAGTGTGTAGATGGGATTCAGAAACTTCCACAGCAATCAGCTGATACAGACTCACCACCTAATGATTCAGAAAATGAGCGATCAAAGACTAGAATGGAGGGAGAAAAAATGAAGTGTGGCAAGAACAACAAGGGGCAGTCGGATGCACAGAAAGGATCCAAAGGACATCAGCACTAATCTCTCAGTTGACACTAATGGCTATCTAGAAGCCACCTACCCCTGAGAAATTGTGAAGTACATGTATAGATCTCATGACACAAAAGAATATTTTTAGTATATTGCTGCTATAATCAATATAATTAACAGATTAACTACAAATTGGGAGCATATTGGTCACAAAACAGCTGACATTTCTTTCTGGATATGTACCAGGTAATGCTGAGCGGTTTATATGCCTTGGGTACATTTAATTCTTCCAACAACACTATGAGGTAGGTACTATTTTCCTCATTGGGAAAACTGAGGTGCAGAATGACCAAGTGACTTGCTTAAGGTTCACAGCAAATGGTTGGCAGGGCCAGATTCAGGCTGAGATATCTGACTTCAGAGTCTGAGATGTTAATTACTGCATAGACTTCCTTTCCAAACTGACTGAAGTTATCATCAAATCTCTGTGAGGAGTAACTGTTAATTTATTAAAACCTACTGTAGGTTGGGCACAGTGGCTCACGCCTGTAATCCCAACACTTAGGGAGGTCAAGGCGGGCGGATGATGAGGTCAGGAGTTCGAGACCAGCTTGACCAACATGGCGAAACCGCATCTCCACTAAAAATACAAAAAATTAGCTGGGTGTGGTGGTGTGTACCTGTAATCCCAGCTACTTGTGGGCTGAGGCAGAATAGTTTGAACCTGGGGGGTGGAGTTTGCAGTGAGCTGAGATCATGCCACTGTACTCCAGCCTGGGTGACAGAACGTGACACTGTCGCGAAAAAAAAAAAAAGGAAAAAAGAAAACCCAAAAAAACCACCTACTGTATATTCCTTAGAGTTTAGATAGTTTGAGTGGAGAAAATTTTAAGAGTGTGGATTCAGCATCTTCAACAGTATTTTTGGTTTTGTTTTCTTAAGTTATCCTATAGAATACTTTCAGGTACTGATATTTGTGGATACTTAGACCAAATGGACCATGCCAAATATTGTGCTAGAGATTCTGATCCCTGAACTAATTAGAATAGGCACTTGATTTATAATTGTGTCTTAACAACATCATTTCTCTCTTATCTTGTGTTGCCCTTTGTCATTTACTCCTCACAGGAAGAAAGAAGTACCTAAGGCCCCACCGTTAGAACCTGACTCTATGTTTCTTATGCTTCAGGCTAAGGAGGAAAACACTATATTTAAAATGCTTGCAGTATTTCTATTCTTGCAAAATACTTACTGCTCCAAGCAAGTGGGTTTTCAAATAAAATAAGAAAAGCATTCTTGTATTTTTGGTGCTTACCTTACTGCTCTATAACCCTCTCCAAGGGTATCTATTTCCAAATCGTTTCTCTCTGGGGAGGCCGTATTTCACTCTTCTACAACATAAAATACTACCACAGAGATTCTTAACAGTTGACATTTGTAGACCTTCTTGATTGAAAGGTTGTGCAGTAAATACATTTGTTTTGGAATCAAATAAATATTGTTTAAATTTGGAAATAGATACACTTGTGGAGGGTTCTAGAGCAATAAGGTAAGCACCAAAAATACAAGAATGCTTTTCTTATTCTATTTGAAAACCCACTTGCTTGGAACAGTTAAGTATTTTGCAAGAAAAAAAGTACTGCAAGCATTTTAAATACAGTGTTTTCCTCCTTGGCCTGAAGCATAAGAACCATAGAGTCAGGTTCTAATGGTGGGGCCTTAGGTACTTCTTTCTTACTGTGAGGAATAAATGACAAGGAGCAACACAAGATAAATAAACCTGTTCTAATCTAGATCTAATATGAGATAATTTATAAATGCTCTGGTTTTAATTTTAAACAAATTATTCTGCCTGACCCCATGTTTTTCATTGCACACTAACATTGATATTTGACACATCAGATTATTTGATATTCGTAACAGTTGATTCCTTTGGCTATCATGGATCATTCTTTTATTCAGTAAATATTTATTGAAAGCCTTAAATGAGCCAAACTCTATTCTGATTCTGGGAATGTAGTTGGTAACAAGATAGAAAAGATCACTGTTTTTGTGGAGTGAATATTCTCATGAGGAAAGAGAGACAGTATTCAAAATGTAAGAGGAATGTGTTAGATAGTGATGGGTGCTCTGACGACAACAAGGCAGAGTCTGACATAAGGAGGGACGTGGGGGCTCCTTTGGAGTGAGTAATCCAAGAAGACTGGAATGGCACGCAGGGACCACTGCTGTAAAATCAGTGAAAGAGCATTCCACGTACAGGGAACTGACAGAGCTGTGGTCAACAACCTAGAACTAGGCTGTTTAAGGCAGAGAATGCATGAATCACAGATTGCTTTATCTAGACAAAATAATCAAAAGATATCCTGGCATTCCCCCTTCTGTTGGTGAGGCTCCAAGACCAACCTCACAAGACAAATGGGTTAACTATATACAGTTTGGTAAGACGGTTTTATTAACTACTCATAAACACGGCAGAAGCAACAGAATTGGCTTTCTTGCATAGTAAACAGGAGGCTAGTCTGTGAGTGACCTGGAGAAGCTTAGTACAGCTGTGGCCAGTTTGATAGTTAATAGGTTAATTCTGATAATTATCAGCTGAGTTGATAGTTAATCCTTTGTTGAAACCCTGGAGGAGAAAGAATGCAAAAGAGATGACATGGAAACCAGCTTCTTGTTAGCACTTGTTGCTGAGAAAACACACTGCATAACACACAGGTTAAATGCTGTTTGCTGTTCATGGGGCTTTAATTGGAAGGCCGCTCTTTTGGATGTTTATGTCACAAGTGCATTCCAGTGGCACTGGCCCAAGCTGTTATTTCCACCTTGTAGCTCATGTGGTTTTGCTATGGTGCTGATGTGCGTAAATGTGGTTGTTTCTGTGGTTTTCTTACAGGTCCTGGAGAATTGCAGATTATGCAAAAGGTTATAGGTCAGCTTATCTTTCCAGATATAGAACTAGGTAAAACTCCCCTAAAATACCGGTGCTTAGCAAAGTAACCTTGTAAGTTTACTTTGCCCTTCAATGATCAATAACAAAAACCAACCAACTAAACAAACAAAAATTAGAAATCATTAGCTTAATGATCAATCAATCATTGATTACTACTCTTGAGCTTATGGAGAAGATAACCAATATATAGAATATTCTTCAATTGTACCTGCTGCTTTTATTTCTTTTAAAAGTATTTTTTAAGCTGTTCTTTTCCTAAAGCCTGAGAATATTTTGTGCTATTTTTGATGCCAGAAAGGATAATATAATACACTATATGTCTTTAATTCATTGTAACTGGTGGAAAAAGAGAAAGAGAATTGAAACCTTATAACAGCAGAGATAAGTTATCTAAGTTGTAAATCTGTTAGTAATTTGAGAACATTTAGAAATATCTCCTGACAAGGTTAATTGAAGGAATATTCTCATGAATGCAGTAAATTAGTTGTTCCTAATCTCAAAATCTTTTAATATTCTGAAAGAAATTAAGATTTTAGTGAGAGATGTTCCCCTTTATGGGACTATTTCTTTCTTTATCTCTTTATGGCAAATTTTATCTTAAGGAACAAGGTGAATCTTTCTTGTTCTCTTTTACAGCAAAATATTTGTTTTTTTTTTTTTTTTTTTTTTTTTTTTTTAAATTTATTTATTATTATTATACTTTAAGTTGTAGGGTACATGTGCATAACGTGCAGGTTTGTTACATATGTATACTTGTGCCATGTTGCTGTGCTGCACCCATCAACTCGTCATTTACATCAGGTATAACTCCCAATGCAATCCCTCCCCCCTCCCCCCTCCCCATGATAGGCCCCGGTGTGTGATGTTCCCCTTCCTGAGTCCGAGTGATCTCATTGTTCAGTTCCCACCTATGAGTGAGAACATGCGGTGTTTGGTTTTCTGTTCTTGTGATAGTTTGCTAAGAATGATGGATTCCAGCTGCATCCAAGTCCCTACAAAGGACTCAAACTCATCCTTTTTTATGGCTGCATAGTATTCCATGGTGTATATGTGCCACATTTTCTTAATCCAATCTGTCACTGATGGACATTTGGGTTGATTCCAAGTCTTTGCTATTGTGAATAGTGCTGCAATAAACATACGTGTGCATGTGTCTTTATAGCAGCATAATTTATAATCCTTTGGGTATATACCCAGTAATGGGATGGCTGGGTCATATGGTACATCTAGTTCTAGATCCTTGAGGAATCGCCATACTGTTTTCCATAATGGTTGAACTAGTTTACAATCCCACCAACAGTGTAAAAGTGTTCCTATTTCTCCACATCCTCTCCAGCACCTGTTGTTTCCTGACTTTTTAATGATTGCCATTCTAACTGGTGTGAGATGGTATCTCATTGTGGTTTTGATTTGCATTTCTCTGATGGCCAGTGATGATGAGCATTTTTTCATGTGTCTGTTGGCTGTATGAATGTCTTCTTTTGAGAAATGTCTGTTCATGTCCTTTGCCCACTTTTTGATGGGGTTGTTTGTTTTTTTCTTGTAAATTTGTTTGAGTTCTTTGTAGGTTCTGGATATTAGCCCTTTGTCAGATGAGTAGATTGCAAAAATTTTCTCCCATTCTGTAGGTTGCCTGTTCACTCTGATGGTAGTGTCTTTTGCTGTGCAGAAGCTCTTTAGTTTAATGAGATCCCATTTGTCAATTTTGGCTTTTGCTGCCGTTGCTTTTGGTGTTTTAGACATGAAATCTTTGCCCATGCCTATGTCCTGAATGGTACTACCTAGGTTTTCCTCTAGGATTTTTATGGTATTAGGTCTAACATTTAAGTCTCTAATCCATCTCGAATTAATTTTCGTATAAGGAGTAAGGAAAGGATCCAGTTTCAGCTTTCTACTTATGGCTAGCCAATTTTCCCAGCACCATTTATTAAATAGGGAATCCTTTCCCCATTTCTTGTTTCTCTCAGGTTTGTCAAAGATCAAATAGCTGTAGATGTGTGGTATTATTTCTGAGGACTCTGTTCTGTTCCATTGGTCTATATCTCTGTTTTGGTACCAATACCATGCTGTTTTGGTTACTGTAGCCTTGTAGTATAGTTTGAAGTCAGGTAGCGTGATGCCTCCAGCTTTGTTCTTTTGAGTTAGGATTGTCTTGGAGATGCGGGCTCTTTTTTGGTTCCATATGAACTTTAAAGCAGTTTTTTCCAATTCTGTGAAGAAACTCATTGGTAGCTTGATGGGGATGGCATTGAATCTATAAATTACCTTGGGCAGTATGGCCATTTTCACAATATTGATTCTTCCTATCCATGAGCATGGTATGTTCTTCCATTTGTTTGTGTCCTCTTTTATTTCACTGAGCAGTGGTTTGTAGTTCTCCTTGAAGAGGTCCTTTACATCCCTTGTAAGTTGGATTCCTAGGTATTTTATTCTCTTTGAAGCAATTGTGAATGGAAGTTCATTCATGATTTGGCTCTCTGTTTGTCTGTTACTGGTGTATAAGAATGCTTGTGATTTTTGCACATTAATTTTGTATCCTGAGACTTTGCTGAAGTTGCTTATCAGCTTAAGGAGATTTTGGGCTGAGACAATGGGGTTTTCTAAATATACAATCATGTCATCTGCAAACAGGGACAATTTGACTTCTTCTTTTCCTATCAGAATACCCTTGAGTTCTTTCTCTTGCCTGATTGCCCTAGCCAGAACTTCCAACACTATGTTGAATAGGAGTGGTGAGAGAGGGCATCCCTGTCTTGTGCCAGTTTTCAAAGGGAATTTTTCCAGTTTTTGCCCATTCAGTATGATATTGGCTGTGGGTTTGTCATAAATAGCTCTTATTATTTTGAGGTACGTTCCATCAATACCGAATTTATTGAGCGTTTTTAGCATGAAGGGCTGTTGAATTTTGTCAAAAGCCTTTTCTGCATCAATTGAGATAATCATGTGGTTCTTGTCTTTGGTTCTGTTTATATGCTGGATTATGTTTATTGATTTGCGAATGTTGAACCAGCCTTGCATCCCAGGGATGAAGCCCACTTGATCATGGTGGATAAGCTTTTTGATGTGTTGCTGAATCCGGTTTGCCAGTATTTTATTGAGGATTTTTGCATCGATGTTCATCAGGGATATTGGTCTAAAATTCTCTTTTTTTGTTGTGTCTCTGCCAGGCTTTGGTATCAGGATGATGTTGGCCTCATAAAATGAGTTAGGGAGGATTCCCTCTTTTTCTATTGATTGGAATAGTTTCAGAAGGAATGGTACCAACTCCTCTTTGTACCTCTGGTAGAATTCAGCTGTGAATCCATCTGGTCCTGGACTTTTTTTGGTTGGTAGGCTATTAATTGTTGCCTCAATTTCAGAGCCTGCTATTGGTCTATTCAGGGATTCAACTTCTTCCTGGTTTAGTCTTGGAAGAGTGTAAGTGTCCAGGAAATTATCCATTTCTTCTAGATTTTCCAGTTTATTTGCGTAGAGGTGTTTATAGTATTCTCTGATGGTAGTTTGTATTTCTGTGGGGTCGGTGGTGATATCCCCTTGATCATTTTTAATTGCGTCGATTTGATTCTTCTCTCTTTTCTTCTTTATTAGTCTGGCTAGTGGTCTGTCAATTTTGTTGATCTTTTCAAAAAACCAACTCCTGGATTCATTGATTTTTTGGAGGGTTTTTTGTGTCTCTATCTCCTTCAGTTCTGCTCTGATCTTAGTTATTTCTTGCCTTCTGCTAGCTTTCGAATGTGTTTGCTCTTGCTTCTCTAGTTCTTTTAATTGCGATGTTAGAGTGTCAATTTTAGATCTTTCCTGCTTTCTCTTGTGGGCATTTAGTGCTATAAATTTCCCTCTACACACTGCTTTAAATGTGTCCCAGAGATTCTGGTATGTTGTATCTTTGTTCTCATTGGTTTCAAAGAACATCTTTATTTCTGCCTTCATTTCGTTATGTACCCAGTAGTCATTCAGGAGCAGGTTGTTCAGTTTCCATGTAGTTGAGCGGTTTTGAGTGAGTTTCTTAGTCCTGAGTTCTAGTTTGATTGCACTGTGGTCTGAGAGACAGTTTGTTATAATTTCTGTTCTTGTACATTTGCTGAGGAGTGCTTTACTTCCAATTACGTGGTCAATTTTGGAGTAAGTATGATGTGGTGCTGAGAAGAATGTATATTCTGTTGATTTGGGGTGGAGAGTTCTATAGATGTCTATTAGGTCTGCTTGCTGCAGAGATGAGTTCAATTCCTGGATATCCTTGTTAACTTTCTGTCTCGTTGATCTGTCTAATGTTGACAGTGGAGTGTTGAAGTCTCCCATTATTATTGTATGGGAGTCTAAGTCTCTTTGTAAGTCTCTAAGGACTTGCTTTATGAATCTGGGTGCTCCTGTATTGGGTGCATATATATTTAGGATAGTTAGCTCTTCCTGTTGAATTGATCCCTTTACCATTATGTAATGGCCTTCTTTGTCTCTTTTGATCTTTGATGGTTTAAAGTCTGTTTTATCAGAGACTAGTATTGCAACCCCTGCTTTTTTTTGTTCTCCATTTGCTTGGTAAATCTTCCTCCATCCCTTTATTTTGAGCCTATGTATGTCTCTGCGTGTGAGATGGGTCTCCTGAATACAGCAGACTGATGGGTCTTGACTCTTTATCCAGTTTGCCAGTCTGTGTCTTTTAATTGGAGCATTTAGTCCATTTACATTTAAGGTTAATATTGTTATGTGTGAACTTGATCCTGCCATTATGATATTAACTGGTTATTTTGCTCGTTAGTTGATGCAGTTTCTTCCTAGCCTCAATGGTCTTTACATTTTGGCATGTTTTTGCAATGGCTGGTACCGGTTGTTCCTTTCCATGTTTAGTGCTTCCTTCAGGATCTCTTGTAAGGCAGGCCTAGTGGTGACAAAATCTCTAAGCATTTGCTTATCTGTAAAGGATTTTATTTCTCCTTCACTTATGAAACTTAGTTTGGCTGGATATGAAATTCTGGGTTTAAAATTCTTTTCTTTAAGAATGTTGAATATTGGCCCCCACTCTCTTCTGGCTTGTAGAGTTTCTGCTGAGAGATCTGCTGTTAGTCTGATGGGCTTCCCTTTGTGGGTAACCCGACCTTTCTCTCTGGCTGCCCTTAAGATTTTTTCCTTCATTTCAACTTTGGTGAATCTGGCAATTATGTGTCTTGGAGTTGCTCTTCTCGAGGAGTATCTTTGTGGCGTTCTCTGTATTTCCTGGATTTGAATGTTGGCCTGCCCTAGTAGGTTGGGGAAGTTCTCCTGGATGATATCCTGAAGAGTGTTTTCCAGCTTGGTTCCATTTTCCCCCTCACTTTCAGGCACCCCAATCAGACGTAGATTTGGTCTTTTTACATAATCCCATACTTCTTGCAGGCTTTGTTCATTTCTTTTTCTTCTTTTTTCTTTTGGTTTCTCTTCTCGCTTCATTTCATTCATTTGATCCTCAATCGCTGATACTCTTTCTTCCAGTTGATCAAGTCGGTTACTGAAGCTTGTGCATTTGTCACGTATTTCTCGTGTCATGGTTTTCATCTCTTTCATTTCGTTTAGGACTTTCTCTGCATTAATTACTCTAGCCATCAATTCTTCCACTTTTTTTTCAAGATTTTTAGTTTCTTTGCGCTGGGTACGTAATTCCTCCTTTAGCTCTGAGAAATTTGATGGACTGAAGCCTTCTTCTCTCATCTCATCAAAGTCATTCTCCGTCCAGCTTTGATCCGTTGCTGGCGATGAGCTGCGCTCCTTTGCCGGGGGAGATGCGCTCTTATTTTTGGAATTTCCAGCTTTTCTGCCCTGCTTTTTCCCCATCTTTGTGGTTTTATCTGCCTCTGGTCTTTGATGATGGTGATGTACTGATGGGGTTTTGGTGTAGGTGTCCTTCCTGTTTGATAGTTTTCCTTCTAACAGTCAGGACCCTCAGCTGTAGGTCTGTTGGAGATTGCTTGAGGTCCACTCCAGACCCTGTTTGCCTGGGTATCAGCAGCAGAGGCTGCAGAAGATAGAATATTTCTGAACAGCGAGTGTACCTGTCTGATTCTTGCTTTGGAAGCTTCCTCTCAGGGGTGTACTCCACCCTGTGAGGTGTGGGGTGTCAGACTGCCCCTAGTGGGGGATGTCTCCCAGTTAGGCTACTCAGGGGTCAGGGAGCCGCTTGAGCAGGGAGTCTGTCCCTTCTCAGATCTCAACCTCCGTGTTGGGAGATCCACTGCTCTCTTCAAAGCTGTCAGACAGAGTCGTTTGCGTCTGTGCAGAGGTGTCTGTGTGTCTTAGTTTACTGTGCCCTGTCCCCAGAGGTGGAGTCTACAGAGACAGGCAGGTTTCCTTGAGCTGCTGTGAGCTCCACCCAGTTCGAGCTTCCCAGCAGCTTTGTTTACCTACTTAAGCCTCAGCAATGGCGGGCGCCCCTCCCCCAGCCTCGCTGCTGCCTTGCCGGTAGATCACAGACTGCTGCGCTAGCAACGAGGGAGGCTCCGTGGGTGTGGGACCCTCCCGGCCAGGTGTGGGATATGATCTCCTGGTGTGCCTGTTTCCTAAAGCGCAGTATTGGGGTGGGAGTTACCCGATTTTCCAGGTGTTGTGTGTCTCAGTTCCCCTGGCTAGGAAAAGGGACTCCCTTCCCCCTTGCGCTTCCCAGGTGAGGCGATGCCTCGCCCTGCTTCAGCTCTCGCTGGTCGGGCTGCAGCAGCTGACCAGCTCCGATCGTCCGGCACTCCCCAGTGAGATGAACCCAGTACCTCAGTTGAAAATGCAGAAATCACCGGTCTTCTGTGTCGCTCGCGCTGGGAGTTGGAGACTGGAGCTGCTCCTATTCGGCCATCTTCAAAATATTTGTTTTTAAATCAAAACAAACTTACATAGAATCAATAATTTCTGTTATGAAATTACAGAATGGGAAGATGTATGGCTTATTGTGATGACCCTCAACCCTGGCTGCACATTAGAATCTCCTGGAATGGAGCTTCCACACCTTAGTGTGCTTGTGAATCATCTAGGGAGTTTATTAAAATGCAGATTTTGATTGAGGACTTCTGGGGTAGGACCTGAGAGTCTGAGTTTATAACAAACTCACAAGTGATGTTGATGCTTGATTAGCTTGTTCTTTCATTGCTATAAAGAAATACCTGAGACAGGGTAATTTATGAAGAAAAGAGTTTTAATTGGCTCCCAATTATACAGGCTTTACAGGAAGCATGATGCTGACATTTGCTCAACTTCTAGGGAGGCCTCAGGAAGCTTCCAATCATGGCAGAAGGTGAAGGGGGAGCAGGCACATCACATGGCAAAAGCAGGATCAAGTGAGAGAGAGTGGGCCAGGGGAGGTGCCACACACTTTAAAATAACCAGATCCCGTGAAAACTCACTATTACAAAGACAGCACCAAACCATGAGGGATCTGCCCCCATGATCCAAACACCTCCTACCAGGCCTCACCTCCAGCACTGGGGATTATAATTTAACTTGAGATTTGGCTGGGGACAAATATCTAAACTATATCCTGCCCTACCCCTCCCAAATCTCATGTGATTCTTACATAGCAAAATACAATTATGCCTTCTCAACAGTCCCCTAAAGTCTTAACTCATTCCAACATTAACCCAAAGTCTCATCTGAGACAAGGCAAATCCCTTCCACCTAGGAGCTTGTAAAATAAAAAATAAGTTAGTTACTTCCAAGATACAATGGGAGTATAGGCATTGGGCAAGTATTCCCATTCCAGAAGGGAGAAATTGGCCAAAATAAAGGGGCTACAGGTCCCATGAAAGTTTGAAATGCAGCAGGGCGGTTGTTACATCTTAAAACTCTAAAATAATCTCCTTTGACTTAATTTTCCACACCCAGGGCACACTGGTGCAAGTGGAGGGCTCCCAAGGCCTTGGGTAGCTCTACCCCCATGGCTTTGCAGGTTTCAGCTCCCAGGGTTGTTCTCACAGGTTGTTGAATACTTGCAGCTTTTCTAGACAGAGGGTGCAAGCTGCTAGTAGAGCTACCATTCTTGGGTCTGGATGGGGGTGGCCTCCTTCTCACATATCCACTAGGCAGTGCCCTAGTGGGGACTTTGTATGAAGGATCCAGCCCACATTTTCCCCTTGGCACTGCCCCAGTAGAGGTTTTGTCTGAGCAAGCTTCTGCCTGGAAGCTTTCTCAGACATCCCCTGAAATCTAGACAGAGTCTCCCAAGCGTTCATCACACTCTCGCTTTCTGTATATCTATAGGCTTAACACCACATGGAAGCCACCCCAAGGCTTATCTACTCCAAAGTGGCAACTGGAGCTATACCTGGGCCCCTTTGAGCCATGCCAGAGCTGGAGCTGGAGCAACTGGATATAGGGAGCAGTGTCCCAAGGCTGTGCAGGGCAGCAGGTCCCTGGGCCTGGCCCACATAACCGTTCTTCCCTTCTAGGCCTCTGGGCCTGTGTTGAGAGGGGTTGCTGTGAAGTTCTCTGAAATGCCTTTGAGGCTTTTTTCTTATTGTATTGGCTATCAGCACCTGGCTCCCTTTTAATTATGCAACTTTTTAATTTTGCATAAAATTAAACCAGCAAGTAGTTGCTCCATAGCCTGCTTGAATTCTCCCCAGAAAGCTTTTTCTTTCTCTGCCACATGGCCAGGTTGTAAATTTTTCAAACTTTCATGCTCTGATTTCCTTTTAAATATTAGGTTGATGCCAAACAATCACAGTTTGCAAAAATGATTACTTTTAATTGCAAAAACTGCAATTGCTTTTGCACCAACCTAATATAAATTCCAACTTTAGGTCATTTTTTTGCACCCACATCTGAATGTAGGCTGTTAGAAGCAGCCAGGCCATGTCTTGAATACTTTGCTGCTTAGAAATGTTCTCTTCCAGATACCTTAAACCATCCCTTTTTAGTTCAAACTTCCACAGATCCCTAGAGTATAAATGGAATGCAGCCAAGCTCTCTGCTGGGGCATAACATGCATGACCTTTGCTACAGTTCCCAATAAGTTCCTCTTTTCCATCTGAGACCTTGACAGCCTGGCCTTCACTGTCCATATCTCTGTAAGCATTTTGGTCATGACCTTTAACCAATCTCTCAGAAATTCCAAACTTCCCCTTATCTTCCTGTCTTCTTCTGAACCCTCCAGACACTTCTGACCTCTGCCTTGTTACTCAGTTCCAAAGTTCCTTCCACATTTTCAGTTATCTTTATAGTAATACTCCTCTCCTGGTACCAATTTTCTTTATTAGGCCATTCTTGCCTTGCTATAAAGAAATACCTGAGACTGGGTAATTTATTTATTTATTTTTTTAAAAAGAGGTTTAATTAGCTCATAGTTCTGCAGGTTTTAGAGGAAACATGGCACTGGCATCTGCTTAGCTTCTAGGGAGGCCTCAGGAAGCTCATAGTCATGGTGGAAGGTGAAATGGGAGCAAGTGGGTCACATGGTGAAAGCAAGGGCAAGTGAGAAACAGAATAGGTAGGAAGGTGCCACACACTTTGAAATGACCAGATCTCACAAGAACTCACGCGACTATTGTGAAGAGATCACCAAGCCATAAAGGATCCACCCCCATGATTCAAACATCTCCCACCAGGTTCCATCTCCAGCACTGTAGATTACAATTCAACGTGAGATTTGGGCAGGGACAAATATTCGAACTATATCATGTAGGCTTTACAGGAAGCATGGTGCTGGCATCTGCTTTCTAAGGAGGTCTTGGGAGCTTTCAATCATGGCAGAAGGTGAAAGAGGGAGCAGACGCATCACATGGCAAAATCGGGAGCAAGCATTAGAGAATGGTGGCGGTGGGGGGCACACACTTTTAAATGACCAGATCTTGTGAGAAAGCACTATCATAAAGACAGCACCACGCAGTGAGGGATCTGCCCCCATGATCCAAACTCCTCCCACCAGACTCTACCTCCAACATAGGGGATTACAATTTAACATGAGGTATGAGCAGGGAGAAATATCCAGACTCTATCAATGCTGTTGGTCTGTGGACCATAATTTGAATAGTGAGGAGAGAGAGCTTTTAGAAATTTCCAATACAAAGGCCAAGACACCCATATATTTGGATTCATTATATCTAACATGGGGTCCAGGAATCTGCATGTTAAGAGAAACAACATGTGATTCTAATGCATATAATCCACAGATGGAAGTTTGGTCGAGCTAGAAGGCAGTACCAGCCCTGATTGTGTTCAGGATTAGAATTCCATGCAAATCATTAAGGCTGTAATTCCTGTGCCTCTGTAGTCTTAATATTTTTATAGTAGCTGCTGCTGTAAAAAAAAACCACTATTCTGGGCATTCAGGAAAGAACACTATTATTGTATGAACTTAGTGAAGTGATGTGGGAATTTTGAGTGTATGCACAATCATAAGGTTGTGGTTCTTAGCTATTAATTGAATCTTTCTTAAAATTTTTTTATTTGTATAAATTTATGGCATACAAGTGTAATTTTGTTACATGGATAGATTGTATACCGGTGATATCAGGGTTTTTAGGATATCCATCACCTGAATAACGTACATTGCATCCACTAAGTAATCTCCCATCATCCACCCACCCTTCCATCTCCCCACCCTTTATGTCTCCATTGTCTAATCATTCCACACTCTATGTCCACGTGTACACATTGTTTAGCTCCTACTTATAAGTGAGAACATGCTGTCTTGCTACCAATTAATTTTTTCTTTAAGAATTTTCAGTTTTTACTTTAGATACATGTGCAGGTTTATTATATTGCATGAGGCTAAGGTTTGGAGTATGGATCCTGTGACTCAGGTAGTGAGCATTTTACCCAGTGGGTAGTTTTTCAACCCCCATTCCTCCTCCTCCCTTCCCACCTCTAGTAGTCTACACTTTCTGTTGTTTCCAAATTTATGCCCATGTGTGCTCAATGTTTAGTGTCCACTTATAAGCAAGAATACGTGGTGTTTGGTTTTCTGTTTCTGCATTTGTTTGCTTAGGATTATGACCTCCAGCTGCATTCAAGTTGCAGTAAAGGACATGATTTCATCCTTTGTATGGCTGTGAAGTATTACATCATGTGTATGTCCACATTTTCTTTATCCAGTCTACCACTGATGGGCACCTGAGTTGATTCCATGTCTTTGTTATTGTGAATAGCACAGCAATGAACACATGAGTGCATGTGTCTTTTTGGTAGAATGATTTATTTTTCCTTGAGTATATATCTAGTAATTGGATTGCTGGATTGAATGGTAGCTCTGTTTTAAGTTCTTGGAGAAATCTCCAGACTGCTTTCCACAGTGGCTGGACTAATTTGCATTCCTACCAAGAGCGTATAAGCATTCCCTTTTCTCTGCAGCCTCACCAGTGTATGTTGTTTTTTGACTTTTTAATAAGAGCCATTCTAACTGAGTGAGATGGTATCTTATTGTGTTTTCATTTGCATTTCTCTGATGATTTGTAGTGCCGAGCATTTTTCCATATATTTATTGGCTACTTGAATGTTTTCCTTTAAGAAGTGTTTGTTCATATCCTTTGCCGTTTTTTTAAAATGGGGTTGTATTTTTTTTTGCTTGTTGATTTAAGTTCCCTATAGATTCTGTTAATAGACCTTTGTCAGATGCATAGTTTGTGAATATTTTCTCCCATTCTGTAAGTTGTATGTTTACTCTGTTAATAGTTTCTTTTGCTTTGCAGAAGCTCCTTAGAAATAAGAAATGTTGCCAATTAAATCATGAGATACTAATTATTAGAAGACTTAATCTAATTTTAAGGATGTTAAAACAATTTTAAATGTGCCCTGGAGTCAATGAAATATATTATTCAATTATGGAAATTCTCTGTACACAGAACAGTTCAGGAACACAAAGTTGTCTAAAGAGAGTTTGGATTTTTATATGGCTCACCTATTTTTTATTATAATGTTTCTCATATGGACAATGTATAGTCAAGGTGAAAAGACAGTTCTAATTCTGTTCAGGGAGAAAAATAGTAGAAATTAGAGTTTCCTCCATTCTGTTCTATATTACTATTTAAATTTGCTTTGTTAGAGGCTTAAAGTTTAACTTCACAAACATACAGGCTCATAGTTTCTTGTTAAATAATAACATTTGAATTGTATAAATATATTATTGTATTTATTAATTTATAAACTATATTAGCAACTAGAAAGAAATAAAAAATATGACTTAGGATATTTTACACATTTGCTTACATTCTTTATGCAACCCAAATGCTCATCTCTTTTTAACATTAGTGATGACAGTGGGTGGACAGTGGGTGGATCTGAATTTTTAAAGTTATTCTCTAGCAACTAGAGGAAAAATCTTACTAAAATATATAGGCTAGAAGCTCTTGATTGAGAAGACAGAGTATTATTAAGCGTTCTGAAAGAAGAGCTTTTCATTATTCACCAGCAGCTTTTACTATCTAAAATAGAATTATATAAATTTGTAAAATTTTTCACCAAAAGCTTCATCTACTTGTAAATAAAAAATCCTTTCAATTTTTGGCCAGGTGCAGTGTCTTACACCTATAATCCCAGCACTTTGGGAAGCTGAGGTAGGTGGATCCTTTGAGCCCAGGAGTTCTAATCTAGCTTGGGCAACCTGGCAAAATCCCATCTCTACAAAAACTACACACACACAAAAAATAGCTGGACACGGTGGTGTATGCCTATAGTCCCCGCTATTTGGGAGGCTGAGGTGGGAAGAACACGGGCTCTGGAGTTCAAGGCTATACTGAGCTGTGATTATGCCACTGTGCTCCAGCCTGGACAACAGAACAAGACCTGTCAATAAATAAATAAATAAATAAATAAATAAATAAAACTTCTGTCAATTTTGGATAGGTATAAACATCATGAAGAATAGTTTGAAAATTTACAACTGAGAAGTTGCTGAAAATCCTTGATCAAATCTCTACTTGCAGTTTCTGCACAAAAGCTTTTGAGAATATATGCAATGCAAAATAAAGCATTCCATATTTTAAAAGAAAAATCTTTTCTTTCTTAACTATGTATAATTTTTTTATTTGAGAGAAGTTTCTCAAATATGATATAGTTGCTTACTCAAGAGAATCAATAAAAAATCTACTGAATAAATAACACAGTTTAATAAAATGGTTAGTTACGACATCATTGCCTTCCTCATACAAAGAATGACCTGTTAGAAATTCTAATAAAAAAGATTCCTCTTGTAGTAACAACAAAAATTTTAAAATGCCTAAGAACAAATTTTAGTAGAGATATAAAGGCCCTATAGGGTTAAAAAATCCAAAATGTTAATAATGAGATTATAATACTTGAATAATTTTAAAAAATACTTTTAATTTTTCCATAGGTTATTGGGGTACAGGAGATATTTAGTTACATAAGTTCTTTAATGGTGATTTGTGAGATTTTGGTCCACCCATCACTCGAGCAGTATACACTGCACCCTATTTATAGTCTTTTATCCCTTCTCCCCTCCCATCTTTCCCCCTCAAGTCCCCAAAGTCCATGGTATCATTCTTATGCCTTTGCGTCCTCATAGCTTAGCTCCTACACATCAGTGAGAACATACGATGTTTGTTTTTTTATTCCTGAGTTATTTCACTAAAATAATAGTCATCAGTCTCATCCAGGTTGCTGCAAATGCCATTAATTTGTTCCTTTTGATGGATGAGTAGTATTTCATCATATGTGTGTGTGTGTGTGTGTGTGTGTGTGTGTATATGGTTTCTTTATCCACTTGTTAATCGATGGGAATTTGAGTTGGTTCCACGATTTTGCAACTGCGAATTGTGCTGCTATAAACGTGCACGTGCAAGTATCTTTTTCATATAATGACTTCTTTCCCTCCGGGTAGATACCCAGTAGAGGAACTGCTGGATCAAATTGTAGTTCTACTTTTAGCTCTTTAAAGAATCTCCATACTGTTTTCCACAGCGGTTGTATTAGTTTACATTCCCACCAGCAGTGTAGGAGTGTTCCTTGATCACTGCATCCATGCCAACATCTATTGTTTTTTGATTTTTTGATTATGGCCATTCTTGCAGGAGTAAGGTGTTATCACATTGTGGTTTTGATTTGCATTTCCCTGATCATTAGTGATGTTGGGCATTTTGTCGTATGTTTGTTGGCCATTTGTACATCTTCTTTTGAGAATTGTCTATCCATGTCCTTAGCCTACTTTTTGATGGGATTGTTTGTTTTTTTCTTGCTGATTTGTTTGAGTTTATTGTGATTCTGGATATTAGTCCTTTGTCAGATGTATAGGTTGTGAAGATTTTTTCCCACTCTGTGCGTTGTCTGTTTACTCAGTTTTTGCTGTGCTAAAAAGCTCTTTAGCTTAATTAAGTCCCAGATGTTTATCTTTGTTTTTATTGTATTTGCTTTTGGGTTCTTGATCATGAAATCTTTGCCTAAGCCAATGTCTAGAAGGATTTTTCTGATATTATCTTCTAGAATCTTTATAGTTTATAGTTTTATAGTTATACTTAAGTCCTTAATTCATCCTGAGTTGATTTTTGTATAAGGCGAGAGATGAGGATCCAATATCATTCTCCTATATGTAGTTAGCCAATTATCCCAGCACCATCTGTTGAAAAGGGTGTCCTTTCCCCACTTTATGTTTTTGTTTGCCTTGTTGAAGATCAGTTGGCTGTAACTATTTGGGTTTATTTCTGGGTTCTCTATTCTGTTCCATTGGTCTATGTGCCTATTTTTATACCAGTGCCATGCTGCTTTGGTGACTATGGTCTTATAGTATAGTTTGAAATCAGGTAGTGTGATGCTTCTAGATTTGTTCTTTTTGCTTAGTCTTGTTTTGGCTATGTGGGCTCTTTCTTTGTTCCACATTAATTTTAAAATAGTTTTTTCTGGCCAGGTGCAGTGGCTCACACCTGTAATCCCAGCACTTTGGGAGGCTGAGGTGGATGGATCACCTGAGGTCAGGAGTTTGAGACCAGCCTGATCAACATGGCAAAACCCTGTCTCTACTAAAAATACAAAAATTAGCCAGGCATGGTGGTGGGCACCTGTAATCCCAGCTACTGGGGAGGCTGAGGCAGGAGAATAGCTTGAACCCAGGTGCCAGAGATTGCAGTGAGTTGAGATCACACCATTGCACTCCAGCCTGGGTGACAAGCATGAGACTCTGTCTCGAAAAAACAAAACAAAACAAAACAAAACACCAAAAAGAATAGTTTTTCGAATTCTGTAAAGAATGATGGTGGTATTTTGATAGGGGTTGCATTAAATTTGTAGATTGCTTTTGGCAGTATGGTCATTTTCACAATATTGATTGTACCCATCCATGAGCATGTGATATATTTCCATTTGTTTGTGTTATCTATGAATTTTTTCAGCAGTGTTTTATAGTTTTCCTTGTAGAGGTCTTTTGCCACTTGGTTAGGTATATTTCTAAGTGTGTGTGTGTGTGTGTGTGTGTGTTTGCAGCTATTGTAAAAGGGGTTGAGTTCTTGATTTGATTCTCTGCTTGGTTGCTGTTGGTGTATAGGAGAGCTACTGATTTGTGTATGTTAATCTTGTATCCAGAAACTTTGCTGAATTCTTTGATCAGTTCTAGGACCTTTCTGGAGGAGTCTTTAGGGTTTTCGAGGTAAATGATCATTCATCAGTAAACAGTGACAGTCTGACTTCCTGTTTACCAATTTGGATGCCCTTTATTTCTTTCTCTCATCTGATTGCTCTGGCTAGGACTTTCAGTAGTGTGTTGAAGAGGAGTGATGGGAGTGGGCATCCTTGCCTTGTTCCAGTTATCAGAGGAAATGCTTTCAACTTTTCCCCATTCAGTATTATGTTGGCTCTGGGTTTGTCATAGTTTTATTTACATTGAGGTATATCCCTTGTATGCTGATTTTGCTGAGAGTTTTAAGAATTTTAATCATAAAAGGATGCTGGATTTTGTCAAATGCTTTTTCTGCATTTATTCAGATGATCATGTGATTTTTGTTTTTAATTCTGTTTATGTGGTGTATCACATTTATTGACTTGCATGTGTTAAACTATCCCTGCATTCCTGGTATAAAACCCACTTAATCATGGTGGATTATCTTTTTGACATGTTGTTGGATTTGGTTAGCTACCATTTTGTTATGGATTTTAGCATCTGTGTTCTTCAGGGATGTCTTCAGGGTCTGTAGTTTTGTTTTTTTTTTTTTTTGGTTATGTCCTTCCCTGGTGTTGGTAGTAGGGTGATGCTGGCTTCATAGAATGAATTAGAAAGAGTTCCCTGTTTATCTTGTGAAATAGTGTCAATAGGATTGGTACCAATTCTTCCTTGAATGTCTGGTAGAATTCTGCTGTGAATTCATCTGGCCCTGGACTTTCTTTTGTTGGTAATTTTTAAATTACCATTTCAATCTTGCTTCTTGTTATTGGTCTGTTTAGGGTATCTAATTCTTCCCGATTTAAGCTTGGAGGTTTCTATTTTTCTAGGAATTTATTCATCTCTTCTAGGTTTTCCAATTTATGTGCATAAAAGTAGGTCATAGTAGCCTTGAATGATCTTTTGTATTTCTGTGGTGTCAGTTGTAGTATTTCCTATTTTGTTTCTTATTGAGGTTATTTGGATTTTCTCTCTTCTTTGTTGATCTTGCTAATGATGTATCATTTTTATTTATCTTTTCAAAGAACCAGCTGTTTGTTTCATTTATCTTTTATATTTTTCTTGTTTCAATTTCATTTAGCTCTGCTCTGATCTTGGTTATTTTCTTTCTTCTGCTGGGTTTTGATTTGGTTTGTTCTTGTTTCTCTAGTTCCTTGAGGTGTGACCTTAAAATGTCAGTTTGTGCTCCTAGAGTCTTTTTGATGTAGGCATTTAGGGCTATGAACTTTCCTTTTAGCACTGCCTTTGCTGTATCTCAGAGGTTTTGATAGATTGTGTCACTATTGTCATTCAGTTCAAAGAATTTTTAAATTTCCATCGTGATTTTGTTTTTGACCCAATGATCATTCAGGAGCAGGTTATTTAATGCAGTTGTTGAATGAAATGTTCTGTATATATTTGTTAAATCCATTTGTTCCAAGATATGGTTTAAATCCATTGTTTCTTTGTTGACTTCCTGTCTTGATGACCTGTCTAGTGCTGTCAGTGGAGCACTAAAGTACCCCACTATTTTTGGGTTGCTGTCTATCTCATTTTTTAGGTCTATTAGTAATTGTTTTATAAATTTGGGAGCTCCAGTGTTAGGTGCATATATGTTTAGGATTGTGATATTTTCATGTTGGACAAGGCCTTTTACCATTATATAATGTCCCTCTTTGCCTATTTTTTCACTGCTGTTGCTTTAAAGTTGGTTTTGTCTGATATAAGAATAGCTACCCCTGCTCACTTTTGGTGTCCATTTGCATGAAATGCCTTGTTCCACCCCTTTACTTTAAGTTTGTGTGAGTCCTTATGTGTTAGGTGAGTCTCTTGAAGGCAGCAGATAATTGATTGGTGAATTCTTATCCATTCTGCAGTTCTGTACCTTTTAAGTGGAGCATTTAGGCCATTTACATTCAATGTTAATATTGAGATGTGAGTTACCATTCCATTCATCGTGCTATTTGTTGCCTGTATACCTTGGTTTTTTGTTTTTGCTTTTTAAATTATATTTTTGTTTTATAGGTCCTGTGAGATTTATGCTTTAAAGAGGTTCTGTTTTGATGTGTTTCCAGGATTTGTTTCAAAATTTAGAGATCCTTTTAGCAGTTCTTTTAGTGTTGGCTTGGTAGTGGCAAATTCTCTCAGCATTTGTTTGTCTGAAAAAGACTGTATCTTTTCTTCATATATGATGTTTAATTTCACTAGACACAAAATTCTTGGCTGATACTTGTTTTGTTTGAAGAGGCTGAAGACAGGGCCCCAATCCCCTCTAACTTGTAGGGTTTCTGCTGAGAAGTCTGCTATTAATCTGATAGATTTTCTTTTATTGGTTACCTGGTGCTTTTATCTCACAGCTCTTAAGAGCCTTTCCTTTGTCTTAACTTTAGACAACCTGATGACAATGTGCCTAGGTGATGATTTTTTTTGCAATGAATTTCCCGGGTGGTTTTCAGGGCTTCTTTTATTTGGATGTCTAGGTCTGTAGCAAGGCTGGGCCGTTTTCCTCTATTATTCCCCTAAATATGTTTTCTAAATTTTTTATTTCTCTTCTTTCTCAGGAACAGTGATTATTCTTAGGTTTGGTTGTTTAACATAATCCTAGACTTCCTGGAATATTTTCTTATTCTTTTTTCTTTGTCTTTATTATATTGGGTTAATTCAAAGATCTTTGAGCTCTGAATTTCTTTTTTTCTAGTTGTTCAATTCTATTGCTGAGACTTTCCAGAGCATTTTGCATTTCTATACGTGTATCCAATGTTTCCTTAAGTTTTTATTGTTTTTTCTTTATGCTATAAATTTCCTTGAATATTTCTCCCTTCACTTCTTTTATGGTTTTTTGGATTTCCTTGCACTGGGCTTTGCCTTTCTCTGGTGCCTCCCTGATTAGCTTAATAACTAACCTTCTGAATTCCTTTTCAGGTAAATCAGGGATTTCTTCTTGGTTTGGATCCATTGCTGGTGAGCTAGTGTGATTTTGGCGGGTGTTAAAGAGCCTTGTTTTGTCATATTACCAGAGTTGCTTTTCTGTTTTCTTCTCATTTGGGTAGCTCATCAGAGGGAAGATCTAGGGCTGAAGGCTGCTTTCAGATTCTTTTGTCCTACGAGGTGTTGCCTGGATGTAGTACTCTCACCCTTTTCCTATGGGTGTGGCTTCCTGAGCCGAGTTGTAGAGATTGTTATTTCTCTTCTGGGTCTAGCCACCAATATGTCTTCCAAGCTGTGGGCTGGTACTGGGGATTGTCTGCATAGAGCCTGTGATGTGACCTCTCTATGGGTCTCACAGCCGTGCATACCAGTGCCTCTTCTGGTGGAGGTAGCAGCGGGGTGAAATGGACTCTGTGAGGGCTCTTAGCTTTGATGGTTTAATGCTCTATTTTTGTGCTGGTTGGCCTCTGAGGCCAGGAGGTGGCGCTTTCTAGAGAGCATTAGCTATAGTAGTATGGAGAGGAACTGGCAGTGGGCCAGACCCTTGAGCTCCCAAGAGTATATGCCCTTTCTCTTCAACTACCAGGGTGGGTAGTAAAGGACCATCCGATGGGGGCAGGGTAGGCATGTCTGAGCTCAGACTCTCCTTGGGCAGGTCTTGCTACGGCTGCTGTAGGGGATGGGGATGAGATTTCCAGGTCAATAAAATTGTGTAGCTAGGAGGATTATGGCTGCCTCTGCTGAGTCATGCAGGTTGTCAGGGAACTGGAGGAAAGCCAGCCGTGATAGGCCTCACCCGGCTCCCATGCAATCTGAAGGGCCAGTCTCACTCCCACTGTGCCCCCGATAGAGCACTGGGTCTGTTTCCAGGCAGTGGGCAAGCAGACCCGAGAGCTTGCCCCAGGCTACCTGCCTCCAAACTGCAAAAGAAAAGGGGGCTTCTCAACTGGTTCAAATTGTTACGAAGTTCAGCTGGAGACTTCCTTCTCCCTGTGGCATTTACCCGGTACCTCTGGACCCCCTCCCAAAATATCCCTGTGATGGTTCCATGGCCTTTCCTGCTGCTTCCTCTACCCCTGTATTTCACTCGGCTCTCTAAATTGATTCAGCTCCAGTTAAGGTTGGAATCTTCTCCCACAAACTAGACTTTTAGTTTCCCCGGTGGGGGTGTGAGTTTAGGGGTGGAGGACCTCCCTTTCCCACTTCCGCAGTTTGGGCACCCACAGGATGTGGGGTGACTTCTGGGTCCTGCAGGAGCAGTCTGCTTCCTTCAGAAGGTCTGTGGGTCCTCTTGGGTTTCCTGATTTATTCCTGCAGTCATTCTGGAGCTGAAACCATGACGTGAGCCTCCGCATGCTGCTCTATCCGTGAGAGTCCGAGCTGCAATCTAGCCCTGCCTCCCATCTGCCATGATGATTCTAGGTATAGTCATATCTAATACCTGAATCATTTAGCATATATGTCATATCTCTAGATGAGAAGACTAAATATCATAAAATACCTACTTTCTCTAAGTTAATCAGATACAAATGATTTTTTTTCCAAAACTCAAATGCTTTTAAAATTAATTTGCAAGAGTAGATTTCTAAAATGTCATACACAATTTTTTAATTAAAACAAATAATTGATGTGGACTCCCTCATTAAAATTTAAAATTGCATAAAGCTTATCTGATAAAAAATAACTCACAGGGGCGCTTGCATAGAAAAAGACTAATAACTCAGTGACACACAATATATAGGAACAAATGCAAGTATTTTGGGATAATTTAGTACATGATGCACATATTATTTAAAATTGGTGGAAGGAAGATTAATTATTCAGCAGGTGATATTAGAATAACTGGCTATTAGAAATAACATTCAATATTATACTTTGTATTTTTACTACAAAATATATTCCAGATACAATAAATATTTAAGTGTAAAACCAGAAACAATGTAAGTATTAAAAGACAATATAGGTGAATATTTTTAAAATCTAGGGACAGGAGGAAGGTCTTTCAAAGTAGGTGATCAAGGACAAAGTTAATAAAAATATTGATAGATTTAATTAAATGATTTTGTAATCTTTGCACTAAAATCAGCATATGAGGATAAAACACAAATAATATGCTAAGAAAATATTTCAGGATATATAATAGATGAGATGCGTCATTAATAGGAGTTATTAAAAATCAATAATAAAGTTTACAATTCTAACAAAAATGATCAGTGGCATGAGCAGGGAAGGCATAAAATAAATGTAGAGGCACAAAACCATAAAAAATCACCAAATACACTGAAATTAGCAGAGATCTTGTGTCTGTTAGCTATTTTTGTGTAACAAACATTCCCAAAATTCAATGGTTAAAACAGCAATTATTTGTTATAATAATGTACATGTCTTTTTGTTGTCTGAGGGTTTGTCGGCTGCTTTAGGATGAGCTTAACTGTGCTGGCTCTTGCTTCTGTATGCAGGCTGGGATCTATCTCTAAGCTGGACTTGCCTGGAACAGTTTAGCTGGAGCATTCCTGCTCCATTTGTCTTTCATAGTCTGCTAGGGCTCCATGTATTTCTCATCCTTTTTCTGGGACCAATGGGCCAGCCCAAGTATGTCCTTCTTGTGGCAATGGCAGAAGTACAAGAGTGCAAGCCTAGCTGGACAAGTGTTTCTTAAGCTTCTGCTTGTGTCACATCTGCTAACATCCCATTGGCTAAATGGCAATTACATGACCAAACTTAGAATCAAGGGGAAAGGAAATATATCTTGTCTTTTAATAGGATGAACTAAAAAGTCATATGGTAAAGGACATGGATACAGGCAAGGGCCAAGATTTGGGGCCATTAATACAATATACCAGATGCCATCTTTTGCACATTGGTTAGTAGAAGCTTTTTTTTACCTTGCTTATAATAGTCAGTGTCGTCAAGAGGGTTAGGAAACGAGTACTCCCACACACTGCTGAAGGTGGGAGTCTAAATGGCTAATTGGAGTGACCATTTGAGAGTGTGTTTCAAAATTTTATTAAAGGTGTGTGTTTTTGGCTCAATACTTCCATTTTTAAGAATTTACTACAGGAAAACAATTAGGCAAATGTGCAAAGGTTGTACAAGTATAAACCTGGCTAATAGAGAGCCAGTTGTCATGGCAGCATCTGCCTGCAAAGAGGAGCACCCCATTCTGGGGCCTCCTCTCTACTGAGAGCTACACAGATGATGGGACAACCAGCTGCAGAGAGGAGATGCCCTCTCTGCTGATACCTGAATACTTGTCAGGATGACTTGCCTAGCAGAAAGGAGCAACCCTCTCTACTAGAAGCTGAACACATGTTGGGGAAGCCCTAGCTGTGGAAAGGAGCTGCCCTCTGAGGGTTTCCTCTGAGCTGTTCTATTGCCCAGTAAAGCTCCTCTTCATCTTGCTCACCCTACACTTGTCTGCATTCTTCTTGGGTGTAAGACAAGAACTCGGGACCCACAGAATGAGGCTAAAAGAGCCATAACACAAACAAGGCTGAGATATGCCCCATTGCTCACCACACTGCAAGCAAAGAGAAGGAAACAAGAGCTGCAGCCTTTCAGAGAGCCCAGATCTGGGAGCTCCCCAAGCCAGGGCTGTGACTCCCTCTTTGGGTTCCCAGCATTTCCAAGCTACTGGGCACCACCGTGTTCCCTGGTGCCAGCTGCGGAAGCTGCTTTCAGTGCACCTGGTCCAGCCGCAGCCTTGTGGACAGCAGACGCTCGTGCTGGCACCTGGAGCTTCCTGCCCTGCTGCAGCAGCTGGCATGTCTGACTGCACAGTGGCTGGACCTCATGCTCACTCACACATCCCTTGTGCTCCAAACAGTCTCCCTTGGCAGGTGTGGGATCCAGGCTGGTAGTGTGAGCCGAGCACAGCCTGCCAGGCCAAGTGGGCGGAATGAGCCCAGCGGGCCTAAGTGAAACTCAAGGCAAAGGCACCACCGGCCACAGAGGTTTCTGGCCAAAAAAGTGACACCCCAAAGGTCCTGTAACAGTTGTACATGTAAGGCTATACTTTTTTAAAAAGTTGACATCAATTTTGATCGATTGATTGATATTTCAGCCTGTTATATATTTTAAATATCACCTCTGAGTTCAATGGTATTAGTCACTAGATTGTTTATAATAGTAAACGTTTGGAAAATTTCTAAGTTCCATTAATACAAAATTGATAAACATAAATGTTGGTACATCCACACAATGGGTTGCTATACAACTGTTAAGAGAATGATGCTTGTATTTATTGTCATGAAAGAAATCCATGCCATAATTATTAAATGTAAGGTAGGTGCTTGTTTCAATAATATATATGATTGTATGTTCATTAAATATATGAAAAAGTATTTATCAGGGTATTTTTATGTTGAAAATTATGGGTGATTTTATTTTCTTATTATGCTTTTAATGTTTTATTCATAGTATCATGAATTAGCAGGCACTTTTTATGACCATTAAAAGACAGAACGTCTACTTCTATTTTTAAAAAGTGATATTGAGAGTTTAATTGTAATTAGTTTCAAGGAAAGTTTATGAGTAACAATACTGTATGTTACAAAGTCAAAACATTCCATGGAAAAATAGCTATGAGTCTTAAAGGAAAGACTTCTCTAGTCATATCATAAATGATGTCTGTTTTCCTTTTGAGCAAAGAGACACAACTCAAAATTAATAGGGGAAACTCAAATGTATAGAAAATAGAATATGAGTAAGAAAGGCATGGATACTCTTACACTGTTTATATACATATATACAGCTAGTCATGCTTTCTGTAAAAAGAGTGCTTGCTTGGTTCTGTAAAAGGAGGAAATATTTCAGAGTTTATGGCAGAATCATTTTGGAGGTACAGAGGGTTGGTTTGGAAAGGATTACACATTTGCCATACTTTCTTTCATGCTTAATAAAAAAAAGTGATTCTGATCTGATGAATGGAACATTGTTAGAAGTCAGAAAATATTACTGTTTCTCATTATACTTTTCATTTGTCACACGACTTTAATGAAGGATCCTGCTCTTAGCATGAGAGTCATTAGCAACCAAAGGTATGTAGAACGTTTCCTTTTTAATGCAGACATTTAACAAACTAATGAATACTAAAAATAAAACTCTCTAAAAATCATTTTGCTTATACACTGTGAGGATCTGCTAAATCTTTTCTGCTTTTGAATACACAGTAAGAAAATTAATTTAGCGCTTAATCAGCCATCATAATTTTTATAGCAGCAGCAGGTAATTTTATTTAATTTTTCAAAGCAATGAGAGACTATTGGAGTGGGAGCAGGCATGCAGGTAATAAAGAACTCTTTGATTTTTATTGAAACATCCATAATTTAAATGACAGGTTTTGCTGATTCAAGACTAGCAGTTTGCAGAGGGTGCTCTGCAGAGCCTCTTGGGTTCCATGGCATTACCTTGGGGCCCACTGAGGGTGGTGGTTGGAAGAGGAAGAGTCTCCTGGCTCCCATGTCCACATCCTCCACTATAGCTCTGATTTCATAGGTTTTGTATTTCAATGTTCTGTGTGAGTTGGCGTGAAAAATGAGTTCTCTTGCAAAAATAATTTTGAAAACCTTTAATTTGTTCCATCTCCACAGTGTGTAGATGAAGAAACAGATTCAGAGTAGACTCCTGCTCTATTTTAGTATTGTTAACTCCTGGTAGGTGTAAGAATGCACAAAATGCTTCAGTCATCACAGCAATCCTGTCACCTAGGCTAAATAGATATCAGCATCATCGTTTGCCAGATTAGGAAATGGACACTCAGAGGGTTTCAACAATCTGCCCAAGAGATGATATGCCTAACTCCTAGTCCTGCTTCTCCTCCTTCTATTCCTTCTTTAAAGTACTTTTTATCTGACCAGGCTGTGTGATTCTCTATGTTTGTACATGTCCCAACCCAGAGAAGTTGTAGTGTCTAATTCATAATATTTTAAAATACTTCCACTGAAGCTGCCATTATTAGAAATGATTGATCTCTAAACAGCAGCCCTATGTATGAATATGTCCAATAATGACAAACTCTAGCCAGTAAGTGCTCAGAATAGTGTGAAAGTTGTATTTAGCCATTTTACAAGATTGGTGTGGAGAATATATACAAATGGCTTTATGTGTTTTTCTTTTTTTAGCAGGTTTTAATAAATGATACGTTTATAATTTTGAAAGTTATATTAAAGACCTATAATTTGAACATTTTAGCATTGTAAGCATAAATGTTCTTTATGTTTACAAAAAATCTCAATGGTATTCTTGATTTTAAATTGGTCTTTGTGTATATTATATTCCTCTCAAGTTAAATAAATTTCTGTAGATTCTGTATGTTCATTAAAAATATTTGCTCAGTTCAATTACAGTTATTGGGATTAGGGGTAGTTGGTGGGGAAAATGTGTAAGTTCCTGAGGCTTCCCTAAATGGGATGTCCTCTCTGTGGATTGAGACATGTCCAAAAACCCACAGGATTTTGGACCTTCAAAGGTCCTTCAAGGATCTATTAGCTGAGGGGCCCGAGAGTCTATGAAAAACAGGCATTTTAAAAAGAGTCCTGGCTCAAATTTTGTTTCATATCTCATCATATCAAAATAAATGAGAATAAAAATTATGATAATTGTATTATTTTTCTATGTGAATATATATACACACACCAGATTTTATTTAACCATTTCCTCTGTTATTAAGCAATTTAAAACATTTAAGATATTTCTGAATCTTTGCCATTGTTTAAAATAACACTGAAATGAGCATCTAGGTGCATATGTAATTGCATTCATCTCTAATAATTTCCATTGGAAAGATTCCTATTAATGGCATTGTTGTACTAATTTACTCTTTCATCAACTTAAAATAATCCTTATACTGCCAAATTCTACTAATATTGAATTATACATATTTTACTAACATTACTGATGAAAAATTGTATCTTGGCGACTTTTTTTCATATATCTACCAGTATGTTTTTGTCATCTGTAAGTGACATGGAGAGCTTATATTTTTTGACATCTCTGATTTATGTAAAATCATATATGGAATTAGAGAACCTATGACATTAAATTAGATTCTCTGAATTGAGAAATGGTGAGTTTCTGCCCATATAATATTTTATAATAAAAATGCAAAAAAGTGAATGTATCTTTTTTTTGCAAAAATACATACAATAAAACAAGATACATGTGTATTATCTATCATTTATGAAATTTTATTATTAAGTGTTTTTAGAGGACTTATTCAACATATGAAGGATTTTAGTCAGTAGACACCGTGCCTCTTCACTTGCACCGGAGGTGTTGTTTTTCTTCTCTGTAGCTGGGTGAATAGGGTAGGATGGTAAAAATTTCCACTGAGAATGTAGCAAAATTGATATCTTCACAACAGCTCCAGCATTTGTGAGATGACAAATACTCCACATGAAAGAGGCAACACAGTGCAGTGGTTAGCGCACGGCCCTGGAGTCAAACTCCTTAAATATTACTCCAAGCTTTACCATTTACTTCTTGTGTGACCTTCAGCAAGATACATTTTTTTTTGTGCATCAGTTTCCTCACCTGTGAAATGGGGATATAAACAGAACCTATACCTTAAGGGTATTATAAAGATTAAATGAGGTAACTATACAGAAAACATTTAGAAATTCTGACACTTAATACATTGTTTTAAAATGGCAATTATCAATTTAGTAAGTGGTCTCATATTCTCTCTTTTTTAAATTTTACTTTAAGTTCTGGATACATGTGCAGAACATGCAGGTTTGTTACATAGGTATACATGTGCCATGGCAGTTTGCTGATCACGGTCTTCTTATGAACATTTACCACATTTCAGTTTGTCAAAGGACACAGTTACTAGATATTTGAATGTGGATGAGGTTTGTTGTAATTAAAATTTCACTTGCCTTTTGTGAATGTCTCTGTCACACCAGGGCATGGGGATGTCATGAACAAAGGCAGAGCAGTGGAAAGGCATAAACTACGTTCAGGGAATAGTGAAAAATCTAGGTTATCCACAACATAATGCTATCGTAACATATTATTAATTAATGTTAATTAAACAACTATTCATGTTTGGTCTTAATGTCAAGATGAAATATATTTAAATACTTGACTTTATTACATATATAATATTGATGTAATATCATACAATATTTGTAAAATAAACACGGTTATATACCATGTAAATATATTTCATGTATTCATTCTAATCTACCACCAGGTAGTAAAGTTTCAGAATTTTTTTTTTTTTTTGAGACAGAGTCTTGCTCTGTTGCCCAGGCTGGAGTGTAATGGCATGATCTTGACTCACTGCAACCTCCGCCTCCCAAGTTGAAGCAATTCTCATGCCTCAGCCTCCCGAGTGGCTGGGATTACAGACGTGAGCCACTACGCCCCGCTAATTTTTGTATTTTTAGTAGGGACAGGGTTTCACCATGTTGGCCAGGTTGGTCTCTAATTCCCGATCTCAGATGATCCACCCGCCTTGGCCTCCGAAAGTGCTGGAACTACAGGCATGAGCCACCATGCCTAGCTTCAGATAATTTTTAACTCTGGAGGAGCAGCAGTGAAGCACCGTCAGGAATAATTTTCCTACTAGAGAAGCAAGTGGTGACCCTGCATTACAAGGGGCTTATGTGCTGACCTAGTATCTATGTTCTGTAGATAGCAGTGGTAGGATCTCACTCCCATAACACCCAAGAGTCACTGCATTATAAGGAACCTAGAATTGCTTTTTTTTTTTTTTTTTTTTTTCCTGAAACAGAGTTTCACTCTGTCACCCAGGCTGGAGTACAGTGGCATGATCTCAGCTCACTGCAACCTCCACCTTCTGAGTAGCTAGGATTACAGGCATGTGCCACCATGCCCAGCTAATTTTTGTATTTTGAATAGAGACGGGGTTTTGCCATGTTGGCCAAGCTGGTCTCGAACTCATGACCACCCGCTCGGCCTCCCAAAGTTCTGGGATTACAGGCATGCGCCACTGTGCCCAGCCTAGAGTTGCTTTCTTAAAAGCATCAATTATGTTTTAGAGGATACATTACAACATTTGTGATGAATAATCAAGCAAAGATTGAATATATCACCCTGTTTAAAGTGGAAATCCACCTCCAATGGTTTTGCTGATAATGATAGGATGATATAATTTCAAAAATCATTCTTTTAATTTTTGCTTTATAAAAATTTTGGGGCTGGAAACGGTGGCTCACGCCTGTAATTCTAGCACTTTGGGAGGTCGAGGCAGGCAGATCACTTGAGGTCAGGAGTTCAAGACCAGCCTGGCCAACATAGTGAAACCCTGTCTCTACTGAAAATACAAAAATTAGCCGGGCGTGGTGGCAGGTGGCTGTAATCCAAGCTACTCCATAGGCTGAGGCAGGAGAAATGCTTAAACCCAGGGGGCGGAAGTTGCGGTAAGCCAAGATCGTGCCACTGCACTCCAACCTGGCAGACAGAGCGAGACTCCATCTCAAAAAATAAATAAATAATTAATTAATAAAAATTTGATGTGAGTGATTATATCCACTAGTGGGATTGCTGGATTGTATGGTAGTTCTATTTGTAATATGTGAGGTAATGAGTATATATGTATATATCCAAAGAAAATGAAATCAATATGTCAGAGTTATTTGCACTTTCATGTCCACTGCAGCATTATTCCTAATAGTCAAAAAATGGAATCCACCTGAGTCCATCAGTGAATAAATGGATAAAGAAACTGTCATATAGATACACAATGAAACACTTTTCAGCCATAAAAAAGAAGGAAATTTTGCCATTTTTAACAGCATGGCAATCTTTTTGAGGAACTTCTATATTGTTTTCCATCATGGTTGTACTAATTTTTATTCCCACCAACAGTGTGCAAGGTGGGTCATTCACATCCTCGCCAACACTTATCTTTTGTCTTTTTGATAATAGCCACTCTAACAGGATTTTCTTATACACATTTACCAAACTTCAGTTTGCTGCAGAACACAATTAACAGATATTTCAGTGGGGGCAAGTGTTGCTGTAATTACAATTTCACTTGCCTTTTGTGAATGTCCCTGTGACACCAAGGCATGGGAATGACACATGTAAAGGCCGAACAATATCACTCCACAAAGAGGTGATCTCTCATTGTGATTTTAATTTGCATTTTCCTGATAATTAGTGACATTGAGCATTTTTTTTTTCATATACCAGTTGGATATTTGTATGTCTTATTTTGAGAAATATTTATTTAGGTCCTTTGCCCATTTTTAAATTGGGTTTTTCATTTTCCTGACTTGAGGCCTTAAATATTTTGGCTATTAACCCTCTATCAGGTGTATAGTTTGCGAATATCTTCTCCCATTGCATTGGTTGTTTCTTCACTGTGTTGATTGTTTACTTTATTGTGCAGAAGCTTTTTACTTTGATGTAATACTGCTTGTCTCTTTTTGCTTTTGTTGCCTGTGCTTTGGGGGTCATATTCAAAAAAATCATTGTCCAGACCAATGTAATAGAGTTTTTCCCCTACATTTTGTTTCAGTAGTTTCATAGATTCAGGTTTTACATTTAAATCTTTACTCCAGTTTGAGTTGAGTTTTGTATATGGTGTGAGATAAGAGTCTATTTTCATTCTTTTGCATGTGGATATTCAGTTTTCCCAACACCATTTATTGAAGAGACTGTCCTTTCCTCACTGTGTGTTCTTGGCACTTTTGTTGAAAATGAGTTGGCTGGAAAAGCCTGGATTTATTTCTGGGCTCTCTATTCTGTTCCTCTTGTTGTGTCTGTTTTTATGCCTTTACCATGCTATTTTGATTACTATAGATTTGTAGACTATTTTGAATTCAGGTAGTGAATATGTGCTAATTTTCAATTAGTAGAAAGCTCAAGCAAAACACCCTGAGTATATATGAAGCAGTTCTTTATATGGCCTTCACGAGGATTGGCCTCTCATAGGGCTCGATTTTTGTATAACTGTTAGTTTTAACTACATCCTAGGTTCTAGAGAAAATTCTGGAGCTGAGACTTAGATATGCATTTGTACAACTTCCTTGTCTGCCAATTTAAAAGTCAATCTTACTGATAATCCCTATGTTTCTTTTATGCTTATTTCCTCTTATCACTCATTTGTAGCTAATATACTATGTATTTCACCTGCTTATATGAACCCCATCATAGCTCCATGAACATAGCACCATGGGAGCAGGAATTATCTATTTTGTTCATTGTCGTAGTCACAGTGTCAAGAGAAGTGTTTGGCACATTGCATGTGTATAATAAATAATTTTGAATAACAGCCAGTCACACTATTTTATATATCCTATTTTAGTATTTAGGCATGGTAGATATTTCCTGGGTATTTATATATTTCCAAACTTTGGAAGGAAAAAAAAAACACTCTATAGAAGGCAAAGTGAGAGGCCTGAAAGTTTAGAAGTGACAAGCAACCTAAAAAGAGCCACACAGTTTTAGTGATCAAAATCAATTTTTGTCATTAATCTGGATTTACTAACTTCTCAAAGTTATCATGGATGTAAAAGTGACTTTAATCTGCTGATGCTCTGTGGTGTTCTACAAAATTGCTAAATTGCTTTTATATGAAATTGGATAAGACATAACCCTTCTCCTACCTTATATATTATTTTTTAGCCATGAACCAAATTTTTCTAGCTAAGCCAATTTAAAAAATATTAGAAATGCAAGTGTATTGCCATTGTTCTAAAATGTAGTTTTAAAATTCCATTTTTCAAGGTGGGATTTGTGATTATATGTGAGGTGCTTCATTGTTTCTCAGGTCACTTCCCAGTCAAAATCAGTCCATTTTGCCATTCCTGAGGAAGGGTCTGCTCTGTGTGACTCACAGTTACTTCCATGAATATTTATCCTGCCTGTACTGTTGGAATCACCTTGAGATCATGTACAATTAGTTAGGGTTGATAGAATTAGTAATGCTACTGGTTGTGTTGCAGCGTCTATGGGTCTCAGTGAAGTCGGACCCAATCCCTTCTCCCCATGACTCTGTTTTCTGTCTCTTCTTGATTCTGCCTGCCATTTTGGGGGTGCCAATTTATTTCCTTATTAAAAACAACAGTAGTTACATATTAAGATACAACTATATTAGTTGTTTTTTTTCTTAAATCCACTATTACTTTTTGTCTTTTCATTGATTAAACTTCAGGCAAAACCTATTTGGCTGTGTTGAAGAACATTTTGCAATTTTCTTTTCCCTGTGTCTTGCACACTTTGTAGCATTGTGCTCGTGTGTACTGTCTTTGTAAGTTCGAATCTATTAAGTGACTGTTCTTTTCATAAATCCTGTATAATACTTGATTTTCATCATTTATTTGTATTTTGTCACCTGTACTCTCTTGTCCTGAGTACAAAGAACACATATTCATCTCTGTACCTTTTTTGTTTATTGATAGTTTACACTTTCTTTGAACAATGTTTAAATGTATATTTATTTATATTTGCTTATCCAGTCTTATAAAGAACAATTTCACAAGTATTTAGTCTCTGCTCATCTTCTTTTGATATTCCTAATATAGTCTAGTAATGGGTTACTTGGGATATTTATTCTTCTGTATTTTAAAATTATGAATCTCAAACAGCTCTATCCACCAAATAATCTTTTGAACTAAAAAATGCACACAGACAGACTACATTTTCGAAGGATTCAATTTCAAAATAAAGTTACTTCCTACTCAGCCCTGCAAAATGAGGTATCTTCTCTTGATAAAGTTGTGCAAATAATGAATTTTAATCATTGAAATATTCTAAAAATGTGTTATCTTGCCTAAGTAATTGCTTCTATGCCTTTAGCAATTAAAAAACATGAAAACATAAGCCTTTGTAAAAGCACATATTTTTACCTTCCATTTGAGTAATTTTTATTAGTGAAGGAATTTTGTATAGGTATATATTTGTGAAACTTTTTAATAAAATTGTGTTTTTCTGATTATAAAATGATGCAGTTTCATTAAAAACATTTATAAAGCAGAAAAATACATAGAATATAAAAATCATCCATATTTTCATAGCCAGCAAATCGTTGTTATGTTAAAAATACATATCTATAAATAATAATTTTTAACAGAACTGGAATCATATATAAGTTCATTTACTGCTTGTCTCTTAACAATAATGTATAATCTAATGGTTAGTGGACAATTCATCATATGATTTTTTGTTATTTAATAAATTCCTCATTCTTAGACATTTAGATTATTTTCATATTTTTCACTGTTATGTATAATGATGTGATGAACTTTTTTGAAGATAAATAATCATATGGTTTTCTGTTAACTGCCTTACATACTTCATTTGGAGTTAAATCACTGAGTAAAAAGATTCACATCTCCTCCCACACTCTGCCTTCTCTTATGTGATTTAGTACCTTTTGTTTGCCTTAATCTCTTTCTGCAAAGTAAGAAAGTGATCTGAAAAACTAATTTATATACAGTGTTGTTAACTTGTATGTGTTTTCCTGTCCCTTTCCCTTGCTCAGCTGTCCTAGACCAATTTTGAGAAGCAGACTCCATAGACAGAGGTTTATTTGCAGGAGATTTAGTGGGGAATGTTGTCAGCAATAATACAATAAGGGGAGTAAAGGAAGGTGGTTGAGCAGGAGAGGCTGAACTCGGGTGCAATAACAGGAAGGTCTCCAGCCATCCCAAGGGGAGCTCAGGAGCTCAGAAGGCCCCTCAGAGTGTTCTTGAATTGAGACAGGTCTCTGAATCCAACTTCCTCCTGCCACTCCCATTGACCAGTCCTTAGTTTGGTATAGGGTGCCTTGGGCAAGGCAGTGGACATGCTCAATAGCTGGGTAAGATGAGGACTTCATCTCAAAGTGGCCATCTGGGGAATGAACCACTGGTTGTTCAGCATATCAGCCTTGTGGATTTTGTGTAATCAACCAAGAAGGGGAGTGGGGGTGAAGTGTAAGTCAAAACAGACGATTCTCCACTGGGAAACTCTTAGTCTTTCTTGCCTGTTACCTAAGTTGGAAAATGTATGTGAGGAGGATCTTCCTCAGATCTCCTTGGCCTCTTTCTCATAATCCTGCTCTAGAACTCAAAATGTCCTGCTCTGTGACTCAAAACCAAACATTGTTATTTGTTGGTAAAGGGGGCGCCTAGAAGCATTTATTGACCGAGCTGTGACTTTATTTTTTATTTATTTATTTATTTATTTTTATTTTTTATTTTTTTGAGACGGAGTCTTGCTCTGTAGCCCGGGCTGGAGTGCAGTGGCCGGATCTCAGCTCACTGCAAGCTCCGCCTCCCGGGTTTGCGCCATTCTCCTGCCTCAGCCTCCGGAGTAGCTGGGACTACAGGCGCCCGCCACCTCGCCCGGCTAGTTTTTTGTATTTTTAGTAGAGACGGGGTTTCACCGTGTTAGCCAGGATGGTCTCGATCTCCTGACCTCGTGATCCGCCCGTCTCGGCCTCCCAAAGTGCTGGGATTACAGGCTTGAGCCACCGCGCCCGGCCCGAGCTGTGACTTTAACAATACATTATTTTATGTATCAATGTCACCAGTTTAAAGGATTTCAGTGCATTAACAAGTCCTACTGTGAAAATAACTATAGTATTACTGATTATATAACAAGGTGAAATACTATATTTTGACTATTAAACTATTTTTTTAAACTAGGGTGACATTTAGCAATTTACCATTTCCAGTAATCTAAATGTTTATGTCACGGAAATCACATATTAAATTATCTGGAAATTTATTTCTCAGGAAGATCACCAGGGCACCAGAAAATAATAATAATTAATAACACAACTATAACAACTTGACATTTTATAAGGACAAAGTATACAGGTTAATCACTAATATTGTATTTTTTTTAACAGCCATTGAACTAAATTTTGACAATTGAAAAAAAGTTAATTATAAACTCCTGATGATTTGCCTTCCACCTCCAAATAGGCCACCTGTCATTCTTCATGAAATATTTATTGCATGGGGACTGGGTGTGGTGGTTCACGCCTGTAATCCCAGCACTTTGGCAGCCAAGACAGGAGGATCACTTGAGGTCAGGAGTTTGAGACTAGTCTAAGCAACAGAGTGAGATCCTCTTTCTAAAAAATACATATAATTTATTGCATAGGAAGTATTTTGGGGGGATAGTTTAATTACTGTTGTACCTGGTTGTACTTGATGAATATTCACATTTTTTCTGCTCTCTAAAATGAAAATTATCATCATTTAACAACACTAAAATACATCATGGAAGCATAGTTCTTTATTGCCATATTTTGGAATGGGGTAAATAGGATGAGAGTCGTTTAAAATACATTTTACTCTGTCTCTCTCACTGAATGAAAGTATGCATCCTGGACAGAATACATAAAGCAGATATTTGAGGAATCTAAAAAATAAATAATAACAGATGTAGTGGGAGGAAGACTGGAATTTGTTCATTTTTCCCTCTGGTATCTTCCGGCTTAGACTCAAGGCAGCTTGAGACCTGAGAGAGCACCTTGTCATAAACACACAGCCGCAGACGCCATTTGGTTCAGACTCAAAGAGCATGAAAGTGGCCTCTTGTTAGTGGCAATGGTGGCAGTGAACGCTCTCAGAGGCTTTAAATTCTGAAGGAAGAGAACTTTGATTTGAGGAAGTCTGGTCCCAAGATGGCAGAACAAACCTTCTTGCTGTTTCTCTGTCTCCATCCTCCCACCACTTAGTGTGGAAGCAGTGGCAGGAAGTAGGTGGCAGAGGAGGGGGTAAATAAAGCCCCAGTTTTTTGGCTGGAGGACTGAAAAGAAGAGCTCCTAGGAACCAGTAAGTGGGAAAGAGATAGGACAGAGGAGAAGCTTGGGAAAGGTGCCCCATGGAGTTGTTTACAAATTTCTTAGCTCTTTTTATGGCCACAGTCCTCTGGTGAGGACTGATAGTAGAATAGTATGCTTTATGTCCTTACCTGGTTGGATGCAGCCTTTATCATTTATTTATTTATTCGGCAAAACACCTTGTCCTTGTTGGCAAGGTGCCCTATGAAACGTGATGGAGTCTTTTTCTAAGGCGGAGCGACTTATGTCAAAGGCTCTCTTTACATACAGGCTCCTTACTTAATTGCTCAGCATCTCAGGCTTGCCATCTGGAAAATGGATAGAATTCTCACTATCTTCAAGAACTGTTATGAGGATTAAATGATTTAACGTACACTAAGCAACTGAAGCTAACAAACGTTTCTTTCCCTGTGGCGTTTGGTTTTCAGCTTTCCTATCCATTTCCTAAGCATCAGACCCTTAGTTTTCATGTTTAGCACTCCTTTAGTCTGTCAATTTTACTAAGTTGTAGGATAATCTAGAAGCTTCCTAAGAATCACACGTTAAATAAAAAAAGAATAAAGGTCTTAAAGGAAGGAGTGCTAAGATAAAATCTATGGTAACCTGCTGCCCTTTTTCTTACTTCTGAAGAGTTGAGGTTGTCAGAAAACTAATATTTAGATATGGGCTTATCTGGTTCATAATACTCTAAACAACACTGCTACCATTACTATTATTACTAACTGAAACTACTTAGGATGTGTCAAGTATTGACATTCTACATATATTAATTGAATTCTTACAATAATGTGATAAGGTGGGTACCATTCTTATTCTAATTTTACAGAATACATAACAAAAACATCACTTTATTGCCCTAGTCTTATTATTCGTATTATTAAAAAAAAACTATTGAGTACTGGTCTTAAATTAATTATAAAGTTAGTTAATATTTGGTTATCTTTTTAGGATAAAAACTCTAGCTAAAATGAACCTTAATATGGGCAATGCTTTTTTTCCTACTCCATAAAACAGATCAACCCTCTTTGCAGGCTTAAGGCTAAAAACCCAGAATCTATTAACTTGAGTGTTGGAGTTGCATCAAGGTTTTTGCAATGTAAATTCCTTCCATTACCTTAGTTCAGGTCCTAAGCTTCTCTAGTTTAAATTATTACGATTGATTTCTTTTTATTTATCTATTTTTTTCGAGACAGAGTCTCACTCTGTCTCCCAGGCTGGAGTGCAGTGTCGCGATCTCAGCTCACTGCAACCTCCGCCTCCCAGGTTCAAGCAAGTCTCCTGCCTCAGCCTCCTGAGTAGCTGAGACTACAGGCGCCCACCACCACACCCAGCTAATTTTTGTATTTTTAGTAGAGATGGGGTTTCACCATGTTGGCCAGGCTGGTCGTGAACTCCTGACCTCAGGTAATCCACCTACCTTGGCCTCCTAAAGTGCTGAGATTACAGGCGTGAGTCATTGCGCCCAACCTATTACAACTGATTTCTTACTGAGCATAGCAATCTCTTCTTCATTGACTGCATCCTCCACCCCCACTGCTTGAATTATTTTTATTATTTACATGCCTGGTTTAAAAAATAATGGCTGCTCAATAAACTAGGACTTTTTTTTTTTTTTTTGACTGAGCACAGGGAATTTTACTAATAGGACATGACAAGGTGGAGCTCCCTAGGCCCCTCCCTTTTCAGGTGGTCTGCGTGGAAATTGTGAAGAGGGGAGATCCTCAGTGTCGTGAGGTCTGAGTGTGGCAGGGACTCCCCAGCAGCTGAGGATCTCTCTCTTCCTCTTGTACTCTCACTGGGGCTGGTGGTCTGGGGGCCTTACTCCTTGGAAGCCATGTGGGCCATGAGGTCCACCAACCTGTTGCTGTAGCCAAATTTATTGTCATACCAGGAAATGAGCTTGATAAAGTGGTCTTTGAGGGTAATGCCGGCCCCAGCATCAAAGGTGGAAGACTGTGTATCACTGTTGAAGTCGGAGGAGACAATCTGGTGCTCAGTGTAGCCCAGGATGCCCTTGATAGGGTCCTCTGAAGCCCGCTTCACCATCTTCTTGATATGATATTTGGCAGGTTTTCTAGATGGCAGGTCAGGTCCATGACCAACGTGTTGGTGGTGGGGACATATTGGTCGTGGACCTGACCACGGGAGGCCATGCCAGTGAGCTTCTTGTTCAGCTCAGGGATGACCTTGACCATTGCCTTGGCAGTGCTAGTAGATGCAGGTATGATGTTCTGGAGAGCCCTGTGACCATCAGGCCACAGTTTCCTGAAGGGGCCATCCACAGTTTTCTGGGTGGTAGTGATGACATGGACTATCATCCTGAGTCTTTCCACAATACCAGAGTTGTCATGGATGACCTTGGCCAGGGGTGCTAAGCAGTTTGTGGTACAGGAGGCATTACTGATTATCTTGAGGCTGTTGTCATACTTCTCATAATTCACTTTCATCATGAACATGATGGCTTCAGTAGAGGGGGCAGAGATCATGACCCTTTTGGCTCCTCCCTGAAAGTGAGCCCCAGTCTTCTCCATGGCAGTGAAGATGCTGGTGGACTCCACAACGTACTCAGTGCCAGCATCGCCCCGTTGATTTTGGTGGGATCTTCCTCTTGGAAGATGGTGATGGGATTTCTATTGATGACAAGCTTCCCGTTCTCAGCCTTGAAGGTGCCATGGAACTTGCCATGGGTGGAATACTGGCCTACATGCTCCTCAACTACATACTGGCCTACATGCTCCAGTATGTAGTTGAGGTCAATGAAGAGGTCATTGATGGCAACAATATGCACTTTACCAGAGTTAAAAGCAGCCCTAGTGACCAGGCACCCAGCATAGCCAGATTCGTTGACTCCGGGCTTTACCTACACCATTGTGTCTCAGGGATGTGGCTGGCACTGTGCTGCACAAGAAAATGCGGCTGTCTCTAATGGGAGGAGAAGGGAGCCAAAATAGGACTTATTCTACGCTTCTAAGAACTGAATCCTGGCCTCATTTATTTCTCTACTACTGTCTCCTCTGACTGAAAGTAACAAACAGAAAGCCCCTTATCCAGTCACACAAATACAGTCATCATTCATGCCTTTGCTGCAGAATGTATCTGTCACTCTTGATTAAGTTGTGATGATAATTTTATTGTTTACTATTTATTGAGGACTTACATTGTACCAGGGTTTGTTCTAAGCCCTTTATGTGGACCTATTTTATAGATAAAAGAGCTAAGTTTAGGGAAATAGTTTGTCCAGTGTCATACATTCTGTAAGTGGGGTTGCTGAGATTTGAACTCCCGGCATTCTAATGCAAGCCTGAGTTTTTAGCCATGATACATACTGCTACCTGCTTATTTCTCACATTGAGGAACAGAAAGGATCACACTGACACTGCAAACCTAACGTACACATCTTGTTTCCAGGAGGCAATAAGATAAATTGCATGGAAGGTCTGGTGGGAGGAATTTGGATATTGTTACTGTCCCTTACCCCGAAGGTAATTATAAAGTCTTTTGAGCCCAGAGCTTGGCAATAGTTGCCAGTGCTGATAAGCCAAAGGTGGGGTATTTTCCTTTTTCCTCTGGTTAAAGATCAATTCACTTCTTTCATGTTTTCTTTTTAGTTGATGATAAAGGAGAAGAATAAAAGGATAACAGATGTGAATACTTAATCATGTTGCTTAATATTATGGAGTGACATAAAAATATGGTTTGCTTTATCTAGACAGATGTGGTTTTATAAAATAATCATGGTCTTTTTGTTTGCCATGTAGAATAATTATGCACAAAATGGGAGTGTACATTCTGGAAAGGTCATCCCGACTTTTAAAGGGTTTCTTTAGGCATTCATGATTGTCGCTTTCTGATCAGTATGGGACAAGTTGGGATACATAAAACTATTCTGTGTTAAAGGAATATTTCAAAGATTCCATGTCTAATGAAATAAAGTATTACCTAGATATTAGAGAGTTGTCATTACTTGCACTAATTCATTCTGAAGTTTTCTGAATGCTCTTAAAAATCTGTAGCTTTTTCTTACTTTCTTATTTCTTCCGGAAATATAGATTTCCAATGCACTTAGCTTATGCTCAATATTGAGTGAAATAATTCATTTAGCATATCTATGATGAAACTAAATTAGTAATTCAGGGTAGTTAAAATTGCAGTGGATGCGGAACTGATCCAAGAAACAGTTTCAACCTTGTGAACTGGGTTGGAATTAGCAGTCTATCATTAAATAGTAATTAAACATCAAAGGCATGAAATGGCCCATTATGTGCAACAGAAAGTTTGTGTGTTAGAATAAGACACTTGAATTAATATATATTTCATAATTTTATATAGCAATTATGTGGTGATAAACAGTGTAATTATTTTATTTTTTACGAGTTCATTGTCTACATTTTATATTTTACATAGTAGTTATGGAGAAATGGCCTACTCTGTGATGATAAACAGAAGACTTTTATTATTTTTAAACTCATTTTCTAAAAAGATAACACAAAATTGATTTATTTTATTTTATTTATTTATTTTTGAGACAAGGTCTCACTCTGTTAATGCAATGGCTCAATCTTGGCTCACTGCAACCTCCACCTCACAGACTCAAGTGATCGTCCCACTTCAGCCTCCCAAGTAGCTGGGACTACAGATGCACCACTATACTCAGCTAATTAATTTTTTTTTTTTTTTTTGTAGGGACAAGGTCTCACTATATTGCCCAGGCCGGTCTCAAACTCCTGGCCCCAAGTGATCCTTTCATCTCAGCCTCCCAAAGTGCTGGAATTACAGGCATGAGCTACCATGCCCAGCTAATTTTCTTTTAAATCCCTATACAGAATGTACTTTGACTATGGATTTTGTTTTTGTAACTTATATTTGAAAAATGTCTCTTTTAAAAATCATACAAATATTGAAAGTATTTGCGAGTTTTTAAACTAAATCAGGAATTTGTTTTAACATCTATTATTGGTCATCTGAAGCCACAATACTTGGTTTTTAGAGCCATTCCACTTTATGATGTGAACATGCATGATGCATGCAAGGAAGAGTAATATTTCAAACTGTATGCAAAATTGTCAAACCTTGTATCTTTGGTATGTGGGAGGATGGGGAAGTGAAAAATGAATTCGTTTTATTAGGGGCAGTGGTATACCATGGGGTATGGGTCATGATTGTGAATCACAGGGAAAGTGCCGTAGCATTTGGGATTGATCCACATGCCACCAGTAAATCTTGGCCCAAAGCAAATAGAAATAGCACAGGAATTAAGATAGCTAACATTTGGCAGGGCATGGTGGCTCACGCCTGTAATCCTAGCATTTTGGGAGGCTGACGCGGGCAGATCACAAGGTCAGGAGACCCAGACCATCCTGCCTAACACAGTGAAATCCCCTCTCTACTAAAAAAAAAGATACAAAAAATTAGCTGGGCACTGTGGCACGCATCTGTAGTCCCAGCTACTTGGGAAGGTGAGGCAGCAGAATTGCTCGAACTTGGGAGGCAGACGTTGCAGTGAGCCGAGATCACACCACTGCACTCCAGCCTGGGTGACAGAGTGAGACTCCATCTCACAAAAAAAAAAAAAAAAGAAAAAAAAAAAAAGGTAGCTAACATTTATCAATGGTTAATTATGTAGCTGGCACAGTCCTAAGTGTTTAAAGTGTATTAAATCATTAATCCTCACAGAAACCTTTAAAAATGAATACTGTTATTAACTAGATACCAGCAGGGGTGAGTATTGTATAGAGGAGCAGACAGGTATGGAGTGGTTGAGTAGCTTGCTATACAAGTAGAAAGTGGCTGAAATTGAACTCGGGCAGTTTGGCTACCCAGTCAGCACTCCTAACTATTTTGTTAAACAAATATCTCCCTTGGGACTTTGATTGAGGTCTAAGTCATAGAAATAGTCTATTTTCCTGAATTTTTCTTCGTTAAGATGAAAGTAAGCGTAATTTATCTGAAATTTATATCTTCAGGATATTCGAGTCTTAGAGTTCGTTTTATTGTCCCAATCATCAGCCTAATGTTGAGCTTAAGTCATTTTTGAATTCAGCCCTTTTGTTTTTATGAAGATGTAGAAAATATTCTATGGCTTTCTTTTTTCTTCTTTTTCTTTTTGTAGAGTCGGAGTCTCGCTCTGTTGTCCAGGCTGGAGTGCAGTGGCACAATCTCCGCTCACTGTAACTTCCGCCTCCCGAGTTCACACCATTCTCCTACCTCAGCCTCCCAAGTTGCTGGGACTACAGACGCCTACCACCTCACCCGGCTAAAGAAAATATTCTATGGCTTTCTTGTGGGTTGCGCCTAAGCTTCCTCCAAGATACTTCTGTCTTTCTCCTCTTTCCAGACACACAGTCACCCATCTAGCTTGGACTCTCTTTAACTTCCTCCATGGTAGTCTTAACTCTAGTCTCCTTACAATTTATTTTCTAGAGTAATTTAAGCAATGATCTGATCACAGACGTTACTATTGTCTCTCCATTTATCATTATATACAATCTAAGTTCCTTAATGTGATAGTCCAAAGTCTTGTTGCTCTGGATCTTTCTTGTCTTATCTTAAAATTCTTAATCATCATGGAAGGTAACATTTATTGAGCACTTACCATATATCAAGCAATGTGCTTACTTCCAAACACATAAAGTTGAATAATAGAACATACTTTCTCCCTTTGTGATTATCACAGGGATTATCTCACTTAATCTTCGTGGAAACCATATGAGCTATGTAATATTATTAACTCCATTTTAATGAAGAGGAAACGAAGGCTTGAAGAGTTTGTGTAACTTATTCAGGGTCACAAGAGTACCATGTGGTAGAGCTGGGATTCACACTGTCACTTTTAAGCCCTATACAATACTCTCCATGTCATAAATTTTCTAACCCTAACCCATCTTTAGACGTATGGGGCCACTAACCACTCCCTTTATATCCCTCACTTTTTTCTCTTCATTGTCTTGTTTTATGTCATTTTATCCTTCTTGTGTGTAGGTCCTATTTTTTTTTTCCTTATTTCTGCCTATTGAATAACAGCTGCCTTCAACCTGTGGATATAATTGACCTCTCCCACCACAGAACCAATGTTTCATTTATATTCTGAACTCCCATAGTGCTATAACCTTGTATGCTGGTTATATAAACTATATGCTGAGTTTTATCGAGTGCTAAATTTTTTTTTTTTAAGAATAAAAGCTTCTAATTATGTATCATAAGTAAGTTCTCAGAGAAGCTGATTCAGACTTTCCACCAAAGGGTTGTGTTGGCACAGAAGACATAAACATCAACCACATTTTAGCACAATTTTCATCATTCTCTTGTGGTTTGACTTTTCTGATGATGTCTAAACTTAGACATAAAAGGAAACCCCGCCTTATATGGATGACATGGAATGGAAAAGAAGCTCCATGGCTTTCCTGTTTAGCTGGTGGGTTTGACCTTTTCCACACGTGCATTTGCTTTGAACTCCTCCTAAGTTAGGTGCTACGTGAATACAAGTTATAATTAACATGCTTTCTTTGGGTCTCCTTGAACAAAATGTTCTCGCTCATGATATGCTATGCATATTTACTTTGAATGAATAATAGTTTTGAATTTGGATTTAGAAAGCAGAGAATGTGACTGAAATCCATGTTTCTTCTTTGCCTTTAATCTAGGGCTGCAGAATGGGGCCCAAATGTGAAGGGAATAAAACAAGAGAGAACCTTGTTTAGCCACGAAATAACCAGGAATAAGAGGTTTAGCTTATGGGCTCTAATCAAACGTGTTATTTTTCATTGAAAACTGGCATATAGTATCACTATGCAGCTGCTAACCAGCTGTTTCCTTTCTACTGGGGTTCTTGTGAGCGCTCTGCTTTAAATTTATGTATTGCTTGGGATCCTGAAGGATGAAATAGTACTTGTAGGTTCAAGGTAGTGGTTGGAATGGTGGTTTGTATGTTTTTAGATTTTTTAGTTTAATCCAACATGTTTAAAATGTTTTCTTCTAATTACTATTGTGAATATGTAAATGTTTATTTAATCGTACTCAAGTGAGAGAAGATATCGAAACAATTCATAGACTAATTCAAACCATGTTTTTACCTCTGTTGTTTGCCCTACACTCATCTGCCAAGCTTGTATGATTGCCTCAGTTCTCCATTTAGCACCAAAGTTAGTTCTGAACCCTGAAAAAGAGACATTTATATACTTAATTGTTTACATATAATAATAAATATCATGGTCATGTAACGGCTACTTCAGTCATTTCATGCCTTCACTGGCCTGATGACAGAGTTTCACCAACAGAAGAAAATCTTTTGGTTTGTCACAGCGTGTATGGTCTGGGGTCAGATATGTCAAAGAATTATAAACAAAGGCCTGTGGACAGTATACCAGTGCTATGGTTTGAATGTGTCCTCCAAAGTTCATGTGTTGGAAGCTTAATTCTCAATGCCATAGGTTTGAAAGGTGGGACTTTTAAGAAATGATTAGTTTATAAGGGCTCTGGCCTCATGAATGGATTAATGCCATTAGTGCAGGAGTGAATTAGTTGTCACAGGAGTGAGTTCCTGATACATGGATAAATTTGGTCCCCTTCTTCCCCCTCTGTCATGCTCTTTTGCCCTCCTGTCTTCTGCCATGGGATTACACAGCAAGAGGGCCCTCACGAGATACAGCCCCTTGATCTTGGACTTCCCAGCCTAAGCCAAATGCATTCATGAGCCAAATACATTTCTTTCTTTATAAATTACCCAGTCTTAGGTGTTTTGTTAGAGCAGCATAAAACAGACTGAGACAATTAGAATTACTACTAAGGAGTCACATGGTATGGAGTTTAAACATAATGGAATATGTTTATGTTATCCTTTTTATTATTAGAAGGTTGAGGTTTTATTATTACAAGATTGAGATTAGGAAAATAATACCTAACACTTATAACACTTACTACACACTATTTAAGTTTTCTACATGTATTAATTTATTTAACCTTCTTGATAAGTACTGTTAACATCTTCGTTTTATAGGTAAACTGAGACAAAAAAGTTAAGAAAACTGTACATGGTTACACAACTTGTAAGAATCAGAGACAGGATTTAGATGTAGATAGGTTAGCTCTTTACTCTGTACTAGACTGCCTTGAGTTGTTGCAAGGAATAAATAATTAATCAGATTACTAATTTCAGAAGTAGTTCAGTGGCATGTGCCTCTATAATTCCCATGTTTGGTATGTTTGAGTGACTTCCCCTAAACGTTTAGAACTGTTTTTCATGATTCCTGGGGAGCACCAGTGTAGGGGCAGCAAAGCTTCTATCTAGAGGATCAGCTAAGTCAAGATAAGGAATTTACAGTAGGTGTATTAGGATATATCAGGGTATACTAGTCAATGTCAACCAAATGCAGAGTGAATTGAGCTGGGATTACTATATCGTCCTCCAACAATTCAAAGTTTTCATAGGGATCTCTCTTTTCTGAAACCAAGTATAAAACTCTCATACCTTCTCATGTGAATTTATGTTAAATTTCAGAGCATTCGAAGATTTTCTCACCCTAATGTTCCTTTGAATTAACTAGATCAAACTGCTGAGCTCGTAGGAGGGGCTTCTGAAATATGTTGCTTGTTTGCTTTCGGATAAATAGATGGATATGTGGATAATTGAGAGAAAGAAAAATAAAGCTCATATTAATAAAATTGTAACTTGCCATGTTTCATTTTGTTACCAGGAAGTAATGGCAGTCTTTAAATAACTTAGTCGTCCTTCAAGGCATTGTCTCCTGCTAAGCCTCAATAGGCAGGTAGGGAACAGAAGCTATTGAGAGAGGGAGTGCTCTCTAGATAGTTTTCTTTTTCCTTCCTGACCATAGTTAGCATAGAATATGGAATCATTTAATCTCCATGCTATCTTTGGTGGGGGCCAGGAATATAAGGAGGAACAGAAGTAAAATAACACCACCACCACCAACACAAATAAGCTAAAATGAAATTACTGAGTTAATGACTTGAGTCCTCTACAACAGCAACTTAATATATTGGCTGTGTAGGCCATGTTATTAAATTGTGGTTCCAGTGAGTATCTTCGAGCAAATAACTACAGCAAGAGTACTATTAAATTCTTAGCAAACCGATAAATCCATACCTGCCAGTTAAAGGCAAAATATTTCTCATTTACATATTTAAGATGTATACATGCTACATTTGGCTTCAGAGTATTGGTTTCCTTTGACTTAAAATGCATTTGTACATTAACTAGAAAAAATTGGTAGACTTTAACAATAGGGTGAAATACTCAAACCTGGGAAGAAATCAGTAGGCTTTAACTATAAGTTTAAAGAGCCAAAACAAGCCACCAAATGAAAAAGTGAAAGCTCATATGTGCTTTACTCATAGCAGACATGCTAAAAATAATTGAGTAAATGTAGATGGACATGAATAGGTGGAGATAAACCTATGAATTAATGGCACCAAAACCTATTGGGGAATGAGGATCTGCCCTCTGGGGAGGTAAAGTGAGCTAGTAAAATGACATGATCAACCATTGCTAGGATAAGCTGTTTAGTCAGAACACTTGCTAAGGTCTCAACTAAGGAGAATGAGTAGGTGGGAAACATATTTAAAGACTCAGAGATCAACAGAAGCAAACTCCTTTATTATTTATTTATTATTGTTACAAGGGATCTCACTCTGTCACCCAGGCTGGAGTGCAGTGGAATGAGTTTAGCTCATTGCAGTCTTGAACCCCTGGGCTCAAATGATCTTCCCACTTCAGCCTCTCGAGTAGGGTGTAAGTCATTGTTTCCAGTGCAAAGTCCGTTATAAGGTGGCACACTTGCCTTGGGTAAAGACAAAGATAATCAGTGTTGGTGAGCAGTGTTATCCAATAGATCCAGATGTTTTGCTATCAAGACCAAGAAAGTAGGCAAGGCAAAGGAATGGGCCCAGACAGAGCAGAACACAGGGGCTGCCCTTGGGAGAAAAGTGAGACTAAACAGCATTTGGGACCAGAAAATCATTTTAAAATGATGATTCAGGGTATTTTACTAGCCCACTTTCGAATTATCTTCACCTAATCATTAAAAAGACTCCTATGGTTGGTGATTCAGAGAGCTCACAAAGTCTAAATTACATATACAAAGGGATAAATGTAAAATTTTGCACTTAGCTTAAGAAACAAGTGGATGATGGGTAGGGAGAACAGGCTCAATCACACTTTGCAGGAAAATAAAACAAAACAAAACATTTCATTAGGAGCTTTAAAATTTAATCTCAACTGCCACAAGTTAACTGTTTGACTTTTGGCACAAGATCTTTTAAAATCTTAATTTCCTTATCTGAGAAAGAGGATGTTGGAAGAAGATTGTCTTTGAGGTTCTTCCTGGATTTAATTTTATAGTTCTATGGCATCAAGTTTTCTTTTAAGTACCAATTCATATGAAGCAATGCTGTGGCACATGATGCCAAAAATCTAATTCATTAGGAGAAATACAGAGACTAGATTATCCTACTGTATTCAGTGTAGTCGCTTCATTTGGCTGGACAATCAAGTTATGGTTGCCATATATTTTGAAGGATACTAAAAAATTTATAGGCGATCTGGAGGAGGTTGACTGAGGTGGTTATTATTCCAGAAACAGTTTTATAGAAGAAATCAGGAGATGAATTAGGGTTCATTAGCTCAGGTCAGAGAAGAAGGGGGCTCCCAATAACTTTCTTCCAGTATCCCCTCTCATAGCTCTAGGTGGAAGGCTGTAGGAAGATTTTCCCTAAAGGCTACATAAAAAGAAATGAAAAAGACAAACCTTCAAATAATTGCAGTGTTCCAGTAATAAACTGGATTGCTTTGCGATGAAATGATTTCCCTCACAAGGATAATGTTCAGGCAAAAGTTGAAAGGCCATCTCTGTGGGGAAAGCTGAATTTGATGATCTTGAGGGTCCCAGGCACTCACAGTTGCTTCCATCCTATGATTTGCTCAGTCTTGACATTAGTTTTGAAATTACAATAAAAACAAATTTATGTGCTAATATCAGAAATGACCAATTTTTATGGCAAACTATTTTCTGATTAATCAGAAATAAAATATTATAATTGTTAAAACTTAGGCAATTTCATTGAGTTCTAAATAAAGAACTATTGAAAACAGCAACATGATCTGGAGGCTTTTAGAGTTCCTCTTGCTCCTTGGCGTCTTTATCCTTCAAGAGCATTTCTCTGAGTGTATTTCTTTCACATCTCATTCTGTCTTGGTGCCTGCTTCTTGGAGAATCTGAACTGACCTAGTAATAAACACACAATAAATATTAGCAATTTTATCTTACTCTTTCCTCTGTGACTCAAAATCAATTTGTTTTCTTCCCATGAATAGTTTGTTTGCTGTTGGTGGATATAGAATTAAAGTGAGTTGGAATTTTATGTTGTTTTTCCTAAGGGAACCATGGAAACATTCTTGCTGTTTGATAGTTACAAAATGCCTCCTGATTTAGGTGGATAGTAACAATTTAGAATGAAATTGTAAACAGCATTTGGGACCAAAAAATCATTTTAATATGATGATTCAGGGTATTTTACTAGTGATATTAGTATTTAGACTTCACATCTAACTGGACTAGATGACTATTTATGTGTAGAGAGGACTTAGAGGCAGAACAGCAGGAGGAAATGTAGAAAGCCAAACACCTGGCTGGGGAAAAGTCCTTACACTGTCTGGATTTGGTGTCAGCCTCCCCTCTGTCTCCACCACTAGCATTTCCAGCCAATGCATCCCTGATTACTCAAAGCCAAGCATTTCCTGCAAAGTAGCAGGAGGGATAGGAAACAGCATGTGCTTCCTGGTCTGGGAGGTGGCACAGGACTGCGGGGCAGCCAGTAATAGCAAACACCTAAAGCGGGAAAGGATTTGGTGACCTTGTGAACAGAACTTTGCTTTTCAGCAGAATGACACAATCATCTGTAGCATTTTAGTCTGGATTTAAGTCATAACTACTGAGAACACACTCACTGTAGAATCTTTCCTTTTGGAGCACCAGTGTAATAAGGTAGACAGCACTGATACTGACTTATGCAGGGGAGAGAAACAAAGATACACCCAGCTCTTCCGGAGCATGGGGAGCCTTTGGTGGAAATAAGCAAACACTTTTTTTTTTTTTTTTTTCGCCCTGGGGTCAGTTAAGGTCATTCAGGAATCATTTCATTGAGAAGGAGAGTCTTGAAGAGAGTCCAAGAGAAAAAGCGTAAAGTTATGCTTTGAGTGGAGGGAAGGGTGCAATCATTCCAGTGAAAGGGAATTGCTGTTGATCATGGCTCTGAAGCAGAGAGAATAACTTGTAAACGGGGGCTGTGAACTTGGGTATGCCTTTGAAGTTCTTAAACACGGTTTAAAGCTGCATATTTTAAGAAGTAGAGTGAGCCTTCAATATTTAAATTATTTAAACGTGTATCTCTTGTAGGGCATGGGAAGAGGACCATAGTTTCTGTGGCCTCCCTAAGATGGCCTGCCACCTCTCCTGATGCTGATGACTTCTTGTGATGGTGAGACAATATTAAGTGTTTGAAAAAGGAAGAAGTTCTTATTCCCAAGTGAGAGACCATATAGCATAGAAATTAAAGGCAGGGGATTTGGATGAGGTGTGGATATGAATTACAGTTTTATTTCCTGCTAGTCATGTCACCCTGGGAGAGTTACTTAATCTTTCTGAGATTCAGTTTCCTTATGTAAAGGAATGGTGACAACATTAACTCCTATCACAAAGGATTTTTGTGAGAATTCAGTGAGATGTGCCACGTACAATGTTTAGCACACAGTGCCAGAAATATATTACGGGAGCACAGATTCAAAAATGACTAATTAGAGCAGTTACTGAGGCGTCTCAGTGCAACAGCTGTGTTTATTATTGAATTGCTTGCAAAAATGGGCACACATGGCTTTTTAAAATTTTTTATTAAAAGTTAGTAATTTATGATGGCTTTATTAAAATACATGACTAATGTAACTGACTTTTATCACATAGAACAGTTTATGTTTTCATTAGTGAGATAAAAAGAAAAAGAAGATTTCCTGCATCCTGAATTAGAGCTATCATCTGTTAAAAAAAATTTATGACTAAGAAACAAAATGTAATTGTTTTTACAGGATAGGGGCTCAATATATAATTACAAAATGAATAGATTCACCTATTTATTAAATAAATGTTTGTTTTAAATGATAAGTGCTGTAAAAAATAAAATAGGAGGTTATGATAAGGAGTGGGCTGTGTGTGTTTGTAGGCATTGTAATGCTCTGAAATTTAGATTGGCCACTAGTCTTAATGTCTGAATTTCAAAATTACTTGAAAATTGCAACTTGTATTAAGTGTGCTCAACCTAAAAATGTCCAGGTTTATGATAACATTCAAGTTGAAATTCAACATAATTGCAAAAAGTTGTATTTTGTTTATTTTCAGAGTTTATGAACTTTTTCTCATGTTTTCCTAATAAATGAAAATGAAATTGGGAAAAAAAGTTACTTTCGGTAATTGGACCTACATCCTTCAGCGTGGATTTGTTTCCCCCTTTGGCTGATGTTTCATTGACCTCTACAAGGCTGGCATTTCTAGAATACCACCTGAGTAAATTTTAGACTCTCCACAGTTGAGTTTTGTTGACACTATCAAAAACTGTCAAGAACTCATTTGATAATTATAAGTTTTTGTGTTTGTATAGTAGTTAATTTGCAACCATGTGCTGTTTTGTCGAATATCTGAAGTTGGCTTGCTATTGATGTCCTTTTCTAGAATGCGTTTTCCAGATAGACTAGAATACATGCCTGAGTTCTCAGGTTTATTTGTTCATTTTAAAATAATGTATCAAGGGCCTATCATGTGCCACATGGTTCTAGTATTAAATTGAACCCCATGCCACTGTGGCTATTCTATCCTTTTTAGCTCAAAAGTCAGAAATTCGATACAGTTCAACTTATTCAAAAACAAGTTCCCCTTTAAAGAGCTTTCAATATAATATAAGGTTTTAGGTGTATAAAAAAAGAATGCCTCTAAAAATTTTTATACTTAATTACAAATTTTGTGCCCATGGAAATCTAAAATTCTATAGGTCAGAAATATTTCTGTATAATGAAATATACAATGAAAATATTTCGATATAATGAAATTATTTCCCTGATACAAGGTTTCATTTAGAAGAGTTTGTTTTCTGTATGAAGCATCCAAAGTAATAAATGATTTCTTCATCCTTGTGCCGTATCATCAAGAATTACTTATTTGTCCACTTTGTTGTGATTTTTAAAGCTAATTTAGAATCAAAACTGAAGTGAGAAGTTGAACAGTAGCCCAGTTTTGTTCCTGCTTGGAAGAATTAATTAACGTTAACTTCCCGTATTTCTACCTACTCTCTTTCAAAAGCACAAATAATTTTCCTTACCAGAAACCTCCTAAATTTCATAGCATTCACAATGTACACTGACATGATGTAGGAGGGGTGACATGTTATGTGCTTGAATTCAGAGTTTTTTCCCCCGTTCTGTTTGATTTAATGCCTGAAAAGAGTAGTGGCATATGGACTCTGTTCTTATTCAAAGCCCAATTATGGTATAATTCCTGGCAAAAATGTTCACCATTATACAAGACCACAAAGGGTTTTGAATTATTAACTCTACTCAGTAAGCTTAAGAGAGCTCCTTGTTCTTGGTCCCATGGGGGAAAGGGGAGCACAGGCAAGGTAGTGGAAGGGCATAAAAAAGGAAAGCAAGAAGACATGAATATGCAAAATACTGTTATTTTAAACCCTCTTGTTTTAGTTTACATTCAAGGAATTGTAATGTAATGGAGAGCACAGAATTAACAACTAAAATGATGGGATTCTGAGCAGGCTAAACTTAAAGTACCTTCCTCACTACAAGCCTACCTGCCTCTGTGCCCACTGTTTCCTCCTCCCATTGTGGAGGTGACACTTCTTGCCATTGGGCCAATCCTCTCACCAATATCAGAAGCCCATTTCTTTCTTATCCTGTTTTTATTACCCACTTTCTCTTCTATATCTTCTCCTCTCTTTCTACTGGATTTTCCTCATCAACATTTAAACATATAGAAGTCTTTTAATTTACAAACATCTCTTTATCCTATTTTCCCCTCCTGTTACCACCCTAATCCTCTCTGTCTTTACCCGTGCATAAGCAGCAGCACAGCAAGGCAACACTTGTCTTTACTCAACAGCTCCATTTCCTTAGCTCTCATTCATTCATTAATCTTCCTCTGAAAGGGCTAAACCAAAGTTATCAATCATCTCCCTGAAGCTAAATTCACAAACTTTAAGTTTCTTATCATTTACCCTCTTTTCAAAGCACAACAAAGCTGACCATGCCACTCCAGTAGATCCTCCACTGACTTGGTTTCCATGATACTAGATCCTTTTGGATTTTCTACTGCCTCTTCAGTTGCTGCTTCTCCTTCTTCATTTACCAGTGCTCCTTCATCTGATCTGAAACGCTGGACTTCTTTAAGCTTCAGTCTTTGGCTCTCTTTTCTTCTCCTTAGACCAAGATTTCTCAGTAGTTTTTGGGTCTTAAAAAATCCTTGACAAGGCCGGGCGCATTGGCTCATGCCTGTAATCCCAGCACTAGTGGGCAGATCACGAGGTCAGGAGATCGAGACCATCCTGGCTAACACGGTGAAACCCCATCTCCACTAAAAATACAAAAAATTAGCCGGGCGTGGTGGCAGGTGCCTGTAGTCCTAGCTACTCAGGAAGCTGAGGCAGGAGAATGGCATGAACTCGGGAGGCAGAACTTGCAGTGAGCCGAGATGGTGCCACTGCACTCCAGCCTGGGCAACAGAGCAAGACTCTGCCTCAAAAAAAAAAAAAAAAATCCTTGACAAAAAATTATTGCTATAACTTCCAGTATATCAGCATGATCAGTAAGTTGCAGACATAATAAACTAAAAATACTATTAATACTCTTTTGGAGATAGAATGATAGTTTTCTATGGATATGTTTATTTTGGCTAATGTTATCAGCCCACTCATTTTGTGTGATTCTCCTCCCACTAAGGATATCAACTTGAATGTAAGTCAATAGTATGAGTAGGGCAAACTTTTGTTTTTCTTTTTTTTAATTAAAATTTCTTCTGGATTGTTTAAACCTTATCCAAATAGACTTAAAATTCTTATTACAAATGTCTACTATGTAATTAGTGTGTAATCCCAACACTTTAGGAGGCTGAGAAAGGAGGATCATTTGAGGCCAGGAGTTGAAAACCAGCCTGGTCAATATAGTGAGACCTTGTCTCTACAAAAGAAAAAACAATTAGACAGATATGGTAGAACTTGCTTACAGTCCCGACTACTCAGGAGGCTAAGGCAGAGGGTCACTTAAGCCCAGGAATTTAGGGGCTGCAGTGAGCTATGACTGTGCCACCACACTCCAGCTTGGGTGACAGAGCAAGAGTCCATTAAAAAAAAAAACTACCAAAAAACCTCCCAAACCCATAAATCCTACTATAAAAAATGCTAACACGGTCTGGTATGTGGTACACGGTGAATAGCAAGGGTGCTTTTTCCCTATTTACAACTAAAGATGACTTTTTAGCTAACCTTTCTTGAAAAAAGAAAGGCAATAAGCTTAGCTTGTCTTTTAAAAATGTAATTCCTTTATTTTCATTAATTCTTAAAACTCATGGGTTAACATAATACATTTCTGTTAATAAATAACTGGCTCAAGCCAAAATAATTTTTAAATTGTATTTACTTAGAAGCATTCAAAATGTCAACAACATGGCTGCAACTCTGTTTTTTTTTTTTTTTTTTACAATTATAGAGTTGTATTCAGTTATCAAAACAACAATTATTTTGTATAAACTGCATCAGAGACAACTGAAGATGAAAGAACTACCATCTCCACGTATAACTAATTTGTGCAGTGCACCAATAAGAACCTGTTTAAATTTCCATGCCAATTTACAACCCCCATACTGTGCCAGGTAAGGTTAGTGGCTATTGAAAATACTACCTGGACAGGGCTATCTAAAGACACATTGGATAGTGTGTTGACGATAACAAAAAAGACACTGTACAATTTAAAAACAAATTTTATATAGCCTTACATTTCAATTTGTTTCTTTAAAAAGAGTCAGTTGTGTACAGGGGAGTTAAATGCTTGTAAGACAAGAAAAACACTGCACTAGACCCAACTTAATAACATTGTCATTATCTCCTCCTCCTCCTTCTCCTCTTCCTCCTCCTTCTTCTTCTTCCTCTTCTTCATCTTCATCTTCTTCATCTTTTTCCTCCTCCTCATCTTCATCTTCTTCCTCTTCCTTCTTGTTCTTACTCCCTCTCCCCACCCCACCTTTTTTTTTTTGGCTACATCAGTCTTTCCTTTAGATCAGTATGCAGCAATATTCTTTTGGTATTTTTCCTTCAGCTTTGCATCTTTCTTTTTATAAGGCTGCCTGTCATCTGCAGCAATGTCATTCCATGTCTTTCCCAGTTTCTTTGCAAAAATGGATAGGCTGGGATGTTCTCTTTCAATTTTTGGGTGATACTCAGAAAAGAATGAGGCTGAAGGAGGCCTCTTGGGTGCGTTGGCATCTTTGAACTTCTTTTTTCTTTCCTCTTTAGGAAGGACATGGGTTTCATTTCTCTTTTGTAATGAGCATTGTCTACCTTTGCCGTGTCTTCAAATTTTTCTTTCTTCTTGGCAGACATGGTCTTCCACCCCTCTGGGCACTTCTTAGAAAACTCTGAGAAATGGACTGAACATTTGGGTGCTGCTTCTTCTGCTCCTCCCAGCAAATTTTCACAAAGAATACTGTGCAGATGTTTTGCCTCTTGGCTTCTCAGGCTGTCCTTTGCCCAAGTTTAGTTATTTTTCGTCAGTGAGGCACAGAATTATCCACAATCACCCAGTGCCCATCTGGTTTTCACTTGCCCTGGCATTGTCTTTATGGAGCTCAATGTACTGCAACTGAGATTTACTTTTTTAAAGGTAAACTTGATAGATTTAATTAAACTTGTCAGCTGAATTTAATTAATATTATTTACAACACAAAGATTTATTGTGAATGCTGAATAGTAAACCTCTTAAAATAGTAAGTCAAAGCAGTGTAAATAAAAATGCAGCTTAGGACATATATAAAAGTCAAAGTCTTTGATTTAAAGCTTTAACAAATCATTTTCTTTGTGAGTGACATGATGAGGCTCAAATATAGACCTAGAAGTTACAAAATTAATATGCAGATGTGTGTTGGTTTCCCAATCTCTTTTATAGGCCTAAATATGCTTAAAAGTATTATTCGAACCAAAAGGAAAGAATGAAATTTACACATGTAATTTGAAACTTGTGCTTGGTTTTTGCTGCAATAATACTCAATTCTAGGTCAAATATAAGAAGTAAGCATTCAACTACTTCATTTTCGACGATGATCAGGCAATTTCTGTCCTTGTTTTTGGTGTTTCTTAAATAAGAAAACGTTGCTCATAAATCAAAAAAGTTGAAAACCACAGCAAAATATTCACTGCTTCACTGTAAATGGCAGGATACTCTGTCTTCATAGAAACCCAGAACTCATATAGGGGCAGAACTCTTATCGTCATTTGTAGTGAATAATCAGACTTCAGAAGCTCAGAGTTCTTCCTCTGCTCTGAAAATCAAGTTCTCATGTAAGGAGAAAATCTAGAGAAAGCATCCCTCACCAAGTCAGACACTTGGACTGAAGGGAAAAGTACACTCAGTGTGGCTCTGCAGTTCTCTGGATGGTTTTCAATACGCTCATATCCTCCTTCAATTTCAAGCCCAAACAGCATTGTGAAACATTTCACAATTTCCTTCTGTGACTTGCTTTTTCCTAAAGATTCAATTTCTTTAAATTCAAGAATCCTGTCATTTGAAATAAAAAAAAAATTCTGGGCTATACAAAGACTTGTTTGTCTGGATAAGGTGATGGAAAACGGCTGCTAAATAGCCTAGTTTCTGCGGCCACTCTTTATCTTGAAAGCCTCTAGCAAAATCTGACCTACTAATTTCTTGGAAGTGCTCCCTTCCAGCTCAAACACCCTGTTGAGAACTCTTCCTCTGCCAACCCACTGGATGTAGAAGAAGGTTTGTTAGGTGGCCTCCTTCAAGATTCTCATACCATCTTCAAGCCATCTTCAGTGAACTGATCTGTGTTTAATAGTAATCATCCTTGTAGCGTTACTCAGATTTTTTTTTTTCATTTTGTATTTAAGAGTTTTCAACACCAGTAGTTCTCTGGAAAGAAGTCAGTGTCTTGTGATGTCAGTGTGAAGGTGAATTTTCTTGGGGTACCATCAATGCAGATGCCAGTGCCATTCTTGCAAAATAGACTTTCTGTTTTCAGATATAAAGATGAAGAGAAAAAGTATCTTCTCCTTTACTTGTTTTGGGCAACATTCTGCAGTAGAAAAAAAAAGTACTTAAAAATATAAATCTTACAAATGCTACAGCATGATGTTTATTGGTGAAATTTGTTTATTCATCAAAATGAACAAAGAAGCCGTAATTTTTCAACGTATTATACAAAATACCTTCAGCATCATGTGACATGCCATCAATATGTCAACATACTATGCTGGTTGAGAGCATGACTTTTTCAGTTTTTTGTATGGAATCTCATTCTAGCATTTTCCTAATTATGACTTTACCTGCTATCATTATTAAGTTCTCATCAACTATGCAACTTTTCCTTTCCTAGACTATACTTCATGCTTTGGATAACTCCAAAATAATTTGCTTTCAGAGTCTTTTCCTTGAGTGTGACTTTTTTTAAAAACAAAATATTTATTTTGTTTGAGTTTCAAATTATTGTTTAAAAAATCAGCATCTTTATTTGTTAAATGACTATAATTTATAGTTAAATGTCTTTTCAATTTTGCTAGTTATTGCTGCATTTTTAGTTGTTTGGTATTGACTGTGCACAATAGAATAGATCAACTGGGATATAAAACTCATTGTTAAGTAGCTTTCATTGTAAAGGTGAACTTCCTTTTGGATTCTCTGCACTGGGGCAGTGAATTGACTCAAAAGATTTTATTTCCTTATCCAACCTTATCAAAACTGTCCAGAAGCCTAAGCCTAGAATTTTTCTTTTCTATCTCATACTTCATCTTCAGAAATCATCAACCCAATGTTCAGATATATTTGTGGAACACAAACGCAGATAAAATATAAAACAGAAAGGTACAGCAGGGCACGGTGGCTCACGCCTGTAATCCTAGCACTTTGGGAGGCCGACGCAGGCAGATCACGAGGTCAGGAGATCGAGACCAGCCTGGCCAACATGGTGAAACCCTCTCTCTACTAAAAACACAAAAATTAGCTGGGAGTGGTGGCACGCGCCTGTAATCCCAGCTACTCTGGAGGCTGAGGCAGGAGAATTGCTTGAACCTGGGAGCGGGAGGTTGCAGTGAGCTGAGATCATGCCATTATACTCCAGCCTGGGTGACAGGGCCAGATTCCATCTCAAAAAACTGAAACAAACAAACAAAAAACCATAACAACAACAACAACAACAAAAATAAAAACAGAAAGGTACAATAACTGAGAAAATCTCAAGAAATGCAAAACCTACAATATGGTCTATTTTTAACTTACCGAATTCACGTTCAGCATTTATTACAGCAAGCAGCAGGGATCACATCAGTCTTGGTGTGTATTAGTATCTTCTTTAAGGTGAAAAGGTCCCGCTGATTGTCTGTTACACCTGTAGAGCTTATTTGCTTCCTTGTCAGTAGGCTGTGTAAAAAGGGAGGTGGGAAAGGTAACTTGGAGGGAGAAGTTGGACATCATTTTCCTACCTTCCTCACCTTTGTGTAGCATAGTACTCAACAGATATCCAAGGCCTCCCTCACCTGGCATCAGTATCTGAGAATGGATGTATCTAAATAAATATTGTCCTATGTACAGTAGGACAAAATCTGATGTTTAATATTTCTTCAATCAGTATTCCACATGGAAGCTCTCGAGACATTTAGCAGCCCACTAGGATTCTGTAGAACTTCTGTTGAGAAAACTTGTTGAGACAATCTCACCTACACTCATGGCTTCAGTTATCTAACGCTTTCAAATTTATGTCTCCTGTTGGTTCTGGATTTAAAATTGCTGACTCACCATCTCCTCTTGATCATTTCATAGGCACATCAAACTCAGAATGCCTAAACTTAATTCTCAATTGTGTCTCTACTCCCTCTGCAACCATGCAAAAAAGAAAATTGTGAGCCACTTCCAGTGTTGTTCCCCTCAGCAAATGGCACCAATGTCCACACCCCAGCAACTGGGACATCATGGACATCATTCCTTACTCATTTCCCTTAATTGTACCTTCCATTCTATGTTTAATCGGTCTCTAATTCCTGTTGATTCTGTTTACTAAATGTCACAACATTGAATCTTATTCTATATCCCCACCACTCCAAATCAAACTATTCCCTTTTTTAGGGCTGAATTTCCAGAAGAGTCTCTTAACTGGTCTTATCTATTATGAAACCAGTCCAAGCCATTCTCTACTTTGTTGCCAGTTGGTTGACTTTCTAAAATGCAAAATCTTATCACATTTCTCCCTGCTTAAAACTTCTCAATAACTACCAGCACATTGCTCTTAAGATGAAGACCAACATCCTTAATAGGATATACAATGATGTGTATGATCCTCCCCTGCTAACCTCACAAACCTCTTCTCTAACTTCTGCCTTCCCTTACTGTATTCCATCCATGAATACTTATCAATCCCCTCTTTTAAGAGGCTCCCTCATGCTGTCTTCCCTCTGCTTATAGACCTCCCACTCCTTTCATCTCACTCTTACTCATCCTTCAGATCTGAGTTGAAATGTCATTTCCTCAGAGAAGCAAGAATTTCCTTAGTTCTGTGTATTTCTGCCTAATTTCACTTACCACAATTCCAATTGCACAGTTTGTTGGTTATTGTCTATCCCTGAAGCAGCTCTGATTGCTCTTGAAAGGCAGGGATTGCATTTGTTGTGTTTACCACCTATCTCCAGCATTAACACACAATAAAAACAGTTGGTGGGACAAATGAGTAAATGAATTATTAAATTGACTAATTTGCTTCTTTCATGCTATCGCTCTCAAGTTTAGGAATAAAATCACTATACTCATTACATAAAAGAAATCTGAATTTCTAATTTTAGGGTATTTTTATTAGTTGAACTTTTTACTATAAGCAAAATTGTGTAGCTTCGAAATACCTTTTTTAAAAATGTTGCCTAGTCTACCATCTCATGTGTGTTGTAAGTTTTATGTGATTAAATACATTTTGATATACAGCAAAATAACAACATGAAATTATAAATTATACTAATAGTCTGTGACTTTATTAGCATGAAAAAAATCTTCCCATTTATTTATAAGACCAAATAAAAATATTAACGAGATTAGCACTGCAGCTGTTGAGTATTTCAGTGCTATTAAATATTGGAGGACATAATTTTAAAATGTACAAAGATCATACACAGATCATTTTATAGTTTTATTTTTCTTACTATTATTTAGAAAAAGACATTTTGAAATCAGTGTTTCCCACAAAGAAAAATACTTAAATATGTAATTTTAATACATGCGTATGCCAAAGTTAATATTTATTTATTTTTGTTTGGATATAAGCCAACATAGACATGAATGTAGCTCTTTTCTCCTGAGATGGAAGAACAACTATTCAAATTCAATCGGAGCACTAGATGTAAATGAGCTGTTCATCTAGAGTCCACAGGATGTTCACTTTGGCTTCAATCCTTCGAGACTGGATCCATACCAAGACTTTATATTATTACTATTAATTAGCAGTTCTGGCAAAATTAAGGAATATTGTTATGTCAGCTTGAAATCCTTTAGACTGACTAGTGATCTCAAAAAAAGGTAAGATTTGATCAATAATTATTTAAAGTATGATTATTAAAAATTAAATTCCTGATGTGATCCATGATTTTTTTCCCCCTCTCTTAACTCTATTTTAGAAAAACAGGGTAGGTATTTATCAGAGAGGAATCCAAAATCAGAGGTAGAAAAAGGCATGGATTTTAAGGTCTTCTCTGTCTTCATTTAGTCTTCCCTTTCTTTCCACAGATTACAGATCCAGACTCCTGTGCCTTACTGCTGCCCATGGCCAACTCTCTGCTGATGACCGGGCATGACTACACCAGTTGTTGGGTACTTTGACTAGAACACCAACCAAGTCATTAGAAATATAATGCTTTGTTCTTTCTAGCTCCAAGATATGAACATGTGACAACCTAAACAAACAAAATCCCAACAAGAGTGTCAGATCTGCAAATTACAGTTAACCCTTGAATAACAGAGAGGGTAGAGGTACTGATCACTGGCACAGTTGAAAATTCAAGTACAAGTTTTGACTCTCCCAAAACTTAATTACTAATAACCTACTGTTGACTAGAAGCCTACTGATAATATAAATGATTTATTAACACATATTTTATATGTTATATGTATTAGGTACTGTATTTTTATAATAAAGTAAGCTAGAGCAAAGAAAATGTTATTAAGAAAATCACAAGAAAGAGAAAAGATATTTACTCTCCACTGAGTGGAAGTGGCTCATAATAAAGGTCTTCATTCTCATCATCTTCAAACTGGGTAGGCTGAGGAGGAGCAATAAGAGAAGGGATTGGTCTTGCCATCTCAGGGATGGCAGAGATGGAAAACAATCCATGTATAAATATGGACCCATGTAGTTCAAAGGTCAACTGTATTTACCTTAAATTACTTTAAATTACTTGTCTGACCTGAGATTTTCCTGACCATAATCCAAGAGATTGACACATTTTTAAAGTTTGTTCTTGTGCTTTGCAAAATGACAATTTGTTTTCCAGAAGTTGCCCACCACCATGATTTAAGACAGAAGAAGCCTGAGGTTCTCCCAAAGTCTATTGAGCATAAGAGTTTTTTGCCTTCTAGTAAAATAAACCCATATTTGTAAAGTGTCTGCACCAGAAAAATCTTCCATATTATCTTGTGTTTAAGTATTAGGATTGTGCAACACATTTCTTAGAAGAATTCTGCCTACTACTCATGCACACACCAAGCAGGACAAATACAAAGGTGACCACATCTAGACAAATCATATTCAAACTGCTGAAAACCAACAACAAAAAACAAATCTTAGAGGGAAAAGAAACCTCGCATGGGGAAACAATGATCTAAATGATGGCCAGCTTTGCAGGCCAGAAGACCGTGAAATGATGCCTTTACAGTACTGAAAGAAAGACAAAGTCAACGTAGAATTCTATGTCCAATAAAAATATCCTAAAAAATAAAAACATTTCCAGTAGACAAAAGCTGAGAGCACTAGTCTTTGGTAGCTTTGTACTACACAAAATGCCATGAAGAGGTTTTCAGGCTGAAGAAATATACCAGTTGGAACCTAAATGAAGCATGAAGAGTACTAGAAACAGCAAAGATTAAAGACTACTGTAGCATCTTTATTTTTAATACATATGTACCTATAAATTTTAACTTCTTAAAAAAATTGACTTTTTAAGATAAAAATAATAACAATGTATTGAGCTACAGCATATGTGGAAGTAAAATATAGGAAAATAAGAGCACAAGGACCAGAAGCATAGACACCTAGAATTATATATTTACCAGGTTCTTACATTGTTTGTGAAGTAATATAATATCATTTTAATGTAGATTGGGATAAACTTAAAGGCATATATTCTATACTGAGCAATCTGTAAAAAACAAAGAAGCATATCTAAAAATTCAATGGATGAGATTAAATTAAATACTAAACACTACTTTATTAACCCAAAATAAGACAAGAAAAAAGGGATGAAATGAGACAAATGTCACAAATAAAAAATCAATGGTAGGTTGTAACCCAATCATACTAATAATTACGCTGAATATAAATGAACTAAGCACTCATCCCCAAAAAAGTGATTATCAGATAGGAAAAAAGAAAGACCTATCTATATGCTCTTTATAAGAAACATATTTAAGGCCCGGCTCAGTGGCTTACACCTGTAATCCCAGCACTTTGGGAGGCTGAGGCAGGCGGATCACGAGGTCAGGAGTTTGAGACCAGCCTGGCCAACATAGTGAAACCCCATCTCTATGAAAAATACAAAAATTAGCACATGGTGGTGCGCACCTGTAGTTCCAGCTACTCGGGAGGTTGAGGCAGAAGAATCGCTTGAACCCGGGAGGCAGAGGTTGCAGTGAACCGAGATCACGCCATTGCACTCCAACCTGGGCAACAGAGCGAGACTCCGTCTTGGGGAAAAAAAAAGAAAAGAAAAGAAACATATTTAAATAAAATGACACAGTCAGATTGAAAGCAATAAGTTGGGGAAAAATACCATGAAAAAATGAAGTATAAGAAAGCTGGTGTGGTTATATAAATATTAGTCAAAGGAGATGTCAAGACAAAGATTATTACCAGAGATAGGGAAGTATGTTTCATAATGATAAATGGATTAATTCATCAAGAAAATATAAAGGTCTTAATTGTGCACCTAATGACAGAGCATTAAACAAAAGGTGACAGGACAAAAGGAGAAATAGGCAAATTCTCATTTAGCTAGTGTGGTGATTTGGTTTATATGTCAACTTGAGTAAGCTACAGTGCCCAGTTATTTAATCAAACATCAATCTAGGTGTTGCTTTGAAGATACGTTGTACATGTGGTTAGATCTACATTCAGTTGACTGTAACTAAAGGATATTACATGATAATGTGGATGTGGGTTCGCCTAATCAGTTGAAAACCCTAGAGCAAATACAAGTTTCTTGGAAAAGAAGATATTTTGCCTCAAGATTGAAGCACTAACACCTGAGTTTTCAGCCTGCTTACGTATCCTATTGATTTCAGACTTGACAGCTCCTAAAATCACAGGAGCTAATTCCTTAAATAATTGTCTTAATACATAGATATGTATATCTTCTATTGTGTCTGTTTCTTTGGAGAACCCTGACTGACATAGTGATGTTAGCATCGCTTTGCCTAAGTAGACAATATAATCAGTAAATATACAGAAGATTTGAACAGCATTATTAACCAAGTTGATCTAATTAACAAAGGCAGATATAAATTATTTCAAGTACTTATGGAACATTCATAAAGATCAACATATGCTGCATCATAAAACACATCTCAATAAATATCAAAGATTGAAGTGATACATAGTATATTTTGTGACCACAACAGTATTAAAGTGGAAATTGGTAACAAATTTAAGTAGAAAATCCCCAATATTTAGAAATTCAGCAGCATTCTTTTGAATAACCCATGTGTCAAGTGAGAAATTATGTTGGGGATTAGAAAATTTTTTGAACTGATTGATAATAGAAAACATTATAAATGTGTGAGATGCAGCTAAAAAAGTGCTTATGTGGAAAGTTATAGCTTTACATGCTTATGTTTAAAAAGAAGGAAGGCTTATAATCAATGACCTACTTCTGCTTTAAAAACCTGGACTAAAAACTCTGGTTTCCATTGTAACATGTAAGGGTTTGGAAGTCATTACTTTATCCTAACAACAGACAAAAAGCTGAAAAGGGCCTGGAAAATAAAAACTTGTCTCAGATCTATCAGAGAAGTGAGGTCACAGGACAAACTACTGTCCTAAAAATTAGAGAGACTGAATACAGAGAATCACAACTTAAAGGAGAAGAAACCCACAAGCAGAAACCTCCACAGGAACCAGTGCTGGGCTATATAAACCTAAATTCTAATCGACAAATTCTTAGAGCCTTAATGTGGAGAAATCTAAGAGTTAAAACTCCAGGGGAACCCAGTCATATGGGAACCCCCACACTTTCACGAGTTTACCATTAAGAGATTGACCCTATTCTCACAGTAGATATTGAAGAAAAATCCTCTCATGCTTATGGCAGGGGAAGGGGGAAAGTAATCATTTAAAAGTATACCAGAGCATGCCATTCTTCTTAACAAGGCCTGCCCTCAGGAGAAACTATTTTTACCAGAGCCTAACCTATTGGAGTTTTTCAGAGCCCAGCTGACTGAAGAAAGGAAATATTCAACTCTACCCCACTCTAGCCATCCTCTTCCACCTAAAAGGGGAGATAAGTGAGAAGCACATACAAAGGTCAGAGTCCAGAGGCACAGGCTCACTAAAACACTGAGTGCTCATCACAGTACTAAAGAAATCTACCCTACCCACACTGTCCTACCTCACTAAAGGCCTATTTACTACAGTTCCTTTTACCCAGTCCATGCCCACCTTTCAACAAAGAAATTATAAAGCATACTTAGAGGCAAAATGTACAGTTTGAAAAAAGTAAGCATCAGACCCAGAGTTGGATATAGCAGGAATGTTGCAGTTACCAGATTAGGAATTCTAAAAAAATTATGATTGATGTGTTAAGGGCTCTACTGGACAAAATAGAGAACATGGAAGAATGGACGCATAATGTAAGCAGAGTGATGGAAATTCTAAGAGGGAAAAAAAATAAATACTAAAAAAAGAAATGCTAGAGATAAATAACCCTGTGACAGAAATGAAGAATGACTTTGGTGAGCTCATTAGTGGACTGGAGACAGCTGAGAAAAAAAAATCTCTGAGCTTAAGGATATATCAGTAGAAACTTTCAAAACTGAAAAGCAAAGAGTAAAATACTAAAAACAATGAAATGAAATATCTAAGAAATGTGATAAAACTACAAAAGGTGTGAATACATGTAATGGAAATATCAGGAGAAGAAAGAGCAAGCAAAAGCAATAATTAAAACAATAAGGACGCAATTTTCCCCAAATTAATGACAGATATCAAACCACAGATCCAGGAAGTGGAGAGAACACCAAGCAGGATAAATGCAAAAAACCAAAAAAACAAAACAAAACAAAACAAAACCCAAACCAAATCAAAAACAACTTCCTGAAAGAAGTCATAGGAAAAAAACACCTTACCTCTAGAGAATCAAAAGTAAGAATTACATCCAATTTTCTTCAGGAATGCATGCAAGCATGAAGAGAGTAGAGTAAGTTATTTATGGTGTGTATTAGTCCATTTTCATGCTGCTGATAAAGAGACACCCAAGACTAGTTAATTTATAAAGAAAAACAGGTTTAATTGACTCACATTCCACATGGCTGGGGAGGCCTCACAATGATGGTGGGAGGCAAAAGTCATGTCTTACATGGTGGCACAGAAGAGAAAATGAGAACCAAGTGAAATGGATTTCCCCTTATAAAACTATCAGATCTTGTGAGACTTACTCACTACCATGCTACCATGAAAACAGTATGGGGAAAACTGTCCCCATGATTTAATTACCTCCTATGGGGTCCCTCCCATGACACATGAGGAATTACGAGAGCTACAATTGAAGATATGAGATTTGGGTGGGGACACAGCCAAATCATATAATTCTACCCCTGGCTCATCCCAAATCTCATTTCTCACATTTCAAAACCAATTATGCCTTCTCAACGGTCCCCTGAAGTCTTAACTCATTTCAGCATTAACTCAAAAGTCTCATCTGACACAAGGCAAGTCCCTTCCACTTACAAGCCTGTAAAATCAAAAGTAAGTTTGTTACTTCCTAGATACAATGAAGGTACAGGCATTTGGTAGATACATCTATTCCAAATAGAAGAAATGGGCCAAAATGAAGGGGTTAAAGGCCCCATGCAAGTCTGAAATCCAACAGGGCAGTCAAATTGTAAAGCTCCAAAATGATCTCCTTTGACTTCATGTCTCACATCCAGTTCAGACTGATGCAAGATATGGGTTCCCATGGTCTTTGGAAGCTCTGCCCCCTGGCTCTACAGGGTACAGGCTCCCTCCCAGCTGCTTTCACGGGCTGGTGTTGAGTGTCTGTGGCTTCTCCAGGCACATTGTGCAAGCTGTCAGTTGACCTACCATTCTGGGGTCTGGAGAAGTGGCCCTCTTCTCACAGTTTCCCTAAGCAGTGCCCCAGTGGAAACTTTGTGTGGGGGCTTCAACCCCACATTTTCCTTCTGCACTTCCCTAGCAGAGGTTCTTCATGAGGGCTCATCCCTGCACAAACTTCTTACTGGACATCCAGGAGTTTCCATACATCCTCTAAAATCTAACCAGAGGTTCCCAAACCTCAATTCTTGACTTCTGTGCACCTGCAGACTCAACACTATGTGGAAGCTGCCAAGGCCTGGGGCTTTCATCCTCTGAAGCCATGGCCTGAGTCATACCTTGACCCCTTTCAGCCATGGAATGGCTGGGACACAGGACACTAAGTCCCTAGTATGCACACAGAAGAGGGGCCCTGGGCTCCACCCACAAAACCATTTTTTCCTCCTAAGCCTCTGGACCTATGATGGGAGGGGCTGCTGCAAAGGTCTCTGACATGCCCTGGAGACATTTTCCCCAGTGTCTTGGTGATTAACATCTGACTCCTTGTTACTCATGCAAATTTTTGCAGCTGGCTTGAATTTCTCCTCTGAAAATGGGATTTTCTTTCCTATTGCATTGTCAGTCCTCCAAACTATTCCAACTTCTGTCTGTTACCCAATTCCAAAGTCACTTCCACATTTTTGCGTATCTTTTCAGGAGCATCCCACTCTACTGGTACCAATTTGCTGTATTAGTCTGTTCTCATGCTGCTGATAAAGACATACCCAAGACTGGGCAATTTACAAAAGAAAGAGATTTAATGAACTTACAGTTCCATGTGGCTGGGGAAGCCTCACAATCATGGTGGAAGGCAAGGAGGAGCAAGTCACCTCTTACATGGATGGCAGCAGACAAAAGAGAGAGGTTGTGCAGGGAAACTCCCCTTATAATACCATCAGATCTTGTGAGACTTACTCAGTATCATGGGAGCAGCACAGGAAAGACCTGCCCCCATGATTCAATTACCTCCCACTAGATCCCTCCCACAACACATGGGAATTCAAGAAGAGATTTGGGTTGAGACACAGTCAAACTATATCAGTGCATTAAGGATTGTCATGTCTTTATGGAGTATTGACCCTTTTATCATTTTGTTATGTCCCTCTTTATCCCTGATAACTTTCCTTGTTCTGAAATCTTCTCTGTATGAAGTTACATAGCTACTCCTGCTTTCTTTTGATTAGTGTTAGCATAATTATCTTCACTCATTTTCTTTTAATCTATATGTGTCTTTATATTTAAGATGAGCTTTTTGTAGACAATGATAGTTTGGCCTTCTTTTTTGATCCACTTTGAGATACGTATTTCAATCAGTGTATTTAGGCCACTGAGTTTTAAAATGATTGTCAATGGATCTGGACTCATATCTACCATATTTGTTAATGTTTTCCGTTCATTTACCTTGTTCTTATTTTGTCTTCTATTCTGTTTCTGCCTTTTGTGGTTTTAAATGAGCATTTTATATGATTTCATTTTCTGTCCTTTCTTAGCATAACAGTTATACTTCTTTTTGTACTTTTAAAAGTGATTCTCTTAGTTTGTAATACACATTTACAACTAATCCAAGTCCAATTTCAAATAACACATTACCACTTCATATTATTACCAGTACTTTGTAATAAAATATTCCAAACTTCTCTCTGCCATACCTTATATTATTGTTGTCATTTATTTTACTTATACTTATAAGCATGTATAAGTATCATAAGCTTAAATATATCTATATTTAAACATATGTACCCACATAAGCATACATAAAAAATATAGATTTTTTAAAACAAACTACTGTTAGATCAATTAAGAATAAGAAAAAATAAAAGTTTGCATTTTACTTCCACTTATTTCTTCTTGATGCTCTGTTTCTCTTTATATAGATGAGAGTTTCTGAACTATATTGTTTTCTTCTGTCTGAAGAACTTCTCTTAATGTTTTTTCAAGGCACTCCTAGCGACAAATTCACTCCATTTTTGTTTGCTGAGAAAGTCTTTATTTCTCTTTCATATTTTCTTTTTTTTAATTCTTCACTTTTGAAAAATAATTTCACAAGGTACAGAATTCTAGATAGGGGGTGGGGGTTTCTCTTAACATCACGACATGATTTGATTGTGGCCCCACCCAAATCTCATCTTGAATTGTAGCTCCATGAGCGGGGCTCTCATAGAGAACCTGTGCTAGGGCAGTGAGGAAGGGAAATGTGGGGTTGAAGCCCCCACACAGAGTCCTTAGTTGGGCACCACCTACTGTAGCTGTGAGAAGAGGGCTACTGTCCAGACCCCAGAATGGTAGATCCACCAACGGCTTGCACCATGTGTCTGAAAAAACCACAGACACTCAACACCAGCCCATGAAAGCAGCTGGGAGGATATACCCTGCAAAGCCACAGGGGCAGAGCTGCCCAAGACCATGGGAACCTACTTCTTGCATCAGTGTGACCTAGATGTGAGATATGGAGTCAAAGGAGATCATTTTGGAGCTCTAAGATTTGACCACCCCGCTGGATTTTGGACTTGCATGGGACCTGTAGCCCCTTTGTTTTGTCCTATTTCTCCCATTTGGAATGGCTGTATTTACACAATGCTTATACCTCCCTTGTATCTAGAAAGTGACTAACATGCTTTTGATTTTACAGGCTCATAGGTAGAAGGGACTTGTCTTGTCTCAGATGAGACACTGGACTGTGGACTTCTGAGTTAATACTGAAGTGAATTAAGACTTTGGGGGACTGTTGGGAAGGCATTATTGGTTTTCAAATGTAAGCACATGAGATTTGGGAGGGGCTAAGGGTGGAATGATGTGGTTTGGCTCTGTGTCCCCACCCAAATCTCATCTTGAATTCCCACATGTTTGAGAGGGACCCAGTGGGAGGTAATTGAATCATGGGGGCAGGTCTTCCCCATGCTGTTTTCATGATAGCGAACAAGTCTCACCAGATCTGACGGTATTATAAGGGGAGTTTCCCTGCACAAGCTTTCTCTTTTTGCCTGCTGCCATCCATGTAAGATGTGACTTGCTCCTCCTTGCCTTCTACCGTGATTGTGAAGCTTCCTCAGCCATGTGGAACTGTAAGTCCATTAAACCTCTTTCTTTTGTAAATTGCCCACTCTCAGGTCTGTCTTTATCAGTGTGTTAGAACAGTCTAATATGTGCACATAACAACAGAGTGTCAAAATATGTAAGCAAAAACTGATACAAGTGCAAGGAGTAATAGTTAAATCCAGTATTATTATTGGAGATTTTAACACACCCCTCTATTAGAAATGGACAGGTCCAGTAGGCAAGAAGATTAGTAACAACAGAGTTGAACTCAACAGCACCATCAATCAACTGGTTATAATGGATATTTATTGACTGCTTCATCTAACAACAGCAGAATACACATTCCTCCAAGCTTACATGGAACATTCACCAATAAGAACACATTCTGGGTCAAAAAACACTTATCATAACAAATTTGAAGGAATAGGAATCATACAGTCAATGTCTTCTCTCAGACTGTAATAAAATTAAACTAGAAATCAAAAACAGGTAGTTGGAAAATCCCCACATACTTAGAGATTAAACAACACACTTCTAAGTAACACATAGGTCAAAGAAGAAATCTCAAGATAAAATTTTAAATACTTTGAACTAAATGAAAATGAAAACACAACTTATCATCCCACAAGTTTTTAAAATGCTTAAAGGGAAATGTATACAGTAGTACTTCCTTATTTGCAGTTTTAGTTTTTGTGGTTTCAGTTATCTGTGGTCAACCACAGTCTGAAAATATTAAGTGAAAAATTCCAAAAATAAACAATTCTTAAGTTTTAAATTGAATACTGTTCTGAGTAGCATGATAAAATCTCTTGCCTTCCCACTTCATCCCCTATGAGATGTAAATCCTCCTTTGTTCACCTTGTATACATTCACTACCTGGCCATTAGTCATTTCGTAGCTGTCTTTTTTTTTTTTTTTTTTTTTTTTTTTTTTTTTTTTTTTTTTAGAAAGGGTCTCACTCTGTCACCCAGGCTGGAGTGCAGTGGCTCAATCTTGGCTCACTGCAAACTCTACCTCCTGTGTTCAAGTGATTCTCCTGCCTCAGCTTTGCTCCCCTCCACACCACCACTCCCACCACCCCGAGTAGCTGGGATTACAGGTATACCACCACACCTGGCTAACTTTTGTATTTTTTGGTAGAGGTGGGGTTTCACCATGCGAGCCAGGCTGGTCTCGAATTTCTGGCCTCAAGTGATCTGCCTGCCTTGGCCTCCTGGAGTGTTGGGATTACAGGCATGACTTGTCTTGGTTATTAGATTGACTGTTGTGATATGGCAGTGCTTGTGTTCAAGTAACCCTTATTTTACTTAATGGCCCTAAAGCACAAAAGCAGAAATGCTGGCAATTCAGATATGCCAAAGGAAGCCATAAAGTACTTCCTTTAAGTGAAAAGGTGAACATTCTTGACTTAATAAGAAAAGAAAAATATTATATGCTGAACTTGCTAACATCTATGGTAAAAATGAATCTTTTATCCATGATATTGTGAAGAAGGATAAAGAAATTCACGCTTGTTTTGCAGTCACACCTCATACTGCAAAAGTATGGCCACTCTAAGTGCCTAGTGAAGATGAAAAATGCATTACATTTGTGGGTGGAAGACAGAAATAGAAACATGTTCTGATTGACAGCATGTAGGCTGGGTACTATTCAAGGTGTCCGGCATCCACTGGAAGTCTTGGAACACAGCACCTGTGGGTAAGGGGAAACTACTGTAGTATTGAATGCATATATTAGGAAAGCAGCAAGATCTAAAATCAATCATGCAAGCTTTTACCATAGAAAACTAGAGAAAGGGCAAATTAATCCAAAGTAAGCACAAGAAACAATAAATATTAGAGTAGAAATCAAAGAAATTGAAATAGAAAATCAATAGGGAAAATTTTTGAAACCAAAAGCTGGTTCTTTGAAAAGATAACAAAATTGATAAGCTTCTAGCCAGGCTAGCGAAAAAAGAGAGAGGGCACAAATTACTACTATTGGAAGGAGGAGATTTCACTTCAGAGCCCATGGACATTGGAAGGATAATAAAGGGATACTATGAATAATTCTGTGCCTATAAATTTGATAACCTAGAGGAAATAGACGAATTTCTTGAAAAATGAAATCCGATAAAACTCACACAAGAAGAAACAGACAGTTCAGATAGGCCTAGATCTACTAGGCCTATCTATTAATTCTGAAATAGAATTAATAATTAATAACCTTCCAAAACAGAAACCATGAGACCCCGATCAGTTCACTAGTAAATTCTACCAAATACTTAAGGAAAAAATTATTTCAATTCTCTATAGTCTTTTCTAAAAGACAGAGGCATATGGAATATTTACTGACTCATTCTATGAGACCAGCTTCACCATAATGTCAAAATCAGACAAAAACATTATGAGAAAAGAAAACTACGGATCAATATTTCTTATGAACATAGACACAAAAGTCCTCAACAAAATATTAGCAGACTGAATCCAGCAATGTATAAAAATAATTATATTCCATGACTAAGTGGGATTTATCCCAGGTACGCAAGGTTGGCTCAAATTTGAAAATCAATTATTGCAATCCATCACATCTACAGACTAAAGAAGAAAAATGACATGGTTATATCAAGAGATGCAGAAAAAGCATTTGTCAAAATTCAATACCTATTTGTAATAAAAACTCAGCTAGAATTTTAGAGGGGAACTCCCTCATCCTGATAAAGAATATCTACAAAACTCCTACAACTCACATGAGAATTAATGGTAAGAAACTAAAAGCTTTTCTACTAAGATCGGGAACAAGACAAGGATGTTCCTTCTCACCCCTTCTTTCAACATTTTACTGGAAATTCTAGCTTATACAATGATACATGAAAAGGAAATAAAAGATATACTGATCGAGAAGAAAGAAATAAAACTGTCTTTGTTCATGGATAATATGATCGTCAAGGTAGAAAATCTGAAGAAATCAACAAAACAATTCCTGGAACTGATATGTGATTATAGCAAGATTGCAGGGTACAAGGTTAACATACAAAATCCAATGTCTTTCCCATATGCTAGAAATGAAAAAGTGGAATTTGAAATTAAAGACAAAAATCCATTCAGATTAGTGCATCCCCAAAATGAAATAGTTAAGTATACATCCAACAAAATATGTACAAGATCTATATGAAAAAAACTACACAACTCTAATGAAAAAAACATCAAGGAACTAAATAAATGGAGAGAAGGCCGGGTGCAGTGTCTCATGCCTGTAATCCCAGCACTTTGGGAGGCTGAGGCAGGTGGATCATCTGAGGTCAGGAGTTCAAGGCCAACATGACCAACATGGCGAAACCCTATCTCTACTAAAAATACAAAAATTAGCTGGGTGTGGTGGTGTGCACCTGTAATCCCAGCTACTCGGGAGGCTGAGACATGAGAATAGCTTGAACCTGGGAGGTGAGCTGAGATTGCACCATTGCATTCCACCCTGGGTGACAGAGTGAGACTCCATCAAAAAAAAAAAAAAAAAAAAGAGATAAATTAAGAGTTATTTCATGTCCATGCAAGGAAGAGTCAATATTGTTAAGATGTCATTTCCTCCCAAATTGATCTACAGATTCAATGAAATTCCAATTAAAATCCTGACAAGTTATTTTGCAGATATCAACAAACTGATTCCAAAGTTTCTGTGGAGAGGCAAATGACCTGAAATAGATAACAAAATGCTGAGTGAAGTTGGAGAACTGACACTATTCAACTAGGTTACAAATGAAATGGGAAAATAGTTTCATAGTTGGCTTTGTTCTATAGTTTACATTAGGGTTAACTCTAGGTGCTGTACATTCTGTAGGTTTTGAAAAATGCATTATATGCTGTTTGGGAAAAACCAAAAACAGTAAATGAGTAATATATGCCTTATCAGCCTATCTTTATTAATTCACATATTTAAAGCAGACTTATTCATATAAAGCTTTGCTTCTTATAAGAAATAACTTTAATACTGGCTTTCTCTTTAAAATAAGCTGAAGCTGTTTGAGATCATATAAAACATTATATATTGACGAATAGGGAAAAACTTTCTTGTGTATACAGGATTTTGTAATTAAGGTTGAAAATGTAATCTTTAATTCTAAAAGGCTTAAAAAAAATTTTATCCCCCACATGTAAAGTGAAAAGTGATGTTTGTCTTTCTATGCCTGGCTTATTTCATCTAGCATGCGGTCCATCATGCTCATTCATGCTGCCTCAAACGACAAGATTTTATTATTTTTATGCCTAAATATTATTCCATTGTGTATATATACATGACATTTTCTTTATCCATTCATCCTTGGAAAGACACTTAGGATGATTTTATATCTTGGGTATTGTGAATAGTGCTGCAATAAACATGAGAGTGCAAATATTTCTTTGACATACTGATTTCATTTCCTTTGGACACATACCCAGTAGTGGGGTTGCTTGATCATATGGTATTTCTATTTGGAGTTTTTCGAGAAAACTTCACACTGTTTTTTATAATGGCTGTACTAATTTGCATTCTTACCAACAGTGTAAGAGAGTTCCCTTTTCTTTGCATCCTCACTTGCATTTGCTATTATTTGCCTTTTTGATATGGATAATAGCCATTTTAACTGGGGTGAGATAATATCTTATTGTGGTTTTGATATGCATTTTCCTTACAATTAGTGATGTTAATCTTTTTTTATTATACCTGTTGGCCATTTGTATGTCTTCCTTTGAGAAATGTTCATTCAGGTCCTTTGCCCACTTTTTGATCAGGTCATTTGTTTTCTTCCTACTGAGTTGAGTTCCTTAAATATTTTAGATATCAACCCCATATCAGACATTCAGTTTGAAAATATTTTCTCTCATTCTATAGATTGTCTCTTTATTCTGTTGATTGTTTCCTTCTCCGTGCAGAAAATTTTTAGTTTGATATAATCCCATTTGTCTATTTTTGCTTCTGTTGCCTGTGCTTTTGAGGTCTTATCCAAGAAATGCTTGCCCAGACCAATGTCCTGAAGTCTTTCCCCAATGTTTTTTCTAGTAGTTTCACAATTTCAGGTCTTACATTTAAGTCTTTAATCCATTTTGATTTTATTTTTATATACTATGAGAGAAATAAATCTGATTTCAAATTTCTGATTTCTTCTGCATTTAGATATCTAGTTTTACCAGCACCATTTACTGATGAGACTGTTCTTTCTCTTATGTTTTCTTGGTGTCTTTGTTAAAAATGATTTGGTTGTAAATGTCTGGATTTACTTCTGAGTTCTCTATTCTGTTTCATTGGTCTATATGTCTGTTTTTATGCCAGTACCATGCTGTTTTGGTTACTATAGCTTTGTAGTATATTTTGAAGTCACAAAGCCTATGGAACTATTATCAATCTGGGCACATGGATGACATCAAAATATACATTTTTTCTTTCTTAAGAGTCATTCACATCAAAATTTGGGAAATTTTTGGTGAATATAGGACTTTAACTTTTGTGAAAGTTAAAAAAGTAAAAGAAGATCTTCCCCTAAATAAGAAAGGATCTAGTGTTGGAGAGAACAGAAACACAGCTGAAAATATTCATGAAAAGATGTGGAATAAGAGCTCAGGGTCAACCAAGGATATTAATCAGACTATTAAATATATTCTCTTCTAATTACATCTGAAGTGTGTTTACCCTGCTTAAAAAAGTGGACCAACTGATAAGTACCAAACAATTCTGGAGTGACATAAAGAGAGGCATCACCCAAAGAAGGTCATGAGTTCACTGGAAAAATGAAGTAACACTGTTGTCATGAGTGGCCAGAGTAATAGCCAGAAGAGATTGAATGTGCCTAAGTTTAAGGATAAAAAGGTAATTGTGATGGGAGTTTGGAGAGGAAGCTAGGCCTGTAGCCAAGGAATGAAAAGAAAAAAAAAGGAAATACAGACAAAGGTAGCAAAAGAGTTGGGCGATTTAGGAAGCTAGGTCTGTGAACAAAGGGAATGTACTAGGTTCCTCCCTTCATGCAGTGCCCAGGGAACACTTTCCAGGGCTCAAGTGCCCTCTAAAGGCACCACTCTGCCAGGTTGGACTCAGAGCCAAATGTAATTGTGCTGCTTTCTTCCATTCAAGTAGGCACCTTTGTTTAACATAAATGACCACTTTTAAAGAGCTCAATCTTCTTGGTTCCACTCTTGAATTTTCAGTGTTATCAACAAAAACCTGTTTTGTTTTTGCATTTTCCCCTCAGTGCCTTAGCATGGTGTCCCAAACACTTCTTGATGATTTTTAATACTTGGATTATAAACAAAATGCCCTTCGTAATCTCCATTTCACTTCCCCTCAAATAAAATAAAAAATTTAAGATACTGCATTCCTGAGTCCAAGGAATGTTACAGTTGTCACCCCCAAAATTAGGACAATAATCACACAAATTATAATTCTTCTATTCAGAACATAAATCTGATATTCTTGAGCTCATTTGCTAAATATTAAGTATCCTCATATGGTTTCTGGTTTACATACATTTGCCATGTATAATATCCATAAGCCATTCTGGGTGTGTGTCCCTATTCTATAATCTCTGGTTGGGAGAGAGAGCATCAAGCCTTGAAATTACCACCTCATGCAGAATAACAGCTCAGGGTCAACCAAGGATAATGATCAGACCATTAAATGTGTTCTCTTCTGTTTGGATCTGAAGTGCGTTGACCCTCTTAAAATAGTGGAGCAGATGATAAGTACCAAACACTTCTGGAGGGATATAAAGAGAAGCATCACCCAAAGAAGGTCATGAGTTCACTAGAAAAATGAAGTGAAACTTCTTCATTTCATGTCAGCTCCTAAAGGATGTGCTGCAGGATGTAGGGTGTGGCTTTCTTGATTACCCATTATGGTGATCCTACCAGTTTTCATTAACGAGAATATTGTCACTGAATCTTAGCATTTTTGAAATGAAATGTTGTGGCTGTATTATGTAGTTCTTTTTGCCAGTCCCTGAAATCAGTTTTTTAAATAACTTACCTTTAAACTCTTCCTCTGCATTCCCTTTTGTTTCCTGGATGTGAATGTGGATTCATTAGTAGATGTTAGGCCAGGGCTACCTTATCAGTCATTTCTTGGCTCTTCAAGGTGAAGCCGTGACCACAGACAGTCTTAGAAGGGAATTCTCTTATCTCCTTTCCTTATTTATTCAAAGACATTCAGATTGTATTTCACTATTGCTAGAGAATTATTTAGTACAGCTGGATGGATTCTCCAATGCATTGGGAACATTCATTCATGGAAACTGGCTCTAGAGCAGTGTTTCTCAGACTTGTATATGCATATGAGTCCCCTGGGGATCTTGTGAACACGCAGATTCTATCCTGTAGGTCACTTAATTTCACTGAATTTGTGCAATGCAAAAAGTCCCTTTCTGAACCTGAACCCATGGATCACCAGCATTACCTGGAGCTTGTTAGAAAGGCAGACTTTCAGATCCCACTCCAGATCCATAGAATCAGAATCTGCCTTTTAACAAGATTCCAGAGAGTATTCGTTTGTACAAAATTTGGGAACCATCATCCTGAAAATCACATAGGATCAGCTACATAATGGCGAAAGCAAAAGCAAATTTACTGTACCTTGTCTTTGCTATGTTATTCTCTGATTATTCCCTGAGGATGCAGCTGCATATGATACGGAATCATTCATATCAAGAGAAGCAACCTGTCCAAAATACCTTCCTTTTTGTATTGAATTTTGAAACAGTGATGTCATTTCCTGTAATATACCACATGCTAACAGTTGCAAATTGGTATCTGAGGGCTGTGTCTAGACTGAAGATATGTTTTGTTGGTTATTTTGTTTGCCCTGTGCATGATCAAAAGACAATGTTATTGTACAGGTGTGAGCAGTTAGCAGCTATTTTCTCACATAGAGAAAATAATACAGAGGTGTTATGCATGGTATCTATAGGCATTTGAGTTTGGAATCCTTAAGAGCAATAATTCCCAACATAAATTCCATGGAACAGTAATGTAAGAAAGATAAACAGGTATTATCTGAAAAAATAAAAAAAGATTTCTGTGATGCATTGGCCTGATAAACAGTGAAACAGAAGAAATTTGGGGGAAGGATATTACAGAGGCTTTATGTTATAAAATACAGTTTGAACCTCCACCGCAACATTTCTCAAACTTATTTACTCAGGAAACTCTTTGTCTCAAATGATTAGAGCTCTATAGAACATACTTTAGAACAGGAGTTGGCAAACTATAGCCTGCAGACCAAATCCAACCTGCCACTTGTTTTTGTACTGCCTACAAACTAAGAACAGTCTTTACATATTTACATGTTTAAAACCAAAAGAAGAATAATATTTCATTACACATGAGAATTCTGCAAAATCCAAATATTGGTGTTTATAAGTCAATTATTTTTTGAACACAACCACACTCCTTGGTTTACATTTTGCCTTTGGCAGCTATCATACTATACGGGCAGAGTCAGCAGCTGAGACAGTGATCACATGGCCTGTAAAGCTGAAAATATCTATCATCTGACCCTTTAAAAAAACGTTTGCCATCACCTACTTTAGAGCACACTGTGATTACCGCAACTTTTTTTTTTTTTTTTTTTTTTTTGACATGGAGTTTCCGCTCTTGTTGCCCAGGCTGGAGTGCAATGGCATGATCTCAGCTCACTGAAACCTCCACCTCCCAGGTTCAAGCAATTCTTCTGCCTCAGCCTCCTGAGTAGCTGGAATTACAGGCACCTGCCACCACACCCTGCTATTTTTTTGTAGTTTTAGTAGAGATGGGGTTTCACTGCGTTGGCCAGGCTGGTCTCAAACTCCTGACCTCAGATAATCCACCTACCTCAGCCTCCCAAACTACTGGGATTACAGGCGTGAGCCACCGTGCCTGGCCTGCAATTACTTTTGCATCAACCTAATAAAAAGGCTTGGCTTCCTCAACTGGAAAATGATAATAATAACATAGTGTCTTTTTTGATAAGTATAAGTGTACTAAAGATAACATTGAGTAACAAATAAATATTTTCTCTTGTAGACAGTTTGAAATCAATGTAAAATCATATAAAATATTCATTTTACTACATTATAATAATTCTTTTCTGGGGATTACCACTGTTTTCAGGCTTTTAAAAAATAGAGTTTAGATTTGATAACAAATGTTTGCAATATTCAGTTATTACAACATGTGCCTAAGTACATTTTAAGCTGATTAATCTTTTCAAACTTTTTAGTCTCAGGAGCCCTTTACACTCTTAAAAATTATGAAGGGCCTCAAAGATATTTTATTTTTATAGGTTATATCTATGAATATTTCAGAAATTAAAATTGAGAGAATTTAAAAAAGTATGTATTACTCATTTACAAATATTAATAAACCATTTTATATAAATATCAATAACATATATCTTGTGAAAAATAACTATATTTTTCAAAGAGTAGGATTTTTTTTAAATAGCTCATTAACATCTAGTTTGATAGGAGATAGCTAAATTCCCATATCTACTTCTTTATTTAACTGTTGTGCTATTACACTTTATTAGGCCACTGGAAAACTCTTCTGATTCTTTGTGAAAGAATAAAAGTGATCTCAAAAAATTTTTAAAAAATAAGTCATATCAAGTATCTTATCTGACCACAATGAAAAAAACCTAGAAATCAATAAGAGGACTCTGGAACATTTGGAACTGTACAAATACATGTAAATGAAACAAAAAGCACCTGTTTAACCAATAAGTGAAGGAAGAAATTAAGAAGGAAATGTAAACATTCCTTGAAACAAATGAAAATAGAAACACAGCATACCAAAACCTATGGGGCACAGCAAACATAGTATTAAGACACAAGTTTATAGCAATAAATTCTTACATAAAAAAGAAAGATTTCAAGTAAACAACCTAATGATACACCTCAAGGAACTAGAAAAGCAAGAACAAACTAAATTCAAAATTAGCAGAAGAAAAGAAATAATGAAGTTCAGAGCATAAAAAAAATTGAGACTAACAAAATAGGAAAAAACTCAATGAAACAAAAAGTTGCTTTTTGAAAAGATAAACAAAATTGACAAACTATTAGCTAGACTAAGAAAAGAGAGAAGATCCAAATAAATAAATAAAATCAGATCTGAAAAAAAGGACATCACAACTGATGCCACAGAAATACAAAGGATCATTAGAAACTATTATGAGTAACTATATACCACTAAATTTGAAAAGCTAGAGAAAATGGATAAATTTCTGGACACATACAACCTACCAAGATTAAACCAAGAAGAGAGAGAAAACTTAAACATACCAATAATGGATAACAAGATTGAATCTGTAATAAAACGTCTCCCAATAAGGACAGGTCCAGAACCAGAGAGCTTCAATGCTGAATTCTACAAAACTTTGAAAGAACAAATACCAATTCTCAAACTATTCCAAAAATTTGAAGTGGAGAGAATTCTTCCAAACTCATTCTATGAGGTCAGCATAACCATGATACCAAAACAAGATGAGGACACAACAAAAAAAGAAAACTACAGACCAATACCCCTGATGAATATATATGTACAAATCCTCAACAACAGACTAGCAAACTGAATCAAACAGCACATAAAAAGATCGAACACTGTGATGTAGTAGGATTTATCCCAGGGATGCAAGGATGGTTCAACATATGCAAAACAATAAACATGATCCATCACAATAACAGAATGAAGAACAAAAACCATGTATCATCTCATTAGATGCCAAAAGAACATTTAATAAAATTCAACATTTCTTTATGATAAAGCCTCTAAATAAACTAGGTATAGAAGGAGAATACATCAATACAATCAAGACCATATGAGACAAACCCACAGCTAACAACACACTGGACAGGGAACAACTGGAACAAAACAAGCCACTCTTAGCACTCTTATTCAGTATAGTACTAGAAGTCCTAGCCAGAACAATTAGGCAAGAGACAGAAATTAAGGGCACCCAGATTGGAAAGGAAGAAGTCATATTGCCTGTGTTTGCAGATGCCATGATCTTATATATAGAAAATTCTAAAGACTGTACCAAAAAATTCTTAGAATTGATAAACAAATTCAGTGAAGTTGCAGGGTACAAAATCAACACATAAAAGTCAGTAGTGTTTTACACATAAACAACTAACTAGCTGACAGACAAATCAAGAGAGTAATTTCATTTCCAATTGCTACAAATACAAATTACCTAGGAAAAAATTTAACCAAGGAGGTGAACAATCTCTGCAAAGAAAACTATAAAACACAGATGAAAGAAATTAAAGAAGTGCACACAAAAAAGGAAAGACATTCCAAATCATCCCAAATTTATAGACTGGAAAATTAATACTGTTAAAATGACTACTATCCAAAGTGATCTATATTTTCAATGCAATCCCTATAAAAATATCAATAGTAGTCTTCAAAGAAATAGAAAAAAATTCTTAACATTTGTATGGAACCACAAAATACCCTGAATAGCCATAGCAATCCTAAGTAAAAATAACAAAGCTGAAGGCATCACATTTCCAGACTTCAAAATATACTACAAAGCTATAGTAACCAAAGCAACATAGTACCAGCATTAAAAACAGGCACATAGACCAATGAAACAGAACCCAGAACCCCGAAATTAACTGACATATCCACAGCCAAATGATTTTTGACAAAGGTGCCAAAAACATTCATTGGGAAAAAGACACTCTTTCAATAAATGGTGCTGGAAAAACTGGATATCCATATGCAGAAGAATAAAATCAGATCCCTGTCTCTCACTATCTACAAAAACCAACTCAAAATTGATTAGGATCTAAATGTAAAACTTGGAAGTATATAACTACTAGAAGAAAACATAGGGGAAATGCTTCAGGATGCTTGTCTGGGAAAATATTTTGTGAATAAGACCTCTAAAGCACAAGGGACAAAAGCAAAAGTAAACAAACGAGATTGAATCAAACTAAGAAGCTTCTGCGCAGCAAAGTAAAAATCAAGAGTGAAGAGACAACCTACAGAATGGGAGAATATTTTTTCAAACTATTCATCTCACAGGAGATTGAAATTCAGAATATGCAAGGAACTCAAAGATCTCAACGGCAAACATAAAAACCTCCAATTAAAACATGGGCAAAGTAGCTGAATAGATATTTTTCAAAAGAAGATAGACAAATGACCAACACATATATGAAAAAGTATTCAACATCACTAATCATCAGGGAAACAAAACCGGAACTGCAATGAGATATCATCTCATCCCAGGTAGGATGGCTGTTATCAAAAAGACAAAAAATGACAAATGCCAGCCAGGATGTGGAGGAAAGGGATCTCTTACCCACTGTTGGTGGGAATGTAAACTAGTACAGCCACTACAGGGAACAGTATGGAGGTTCTTCTAATAACTCAAAATAGGACTACTATATGATTCAGCAAGCCCACAACTGGGCATTTATCCAAAGGAAAGGCAATTATTATATTGAAAAGACATCTACACCATCATGTTTATTGTGGCACTATTCACAACAGCCAAGATATAAAGTCAATTCAAGTGTCCAACAACAGATGAATAAATTAAGAAAATGTGGTATGTACACAATGGAATATTATTCAACCTTTAAAAATAATAAAATCTTGTCATGCATGGCAACATGGCTGGAACTGGAGGACATCATGTTAAGCGAAATAGGCCAGAAACAGAAAGTTAAACATCACATGATCTAATTTCTATGTGGGAACAAAAAAAAGTTCTTCTCTGAAGTAAAAAGTAGAAGAGAGGCTACTAAAAGCTGGGAAGTGTAGGAGAAAGGGGGAGATAAGAAGAGATTTGTTAAAGTATACAAAATTACAGCTAGGCAGAAGGAGTAAGTTTTAATGTTTGATAGCACTGTAGAATGACTGTAATTAGCAATAATATATATTTAGAAATAGCTAGAAGAGAGAATATTAAACGTTTCCAACACAAAGAAGTGATAAATGTTTGAGACGATGGATATGCTAATTGCCCTGATCTGATCACTAAACATTGTATGTATCAAAACATCACTATGTGCCCACAAATATGTACAATTCTTTTGTGTCAATTAAAAACATAAATTAATTAAAAAATCAAAAAAACTAGTTAGGGTTGAGAAGGATGTAGACCATATGTCATTCTCACACATTGATGGTGGAAATACAAAATGGAACAGTTACTTTGGAATACAGTTTAGCAGTTCTTTATAAAGTCACACATATACTTCCAATATGCCTCAGTTATCCATCTCCTAGGTATTCATCCAAGATAAATGAAAACATATTTTTGTACAACAATTTGTTCCAGAAGCTTCATTCTAGCCACAAACTGGAAACAACTCAAATGTCTTATAGATGATAAATGGATAAACAAACTGTGGTACATCCATACAATGGAATACTATTCAGTAACAAAAAAAAGAACAAAATACTGGTACACACAACAACATGGATAAATTTCACTTCTGTTAAGTGAAAGAAGCCAGACATAAAAGGTACATACTGTATAATTCTTTTATGTGAAATTCTAGAAAGGGTGTAAGTATGGTGAAAGAAAGCAGGTCTGTGGATTCTCACAGCTAGGAAAGAAGGGGTTACCTATAAAGGGCACAGATGAACTTTGGGGGGTGTTGGAAATATCCTATACCTTGGTTGTTGTGGTGATCGCACAGCTACATACATCGATCAAAACTCACCAGACTGTATACCTAAAATTGGTCAACTTTAGCCTGTATAAATTGTACCTCAGTAAAGCTCATATTAAAAATCAATCACATGGCTATACAGCAATGTGAATGTACTTGATGCCACTGAACTGTACAATTAAAATGAATAAAATGGTAAATTTTATATCATCTATATTTTATCTCAATTAAAATACATGAATAATATCCCTCTCTAAAAATGAGAGTGAAAAAGGCAAATAATATCGTAGAATTATTATGGGTCCTCTGAAGGTGTGTCAGGGGCCTCCAGGGTTCCCTGTACCATACTTTGAAAACTGTTACTCTTTTGTAACTAAGAATGAATAATCATATACATCACACACACACGTGCACACTCATACACGCGTTTATAGTGGTAAAAATTATCAATGGTCTTCAATTTAGGAATGTAGTGTTTCAAATGTTTGCTTTTAAGTATCCTGTTTGCTTGTTGAGCCCAATTGACTTGTACTAATAGTATTTCAGAAACCATCTGTTTAGGTATTTGTGATTCTGTGTATAAATATATAGAGAGTCCAACCTGGATGACAGGAACATGACTCCCTTCTTGCTGACAAGTAACAGTGCTGGAACCTCTATCTCCGCATCACTCCTTACCTGATAGTGAAATTTGGGATTTCTTCAGCCCCAAGCTCCTACTGGGGCTCCCCTGGCCAGGGTTGGAGGTAAGAACCTGATGAAAATAGGGACTTAGGATGTGAGTAGGTAGGTGTGAAAAACTTTTCTTTTATGAAATGCAGGGATTAGTGCAACATTTTTTTTCATCCTATTGCTTCTGTGTTTTGGATCAAGTCCTGTCTTGTTCTCTCCTATTTCCCCATATCCTCCTATATTTGCTAGGCCTCTTACAATTCAAACTAGCTTACTTAAAGACAAGATAATGTGTTGGTTCACATTACTTGAAAAGTCTAGGTATAAAAAGTAGAGGAGCTAACTTCAGACACGTTTAGATATCATCAGGACGTTTTCTCTCTTCTTCTCTAAACTCTACTTCTCTGTGTTGGCATCATTCCTAGTTAAACTGGTCCTTTCTGTGTGGTGAAAAGTAAGGCAACCTGAATGCATAGTCATTGAGGAAGGAAAGAAACCTGCTTTTTTGCCAATGATTAAATCAGTCCCAGATTAAAAGATGCCAACTGGCCAACCAGGGCCACATGCCAGTTCCTTAGTGGAAAAGGGGAGTCCTTGATTGGAAACCCCTCCAGAATACATGGAAAGGAGTAGGAGAGTTGGAGAAGGGATTCAGGGAAGACAGCAAGGGAAAAATTTGTCCTGCAATTCTTGTTTCTAAGTGAAATCAAGGACCCTTTGAAGTTTTCTAAATGTCTTAGCAATTTTTAAATTTTCATTGTCAATTTGAATTAATTTGCTATAATAATTAATTGCTTTGAAGGAAATGGAGAAATAGATTCCAAACTGTAGGTAGGATACAGACTTTTAGAAATGTCACTCTACAACTAACCTAGTATTCTTCAACCCCAACTAATCATGGTTTCATGCTCTTCAGCTTCATGACCAATGTATGTAGCTGTCTGTTTCTGTCTTGATCATTTCTGAAGCTGCTGTATCCTTATGTTTTCTCAACACAGAGAAAACATATGCTACTATGCCTTTTTTCTTGAGGGGGAAGCTGAGACTCAGTGAAGTCAAATAATTTGTCCAAGGTCTCTATTAGTAAGTGATATTATAGAACTGAATCCTTTTCACCCCAAGCTAATTTTCTTTCCACCATAGGCTCTACCTCCCCATTAAACCTCTTGCTAGCCAAATATGCTCTGAATTTGTTCATTCATTTTCCAAATATTTATTGACAGGCACTGTTCTGGACACCGAGGGAGGATACACAGTGAACAAAATAGACAAGTTCTTGTTCTCATGGAGTGAATGCCCTAGTGGAAGGGCAGAAAAATAAGCAAATAAATATATATGATGTCACATGGCAACAGCACTGGAAAGAAGAGGATGAGAAAAGTGTGCTTTTTAATTAGGATGATTAAAGATGACGTCTCTGAGGTTACGCTTGACCAGAGCCCTCAGTGAAGCCAGGAAGCATGGCAGGGGGATAGTGAAGTAAGGGCATCCCAGACAGGAGAACTGGAGGACAAAGGCTCTGGGTGTGAAAGTCTTTGGCATATTTACAGGGAACAGGATAGAGGTGGGGGGACCTGGAACTGATTTGGGGTCAGGGTGGAAGCAGCAGGAGATTAGATTAGAGAGGTAGTCAAAGGATGTTTTAACCAGAAAGACCAGAGAGATGGCAAATATTCAACTGTGTGTTCTCGTTCTCTGGAAGAAGAAAGCACTTTATCATGTTACAGTGCTTATCTTGAGAATATGAAGAAAGAGAATCTTTTATCATTTCAGTCATCTATAAGTGAGTATTCAAATTTGTATGTTCAATCATTTAGTAGTTAATTCTTTCAGTCAACATTTACTAGGCACCCACTGTACCCTAGATACTCAGCCAGATGTTAGAGCTATGAAAAAGAAAAAGAGATACCATTTTCTGTTCTCCAGAACCAGATGTGAGCATGTTGTATACAACTGGAGGATGATCAGGTTGACAAGGGCATCTTGTGTTACTGTCCACACATTTTTTACCCCCCAAAATGTGCGGTTTCCACAAGTACTAGCTGGAAGCCTGCCATTTACTGACATGTTGCTACAAATTTTTAAATTAAATGTTTTACTAGAAATGGATTCAGTGTGGTAATGCATCCGTCTGACTACTGTTTCAGAAGGGTTTAAAAGCATTTAATTTCCATGTCACATCCATTAAATGTGAATGATGTCATGCACTCCAGGGAGCAATCCATTTCATAATTTAAAGTGAAACCAACAAAACACGACTCAAAAGGGAAACGAAGGTGACAAGGTATGGAATAACATGAACCAGTGCAGCTGCACCTGTCATGACCTTTCCCGGGGTTAACCTGGCAGAGAACAGAGAGTTTAAGGGAAAATGAATCAGAGAACCAAGCTACATTCCATCTTCCTCAGAGAGAAAAGAGTGTAAATCAGGAAGAAATAAAGTTAATGTGGTATGCAGCACACATTTTTAGTCTTGGTTTCCTCCACACTGAAATGAGGAAAACAGAGCATAAGGAAAGCCACGTGAAGGGACTGCATAATGAGCTGTGGGATTCCAGAGGATGTAGATCTCCGTGAGTCCTCAGACTCCACACTTGAACTGCGAGGCCAGCAGGCACCCTCCCTCTGTCTCCACACTGCCTGAGGCCCTTTCCTGTGCCTGCCCTTCTGAACAAGAGAAGAAACCCGGGGATATGCTCTTCCCAATACTCACTCCCCTGCCCTTCAGTTCCTTCCACCTTGTTTACATTTGTACTTGCGTATTTCATGTGGGTTGTGAAAGCTGGTAACATGTTATGGCTACAGAGTGCTCTATTATATTTTCAAGGGCAGAAAAAGTCTATGTGAAGCTGCCAAATCAAATCCTTGCCAAAATGGTCCAAGCTAATGAGAAGGTTTGTAAATTACAGTTCAATGGATGAGACAAGGAGGACAAGGAATACCATGTCCACCCAGCAAATAGAATCACTGGGCATCACTAGCTTTTTTACTGGTGTGTGTGTATATTTATATTTATATACACACACACACCATATATATACACACACACATATATAATATATATAATGCAAAAAATATATATATTTTGCATGATCTTAGTCAAAGTATTAAAAAATTTAAGCATTTATAGAGTAAAGTTTTATCAATTCCTATATATCTAAGCTGGAACTAGATCAGGTGTTACTTAAACTGACACCTAATGCAATGTTTTATATAATAAAGATGATCAATAAATTACTGCTTAATGAAAGAATGTGTGTCTACAAAAATAAACAAATATTAGATTGCAGAACTGATCATTAAGGGCAACATTACCATTTGAGTCCATTTCCTGCCCCACTTCATCCCCACAGTAAAGTTTAGAATTTTCCACATATTCTGATATGATTTAATTTTAAGTAGTCCTAACACTTATCAGCTCATTTCTAGACTGATTAACGGACGTCAACCAATTTTAAATTCTAAATTGGTCTTTTCCCTCTTTCTTTAGATTTTGAAAGTTTTGTATGCATTTGCTTTGGAGCCAAACAAGAGAATAAATTTTAAAAATCACAGCTCTTTGAGTCTTTAAACGTTTTTCAAGTTATGAAGTCATTTAGTTTCAGAGACTTTTCCATTTTCTAGCTGAAAGCAAGCAACTTTAAGAATCCCTATATAAGAATTCCTAGAAGTGCCTGGTCAGAAAATTAAAGCAGAGGAAGAATTGATTTCTTTGTTATAGTCTCCATAATTGTTTAATCAGAAACAATGCAAAAAATTAATCCATTTCTTAAAATGTTTACATGACTCTTTCTATGCATATTCATTAAAAAGTATAAAATATTTTTGTAATGGATCAAAATTTAACAAAATTTAATTTATTTTATTAAACTAAGCTTTTTTCTTTAATGAAAACAATCATGATAATTAAGAAAACAGAAAACATTCAAGTTAGAATAAAGCCAATAATATTCCACACTATCAAGCTTAAAACATCATTATGAAAATTTTGAAGACATTAATTTTAGATTCAGGGAATGTTAATTGCTTGGGCTTTGCCTGCACATCAGTAGCAATGATAGTCAGATACAAATTTAGACTTTAACTGAATTCCTCTTTTCCTGCAGATCCTTTCTCCTGTATAATTATACTCAATCATTAAAAAGAAATGAACTCAATACCTTAATATACATGGAATTACTCTGTTGTATCTACAAGAAGCACATTCCCTATTTTCAGTAAGAGTTGAAAAGAAAAGAACACAACCTTTTGAATTATTTTTAAAATGCAGTTTGTAAAAGCTCTAGTGTTGCTTTTTGTTTTTAATTTTTTTTGTTAGTTGTTTCTTTTTGTGCTATTCACTATGATGCATTTTGTGTTGCTGGAAACTAGAGGTAACAATGGAATAGACAAAAAGACAGGGGAATAAAAAACAAAGGGAACAAAGTAAAAAAGGAACTATGAGACTTTTCGTGTGATATGTTCTAGAGTTCAGTACAGAATACTGTGGAGTTTGGTTTTAGGTGGAGTTACCTCTGCCTATTGGAGTCAGGAATGGCATCCACATAAAAAAATGTATCCGAAAAATGTCCAAAGCAATCTACAGATTCAGTGAAATACCTATCAAAATCCCAATTTTCTCTTTTTACAGAAAAAGAAAAAAACAATTTCAAAATTCATATGGGACCACCGATGACCACCAATAGCTAAAGCAATCCTGAGAAAGAAGGACAAAGTTGGAGTTCTCACACTTCTTGATTTCAAATTATATTACAATGCTGCAGTAATTAAAAGAGTGTATACTGTCATAAAGATAGACATATCGCCCTGTGGAACAGAATGGAGAACCCAGAAATAAACTCACACATATATGGTCAACTGATCTTTGACAAAGGTGCCAAGAATACACAATGGAGAAAGACTTTTCTCTTCAGCAAATGGTACTGGGAAACACGCAAAAGAATGAAAATCAACTCAAATATATTAGAAACTTAAACCTAAGACCCAAAACTGTAAACCTCCAAGAAAAACATAGGGAAAAACTTTATGACTTTGTCTGGCAATGACTTCATGGATATAACATGAAAAACACCATCAACAAAAACAAAAACACCATAAGACTCCATCAAACTAAAAAGCTCCTGTGGAGCAAAGGAAACAATCAATGGAGTGAAAAGGCAATTGATGAAATGAAAGAAACTATCCATGAACCATCTATCTGATAAGGGACTAATGTCCAAAATGTATAAGGAACTTCTATAATTCAATAGCAAAAAACCACATGACCTGATTTAAAAATGAGGTAAGGTTTTGAATAGACATTTCTCCAAAGAAGATACAAATGGCCAACAAGTATAAGAAAAAATGCTCAATGTTACAAATCATTAGGAAAATGCAAATAAAAACCACCATGAGATTTCACTTCACACCTGTCCAGATGGATATCATCAAAACAAACAAACAAACAACAACAACAAAAAAATCAAAAAACAAAAGACAAAAAGTGTTGATGAGGATGTGGAGAAATAGGAACACTTGCACACTGTTGGTGGAAACGCAAAATAGTGAAGCTGTTACAGAAAATACTATGAAGGTTCCTCAAAAAATTAAAAATAGAACTTCCATATATATGATCCAGCTATCCCACTTCTGGATATTTATCTACAAGCGTTGAAACCAGGATCTTAAAGAGGTATCAGCCACTCTTATATTCATTGCAGCACTATTCGCAATAGCCAAGATGTAGACATAACCTAAATGTCCGTTGACAGATGAATAGAGAATATATGATATATACATTGAAATATTATCAGCCTTAAAAAGGAAGGACATTCTATAATATGCAACGACATGATGAACCTGGAGGACATCAAGCTAAGTGAAATAAGCCAGTCACAGTAAGACCAATACTGCGTTATTCCACTTATATGAAGTATCCAAAATAGTCAGATTCATAGAATCAAAGAAGTAATGGTGTTTGCCAGGGAATAGCAGGAGGGAGGAACAGAGAATTATGAATCAACAGGCATAAGGCTTCAGTCAAGCAAGATGAATGAGCCCTAGAGATTTGCTATACAACATTGTACTTAGAGTCAACAATACTGTATTGTCCATTTAAAAATTTGTTAAGCGGTAAGTCTCATGTTAAGTGTTTTTACCACAATAAAATGAAATAGTAAGATAAAATGTACCTGAGCTGAGACTTGCAGTCCTGTGTGAGGGACAGGAGTTTGCCCAAAGAGGAGAGTGAAGATGGAGAGAATGTCTCAGACAGGCCGCAGCCTGCTTCAGGACCTAGAAGTGAGTAAACAGGCTCCCTACAGGATATGCAGACAGTTGGGCCTGGGGAGAGTGTGCTGGGATGCTTTGAGGGCCATTGGGAGGTGAGGCTGTAAGGCAAGCTGTGGCAGACCATCACAAGCCCTTTATAGACCTGCAAGAGACTTCCAGGTTTATGGTTTGCCTGATATGAGGGGCTACTGAAGAGTTTTGTGCAAGACACGTGAAGAAGTATTTGTGACATGATAAAATGTCGTTTCAGCCATCTTAAAACCGCTCAAAGCTGACGGTCTCCTCGCCTGCCTCCCGCGGCTTCCATCACCATGGAAGAGACTATGGTCCTTGAGGTGGTATAGAGTACTGAAGCAAGGCTGTCTTGAAGAAGAGGAGACAACCCAGTAAGCACGTTAGTCAGCATAAGCTAGGTTATGACGTGGTAACAAACAATGCTTAAATCTCACTGGCTTAGCACAACACGAGGGTATTTCTCACTCTTTCTGGATGACCTACACAAGACAGCAGGAGGTGAGGTGGGTCTGTTCCACAGTGGCACTCAGGGACCCAGACTCTGCCATCTTTTGACTGCACTATCTCCAATATGAGAACTTTTTAGTCACCACATCAGGGGAGAGACAACTGCAAGGGTTTGCAGTGGCTCCTTTATGCTTCACAATGGAAGTAACACATGCTATTTCTTCTTGTAGTCACAGCCAATTCCATGGCTTTGCCTAACCACAGCAAGCTGGAAAATGGGGTAGGGGGGTGGAGGAAGCAGATAGGTGCTTGGTGAGCACCACAGTTTCTGCCATGGTAATTTCAGGTAGCTAGATGGAAGCCATGGGAGGCAGGACCATCAGCTTTGAGTGGTTTTAAGATGGTGGAAACGACAGGCCACAGAGACTGAGGCAGTTTGGTGGGATTGAGAGAGGAGTGGCTCAGGATGATTGCTGGGTACTCACTAGTGGCAGCATACTCAGCTTAGTGAGCAAAACTGGCAGAGAGTAGGTGTGAGGTAGGGATAAGGGTCATCTTGACTAGCACTGCTATCTGTGAAGCCTAATCAAACATGTCCACGTCCGGGCGAAGCCTAATAAAACATATCCATGGCTGGGCACGGTGGCTCATGCCTATAATCCCAGCACTTTAGGAGGCCAAGGCAGGAGGTCAGGAGATCTAGACCATCCTGGCTAACACAGTGAAACCCCGTAGGTATTAAAATTTAAAAAGTTAGCCAGGTGTGGTGGCGTATGCATGTAGTCCCAGCTACTTGGGAGGCTGAGGCAGGAGAATCACTTGAACCCAGGAGGCAGAGGTTGCAGTGAGCTGAGATCGTGCCACTGACCTCCAGCCTGGGCGACAGAGTGAGACTGTCTAAAAAACAAAACAAAACCACCACAACAAAAAAACCAAACACGTGTCCACTAGGAACTGCAAATCAGGAGTGCAAAATAGAGTCAGACCTAACTGTTGATATTTGTACATCATCACCCAGTTATAGGCAGAGATTGAAAACATGTAGGTGAATGAGTCTCCCAAAGGAGAGAATATATAATAAGATTAGGTGACAGTTTAAACAGTTGAATTGTTCATGCAGTCTGGGTCCAGAGACATCACACCCAGATGGATTCGAGAAATGGAGGGTCAGAAGGTCAGCTTCCACAAGTCTATAATTAACTGGGTTTTGATGTATGCTTGCAGAGGCTAGAGACACACTGAGAGATTTATTAAGTGCAATATTTATTTGACATCCAAAGAAATAAGACAAACCTTCTTAAGAACTCTTGCAGAGATTTACTTTAGATAGCGAAGAACAGTTTGACACTACAGATTATTAGACACCACAAGAGTTTATTAAATAAAATGGGTGGAAGCATTGATTCTACATCGTAAATATGTCTCTTTGGTCCAGGGGTTGTCAAACTGTGTGTCTCAGAGGGGTCTCAGGGATGCCAGGAGCCAGTGCAGAGCAGAGTGACTCATGTCTTCCACCTCTCCCTCCATCAGCTCTGCAGTTACTGGTTTTATATTGTAATGTTTCACATAAGATTTCATTGGAGAAAAAATTCTGCACCACAAAAACAAAAAGTTTCCTTTCCATCTCCAATGTTAAAAAGCCTTAGGCTGAGACTTTCATCATTTCCTGCTTGGATTGTTGTATTTTTCCTTCCTGGGGGTCTGTCTCGCTGCCTCTGGTCTTGTCTCTTTGTCATCCACCCTCTGCATGGTTCCTAAAGTGATCATTCTCGAACACAAATCCAAATCTGATGTTGGCTTCTGGGGCATTTATTGACTACTTACCACTGTTTATAGAAAGTTACACTCTAAAGAATGGCCCCGAGAAAGCACTTCATGATTTGGCCTTCACTTACCTTTCTCCAGCCCCCTTTTCAGGATGTCCCCTTTTGCTCCTTGTGCCTCAGCCATAAACAACAACTTGTGCTTGCAGTGCCCTGAAGGTGTAGAAGGCTTTTGGTTTAGTATATCCAACTTCTCAGCTGCAGCTTCAGCATAATGTCATCTTAGAAGACTCCCCAGCTTCCGGTAGTTCAGTTAGAAGTCCTCCTCTGGGGCTCCTGTCGTGTACCCCTCTGACAGCACATTGCCCACAGTTTTGTATTCATTGATACTTAGTTTATCTCCCTACTGGATAATCAGCAATTGCCTTCAGGAAAGGAACTGGCTCATCAGCTCTGTCTCCTCAGACCTTGGCTCTGCACTTGACCCTCTACCATGTTGTTAAACAAGAACATGAATGAATGTCTTCCTTTCTGGAAATCATTAAAATAATAGAATTTTATCTGCTTGATTCATTTGAAAAGCTTTGGTCTATGAATATAGACTAAATGGCTCCTTAAGATTTTGTCTATATTATTTTTGATTTTTTTGTTTTTTAACACCTTTGGAATGTCATAGCCTTTGTAAATATAATACTTAAAAGTAACATTTCAGAATATTTGGAAATACTTTTTGACTATTTAAAACAAATAAAACATGAAATATGAAATATAGTAAACATATAAAACAATAATTTGAATAAAAATTCTTTCTTTCCTGGAAAACACCACTGCATTATTCCTGTTTTAAATGTCCTAAAGCATTACATTCTTTTGCAGCAACTCCACTACACATTTGTTTATGGCATTCACTTCCTACAAGATACAGTTAAAACTCCTTAGCCTGATTTCCAGAGCCTCTGTAATCTGACCCAAATGACTTTCTCAACCACATTACACACTAATCTTTCACATGTTTTTCTTTTGCTTTATTTAAACCTTTTCCCCTCATATTTCTATGTATTCTTCTTGGCCTTTGGTGAATGTTTTCAATCAGAGAATTTCTACCTTCGGATTTCTGGAAAGGTCTCCACCATTATATCTTAGCATATTGTTTATTTGCTCTTTGTTTATTTATGTCTTTGGAATTTCTCTGAGGCAGATACTAGAACATTTATGATTCCTAACTTCTGTTTTATATCCTCCATTCCTTTATTTTTGTCCTCCATGTCACAGAGATGTTCTGTTCCATCTTCTATCTCATCTTCAAGCACGACTTGTCTTGTATAATCCATTTGCTTAAATTTCTAAAGAGATTTAATGACTGTACTTATACTTGACTTTTAAGAGCCTGTTTCATAACTTGCTGTTTTTATTTTACAGATGCCATTTCTTCCTTTATATTTTAAACACTGTAAACATACTTATTGTCAGCTCTCTTTCATGTTGTTCTATTCTTGTTAGTTCCTCATGTCCTGTAAGCTGTCTTTCATGATGCTAAGTGTCCTATTTTTTAAAATTCTGTTTTATTTTGCTTATGAGTTTACTTCAGAAGGAAGTATCTTTTCTAGAGATCCAGATAACCACCTGGGGTGGTTTCCACTGGTGTTCCTATCAGCACCTTCAAGACACTCTGATTCTGAATTATTTTTTGTGTTAGTTTTTCAGCCTGGAATTCTGAGTCTGTTCCCACTCCCACATGTTGTTCAGTCTTGGGGTTCTCATACCTCCAGAAGACTCCTATTTTACCCACAGGGTGGGGCTATTGGCTCATTTCCAGCAGTTATCTTGGGTATGCAGGCAGAGATGATCTGGTTCCTTCAAGGTTAGTGCAGTGCTTTCTAGGGTTCTGATTCTGCACAGGAAGCCCAGTTCCTATTCCTTCTATAAACATGTTTTCCTAGTCAACTTCTGGCCTTGAATAGCGATGAAAATCCCAGGCTTTAAGACCTATAATCTGCCTTAGTTCCAGATACATTGTCATGTTGACTCTATGTTCTAGCATTTGGAGATTTCCTTTCTTGCTTTTGTGTTCTGCTATATAATATATAAAAAATACTTTTAATCCATATTTCTAAATGTCTGGAAACATTGTGTTCAATTCCATCTTATGCTGTTATTTCTTGACTATCTGAATATGTAGTCCTTATTTCTTTCGTTCTCTTCATTTTGAATAATCTCCCAAATGCTCTCTGCCTTTTGCAAATTCACTCATTCTTCCAGGACTTGAGGAGTCACTGAAGATAATGCTTTTTTCCTCCAGGGACCAAATTAACCCCTAGGAAGGTTCTTGTATGAACTCCTTTGACATCCATTTGATACTTAATCATTTTCTCTTATAATTACCATATCGCTATTATTTGTTTTCTTGTGAAATTATAAGATCTTTGATTTGGGGTCATTTCTTAAGCTTCTTGAATTTCTTCACCTTGTCTCACAACAAATTCTTCCTAATGGAAGAAAAACAGAAAAGAAAGATGTACTAGGATAGAATAATTTAAAATGTTTTAGATTTTATTTAAGAGAGTCCAAGCACCCAGGAAAACAAGATTTTGTTTTGTTTAAATCTTGTTTTCCTTTTCATGCTGCTTACTTATTTTATTCAGGATTCATGAATTTATAAGGCCAGAGAGATTTCATGTAAGATCCTAGGTTACTGAAAGAAAACTGAAAGATTTTATGTCAAGTAGTATAAAATTAATATGACAGATGCAACCTTAGAAAATTTGTTTCCTGAGATTCCTAAATTAGCTACTTTTGTGGGTGTCTGCTTAGTATTTAGTCCTGAGTAAATAAATAAACAAACAGCTACTTCTGAGAGCTACTTTCACGGGGAAATGTTTCTGAGTTCCAGTTCATGGGAGTTTAGGAAGGTATGGGATACAAATTACATTTCAACACTGAACCAGCCAATCAATCCTTAACACTTTTGAAGTCTTTAGTTTTGCCTGTGAACATGGGAACACCCAAGGGCACCTTCAAATTAAAAATAAACATACGTTCTAAAGAGTCCTAGACGTGTAATTTGGTAGAAATTTAAGGGGTGTCTTTTTATAGTCACAGAGTCTATAAAGAAAATACAATTCAGGTGAGGTTACGTCCTTTCCAGTCATAAAAGTGTACGTAAATGACATCTAACTTGAAATTCAAGTACTTTGCGCGTACTATTCCCGCTCTCTGCCCCAATCCCATAATTGCTTGGTAAAAACTCACAGTGCATTTTTTTTTCAGTTCCAGCCAGATTTTTATATCTATTGGATGGATATTACGTTAATAAAAATAATAGTTAACATTTATTGTATGATTGCCTTATGTCAAGCTATGTTCTTATAATTATCTAATATGTTGATAGGATTTGGCTCTGTGGCTCCACCCAAATCTCATCTTTAATTGTAATCCCCACGTGTTATGGGAGGGACCTGGTGGGAGGTGACTGGATTATGGGAGTGGTTTCCCCATGCTGTTCTTGTGATGGTGAGGGAGTTCTTACGAGATCTGATGGTTTTAGAAGTGACAATTTCCCTGCGCGCTCTCTCTCTCCTGCCACCTTGTAAGACATGCCTTGCTTCTCCCTCCCCTTCCACCATGATTTTAAGTTTCCTGAGGCCTCCCCAGCCATGTAGAACTGTGAATCAATTAAGCATCTTTCCTTCCTGAATTACCCAGTCTCAGGTATTCTTTATAACCTGTGAAAATGGACTAATACCCAGATAACCCTATGGTGTTGCTGCTATTATTATTTTCCCTTTGCAGATGGGGAAAACTGAGATAAAGAAGAGTTACATAATTTACCAAAGTCAAAAGAGTAGTCTTAAACTACTGTGAAATTTCTGTAGGCCTCCTTTTTTTTTTCTTCAAAACCTTTAATATGCTAATACACATTTTTTTGTATTTTTTTTTTTAAATTATACTTTAAGTTCTGAGATACTTGTGCAGAATGTGCAGGTTTGTTACATAGGCGTACACGTGCCATGGTGGTTTGCTGCACCCATCAACCCATCATCTACATTAGGTATTTCTCTTAATGCTATCCCTCCCCTAGCCCCCAACCTCACTGACAGGCCCTGGTGTGTGATGCTCCCTTCCCTGTGTCCATGTGTTCTCAATGTTCAACTCTCAGTTATGAGTAAGAACATGTGGTATTTGGTTATCTGTTCCTGTGTTAGTTTGCTGAGAATGATGGTTTCCAGCTTCATCCATGTCCCTGCAAAGGACATGAACACATCTTTTTTTCCGACTGCATAGTATTCCATGATGTATATGTGCCACGTTTTCTTTATCCAGTCTATCATTGATGGGCATTTGGGTTGGTTCCAAGTCTTTGATATTGTTAACAGTGCCACAGTAAACATACATGTGCATGTGTCTTTATAGCAGAATGATTTGTAATCCTTTGGGTATATACCCAGTAATGGGATTGCTGGATCAAATGGTATTCCTAGTTCTAGATCCCTGAGGAATCACCACACTGTCTTCCACAATGGTTGAACTAATTTACACTCCCATCAACAGTGTAAAAGCATTCCTGTTTCTCCACATCCTCTCCAGCATCTGTTGTTTCCTGACTTTTTAATGATCACCATTCTAACTGGCATGAGATGGTATCTCATTGTGGTTTTGATTTGCATTTCTCTAATGACCAGTGATGATGAGCTTTTTTACGTATGTATGTCTTCTTTTGAGAAGTGTCTGTTCTTATGTTTTGCCCACTTTTTGATGAAGTTGTTTTTTTTTCTTGTAAATTTTTTTTAAGTTATTTGTAGATTCTGGATATTAGCCCTTTGTCAGATGGATAGATTGCAAACATTTTCTCCCATTCTGTAGGTTGCCTGTTTACTCTGGTGATAGTTTATTTTGCTGTGCAGAAGCTCTTTAGTTTAATTAGATACCTTTTGTCAATTTTGGCTTTTGTTGTCTTTAGGCCTCCTTTCTATTCATGTTTCTACTTTAGAAGACACACATATATATATGCTTATATATATATGTTTATATATAGATATATATTTGTTTATATATCTATATACATGTTCTAAATATGTATGTCTATAAATACATGTCTTCTACAATAGAAACATGAATATATATATATCTAGAAACCTATATGTCTTCAGAAGACAAATATATATGTATATGTCTTCTAAAGTGTATGTGTGTATGTATATATATGCGTGTGTGTATATATATATGTATATGTATTTGTCACGAATTCTCCTGGGGAATTTATGTTTTATTGAGATGAGAAGCAAACATGGCATTGTTGGTTAACTTATCACCACCTTGTTGCTGTCTAAACTCAACCACTTCCTATTGTGTCATGATTTGATTATAAATTTCCTCTAAGCCTCTTTTTCTGGACACTCACTTATCACCACTAATCCTACGTATAAAAAGTTGGATACTGGCCACTCTGAAAGTTGACAATCTAATATAGATTAAATGTAAAAATAAAGCTAGTGACTCCAAAACCCACCACTAGCTGGTTCATCACACCTGTATATTTTTACGCTTTCTCAGTCCACACTCTGACCCAACTTATCTTCTTGGAAGCCTGGCACCTATTGTTGGCTATTCAGTTGCACGCTGCAAATGATCTTATGTGCATGGAGCCCTGTTTGCATTTTTTTTTTTTAAGAGAGAGTGTTGTATACTTAAATCTTGACAAGCAAAAGAAAAAGAATGAAGTTTGGAAACCATCACTTCTAAAAAGCTTGTATTTTATTATTTAGAACAGACTTGTTTAAGGGAAAGATAAAATCAATATTTTTCCCCGTTTTCAGTAAGTGCCTAGATATTAGATTTTATATTTGTTTGAAACAACATTTTAAACTTGGGAAAATTTTGGGTAAGAAAATAAATAAATAAGGTGAATATAAGTAAACCTTTTAAAATTAAATTATCTTCACTGAAGAATGTATTACTGGGAAAGGTTTTTAAAACTTCACTAGAGGGCCTTCCAATTTTTTTCACCTGTATTCCTCAAGATGGGGTAGTCGAGGACAAATTGATTACTGTTTTAAGCTTCCTTCCAAATTTCTATTGCTGTTATTTATGATTCTACTCCAAATGTAAAATTTAGGCCTTTCCAATATTTACTTTTAAAATGAAGAGACTTTCTGATTCTTATGAATAAAAATCATGTTGATGGAAAAATCAATAATCTTGGTGCCAAAGTGCTTCATTCAAACTTTTAGACAATAAAATAAGCAAGACATTAAACTATAGCAAAGGTTCCAACCTTTTACTAAACTACATTCACCTTGAGGAGCTTATAAAAGTACAGATTTCTAAGTTTTCCCTATCTATTCTTTCTTCCTTTCCCAAGATTCTGAAATTAATTGGCTTGGGTGAGCTTGATCCAATACATTTTACTAAATACATAAGTTTATTATATGTTGCCTATATTATAAAATATAATTATAACAAAATAAATATAATAAATATAGTATAAATGAAGTATACTTATTATATAATTATTTAAGGCTGAAGATCCGTGTCCGCAAAGGCATTGTATTTAGTTGCTCTTTGCTAATGCCAGACAAATTCATGCAAAAGACATGCTTGGATAAGAAGAAAGGAAAATGAGAAATAACATTCCTATTTATAATTTCTATCTATTTATTTTCACAAAAAACACAAGTAGCTAAATGTAGTCATTTTGCCTCAAATTCCCAATCAGGTTTAAGAAGTTTTCTGTCTGAACTTCCTAATTCTAAGTGAGAGACTGAAAATGCAAATGAACAATGACCAGAGCACCTATGACAACACAACTCTGACCCACAATGTCTGTGGCCACCAGCCCAGGAAGCAAAACCCCACTTCTGTAGCCTTCAGCCCAGAGTGGTCAGGACTTGGTCAATGACTGCCAGGTTTCCTTTTTTTTTTGGCTTCTGCTTCCAACTCAGGACCAAGGAGAGAAAGCCAAATCTGTTACCCTTCTCTAAACAATCACTTAGGATGCCCCACTTCTAGTTAGTACACCTCCAGCTTCCCTGAAACTTTCCTTTTTTTTTTTTTTTTTTACTGTAAAACATTCCCATTCCCATCTGTCTTTGAGTCTTTGTCAAATACAGGTGATGGTGACTGACTTCCTTGCTCTGGCAAGCTCTAAATCAATAGGTGCTGTTTGTTCTCATTTTGGTGGTGGTTATTTAGTTCCATGTAACTAAAAATGGGGAAAATGAAAATGGGAAAAAATAAATTATCCTTGTGCATACATGTAAGATAATTTATACCAATTTATGCAATTTCAGAAAATGAGAGGAGAAAGCAGATAAAGTCACCAAGGCAAGTGTTCAAAAGGGCAATAATTACAGTGACAAGAGGAATCCCAATAACTTTTATTCTCAGCAAATATGGCTACGCAGTCAAGAGTGTTGAGGACCTGAGAATGAGAAGTCATTGCTTTGGCTCCTGTGATTCCACCAACACTTGCCTGAATTCTCTTGAATCAATGAATCAGGAGTGGAAGACTAGAAGCAACAAAGAGAGGAGCAGGTAGTAGAGGGGGTAACTTTTAGAAGGCTGTACAGTGGTCCCTTGATATCCACAGAGGATTGGTTCCAGGACCACCCACATGTACCCAAATCAATGTATACTTAAGTCCTGCTATTGGGACTATAGAATCCAGGTATATGAAAAGTCAAATGTGTATATGTGTGTATGTGTATATGTGTGTATATGTATATATGTGTGTGTATATATATACACACACACATATGTACATATATCTCTATACATACATATGTATATATGCATATACATTTGTATATGTATATGCAGTATTTTTGATCTGCTTTTGTTTGGAAAAAGTCTCTGAATAAGTAGACCTGTGCAGTTCAGACCCATCTTATTCAAGAGTCAACTGTAATTTCAATATTTTGTAACAGTTTAGTCACCAATATTGAAGTTGAGAGCAGGAAGTTCTCTCTTGTGGACAATATGGAATGCTCTAAAACTTGAATCCAAATGTACATTCTTGGCATCACCCAAATAATGTGAGTGTGTAACATTTATGATCTATTCAAGAGGAAAAACCCAGCTCTTTACACTGTAGACCTGTTTTGTTGTTGTTGTTTTAGTTTTGAGAAGGCAAGGTTTTAAGGCAATTTAGTTCTAAAAGCATTACTGAGTATTTACTATTTGCAATTCACTGCACTTGGTAATAAACTAGAGAGAGATGCACAAACTCTCTTTTCTCCACCAATTCTTCAAAGGAAAAAACATTTCCATTGTAATTAGGTGACAATCTACACAGCTAATTGTCCATACCAATTCACCGATAATTTACAGTTGCAATATGGTGTCATAAAAGGAGTCATAGAACTTTGTGACTTTGTTTATTTTTTCTCTGTAAGATATGTGATGCAAATGCAAACTAACTAACATCAAATAAATAACTCCTCCTGTCTTTTAAAAATCATGCATGATCTAATACTTTTCACAACTCTGGCATTTAAAGTACTTCCATTATGACTAGTTAATTGCATAAATTCAATAATTAATTATATTCTAATGATCAAGAAGAATCTTTATCAAAAATAAAACTTGCAGACACTGGGAAGGAATTAAGGCATGTTAGCACATTTTCTACATCAATCAGGTACTTTTAGTGTAAATGTGTTATCAAGTGAACTGAAACATTAAATAGAGGAATTTGGTATCATTGTGGGAAAAATAATCTCATCAGTTTTCAAATTTGGCTGCCCTTTGGAGCCATTTGAGAAATTTTTGAAAAGCAAGACACAGGTATTCTAATTTACTTGGTCTGCAGTGTGGCCCTTGCCAGGTGATACTAGCATGTGGCATAGAGTGAGAACCATCATTATGTAGTCTAGAATCTAGTTTATTACTCCTTCAATATTATACTTCTCCTCCTGCTCTTGGGACTTTTCCTGATTTCATAGGTTTGTTGAGCAGTTTTTGTTGTTGTTGTTGTTGTTGTTTGTTTTTTTAATGTTGACTTCTTTTCCCAATTAGGTATTCTTCCTGGAAAGAGATAGTACTCACTGTAGATGATTAATTGACTTCCTAGTCAAATTAGTCCTTGATGAGTCTAAGCAGTGGGTGGTAGACATATCTCATCTCCCCACTTTGATCAGCCTGGGACAGGCATGCCATCCATCTTTAAGATAACAGACCTATAGACCTAGTAGGCCAATGCTAGAAACAAAAAAGGCAACAGCTATATCCAGGTCATTACAGCTTGTCAATTTGCTTCTCCCAAATTACTGCACTTCTTGTTTCTTCATTGGTTTACACGCCTGCTTATTCATGTCCCTTGATCAGCTTTTCCTCAATCCTGGGTACACAACAGCATCACCTGGGGAGCATTTTAGATGCCTGATGCCTAATTGCATCAGTCTCTGGGGGTGGGACCCAGTTATCAGTGTTCTTTAAAGCTCCTCAGAAGACACTGTGAACCATTGCCTTAGGCTGTAGTGCTCTCGATATTTACCTAAGACATTCATGAATCTGCATTTTCTTCAGTTGGTATTACAGAGCTACAGACCAGCTCTGACCCAAGCTAATTTATATAATGGCAGATAGATACTATTAAAAACCTTAAAAAAATTTAATAGAAGTCTTTGGTGATGTACTTACAGAGCCCTTATACTTTGGGCCAGGGGCTCTTGTAAGTTCTGCACGTAGATTGAATTATTTACTCTAACATCTTACAGATGAGAAAATTTCCCAGTGTTACACACTTAGTGTTTGGGCCAAGATTCAAATGAGGCACTCTGGCTCCAGAATGTTAACCACAGGTGACCAGCGATGTGGCTGTTAAAACTACTAGATGTGATTAGATAGGTGATATTCTTACTCTTCCATTTTGCAGGTAAAGAATCAAGGTACAGAGAAAGTGTCCTAGGATCACACAGCTAGTAAGTGGCAGAGCTGGGATTTGAACTCAAAACAGTCCCACCCTCAAGATGATGTTCTGTTAATAATCTAGCCTTTTTTTTTCCTACAAATATTCAACTGACCCAGCTTTCCATAAATTTATATTACTGCAGATTGTAATTTGGTATTGCAGGTTTCATTTGCACTTCTGAACTTACTCTCCATGTTTTACCCAGAATTTTATTTTTTAAAAAAGAAATAAAACTTCGGTGGATTTTTCATTCTGCTACAACTGACTGCACTGGAGAAGCAATTACTACAGAGATGCTACAGCTGCTTTCTCGATATTAGCCCATGGGTTTAAAATGTCTTTGATTTGTAAATATGTTAGCTACCACAAGTCCATCAAGATGGTATGTAGAAAGAAGAAAATATTCTCCACTCCAAATCTTTATGTGCCTGAAAATGCCTTTTATTTCCCTTATTAGTTTGGTATGTCCTTAATTTTATATTAAAAATACAGATTTCTTCCAGCTATTGGACATTGTCCCACTTGAAACTTTTAAAAACAAATTAATCAGAGTTTTATGGTAATTACTATGTAAATAGGACAAATATATCTCAGCCCTTTGGCAAGCAGCCTTGACAATTGAAACAGTTTCACATTGTGGATTTCAATCAATGTAACAAAGTTACTGAGCACAGCCTAAAATGAATCAATTCTAGATTGCAGGAGGTTTTTAAAAGTTTCTTGCTTCTCGCATTTTAATATAAAAATCATCCCAGGCTATTGTTAGAATGCAAAAATCTGATTTGGGAGGCTGTAAGTGAGATGCTGGACTTCGTATTTCCGGTAAGGTCTCAAGTGATGTACATGCTGCTGGTCTGTGAACCACACTTTGAGTAGCAAGGACACAGGGTGGTGGTAAACTAGTTCTCCAGAGGAGGAAAACAAAGCCCTGGCTTGTAGTATTTGCTAATTTCCATGATATAAATGTTCCCACAATGACCACATTCAAGCTACCAACGTGATGTCATTGAAAATGGAGTTGGCGAGAGACATGCAGCATGCTGCCCACAATTAGCTCTCCAACCAGGTACAAGCCAGTTCCAGCACAGTTCCAGCACACCACTGGCCTACATAAGCATAAGTGCATGCACCTTCAAGATCCCACAACATAGCTGTTTCACTCTGCAAAGCATTTCAGGAGGTGACGGAGAATAAGAATGTCATAGGAAAAAATGACAAGATTAATTACAAAATTTTCAGCATAGGTGGAAAATAATCTAGTTCCAAGGCTATAGGCTGATGAGAGGGCATGTTTAAGAAGTTAAAAGACATGTGTGGCCAATAATGGAGCCTTTGGGGAAGATCTGAACCAGGTTTGGACTGTGATGGGTTTGGATGAGTGGGAAAGGAGAACACTCACAGAAAAGGAAGTGGGATACGCACTAGCAAAATGTGTGATGCTAAACAAGAGTGAAGGAAAACTTGGAATTCCTAAAGAGTTGGGAGTACAGTCATTGGTCCAGCAGAATGAGGGCATCCTGCTTTCACAAATGTTTTATTCTCTGGCATGATTGAGGAATAACATATTCAGATTAATCGAACATCCAGGTTAGCAGAGAGTTGACATATGTACCAAAAAGAAATGCCAATGTTTAAAGTAATAGAATATATTAGAGTACCCAGAACCAAATTTCTTTTTCTTCTTTGATGAAGAAAGAACTTTGGGATCTTCCATGTCTCAGAGCCATGGCTTTGAGCACCTTTGGTCCCTTCTGGTAGGGTTCTGGGATGGAGCCTGCAAAGTTTTGTTTGCAGTGTCCTGTAAGAAGAGTATATTTTCAAGCCTTTCTCCTGGGCTGTAGAATGAGAGCATCCTAAGAAACTGACTCCCTTGGAGAGAATTTCTAACTGGGAGAAATGCTCTCCCTTGTAGTGCATTGAGTGCTTAAGAGCTCAAACTCATTTCCACATCTGTAATTGGGGCTAATAATACTGATCTCATATGGTTTTGGTGATTATTAAATGGAACTTGGTCAAGAAATATTGGTGCTCAATATTTGAATGAGCACTACAAGTTAGTGCGGGCCTTGTAGCCAAGCATACACCATTACTAATTGTTAAATCAGGATCGCTTAACACAGACTGATTGTCTACAAGGCCATAAACCCCGTGTGAATTGTGGACAGGATGAGGCTGTGGGGAGAAAGTATTGACTGGTCCCCAAGCCTGCAGAGCTAAGGTTTCTGCATTCTGCACACATCTTTGAAAGAACCTTTGACCACCTGTGCACAATGTTTAAATGCCTAGGAACCTTCCCTTGCTACCCAGGCAGAGACTTTCCCTAGACCCCCTGACAGTTCCCTCAGTCAGCAACTATATGAGAGAATCTTCTTACTTTTCTAAAATCTGAATAGAGGTTTATTTGGGAAAAATCCTTTTCCCTCCTGTCTCTTGGAATAAATGTACTATTTCATTTTCTTAATTTGTACTATGTTAAGAACCAGTAGAGGGAACTTAAGGTCAATCTGTCTCTCAGGTTGAGTAACTCTAAGCTATAAGCTCCAGAATCTTGTCTTTGTCCCTGATTCCAAATGGGCTTGTGGGGAAAAGTGATATAACCATGAGATCACTGTGTTCTTTTAGATGATTTCCTGTTTCCTGTGTATTTAAATACACAGGGAATAATCCCGCTATTAAAATGAGACCCTGTATGTGTGTATGGGCAGAAGTTCAATGAAAAAGGAAGAAAAATATGCTTGCTGAATACCAGATGTAGAATGCATAAATCCTGTCAGAACAAGTGGGGAATAGCTTTTATGGCTGACTTGCAAGAAACCTAAGGGAATTGGGAAATCAGATAGGCATGTGTCAAGCAGACTTATTTAAATCATCCACTTCCTCAGCAAAATAAAACTTTGAGAGGGTTCTGCTTCCTTTTGTGGTTTGAAATTACAGTTGTACAGAAGTCCTGCTTGATTGAGGGCTTCCAAGCAAAGACGTTATACGACCTAGTTCAGGCGCCCAACAACACTGGGGTCACTCAATGCCTCTCCCTGAGGTCTCCAACCTTGCCTTGTGTGTACTTTGTGTCCTTTGTCATCTCAGAAGTAAATTGTAGTGCAGCTGACCACTGCTTCATGGCCCTCCAGCTTGTTGCTGCTAAAAGGCTTTTGCATCTGAAAGAGAAAGATGCCCGCTGGCTTCCTTCTTAGACCACTGCTGTCGATCCTGAGCACAAACCTTAGTTCTGCAGGCTTGGAGACCAGGCAATGCTTTCTCCTTGCAGCCTCATTCTGTTCGCAGTTCAGGGCTTATGACCTTATAGACAATCAGTCTGTGGTAAGCAATTCTGATTTAAAAACTAGTAATCTGTGTATGCTTGGCTACAAGGCCCACATGAATTTGTAGTGAGAGATAAAACTAGATACCAATTATTTCCAGGTATAATATCCTAACAGGTAAGTTTTTCAGGAGGCCACATTGTAGTTCAGTAGGTTACTGGTGAGTATAGATACAAAGCAAAGGTATTTAAGTACAAATCATTTCCTTTAAGGTGTGGTAGCTCCCTAAATAGTCCTTCTCAGGATATTTCTGTTTTAAAATGTCCCATTAAATATGTTATTTTTATATACAGTATAATTTTTTAAAAGCATGCTTACATGGAAAGATGGGCTTTGCAGACCCAGGTTTAAATCATTCCAAATCTACTGTTTACTAATGTGTGCACTTCAGCACGTTACTCTACCTCTCTCAGACTCATTTCCTTATCTTCTTGCTGAGAATGTGTGTGTAAAAAGTATTAACACGGAATCTAGCATGGTGGCTAGCACTGTGTGAAGCCCTGACAAATTCTTATTCCTCACCATTCGTCTGTTCATCTGTATTAGTTCGTTTTCACGCTGCTGATAAAGACATACCTGAAACTGGGGACAAAAAGAGGTTTAATTGAACTTACAGTTCCACATGGCTTAGGAGGCCTCAGAATCATGGCGGGAGGCAAAAAAGTACCTTTTTTTTTTTTTTCTTGGGATGAAGTCTCACCCTGTTGCCCAGGCTGGAGTGAGTGGCACGATCTTGGCTCACTGCAACCCCTGCCTCCTGGGTTCAAGCAATTCCCTTGCCTCAGTCTCCCAAGCAGCTGGGATTACAGGAGCCTGCCTCCATGCCTGGTTAATTTTTGTATTTTTAATAGAGACGGGGTTTCACCATGTTGGCCAGGCTGGTCTTGAACTTCTGACCTCAGGTGATCCACCCACTTCAGCCTCCCAAAGTGCTGGGATTACAGACATCCACAAGCGTACCCAGCCCCAAAAGGCACTTCTTACATGATGGCAACAAGAGAAAAATGAGGAAGAAGCAAAAGCAAAAACCCCTGATAAACCCATCTGATCTTGTGAGACTTACTCACGACCATGAGAACAGTGTGGAGGAAACTGCCCCTATGACTCAGTTATCTCCCACCAGGTTCCTCCCTCCCACAACACGTGGGAATTATGGGAGTAAAATTCAAGAGGAGACTTGGGTAGGGACACACAGCCAAACCATATCACTACCCATCCATCCATCCATTCATTTATTCCTTCACTAAACGCCTGTTGAACACCTTTTATGTGCCAACCACTGTCAGTTAGTGGAGGCACAGACAAGAGTGAGAGGTGAGCTCAGTTGATGGTATTTAGGTGGGTCTATTTCTGGGCTCTCTATGCTTCTCCATTGACCTATTTGTTTATTTTTTTCTCTTTTTTTTTTTTGCCAAAGACTTTCTTAATCTTTAACAATGTAATTCCAGTGAGAGAAAAAGAAGTTTCAGAAGTAATATTACCAAATCATGGGGAATTGTGGGGGTGGTGAGTGAGTTCAGGAGAGATACAGAGAGAGAGAGAGAGAGAGAGAGAGAGAGAGAGAGAGAGAGAGAAAATGAAGGCCATACAAGGTAAAGTGTTGAATGTTACGTGCTCTGTTGACTGTGGGCCCCAGGATGTGTATGATGGAACTTACTGAAACAGAATTTGCACATTTATAGAAAAGATGCAGTTTTAGAAAATAGCTAGTTATGCTAGCATCTTGTTTCTTCATTGATGCTGCAATGTTATATAAGCACTGAATCCTCCCACATTTCCAGCTCTTATCTAAAAGCTAGAGTGTGTACCACCTGGGTTGAGAGGAAGATGAAATGAAATTGGGGAAGTGGGGAAGTAAATGGTGAAAAGCATCCTGAAAGAAACCAACTAGATATGTTCAAGTCAGCAGGTTATTTAGTATTTAGAGTTATTTAGTAATTTGAGAAATGTGTAATGGGTGTACTGACATGCTTTTTCTCTCATTTTCTCCCTGTTCCACCTGTAGCAATTCTACCACCTTTGTTGACCTCTTCTTCTTCCCCGACTTATTGTTGTAGAGGCTACCTGAGCTCATTGTCCCTGGAGATGGACCAAATAGAAAAACAAGCAGTGCCTGTGTGGTGAGTTTCAAGAGGCATCTGTTCTCTGGGGAGTGGGTGGGTGGTAAAGCAAAGTTGGCAGATGTGCATATTAGCTATCCATTACTGTATAATTAATTATACACAAAACTAAACTCTACACTAAACTAAAACTTCACAGCTTAGAACAGCAAGTATGTATTATCTCACACAATTTCTGAGAGTTAGGAACCTGAAAATGGCTTAGCTAGTTTGGTTCTGGCTCAGGGTGCCCTATGGAGTTGCAGCCAAGATGTCATCTGGGACTACTATCATTTGAAGGCTCAGCTGGGGCTGGAGGCTTCACTTCCAAGATGGCTCACTTATAGGGCTATTGGTGGGAGGCTTCAGTTCCTCTCCACGTGGAACTTTCCTCATGGCATGGAACTGGCTTCCCTCAGAGTGAAAGACCAAGAGAGACACTAAGACAGAAGATGCAATGTTTTTATGACCTAGTCTTGGAAGTGACATACTGTCATTTCTACCATATTTATTCATTAGAAGCAAGTCATTAAGTCCAGCCCACACTCAGAGTGAGAGGATTTAAGCTGAACCTCTTGAAGGATTGGTATCAAAGTATTTATGGACATTTTAAAAACTACCACAATACATATAGGTGAACTTCACAAGGTGCAGACATGGGCTGAGACAGAATATTGGATAATATCTCATTCTGCTAACAGCAGTCTCATCTGTAATAAAATTCCAGCATTCAGCAATTATCACAATCAAGTAGGAAAAGGGCTTGTTGGCAAAAACTTATCAAAGATGTTACTTCATTTATCCATTTATTCTGAGCCACAGCATAATAGCAACAAATTGTGTGTCCTGTGTAATTTGGGTACCTCTGCTCAATAATAGCTGAACAGATTTTATCCTATTTTTAGAATGGTTAATATATACACATGGCACAAAATTTAAAAGGTATAAAAGTTTCTGGTTCAAAAATAAGATTCCCTCCTTTTCTTTTTTTCTGATTCTTTGAATGCAATCAGATTTACTGATTTCTCATGTAATCTTCCACGTATAGCCTATGCTGTACATGTAGGTACACATATTTTTTCTTTCCCACAGATAAAATACTGTACGCATTGTTTTATTCTTGGCTTTTTTTAATGGACAGTATATCTTCAAGGACTTGTACAATAGCACATATAGACCTGCTTTATTTTTTTTAAATGTCTGCCTAGTACTGCATTATATTTATTTAAGCAGTCATCTATAGACAGACGACATTAAGTTGTTTCCAGTCTCTTGTTACTATGGACAAAGCTGCAATGACTATCTCTGCACATTCATCATTTCTCACACAGGAGTAGAATTCTTGTTCATTTGTAACATTGACAGATACTGACAAATTTCTCCCCAAAAGGGCTTACTATTTTGCTCGCACTACAATATGAATGCCTGTTTCTTCAAACCCTTGGCAATACAATAGACTATCCACTTTTTGATATTTGCCAATTCTGTAGGCACAAAAAGGTCTGCAGTTGTAGTTTTAATTTTTATTACCCTTATGTATGAGGTTGGGCCTCCTTTTATGTGCTTAAAATCATCTGCATTTGCTTTACTATGAACTATTTGTACTTCATCTTTACCCACCTTCATATTGAGTTGGTGGGTTTTTATTTTCCTTACTGATTAGTGGGAGTTCTTCAGGATTAAAGAAATTAGCTCTTCTAAGGAATGGGTATACATGGACAGACAGAGTGGAATAATAGACATTGGAGACCTTGAAAGGTGGGGATAAAATACTGTCTACTGGGTACAATGTATGCTATTTGGGTGATGGATATGCTAAAACCCTAGATATCACCCTAAGCAATACATCTATACAAGAAAACTGCCCTTGTACCGCTAAATCTATTTCTTTTTAAAAGAAATTAGCTCTTCATCTAGAATGTGAGTGGCACGTATTTTTTCCAGTGTGTTTTTTCCATTTGTTTTTTGACTTTTTAGTGGTTTTTTCTTTTTCCATGCAGTAATTTTAAAAAATATTTTTCTGTGGTCACATTTATCAGTTTTTTTCTCTTATAGTTTCTGGGTATGCATCATTCTTAGAAAGTCTTCCCACTCCTAGAGTTATTGAGAATCCTCTTAAGGTTTCTTTTAGTACTATCATAATTTGATTTTTACATTTCAAATTTGATTGAATTGTTTCTTTTAATGCTTTACTCTCTACTGAAGTATAAAATACTGCACTGACTTTGTGTTTGTTTTGTTCCTGGTTCAGATATTTCTAGTTTATTCTCAGTTTTCTTCATTTGTGAAATAGAGATAATAAATATTACTGAGTACCATCCATGACTGTGAGTGGAGATATGCCATCTTGATGACTGAAAGCTAAACCAGAATTTTCTTCCTTATTCTCACTACTTAGAAACCTTTGCTGATGATTCGGTTTGGTGCCCTAATGGGACAATTGAGACTAACACAGTCTATAAGATAACTTGCTTTAATTTAAAAAGGCAAAATCAAATTAGCCATTTCATATCTGCCTACATCGGGACTACTGCTTTCATTTGTAATGTTTAATTACTTTTTTTTTTCAAGAATACATACACATGTCTATCACTTCTAAAATAATTTTGGCTCCCTATGAAGCAGAATTGGGAAGTGTCTTAAAGTTAGTTTTGAATTGGTTATTTGGAACTCAAAGTGATACTTCATTAACACAATACCTTAAATGTTGGTTAGGTTCTTGAGCCTTATTACAATTTCCATACTTATGTATTTATGATTCAGAATAGGAGGAATGGCGCTATGTCAATGATACGTAACGATATTTAATGCCATTGTGTCCCTATTAATATGCATCTGAGTGGCGTATCAGGAATCCCAAATATGTCTTCCCCAGTCCTTCCCCTGCATCTTAGCAGCATATGTGAGAACTCCAATAGGCACTGGGAACTGGTTGCAGGGCCAGAAAGGACACTCTGGTCAGGAGAATACCTCTTTATATTAGTACCAGGGAAAGCTATTTTCTAATATTTGGCAGGATCCTGAATAGGATAACTAGAGAAATTAGGTCTGTGGTGTAGAATTTCAGAGGCATATCATATTTTTTCTTGGCAAATAATATGGTTTGGCTGTATCCCCACCCAAATCTCATCTTGAATTGTAGCTCCCACAGTTCTCATGTGTTGTGCGAGGGACCTGGTGGGAGGTAATTGAATAATGGGAATGGGTCTTTCCTGTGTTGTTCTCACGATAGTGAATAAGTCTCACAAGATCTGATGGTTTTATATGGGGAAGTTCCCCTGCACACGCTGTCTCTTGCCTACTGCCATGTAACACGTCCCTTGCCCTTCCGCCATGATTGTAAGGCCTCCCCAGCCATGTGCAACTGTGAGTCAGTTAAACCTCTTTTCTTTATAAATTACCCAGTCTTGGGTATGTCTTTATTAGCAGTGTGAGAACAGACTAATACAGCAAGCAATTAGCTTTAGGAAAGTGGGCAAGCATGAAATAGGGTCTTAGCCACCAAGGTGGGTTTTAAGGGAAGGAAGGTCCTGGGGAAGAGCAGGCAGCAGGCAGATTTCCAAGACAGGGACTTAGTCATACACAGAAAGAAGATAGTAATGTAGGTGTCTGGCATGGGAAGCAAGGTGGGAATTGAGGCTCGGAAATAAGAAAAAAATCTAGATATCAGGACTAAAGTCTAAGACTACCTAGAAGAGTGAAATTAGGCTGAGCCCCACACTGATGGTTTGGAGGTAATTCATCTCCAGTGTTTAAGGTAGGGACCTGGGAACTGCATTCAAAGCATGGGTGAAAGGTGAGAATGAAGTGGGTCTGACTGTGGGGCAAGGAGAGGGCAGTGGCTGATGATGGGGCAGGGAGGACATTTACCACCTCCGAGTGGAAGTTTACCACTACTGAGACAGTGGATGACCATTATTTGGTGAACTTCTTATACTGCTGTATTTTGTGTATAGTATAAAATTCTATATATATGTTTCAGGATTATTTAATGGTTTTGCCCATGTGGAAAAAGGCATATGCTTATTCTATTTCTCAGTGACATTTATGAGTGCTATAATTATAATAACAATGATGAAAGGTTGCCTAATCAATATGTAAATAGTACTTACAGTGAGCCAAATCTATTAGAAAGCCAGTCAGTCTAAAAGAGAATAAAGTTCCCATGTTGCAAATACAAATTATGATAGTTTGGAATAAAAATCAAATTATATTTTGCTCTGTGATGCATTGTGCATGCTATCTATGTTCTTTGAATCTCCTTCCATCTGTCTTCCTGCTGTTTCCCTGCTCATTAACACCTCTACTAGAAAGTGGGCAGGGTGATGACAAGAAATAAAAATACAAGTTGAACTGCAACTAAGAATTTAACATTTAAAAAATGCCAACATAAGAATGATATAAATATCTCGATTGTGAAAATAGACTGTGACCCTGGTTAGTATATGGTATTTTAAATATGTGAAAAATGTGAGGAATTGGAGCACATCCCATACAAAAGAACAAGTTCACAGAATGTTATCGAGGGAAAGGACCGCAGAGATAGACTGCAGGAACATCTATCCCTACAGGTGGGAACTGCAGAAAAATTCATTAAAAAAAAAAAAAAAAAAAAAAAAAGAACTAGCAAGTACGAATAAACTCTTAAGACCTAATCATGTTTCTGAAAGCTAACTGCAAAGCTTGGCCTAAACATGGAAATGCTGAGGTCACTTGCTGGAGTCAGGGATGGCATCTGCAATGGAAAGATTTTTTTCTTTTTTTTTTAAGAAGGTTATTTCAACATTTTCAAAAAGGAGGCTGGAGTGGTAATATATGACACTAGATAAATATACATCAAAACTTTCATATTATAATAGGCATATAGGTTATTCAGGCTACTTTTATTATGTTTCTACTTTACATCTCAAAATTTCTACAATGAACATGTATCCATTTTATTATGGGAAAGTGGGCTTTAAATAAAAATTTTATGTTCTGCTCTCATTTGTTTATCTGTCAGTGGAGTTTATTCAGTGAATTTTACCAGTCAACCCCTTTTTACAATGGGATGGAGACAGGGATCAGTGCTAGGAATTTCTGATACGCAAATGATTTTAATGATGACAGCATAGAGTTTAGTCCTGATGAGGTCATGTATGCATGCTGATTAAATTTATCAGACTGCTTCTAAGCAGGAAGGACTTTTAAAATTTAAAGACTGAATGACCCAATTTGTAGGAAATTCAGTGGCTCAAACTATATTTTCTAAGTGGTGCGATAAGATAATCAGACACAATTAACTTGCAACTAGAAGACAATTACCACCACAAAAATATTAATTCTTTGTTCTAGAAATTGCCTACATTCAGTCTCAAATTAGAAGTATATATTAATATATATAATATACAAATATATTATTCATTACATATTACATGTAAAAGCTAATTTAGTATTACACATATTACCTATTAGTGAATCTCCCTGAGCTTTGAGGAAATTATAGACCTTAAAAAATTTTAGTGGCCTTTGGTACAAATGAAGCCAATTTTAGAATTTTACAGATTCTTTTATGAGGATAAATAAGTTTTTGTTTATAATTTTTGTGGTGCAAACTTAATGAAGTGCCCGAATCATCTGCCTAAACATGGAACTTATTTCAAGATGTATTGATTGATTTAATAACACAAAATTGCTGAAGTTTTTAAGATATATTATCTGAAACCAACTGGCAATTTCTGGTTATATTTCCAGATCTGGGAAAACTTTGGTAAACCCTATGTCTGTGAAAATGCTCACTTGCTTATGAATCTGATAAACTTTATTCTGAGATCCACTGTGAGTAATGCAGAACTGAATTCAGAATTGAGGATGTCCTGAGTTTACCCCAGAATTCACCAAAATATTCTAATTTGTTAAATACAAAAACTCTCATTGAAATGGATGAAAATGATCATGATTAGCATTAAAGCCATAAGTGTAGATTAAATAGCTTTCTATTTAATGCTTCTAAATAGAATGCTTCTAATGGTATATCCATGTTATTTTCTATTAAGATATATTCCACTCATGTTTATCAATAAAAGCCAAATGTATCACACACATACAGATTTCTGAAAATTGAAGTTTATACAAGTAAAGTAATTTTTTCAAAATTACAGCATGGCTGGCTAGAACCTAGGTATGCAAAATCATACATAATCAGTGGTCATTCTAAACAATGCTACTTCTCCCTGTAGTTAAAGAACTAGGAGGGACCTTTGAAGGAATTTGATAGGAGCTGAAAGTATTGTCATGTATAATCATAAAAAAAAAAGGTTAAAGTGTTTCCCAAAACAACTTTTACTTTATAAACGATTAATTACAAAAAGATTAGAAGATAAGATTAATTAGGTTTGTATGCCTCTTTTACAATTTATTAATTGTCATTGTACAAGTTTTAAAATGTCTGCCTTTTGCTTTTCATTTTTAAGATGGGATAATGACTGTGACTTTATCACACAGTTGTATTGGTGACTATGATTTAATAATATAAAAGGCTTGGACAATGCAATATATCAGTGTAGCAAAAGTTCATTTATACCCCATGATTATATACAAATAAAAAAGAGACAAATAACAATAATAAAATTAAAATAAAATAACAAATAGCTTCGCAGTGAAAAATAACATAAAAAGCTTGGGACAGTGTTTGACACATCGTAAGTGTTCAAAAAACATTAGATATTATTATCACTATGTCAAGCACTATGTTTTGCCCTTGATATACATAATTTTATTCATTCCTTACAACAACAGTGGGAGGATAAATATTATTATCATTCCCACATAGCAGGTTTCGTAAGTGATCATTTTTGCATAGCTCATATGATTAAAAGTCAACATTCATACCCAGATCTGTATAAGTCTAGAACAGCAAGTTGGTGAATTAAAAACTATTTTACATTTTCAAAGTGTCGTTAAAAAGAATGGGACGGAGACCATCTGTAGCCTGCGATGCCTGTAATACTTACTGTCTGAACCTTTGGAGAACATGTTTGCTGACTGCTACTCTAGTGCAGCTTTTTCTTCTGTAATATCAGACTAGGCTGCCTCCTGAAAACCAGATGCCTATTTTTTTTTTTTTTTTTTTTTTTTTGAGACAGAGTCTTGCTGTGTCACCCAGGCTGGAGTGCAATGGCCAGATCTCGGCTCACTGCAAGCTCCGCCTCCCGGGTTCACGCCATTCTCCTGCCTCAGCCTCCCGAGTAGCTGGGACTACAGGCACCCGCCACCTCGCCCGGCTAGTTTTTTTTTTGTCTTTTTTATTAGAGACGGGGTTTCACCGTGTTAGCCAGGATGGTCTCGATCTCCTGACCTCGTGATCCGCCCGTCTCGGCCTCCCAAAGTGCTGGGATTACAGGCTTGAGCCACCGCGCCCGGCCCAGATGCCTATTTTAATTGATAAAATCATTCACATTTTCATTTATTTGACAGATATTTATTGAGTTCTTGATACTTGTGAGGCTTGTGTCAACGTTTGTTCAGGCTGCTCTAACAAGATCCCTCAGGCTAGGCAATTTACAAACAACAGAAATTTGTTGCTCACAGTTCTGGAGCCCAGGAAGTCTAAGATCAAGGCAGCAGCAGATTAGGTGTCAGGAGAGGGTTCATTCTCTACTTTATAGATGGTATCTTCTTGCTGCACCCTAACACAGTAAAGGACAAACAAACGTCTTTGTCCTCTTTTATAAAGGTAGTAGCCCCATGACCAAATCACCTCCCAAAGTCCCCACCTCTTAAAACTATCGCCTTGGGAATTAGGTTTCAACATACAATTTTTTTTGTTGGGTTGGGCAATACAAAATTTAGATCATCACGGCATTTTCTAGACCTATGGTTACCAGGGCTAGGAAAATAAGTGAGATAATAGCATTTCCATCAAGAAAGTTGCAATCCTGTGAGGAAGTCGAAGAGAAAATAGACAATTATGGGACAGGGTGAAAGGTATTTTGGTTCAATATCACAGGCTTCTGTGGAAACACATAGGAGAGACTTTGAATGTAGCATTCAGGGGTCAGATATACCTTCCTGGTAGCACTGATACTTGAAATAAGTCCAAATTTTTAGTTTAAGAGTAGGTATAGGGTATTGTAAATTAATGGAGAGCAAATAAGCACAAAGGCCCAAATGCAAAAAGAAGTATGAGAATTTGAGGAACTATAAACGCAGTTGAAGTTTATGGTAATGGTGGAACTTGGGAGGAGGGTCCCTGTTAAAAAAGAGGGCTAGAAAGAAAGACAGAGTGTGAAGTATAAATATCATGCATGTCGTGCTACTATTTAAAATTTATCCTGAAGGCTATGAACATTGTCACTCTGTGGGATTATTGGGAACTTTCAGCAGGGAAGTGACACACTAAAATTTGCATTTTTCGAATGATCCTTCTGGAAGCAGCATGGGAGATGAAGAGCAGGGGTTCAAGAGTAAGTGCAGGGTTTGCAGCCATGGAGTTAAAGGGCCTGGATTTACCCTCATGTCTTGATCAACACTAACATTACATGAAGAAAACTTCTTCTCAGACATTGGACAATAGGCAGCACAAGAAGGACTGTGAATCTCAGGGGAAAAATAAGTGAGCTGAGTCCTGCAATTGCCTAGGATTTCCGCCTGGAGGCACATTCTACACTGTAGAGCAGAGAGGGAGAGTCCAAGCAAAGAAAAGTTGTCTTAGACAATTGAGGGGGCAGAACTTGAAGTTTAGGAAGTCTGGTGTCTGTAAATGGTGAGGCAGAGATCTGCAGAGTAGGGAGCTACACAGAAAAAGGGCTTGAGAAATACACACAGCGGGTCCCATGAGTCTTTGAAAAATATCAAGACAATGCACAGTGTGAAATGCTACAAGGCTGGGCAAAGAATAACTGCGGAGTTATGAGAGGAGCATATTTCCTCAAGTCACACAAACTGCAGAATCATTTGCATTACCACGAGATAGCATGGAGAGACCTCACTGAGCCTCTTTACTTGGAGAATGCAGTAAAGACTCCATCCAGAAGGGCTACTCTGCAGTAGTGGGCTAACCTATTCCTAGAGGAAAGGTTTCTCTAGACCTGCCCAAGCACAACTTAAAAGCAAGCCTCAAAACCATCTAACTAAATACTTATATTAGAAAAGAAGTAATATCAACAATCAATTATCTAAGTTTATTAGAGTCTAAATTCCCACCACAAAAGGCTGGAAAAGAGAAGAAAAGTTAAACCAAAGTAAGCAGAAGGAAGAGAATAAAAATGACAACAGAAATAAAAAACCCAAGACAAATTGAGAAAATTTATGAAACCCAAAGCTGGGTTTTTGATAACATCAATCATATTGGTAAATATCTAGCTAAACAAACAAAGGAAAAACAAGGAAGGCAAAAAGTTATCAGTCAAGAATTAAAGAGGGGACATCACTAACTATCCTACAGATTTTACCCAGATAGTAAGGGAATATTAGTAACAAATTTATAATGACAAAGTTGGATTGTTGGGAAAAGCATCCTGTGGTAGCAATAAGTAACCATCCAACAAAAGCCGCTATACTGTTATAACAGTAACAAAAACACGTCATTCATTAACCAATTTTATGTGGCAGGTCCTGGTTAAAGAAAGTGGAAATAAACCAAAACCAACCAAAGAAGAAAAGCAAGGATTATTTATTCAGCATTTGCTATAGCAAGGGGAGTCAGCCACTGTCACTTGTGTTTTGGGAGAGAATCAAAGGCAGGCAGAGGAGTGGGGAGCTTCACAGCGAGAAATTAAGTGAAGGCTTCAGTCATGCCCTGACTGGAGGTTGTTGTCATGGGGAAGTTGGAGGTAGGCTAACCAGAAGCAGAGCATCCTCTGTGATTGCTTGGGGGTGCATATTTGACTTTCTCTGGTTTGTCCTAAGTTTGGAGTGGGGAGATATATTGGGGAAGCTGTCAGTTACGAATCAAGTCCTGGCCATTTTGAGCTGATTGTTACAGAAGTTTTTGCTTAGCTTCCCAGATTGTTTCTACAGATAGCAACCTGACTTATAGCAGGCTGGCTTCCTGGACTATTTATTGTAGTTAACAGATTGGTTTTTTGGGCAAGATTCTGGAGGTTGATGGTCAAAGTTCTATTTTTATACGTGGATTAGTTCATGTCAGTTTGTATATTCAGTCCCTCAGTAATAAATGATATAGCGATAGCCAATTCATTCTGAAAGCATACTGAAAAGAGTGACCCAGTCTTCCCGGGAGCATCCTAGAAGGCTTTACAGTGAAGCTAATATTTGAAGTTGCCTTAAATTCTGAGGCAAAAAGAAGATGAGAAGAAATTGCTACCAGAGATGACCACATTAAAAAAAATAATAAGCAGGTGGGTGTGTGGTGTGTTTGAAGATTAGTGACCTTTTAGAGAAGCTTGAACATAGGCGGGTGGAGGCAGACAGCCAGGAAAGGAAGGTGGAACCAAAATATAATGGACTTTGAATGTTGTTCTAAGACGTAATCTTATGGGCTCCAAGGGAGACAGGATGCTTTAAAGCCAATAGTTATAATATTAGACTTGTATTTTAGGAACATGATCCTTTTGATAGTGGAAAATATGCATAGGGTGGGTCAGGAAACTGGAAACTTGTGCACAAGCTAGGATGGTATTTTACCAATTGGAGGAAGTGGTGGGCAAGGCCTTGATTTGGGCAGGGACGGTGGGGATCCAGCAAAGGGCAGATAGAGCAACCAGGGTGACATTTTGGACATACAGTACATGCTCCGTAAATATCTGTTATATTTTTAAGTGAATAAATGGGACATTTAGGAAGTGGAATGGGTTAGGTTTGGTGACTGGATGTTACAAGGACGAGAAGTAGTCAAGAACTACTAAAGTTTTTAGCTTCAGTGACTGATTGTATAGCAATGCCATGGGCCAAAGTGTGAAAAATAGGGGTATGGCAGTTTATGAGTGATGATGCCAAGTTTCATTTGGGGCATATCTTCAGGGCTTATAAAGTTGGAATCAGGGTTTGGGGGGGTGACCACGGATGGCACATAGGTAATAGCTGGAATTATGCAAAGTGGTGGGATTGGTCAGAAAGACTTTTCAAAGATAGGGGAGAGGGTCCAGTCCTTGAATGCACTGATTTTCATTTTTAAAATTATTTATTTGCTGTTTGGAGACAGAGTCTCATCCTGTTGCCCAGGCTGGAGTGCAGTGGTGCGATTTCAGCTCACTGCAGACTCTGCCTCCCAGATTCAAGCAATTCTCATGCCTCAGCCTCCTGAGTAGATGGGACTATGGGCACATGCCCAGCTAATTTCTGTATTTTTAGTAGAGATGGGGTTTGGCCCTGTTGGCCAGGCTGGTCTCAAACTCCTGACCTCAAGTGATCCACATGCCTCAGCCTCTCAAAGTGCTGAGATCACAGGCATGAGTCACCATGCCAACCTGCACTGATTTTTAAACAGTGGATGAAAGAGGAAGAAACAGTGTTTGCCATTAAATACTGTTGTGTGCTACTTCTTTGGAATCTTTCCTTTAGTTTCTTGTACACAGTTTAACCACTCATTTACTTGGATGTAGGGAGATGAAACAGAATACCTTTTTTTTTTTTTTTTTTGAGACGGTGTCTCGCTCTGTTGCCCAGGCTGGAGTGCAGTGGCCGGATCTCAGCTCACTGCAAGCTCCGCCTTCTGGGTTTACGCCATTCTCCTGCCTCAGCCTCCGGAGTAGCTGGGACTACAGGCGCCCGCCACCTCACCCGGCTAGTTTTTTGTATTTTTTAGTAGAGACGGGGTTTCACCATGTTAGCCAGGATGGTCTCGATTTCCTGACCTCGTAATCCGCCCATCTCGGCCTCCCAAAGTGCTGGGATTACGGGCTTGAGCCACCGCGCCCGAAACAGAATACCTTTTAAGGAAAACTACAGAAATCACATTGGGTGGAATGTACAGAATTCGGAGAATCTGACTCTTTGAGTCCTGAGCTTTGTGTGGGGGTGAATAACCTGTTGCATAAGGGAACCTGAGTTAAAATCCAAGCCCACCTAATTTCTGTGACCTTGGCCACATTACTTTTCTCAGTTATACATTGAGGTTAATGATATCTATTTTAAAGAGTTTTTAGGATTAAATGAGATAATTCTATATGTAAAGTGCCCACTGGTATCTTGCACGTAGTTTGTGCTCAATAAATATACGTTGTTATTATTTTTGAAGAGCTAGAAGAATGACCCTCAAGAAAAGCCATCAATGCAATTTTTTTTTAATAAAACAAAATTAGGGTACTATTTTTATTGTTTATATTGCAAAATTGATCATGTGAATTTCATATTTCTCTCTTTTAATTCTTCCCTACCTAAGAGAAAAAGCAAAATCCATTTTTTTTTTTTTTTTGTAGAGAGGGATTTTGGAAAAGTTTCAAAATAGCATTTTCAAACTAGCATTTTATTACTTCTTTGGTTCAACATATGTGTTTATCCTTATCCAAAATTACCCTGAAGATTATTTCCTAATATGGTGCTTCTAGGTTACAAGCATTTATTGGGTGCTTTACCATACATCAGTTACTGTGCTCAGTGCCAAAATACAAAGATGAGTAAGGAGACTTCTCTTGAGAAATTCGTTCATTCATTTACTCAATTAATTATTTAACTCCTTCTAAAGGGCAGTTGCTTATCTCAGTGGTAAAGGTAGAGCAGGGATAGAATAAATGCACAAAAAGACTCAGAGCTTTGGCAGACTGCATTAGAGTGAAGGGAGACATGAGAGAAAATAATAAACAGGTAAATCAAGAAGGTAAGTTTAAATGTTGCTTAGTGGAAAAAAAGCAAAAAGAAATAATAGGTAGAGAGTGATTGGAAGAGAACAGCATGTGCGGCCAGGTGGCCTCTGGGGATTGGGGTAGGATTGGGGAGGATGAGAGTAATGAGTCAAAATAATTATTATCAAACAAAAATATTGCAGAGTTGGGGGCAAGGGAAATTATAGACATCACTCACACACACAAAAAAACAGCCCAAGGAGGAAAAAACTATAAATGCTTAAAATATATTAATTTGGAATCACATTTTAATCATTTTAGAGGTTTTATATGCTCATGACTCCCACTTTAACCTCATTCTTGAGCTAACGATAATACTTAAGGTAGGGGAAAAAATAGATCTCTTTCTCTATTGTCCCAGATATTCACTTTGGGTAAATATCCTGATTGCAAATTAACCTCAGGCATGTTGGATAGAATTTTTGTTATAAGTAAGATTTTTGTGTTGGTCATTCTCCCAATCAAATAGATCTTCATCATCTGTATCCTCGAAGTTCTAGCGAGGGTCTTTAAATTTTCTCATTATCCAACCAGCATGTAGAATCAAAGTGATACTGAAAGTCATAGGACTTTGAAACTAGAAAGGACCATTTTGTCTAATTCACCCTTAATTCTCAGCAGGTGGAATGGAGGCTCAGAAATAAATAACAGAGAGTGAAAAAAGATATTTGGCAGAATAAGAACAGAAACCCTGGCTTCATATCACCAAATTAATTGATTGAGATCTTTCCAATCTTCTCATCTATTCAATAAACTAGCACTTCCTAAATGCCAGGCACTGTAAAGCTCTGGGTTCCTGGATGAGTAATAAATTTTTCTGCAAGAAAACATTCTCTCATTCCCTAGAACATTGTAGAATACTAAAAGATGTCTGAATTAAGCAAATGATAATTCATAACCTCTCAAAGTACAATAGACATTATTGAAAATGTCAAATTGTCACATGAGAGCAAGTCCTTGACATGCTTATTCTTTACCCTTCTGCGTCAACAGTTTTAAAAATGGTATTTCAACGGAGAAGGCTTTGGAATGATAGACTTGGAGCTTAAATCTAGACTGAGACTTAAGAACTTTTGACCTAGGAAAAGTTGTTGAGCTTCACTTTCTAGCAGCAAAAGGTGACCAAAGTTACCAGCCCAATGCCAGGGACTCATAGAACTTGGTATGTTATGGAAATGTCCTTTAGCTGCACTGTTTGAAGTTAGGAGACTGCAGGAGGTTGGGCTGAGAAGGCCCCTGGGCCCACAGGCCTCAAACCCCAGTACACCCAGCTCTTCTCTACTTGCCCCCAGTTCTCAGGGCCCTTTGCAAACATGAACTCATGCAGGACAGTGAACTCTGCCCTACATCCAAGGGAGAAACCTGAACTCAGGAGTTGGAGGTTGCAATGAACACTACATCACCGGCCACTCCTACTCAGCCTCTTTGCTTGGTTCTTCTCGCCTCTAATCTCTGAATGCTGTCATGTCTTACAACTCGATCTCTGTAGCGCTTTTCTTTTCTAACTACATTACCCTTTGTCATCTCATCTAGCCTTCTGATTTTAAATGCCATCTATACATAATTCTGATGTATATATTATCTCTAGAATTGGAAATCTCAACTCATATTTGACTACCTCCTCTTGGTTGCCTAATAGTCAATTCAAAATTAGTGAATCCAGATGGAGCTCCTGATTCCCCTCACCGAACTTCCTCCTGTGTGGTCTTTCCCAGCTCACTAACATGGCAACTCCACTTGGTTTTTTCAATTGCTAAGGTCAAAAACTTTATTCTTGATTTCTTTTTCTTACATCCAACATTCAATCTATCAGGAATCTTGTTGGTTCTATCTTCAAAATATATTGAAATCTATTTTTTAACCACTTTCACCACTAAGAGTCTGGTTCAGCCCCCGTCATCTCCTGCCCAGATGACACAATAGCAGCAGTCTCAGTTTCGGTTCTCAGTCCCTCTACTTCTGTATTTTCCCTCTTACTGTCTACTTTCAAAAGAGTGGCCAAAATGACCAGAGTAAAATGGAAATCAGACGTTTCTCTTCTGCCCAAAGTTCTCTACTGGTTTCCTAACTCACTCAGTGAAAGCCAGAGTTCTTAGAATGGCCCAAAATGATTAATAGGGTCTGTCCCATATCAATTTTTAATTTTCTCTGCTGTTACTCTCCTACCCAATCTCTCTGCTTCAGCCACACTAGCCACTTCTTATTATTATCTTTTTAATGCATCATGGAAACTTCTGTCTCAGGCCTTTTGCACTTGCTGCTGCTTCTGCCTGAAATGATTTTCCCTCAGAGGTTTGCCAAGCTCACTTCTTCCCCACCTTCTGAGTGAGAAATTCCCTCACTGTCCGCTCTGAAATTGCAACGCTCCCTCCGACCCCAACACCCTCCAATTCCCTTTCTAACTTTATTTTTCTCTATTTATTATCTGCCTACCTATCTATCTATTATCTATCTATCTATCTACCTACCTATCTTTCTATCTCTGTTTATCTGTTGTTTGTATTTCCCCAATAAAATAAGAGCAATGCTTTTTCCCCTTTGTTTTCCGTTTTATTCATTTCTGTATCCCTAGTGCCTAGAGCTAAGTCTTGATTGGTGGGAGGTGTTTTGTAAGTATTTGTGTGATAAATAAGTGGTGTTATCCTTAATAGTTGTACAACATTTTTAAATAAAAAGGTGTTTTGCTTCATTTTAAGTTTATCTCTTTTTAAATAAATTCTAATTCTTTAGATAATAGTGGGCTTTAGTGTCAAGGATAAAGTGGGAAGATATATCAAAACCACCTACAACACACCAAAAACAGAAAAATCATAGATGATGAATTTTGCAAATGTTAAAAATAAACCATTCTACTCAGCAAGGAAAGAGAGAGAAGAGGCAGAGAGAGAGAGAAAGAGAGTGAGAGAGAGAGAGAGAAGAGAGAGAGACAGAGAGAGAGAGAAATTCCCAGGGGTAAGAACAGAGAAAGTCCGTCAGAGTGGGGGCTAACGTGTCATGCCCAATGGCAAAGAGGACCAAGTTAGGAAAGAAGGGGCTGGGGTCTCAGTGCCTGTTCAGGAGGTGGAGTTAAGTGTGTGTTGGCCAAGGTGGAGGACCACAGTGGGGCCACCAGTGGAAGGCTGGAGGTGGGCAGGGATGAGGGGTTGAATTAGTTCCAATTGATGTAGAGGGAGAATAACCCATGAAGGGCTGGAGCCTGGCCCATATCACTTGCATGGGGCTCCAAATTGCACAATTTAGGTAGAGCAGAAGCCTCCAGGTTCTAATTTCAGGGCAGGTTTGGAGCCCTGAAACCCAGAGGTCCAGACTGTGCACATCAAACTCATGATGGTCTTGCCTCTAGGAAGGGCAGAGAAGGGAGGTGGCAAAGAGGACTTTATCTACAGCATTTATTGAAACAAACAATACAGACGTGAAGAAATTATTATCAATTTTCAATTATTGTGAAAATATGGATTTTTTCTCCCATTCTAAGTACTTTTCTGTAATTATTTTAATATCACAATTATTTTCAAAGGAAAAAAACTTAAAGAAATAGCATAGACTTTTAAAATTAAGAGTATCTAGTCTTTCTGTGATATTTCTAGTGGCTTAGGTCCACTTCCTATACACCTTAATTGGTAGTATCAAGAGTGATTTTTAAAAAGAGCAAATGTCTATTAATATATATTTTTCCTATTTTGTTTAAGTGATAATACATGACAGTCTGTTAAAAAGTACTTTCTTGGGGTAAAAGTAAAAAAAAGAAATCTGAATTTTTCCTTTTGTTACTTTGATCAATTGTGATAGCACTGACTTAGAACTCAAACCATAGGACAACCCATACAATTCCCATCCTATGGCATTTTATAGTGAAGGAGAATTAAAGTCAAAAGAGACAAATATCTTTGTATATTTACACATAATTGTCAAGTAGACTTTATACTGAGTGTATAGTTATATGTGTTAGTATATTGCTTTATTATTAATTTTTTTTAAAAATTCCATTTTACTTTTAGATTTAGGGGGTACACATGCAGGTTTGTTACAAGGGTGTTTTGTATAATGCTGAAGTTTAGGCTTCTATAGATCCTGTCACCCAGATAGTGAACATAGGATCCAATAGGAAGTTTTTCAGCCCTTGCCCCAGTCTCTCCCTCCCTCCTTTTGGTGTGAACCCAAGATTTAGCTCCCATTTGTAAGTGAGAACATGCAATATTTGGCTTTCTGTTTCTGCGTTAGTTTGCTTAGGATAACAGCTTCCAGCTGCATCCATGCTGCTACGAAGGACACAATTTTGTTCTTTAAATTAAAATTTTAAACATTTTTTAAAAAGAAATAATCCAAGATGTTTTCTTGCTTAGTGAAAACTGCTCAGGTATACATCTGGAATATTTATTTGCTGTAAGGCTGCCTGGAAATTTCTACTGGATATAATAATGTATTATTGATATGGTTTGGATGTCCCCTCCAAATCTCATGTTGAAATGTAATCCCCCTTGGTGGGCGGACAGGCAGGGGGCCTGGTGGGAGGTGTTTGGGTCTTGAGAGTGCATCTCTCATGCCTTGGTGCTGTCCTCACCATAGTGAGTGTGTTCTCATGAGATCTGGTTGTTTAAAAGCGTGTGACATCTCTCCCCACAACCTTGCTCCTGCTTTCACCATGTAAAGTGCCTGCTCCCACTTTCCCTTCCACCATGAGTGAAAACTTCCTAAGGCCTCCCCAGAAGCAGATGCTGGCATCATCTCAGGAAGGATGCAGCCTGCAGAGCCATGAACCATTAAACTTCTTTTCTATCCAGTCTCAGGCATTTCTTTACAACAATGCAGAACAGCCTAATACAACTATTAATCCATATTCATATCTATACCAATAGCAATACTTTACTGATAGCAAATGAGTACTTATGTTAACACTCCTGAAAAAAAAAAATCTCACATTTTCCTCAAGGCCAATTTGGAATAAGAGAGGCTTTGTTATTCTGCGTAATTGCACCATATATCATGCTTTCAGATATGAGATTTCGCTTTTGAAATTTCACCTTTTAAAAGAAAATTCTCTGCTTTTCAAAAATAAAAGTATTTTCTTTGGAGAAATAATCTCCACTCAAAATGTTTTTTTTTTTTTTTAAAAAAAACATGCTTTTGAATCACACTCTTGCATCCCCTGTTCACTTTTTGTTTTGGCTCACTGCAGATTTGAAAGCTGCTAAACAGATCTTACTCAAATTTTCCAAAACAATTCTTTATTGGAAAAAGACTAGGAATCAGAAACGTGAAATTATGAGCCCAAGAATGCTCTCCCAAATTTAAGAATTTGGTGAATCTAGATATTTAAAATAAAACTCTTTCTCTTGTATACACTTACTTAATTTATCCATTGTAATTACTTGGCATTTCATGTAGATGCACATATATTCAAATTTTTATAAATATGAGCTGCTTGGATCTTACATCCAACCTTGGCAACTGTGGCCTGGGATGAAAGCCAAATCTGTTCCTAACAGAGTGATTATCCATTCCTCCATTACTTATTCCATTTAGAGTATGTGGATATGTTAATGTCTGCAGAAGGTTTTAAGATAGTCAGAGTAAAAGAGCTTTATTAATTCCAGATTTGTGGCCAAAAATCTTTTAAATGGAAATGGCGATTGGGAAATCCAGGACATAAAAGTAGAAGGGGCATTTTAACCAAGGAGGGATGAGAAAGGCTATGAGAAGTAGAAATAGAGAGATGAAGATATAAAAAGAGATCTGGATCTAACATAATCCCAGGAATAACATTCCAGGAGTTCTAAAAACAACTGATAACGTCTTAACATTGATAGTCTCATCAATCATATCTGTGCTTGGAAGTCATGCAAGACACTAATAATATAGTACTCGTGATGGCTTAGGTTATATGCCATTCTCTTGGAATTTCAAAGGGTGAGAATAGCTTTCATGAAGTGAGAGTGAAGCATGTATGCTTGTCTTCAGACCATCACAACTGAGAAAAATAATTATATTAATAAAAGGGCTTAATTAGAATGGAGCCATTGAAAGGAATTAAGTCACTTTGATTAATATAATTACCTTTCTTACAGAATTAATCAAGGTTTAACTTTAATGTATAACCCCAGATCACTTGCTAGAATTCTGTCTGTCTGAAAACCAAGTTTTGGAACTCACTTTTCATGTAGATTCATTATCCTGGTGTTCCCACACGTAGTTTATCAGCTGGAACAACTGTGGGGCTTTGGCCACCACCCCAGACCACTAACTCAGAATCCCTTAGATGGAGACTGGAAATTAGGTTGCTTGATTAACCCTCTAGGTCAGAGGTCTTCAACCTTTTTGGCACCAGGGGCCCATTTGATGGAAGGCAATTTTTCCACAATGGGGCAGGAGGCGGAGGATGGTTTCGAGGTGAAACTTCCACATCAGATGATCAGGCATGAGTTAGATTCTCATAAGGAGTATGCAAGCTAGATCCCTCGCGTGCACAGTTCACAATAGGGTTCACACTCCTATGGGAATCTAATGCCACTGCTGCTATAACAGGAGGTGGAGCTCAGGCGGTAATGCTCACTCACCTGCCACTCACCTCCTACTGTACTGACCAGTTCCTAACAGGCCACAGACTGGCACAGGTTCACAGCCCTGGGGTTGGGGACCTCTGCTCTAGGTGTTTGGACCCTTGCATAATGGGGATGAGTTTCAACTATCAAAACATTCTGCACTTTGAGTAACTTGCTAATCTTTGGTATAAAATATAACAATAAAATCTATCATTTATTGTTGTATACTATGTGCCAGAGGATAACATGCATTTTCTCCATCCATACTTTAATGCTTCCAGGCATCATTATTCCCATTTTACAGATCAGAAGTTAAATAGCAGAGCAAGTCTCTGGTTTGCCTAAGGTTTTACAGTTGGTAAAAGGCAGAGCCGGGATTCCGGCACAATTCAGCCTAATTCTGGAGCTTGTGAGCCTCTCAGAGTGGCATCGATAGGATGTTATGATTCTTCATACAATAGCCTGCCCATGTATATGAGGTTTGGTGTTGGCATATTTAATAAGAAGAGTTTTATATTTATTTCCAGAAAGTCCCAATAATTTTCAGCTGGTAGGAATTCTGAGTTGTGAGATGGTAACAGAATTCTAAGCCTAGTTGTCTCACAATTCTTTAGCTGATAAATGCTTTGAGATTTGCATTTTGATAATAAGGACAAAAATATGGAAAATACAAAATACATTTTCTCTCTTCATATGGAAGGGAGAAGAAACGTCTTCTCCCTTAGGAGCTTAGTAGTAAATGAAATGTCCCAGTCTTAAGCTTTTCTCTCTTTGCCTTCTTCCTACTCCCCTTCCCACGCTAGGTTTCAGTTCATTCCCAATGGTGCAGGTGGTTGTAGGAGGTCCAACCTGGCTGAAGAGGAGAAAGCCCATTGGTAAGGTTCTCCTGTTCTTCTGTAGATAGAGATTAAGCCTTTTCCACATCTAAAGGGCTTTGAAATTGGCAGGAGGATTGGAACCTCAATCCTCATTCCTGAGTAATACTTCTAGGTTTCCAGCAACTCATTTCATTTTTGATTCCTGTGATCCATTCTTGTACAAGGTTATATGCAAATTTGATGTAATCTGCATTGTACTTCAACAAACCACAAGTCAAGGGTTTCCTACTGTGAGTTTCCTATAGAAAGATAATGCTGTGAATAAAAATCCTACAAGAAATAAATAATTATGACAGGCTCCACAGAAGCAATGAAATATACCCATCTTTAAAATATAAACATCCTAAAATGTTAACACAGAAAGAGTAATAAAAAATACATGAACATCGAAATGAACGAATTATGCTTGCTAATAAAGGTAGTCTTGCCAGTTTGCATCAAGCTTTTGGTTCTCAGGACCAGCCTGCATGTGTGTTAAGAGTTGTTTTGTTTATATTTTTATCTCTCTGCTACACGCTACACATCAAGTAAACATGGACAATTCTTTGAATTAGTTAGAGGAATGAACATGTTTTTCGGGCAAACTGGCAACCGTGCTGAGGGAGTGTATTTCACATTCAGTTTCTCCACTCTCCTGAAGTTGTCAGGCTAATTGCCTACCAGCTGGGTGTTTACACTTTGGGGCTATGGAGGGGAAAATGTTTTGGCTTATATACACTGACACCAATGGCTTAAATCCCAGTCATTTGAGGGACCCCTGTTGTTCCGCAAATGTCTGCCCATTTCCTAGTTCACTTAAAAATGCTGACAATTGTCTTGTATGTTGTATCAGAAAGGAGGACTGTGTCATTGAAGCAAAAAACCATTCTGAGCACCAGCAGAGTGTGTGTGGTTAACTCACATCTTTCATACAAATATGTATATATAATTATGTTTAAATATTTATGGAATAATGATCACATTTCTGTGAAAGAGGAACAAAAATAACAATTAGATTGCAGCTTGGCTGTGGGGCATGTGTAATAAAGCTTACCCTACCCTTCACCCCTGCCTCCAGGCTATCAGTGCAAACTTCTTTCGTTCAAACTTTTGTATCATATAAAATTTTAATATTATTTTGAAAGAATAAAGGGCTCTCCCTTCTCTGGACTTATTTCACATCCTGACCTCGTCTTTGGTAGTATTTCTTCTTTAGAGACATGTACTCTGGCGTCATTTGAATTACAGAGCAGAACAGTTCTACTAAAATGCCCAAGAATACAATAATAAAAGGTAGAAATTTTAACTTCTTAGAGACAAATGCAAATATTCACTTCTCCATGCTCACAGTTGAAATTAGTAAATAAATGAAGAGCATTGATTTTTATTTTGTTCCTTTAAAGGAACTTAACAACTGCACAGGAATGTAAAGATGTATGAAGATGTAATTATAGCACAAGCTAGAATATGATAAATACTACAACAATGGTACAAGAACAGTCATAGGGGGCCTCTATTTCTAGCAACAGGATAGATGAGATCGTCTAAAAACTTTCCACACAATATGTTAGAAAAGCTGGATACAATTATGACAAAAATCTTTTTAAATGCGCAGTTAATCATTCGTGAAAGTAATGTAAATTTCTAAATAGAGAGAATGAGAAGGGGATCTTGAAACCAAAAAGATGACCCTACACCATGCATAAAACTGTCCTGGGAAAATAAGTCACTCTCAGCAAACGAGAGTCTTGGATTTGAAAAGGGTGTCCACTTGACAAGAGCCAAAGGCTTTGGCATGTACAAAGTGAAGAAGTATATCCCTGCACAATGCTAGAATTCTTCAAAATCTACACATTAGGCTGGCGCAAAACTAATGGCAAAAACCGCAATTGCTTTTGCACCAACCTAATATATAGCCGGTGAAATGGTGAATTACCAAAACAAACCCCCAATAAAAAATATAGATTAGGAACACAGAAGACAAGAAAATGTATCTCTCTTCACAGGGGGGTCTGGATGAGTGAAAATCTCCTTCAAAAATCAATAACTGCAGACCTGTCCTTGTAGGGCAACTTGGAAACCTGAAGTGGAGAAATAGGCTTGCTAAGACCTTGCAGGATTTAGAGATAAAGCCCAGAAAAACATGAGTTAGCAATAAAAAAGCAAGCTTACTGTGAGGAATAAGCAACCTTGAGCTTGTTTGCTCAAGCACAATTTGACTACAAGGACTTCAGATACTGGACTTATATCCAAAATATAAATATATTTCAAATATATAAATACATGATGCAGAGATTTAATAACATTAGCAAGGAAAAGAGTACTATAGATTGAGTATCCCTCGTTTAAAATGCTTAAGACAAGAGTGTTTTGGATTTTGGATTGTTTTGAATATTGAATATTTGCATACACTTAATGAGGTATCTTGGGGATGGGAGCCAAGTCTAAACACAAAATTCATTTTAAAAAATTGTTTTATTTGTATTGATTTTTTTTTACAGACAGAGTCTCAGTCTTACCCAGGCTGGAGTGCCACGTAGCCTGATCATAACTCACTGCAGCCTCAAATTTCTGGGCTCAAACAATCATCCTGCTTTGGTCTCCTGAGTATCTAAGACTACAGGCATGCACTGCCATGCCTAGATAATTAAACAAAAAAAATTTTTTTTTTTGTAAAAACAGGATCTTACTATGTTGCCCAAGCTGGTCTCAAACTCCTGGGCTCAAGCTAACCTCCCACCTTGGCCTCCCAAAGCGCTGGGATTATAGGCATCAGCCACTGTGCCCTGCCCATTTATGTTTTATATATACCTTATACACATAGTCTGAAGATAGTTTTATGTAATGGTTTTAATAATTTTGTGCCTGAAACAAAGTTTAAATACTTAGGAGTGGAATTTTCCACTTGTGGCATTATGTTGGCACTCAACAAGTTTTAGATTTTGAAGCATTGTGAATTTTAGATTTTTAGATTAGGGATGCTCAACCAGAATAAAAAAGACTGATATGTAAATGTGTAAGAATCAAATAGGTCTTCTAGAAATTAAAACAAAAATGTTGAAATGCATTTTCCATTGGGTGGGATAAACAGATAAGATATAGCTAAAGAGAGAATTAATGAAGTATAATATAAATTTAAATGTATTTCCTAGAGAGAGACACTAAAACATAAAAACCAAAAAAAAAAAAAGAGATTAAAGGACATAAATAATAAAGGATATGGTGCAATAAATGTCTCAGTATTTCAAAAATAGGCATTTAGAAAAGGCAGTGAAGATTTTGATTTTCAATTCGGGAAGCAGAACAAATCCCAATAGGACAAACTAAAAGAAATGCACACAAGACACATCACATTGAAATATTATGGTAATATATGCAGACTATCAGAGACACAAGTCAGATTGCAAACAGTGAGAAAGATTTTCTACAAAAGAATGGCAATTAGGCCAAGAGCTGACTTCTCAATCACAATAATGGAAGCCAAAAGCGGCCCAATAATACCTTCCAAATCTAGACAGGAAAACTGTCAAACTAGATTTTTGTACCTAGAAAACCAACTTTCAAGATTGAAGGGGAAATTAAGACATTTTCAAGTAAATCCAAACTGAAAGTTTATCACTAATGATACCTTATAACAGATATTTCTCTGAAAGAGGAAAAATAATTCCAGAGGAAAAGTCTGAGATGCAAGAATAGGGAACAAAGAAATCTGTAAGTTTGTAGGCACAGCTAAACAAACATGTTATAATATGCATAATCTTGGAAAGTTAAAAGATATAAGATACCATGGTAGGCAGAATAATGAACCCCCAAGGATATCCATGTCCTAATCCTCAGAATCTGTGAATGTTGTTATATGACAAAGGGAAATTTATTTACTTATTTTTCTCTAAGTAGTTCCTCCTTTTTTATTTGCTTAATTAAGTTTTTAAAAATATTACTAGCTTTAGGGGTACAAGTGGTTTTTGGTTACATGGATGAATTGTATAGTGGTGAAGCTGGGCTTTTAGTGTACCCATCACCTGAGTAGTATACATTGTACCCAATAGGTCATTTTTCAACTCTGAGCCCATCCCACTCTCCCTCCTTCTGAGTATCCAGTGTCCATTATACCGCTCTGTATGCCTTAACATACTCACAGCTTAACTTCCACTTATATAAGTGAGAACATGCAGTATTTAGTTTTCTATTTCTGAGTTACTTCACTTAATTCTTTCTTTTTTATGGCTGAGTAGTATTTTATGGCACATACACCATATTTCTTTATCTGCTATCTGTTGATGGGCACTTAGGTTGATTTTCTATCTTTGCAATTGTGAATTGTGCTGGAATTAACATGTGCACTCCGGTGTCTTTTTAAATAATGACTTCTTTTCCTTTGGGTTGATACCCAGTGGTGGATTTGCTGGATCAAATGGTAGATCTACTTTTAGTTCTTTAAAAAATCTTCATATTGTTTTGCATAGAAGCTGACCTAATTGAAATTCCCACCAGGAATGTACAAGCATTTCCTGACAAAGAGGAATTTACATTGCAGATGGAATTAAGGTTGCTGATCAGCTGACCTTAAAATAAAGAGATTATTGTGGGTTATCTCCTGGGCCCAGTATGATCCAAAAAGGTCTCAGAAGTGGAAACAGAGAGACATAAAACAAGTGAGTTAGAGGGAGATGTGACTACAGGTGAAGTCAAAGTCAAGGCAATGTGAGAAGTACTCGACCAGCAGGATGAAATAGAAATGATAAAATAACACAGTAGAAATCATTCCAAAAAAAGCAGTAGTAATAATAACATAAAAATATATTTAACTCACTAGTTAAATAATAGAGATTATCAAATTGAGCAAAAACGTCAAAATCTAGCTATTGCTTTTTACAAGTGACATATCTAAAGTGTAAGAACATGGAAAGACTAACGGCAAAGTTATAGAAAAATTATACTTAGAAAATACTAACAAAGCATGTGGCTGGTATAGCTAGAGTAAAAGCAGATCAAACATTTAAAAGTAAAAATATTAGTAGTATCAAAGAGGATTACTATATAACAATAAGAAAGTATAATCTAAATAAATATACAATCATTTCAAACTTTCACATGTCCTAATAACATGTAATAATTTGAAAATTCCCAAAGCAAATCTTGACAAATTTCAAAGAGCAATTCTTAAGTCAACTATTGTACTTGAAAGTTTTAATACTTCTCAATGACTGGCAATCCAAGCAGAAAAATTAACAAGTAACTTGAACAATATAGTTAACAAGCTTGATATAATAGATGTACAGAGAAGCTAAACTCAAAATAAGAAAATACATATTATTCTCCAGTACATGTTAAACATTTATAAAGTGTTGCCATTTACATTCATAAATAGATTGCAATAGACATAAAAATTATATAGACTCGGTTACCTTATCAACTCAAATTAGTAATCAATAACAAGAACATAACGTAAATGAATCTATTTAGAAATTAAAGTTAAAAATTTATAATTAATTTATGAGTTAAAAAATTGTATTGGAACTTAGGAAACAGAACCGTATGCTTTTTTAGATACAATATTGAAATTTGTGAGGCAGAGCTAGAGTATTAAATACTTGCATTAGGAAAGAAGAAAACTGTAATGCTAATGAGATAAACATACAAATCAAGAATTTTTTTAAAGAACAGAAAAAAAAACCTCAGGGAAAACTGAAAGAATTAATAAATGTAAGAAGAAAAATTCATTTAGTATGTAACAAAGGAGAGAAACACAAAGTCAAAGCTGTTTTATAGAGAAAGCTGATAAAATAGATAAAGCTATAGTAAATTTGAGCGAAAGAAATAAAGGAAAGGAAAGGTACAAATAAACTATTAAGAATAAAATATGCAACGTAACTGCAGAAACAGAACAAATTTACTCTTTCATAATTAATACTAAAAACAACTTTGTGGCAATATATTTTAAAAATTAGAAAACAGATCCTACAAACTTATAGCTTACAGAATTGATTCCAGAAGAAATAGAAGACCTAAATGGAACTATAATTAATATGGCAACTGACAGTAGTTATAAGGCAGAGATTATTAGATGCTTACCAATGCTATTTCCTCTTCCTGGAAATACATCTGCCTTGCCATTAGATTGAAGCTACAAGTTTGATACTAGTCAGTGGAATGAGGACGAAAAAAATAATTATAAGACTACCCTCCAAAATCTTTCTTAAAATCTTTGGCTTGCTTTCATTTGCAGCTGAAGGTAAAGAATTTCATGTGGTCGATTCCTACAAAAGAAAAAGCTGCAAAAGAGTCAACCAGGAAAGGTGCTAGACAAACATCCAATAGCTGCTGAGTGATGAATAAGAAAGAAACCTTCTGTGTAGTAAGCCATTGAAATTTGGGGAAAACTTGTAATAGCTGTTGCTGTAAACCTCCGCATTGCAAAACACACACATCCTAGATAATTAAAAGACAACTTCTACCAGATGTTGAAGGGCACATCATTCCAATCTTATATAAATTATTACAGAGAATAGACAAAGAGGAACTATTCCTCCAACAGATTTTAGGAAGCCAAAATAACCTTAATACCAACCCAAGCAGAAAACAGAATGAGAAAGGCACAATATGATTTATATGAGGAAATCCTAAACAAAGTATTAGCAAATTGAGTCCAGTGAAAAATATTCTTGAATTATGAGCACGCATACAAAATCATTCATCAATTAACAAATATTTTTAAGCATCTGATATATGGCAAGCAGCAACATAACACCTTGAGATGTCAGAGATCTCTGCCCTTGTAAACCTATATTCCAGCAGAAGAAAATAGAGAATCTATAAATAATAGAGAATTCCTAGAATCATCCTTGACTAAGGCAATCTTTTTCTTGGTGCTGCCCAAAAAAGCCTTTGTTTTTAAAAATTGTATATTATTGATGACTCATACTAGCTTATGGTTAAAAGGAATTCCCCAACCTTTAAAAAAGTATATAAACATTTATGAGGACTAATTTACTTGTTATGATGTATGTTGAGTGTTCTAAACAGCAAAAAAGAGTAAAATAATATACCACATCCACCCACAGCTTATAAAATAAAACTCTGCCCATTCAGTTGGCTTTCCTGTATATTTCTCTGTGCTGTTTCTTTCTCACCACATCCACTAACATACATTTTTTTCCATTTTTATTGCCTATTTATATGTATTTTTAAGCAATAGAAGGTATTGTTTACAGGTTTTAGAACCTTATTACATATATTTGTGGACAGTAACTAATTCCATTTGTTAAAAGGGTTTGGCATAAAATAGTAAATAAATAATTCACAGCTAGTAAAACCAAAAAATGAAGAGATAACAACTATTTGCTGCTACAAGGAACAAACAAAATAAAAAAAACTTTAAATATTTAATTGAAATCACAACCATCCTCATATAATAAACATACTAGCTATAAGACAGAGTGCTGGTGCTGGACAGCATCTTCAAGAAACCCTCCCCGTGGTTTGTATTTGATCCCCATGACATCGGCTTGAAGTCTTCTTAATGACTTTCAATAACAATTTATAATTATATTTGTAAAGATCAGGCTCACTTTTTTAACAGATTGCTAAGTCTCATATAATTCATTAGGGCAAATTATATTGTTTACAACAGTTCATTTTTCTGTTGTTGCTGGTGATTTCTATTGATGTAATGGATTTCTATACCGCTTTATATCCAGCTATCTTCCAAAACTCTCTTGTATTAATTCTAATAATTACTTTGCAGATTATCTTGGGTTTTTCTAAGGATATAATTACATTCTCTGCAAAAACTAATAGTCATGTTTCTTTATAATTTTTATAAGTTTTACTTCCTAGTCTATTCTTATTGGGTGACTATTACTTCAATTTAAATGTTTAGCAGAAGCAGTGAAAGAAGACATTCTTGTGTTATTCCAGATTTTAAAAAGAACACTTCTAACAGTTCAGTTTTAAGTATATTTGTTACAAATTTTATCAGGTTAAGAAATTCCATTTATTATATTACCAAGAATTGTTCTTGTACAAATTATTTTTATTTCCACTGATTTTACAGATTTGGAAAGTGAGGCGTACACAGGCTAAATAACTTGCTTAATGTTACACTGGTCACAGAGCCAGAATGTGAAAAACAGATTGTAGAAGTGCAAAACTCTTGCTGGGACTGTGGTTGTAGGATTGCTCTTCACTTTGGGCCCCTACGTGGTTAAAAATGAAGGCTCAGGATATGTTTACTTGGCAAATATCAACAGGAAGCGGTTGCAGCAATATAAATTTCAGACAAAGTAAAATGGAAGCCAACAGCATTAAAATAGGAGAAAGAGGGTCATTTTATGTTATCAAAAGTTATGGCTCAGAATGGTATAAATTATGAATTGTAGTATATCATCAAGCTATTAGACAAATAAATGGAAATTGAGAGAAACAAAACTCTCTAGGAGATTTTAACATGCCTACCTCACCCTTTAACAGAATTAAAATAATAAAGAATAAATAATGACACAAATTATTTGAATAACATAATTAATACATTAATGTTATATATCATTTTCCCTTGGACTTCTAGAGTATTAACACCATTAACACCATAAATAAATCTCAATAAATTCCCCAAATCAAAAATTATACATGTATTTCTTTCCATAAAGCAATAAATCTAGAAGTTAATAAATTTTTAAACAAATAGGTTGTCTAAGAAATTTTCTAAAAAATCACTCTTCTAAAGAAGTATTGTGGCTGGGCACAGTGGCTCAGGCCTGTAATCCCAGCACTTTGGGAGGCCGAGGTGGGCGGATCACTTGAGGCCAGGAGTTCAAGACCAGCTTGGCCAACATGGTGAAACCCTGTCTTTACTAAAAATACAAACATTAGCCAGGCATAGTGGCAGACACCTGTAATCCCAGCTACTTGGGAGGCTGAGGCAGGACAATCGTTTGAACCTGAGAGGCAGAGGTTGAAGTAAGCCAAGACCACACACTGCACTCCACCTTGAGCAACAAGAGTGAAACTTGTTGTCTCAAAAAAAAAAAAAAAAAAAAAAAAGAAAACTATTGTTTCAAAAATGAAATAAAAACTATAGTTGGTCTTTCAAAAAACAATATGTTTCAGAACACTAAAATGTATATACTATAGCCACATTGTAAGTTGAAAAATTTACAAGCATTAGTGATTTTGTTATTAAGCAATAAAGAATTAATATTTCATGAACTGAACTTTTTACTCAAAAAGTTTAAAGAATCAGCAAAGCTAAAGAGATAAGAAAGATAAATGCAAAGAAGAAAAATAAATCATGGAGAAAAGCAATAGAGTGTATAGTGTTGAAAACTGGTTGTTTGACTCTCAATAAACTAGGTATTGATGGAATGTATCTCAAAATAATAAGAGCTATTTATGACAGACCCACAGACGATATTATACTGAATGGGCAAAGGCTGGAAGCATTCTCTTTGAAAACTGGCACAAGACAAATATACCTTCTCTCACCTCTCCTATTCAACATAGAATTGGAAGTTCTAGCCAGGGTAATCAGGCAAGGGAAAGAAATAAAGGTATTCAAATAAGAAGAGAGGAAGTCAATTTGTCTGTGTTTGCAGATGGCATGATTGTATATTTAGAAAACCCCATCATCTCAGAGCAAAATTTCCTTAAGCTGATTAGCAACTTCAGCAAAGTCTCAGGATACAAAATCAATGTGCAAAAATCACAAGCATTCCTATACACCAATAGTAGACATACAGAAAGCCAAATCATGAGTGAACACTCATTCACAATTGCTACAAAGAGAGTAAAATACCTAGGAATCCAACTTACAAGGGATGTGAAGGACCTCAATGGAGAACTGTAAACCACTGCTCAAGGAAATAAGAGAGGACACAAACAAATGGAAGAACATACCATGCTCGTGGATAGGAATAATCAATATCGTGAAAATGGCCATACTGCCCAAAGTAATTTATAGATTCAATGCTACCCCCATCAAGCTATCATTGACTTTCTTCAGAGAATTAGAAAAAAAACTACTTTAAATTTCATATGGAACCAAAAAAGAGCCCGTATAGCCAAGACAATTCTAAGCAAAGAGAACAAAGCTAGAGGTATCATGCTAGCTGAGTTCAAACTACACTACAAGGCTACAGTAACCAAAACAGCATGGTACCAAAACAGATATATAGACCAATGGAACAGAATAGAGGCCTCAGAAATAATGTCATGCATCTACAACCATTTTATCTTTGACAAACCTGACAAAAAAAAAGCTATGGGGAAAGGATTCCCTATTTAACAAATGGTGTTGGGAATACTGCCTAATGGCTGATCAGTACCCCTTCCTTACACTTTATACAAAAATTAACTTGAGGGGGATGAAAGACTTAAACATAAGACCTAAAACCATAAAAACTCTAGAAGAAAACCTAGGCAATACCATTCAGGACACAGGCATGGGCAAAGACTTCATAACTAAAACACCAAAGGCAATGGCAACAAAAGCCAAAATTGACAAATGGGATCTAATTAAACTAAAGGGCTTCTGCACAGCGAAAGAAACTATCATCAGAGTGAACAGGCAACCTACAGAATGGGAGAAAATTTTTGCAATCTATCCACCTAACAGAGGGCTAATATCCAGAAACTACAAAGAACTTAAACAAATGTACAGGAAAAAAACAAACAACCCCATCAAAAAGTGGGTGAAGGATATGAAAAGACACTTCTCAAAGGAAGACATTTATGCAGCCAACAAACATATGAAAAAAAGCTCATCATCACTGGTCATTAGAGAAATGCAAATCAAAACCACAATGAGATACCATCTCATGCCAGTTAGAATGGTGAACATTAAAAAGTTAGGAAACAACAGATGCTGGAGAGGATGTGGAGAAATAGGAATGGTTTTACACTGTCGGGGGCGGGGGGTGTAAATTAGTTCAGCCATTGTGTAAGACAGTGTGGTGACTCCTCAAGGATCTAGAACCAGAAATACCATTTGACCCAGCAATCCCATTACTGGGTATATACCCAAAGGATTATAAATCTTTCTACTGTAAAGACATGTGCACACGTATGTTTATTGCAGCACTATTTACAATAGTAAAGACTGGAAACCAACCCAATGCCCATCAACAATAGACTGGATAAAGAAAATGTGGCCCATGTACACCCTGGAATACTATGCAGTCATAAAAAAGGATGAGTTCATGTCCTTTGCGGGGACATGGATGAAGCTGGAAACCATCATTCTCAGCAAACTAACACAGGAACAGAAAACCAAACACCACATATTCTCATAAGTGGGAGTTGAACAATGAGAAGACATGGACACAGGGAGGGGAACATCACACACCACGGCCTGTTGCGGGGTGGGGATCTAGGGAAGGAATAACATTAGGAGAAATTCCTAATGTAGATGACCGGTTGATGGGTGCAGCAAACCACCATGGCACGTGTATACCTATGTAACAAACCTGCACGTTCTGCACATATATACCAATACTTAAAGTATAATTTAAAAAACTGGTTATTTGAGAAAAACACGAAATAGACAAATATCTATAAATTATAATAAAAGGAAATACAAATTTACAAAATGAGAATTGAAAAGGCAAAAAGAGACACAAAGTAGAAATACAAAAGAACAATGAAAATTGGAAAATATGCTCACTAGTAAGCAAAATATGGACACTAAAGTACTGTTTTTCTCTATCAATGTAAGAAATGCTGGCCAGGCATGGTGGCCCATGCCTGTCATCCCAGCACTTTGGGAGGCTGAGGTGGGCAGATCAAGAAGTCAGGAGTTCAAGACCAGCCTGAACAACATGGTGAAACCCCGCCTCTCTTAAAAATTACAAAAATTAGCCGAGTGTGGTGGCACGCGCCTGTAATCCTAGCTACTCAGGAGACTGATGCAGGAGCATTGCTTCAACCCAGGAGGCAGAGGTTGCAGTGAGCAGAGATCACACCATTGTACTCCAGCCTGTGCGACAGAGCGAGACTCCATCTCGGAAAAAAATTTAAAAATGCTTATAATAATACTGAATTCAAGATCATAGTAATGTGTCTATTTTTTACATGGCAGCTAGAAGTTGGCACATCGTTTCCCAAAGGGTAGCTTTTAAAAAGTCACACATTTTGACTCAATATGAATCTAGCCCAAATAAAAAATTAAAGTATTCCAAGACTTTTGCACAAGATCCAATTTTAATTTTTTATTTATAAATGAAAATTAGGAATAGATTATTATGTACAATAATAGAATAATTGAAAATTAAATGAGATAAAACCACATGATAGAATTTTTAGAATATTAGCGATGCAGGAAAATGCTTACTAAGTAGTTTTTAGTGAAGGAAAAAGTAGGACACACCTGCTTTTACAGTATGTATGGTAGACTTATGGCATTTAACGTTGTAACCTTTGATTACTTAACACTGGGTTGTTTGTGACGGACCTCTGTGATCTATGGTGAATAATACGTTTTCATTTGGGGAGAGAGCATATAAAAGATTACAGATTCTTTCCTAATCAATGTTTATACATATGTCTCATATATAACAACTCATTTGTTTTATAAAGTTCTATAAAGGCAGTCCTAAATTCTTGATATGAAAATACTCAACAGATAGGAGTATTTGACATATTTTGTTTTTCCTCCAGAACATCACCATCCAAATCCCCTTCTCCCCTGCCTGACCCCAGATATATATCAGAACCTGCAGCATAGGAGTGGGTGTGCTGAGCTGGATACAGAACATTTGGCTGACAGATTTCGACTGTCAGTCAATGCAGGAGATTTCTGATTTGATCTCACAATGTCCCAGCACTAAGTCAGCAAGGATGTGGCTGCTTGGGGTATGGGCAAGCGAGTGTCCCTGTAGAGCATACTGTTTTAAAGCCCAGCAACTGTAGAATGAAAGAATGCTCCGAAGCTAAGACCTCTTGACTCATTATGACTAATACATCTCAGAGCTGTATTGTAAGGCAAATCACTTCTTTATAAATAATTAACTTGGGTCAACCTGAGGTCAGAGATAATTTGAATGCTACATAACTAAATGTTTCCTACCATCTAGCTAGTCTTGCTGACTCCTTTCCAAAGGCTGTGGGAGCCCAACTCTTGCATCAGCATGACCTGGATGTGAGACCTGGAGTCAAAGGTGATCATTTTGGAAATTTAAGGTTTAATGATGGTCCTATTGGATTTAGGACTTGCATGGGGCCTGTCACCCCTTTGTTTTGGCCAGTTTCTCCCAATGTATCTGCACCCTCATTGTATCTAGGAAGTAACTAACTTGCTTTTGATTTTACAGGTTCATAGGCAGAAAGGATTTGCCTTGTCTCAGATGAGACTTTGGACTTGGACTTCTGGGTTAATGCTGGAATAAGCTAAGATTTTGGGGGACTATTGGAAGGGCAAGATTGTGTTTTGAAATATGAGGACATGAGATTTGGGAGGGGCCAAGGGGGGAATGACATAGTTTGGCTCTGTGTCCCCACTCAAATCTCATCTTGAATTGTAATAATTCCCATGTGTCAAGGGCAGGAGCAGGTGGAGGTAATTAAATCTTGGGGTGGTTTCCACTATGCTTGTCTCATGATAATGAGTGAGTCTCACGAGATCTGATGGCTTTATAAACAGCAGTTCACCTGCACAAGCTCTCTTACCTGCAGCCATGTAAGACATGCCTTTACTCCTCCTTCACCTTCTGCCATAATTGTGAGGCCTCTCCAACCATGTGGAACTGTGAGTCCATGAAACCCCTTTTTCTTTATAAATTACCTAGTCTCAGGTATTTCTTCATAGCAGTGTGAAAATGAACTAATACACTTCTCTTCCCACTTCAGGCCTCACTTGAATGCCATTTCTTCCAAAGAGCCTCCTTTGACCTCCATGAGAAATTGTATTCCCTTCTTATGTTCATGAGTTTTTAGTTTCATCACTTGCATCTCTTATACATCTTCATTCAGACTTAAATGCTCATACAGTGAAGAAAAGATGGACATATTGTGTTTACTTAATGGTTCCCAGTTAGTTCCATCTTGGGAATTTGAAGCTGGGAGCAGATATTTGATCTCTTGATTCTGCTTGTTTGTAAGAGTCTACAGTGTTAGTTTTCTGGAAGGCAACCCTATTGTTTGGGGTAACAAACCACTAGGAAACATTAGGACTGAAAGACCAGGTGAACTTGAGATTACTATTGCTGAGTGGGATCATGGGGTGCACTTTAGTATTTTGCTTGTGCTTTTCTTATTATTAATTTAATACAAGTTCATTTAAAAATGTAGAAAGAATATACAATGTAAAGAAGAAGAAAATACCTCATATACCTCGTATCCAGAAGCAACAAGGTCATCTTTTGGCATTTTCATTTCCTTTCCAGCTGGAATAAAAGATTTTCAGCACTGAGAGAGCCCTTAGAATTCCTCTCAGGCTCACTCTAAGTCAGGACTCTTGTCTTCCTGTGTGTTATCCTTTCTCTTACTTCATACTACCTTATTTAAAAAATTAAGGAAATTACAGTTTGGAAAAGATAAACCAGGCTGGAAATATGAAAAGTATGAAAAGTCGTAAAGAAAAACAAATGCTTTAACATCTATTTTCTCAGCATCACATGGAGTTGAATTTGTGTACAGTTTGAACTCCCCTCAACTAGAACCTACTGGTAAATAATTACAGAATTCAAAATTCAAACATACCATAGCAAATAAAACCAAACTAAATCACTTCAACAGCCTGCCCTCCCACCCACCAAAGTGACCTATAAGAATTGTCTGCCAAATTTATACTATATCTTGTATAAGTCCTTAAGTTAAAATTCCTGCAGACAAATTTAGTTACTTTACTTTCCTACATTTACACAATATTTCATGAGCTTATAACAAATACGTTGATTAAAACTCAGTGTTCAATATGTTAGCCATTTTGGGCAATTTTAAAAGATGTAGGATAATTTAAAGTGATTATGGTAAATAAAAATGGATTATACAAAAATTTATTGCCATAGCAGTAGTAATTATAGAATAAAAAATTAGAAATAGCAAAAATATTTCACAATAAAATCTTGGTTAAATTCCTACATTTCAATAAAACATGGTATCATTGACTGTTGGATAGTGATACAGTTTGGCTGTGTCCCCACCCAAATCTCATCTTGAGTTACCATGTGTTGTGGGAGGGACCTAGTGGGAGGAAATTGAATAGGGGGCAAGTCTTTCCCGAGCTGTTCTAGTAATAGTAAATAAGTCTCACAAGATCTGATGGTTTTAAAAAGGGGAGTTTCCCTGTACAAGCTTTCTTTTTTTGCCTGCTGCCATCCATGTAAGATGTGACTTGCTTCTCCTTGCCTTCCATCATGATCATGCGGCCTGCCCAGCCATGTAGAACTCTAGTCCATTAAACCTCTTTCTTTTGTAAATTGCCCAGTTTCTGGTATGTCTTTATCAGCAGTGTGAAAACAGACTAATACAGTACATTGGTACCAGTAGATGGGGCACTACTGAAAAGATACCCAAAAATATGGAATCAACTTTAAAACTGGGTAACAGTCAGAGGTTGGAATAGTCTAGGGGGCTCAGAAGAAGACAGGAAAATGTAGGAAAGTTTGGAACTCCCTGGAGATTTGTTGAATGGCTTAGACAAAAATGCTGATAGCTATATGGATGATAAAGTCCAGGCTGAGATGGTCCCAGATGGAGATGAAGAACTTGTTTGGAACTGGAGCAGAAGTGACTCTTGTTATGTTTTAGTAAAGAGACTGGTGTCATTTTGCCCCTTCCTTAGAGATTTATGGAACTCTGAACTTGAGACAGATGATTTAGGGTATCTGGCAGAAGAAATTTCTAAGCAGTAAAGCAGTCAAGAGGTGACTTGGATGCTGTTAAAGGCATTCACTTTTATAAGGGAAGCAGAGCATAAAAGTTTGAAAAATTTGCAACCTGACAATGTGATAGAAAAGAAAATCCCATTTTCTGAGGAGAAATTCAAGCTGGCTGCAGAAATGTGCATAAGTAATGAGGACCTGAATGTAAATCCCCAAGACAATGAGGAAAACATCTCTAGGGCATGTCAGAGGTCTCCACAGCAGCCCCTCCCATTACAGGCCCAAAGGCCTAGGAGGGAAAAGTGGTTCTGTGGGCTGGGCCCAGGGTTCCCATGTCATGTGCAGCCTAGGAACTTGGTGCCCTGCGTCCTAGCCACTCCAGCCATTTCTGAAAGGGGTCAACGTAGAGTTCAGGCCGTGGCTTCAGAGGGTGCAAGCCCCAAGCCTTGGCAGCTTCCATGTGGTGTTGAGCCTGTGAGTGCACAGAAGTCAAGAACTGAGGTTTGGGAATCTCCACCTAGATTTCAGAAGTATGAAAATGCCTGGATGCCCAGGCAGAAGTTTGCTGCAGGGGTAGGGCCCTCATGGAGAACTTCTGCTAGGGCAGTGTGGAAGGGAAATGTTTGGTTGGAGCCCCCACCCAGAATCCCTACTGGGGCACTGCCTAGTGGAGCTGTGACACGAGGGCCACCATCCTCCAGACCCCAGAATGGTAGATTCACTGACAGCTTGCACCATGCACCTGGAAAAGCTGCAGACACTCAACCCCAGCCCATGAAAGCAGCCAGGAGGGAGGCTGTACCCTGCAAAGCTACAGGGCCAGAGCTGCCCAAGACAGGAACCCACCTCTTGCATCAGCGTGACCTGGATGTGAGACATGAAGTCAAAGGAGCTTATTCTGGAACTTTAATATTTGGCTGCCCTGCTGGATTTCAGACTTTCATGGGGCCCGTAATACCTTTGTTTTGGCAAATTTCTTCCATTTGAAATGGCTATATTTACCCAATTCCTGTACCCCTATTGTATCTAGAAAGCAACTAACTTGCTTTTGATTTTAAAGGATCATAGGCAGAAGCGTCTTGCTTTGTCTCAGATGAGACTTTGGACTGTGGACTTTTGAGTTAATGCTGAAATGAGTTAAGACTTTGGGGGACTGTTAGGATGGCATGATTGGTTTTTGAAATGTGAGGACATGAGATTTGGAAGGGGCCAGGGGTGGAGTGATAAGGTTTGGCTGTGTCTCCACTCAAATCTCATCTTGAGTTCTCACATGTTTTGGGAGGTACCAGATGGGAGGTAATTGAATCACGGGGACAGGATTTTCCTGTGCTATTATCGTGATAGTGAATACGTCTTATGAAATCTGATGGTTTTAGATCCCTTCACAAGCTTTTTTTTTCCTGCTGCCATCCATGTAAGATGGGACTTGCTTCTCCTTGCCTTCTGCCATGATTGTGAAGCCTCCTAAGCCACGTGAAACTGTAAGTCCATTAAACCTCTTTTGTAACTTTCCCAGTCTCTGGTATGTCTTTCTCAGCAGCATGAAAACAAGACTAATACAGATATAATGGGAATATGATCACAATATTTGAATTAAAAAGGTATTGTCAAATATTATATGCAATATTATTCTATTTGTGGAAAAATATATTAACACTTGGAAAAGAGACTAAAGAATATTGATCCAAATCTAAAGTAGGTTTACCTGTGGGTGATGAGATCTGGTGACTTAATATTTTTATTTGTGCTTTTTAATATTTCCCAAATTTTCTACAATGAATATAGGTTGTTCAGTAGATTGTTCTGAACATAAATAAGACAGATTATCTGTGTTAAAAATATCAGAGTATTTATGTAGAACAATCTACATAAACTGATTGTAGGTTGTAGAATTATTAACCTGGAGTATTTGGGCTCCTCAAATGCCTGTAAATGAGTGTCAAAGAGTCTGTGAGCCTTGTGGAGTAATCTGTATGTGTTTGTATATATTGTCGTTGATGGAAAGGGATCCACATCTTTCACAAAATTCTCAAAGTGGTCTGTGATCCTCAAGACATAAGCAAAAGTACTTTGCAGCAACCTGTTCTAAATCCTGTTTATGACAATTTAAAGTAGGTGTCTCCAGGCTCCTCACTTCAAAGATTGTGTATATATAAACTGTTTTGGCTCGTGGCCCATTCACACTGAAATTAAGTTTTTGAAACCTTCTTTCGTTTTGCCTTTACATTTCATTTGGGCTAAGTAAAGCCAGAATATTTACGGGAGTAAATAAAATTAGTATCCACTTGAAACGACAGCAGAAAAGGTAAGTTATTTTTTGTTTGATAAAAACTGTATCTTACTACCAAAACCCTCTAATACATCCTGAATTATTCAGAATTAAGACTCAAATTTTTCACAGTAAAGTTGACAAGCATAATGACTTGTTTTTGTTAAAAATCCTCATTATGAAATACATTTTGAAACATTGCCTACTGAATAAACATTCAACTTTGCTTTCTTTTGATCCTTACTTAAATAACCATATAACACTGACTTCTTACTCTGTAAGTCTTCACATGGTCTTTGATCAAAAGCAACATAACCTTTATAAATGGACTTACATTTTCCTCTTGTGAATGGAGACAGAGAGGGGTTAAAAGCTGTTCTGTGCTTCTTTGCCTACCAAGCCAAAAAATCTAATGGGGGTAACGTCAACACCACCCACAAATTTGAAACCCTGAAAGACATTGGTGTGTCATTTATTCAAAAATTAAATTTTTTGAAACTTTTTTTCATTTTGCCTTTACACTTTCATTTTGGATAATTGTGCACATAAACTTACACACACTTCTTTCATTCATTAACTGAAGAATTGCACTCTGGTTACAGAGACCACATCATAAGTACTTACTAAGTTATAAGTTAAAAAGAAGTGGATTCATTTTTAATTTATTATTCAATAAAATTCTTATTTCCCATCTGGGACAGATGCAGAATTTGTGGTTCTTTTAAAATAGCAGCCTGCAGGCTTATTTCTGTCCGGAGAACAGTACAGTCCTTTAGAGTTTGACCCTATAAAATGTTTTGTTTATTTACTTTTTAATTTCAGGGTTGATCTTGCAGTCATTACACACACTGGTTCATGGTGAACATTGGAAGCTTGCCTCCATATTCTTTGGCGGAAGAAGGCATGCGGTGGTTCTCCCTTTTAAAAAAGTTCTTTACAATCAACTATAGCCAGTTTTTGATTTTGGAGAATTTTATCTAGAACTGTGACATTTTGTGGTGTTTTGGAATGTCTTGTTCACTAACCCATTGACAGAGGGGTGCGACCCCCTTGCTGCAACTCACTCACTGCTTCTCATTTGGTGATTCACCAAGTTCTACCATATAGACTACTGAAGTTTTCCTTGTGAACTGTCAACACTTTAGGATAAAGAGCATTGTTCCAAATCACATCCTTTTAAGAACTACGAAGAGTGGGAAGAATATTAGCCTCCTCCAAGTCAATACTAAGGATTCTGATTAGAGGATTCTGATGAGGCCACTTACACAGGAATTGGCCAGGTGTGGTGGCTCATGCCTGTAATCCCAGCACTTTGGGAGGCCAAGGCAGGCGAATCGCCAGAGGTCAGGAATTCGAGGCCAGCTTGGTCAACCTGGTGAAACCCCATCTCTACTAAAAATACAAAAATTAGCCAGGCATGGTGGCAGGCACCTGTAATCCCAGTTACTAGGGAGGCCGAGCCAGGAAAATTGCTTGAACCCAGGAGACAGAGGTTGCAGTGAGCAGAGACTGTGCCAATGAACTCCAGCCTGGGCAACAAGAAAAAAACTCCGTCTCAAAAACAAAACAAAACAAAACAAAACAAAAGACAAAAATCAAGGATCTACAACATATGGAAGAAGAAGGGGATCCCTGAAGATACTTCTGGTAATTTCACTATGTTTTGCAGGGCAAGACTTAATAGTGAAAATAATTCAACTTTTCAACTTAAAAAAAAACAAAAACAATTTTCTCCTAAAAATATAACTATTGAAAAATCTAAGATACAGAGAATCAGAAGCAATATATGAGAGAAGGCATATGTTTGGTTAATGTGTTTCATTATATGTTAGATGTAGTTCCCCACTGCTGATGTTCAATAGATACAAAATAAGTATAATGTGTGAAATAAAGTGCTATTATAGAATAGTGCAGAAACTTTCCAATGGAAGCCTCTCCTCTCTTTTCTACAGACTTGTGATCTGTGGAGACTTGCTCTCATGCTCTTCACTAATACTCTGCTCCACCCCATCATTAAATATTCCAAACTTTTCTAAGTAAACACCATCCAACAACAGAATACACATCTTTCATTGTCACAGTTAGCTGATATCTATGGAATGCTCCACATTTCTCCATAACTTCAATACTGAAGCATGTGCCTATTCGTCATTCTTCTTGCCAACCCAGTGACTTCAACACTACTCTTGGTTTTCTTGGTTTTCCTTCTCTGGCTTACCCCTATGATCTTTACAGAAACCACGGTTTCCATCTCCATTCCAATTTAGCCACTATGTTTAGCCATAATTTAAATCTAATCATCAGTCAAGATTACTTTATTGCTAACGACCTAAATTCTAACATTTCCTTTGTTTCTTCCACACAGTTTGGTTTTACTGCTCCATTCATTTCTTTAACTCTACTAATCAATTAGTTATCATTCTTTTCTACTTCAGGTCCTTATTGCTCGTCTGATTTTCCAGTCCAATGGCACTCAAGCTTTGGCATACATTAGAATCACTTGTTGAAACACAAGTGTAGATCATACTCTCCAGAGTTTCTGATTCTGTAGGTCTGAGATGGTGGCTGAGGATCCGCATTTTAACAAGTTCCAGGTGATACTGATGCTGCTGGTATGAAAACCACACTCTGAGAAAAACTGTCTTTGTTCAATAAAACCCTTGTTCCATGAGATAAATAAGTGATTGGGAACTGGAACTTACAAGGATGTTTCAACGTATACAACTCAATCAATGGGATATATCATATCAACAGAATGAAAAACAAAAACCATATGATCATTTCAATTGATGCTGAAAAAGCATTCTCTATCACATCTGTTTTTTATATCATCTATCTTTTAAATTTGGGGTAACCTATTGGGTAAGAAATAATATGTTACTCTTTAAACTGGTGTATTATTTTTTTTCTATTATGACTCATGTGGCTAAGCATGTTTTTCATATTTGTTGGCTGTTTGCCTTTCATTTATGTGAATTGATTACTAAACTAACTTCTGTTTATTTCTTTCTTAGTGAGTGATAGGAATTTTTATACATTCTGGGTGCTAATCCTTCATTTGTTATTATATAATACAATTTTATTAGTCTTTTACTTGTGTTTCAACCATGAATGTGTATTTTTTAAATATATTTTAATTATTTTAATATAATCAAGGTTATCTATTTTTTACACTATCATTTTTGGGTTTTTATCCTAGTTAATAGGGCCTTCCTTATCCTGGGGTCATGAACTAATAGTATTAGACTTCTTTTCTTTTTCTTATTCTTTCTTTCCTTCCTTCCTTCCTTCCTTCCTTCCTTCCTTCCTTCCTTCCTTCCTTCCTTCCTTCCTTCCTTCCTTTTTCTCTTTTTCTTTCTTCTCTCTTTCTTTCTTTGAGACAGAGTCTCCCTCTGTCTCCCATGCTGGAGTGCAGTGGTGCAATCTAGGGCCACTGCAACCTCCCCCTCCTGGGTTCAAACTATTCTCATGCCTCAGTCTCCCAAGTAGCTGGGATTACAGGCATATGCCACCATGTCTGTCTAAACTAAATCTTTTCCTGATGCTTTTAAAGGTTTAAAATTTTTTCTCTGCTTTTTAAGCTTTCTGAAATTATTTTTTTCTGTATACGATGATGTAAAAATCTAATTTTAATTTTATCCTTAATAATAGTCCATCTTTTATTTATTTCCAGTGCTACCTCTCTCATAGACCAATACCCATTATATGTGAGTTTATTCTATTTGATTGGACAATTTACCTAATATGGCACCAATGCTACACTATTACTATAGCTTTATTAAATGTTTTGATATCTGGTAGAACAAGTTCTCCCATTTACTTATTTTTCACAAATTTCTTTTTTTAAGTGAAAGCAAGTTTATTAAGAAAGCAAAGGAATAAAAGAATAGGCAAAGCAGCCACAAATTTCTTATATTCTCTTGCAACTTACTTATCTGTGTGAATTTTAGAATAGACTTGTAAAGTTCCATGAAAAATCTTGTTGAGATTTTTGTTTGATATTGTGTTGAATTCACGGATTAGTTTAGAGGAAATTCACATATTTAAAAGTGTGGATTTTCTCACCTACACACACCTTAACCTCTCCACTTATTCCAGTGTTCTTTTATACCCATCAGGAATGCTGTATCATTGACTCCACAAAGATTTAACCCTCTCATTATTGTTAAATTTATCCCTAGATACTTAAGATGTAACTGAAAAAAAAAACTTCCTTTAACTTCAATCCTGTCTCTTGATCTAATCCTGACACACTAATTTCTTAAACTGTCCATTTTTGAATGACCAGTTTGGAGTCTATTTCCTCCATTTTCATACCACCTGTTTTATTCCCTTGCAATATGGCTTCCTTTCCTGACGCTGTAGAAAAAGTATTATTTAAAATGTTGCTGATGATACCTGAATTGCCTAATCCGATAATATTTTTTTCTCAGTTTTCATCATTCTCAATTTCTCTGCATTACTTCTTTTTATTGATCCCTGCACCTCTGTCAGTACTCTTCCATTGTTGTCCATGGCATTTCACTCTCCTGTTTTTTTGTTGTTGTTGTTTGTTTGTTTGTTTTTCCTATTACACTTTCATTGCTTCTTATCTAGCTTTTTATTCTCCCACTCTGTGAGGATAATGTTCTTATGGCCTCTTTCTGTATGCTTTCTTCCCATGCATTTGAGGATGACAGGGATTTCTATGTTCTCCCAGCAATGATGTTCATACTTGGCAGATTGTGGGTGGTGAATAAAGGTTTCTTGAACAAGTGGATCAACCTAATAATAGCTTTCAAATTCTTATTAACATGAAAGTCAAGTGACTATTGATTATTGGGCAAATTTGAACTCTGTTTACCATTTTTGGGGCTACATTATGGTCTCATTTTACTTTCAGTCGTATTTTTCTCCTCCACTGTAGTCAAACTGTTCACTGCTTCATAATATTGCCTTTGTCCCCGAGGTTTTCTCTACCTGGGATTCCTTCCATTTTTATTTGTTGAAATCTTGTCCATTACTTAAGAACTATATCATCTCTCTCCTTTTCTTAGAAGTCTTTTCTCATTCCTCCTGGTTTGATATAATCTCTTCCACTTTTGAATCTTCAGAGACACTGTCTGATTTCTGCTACTCTCATTGCGTTTGTATTCCTCAATAGTAAAAACTCTCTTTAAAATTGGCACAGATTAAAAAGAACGATAATTCCCAATCTTGGCAAGGGTGAGTGAAGAGAAAGTCTCAAACATTGTTGATAGGAATTTCTAGAGTCTAATTTGGCAACATGTATAAAGCCTTAAATATGCAATTAGTCGGTGGTGCAGCAATTTCCATTTCCATGAATTTTTCCTAAGGAAATAGTCAAAGATATGTGCAATGTTGTTCATTATAACATGTTTTTGTACAAGTAAAAAAAAAACCTGTAAAAATCTTTGTCCAATAATCTAGTTTTGACTCAGCCAACCTTAGCATATCTATAATAGAAGACAACAAAACCAAAATCATTTTATAAAAGAATATTTATTTACATGGGAAAATGTTCACAATATGAAAAATAAAACAGGACATACAACAATTTTTCCAGCATAATGCCATTATTTCAGAGGAAAATAAATGTGCTTATAAAATATTAGAAAGACAGATCTAAAATGCTATTAATAGTTTTGTGAGATTGTGGTTGATATGAATATTTTTAAAGTTCTACTTTTCTGTCTTTTTAAAATTTTCATATGTGTGCATTTTGTTTATAATTTATATCCAAATGGACTACGTGATATGTTGCCAAGGTTCCTCCTCCTCTCTTCTTTATCCTCAACTATTAAGACGTAGGCTCTCATTCACCTGCTGCTGGAGGTACTAAAGGCTGACCTCTCCCTACTGAGACCTAGTTCTCCAACTCCAGCAACAGCCCTTCACTGAGCAAAGCTGCCACTGAAGAGAGTTGCCTCTTCCAGGGTCACATGCCCTTCCCAGAGGGAGTCTGCATCTAGTGACTGTAGCTATAGGACTCCAAAATCCTATCCCCTTTACCCCAATTTGAGAGAATGCTACAGGGCCATCCAGCTTCAGAGTTCACTGTGCAAATAGCTGCAGGCTTTCTTAAAACTTCTTTGCGACCCACCTTCTTCCTCTGTCCGATCATGGTTCTTTCCTTCTTCCCTACAGCTGTGAATCCTGAGCGCCCACTCTAGTAAACTTCCTACCTCTGCTTTCCAGGGACGCTCACCTGAAACATCGGTTTGCTTGGCACTTTACATTTACTACCTCCCAAAACCTTGCAATAGGATTTTAGGGCAGTTGTTGACGTCTCTGTTTTGCAGAAGAAGAAAACTACAATCAAAATGTTTATGGATTTTATGCAAAGGTACACTATTAATAAACGTCAGAGCCAGGTTTGAAAGTAGCTGTGTTTGGATATAAAAACTATGCTTTTTTCCATTAAGCCAAATGGCTCTCTGCAGTCAGTCTTGTGCTTTATTACTTTTGTGCTTTTCTAGTTCTCTCTGGTAGATGGTAAATTCTTTGGCTGCAGGGATTCTGTCTTATTTGTCTTTGAATCCCCTGCAGGGTACTGCATAGTGCCTTGCACATAATAAGCGCTCCATGTTGTTGGAACTGACTTGAACTAGTTGAGGCTTGAAATGTAGTTCTACTTCTGTTCCACAAAAAAATAGAGTCCCTAGGAGGAAAAGAAAATCATGATGGTAAGATGTTGAAATTATTTTTTGATTTAATTTTCATGAAATAATCTCCTAAAAAAGTGATACTAATTTTCTTCTCTTTGCTTAATATTAGATAACAAAATGCAATTTTCCAGAACTTTGCTTACAGTTACTAAAATAAGCAAATCAGTGAGTGTAATAAACTTATATTGAACTTGGATGGCAAATACTGTGGTTTTTACCTTATATCCCTGATTCAGGCTTCTGTGAAATCTAAGTCATTGGAGAAGAGAATCTACTAAGAGCAGAAAAATGTAACAAGGAAATGAGCTTGTTCTTCACACAAGAATTGAAAGTATTGAAAGTATTCTAAGAGACTTAAAAATTTTTGTGGCAGCAGAGATGCGTGAGCTGACATTTCCAGCAATCACTGGAATTTGCAAGTGCAAGATGAATTTCCTTAATTAAAATCTACCAGATTAATCATATTTTAAGTACAAGTGAAATGAAAATATAACTAATTAGTTATGCTGTTAGGAATAAATGACATTAGGTTCATGTTTACATTTAGGGAGGCAGACATTTGAAAGTAAACTACAGAGACTGCTGCTATGATCTGAATATTGATGTCCTCACAGATTTATACATTAGAACTTAATCCCCAACATGATAGTATTGAGAGATAGGGCCTTTGGAAAGCAATTAAGTCATAAAGGCTTTGCCCTCATGAATGGGATTAGTGCCCTTTTGGACAGTTGAAGGGAGTTGCCTCACCCCTTCCACTCTGTGAAGACACATAGAAGCTGCTATTTATGAGGAACAAGCCCTCCCCAGACACTGAATCTGCTGGCTCCTTGATCTTGGACTTCCCAGACTCCAGAACTCTGGGAAATAATTTCTGTTGTTGATAAATTACCTAGTCTGGGATATTTTGTTGTAGGTGCCTCAACAGACCAAGACAAACACAGAGGAGAGAAACTTTCCATATTGACTGGGTTTTATTGTTCTGGCACTCCAGAGAATCAACCTGAAAGGATATTTCTAACACCAAATAAGGGTTTATTAGTTGAAGTTATTAATGCCAGAAGGCCCTGGCAAATAGCATAACATAGCTACAGAATGCATGATTGGTAACTGACACAAATTATGCTATAAAAATGATCAATACTACAGCCTGGATGTTCTCCTAGTGCTTGAAATATGAAGCCACCTAGGTGAGATGATTTTAGGTGCCACCACACTGACTGGGTCAAACACCATGAGTCCTAGAATTCTACTGTTAGAAATTTATCACTTTGGTTGACCACTTTAGCTCCTATTACAATATGTATTTCCCAGAAAAGCTAATACTTATCAGTTCCTTGACACGAATGTGCCTTTTATTGAAAACAAAAAACCCTACAAAAATAGAGATCTGGAAGCAAGAAACATAGTTTCAAAAATCTAATAGAACAGGCCATAATTATAATTGCATATGATTATGATAAATGCTGAACCTTAAGCCTAAGACCTAAAATCAATCTAGCTTTCAGTTAACTTACTTTAGTCTGTCTCATCATATTATTTCCTTTTATATTTTGCCTATTCTAGAAGTTCTGTAAACATTTCCCTGAAAAGGTAAGCAACCATCTCTCAGGCTAGAAGATCAATCGCATTGATTATATTTTTCCCTGAACTTTAGTTCTTCCTTTTGAGGAGAAATATTACTGTCCTTAGTGGCTCAAGCCTGTAATCCTAGCACTTTGGGAGGCTGAGGTGGGTGGATCACCTGAGGTCAGGAGTTCAAGACCAGCATAACCAACATGGCAAAACCCTGTCTCTATTAAAAGTATAAAAATTAGCCAGGCGTGGTGTTGTGCACCTGTAATCCCAGCTGCTCAGGAGACTGAGTCAGGAGAATCGCTTGAATCCGGGAGGCAGAGATTGCAGTGAGCTGAGATCATGCCACTGCACTCCAGCCTGGGCGGCAGAGTGAGACTTCGTCTCATTAAAAAAAAAAAAAAGAAAGAAAAAAAAAAAAAGAAATATTACTGTCCTAGAAAAAAACTTCTATAACTCTTACTTCTTTCCCCTCCATTATAAACTGCCAATAAAAAGGGCTTCCAGAACATATAGGTATTTGTATTAAAGCAAATAAAACTACTGTTTATCCATTAACTCCATATATTTTCAAAGGACCACTATTAGGTTGCCCACATTCTGTCCATAGGTCCATCCTGATAGAGGCTTTCTTTCCAGTTTTAAGGTGAGATTAATGTCTTCTCGAGAATGCTTAGAAATTTTGAAGTTTCTGTTTTCAGTTGAAATTTCTCAAATTGATAAACCTTTTCAACCAATGATTATATTAGTTTGTTTTCGTGATGCTGATAAAGGCATACCTCAGACTGGGAAGAAAAAAGAGGTTTAATGGACTTACAGTTACACATGGCTGGGGAGGCCTCACAATCACGGTGGAAGGCAAGGAGCAAGTCACATCTTATGTTGATGGCAGCAGGCAAAGAGAGAGCTTGTGCAGGGAAACTCCCGTTTTTAAAACCATCAGATCTCATGAGACTCATTCACTATCATGAGAACAGAGCAGGAAAGACCTGCCCCCATAATTCAATCACCTCCCACCAGGTTCCTTCCATGACATGTGGGAGTTACAATTCAAGGGGAGGTCTGGGTGGGGACACAGCCAAACCATATCAATAATCATTCTCTTTTAAAGTTGCAAATACCATCAGGAAAGTCAATTATAACTCTCTGTTATAATTTATATTTATAAATATTATGTTAGATTAATATTACATATTATAAGTTATATTAATATTTATAAATATATTTGTTTACATTTATTAGTTCTGTTACAATTGAGTTTACCGATGGTATTTGCAATTTTACCATTTGTAACATACAGTCATTTGTAATTTAATATAAACTATTTTAAGCCTTTGATTTCTTTTAATTCCTACCTTAGAGCATTCACTGAAAGGATGAGATTTTTAACTTGAGGTAAAGAGAGAACGCAGAGAATGGGGTGGTAAAAAGATGTTGCTATAAAAGTCTTTGAGTAACAGTAAAAAACTAGCACTGGGGCATAGGAAAAGACATGGGGTAGTGCCAGACAAGTGTTTGCATCAAAATTCTGCCTTAGGTGGATTTTGATCAGGATGGGAGAGAGAAAGTGTGAGAATGAGAATAAGAATCACACACACACATACGTACACATTCACATGCACACGCACACACACGTAGCACAAGCTCTTTGTCACCTCATTTCTGCCTTCTATCTTCACCCAGGACAAGGGTCTTTTTGCCACCAGAGGACTTAAACTAAGGCTTTTTTGTTTTAAACCGAATTTGAGCTATATTCTGTGTTAATTGATTCTTGCAAGCTAGTCTGGCATTTATGGTGCCTGCTTTTGAGAAAAGATGCCTTTACAAATCTGAACAATAAGCACTTAGGAAGCCTCTTACAACAAATTGACTTATAAATCAGGCACACAGTTACAGACAGCATTTTAACATGAGAAAGCACCTACCGAAGAAGTCAGCTGCCCATCAGATGATGTGAAATAACTGTTTCTTATTGAGCAAGTAGAAAAGAATGGTGAGCTCATTCATTTTACAGTCAGACCATCCCCATGTGGCAGGGTGGGCCAACTAAAGAGGGAAATGTGGGCTGGTAAATATTTAGTAATTATTTGGTGTATAAAAACTCTAGCCATGGAAATAGCTTATCCACTTAAAATTGTAAGTATATTTTGTAGGAGTTTTAATGATGTCTATGCATTTTGTGATCAAAAGATACATATAGAAAATAAAATGAAACAATAAACACATTGTTCAACACACTCAGAAAAGCTACTTGGCACCATTAAAAAATATATATATGTTACGTTCATTTTGCCTCTGACTCCTTCATCTTGTTCCCTTGTCAATTATCTGTCCCTCTCCCAATAGCCCTTTTCTCTTTCCCTATTCTTAGAAGGCTGTTTTCCCTAAGATCATTCAGCACTCTCTTTCCTCACTCCTGTATCTTTCTAGGGAGTATGGTGTACAGGGTGATGTTTTTCTCTGTTCAAGTCATTAACTTTGTTAGAAGGGTACCAGACAGAGTCAGTGGGATTCTTCCCTTCTCAGTATTAACTAAGCACCTGTCAAGGTTATGTTTTCAGGCAAAGTTTATGGTTGGTACATAGAGGGTTAGAACCTTAACCATGACATTATGGAGCACATGGAACCCAAAACTTCCGAAGGAAACTTTCCAATTCAGTTTTTGGCAAGAAAAATAAGATGGAGAGAAGAGAGGGAATTAGATCATGACACATGTTACTCAGAGAGAGGAAAAAAAAAGCAGGAGGGAGTTAAAGAAAATAGGATGAAAAAAGCCTAAGAGACAAAATTCTGGCATCACTTTCCTACCTAGGAAAGTGCTCTCTTCTTATATCTGGCTTCTAAGCTAATTTTTTTATTATTCTTACTGCCTCTATGGTCCTCAATACTTCATTTTTAATGAAACACATGTTTAAGATCATTCCATTATTTTTCTAGGGAGTTCTTTCTCCAACTTCAGAACTCTCTCTAATATTCTTGTGGTTATTCAGTCTTCTTTGATTTTTAAGAGATTGACAAGGTTCCTGAAGCAATGTATTTTCTTGTTCAGCACAGTTTTCAGCTGTGCTCAATTTTTTGATTATTCAAAAGAGAGTATTTTGTTTCCTTTCTGGCGTGATTCAAACTATGTACAGTAGTCCCCTCTTATCTGCAGAGTATACGTGCCAAGACCTCCGTGGATGCCTGAAACCACAGAGAGTACCTCATTCTCCATAGATACTATGATTTTTTGATCTGATAACTGAGACAACTACTAAGTGACTAACCAGTGTGTGGTGTACATGGTGTGGATCCACTGGACAAAGGGAGGAATCATGTCCCAGGCAGGATGGAGCGAGATGGCACGAGGTTTCATTACACGACTCAGAATGGTGTGCAATGGAAAAACGTATGAACTTTTTATTTCTGGAATTTTCCATTTACGTTTTCAGACTGTGTTTGACTGAAGGTAACTAAAGTCACAGAAAGTGGAAGTGCAGATGGGGAGGGGGAACTAATGCATAACATATCCTTTAATAACACACAAATTAATGCTAAGCAAATCTGGCAACAAGAAGGAAGATGTAAAACGTCAGCATCCTGAACAGTAGTTATTTATCTCAGAATGAAATTAAATTTTCAAGAGGGTGGGAAATTATACTCCAGTCATAGGATGAAGAGCAGAAGGAGGGTTAATGTGTGCTAATATTTTAGGGAATATGAGACATATGAATTTAGGTAAGCTTTTTTGTTTTCCCTTTATCTTAGGAGAAAATGTCTATGCATTGAAAAATGCCCATTGAAACCATGTTTTACATAAGATGTATACAATGCTGACAAAGATTAGTTTATTAATTTATGATGAGAAGAACTTTCATGGAATTACAAGATAAAACACTATTTCTGGTAAAAAGGCAGAATTAAGTAAAGTAAAAAAAATTATCTTTACATTTTATAAATGGTCTTGGAATTCAGAAACTTGGTATATGTAAAATAAAAGAAAAACAGAACCGCATGTTGGAAAGAAATTCTCTAATATAAACTGTAAAATAAGGAAGATTGTTTTTTAAAATCTTGGATTAAATTACATTTTGATAAAATATTTGGCTTTTTCAAATGATGCTGGTATCTGCTTCCATCTAAAGACAGCATATGCTTCAGCTTGAAAAACATCTACTTCTGTTATTAGATTCTCCTTTTACCATAATTGTTCTTGTTTACATCACCATTTACCTACCTTTTCATCATGACTTTAATTAAAAATTCCTGTATTGATTCAATATTATGATATGAGACCTTTTAAAGAAGTATCTTTTTTATAGAAAAAGATCTGTTTATTTGGAAAATGTGTAAAATGATGGAAGAGGATACTAGATAGTCATCAAAACATATTTCCTCTTCTTAATTAGCACACAGTTATGCCACATTTCCAAGTCTCCCTTGCAGTAAGGTGCAGCCATGTGACTGAGTTCTAGCCAGTGAAATGTGAGCAGAAGAGATATATGTTATTTCCAGGCCTGGCTCATAAAATGCACCCTGCATATTCTCTTCCCTGCAACTTTCTTCCTTCAGCTGATTGTGGTGGAAACAACAATACAAACTTTGGAAGCCTCATTTTAAGGGTGTCAGAACATTCATCAGAGATATAAATATTTTTATGTAAGGTATGAGGTATTATACATTTTTAGAGTCTGTTTTATATAAGCTTAGCCTAGAGTTATTAATAAACTACCTCAAGATAAATACCAAAATACAACAGATATCCAGTTTTATATAATGAACAATCCCTTCCATTAAGATATTCTCTTTATAAATGTAACACACTTCGGTTGACTTTGACATTACTTAATTTCATTACACTTTTGCCTCACTATTAAAACCAGATATCATTAGACTTACTGATAATTTATAGGTTTTCTTTCTAAAATTAAACCAGTGGTCAAAGTAGAATTGTTTCCATTATACTGATATCATGAAGCAATAACGTAAGTTAAGAGCTAAGAAAGAAGGCCAGATGTACTCATACTGAAAAACTTACAGGACAGTTTACATAACAACCTCATGCATATTATTTTATTCGTTCCTTACAAAAAGCATATACCTGAAAAGGACTACAGAAAGGTGACCCCAAATGTCTGACTTTCCCAAGGCTCAGTTAGGATGTAACTGAACCCAGTTAGAACTTGATATTCTTTTGAAAGCTACGCTGGGAGGCTGGATAAGTCTACAGGAGAATTCATAATATCCTGTCTAATTGCCATATCTATGCTTGATTTGGATAAGAAAATTCAGGAAGAGAACTCGTTGACAAAAGGCATACAGAACCTGTCAATTAACACTTTGTTAAAACTTTTACCTTCCTGCATAAAATCGTAGACTTTTAAACATGAGGACACATGGAGGCCATTTATTTCAACATGCTTGACAAAATAAGAGATGTAGACAAAATAAGGATGTAGTTTTTCTAGTTGTCTATCTTGGGCATGAATATTTACTTGTGCTCAGAAGATAGTCCATTCCACTTTTAGACAACACTAATTGTTAGAAATTTTACCTTATGTTAATTGAAATCTACCTCCCTGGGACTTTAAATGCTTGAAGGCAATCAGATTTTCCTTTTCCATAGCTTTTACTCTGCTGTGCTTCAAATCCTTTCTGACCACATTTGTTCTACCCTTTTCAATTTGAAGATCAATCTCCTTGGGAGAGAAGAAACAAGCAAAATCAAAATTGAGTGGCTTTACTTTCTTTCTGTCATTGAATAACATCTTCTTCAAGGTACATAATCTTCTTCAAGTTATGACTTCTTCAAGCAGGAGGGCTGTTTTTTTTTTCTTGTTTATTATCCTTATTTGTACATAGCTTTTTAAAAAGTTTGCTGTTCCCAGTACTCTTCAATAAGTCAAGGAGTCTCCAAATACTTGTACATGGCCATTATTTTGGTACTTTAAGAAAATAAAATTACTCCTCTTTCATCTTCTTTGAATGATAGGGTTATTCTTTCAATTGCAGCAACCAGTAATGCTTAGTTGTTCGTTCGTTTGTTTGTTTTTTAAGTCACACTAAACTTGAACATGATCTGTAACTCATTTTAGTGGCATCAAATTACTATCTCATGACAAGTAGTGCAAATGCATTTGTGTCCTATACTTACAGGGCAGTGTAATTCAGCCCATGCCGAATGAGCTTTAGGAGAAATTCATATCCTGACCCTGGTGCTATCTAAAAACTCAGTGCCTTTGGCATTCATATTTATACCTCTTGAGGATGGTGATCATTAGGCATGTGTGTATTTTATGACTTATTGTAATTGTTGCTTCAAGCTTTTCCTCACGTGCTAGAAAATTATATATGTAGCATTTTTCCCTTTAATTAACTAGATCTCAAATTATTTTCTCTTTACAGGTCGAGAACGCATTCATCACAATACAGGTCCTGGGCACCATTTGTATTAAACTTGCACTTAGCGATATCTGATTTAATTTCCAATTCTTAATGGATATATTAGCTTATGTATGAAACACAAAGCATACCTAAAACACAAAGCATGGCATATACAGCTTTGAATTTCCCTGATCAAATAGCTAATGATCTGACACTAATTCTCATATTTCTTTTTAACCATGGCTATTTTGTTTTCTATTTAATATAGAAGAAATGAAAATTTGCATTTGTATCTCAGTACTTGGTTTAAAATTGACTTTCATATACATCCAATCCTCCCCAAACCCTGTGATATAAGCAGGGTTGGTGTTGCTGACTTCTGTGTTTAGAAGGAAACCAAAGCTTAAAAACTGAAAGATAAAATAAATGAAAGAGGACTGTCCATCAATCCTGTTGAAATATTTTCTATTATTATAATAGTAATTAACGCTGAAATAACACTATTTTCAAGGACCATTCTAAGTGCTTTACATATATTAACTCATTTCTTCACAACAATCTATGATGTGGGTTCTATTATTGTCATTCCTATTTTACAGATAGAGAAACTGGGGCAAAAAGTCACACTGTTATTAAGAACTGAGTTTTGAACCAAAGTATTCTGTCTTCAGAGTCCATAGCCTTATTTCTCATATTTTCACTTTGGTAAACATTTATTGTGAACATGATCTGTGTAAAATGCTGTTATGTACACTGAGAGCTATAACAACTAACAACATGTTTGGAGGGATAAATATGACTGTAACTTTAAAAAATGAAGCTATCGTAAAAATATTACAGAAGCTTAAATGCTTTTTTCCATTGGTATGAGGTGGGAAGAAAGAGCCCTATTGGTCAATCTTGGAAACCAATTGAAGAAGATATGATTAGAAACTCTTTGCAGTCTGAGAAGACCTTTGCAGCGTGAGAAGGACTGTGACAGGTGGGCACCTGGGCAAGAGCATTGCAATAGGACAGCCTACATAGAGGCCCAGGGAATGAGACTGTGGGAGTGAAAGGTGAGATTTCTCATGTGGTTGAAGTTGAGGGTGTAGGAGTGAGGCAGGATTTAGTAACAGATAAATTTACGAACATAGCCTCGAGCCAGATTGTGGAGAGCCTTGAACACTAAACTGAGAAGATTTGAATTCCTTCTATATGCAGTCTGGACCCAGGAAAGGTTTTTAAGGACAAGAGTTACATAATCAGATAAATTTTAGAATGGTATCTCTGGCAGCAAAGTATAGGCTTAATTGGAGAGGGCTGGGCTGGAGAAAGGAGAACCAGAATTGGATAAAGACACAATTGTCCAGGCAAGAAAGAGGCAATGAGTGTCTGAACTAAGCTAGTGAAAATATGAGTCAGGAGCTTTTTACCAAAAAGAAACTTGCTCAGAAATAGGATAAACTAGATTTGGCAATGATTTGTTATGGAAACTCATGGGAAGGAGAAATAGGAGGTTACCTCACATTTTATAGCCTGAACAATGGACAAGGTGCCCCTGTAGTCAATGGAGACGAATATATGGTCAGTTTTGGGGGTTTTGTGAAAAAGCCCAGCCCATAATAATCTTTCCTCTTCTTGAATTTTAACAATCAGCTTTGCAGAGTTTGGTCCTATTCTTGTATTATGTGTATCCCAATGTGTGTGTGTGTATGTATATATATGCCATATGCATATATTATATAACATATATATTATCTGGTACATATATATACACACACACATATATCGCATATTAGATAATCTCTCATAATGTCAGTGTGTATTGTAGCTTTGACTGCCTGGTTAACACGTGAATCTACTCATCACTGTATCAGAAATCTCTCTGATAGCCCAAGTCATCTATTACTATTTCCATAGGTCATGCTATTACTCCTAAAACACAAGTAAACATTTCTGTCTTCTTGAATATTTAAATATTGATATAAATTTGAAAACAGTTGGTAAGTAAGATCAAGGGTTGGGTGATTTTGATGTGTGATAACAATCCAACAAAAGTATTTTTAGACATATGAGTTTTGACTTTTTTGCATAATTCTTATGGAAGACCTTGTAATAGTTTTCTACATGTCATAAATTATTTCAAACCCTTTGCAGTTTCAGTATGAAATACTTTCTAATGAACAACTCCTTTGAATTATACTAGCAACATTCTATGTGGCTATTTCAGTGGATAATATGCCTATAATTTTGTTGTATGTTTTTATAGTCTTAACCACATTTAAACCATTGTTAACCTTGGAACATCCTAAGATCTGGCCCTGTATTTTTTACATCTTTTAAAGAGGTGATACACCCTTTATAGTGTGTATTTTTCACTTTTTAAACCTGCCATTTACTTTTTAAGACATTTTGAAAGTTTATTTCATCCTATTGTGATTTTTAATTTTTTTCCATTATCACTTACAATGTTTATATATAACTTATAATAATAATGTATATTTACAAGGCATATAATTCACCTTTTTGTCAATTGATCTTCATTAAGTTATTCAGCAAAAGAAGCTTAATAATGTTCATGTCCTTTAAGATGCAATTTACCTTCATGGTTCAATCTATCAAAATTGGGTCCAAGAAAAAAGAACACACTCCAGATTAGTCAGACAATCCTAGCAACTGTTTTGTCAATTGTATTATTATTAATATGCTGCTTACTTTTATTGAGTCTTTCTCTAACCTGGTTTCTTTCTGAGCCCTAAAATGATACTTGCTGCCCCATTGACTTCAGGCTCGGCAACACAGCTCTTTTGACCAGTGAAATGTATGTGGACGTAACACATTGCTCTTTCAAGCAGATCTTTGAGTTATTGCCTGATTTCCTCCAACTTTTTTGTCCTTTCTTTAGGCTAGCATATCACAGATAGAGGCTGCACCTTCAGCCTTGGTCTCAAAATGAAGTGCACCTGGAGCAGAACCTCAATCAACATGTAACCATATAATGTAGTGAAATATAAATCTTTGTTTTTGTGAGTTACTGAGACATGGAATTATTTGTTAATTGCACTACATTTAGCTTAAACTAATGCAAATAATTTTCTTCATACTTTATTCTTGTTTGGTGTAGATCAATGTAGACATTTTCCCTACATATTTTCTGTAAAAAATTAGCATATTTTTTATTAAATGGTATAGTATTATAAAATAATTGTTGTAAACTTTAAAAGTCTTTATTCTGGTTAACAGTGTACTGTGAGCATTAAACCAGATGACTAAATGTAAACTTGCCTCTTTAATGGTTTAATAGTGTTCTGTTTATGGAAAGTGGTATAGTGTAGTGGTTAAGAGTACAGTCTCTGGGACATTAAATTTCTGGGTTCAAGTCACTGTTCTACCACTTACTAGCTGTGTGATGATAAGATACTAAATTTATTTGTGACCTTAAGTAAGAGACTTATTGTCCCATGAAATAGTAATCCAATCCCTTATTTTGTTAAATAAATGATTTTTTCTACTGCAAAGAATATGGTAAATAATATCATGAGTGCTACCCTCTCCCTCATCCTCACTTCTGGCTTACCTCAATTTCTCAAGAGCCTTTTTTTTTTTTTTAAATACCTTTCATAACTTTTTAATGATCGCCATTCTAACTGGAGTGAGATGGTATCTCATTGTGGTTTTGATTTGCATTTCTCTAATGACCAGTGATGATGAGCTTTTTTTCATATATTTGTTGGCCACATAAATGGGAGGGGAACATCACACACTGGGGCCTGTCGGTGGGTGTGGGGAAAGGGGAGGGAGAGTATTAGGATAAATACCAAATGCATGCAGGGCTTAAAACCTAGATGACAGGTTGATAGGTGCAGCAAACCACCACAGCACATGTATACTTGTAACAAACCTGCATATTCAGCACATGTATCCCAGAACTTAAAGTAAAATTTTAAAAAAGTATGTATATAAAATACCTTTTATATTCCTCTTTATGTCTAGTACTACCACAACTACTTTAACAAAAAATATTAATACTTTGATCTCTTACCTGAAGTGTTAGTTTACTTTTATCACTCTTATCATACTTTAATGTGCTCTCCATACTGTAGCCAGAATGACTTTTCCAAATCGTAAAACTCATCATTCATTCATCTGCTTAAAACTCTTTGATGGTTTCCATTTTCTTTTAGAATAAAGACAAAGTTTCTTACCAAGTCTTAATTATTTTCTTAGTCTGGTCTCTGCCCCTCCACCTTCGTCTCTTTCCATATTCCATCATGCTGTCTGTGCTCCATTTCTGAAAAATTACAAAAAAGAAAAAAATCAAATTATATGTATTAGATTAGTCAGGATTCCATAGAAAAATATAAGCCATAGTATATAGAGTCATACATTACTTAATGATGGGGATATGTTCTGAGAAAGGCATTGTTAGATGGTGTCCTTGTTTGAAGATCATAGAGAGTGCTTACACAAACCTAGATGGTATAGCCTACTACATGCCTAGACTATATGGTATAGCTTACTGCTCCTAGACTATAGACCTGTACAGCATGTTACTTTACTAAACCCAGTGGGCAACTGTAACACAATGCTAAGTAGTTGTATATCTCAATGTAGAAAAGGCATAGTAAAAATATAGTCTTATGATCTCATGGGACCACTGTCATATATGCAGTCTGTTGCTGACTAAATGTCATTGTGTGATGCATGACTGTATATGTGTGTATGTCTGTCTCTGTGTGTGTGTCTGTAGAAAGAGATTTATTACAAGAAATTAGAAATTGGCTCATGCAATTATGAAGGCTGAGAAGTCCCAAGATCTGCAGCTGGTAAGCTGGAGACCCAGGAGAAGTACTGCTGTAGTTCCAGTCTGAGTCCAAAGGCCTGAGAACCAAGAAGTTGATGTTGTAAGTTCCAGTCCAGGAGCAAGAGAAGATTGATGTCCCAGCCTGATCAGTGAGGCTGATGCCTTGTGTTCTATTCAGGCCTTCATTGGATTGGTTGAAGCCCACCCACATTGAGAAGGGCCATCTGTTTTACTCAGTCTATGGATTAAAATATATGTCTTAATCAGTGCTCACTTCGGCAGCACATATACGAATATATATCTTGTCCAGAAACACCTTCAAAGACATGCCCAGAATAATGTTTTTTGTTTTTGTTTCTTATTATTTTTATTTTTGCAGGTACATAATAAGTGTATATATGTATAGAGCATATGGAATATTTTGATACCGGCACACAATGCATAATAATCACATCAGGGTAAATGGGGTATCCATCACCTCAGGCATTTATCCTTTCTTTGTGTTGTAGACAATCCAATAATACTCTTTTAGTTATTTTTAAATGAGTTATTTTAAAATTATTGTTGACTGTAGTCACCCTGTTGTGCTATCAAATACTAGAGCTTATTCATTCTATCTAATTATATTTTTGTACCCATTAACAATCCCCACTCCACCCACTAACTACCCTTCTCAGCCTCTGATAATCATCATTCTAATCTCTATCTCCATGAATTTGTTTTATTTTTTAGCTCCCATAAATAAGTGAGAACATGTGATGTTTGTCATTCTGTGCCTGGCTTATTTCACTTACCATAATGACCTCCAGTTCCATCCATATTGTTGCAAATGATAAGATTTCATTATTTTATGTGGCTGAGCAGCACTCCCTTGAGTATATGTACCACATTTTCTTTATCCATTCATCTGTTGATGGACACTTAGGTTGCTTCCATATCTTAGCTATTATGAATAGTGCTACAATCTACATGGGAGTGCAGATCTGTCTTCGATAAACTGATTTCCTTTCTTTTGGGTATATACCCAGTGATGGGATTGCTGAATCATATGGCAGCTTTATTTTTGTTTTTTTGAGGACTCTCCATACTTTTCTCCATAGTCGCTGCACTCATGTACATTCCTATCAACAGCATATAAAGGTTCCCTTTTCTCCAAATGCTCGTCAGCATTTATTACTGCCTGACTTTGGAATAAAAGCCATTTAAAACTGGCATGAAATGACATCTCATTGTAGTTTTGATCACATTTCTCTGATGATCAGTGATGTTGAGCACCTTTTAATATTCCTGCTTGCCATTTGTATGTCTTCTTTTGAGAATTGTCTATTCAGATCTTTAGCCTATTTTAAATCGGATTATTAAACTTTTTCCTATAGAGTTGTTTGAGCTCCTTATATATTTTGGTGATTACTCCCTTGTCAGACGGATAGTTTGTAAATATTTTCTCCCATTCTGTGGGTTGTCTCTTCACTTTGTTGTTTGTTACTTTTGCTGTGCAGAAGCTTTTTAACTTGATATGATCTCATTTGTCCATTTTTTGCCGTGGTTGCCTATGATTGTGGTGTATTACTCAAGAAATCGTTGCCCAGACCAATGTTCTGGAGATATTCCCCTACATTTTCTTGTAGGAATTTCATAGTTTGAGGTCTCAGATTTAAGTCTTTAATCTATTTTGATTTGATTATTTGTATATGGGGAGAGATAGGGGTCTAGTTTAATTCTGCCTATGGATATCCAGTTTTCCCAGCACCATTTATTAAAGAGAATGTTCTTTCACCAGTGTATGTTCTTGGCATCTGTGTCAAAAATCGGTTCACTGCAGGATTATAAATTTATTTCTGTGTTGTCTATTCTGTTTCATTGGTCTATGTGTCTGACTTTATGCCAGTACCATGCTGTTTTGCTTACTATAGCTCTGTATAATTGGAAATCAAGTAATGTGATTCCTCTAGTTTTGTTCTTTTTGCTCACATCCAGAATAATGTTTAATAAAATATCTGGGCACCACCAGACACATTAAAATTAATGATCACAGCATACTAAATTTGGAACATAATAATATATATCAGGTCTTTGTCATTATATAAAAAATTTTGGAGGAAACATAAATTACCAACTAAAAGCAAGAAGAAATAGGAAACACAAATCTACCAATGCCTATGAAGAAAATTTTTTTAATTTTTCAAATAATTACTTGAAAAACTAGTCCTAGGATTTACCAGTGATTTATTTCATCTTTAAGAAACTGAAAATTTATTTGCTATTTGTTTTTAGAATATTAAAAATTACAGAAAGTTATATAATGTGTCTTATAAAACCAACATAAATCTGAGGCCAAAATCTGACATAGAGAGCAAAAGAGGACATTCTAGTACCTCTGAGGATAATCAGAATTTTTTTTTTCTCTCTCTCTCTTTCTGTGTGTGTGTGTGTGTGTGTGTGTGTACGCCTAGTTTGAAAAAGTTTTTTCATACAGGAGATTCTTGTATATTTTTATTATCACAATTAATGTGTTCCTGCCTTGTGAACAGTAGTTTAGAAAATATAAAAATATATTCAAAACCTCAAAATACTAATAAATAAGATTTAAAAGTATTTTCAGGCTTCCACTTTTTTCTAGGAGTGACTAATAAGCACTGGCTTTACTGTCCAACCTGAAACAATTGAAAAAAACAGAAAAAAAAAAAATGAAACAATGGCTTTCAAGACACTGGACATCAGGCAATGAAGACCAGTGTTTTAGTTTGGTAGGGCTGCTATGACAAAGTACCAAAAAATTGGTGACTTAAGTAACAAAACTGTGTTATCTCCCATTTCTGGAGACTAGAAATCCAAGATCAAGTTGTCAGCAAGGTTGGTTCCTCTGAGGACTGTGAGAAAGACTGCCCCATGCCTCTCACCTGGCCTCTGGTGCTTTGCTGGGAATCTTTAGTGCTCACTGATTTCTAGGAGCATCACTCTGATCTCAGCCTTCATCTTCATGTGATGTTCTCTGTATGTGCGTCTGTCTCCAAATGTCTCTCTCTTTTTTTTTATAAGAACATCCATCATATTGGATTAGAGGCCCAAGCTACTCTAGTATGACCTTGTTTTAACTGAACTAATTAGTACTGCAACAATCCTATTTCTAAATAAGGTCACATTGTGAGCTATGGGGGTTGGAACTGCAACAGAAGATTTTAGGGGACACAGTTCAACCCATAATTGATAGTGATCCCTGAGGACTGAGACATTAACTAAAGAAGTCCTGTGATGGCTCCAAGCTACTTCCTGAAGAGAATTTCCTTCCCACAGAGCAGAAAGAGAAAACCTAAGTAGAGGTCAGTGGTCCCCCTGACTTGAGACGAAGCTGGAAGTCTGAGTAGGCCAAGGTGGCTAGAGCTGTCAGGGCAGAGTCTTAGAAAGGTGACAGTGGCAGAAAGAGGAAACTCCAGAGCCTTCTCTGAGTTTTCAGTGGAGCATCTACCAAGGTATGGGTGTGAGGAAAGTACCCCAGGCCACAGAAAGAACCATTCTGAATGACTGAAGGAAACAATTCTTGAAGCTCTCACAGGGTCAGGAATTGTTCCTCTTCCCATCAGCCAGAGGAGAAAGCCTTCATACATGGAGCACTGGTTCAAGTACCTAGGAGTGTTTTTCCTCAGTGACTGGGAAAGATTAGCCTTAAAGTAAACACTGCTCTGACCCCACCTAACAATGCTTTAAAACAGAACCTAAATAGCGCAAACATTTTCTAACTAACTTCTCTGCATCTCAGAACAAAGCTCAAGAATATTTGTAGAAATTCAGAAATGTATAGCACCCAACGAGTCAAAATTGACCAGATCTAGCATCCAATAAAAAAAAAAAAATTACCATGCATGTAAAAAAGCAGGAGAATCTGACCCACAATTAGGAGAAAAATCAATTGATACCAACCCAGAATGACACCGACAATAAAATTAGTAGACAAAGACATTAAACTAATTATTATAACTAAATTCCACACATTCCAAAAATAACAGGAAGATTTCACAAGTTATATAGACATGTGAAAAACCTAAGGAGAAATCAGGGGGGCAGAGCAAGATGGCCGAATAGGAACAGCTCCAGTCTCCAGCTCCCAGCGCGAGCAACACAGAAGACAGGTGATTTCTGCATTATCAACTGAGGTACTGGGTTCATCTCACTGGGGAGTGCCGGACAATTGGTGCTGGTTAGCTGTTGCAGCCCGACCAGCGAGAGCTGAAGCAGGGCGAGGCATCAACTCACCTGGGAAGCGCAAGGGGGAAGGGAATCCCTTTTCCTAGCCAGGGGAACTGAGACATACAACACCTGGAAAATCGGGTAACTCCCACCCCAATACTGTGCTTTAAGCAAACAGGCACACCAGGAGATTATATCCCACACCTGGCCGGGAGGGTCCCACGCCCACAGAGCCTTCCTCATTGCTAGCACAGCAGTCTGCGATCTAACCACAAGGCAGCAGCGAGGCTGGGGGAGGGGTGCCCACCATTGCTGAGGCTTAAGTAGGTAAACAAAGCCCTGGGAAGATCGAACTGGGTGGAGCTCACAGCAGTTCAAGGAGGCCTGCCAGTCTCTGTAGACTCCACCTCTGGGGACAGGGCACAGCTAAACAACAACAAAAGCAACAAAAAGCAGCAGAAACCTCTGCAGACGCAAGCGACTCTGTCTGACAGCTTTGAAGAGAGCAGTGGATCTCTCAACAGGGAGGTTGAGATCTGAGAAGGGACAGACTGCCTGCTTAAGTGGGTCCCTGACCCCTGAGTAGCCTAACTGGGAGACATCCTCCACTAGGGGCAGACCGACACCCCACACCTCACCCGGTGGAGTACACCCCTGAGAGGAAGCTTCCAAAGCAAGAATCAGACAGCTACACTCGCTGTTCAGCAGTATTCTATCTATTGCAGCCTCTGCTGCTGACACCCAGGCAAACAGGGTCTGGAGTGGACCTCAGGCAATCTCCAACAGACCTACAGCCAAAGGTCCTGACTGTTAGAAGGAAAACTAACAAACAGGAAGGACACCCACACCAAAACCCCATCAGTACGTCACCATCATCAAAGACCAGAGGCAGATAAAACCACAAAGATGGGGAAAAAGCAGGGCAGAAAAGCTGGAAATTCAAAAAATAAGAGCGCATCTCCCCCTCCAAAGGAATGCAGTTCATCGCCAGCAACGGATCAAAGCTGGATGGAGAATGACTTTGACGAGATGAGAGAAAAAGGCTTCAGTCCATCAAACTTCTCAGAGCTAAAGGAGGAATTACGTACCCAGTGCAAAGAAACTAAAAATCTTGAAAAAAGAGTGGAAGAATTGATAACCAGAATAATTAATGCAGAGAAGGCCATAAACGAATGGACAGAGATGAAAACCATGATACGAGAAATACATGACAAATGCACAAGCTTCAGTAACCGACTCGATCAACTGGAAGAAAGAGTATCAGTGACTGAGGATCAAATGAATGAAATGAAGCGAGAAGAGAAATCTAAAGAAAAAAGAAAGAAAAGAAATGAACAAAGCCTGCAAAAAGTATGGGATTATGTAAAAAGACCAAATCTACGTCTGATTGGGGTGCCTGAAAGTGAGGGGGAAAATGGAACCAAGTTGGAAAACACTCTTCAGGATATCATCCAGGAGAACTTCCCCAACCTAGTAGGGCAGGCCAACATTCAAATCCAGGAAATACAGAGAACGCCACAAAGATACTCCTCGAGAAGAGCAACTCCAAGACACATAATCGCCAGATTCACCAAAGTTGAAATGAAGGAAAAAATCTTAAGGGCAGCCAGAGAGAAAGGTCGGGTTACCCACAAAGGGAAGCCCATCAGACTAACAGCAGATCTCTCGGCAGAAACTCTCCAAGCCAGAAGAGAGTGGGGGCCAATATTCAGCATTCTTAAAGAAAAGAATTTTCAACCCAGAATTTCATATCCAGCCAAACTAAGTTTCATAAGTGAAGGAGAAATAAAATCCTTTACAGATAAGCAACTGCTTAGAGATTTTGTCACCACCAGGCCTGCCTTACAAGAGACCCGGAAGGAAGCACTCAACATGGAAAGGAACAACCAGTACCAGCCATTGCAAAAACATGCCAAAATGTAAAGACCATCGAGGCTAGGAAGAAATTGCACCAACTAACGATCAAAATAACCAGTTAATATCATAATGGCAGGATCAAGTTCATACATAACAATATTAACCTTAAATGTAAATGGACTAAATGGTCCAATTAAAAGATACAGACTGGCAAACTGGATAAAGAGTCAAGACCCATCAGTTTGCTGTATTCAGGAGACCCATCTCACATGCAGAGACATACATAGGCTCAAAATAAAGGGATGGAGGAAGATCTACCAAGCAAATGGAGAACAAAAAAAAAGCAGGGGTTGCAATCCTAGTCTCTGATAAAACACACTTTAAACCATCAAAGATCAAAAGAGACAAAGAATATACCATTACCTAATGGTAAAGGGATCAATTCAACAGGAAGAACTAACTATCCTAAATATATATGCACACAATACAGGAGCACCCAGATTCATAAAGCAAGTCATTAGAGACTTACAAAGAGACTTAGACTCCCATACAATAATAATGGGAGACTTCAACACCCCACTGTCAACATTAGACAGATCAACAAGACAGAAAGTAAACAAGGATATCCGGGAGTTGAACTCATCTCTGCAACAAACAGACCTAATACACATCTAAAGAACTCTCCACCCCAAATCAACAGAATATACATTCTTCTCAGCACCACATCACACTTATTCCAAAATTGACCACATAATTGGAAGTAAAGCACTCCTCAGCAAATGTGCAAGAACAGAAATTATAACAAACTGTCTCTCAGACCACAGTGCAATCAAACTAGAACTCAGGACTAAGAAACTCACTCAAAACCGCTCTACTACATGGAAACTGAATAACCTGCTCCTGAATGACTACTGGGTACACAACGAAATGAAGGCAGAAATAAAGATGTTCTTTGAAACCAATGAGAACAAAGATACAACATACCAGAATCTCTGGGACACATTTAAAGCAGTGTGTAGAGGGAAATTTATAGCACTGAATGCCCACAAGAGAAAGCTGGAAAGATCTAAAATTGACACTCTAACATCACAATTAAAAGAACTAGAGAAGCAAGAGCAATCACATTCAAAAGCTAGCAGAAGGCAAGAAATAACTAAGATCAGAGCAGAACTGAAGGAGATAGAGACACAAAAAACCCTCCAAAAAATCAATGAATCCAGGAGTTGGTTTTTTGAAAAGATCAACAAAATTGATAGACCACTAGCAAGACTAATAAAGAAGAAAAGAGAGAAGAATCAAATAGGCGCAATAAAAAATGATAAAGGGGATATCACCACCAACACCACAGAAATACAAACTACCATCAGAGAATACTATAAACACTTCTACATAAATAAACTAGAAAATCTAGAAGAAATGGATAATTTCCTGGACACTTACACTCTCCCAAGACTAAACCAGGAAGAAGCTGAATCCCTGAATAGACAAATAGTAGGCTCTGAAATTGAGGCAATAATTAATAGCCTACCAACCAAAAAAAGTCCAGGACCGGATGGATTCGCAGCTGAATTCTACCAGAGGTATAAGGAGGAGCTGGTACCATTCCTTCTGAAACTGTTCCAATCAATAGAAAAAGAGGGAATCCTCCCTAACTCATTTTATGAGGCCAACATCATCTTGATACCAAAGCCTGGCAGAGACACAACAAAAAAAGAGAATTTTAGACCAATATCCCTGATGAACATCGATGCAAAAATCCTCAATAAAATACTGGCAAACCAGATCCAGCAGCACATCAAAAAGCTTATTCACCATGATCAAGTGGGCTTCATCCCTGGGATGCAAGGCTGGTTCAACATATGCAAATCAATAAACGTAATCCAGCACAGAAACAGAACCAAAGACAAAAACCACATGATTATCTCAATAGATACAGAAAAGGCCTTGGCCAAAATTCAACAGCCCTTCATGCTAAAAACTCTCAATAAATTCGGTATTGATGGAACGTATCTCAAAATCATAAGAGCTATTTATGACAAACCCACAGCCAATATCATATTGAATGGGCAAAAACTGGAAGCATTCCCTTTGAAAACTGGCACAAGACAGGGATGCCCTCTCTCACCACTAGGGCAATCAGGCAAGAGAAAGAAATCAAGGGTATTCAGTTAGGAAAAGAAGAAGTCAAATTGTCCCTCTTTGCAGATGACATGATTGTATATTTAGAAAACCCCATTGTCTCAGCCCAAAATCTCCTTAAGCTGATACGAAACTTCAGCAAAGTCTCAGGATACAAAATTAATGTGCAAAAATCACAAGCATTCTTATACACCAGTAACAGACAAACAGAGAGCCATTTCATGAATGAACTTCCATTCACAATTGCTTCAAAGAGAATAAAATACCTAGGAATCCAACTTACAAGGGATGTAAAGGACCTCTTCAAGGAGAACTACAAGCCACTGCTCAGTGAAATAAAAGAGGACATAAACAAATGGAAGAACATACCATGCTCATGGATAGGAAGAATCAATATCGTGAAAATGGCCATACTGCCCAAGGTAATTTATAGATTCAATGCCATCCCCATCAAGCTACAATGAGTTTCTTCACAGAATTGGAAAAAACTGCTTTAAAGTTCATATGGAACCACAAAAGAGCCCACATCTCCAAGACAATCCTAAGTCAAAAGAACAAAGCTGGAGGCATCATGCTACCTGACTTCAAACTATACTACAAGGCTATAGTAACCAAAACAGCATGGTACTGGTCAAAACAGAGATATAGACCAATGAATAGAACAGAGTCCTCAGAAATTATACCACACATCTACAGCCATCTGATCTTTGATAAACCTGAGAAAAACAAGAAATGGGGAAAGGATTCCCTATTTAATAAATGGTGCTGGGAAAATTGGCTAGCCATAAGTAGAAAGCTGAAACTGGATCCTTTCCTTACTCCTTATACAAAAATTAATTCAAGATGGATTAGAGACTTAAATGTTAGACCTAATACCAGAAAAACCCTAGAAGAAAACCTAGGTAATACCATTCAGGACATAGGCATGGGCAAGGACTTCATGTCTAAAACACCAAAAGCAACGGCAACAAAAGCCAAAATTGACAAATGGGATTTCATTAAACTAAAGAGCTTCTGCACAGCAAAAGAAACTACCATCAGAGTGAACAGGCAACCTACAGAATGGGAGAAAATTTTTGCAATCTCCTCATCTGACAAAGGGCTAATATCCAGAACCTACAAAGAACTCAAACAAATTTACAAGAAAAAAACAAACAACCCCATCAAAAAGTGGGCAAAGGATATGAACAGACATTTCTCAAAAGAGGACATTCATACAGCCAACAGACACATGAAAAAATGCTCATCATCACTGGCCATCAGAGAAATGCAAACCACAATGAGATACCATTTCACACCAGCTAGAATGGCAATCATTAAAAAATCAGGAAACAACAGGTGCTGGAGAGGATGTGGAGAAATAGGAACACTTTTACACTGTTGGTGGGACTGTAAACTAGTTCAACCATTATGGAAAACAGTATGGCGATTCCTCAAGGATCTAGAACTAGAAGTACCATATGACCCAGCCATCCCATTACTAGGGATATACCCAAGGGTTATAAATCATGCTGCTATAAAGACACAGGCACACATATGTTTATTGCGGCACTATTCACAATAGCAAAGACTTGGAATCAACCCAAATGTCCATCAGTGACAGACTGGATTAAGAAAATGTGGCACATATACACCATGGAATACTATGCAGCCATAAAAAAGGATGAGTTTGTGTCCTTTGTAGGGACATGGATGCAGCTGGAAACCATCATTCTCAGCAAACTATCGCAAGAACAGAAAACCAAACACTGCATGTTCTCACTCATAGGTGGGAACTGAACAATGAGATCACTTGGACTTGGGAATGGGAACATCACACACCAGGGCCTATCACGGGGAGGGGGGAGGGGGGAAGGATTGCAATGGGAGTTATACCTGATGTAAGTGACGAGTTGATGGGTGCTGACGAGTTGATGGGTGCAGCACACCAACATGGCACAAGTATACATATGTAACAAACCTGCACGTTATGCACATGTAATCTAGAACTTAAAGTATAATAAAAAAAAAAAAAGAGGAAAAAAAAAAGAAAAACCTAAGGATCTAAATTGAACTTCTACAGTGAAAAACCATAATGACTAATTATTAAAAGTAACATTTATGGGATTAATGTCAGATTAGACTTTGCATAAAAAAGATAAGCAGATATAAATCATAGAAACTATAAAAAATGAAGCATGGAGAGTAACAAACTAAAAATATATTTGAAGAAATAATGGCCCAAACTTTTCAACTTTGACAAAAACTATTAATATTCTAAAAGAAAACATAGGAGACTTATTAATTAGGACACCAAAAATATAGTCCATACAAGAAAAAAGAAATAGATTGGACTTTCTAAAAATTAAAAACTTACGTTATTTGAAAGGAACTATTAGGAGAATGAAAAGAAACGTCACCGACTGGGAGAAAATATTTGCAAATCACATGTTGGATAAAGGAATTGTATCAAGAATATATAAATACCAAACTGGGAAAAAGGTCCTTACAAACCACAAATCTGATAAACAGTTAATATCTAATATTTATAAAGAACTCTTACAACTTCAATAACAGAAAAACAAATAACTTGATTTAAAAATGAGCAAAGGACCTGACTAGACATTTCTCCAAAGAAGACATAAAAATGGCCAGCAAGTAAATGAAAAAGTGCTCAACATTACTAATAATAAAGGAAATGCAAATTAAAACCACTGTGAGATATCACCCCACATCCTTAAGGATAGCTATTATCAAAAGGTCAAAAGATAAATGTTGGTGAGGGTGTGGAGAAAAAGGAACCCTAGTGCACTGAAAGGAGGAATGTAGCTTGGTACAGCCATTACGAGAAACAGTATGGAGGTTCCTAAAGAAATGTAAAATAGAACGATCCTATGACCCAGAATTCCCTCTCTGGGTATACCCAAAGGAGATGAAATCACTACTTCATATAAACACCTGCACTCCCATGTTCATTGCAGCATTAGTCACAATAGCCAAGATATGGAAACAGTCTAAATGGCCATCAGTGGATGAATGGATAAAGACAATGTGAGGCATATTTACCACAACATGAACGGACCTGGGGGATGTTAAGCTAAGTGAAGGAAGCCAAACACAGAAAGGAAAATATTGCATGATCTCACTTGTATGTGGAATTAAATGAAAACAGAGAGCTCAAATACACAGAGGTAGAGGATGAAACAGTGGCTACCATGGTGGGCAGAGGAGAGAGGAAATGAGGAGATTATAGGTCAAAGGATACAAAATAGCAGATGCACAGGATAAAGAAGTCTTGAGATCTAACGTATAACATAAAGACTAAAGTTAACAAAATTATATTGTATTAAAGATTTTTTTAAGCAAGTAGATTTTAGCAGCTCTTGTCACAAAAAAGTATGTGAGATGGTAGATATGTTGATAGCAAATCTATACATAGACACCATTAGCGTTCCTAGTACAAATAAAAACAAAACTATATGATGATCTCAGTATATGTTAAAAAGCATGAAGCATTTAATAAAGGTCAAAAACTATTTATTAATTTTAAAAAGCTCTTAAAATTAGTAAAAAGAAAAAAAGAAACATTAACATCAGAAAGACTATCAGACAACATATTCCCTGCTGGTGAAACACTAACCATCTTTCATTAAAATAAATAGGACAAAGATGCCATCATTTAGCACTGGAGCTAAAAGGCATCCCTCTTGGAAAGATAGAAAAATAGACTCTGCTGTTTGGAATACCCTGAGTTATGAATAAAATGGTCTTCAGAAGCTTTTCAGAATGCCTTCCTGAACTATTCCATTTTATTCTTCATGCTATCAACTAAGCATAATGCTTCCTTTGACTATGAATTGTGAGTCATTTTCCATTCATGCTCTAAATCTGTGAAACTAATAATGATTTTCTATACGTCAGTAAGTACACATTGATTTGCTTCCCTTCCCCAGATGGGGAGGTTGGATTGAGTTGGTCCATGTAACAGGAATCCCATGTCCCTGGGACAGAGGCAGAAGTGCCTCTCTGTCTCCTGAAGCTGTGGTTGTTTAGATTAAGGGAGGAGAGAAGGAAGTATCAGGCTGAATCCTGGCTAAGGATGGAAGCCTGGGAAACATGACCGAGTGTTCTTTACATCTGGGAAGTCCTGGAGTTGTTCTCTCAACCAGGAAGAGCCAGGTGAAAGAGATGAGAGGGATAAAAAGCAACGCTTTTACAACAGAAATCTTTTTTTAAACAATCAAATGTCATGACTGCCTGCACATTCTAATGCAGTCATCTAATTCCAAAACAGCCCTAAGCATATGTCAAATCAGTCTACTAGTTTCCCACCTGTCTTCATTAGGTTTTTCTGATTTGTCTTTGAATTTGCTGGAAACTCAATATGGGAAAGAAATTGTGTAGGGCATCTTTTCATTTTTTATTCCCCGGCTCACACCCTCAACCTAATTGTGCTTGGGCTGTCACTGCAGCCACCACCTATACTCAGGTGAGGCTTGACAGTCCCTTGTCTCAGCTGCACAGAGCATCTCCTTTTTCCCACCTTGGGGTTCCTCTGCCTGTCTCCTGTAGACTTGCTGTGATGGTTAATGCTGAGTATCAACTTGATTGGACTGAAGGATACAAAGGATTGATCCTGGGTGTGTCTATGAGGGTGTTGCTAAAGGAGAGTAACATTTGAGTCAGTGGGCTGGGAAAGGCAGACCCTCCCTTAACCTGGGTGGGCACAATCTAATCAGCTGCCAGTCCAGCTAGAATATAAGCAGGCAGAAAGTGTGAAAGGAAAGACTGGCCTAGCCTCCCAGCCTACATCTTTCTCCCACGCTGGATGCTTCCTGCCCTCGAACATCAGACTCCAAGTTTGTCAGTTTGAGAACTCGGACTGGCTCTTCTTGCTCTTCAGCCTGCAGATGGCCTATTGTGGGACCTTGTGATTGTGTGAGTTAATACTTAATAAACTCCCATATATATATATACACACACACACATATATACACACACTCCCATATATACATATATATGTATATACACACATATACATACATACACACCTATATTATATCTATATATATGTATTCCATTGGTTCTGTACCTCTAGAGAACCCGGACTAATACACTTGCCCAGACATTCTCATGCAGGTGCGAAACAGAAGCGCAAAGACATACTTAACATACTTGGATAGGTGACCATTGACCAATGTAGGACAGTAAGTGATTGATAAATTTTCCTCTCTTGAGAATTCCTTGTCTCAGGCAGGCAGTTCTGTGGCTTTGTCTACATGGTTCCTTAGAGTTTACAGGCAGGGCTGTGTTCAACATTTGTGTCTTGGAGTGGTTTTCCTTCTTTCTCTATTTCAACCTTCCCTTCCCTCACTTCTATTCCCTGGGATCTCTTCCCAAAATAAACTACCTGTACACAAGTTCTCTTCTCAGGTTCTGATTTTAGGGAAATTAAGAGAGCAACTAAGTATTTTAGTAGCTATTTGGTTCTTTTCATATGCCTTTGTGACAAACCAGTAGGTTATACAGGTATAACCTACTGATTTGTCGATGGCTCAGTGCAGTGGCCCACTCCTGTAATCCTAGCATATTTCAAGATGGCTATTCAGAGGGCTGGAAATACAAGAATGGCTGAAAAGCGTTCACAGACAGCAACAAACAGGAGTTGTGGGTGTTTCCAACAATAAAACAAACTTGTGTTACTTGAAGTCACTAAATTTGTGGTAATCTGTTTCAGCAGCAATAGGAGACTAATACACCAGCCTGGCCCCAGGCCCCAGATGATAACACATAGCTTTTGGCTAGTAGAATTCTGGTGATATTTTATGTTTTTAACAGTTTTGAAAAGCATGTTTTTTATGTGAAGCATCTTTTTCACCCTGTTTCCTCCACATCTCAAATGTCCTTGTCCAATTAAATACAAGCTGTCATAATAAAGAAAAACAGTTTGAAATCTTTAAGATTCCCAGACAGTCAAAAGGGAGACTCATAATTATATATAAGTGAATGCAGAATTTATTCTAATGGAAAGATTTGGAGATTTTATACACACATGCACATACATATCTATGTATACACATACAAAGCAATATATATTCCAGTACATGTAATACATATTAGAGATTATGAACATATATGCATGCTTTAATTTGTATGTGTATATGTATATATATGTATATTTGTATACATCTATTTGTATATCTGTATATATATCTATATATCTTCAACTAAAAGGAAAATCATCCAAGCCAAAGATAATCATCAACTTCCACATAGTGCCATGCTACCAATAACTTTTTTTCAAATAATGTTTCTAGAAGGCATTTGTCAGAACCTATTAAATATGAAAATGTGTACCTCTTCTGACCTAACAATTTACTGTTCAGGAATTTAATCTAAAGAAATACTTTAAAAAATGTGGAAAGATATATGTATCTAATATTCATTGCAGTATGTTGTTTTCTAAAAAATAAAATGAAACATATCTGTCATTATTTAAATAGGTTTTAGTTTATTCATTAAATGCAAAGAGTGAGATTAGGATGTATGGGCATCAAAGCATGTCCATGAAATATTGGATGAAAGAAAGAAGTTTTAGATTAAAATATAGCAGATAAGCCATAAAAATACATGCATTTTGATGTAAGGGTTTTCTTAAGAGCATAATTACTTCAAATATATATATATATATTTAAAACATAAAGAGATAGTGCTATCATCAAGATCAGAAGACAAAAAAATTTAAGTCAGTGGATTTTAATTTCCATTTCTAGAGTTAAAGTCAAAAACATACTGTACTCGATTTCTCTCTATATGTTTTTTTCTCTCTCTCTTTTCTAAAGGAGAGAAAATATCGATCTTTATTGCATTGTGGAGTTTGGGAAACAGTTAAGTCTCTGAGTAATTCTGAACATTTTAATCTGTTGATCTCACCAAAGCTCATCAATTAATGCTTTTTATTTATAAATAACTTCTGTTCTTTATTTTTGAGCTCAAAATTTAAGAATAAAATGAAACTTTTCTGAGGAGGTTGGGATGCAAAGTGTTAAGGACTTTTACTAAATAAAAGGTTATTTGTTTCTTTTTTCATTTTAAATGAGTTTCCATTTATAGGTGAATTACTTCCTTATGCAAGCCAGCTTTTAAAAATAACTATTTAAGTGAAAATAGATAAATAACATTTTTGAATTTTTTTCCAGAAAAAAAGAGTAAACATGAATGGAGTTATACTGTGTGTCAGCCTTTGTCCTGACAACTTAAAAATGGTATAACATTTAATGTTCATGAATGCCTATTGGACTGGAATCACTTCTTAGATTTTTCCAAGGAGACACAGGGTCCATGAAGCACAGGGTCACCTTGCCACACATTCATTTTTTAATTTTAATTTTAATTTATTTCTTTATTTATTTTGAGGCAGAATCTCGCTCTGTTGCCCAGGCTGGAGTGCAGTGGTGTGATCTCGGCTCACTGAACCCTCCACCTCCCAGGTTCAAGCAATTCTCCTCCTCAGCCTCCTGAGTAACTGGGACTACAGGCACCTGGCACCACACTCGGGTAAACATTCAGACATAGAACTCATTACTCTTCTCTGTAACATGGAATATAAAAATTATTCTATGGTTTTATGTAGGTTATTAGTGGAATTATTTTTAAGCCTACATCGTCTAAACCTGATCAGTTATCTTGGGCAAGTCCTACTGGAAATGTACTAACACAGAAAGTGCAGCCATTTAGAACATATAAAATGATAACTTGTGAAACTGTATTGCTCTAAAAAAGAAGAGGATAATTTAAAATATATACCTTGAACATTTTTCTCTCGAAGACTATTATTAGACATTTAATCTTAGATGCTAGGAGATTAGAGCTTTCTATATCTTTTTGCCAAATCTGTATCTGTCAAAATCTGAATTTAGGCATATACCATTAACATAAATTGATATTTTTGGACAAAGCTCACATTATAACAGATCTTTCTAATACTAAGTAAGCCTCCAGATATTTTGCTGTTTAGTTTGGATCTTACATTTGTTCTGTAGTTGGATAAATGCATACCTGAAATTTAGCAAGGAGTATGTAAACACTTGATAATATTATTAGTGTGATATGAATAATAGCATTGCTTTTTCTATAAGAACTAAATGCCCACATTTATCAGAGTTACTGCCTAATATTAGAGCTAGAATCACCTAAAGAGATTAAACAACAGGAGAAAAAACCCTGCTCTCAAGGATTTCACAGTAGAGAGGGAGAAAACCTTTTCCATTAAAACAGCACCCTACTCACTTTGGGAGGCCGAGGCGGGCGGATAATGAAGTCAGGAGATCGAGACCATCCTGGCTAACATGGTGAAACCCCGTCTCTACTAAAAATACAAAAAATTAGCCAGGCGTGGTGGCGGGCGCCTGTAGTCCCAGCTACTCGGGAGGCTGAGGCAGGAGAATGGTGTGAACGCGGGAGGCGGAGCTTGCAGTGAGCTGAGATCAGGCCACTGCACTCCAGCCTGGGCCGCAGAGTGAGACTCCATCTAAAACAACAACAACAACAACAACAACAACAAACAAACAAAAACAAAAACAAGGAAAAAAAAAAACAGCACCCTACTTCAGTGCCTAGTATACGCTAGGTATTATCAGGGTTACCTTCAAATTTGCTCATTTGGTCTTCATAATAACCTGCCTTTGGAGGAGGATTTTCCTCCCCCAAGAATGTGCTTGCTTTTTGGTCCTTTGGAAACTCCTATTCATCCTTCAGAATTTGTTGAGATTGCTTCTTTATTAATTCTGGCCAGGTACTGTGGCTCACTCCTGTAATCTCAGCTACTGGGGAGGCTGAGATGGGAGGATCACTTGAACCCAGGCATTTGAGACCACTCTGGGCCACATAGCAAGACCCTGTCTCTAAAAAAGTAAAATAAAATAAATGAATTCTACCTTGGCCTGCCTCCTCTCAGCCGTCCCCTATAGGATTAATCTTCCCATCTCTTAATCATTTCTGCACATATTTCTATAACAGAAATCACCTTGAACTGAAATTTCATGGTTATCTCTCTGTGACACAACAGTGAGATCCTTTGAGGAAGAGGATTTTGTCCTGTTTCGTTCATTCAAGCCAACACCAACACTGCTCTACTGGATGACCCATTCAGATCTTCAATGGAGAACGTCTCCTCCTCACTGCCAGTACCTGAGTTCAACGCTTGATAGTTCAATTTCATTCTAGGAAGCTTCTCTGGTGAGGCAGATTTGCCGGTGTATCTTTGTCAATCTTCATGGCAATCTTCTGAAGTCATCCCTTTGCTTTCCTGCATCCTCCACTAGACAATTGGGTGAGAAATGACTCTTACTTGATTTTCTCTCTATCTAAATAGTAACTGAAGCCTGTAGACAGTCTGTAAGTGTTTATCAAAATAAATTCCCCTTATCCTACTCCATTTTTAAAAATCAACTTTATTTAGGCATAATCGACATACACTAAAATCCACACATTTCACACGCACGGGTTGATGACTCAATAAATATATACTTCTGTACATTCATCACTCAAATCAAAATATAAAATACTTCCATTTCCCCAGAAAATTCCCTCATGCCCTTTTGTAGTTAATCTCCCTATTCATCTCCCACTCCAGAAATGAGAATCTCCTCTTTGTTACAGTAGTATAGTTTCCATACATCTTCTGAAATCTAGGTGGTGTTTCCCAAACCTCAATTCTTGACTTCTGTGCACTCACAGGCACAATACCACGTGGAAGCCGCCAAGGCTTGGGGCTTGCACCCTCTGAAACCATGGGCCAAGCTGTACCTTGGTCCCTTTTAGCAATGGCTGGTGTAGCTGGGACACATGTCACCAAGTCCCTAGGCTGCATACTACATGGGGACCCTGGGCCTGGTCCATGAAACCATTTTTTCCTCCTAGGCTTCTGGTCCGTGATGGGAGGGGCTGCAATGAAGACTTATGACATGCCCTGGAGACATTTTCTCCATTGTCTTGGTGATTAACATCCTTGTTACTTATGCAAATTTCTGCAGCCAACTTGAATGTCTCCTAAAAAAATTGGTCTTTTTCTTTTTTCCTCCATTGTCAGGCTGCAGATTTTCCAAACTTTTGTGCTCTGTTTTAAAATGGAATGCTTTTAACAGCACCCAAGTTACCTCTTGAATGCTTTGCTGCTTAGAAATTTCTTCTGCCATATACCCTAAATCATCTCACTCAAGTTCAAAGTTCCACAAATCTCTAGGGCAGGGGCAAAATGCCAAGAGTCTCTTTGTAAAACATAACGAGAGTCACCTTTCCTCCAATTTCCAACAAGTTCCTTATCTCCATCTGAGACCACCTCAGCCTGGACCTTATCGTTAATATCACTATCAGCATTTCTGTCAAAGCCATTCAATAAATCTCTAGGAGGTTCCAAGCTTTCCCACATTTTCCTGTTTTCTTATGAGCCCTCCAAACTGTTCCAACCTCTGCCTGTTACCCAGTTCCAAAGTTGCTTCCACATTTTCAGATATCTTTTCAGCAACACCCCACTCTACTGTTACCAATTTACTGTATTAGTCCATTTTCACACTGCTGATAAAGACATACATGAGACTGGGAAGAAAAAGAGGTTTAACTGGACTTACAATTCCACAGGGCTGGGGAGGCCTCAGAGTCATGGTGGAAGATGAAAGGCACTTCTTACATGATGGTGGCAAGGGAAAATGAGGAAGATGCAAAAGCAGAAACCCCTGATAAACCCATCAGATCTTGTAGGACTTATTCACTACTGTGAGAACAGCATGGAGAAACTGCCCCCATGATTCAATTATCTCCCACTGGGTCCCTCCCACAACCCATGGGAATTATGGGAGTACAATTCAAGATGAGATTTGGATGGAGACATAGAGCCAAACCATATCACTTGCTAAAAGTTTGGTATTATTAGGCTTTCTAATTTTAACCATTCTAGTGGGAGTACACTGGTATCTCTTTGTGGTTTTAATTTAGTTTTCCCTAATATCTAATGATGTTGAGCATCTTTTTACGTATTATTGGCCATTCATGTATATTCTTTTGTCTATTTTAAAATTGGGTTGTCTTCTTATTATTGAGTTGTAATAGTTCTTTATTTAAATATGTAAATAGTTATTTATTTATTCATCATATATGTGTCTTTTATCATATATATGTGTTCCAATATTTTCTCTTTTATTTCATATATGTGTTTTATCATATACATTCCAATGTTTTCTCCCAATCAATAGCTGGCTTTTTATTTTTTGACAATGTCTTTGAAGACCAGAAAGTTTTTATTTCAACGAAGCTCAATTTATCACTTTTTCCTTATGATTAGTATTGTTTATGTCTTATCCAAAAAAAAAAAAAAACTCTGCATATATCAAGATTATAAGAATTTTTTTGTTTTCCTCTAGAAATGTTAGAGTTTTAGCTTTAATATTCAGGTTTATTATTACATTTTAAATTAATTGTTTTGCATGGTGTTAGATAAGCATTATGTTTTATTTTCCTTCTTTTTTTTTTTTTTTTGAGATGGAGTCTCACTTTGTAGCACAGGCTGGAGTGCAGTGGCACAATCTCAGCTCATTGCAAGCTCTGCCTCCCAGGTTCATGCCATTCTCCTGCCTCTCAGGTTCACACCATTCTCCTGTCCCAGCCTCCCAAGTAGCTGGGACTACAGGCACCCGCCACCACACCTGGCTAACTTTTTTTTTTTATTTTTTGTAGAGATGGGGTTTCACTGTGCTAGCCAGGATGGGCTTGATCTCCTGCCCTTGTGATCCGCCTGCCTCAGCCTCCATTTCAGGCATGAGCCACTGCACCCGGCCTTGTTATTCTTCTTATGCAAATATCCAGTTGCTTCAATATCATTTATTGAAAGAACTATCCTTTCCTGATTAAATTGCATTGTTGCCCATGCAAATTATCAATTGGCCATTATGTGTGAGTCTACTTTAGGACTTTCTATTCCATTGATCTATGTGCTTATATTTAACATTACCACACTGTGTTGATTAATGTAGTTTTTTACTATGCATTGAAACCACCAACTTTGTTTTCTTTTTCAAAATTATTTTCTCTGTTCTCGGTCCTTCAATTTCCAAGTAAATTTTTGAGTTATTATGTCAATTTTTACAAAAGTCTTCTCGAATTTGACCAGAATTAAGTTAAATTTGTAGATCAACCTAAGGAGAATAAACATCTGAACAATATCAAGTCTTCAATCCATGAACAAGGTAGGCCTCTCTCCATTTACTTATATCTTCTTTAGTTTCTATCCGTAGTGTTTTATGGTTTTCAGTTTTGTCTGAATCTATCATGATATATCATTTTCCTCCCTTTTTCTCTTAATATGATGAATATATTGACTGAATTTCTTTTGCTAGCCTCATCTTGCTTTCTTGGTATAAAGCTTACTAAGTTATGATGAATTATGATTTTTACATATTATGGGATTTAATTTGCTAAAATTTTGTTAAGGATTTTTGCTTCAAGACTCATAAGGGACTTTAATCTGTAATTTCATTTCTTGTGGTATTTATGTCTGGTTTTGATATCAGAACCTTGTAAAATGAGTTCCGAAACTTTCTGTCCTTGTCTTGTTTCTGAAAATGTTTGTATAGGATTGCTACCAACTCTTCCATAATGTCTTGAGTTATGATTGAGTTAGCAAATGAAACCATCTGTGCCTTTAGGTTTCGTCATTATGATAGGAGTTACTACAAATTCAGTTTCTTAATAGGTTTCTATTTTCTCTTGTAAGTTTTGATTATTTATAAATTTTTAAACATTTTTACATTTTATCTAAGTTGTCAAATTTATTTACATAAAGTTCACAATGTTACCTTATTAAGATTGGTGAGATTAGTCGTGTCCTCTCTTTTATCGCTGATATTGGTATGTCATATTTTTATCTCTCATTTTCTTGGTTACTATTATTGAATATTTATCAATTTTGTCATTTTTTTCCAAAACACTAACTGTGGCTTTATTTTATGTATTGTTTAACTGTCTTCTATTTTACTGACTTCTGCTTTTATATTTATTAATTGTTTCTTCTACTTATGTTCAGTTTACCATTTACTTTTTGCTTCTTAAAGTTAAATATTAAATCATTAATTTTGACCTTTCTTCCTCAATATAGACAATGATGTCTGAAAAATATCTTCTAAGTCGTGCTTTATTAGCATCCCAGAAACTGAAACACATTGTGTTTTTATTATTATTCAACTCAAAATACTTCTTTATTTCTCTTGCAACTTCTTTAATCCAGTGTGTGTCATTTAATATCCAAATATTTGAGACTTTCTGCCATATTTTACTGATATCTAATTCAATTTCTTTGCAGGCAGTGGACATACTCTGAAATCATTCAATAAAATGTACTGAGATTTATTCCATGGGCCAATGTATGATTTATTATTTCAGGTGTAATTTTGAGTTTTTGGATGTAAGGCCTGTAATGTGCATTAGATACAGTTGACTGAGAAGGCAGTTTAGATATTATATTTTCTTACTGACTTTTTTCTACTTATCCTGAGAGGTTTTTAAAAATCTCTGTACATAAATGTGGAGTTGACTATTCATCTTTTTATTTCTGTCCATTTTACTTCATGAATTTGACTTTGTTATTAGTTGCATATATATTTAGAATTGTTATGCCTTATTGGTGAATGGCTGCTTTTATCATCGTGTACACTTAAAGTCTGCTTCACCTGATAGTAATATAGCTCCTCCACCTTCCTTATGTTTACTCTTCATATGGTGTAGCTTTCCTACCCGTTTATTTTTAACCTACCTCTGCCTTTATATAAAAAATACACCTTTTACATGGCATATTAGGGTTTTGTTTCTTTTTTTTAAATTTTTTATTTTTAATGTTTGTGGGTACATAGTAGGTGTGTATATTTATGGGGTACCTGAGATGTTTTGATACAGGCATGCAATGTGAAATAAGCACATCGTGGACAATGGGGTGTCCATCCACAAATCCTCAAGCATTTATCCTTTGTGTTACAAACAATCCAATTACACTCTTTTAGTCATTTTTAAATGTACGATTAAATTATCATTGACTATAGTCACCCTATTCTGCCATCAAGCAGTATGTCTTATTCATTCTTTCTATTTTTTTTTGTACCCATTAACCATCCCCATCTCACCTTCATCCCCCACCACCCTTCTCAGCCTCTGGTAACCATCCTTCTACTCTCTATTTCTATTAGTTAAATTGTTTTGATTTTTAGATCTCACAAATAAGTGAGAACATGTGATATTCATCTTTCTGTGCCTGGCTTATTTCATTTAATCATCTCCAGTTCCATCCATGTTGTTGCAAATGACAGGATTTCATTCTTCTTTATGGCTGAATAGGACTCCATTGTGTATATGTACCACATTTTCTTTATCCATTCATCTGTTAATGGACATTTACGTTGCTTCCATATCTTAGCTATTGTGAATAGTGCTACAATCTACATTTCCTTTACCCATTCATCTGTTGATGGACCCTTAGATTACTTCCAAATCTTAGCTATTGTAAACAGTGCTGCAACAAACATGGGAGCACAGATATCTCTTCGATATACTGATTTCTATTCTTTTGGGTATATATACCCAGGAGTGGGGTTGCTGGAACATATAGTAGCTTTATTTTTAGTTTTATGAGGAATCTCCAAACTGTTCTCCATAGTGGGTGTACTAATTTACATTGCCATCAAGAGAGTATAAGGGCTCCCTTTTCTCCACATTCTCGCCAGCATTTGTTATTGCCTGTATTTTGGGTATAAGCCATTTTAACTGGGGTGAGATGATGTTTCATTGTAGTTTTGATTTGCATTTTCCTGATGATCAATGATGTTGAGCGCTTTTCATATGCCTGCTTGCCATTTGTATGTCTTCTTTTGAGAAATGTCTACTCGAATGTTTTGCCCATTTATGGATTCAATTATTAGACTTTTTCCTATAGAGTTGTTTGAGCTCCTTATATATCTGGTTATTAATTCCTTGTCAGATGGATAGTTTGCAAATATTTTCTCCAATCCTCTGGGTTGTCTCTTCACTTTGTCGGTTATTTTCTTTGCTGTGCAGAAGCTTTTTAACTCCTTGTGAACCGATTTGTTCATTTGTGCTTTGGTTGCCTGTGGTTGTGAGATATTGCTCAAGAAATTTTTGGCCAGACCAATGTCCTGGAGATTTCCCCCAAAGTTTTCTTGTAGTAGTTTCATAGTCTGAGGTCTTAGATTTAAGTCCTTAATCTAGTTTGATTTGATTTTCTACATATGGCAAGAGACAGGAGTCTACTTTCCTTCTTCTGCATGTGAATATCCAGTTTTCCCAGCATCATTTATTGAAGAGGCTTTATTTTACACCAGTGTGTATTCTTGGCACCTTTTCATTTTTGGGTCCAGTCTGAAAATCTCTGTCATTTGATGGGTATTAGTTTATTTACATTTAATGTAATTACTGATATGGTTGAATACCTCTCTTGCTCCTAACATATCTTCTTTTTGGTTTATCAACATTTTTTAATACTCAATTTTTACTTTCTCTGGTAGTTTCCTAACTATACCTCTTTTATCGTATTTTAATCGGTTTTTCTATGGCTAATGGTATGCATCCTTAACTTACCAGAATTTATTTAGAATTAATATTGTACCTTTTAAAACTTCAACATATAACACAATACTTTTGACTTTAACCTTTCTACTTTCTACTTCCCAATATATACTTTCCACTTCAGAAATACAATGACCTTGCAACAGTATAAATCCAATACTTGTCTCCTAATTTTTTGTGCAAATGCTATTGTAGCTTTTATTTCTATATACACATAAATTTCTGCTTCTAATATTATTTTTGCTTTAAACATCAATTACATTTTAAGTACTTTTTGAAAAGAAAATAAAGCTAGTCTTTTGTATTTACTTGTTTATTTACTATTTCTGGTGTATTTCATTCCTTCCTGCAGATCCACATTTTCTTGGGACATAAATTCCCTTTGGCCTCATGGTTTCCCTTTAGAATTTCTGGTCATGGCATTTGCTGGTGGAAAATTTACTTGGGTTTTATTCTGAAAATGTCTTTATTTTACCATTATTTCTGAAGAAAATTCCCGCTGGATATTGAATTCTCTATTGCCAGTCTTTTCTTTCAGAGCTTTCATATCTCACATCACTGTTTTTTTGGCCTGCATTTTTAAAAAATGTGTAATAAATTTACCTTTTTTTCCCTACAGGTAATGTGGGGTTTTTTTTGCCTCTGTCCACTTTCAAGGTTTTTTTTTTTTTTCATTTTTGTCTTTTAGAAGTTTGACTATTAAGGGCATAACTATAGATCTCTTTACATTTATTCTTAAGTAAGTTGTAATTTCATCAAATTTGGAATATTTTCAGCCAGTATTTCTTCAAATATATATTTTTCTGTCTCATTCACACTCTGTTTCTCAGGGACTCAAATAAATGTATTTTACACCATTGATATTGTTCAATAGACCCCTGAAGTACTGTTCATTTTTCTTTAATCTTTTTAACCTCATTACTTACATTGAATAAATTCTGTTGATTGATTTTCAATGTTCCTTTTTTTTTTTTTTTTTTTTTTTGCTGCCATCTTCAATCTTCTGGTCCCATCTAATAAAATTTATTTGCATTTCAATTACTAGATTTTTTATTTATAGAATCTCCTTTTTTTTTTTTTATAATTTCCATTTTTCTGTGGAAACTCCCTATGTGTTCCCTCATTAAGATCAGATTTTTCTTTAATTTTTGACCATATTTATAAAGGCAGCTTTGTTAGGTTCATTTTTTTGGCCATCTTGGGATTTACATCTATTTTCTTTTTTTTTTTTCTTCACTGTGGAGCACTGCTTCTTTGTATGACTAAGGAGTTACGTATTGAACACTGAATGTTGGCAATTATATATCTTAAAGATTCTGGATTTTGTTAGTTTTCTCCAAAGAATGTGGATTCTTATTTTAACAAGGAATTCATTTGTTTTTGACTCCTGTAGGTTTTGGTGTAATTGTAAGCCTCGGATGGTCCTGCCTGGTTGCAGGTACAAGCCCAGCCCTTATTCATAAACCAGCAGAGGATCTCCACATACACCTCCAGGACCACTCCTGCAATCTTCTTATTTTTCCGATGCCATATTTCACAGATTCTAGCCATTTCAGCAGCCATATCCTCTGAATTCTGCCTCCTTAGCTCAGTTAGACTGTTAAGCTATGCTGGGATCCCTGTTCTCTGTGCAGCAATTGGGAAATTGTTCATAACAGAGATTCAAGGAAGTGTTGGAACTAACCTTGTGAGTTGTCTTTCTCTAGGGGTCACAGTCCTCTCTTGCCCGTGTTCCATTGCCCAAAAACAGTTGACTCACATATCTTGTCTAATTTTATAGGTGTTTGTGGTAGGGCTAATTTGGTGCCAGTTTTTTCATTCATGTCTATAAGTGAAGTTCCATTACTTCTGTCTTTTTTTTCCCCCTCATGGCACTTATTACCATCTCACATATTAGATAATTTACTTATATGTCAGATATTAATAGATTATTATCTGCCTCTTCTCACCACCTTACCAGAATATAAGCTCATATGAATAAAGGTATTTGTCTGTTTTGTTCACTAATGTATCTCAGGCACCTAGAACAGTGCCTGGCACATAGTTGGTGCTTAATCAGTATGTTATCTCAGCCATTTTACAAATACGAGATGGCTCAAAGAGTGCATCTGTGCATATTTTTCAACTTTTACATTAATAAGTAGTAAAACTTGCTTTTGCATTTGTTCTCAAACTTCTGACTCAAAAGCCTGTGTTCTTCCCACAGTAGCCTTCTTCTTTTTCTAGTTTCTAGTAAGACAGAGAAGGGGAAAGATTGAGGAAGAAAAAAAACTCGATGGCAAAATGCACAACTATGTCTCCATGAACTTCCTAAGACGAGGCTAATTATAGATTTATTTACTAATTAAATACAATTTATTCTACATTCTAGGTGGAAAGCTCTGTACACAATGATTAAGACTTATTCCTGGGTAAGGATATTAGTGAATCTGATTTTGGAATTGTAGTTTTATAATCTTATTTATTTGTGTTTTACTTTTTAAAAACTAAATATGATTTTTGAATGAGAAATTGAAGTCTAGTCATGGCCTAGTCTCATCATCTATCTATTAGCTGTGAAACTTTGGGTAAATAGTAACCTTATAGACCTGTTATTTTCCCCAAAAATGGTTCTAGCAATACATGTTTATTCCACTACTTCTTTTAAATGTAGATGAAACAAGAAAAGGAATTCCAAATGCTTTAAAAATTATAAGCTCCAATGTATTAAACATTATTTGGGCTGTTGGTAAACCTTTATAAGTAGTATGTTAAAGATTACAAATAAATGACATGTAAATAGCAGCAGCAATATTGAAGGAAATGTATTTATTTTGTGCTAAATTGAACTTTGCAGCAGGCCCTAATAAACCTAAGCCAGAAAAGAAAAATTTATTTTACTTATTTGCTTGAAAAGAATGTTATAAGACAAATTTACTTCAAATATGTTCAAAACTTTCAGTTAGGCTTTTTGTAGGTATAATTGGGGAATCTTTTACCAATATAAAAATATAAGACATAGAAATAGGGTAAAAATGAAAAGCTATTTCAGGGTACAATTTCAGAAAAGGATTTAAGAGTTTGGATCACATTTCCACTTCAAAGCTCCTTCAAGGGACTGAGGGAAAATGGTGTAGTTTTGTTTTCAGTTACAAATCAGCATGATATACATAATGTAAAAATTATGTGATATTAAATACCTTTTAGTTGCCCAAGGAGAAATGCTTCTTTCTTTCACATATAAATTCAACCTTGGCCGGGCTTGGTGGCTCAAGCCTGTAGTCCCAGCACTTTGGGAAGTCGAGGCAGGTGAATCATTTGAGGTCAGCAATTCGAGACCAGCCTGGCCAACATGGCAAAACCCTGTCTCTACTAAAATTTCTAAAAATTACCCGGGGGTGGTGGCACGTGCCTGTAGTCGCAGCTACTTGGGAGGCTGAGGCAGGATAATCACTTGAACCCAGGACGCAGAGGTTGCAGTGAGCCAAGATCGTACCACTATACTCCAGCCTGGGCAACAGAGCAAAACTCCATCCCAATAAAAATAAAATGAAAATAAAAACAAATTCATCCTTAATAAATTCTTTGTTGATACGAATACTTGTTCTGTTTGATTTATAAAGTCTTGCATAATTCAGTTGTATTTCTCTTCTCTTCCCTTGGGAATGCAATGAGGAACTGGTTATATATACACTTTGTAAAGAAAATGTGGTATCTTAGACTAAAACTACATTAACAAATAGTAGTTGGTAAGTTAACACCAACTACTCCCGTACAAAAAAAACCAACCACATAATTCTGGGTTTAGTATAGCATTTCTCTCGGCCTCTGAGATCACATTTTAAAGCGTTAAAATTTAATCTTCTCTTTGGGATATTGAGGTGAGAACAGTTTTTTAAGGGGAAAAAATGGAGGAAGAATGGGCAAAGGAAGTTAACAAGTAAAATCTAAATAGCTTGACCAACATTTCTTTTGAAAGGAAGAAAAATTAATACTTTCAACCTAGTACAATAACTGAGAACTAGATAAATCTATGGACTAAGAGGTCCTTGTAGGTACTGCATGTGCCAGGATGAATAAAAGAGATTGGAATTAGCAAATAGATTATGTGTCAGTAAATATATGCTTTTAAATTACTTGAAGGCACACAAAACAGTTTGTTTAAAATAACTTGAAGATCTTAGACATTCCCTCTCAAATATTATTTACCCACAGCTTCACTTTGTTTCAGAAAGCCGTATTCCATTCTTTTGCTGGAATGCAAAATTACACCCATCATCTTCGTCCCTGGTCCTTTAAAGTTATATAGAATAGTGACAACTAATATTCCTCTAATGGAGTCTAAATTAGGAGTAACACCTTCTCTTATAAGGATAAAATGAGCACTGAGACCTCAAGATTTTAAAACGCCACCATGAGGGGTAGTAAAAAGGGTTACAATCACTATACTGCATTGCAAAGTGTAGTGATTTTGGTTTGGAGTATAGTAGTATATCAGTAGCAGATACTGCTTACTGTAAATCAACATTCCTTTTTCTTCCTCACTAAAGACTCTCAATTTTCTACAGGTATCCACCTATGCCTCATGTTACTTGGGAAGAGGTGACCCTATCCTTGCCTCAGGGGCAAATATTAGTTGGGACGAACCAGTTATGATAGGTAGTCTTACCCTCACCCCCGACCCTGCCCCACTGACCAGATTAATGTTGGGCATAGGACCCAGTTCTGATCAATGTGAATATGAGGAGCAGGTTTTTTTTGTTTTTGTTTTTGTTTTTGCTTTTTGGAAAGGTTTCCTTCTTTTTAAGACAAAGATGCTAGAAGTAATGGCATCTTTGTGCTTCCATGTGGCTGTAACGTGAGCTGCGGTAGCTGTCTTGCAACCCTGGGGAGACCCATCTGTATCAGTTCATTAGGGCTGCCATAACAACATACCATGGACTGTGTGGCGTCAATAACAGAAATTTATTTGCTCACAGTTCTGAAGGCTGGAAGTCTAAGATCAAAGCGTCAGCCGGGTTGCTTTCTCCTGAGAGCTCTCGCCTTGACTCTTCTCACTGGGTTCTCACATGGTCTTTTCCTGGTGCACGTGTGAACTTGTTATCTCTTCTTGGGTGTCCAAATTTCCTCTTTTTATAAGGATACCAGTAAGATTGAAGTAAAGCCCATCCTAATGACCTCCTTTCAACTTCATCATCTCTTTAAAGGCTCTATCTCTGAATAGTTATAGTCTGAGGTCCTGGAGGTTAGGACTTCAACATATGAATTTTGGGGAGAGGCAGTTCAGCTTATAACACCACCCATAGGACAAACGAGCTCACTGACAATGGTAGGAAATATCAATGGAACAAACCTGGGTCCTGGATATGAGATAATATGTATCCTTATGCTGTGTAAGCAAGTTGGATATGAATTTTCTCTTACTTGAAATTGAAGACACCTACCTTAAATCGAAGAACCATGGAACAAACCAAAAACCATCAATGTCACCCCTCTTCCTAGGCTGCAGAGTTTCACCAGCTAGTCTATAATATTGAAATAGCATCTGGAAGTTCTTCCAGTTGGAGAAATAGCTGCATGTGTTGAAGAACTTTCTGAAGTGGCAAGAAATCTTCCTCTTGTAGCACTCCCCAGGAACGATTTGGTATTCTTTGGGCCTAAAAACAATGCTTCAAGTTTTTCAAGCTGCAAAAAGACTCAAGATAGTTACATACAGATTTAAAGTGTGTCAATGGAAAAAACGTTGTATTTGGGAAATATTATTTAGTTTCTTTTATGTGCGTTTTCCCCATGACAATGCATGAAGTGTGAATATTAATATTTAGACCCTTAGTCTAACCCTTAGTCCCTTAATGGTTATATGGCTAGCAACCCGGCTCTGAATACTACAAGTAAAAAAAGTTCTACAGAAAGCTATTTCTTATAAATATTTTATTAATTGGCTAATAAAAAATAAATAGTCTGTATTTATCTAGTTATTGCACAAAACATTTTCATGCACATTATTTTAGTGAATCAGTACACCAGGGTGGGATTTTTGTGGACTTATTTTGCATACCAAGAACTTACATTAAATTGTCCATTCAAATGAATAGTAAGAGTAGGAGCCAGGAACCACAGGCAGATTTTCTGTCTTTAATAGGTAGAAATTCCAATTTGCAAAACAAATACATAAACAAAACAAAACATAATGCAACCATAAGCATGTTTTTAAGGATTCTTTTATCAAATGACAGATATTTTTGCCAACTGGGAAAAATTAATATGGAAAAATGTTATTTGGCTTTGAAAGAAATGAAAGGTATAAAAATAGAATCATGAAATTTCTAAAGTAAAAAATGCCTGGATTTGGGCAAGATGGTCCACTAGATGCAGCCAGGTAGAACCGCTGCCACTGAGGGGCTGGGATGACTGGCACACTCCTAAAAGGTCTTCAGAGGGAAGGCACTGAAGAAACTGGGCTGAAGGGGAAGAAGCTGGGAACCCTGTATGGGGCTTCGGCACACCAGGACTCATTCTTGGCCCCCAATTACTCTGGGGAAATGGGTGCGTTGAACTGGCAGGGAACAACTTGCTCTAGCCATGAGCCTCTGGAAATCTCTCAACCACTAGGGACACTTGAGTTGGCAGGGAGAGCTGCTTAGAGAAGTGGTAGGGGCAGCAGGCCAGCTGATGCAGAGCCTAGAGGGCTTGCTGTAGGAGCATCTGTAGTAGAGTAGGGCCAGGGGTGCCCATCCCCCCATGCTCAACTTGCTCCCACAGGAGACTTTAGACCTAGGGGAACTGTTGGAACAAAACTCTGCAGTGTTGTCTTGCCCATCAGATGGGGCTGGTCTGACCTGAGCACCCCTTGTTCCACTGGTTTCTTCTGAGTTCCCAACCTGGCTGCACCTGCTTACATTGCAGCTTCCAGTGCCCTGGGGACCTGCATCATAGCTTCTGCACTGGCAGATCATGCCTGAACAGTGGACAGCTTCAGTAGGGCAGCCCTCACTGCCATACCCCAGCTTGCCCACTCCCCCTTCCCTTTGCAGCTTTCCCAGGGTCCATGGCCACTCCCACATTGCTTTACCGGCATGTGTGGTGGGGGGATGCTTTGCCTTCCCTGCCCTACCAGGGCACACATATGTGTGGACACTGCCAGCAGGAGTGCACTCTACCTTCCCTCACCCTCCATACTGCCATTGAAGTTGGAACCTTGGCAGGCACAGAGCCCACTAGCCCCACCCCTGCACCAACACTGGGAGTGAAACTAGGCACACAGAACAATAGACCCTCCCCTGCCCTGAGCAGCCACAGAGGGTGCACAAAGACCTGTGCCTGGCAGTGCCCCTCCCCTGTGCTAACACCACTAACAATGCAACCACGCATACAGTCACCAATAGGATGCCCCCTGCCCACACCAATTATACTGCCTCTGCCACTGCTGTGAACACCTGCATGGAGGCAGGCACCCCAACACCCACTAGCACCCTGCAACTGCTGATGGGTATGCACCACCACTGCACTGCCACTGCTGCTGGCACATATGAATGAGAATGGATCCCACTGCCATCACCCTATGAAATGCTTTGTCTGGCAGCATGTATCAGAGTGCAATCAACAGTGGTCCAAAAACTCTTAGGCACCCCTGCCCCGTGCAGTGGGTTCGTAACCTCAAGGAGCCAGAGAACAAAGTTGGGGCCTGTTACAAGTCCTCCAGAGATAGAGCACACAGTCAGGAGTTGGAAGATGACTGTTGGTCTCCTAAAATCTTCCAAAAATGAATCCAGTAGACTGGATCCACCTTATACCACAATCAAACCCTCAATGCCATCAAATAGGATAAAAGAAGAAAAAATCTAAAGGACAGCAACTTCAAAGATTGAAGGAACACCAGTCCAGAAAGATAAGAAAGAGCCAGCATGAGAACCCTAACAACTCAAAGAGCCAGAGTGCCTTCTTTCCTCCAAACAACCACACTACCTCTCCAGCAATGGTTCTGAACTGTGCTGAGATGGCCAAGATGACAGAAATAGAATTAAGAATATGGATAAGAACAAAGATCATTAAGATACAGGAGTACATTGAAACCAAATACAAAGAAGCTAAAATCACAATGAAACAATACAGAACCTGACAAACAAAATAGCCAGTATTAAAAAGAACTTAAACAACTTGATAGAGTGGAAAAATATACTACAAAAAATTTCATAATGCAATCACGAGTATTAATAGCAGAGTAGACCAAGCTGATGAAGAATCTCAGAGCTTGAAGACTGGCTTTCTAAAATAAGACAATCAGGCAAGAAAAGAGAAAAAAGGATAAAGACACATAAACAAAACCTCCAAGGAATACGGCATTATGTAGAGGCCAAATCTATGACTCATTGGTGTCCCTGAACGAGATGAGGAGAAGGGAATCAAATTGGAAAACACATTTCAAGATTTCATTCACGAGAACTCTCCCAACCTAGCTAAAGAGTCCAACATTCAAATTCAGGAAATGCAGAGAACCCCAGTAAGTTACTTCACAAGAAAATCATCATAATTATCAGATTCTCCAAGGTCAAAATGAAAGAAAAAATCTAAAAGGCAGGGTGAGAGAAAGGTCAGGTCAGCTACAAAGGGAAGTCCATCAGACCAACAGTGGATTTTTTAGCAGAGACCCAACAAAACAGAAGAGATTGAAGGCCAATATTCAACATTTAAGAAAAATGAAATTCCAACCAAGAATTTCTTATCCAGCCAAACTAAGCTTCATAAGCAAAGGATAAATAAGATCCCTTTTCAGGCAAGCAAATACTGAGGGAATTCATTAATACCGGATCTGCCTTACAAGATTTGCCTTACAAAATTTGAAAGACTAATCAGCCACTACAAAAACACACTTAAGTACACAGACCAATGACCCTGTAAAGCAACCACACAAACAAGTCTGCATAATAACCAGCAAATATCATGATGACAGGATCAAATCCACACATATTCATACTAACTGTGAATGTAAATGGGCTAAATGTCCCAATTAGAAGGTATAGAGTGGCAAGTTGGATAAAAACCCAAGACCCAATGGTATGCTGTCTTTAAGAGACTCATCTCACATACAGTGACACCCATGGACTCAAAATAAAGGGATGGAAAAAGTCTACCAAGTAAATTGTAAACAGTAAAAAGCAGAGATTAGAATTCTAATTTCAGACAAAGCGGACTTTAAATGAACAAAGATAAACAAAGACAAAGACATTACATAATGGTAAAGGGTTCAATTAAACAAGAAGACCTAACTATCCTAAATATATATTCCCCTAACAGAGGAGCACCCAAATTCATAAAGCAAGTTCTTAGATACCTACAGAGAGACTTAGATAACCACACAATATTAGTGGAAGGCTTCAACACCACATTGACATTATGCAACAGATACATCAAGAAAGAAAATTAACAAAGATATTCAGGATCTAAACTCAGCACTGGATCAAATGGGCCTGAGAGATATCCACAAAACTCTCCACTCAAAAACAACAGAATATGCATTCTTCTTATCATCACATGGCACATACTCCAAAATTAACCACATAATGAGACATAAAACACTCCTCAGCCAATGCAAAAGAACTGAAATCATAACAACTACTCTCTCGGACCACGGTGCAATCAAATTAGAAATCAAGATGAAGAAATTTGCTCAAAAGTATACAATTACGTGGAAACTGAATAACCTGCTCCTGAATGACTTCTGGGTAAATAATGCAATTAAGGAAGAAATCAAAAAGTTCTTTGGAACTAATGAGAACAAATATACAGCACATCAAAATCTCGGGACACAGTTAAGGAAGTGTTTAGAGGGAAATTTATAGCACTAAAAGCTCACATCAAAAAGTTAGAAAGATCTCAACTTAACAACCTAATATCACAATGAAAAACACTAGAGAACCAAGAGCAAGCCAATCTCAAATATAGCAGAAGACAAGAAATAACCAAAATCAGAGATGGAGACATGAAAAACCATTCAAAAGATCAACAAATCCAGTGGGTGGTTTTTAAAAAATATTAATAAAGTAGATCACTAGCTAGACTAATAAAAAGAAAAGAGAGACAATCCAAACAAACACAATCAGAAACAACAAAGGGAATATTACCACTGACCTGACAGAAATACAAATAACCATCAAAGAATATTATGAACACCTCTATGCACACAAACTAGAAAATTCAGAAGAAATTAATAAATTCTTGGATATATATACCCTCCCAAGAGTGAACCAAGAAGAAACTGAATCCCTGAACAGACCAATAATGAGCTCTGAAATTTAATCAGTAGTAAGTAGCATATCAACCCAAAAATCCCAGGACCAGACAGATTCACAGCTGAATTCTAGCAGATGTACAAAGAAAAGCTGGCACCATTCCCACTGAAACTGTTCCAAAAATTGAGGAGGGAGGACTGCTCCCTAACTCATTCTATGAGGCTACGATCATCCTGATACCAAAACTTTGCAAAGACACAACAAAAAGAGAAAACTTCAGGGCAATATCCTTGATGAATATTGATGCAAAAATCTTCAAGAAAATACTTGCTGCACATCAAAAACAATATTGACTAAAATCAAGCAGGCTTTATCTCTGGGATAAGGTTTAGTCAACTTATGTGAATCAATAAATGTGATTTATCACATAAACAGAACTAAAGACAAAAACCATGTGATCATCTCAATAGATGCAGAAAAGACTTTTGATAAAATTCAACACTCCTTCATGTTTAAAGCTCTTAATAATAAAAGCCATCTCTGACAAACCCACAACCAACATCATACTGAATGACCAATAGCTGGAAGCATTCCCCTTGAAAATCAACACTAGACAAGGATGCTCTCTGTCACTATTCCTATTCAACATAGTATTGGAAGTCCTGGCCAGAGCAATCAGGCAAGAGAAAGAAAGAAAGGGCATCCAAATAGGAAGACAAAAAGTCAAAATATTCCTATTCACAGATGACATAATTCTACATCTAGAAAACGCCATAGCCTTGGCCCAAAAGCTCCTTAAGCTCATAAACAATTTCAGAGAAGTCTCAGGATATAAAATTAACATATAAAAATCACTAGTATGCCTATATACCAACCAGTATCATGCAGAGGACCAAATCTGGAATGCAATCCCATTCACAGTTGCCACGAAAAGAAAAAAATACCTATGACTATAGCTAACCAGGGAGGTGAAAGAGCTCAATGAGAATGAGAAAACACTGCTCAAAGAAATCAGAGATGACACAAACAAACGGAAAAACATTCCATGCTTATGCATAGAAAGAATCACTATCATTAAAATGGCCATACTACCCAAAGCAATTTATAGATTCAATGCTATTCCCATCAAACTACCAAGGACATTCTTCACAGAACCAATAAAAACTATTTTAAAACTCATATGGAACTGAAAAAGAGCCCAAATAGCTAAGGCAATCCTAAAAAACAAAAAACAAAAAACAAAACAAAACAAAACAAAAAAAAGGCTGGGGGCATCATGTTACCAGATTTCAAACTATGTTATAGGGCTACAGTAACCAAAACAGCATAGTACTGGTACAAAAACAGATAAAATAATGGAACAGAATAGAGGGCCCAGAAATAAGTCCATATGCCTAAAACCATCTGGCCTTTGACAAAGCTGACAAAAACAAGCAATCGGGAAATGACTCTCTGTTCAATAATTGGTACTGGGGTAACTGACTAGCTATATGCAGAAGATTAAAACTGGATCCCTTTACACCATATAAAAAAATCAACTCATAATGGATCAAAGACTTAAATGTAAAACCCAAAACTATAAAAACCCTGCAACATAACCTAGCAATATCATTTGACACAGGATTAGGCTAAGATTTAATGACTAAGGCACCAAAAACAATTGCAAGAAAAGCAAAAATTGACAAATGGGATCTAATTAAAGAGCTTCTGCACAGTAAAAAAAAAAAAAAAAAAAAAAAAAAATTATCAACAGAGTGAACTGACAACCCACAGAAAGGGGGAAAATTTTTGCAAGCTATGCATCTGACAAAGGTCTAATATCCAGTATCTATAAGGAACTTAAATTATAAGAGAAAAACAAACCCCTCAAAAAGGGGGCAAAAGACACGAACAGATACTTTTCAAACGAAGACATACATGTAGCCAACGGGCATATGAACAAAAGTTCAACATCACTTATCATTAGAAAAATACAAATCAAAACCACAATGAGATACCGTATCACACCAGTTAGAATGGCCATTACTAAAAAGTAAATAAACAACAGGTGTTGGCAGGGTTGCAGAGAAAAAGGACCGCTTATACACTCTTGGTTTAAGTGTAAATTACATCAACCATTGCAAAAAACAGTGTGATAATTCCCCAAAGACCTAAAAACAAAACTATCATTCAACCCAGCAATCTCATTACTAGGTTTATACCCGAAGGAATGTAAACTGTTCTGTCATAAAGGCACATACAGGCATATGTTCATTGCAGCACTGTTCACAATAGCAAAGACAAGGAATCAACTTAAATGCCCATTAATGGTAGACTGGATAGAGAAAATATGGCACATATATACCATAGAATACTATGTGGCCATAAAAAAGAATGAGATCATGTCCTTTGCAGAAACATGGAGAAAGCTGGAGGCCACTATCCATAGCAAACTAACTCAGGAGTAGAAAACCAACAGTGCATATTCTCACTTACAAGTAGGAGCTGAATAATGAAAACAGATGGACACATAGTGGGAGCAACAAACATGGGGCCTAGAGGAGGGTAGAGGGTAGAAGGAAGGAGAGGATAAGGAAAAATAACTAATAAGTACTAGGCTTGATACCTGGATTACTAAATAATCTGTATGACAAACCCTCATGACACAAGTTTACCTATATAACAAATCTACACATATACTCCTGAACTTAGAATAATTAAGTCAAAAAGAAATAAAAAATTTGAACTGAAAAATTCTCTGGATGTGATACATCAAGGAACATTTTAATATTTTTTGAAAACTAATAATATAGAGATATCTTAATAACAGAAAGAAAAAAAAGACATTATAGACAGTGGAGCTAAAATAACAATGATTACTGAACTGAATACAAGCTAGAAGGCTATAAAATGACATATTTCATGTAACAAAAGAAAAATGGGCCAGGTACAGTGGCTCATGCCTATAATCTCAGCACTTTGGGAGGGAGGCTGAGGTGGGCGGATCACTTGAGGTCAGGATTTCAAGACCAGCCTGGCCAACATGGTGAAACCCCGTCTCTACTAAAAATACAAAAATTAGCCAGGCGTGGTGGTGCACGCCTGTAGTCCTAGCTACTTGGGAGACCGAGGCACAAGAATCACCCGAACTTGGGAGGTGGAAGTTGCAACGAGCCAAGATTGAACCACTGCACTCCAGCCCGGGCGACAAAGTGAGACTCCATCTTAAAAAAAAAAAAAAAAAAAAAAAAAAAAGAAGGCTGGACGCGATGGCTCAAGCCTGTAATCCCAGCACTTTGGGAGGCCGAGGTGGGTGGATCACGAGGTCAGGAGATCGAGACCATCCTGGCTAACACGGTGAAACCCCATCTCTACTAAAAATACAAAAAATTAGCCGGGCGAGGTGGCGGGCGCCTGTAGTCCCAGCTACTCCGGAGGCTGAGGCAGGAGAATGGCGCAAACCCGGGAGGCGGAGCCGAGATCGCGCCAACGCACTCCAGCCTGGGCGACAGAGCGAGACTCCGCCTCAAAAAAAAAAAAAAAAAAAAGAGAGAAAAAGAAAAGGAAAGAAAAATGGAAAACTCACCATTGCCAAATAATAATCGACAAGAAGCAATTAGATCTGTGACCGAAGATCTTATTAGAATTGTGATCAAAGGGTAAAACTCAATCATTAGAATTTTATTTTGTTCCCCTTCACAGGTACTACGTGGGCGGTACCAAAGAAAGAGACATCCGTGAACTGAAATTTTATTTTTCTGTTCTCAACTAACTGTGCAACTGTCTTACTGTCAAACCTCTAAAACAGGTAGTCAAACTAAATCTTAGACTCTTCTAAGATTCTTTGAAATTGTGATGTGGAGTAGAAGAAAAGTAATATCAAAATTAATGCTTCCTGATAGAGCATCCAAAAATGTTTTCTAACTGCATATTTGATGCAAATGTACCCAAAGAATTTATTATCTAGACAAATTATATTCAGGCATATGTATGTATGTGTGTATATATGAGTGTGTGTATATACATATATATATGTTTTAACATTAGAAATGCAATTCATGACATTGGAACCATTTTTATATTGAATTAGATGTAAAATAAATTGATACTGATTCCATTTTAGGAAAAAATTACCACATAGTTAAACTATAATAATTTCCATTGATGGAAGTTAATGCCACTGAATTACGTAAGACTGTAAAAAATATAGGCATATTACTTTTGTTTTATTTCAGAACATATTTCTATACCAATGAGTAAATAATAATTCTATGTTTCTTTGTGGTAAGCAGAAAGAAATGCAGACTACTCTTTTATTTATGCTGATTTAATTACCATATTTACATATTTTCTGCCTTTTGATTGGTTCATACATCTGTTCTTAATGTTTCTATGAAAATTATATTAAAACCACAATGTCAAGGTTTTGATGAGTAGCTCAGAAGCAACCCAAATACAAGGCTAACATCAGAACATAATGCTTTTCATGGCTAGTGATGGAGTGGGGCCATTTATCACAGAGGCTGCAAAGCCAAAAAAGTCAAACATTAGAGATACATCAGCCTCCATGTTTGAGATTTTTAAAAATAGCTAAATGCTTCCAAATGTGCAAGTTTACCCAAAGCTACTTTAATTTTACTCTGTTTCTATACTAGGAATAAAAGTTTCCAAGGATAGAGTAATACTTTCTTATGAAAATTCCAAATCATCATAGGTCAAAAATCCTGTTTAAAGGATACAATGTCATAGTGATTTTCTTGCATGTGAGCAACACGAAAATATAAAGACAGATCTTAAGAACTATTTAATGAACACATCATAAACAGTGTGTTCAAAATTGAGCAAATATATTTGACTATCTTTTGAATTTAGGCTGATTCAGATAGTAACCTATCAAGAAATAAACACCAGTTTAAGAACTACAGAATAAGGGAATTAAGTAAGATGTAAATTGGAAACTATAGCTAGCACTGATGGTTTAATACTGGAATAATCAGGAATACAAATTTATCCTGTGTCTTCTTGAGTGGTTCAAGTGCTTCTCCCAGATGGAGCACTGAAGTGCCATCCTTTAGCTTCTTTGGCCTTTTTCTTCACATCACTAATATGTGGAGATTCAAGTAGCCAGGTACAATAGACTCAAATATCATTATTCTGTTCTTCTAAGATACTTAATCTAAATACAGAATAATGAAGCAAATGAAATCTCATTATCAGTGATAAGATTCTTTGTCAATGTTTGATTTTGTTTTGTTTTATTTAGATACTGAGACAAAATTATAACTAATATAAGCACAAAATCTACAGGAAACTGAGTATTCACTAGGAATGGCTACCACTCCCTAGTCACTTTTCCAAAATAAGTTAAAGCAAGAAAGAAAAGATAAAAGGGAAAAAGGATTTATTGTTTTTCAGTTCTTATTCCCTATCCTTTCCTGTTTAATACAAATGGTATTAGACACCTGGAAGATTTTAAAAAATACATAAAGAAGGATATGATTGTATGAATTGGTTCTACCACTTGGGAGAGAAGTTTGGCTCAATGACAAATATCTCCAAAACATTATATTGAGAAGAAAACAATTGATAGAATATTAAATCTTATTATTGGGCACATATCAATATAAGAATAAAACATGCATGTAAACAATAAACATGACATCAGAATAGTGTTTATACTGGGGAGGAAAAGAGGAGTAGAAAATCCAGAGAGAGAAAAACACAGAAATATCTTATTATAATGATTAATATTTGTATACCAAGTGTTAGGGGTGTTGATTGCAGTAATATTTTACGTTTTGACATTTCTGAAATATTCCATAGTAAGAAAGTTTGAAGAAAGCAAGACTATTTAGCTTGAAACTAGAAGAGTGACTTAGTTTTTATGTGAAGCATGAGAACTAGCTGTTTTCTGCCTCCATAAATAGAATTGGAAATTTAGGTTAACTACAAGGTTTACTTTCCTAATTTAGTGAGTTCTTAAATATTGCCATAGGTTGCAAAGAAAATTTATGTGACTTTCTGTGAACATCTTCATGATGAGGCCGGATTCTTATCTTTGTTAAGGAGCTTGGGTGGCCCTGGTTTAAAGTGAACGACATCGCCTCCTGCTCCTCGCTAACTTTTTAGTTCCTATTGAGCGATTACAATCGTTTAAGATGAGGAAGCAGAAGAGGGAGAAAAGAACATGTATGAGTATAAATATCAGAGATTAAAGCTCCCAAATCAGGCCAGATAATAAACATCAGAGAAATAGTCTGTTTCGTTTTTGTCCTTTATTGTAGCACATTTCTAAGCCAACTAGATTTATCTTCAATTTTCATTTCATTCAATGTTTTGAATCATTTTTTAAATTGTAGAGGCAGTCGCCTGGAAAAAGACCTTAAAAATATCCCCAAATATTCAGTCAAATGACAGAGTTAGTTGGAAAGAATGCAGTCATTCACTTTTCCATTTCTATGTCCAGTTGAGATTGTTGCAGGCAATGCCCGTGTTCATTATCTCTTTTACTGAGACAAGATTTAACTTTACACTACATTTGGAAATGGGACCTAGATCAGACCTTTTACTTTCTGGCATTTCTAGATGAGGGACCACATTCACAGACTCTGTTTTGTAAGTACTATATAGGAAGAGCAAGCATTTTTTCAATACCATTTATCAATTGTTAATGCTTAAATTTCTGTTTTGGTGTGACATTTCTGAAATTCAGCCTCTTCCGTTACATGTTTAGGAATCAATGTGCATGTTTATGTAGACAGGATGGGGTTTGTTTTATTTCTTACCCCCTGAATATTTGCTCACTATGTCTGCTAGGGGACCTGCCAGTTAGAGAAAATGGCAATCATAAAACTAAGATTTTTTGCATTAATTCATTATGCAGTATAGACACATTTTCCAGAAAATCACTTTTGCCAACCAGGCAAAAGCACCATGACTGCCAGGATTTTTGTCTGTTGTGTGTGTGGCTTTTTTATTCCCACTAGATATAAACAAAAATAGTTTTGACTTCTCAGTAATAAATGTTTAACCTAAATGGTAAGGGATGAAGTCATTTTTTAATGTTAGAGGAATTTGGAAAATCCAGAAGTTCCTATCATATAATCTCAGTTATTTCTACAATAGTACAAAATTTGCCATTTTCTTGTATCTTGTATACACACACACACACACACACACACACACACACACACGTCTGCTAAGGAGGAAAATAACATATGGCATGAACCAGGTTATTCAATAACAATCTGGAAAATTTCTAGCTTCCTTATGCTAGGTCTTCCAAAATATTCGCTATCTATGTATTTCTTCCTGATACTATTCTGTTTCAATATGCTTCTCAATGGGTTTCGCTTAATCCACTGTGTATATGCAGTACAGTTAAATGGTAGAGATTTTTTAAGGTTTTTCCTAAATTTCTTTCCCAAACAGTAAGACTTCAGGTTCATAAGTGAGCTTCATTCCTCTCTGTCTCCACCATGGTAACAGTAGGATGATACTCAAGACCACACCAAGAAGAATCCAAGAGAAGAACCAGAGAGAAACAACACAAGCATGAGATCCCAGTTGACTAGGGAGGTAGCAGTAATGTGGATTGGATTCTGGAAGGTCTGAGTCTTAATTCTGTGTTTGTCAGAAGTCGGTTGACGAACCGGGAAGTTACTTAGCTCAAGGAGTTTACTCTTCTTCTATATAAAGTTTGGGAATAAATAGTATGAGGTTCTTATAAGTTCTCAAATTTTGTGAACCTATTTCTACTCCACTTTTATGAAAAAAATATATATAGAAAGTATCCAAAGCAAAATGTTGCCCTTTTATAAGACACTTTTTCTTATTTTTTTTTTAATCAGCTCTCCTTCAGGTTTTTAAAAAATCTGTCAGAATTATTTTCAGTTTTAGTAAAAAATAAAACTTTAACTTCCAAATTTTAAGAAATTCTTATTTTTCGAATCCAAAATCAAAATTTCCTGAGATTCTTTAGTTTATTTCTTTTCTTATTTATTATTAAATCATTGTTTACAAGATGCAAGTATTCTACAGCCTGTTCTTCTAAATTGGTATGTGCGATTATTTAGCATGTTCAGCTTATTAACTGTTAGGAATGAGGCTGCCATTCATTTTGATCAGTAAAACAAGTATCTTTACCTTGGAGGAACAATGTATCCAAAGCAATCAACAAGGGGGCACTTGTGAACCTTGTAGCTTTAGTTAAAGGAAAAAAAGTAGACTCATAACACACCAGTCTTGACCACAGTGATCTTTCCCCTGAGCTGCAAGGATTGTGAGGCATATTTTGTGAAAGCACCTCGTATGCTCTCCTCCAGTGGTTGCCATCTACACTTCAAAGTCCTAGTCCCCCAGCACACTGAGATGCACCTCTACTCTCGTGTTCATCTAGAAGAATTATTATTATAAAAACAAAATGAACTACGAAAAATAGCCTTTTTGAACACAAATTAATTTGGAGTAGACCTTATATAGTTATGAGTCAATTTTTCTTCCACAGCAAAACACAATTCCCACCAATAAACAATTGGTGGATTTTATAATAATTTTATAATAATTTTAAATCCAAAACCAAGTAATACCTTTGTATGTGTATATGTATATGTATATGTTATTTACACATGAATATAGTATGTATGTGTTATTTACATGTTATTTACCCACACACAAAGAGAGAGAGATTTTAAGAAATGAAGGAATGGCTCATAAAATTGCTGGAGCTAGCATGACCAAAATCTTCAGGACAGGCTGCAGGCTGAAGACCTAGGGAAGTGTTAATGCTGCAGCTCCATTCTGAATGCAGTCTGAAGGCAGAATCCCCATTTCATTAGGGGACTTCAGTATTTTTCTTTTAAGGCCTTCAAGTGATTAGATGAGGCCCACGTACATTAGGGTTGGTAATCTGCTTTACTGCGCTCTATTGACGTAAATGGTAACTTGATATAAGAAATACCTTCACAGAAACATTTAAACTCCTGTTTGACCAAATATCTGAGTACTGTAAGTTGACACATAAAATTAACCATCACAATGCTCAAACTAAATAACATTATTCTTTGCTTATTTAAGAAATAAACTGGCTGGGCACAGTGGCTCACGCCTGCAATCCCAGCACTTCGGGAGGCCAAGGCGGGCAGATTACTTGAGGTCAGGAGTTTGAGATCAGCCTGGCCAACATGGTGAAACCTCATCTCTACTAAAAATACAAAAATTAGCTGGCCATGGTGCGTGCCTGTAATCCCAGGTACTTGGGAGGCTGAGGCAGGACTCCAGCCTGGGCAACAGAGTGAGACTCTGTCTCAAAGGAAAAAAAGAAAGAAAGAAACTAACACACCCAGCAAATGTCAGAGTGGTACAGAATCTATGGGTGGTTTAGGAAATAGTTACCAGAATGAAACTTTTCTCCTCCACACATTAAGCTTTTTGCTCTAGCACACTCTATAAACATTTGTAATTCTGAAATGTTTTTCATGAATTCTGAAACAAGAATTTTGAAGGAGCATATGTCTTCTGGAATAATTTTTCAACACTGGAAATACTGATTTACTTATGTTATACATGAGGAAGTTCCTAGAAATACACTTTTAACTGAAATTGTTCAAGGGCTGAGGGAGAGATGGACTTTTTACATTGTATATTCCTTGATTCTAACTCAAGTAATTTAAAATGCAGGGGGTATAGTGTGTTAACAAAAGGGATCTCAGGTGCTATGGGAACAGAGTAAAATGATAGCCAGTCTGTGAGGGAGGGAATAGAGGAGGCAGGCTGTCCAGAGACCTGCACATCTGAGCTGAGAAACTGTAAATAACATGGTGGTTATTAAAGTGGCTCATGAGTTAGGTCAGCGAGGCTCAGATCCATGCTCTGGTACTAAACAATTGTGTCATCTTCAGAAGTTTATTTAATTTTTCTAGTACTCTGTCTTCTCATCTATAAACATACAGTTTCCAAAGTATGGAAGGATTAAATATGAAAAGTATACATAATACATCTCAGGCCTTGTAGTCAGTGGAACATAGTGATTAATATTATTATTATTATTGTCACTAGGTAGAAGATGAGGGACTAAAATGAACATGTACTAGTTACATTGATTTGTTCTGGTGTCTACATGGGATTGAATATAGGTGTCAGAAGGTATAATCAAATAGTAAAAGAAGAAAAAAAAGAGGAAATGATGATTTTCTGAAATCATTGTACATTTTAATGCGTTTAAAATATAAAGTAGGAAGGATGTTTTTGTAAGAGACTATTCTCTAATATGTAACTTTAGGCAAAATGGAATTGCTTTTAATAATTTGTGATAGGAGATTTAAATGTTCCAGTTAATCTATCTCTTTTAGATAGTCACCTGGAAAATAGCATTTTTCTTCTAGTGATGCCTCCATTGACCAAAAGGTTTTTGTGTCATCAATTTTTCTGTTTGTATTGTTTCGTTAGATTATGTCTTTTATGTTTCTTCAGTGTCAGGAAATTTTTTACTTTTAAATGTAATTCTGAATTTTGAAAGCTAAAAAACTGCTGGAAACAAATAGGGTGAACAATACGGATTATGTATTTTTTTAGTTTTTAGTTTTTGATCGTGTGGCTTGGTTCTGATTTTGAGGAGAGGCTGAAAAATTAACCAGGAAAACAATTTTCAAGGAAGTTTACAAAAAACATTTTATGATAGAATAGTTAGAATTGTCTTTAACATCAAAATGTAACAAACTGGAAGATACATAATAAATACCCTTTGCTTTGTTTGTAAAATAACAATTTCATTAATTTATATAGAAGCATCCTTTTGTTCCTTTTTATTGAATATATACAATTTAAGTAACATTACTGATGGCAAAACGCTAATGGGCAAACCAGAACCTAAATTCAGCAGGAAAAAAAATTCTACCTATGCGTGTGCTTTTTCCTTTCTCACACAAACTTATACTTTATTGACATTGAAAAGATACGATATTAAATTAGGACAGACTTATTATTTTCATATGCACGAAGTGTGGCAGTCTTTGCCTATGTCTAACATATTGGAAACACGGTTAATAGGAGAATGAGCCCTGGACCAGAAGCCAGAGCACCCAATTCCGGCCCTTGCTCTATGCATCTCAGAGTTATCAAGAGCAAGATGCCTAACCTCTTGATGCCTCAGTTTACTCATCTGTAAAATCTGGCTAATGGTATATATCCTCATTCCCTCCAAATGCTGTCATAAAAGCTAAATGTAGTTGTACATTTTGAAAGTCTGAAAAATGTAAAATACCAAGCAAATGCTAGGTACTGAAATATGTGTTCTTCATACAATTTCCTGGGGAAAAAGAGTCCCAACTAACAAATGCATTTTATAAGTCCTTTTATTTCTAAAATTAAGTAGATAAATTAAATCCCAGTTATTTTAGTTTGCTTTCTCTTCGTCATCACATGTGTAAAAGTTGACCTGCTTTAACTGTAATTAAAGATATAAAAAGCTCAGGTTTTTGGCCACACCCTTTTTGAATGTAGTAAAATGCAGAGGCCACTCACACTGTCAAACCAATTCTACAGGTTGAAATAGTGGTCTACACTAATTAGGTGTGCCAATGTTGAGAGAAAGTCTGTACGCTCTGAAGCCTGTCTATTCATGGAATATTATCTATTTTACCCACAAACAGGAATTTCCCCACAATGTACTGTCATCACAGAGCAATTAAATTTATGGTTTGCATGCCTCTCAATGGTAAATATTTTGCCTGGCTCATAAGGTCATATGTCACACATTTGTTTCTATTTCTGGCTAGAAGAGATGAATATAATAATTTTATTCAATAAGACTGGAATGTAATCCCACCTATGGTAATTTTTTTTCAAAACACACACATATATATATGTATTTTCAGGAGAGTTATTTTATTAAAATAACGAAATTTAGAAATCAGTAATCTTTTTTTTTTTTTTTGACAGAGTCTAGCTGTGTCGCCCAGGCTGGAATGCAGTGGCACAATCTCAGCTCACTGCAACCTTCACCTCCCAGTTTGAAAGATTCTCCTGCCTCAGCCTCCTGAGTAGCTGGGATTAGAGGTGCACACCACCATGCCCAGCTAATTTTTTTGTATTGTTAGTAGAGACAGGCTTTCACCATGTTGGTCAGGCTGGTCTCGAACTCCTGACCTCATGATCCGCCCACCCTGGCCTCCCAAAGTTCTGGGATTACAGGCATGAGCCAAATAATTTATTTTTAAATTTCAAATTTATAGCCAGAAATTTGGGTTTTGGTTTGCTGTGCTTACCTGTCCAATTATAGGTGGAAGAAAAATAAAATATTAGCATGTTTTTACCTATTTATTTGTTCTCTCAAAATAACATATTTTGAAGAACATCTATCACCCTGCTAACTAATGCTTGATTATTCATTAATAAAAATTCTTTATAACTTGAACTTTATTGCATAATTATTCAGACTATGAAACTCCACCAAATATTCTCATTAATGTAACTCATGTTTGGGATGTAATAAAGATAGCGAATTCTATAATTATCCCAGGTGCTATAAACATTTGTTGAACATGCAGAGCAAGGGGACTACAGACTTCTGCCAACACAAAGACAAGAGAAATTTGCTTTAGCAAATTTGCCTTCTATTTCTTTATTCAACCTGAATGAGTATGGTAGCAAGACAAAGACTTTTTTTCTGTTTCTGGTGATTTAATTGCACTGTTAATGTTTCAGAACCATATGGAAAAATTTCCCTTTAAATTAATATAAATGAGAAAATGTACCACAGTCTCTTTATATGCTTTGTTGTTTCTCCTTTAGAGCCCAATATTTCATGGCAGTCGAGTTTCTGGAATTATAAAAAGTATAAAATTATTTTAAAAACAGTAAAAAAGATTGTGCATACAAAAATAATTCTTCTAAACCCATTAAAAATAGAATTACCTTTTTCTCAGAACTAATAAGCAAATAAAACTAGCTGAGATTACAGTCACTCAATGTAAAAATTCTAATCTTAGACGATTTGAAGACAAATATTTTTCCCAAAGGCATAATAATAAGCACATCCAAATGTTCTTTCCAGCAGAGAAGAATGAAATAAAGCTACACTCTATAAACTTCAGTGCACGATGTGTCAGCTCAAGGGTTACTGTGTATTTCAGAAAATAATATTGAAATTTGTGTTTTTATTACTTAGAAAAATTCACTTCTGTAAGTCAAATTTATTCATATCTTTTTATTTGTTTATTAAATGCTAAAAGACTTCACATTAACATCATCACAAATATTTAGCCAAGAATGCCAGCTGTTGATTATGGGCCTATGACAGAGGACTTGGCGTATTTCCAATCAGATGCTTCTACTGTATCCCAAACAGAGCATTTTAAAATACAGTGCTTCTCTGCTAACGGATGTTAAATTTTCAAATGAGCATATTTGGGAGAATGCATCTAGGTATTGACACAAAACCATCAGACGTGGCCATTGACATACAGCTGAAAGGCAAGGACATATCCTAATGATACAGCACCGCCAAAAGCCAGAGAGGATTGTAGTCGCACACATACAAACTCCCATATACTCATGTCCAGAACAGTGATAGCTCATATTTCTGAGTATCTGCACTGTATAGGCTAAGTGATTTATAATGACTAGCTCATTTAATCCTTTGAAGCAGGTACTATTCTTCTCATCATTTTAGAGATGAAAAAACTGATGGCACAGAGATGTCACATTATTTGTCCAAGTTCCCAAAGCCATTTTAACTTCTAAGCCCACACTTTAAATCACTGTGCTATGCAGTGCTATCTCACACACACTGGAATTCAGATGCAGGGAATAAAGATTCAATTCAATTCAATTTAATAAAGAGACAATCGTAACATCAGATTAGGCATATGGTACTTCGGAAGTGCCTTATCTAGCACGAAGTCAGAAAACAAGTTGAGTGGCCTTTATCGCTCTGAGTCTTTTGTCTTTTGTTTAAGCATCACTGTGCCCAGAGTTGGGATTTATCATATGGCTACATTTAACTAAATAAAAATATCATCCTTTTTCAACATACAAAAATCCCCAGACTTCAAAGTTGACTCCAAAATGTGCTTGTTTTTAAAAATTGGCACTCAAGTATTTAGGGGTAAAGGCCATTTATGTTGGCAACTTATTTTCAAACAAGTCAGAAAAATCACTCATACACACATACACACACACACACACACAGACAAAGTAAATCTGATAAAAAATTAATTTGGGAATCTAAATGAAAGTATAGGAGAATTCTTTGGCTGTATTTGTACTTTTACTGTAAGTCTAAAATTAAAAGCTACCTGGAGATTCAAATAGTCAAAAAACTTATTGAGGAATAGCAATAGGAAAACTAAGGATAGAAATATATTCAGATTGACATGTCCAAAATAAAACTTATTCATTTTTTTCCCTCTATATGTAGAAGACTGCTTAACACCCCCTATCTTTTTTGCAATATAGACTAGGAGAGAAATTAGGACCTAGATTATATTTTCCTTTCTATCTAAGGCCCCTATTTCAGTTCTAGCTTTCTATTCGTGGGTTTTTTCCTCCTTCTAGGTCACCCAATCTGCTTTCTACAAGACTGAGTTGCATTTGAAAGTTTCAACAGAAAAACAAATTAGAATGCAAGAAAATAGCCCTAATATCCACAAAAGAAATATAATAGATTCACCTTTCTACAGTGAGGCTAAAATTGAATTTTGAGGCATTAGGTGAATTAGTGTATAGTCAAAACTATCCTAAAATAACCTTTACATAGCCCATCAAGTGGGGGATCATTGTTTTGTATGGTAATGATTATGCCAGTAAATTTTGACAACCGCTGAGCTGAACAAAAGGAACAAATTAAAAATTTACATGCAAATGTCTAAGCATTCAAATGATTTTGCTTTCAAGATAATTATCAAATCCTGAGCAGTATAAGGTGAGGAATAGGGGAGCAGTGAGAAGAGAATTTTAAGTGATTTTGCTTGATGTAAAGTTTATTCCATTTGGTTTAATGTTAAGTCTCTACAAACATAATATATGTAAGCAGATTTGTTTGTCAGGGCTAAATAAGAGTACAGAGATAAATTCTACTTCCAGCCGTGATGAAGGAAATCATATCACAGTAGGCCTTCTGTCACAAGCAAGTGTAAAAGTGGACAAAATGTGTGAAATCACTGCTTTTAGACATTGAACAAAAGGCACCATGTGACTATGACCCCTGAAAGAAGGGCAAAAACATGAGATGAGTCCTGTAATTGTACCAATTTTCTGCCTGGTGTCACTTCCTAGGCTGTGATTCGGAGAGATGGTGCCCAAACCAACACAGCAGTGCCCCAGAGCGGAGGAGACAGAGATTAGAATACAGGGCCAGTGAGGTGATTGGAATTTGTATGGCAGGATCAAGAGGGAAGTGAGCTGAGCAGAGAAGGAGTTCCAAAAATCTGCATAGAAGTCTTTTTGGAAAGAGGTCCAAAAATCTCATAGAGGCTTGAGTCTTTGAATAGTAAGCTGTTTATATTCAGATTGAAACTCTCTGAGGCAGGACAAAATATAACTCTTAGGAAGAGAACAAATATAGAAGAACTGTGAGCTGAACTCTCAGAGCTAGACAGAGTGCAGAGATATTTGCATTCTGACTTACCAAAGTGAAAGTACCTTACTAAACTCTGTAGGTACAATATTGCTATAGTTTGCAGCTTTGTCCCCTCCAAACCTCATGGTAAAATTTGATCCTCAAAGTTGAAGGTGGGGCCTCATGGGAAGTGTTTGGGTCATGGGGGCTGATCTCCACTAAATAGATTAATGCCTTCCCTGGAGGGCAAGCTGAGTGAGTTCTCATTCTATTAGTTCCCGTGAGAGCTGCTTATTAAAAAGAGCCTGGCACCTCCCTCCTCTCTCTCTCTCTCTCTCTTGCTGCTTCTCTCACCATGTGATCTCTGCACATGCCAGCTCCCCTTCACCTTCTGTCATTAATGGAAGCAGCCTGAGACTTTCATTAGATACTAAATCTTCCAGCCAGCAGAATTATAATCCAAATAAAACTCTTTTCTTTATAAATTACCTAGTCCCTAGTGTTCCTTTATAACAACACAAATGAACTAAGACAAGCAACACAAATGGACTAAGACATAGAAACTCCACACAGGCTGTATCTTAGAAATAGGGCTAATCTAGTCCTACAAAAAAAGTTATTCTTGACCTACCTTAACAACAAGACTTGAAAGTATCAAGCTCATCTACAAGTAAATTAAGTGCCTTTGGGAAAAAACCTTAACACTCTTATTAAGGAAGATGATAAAAATCCAGTCAACAATGAAGTATCCATAATGTTCAATGTATAACAAAAAATTATTAGTCATGCAAAGAAGCAGGAAACATGATCCATTACCAGAATAACAGTCACTCAATAAGAACAGACCCAGAAATGACACAGATAATGAAATTAATAGACTATGTCTTTAAAATAACTACTATAACAATATTCAGGAATTTAAAGAGAGAAGACAAAGATAGAAAAATAGAAAATCTCAAGTAGGAAACAAACTATAATAAGAAATACTAGAGATAACCAAAAATTTAAAATTCACCAAATAAGCTTATCACCAGATTAAATACTGCAGGGAAAACTATCAGTAAACTTGAAAATAGAGCAATTTGGAAATTACCCAAACTGAAGCACAGAAAGAAAAAACAGTTGAAAAATAGTAATGGATTCTCAGTAACTTATGGTAGAATTCCAAGAAGATTTAAGAAGTTAAACAATATCTAAGCAGGAATAACACAAAGAAGACCATACCAGTGCCTATTGATTAGTGTTCCATCAGGTAAGTGGAACGAATATAAGTGACATACAATCAGGGATTTATTTTGAGGATTAGACCTTAGGCAATTGTAGAAACTTCTTAAGTGGTCTATATAAGGCTATCAACTCTGTGCTAACATTAGGCCTGAAGTCATCAAGGAAATATAGACATTAATTAAGGGGGATCCAAGAGTGAACTCTGAGGGAACATGAGGGGGAAAAATGAAATCTATAAGGCAAAGCTAGAACCCACAAGAACAAATAGGAACATGTGTTTGTCCCACTCCCTCCAATCTTGATAATGTAAGTGAACTGAAAACAAAGCTGACACTCTTTCCTGTGAAGCTGTACATGACTTGGCCTGGGATTCAAAGATCTAACAAAGCATTTCTGGTTAGAAACACCGTAAGCCCAGGTTTTGCTCCCCATAAACCAGTAGATCAGTAATAGTATGCATGAGCTACAACAGTACCTGGCCCCGTGCCAACCTTGGCAGTGTAAAGACCAGCTGTGACTTCACTTCTCCCTTCCCAATCTCACACAAGTTTCTGTTGTGACCCATCATAAACTAGAATGATACAGTGAAAGGATTTCTGAGAAACATCTCCGTTTAGTTAAACTGAACAGTTGCCACAGTCCACCCCCTTACAACTTGGCACTCCCATATACACCTTCCAGCAATACTTAACTTCTAAATAAAGACAATAGTAAAATTATCTTTCTGCATAGCACAATACTGATATATACTAAAATACTGATATATAACTAAAAACATGCTAAAACTCTCTGAAAAGATGACACAAAATCCCTTTATTCAATTTTGGTTAATGTTTATTTTTCTTCTAATTGAATCACACTCCCCATAAGATATAACTTAAATACTGAAATATAAGCTCAGTTACTATTAATACTTCCTATGTTATATGTTAGGGAGATGGAGGGGGAAAAAGATAGTTGGATGGAGAAAAAATGTATAAATATCTTCATGTAAAAATAAGAAAGAAATTCTCAAGTATTATGGTGTTCATTTCTCCAGCTGGTGACATGATTTCAGTTAATATTTATTAATTCAGTCTTCTACTACCCACTCCTATTCCCTTTGTCTTCAGTAAGCACTTTGCCTGGTCATAATTCTTTGCCTAATGGGGTAAAACCAACCTTCATCCCTGAAGTGAGATAAACTGCTAATGGCCCAGCCATTTGCAGTTTTTCTGTAGTTTTTCTTTGACTCTTATCACAGAGCATGGCAGTATTAAGATGTGTCCTAAGATATTTTGTGAGTTACAAACACATTCCTCCTTACCACAATAGTGCAGTCAAAACTTAATTTCCTCTTGATGGTCAAAATCAATCATTGTAGTCAGTATAACCCCTCCTTCTCTGCCCATTGATTTACCACCATGAGAATCCCTAAGTGGTCAGATGACAGAGTCAAATTCTCATGTAATAGAACCATTGCTATGTACCCTGGTGGAAGCATTCCTCTCTTGAGAACTAAGACCTCTAGACAAGATGAGGCAAGGTTGCATGGATGAGAAGCAATAATTTTGTTAGTGATGGATTAGGGGTAAGCAGGGAGATAAGCCATTCACTTTCATTTCCACTTCTTGATTTCCAGATCTGTGTAATGAGAGAAAAACACCATAAATTGGACACAAATTCAGAGCATATGCTCTATTTTGGATGACATTACTCAAGCCCTACAAAGTGTTGCCATGCATCTGGCACCATAATTTAGTCTTCAAAAGGCTATTCTATCAGGCCAGCTGCTTCAGAGTGATGGAGAACATAATAATACAAGTGAAGTCCATGTTCACAGAGCCATTGCTGCATTTTGTTAGCTGTAGAATGAGTTTCTTGGTTAGAAGCAATGCTGTGTGGAATACCATGTTGGTGAATAGGGCATTTTGTAAATCCACAGAGGGTGATTTTGGCAGAAGCATTGTAGGCAGAAAAGGCAAATGTACATCTAGAATGAGTTTCTATTGCAAAGAGAACAAAGGATTCCCCCTTCTATGTTAGAAATAATTAACCTACTTGCTACCAAGTCACTAGCTGATCCTCCTGGGGGCTCAGTATCCATTTCAGATAGCAGGTTGGGCACTCAGCAGTGGCAGTTGTCAGATCAGCCTTGATGAGTAGAAGTGAACATTGCTTAGCCCATTCATAGCTTCCTTCCCTGCTGCCCATGACCACTTTGTTTATGAGCCAATTGGACAAAGATAGATGTAGCTGCAGAAAAAAGTTCACTCACGTCCATGGAATGAACCACTATGCCCACTTATTCTTCTGAAGTGGTTCTTTGGTGAGCCTTGATATGGGACACAAATATCTTCACGATCTATGTCCAATGTGATCTATGCCAAGATTCACATACATCTTTCCAGACCTCATTATCACCAAGTTACCAGTCATGTTCCTTTTAATTGAGAATCATTCAGCCAAACTGTTAGCCACACCCTTTAAACTAGTGGATATCTGACCATATCTCTTCCTCCAGATAAAACTTTACCCAAGGATTACAACAGGCAAAAACATCTTTTTTTGTGTTTTAGTCGGTGCTATGAAATGAGGAAATAAAATAAATAAAAAGCATAAATGTTGGAAAGAAAAAAGTATACTGTTTTTATTCAAATATAACATGGTTATGTATGTTAAAAACTATAAATATCTAAAAAAAATACTACTAGGCTCATACATGATTTTAACAATGTCACAGCTATAAGTTAACATTAAAATACCTATCGTATTTCTATAGACTAGCAAAGAATGGGAAAATTAAATAAAAAATCCAACACAATTTAAAATAGTATCAATTGACACAAAATACTTGGAAAACTTAAATAAAATATGTCTAAGATCTGTATGCTGGGAATAAGAAACATTGCTGCAAGAAATTAAAGAATACTTATTTAAAGAAATTAAAGAATATTTATTTAAATAGAAATATATACCATGTTCATGGATTTGAAGACTCAATATTTTTAAGATGCATTTTTTTTTCTAAATTGATCTGTAGAGTCAAAGTATTCCCAAACAAAATCTTAGGGTTTTTTTTTATTTTGGTAGAAACTGACAAGATGATTGTAACATGTATATGAAAAGACCAAGGCTGGGCACAGTGGCTCATGCCAGTATTCCCAACACTATGGGAGGCTAAGGCAGGTGGATCACCTGAGGTCAGGAGTTCAAGACAAGCCTGGCCAACTTGGCAAAACCCCAACTCTACTAAAAATACAACAACAACAACAACAAAATTAACCGGGCATGGTAGCACGTGCCTGTAATCCCAGCTACTCAGGAGGCTGAGCCAAGAGAACCGCTTGAACCTAGGAGATGGAGGTCGCGGTGAGCCAAGATTGTGCCACTGCACTCCAACCTGGGTAACAGAGTGAGACTCTGTCTCAAAAAAAGAAAGAAAAGAAAAGACCAGCTACTCAGAATAGCCAAAATTATCTTGAAATAAAAAAATACTTTGTAGTACTTATATCACTTGATCTCAAAACTTATTATAATCAAGGTGAATGATATGATGTAAAGATAGATTAATAGTTTAACAAAAGCAAATAGCGAGTCCAGAAACAGAACCACATTTACCCAGTCACTTGATCGTTTTTTAAATGTCATCAACGTAAGTTAATAGGGGGAAGAAAAGTCTTTTTGACAAAAGGTTCTGTAAAAAATGACTACTTATAAGAAAAAAATTGCGCCTCAAACTCTGCACCATTCATAAAAATTAGTTCAAGACACATCATCGTCCTAAATGTAAAAGATAAAATTCTAAAACTTTTTGAAGAAAACATGGAGGATTATTTTTGCAACCCTGTGAAAGACAATCCAATGAGACCCTGAACTGTGGATTTCCATGTCTGTTTTTGCATTGCCCAATTTTAGCAAAAATTCTGTCAAATTTGTTTAACCAGAATCTCTCACCCTTCATAACTGATCATCGTCAATATTTGATCAAATTCCTTATCTCCCACCACCTCCCAGGTGATAACTGATTACTCTGTCCTGACTTCAGCAAGAATCCTGTTAAGCTGATTTAACCAGAATCCCTTCTTACTCCTCATGTTTCCTCTTAGTAATTTTCCATCCACTGACTCCCACCTTACTTCTTGGCTATGAATGCTTCACTTGTCTTTGCTGGACTTTCAGAGGCTGGAAGTTCAAGATCAAGCTGTGAGTAGGGTTGGTTTGGGGGCTGGACATGTAGAATGTGCAAGTACAAGTGGTCTCTGATGTCTCTTTTTATAAGGACACTAATTCTGTTTGATGAGAGCCTCTCACCATTATGACCTCCCTTAACTTTAATTTCTTCCTTAGAGGTCTTATCTCCAAACAACCACACTGAGGATTAGGGCTTCAACATATGATTTTGGGGAGATACAAACATTTTGTCCATCGTGGTCATAAAAATGTCAGTTTGGATTAACTCTAAAATCAATAATGCATTACTTTACTTAATTAAGAATGAACCAATGTCTGATTCTCAAAGCTTGAGTTCTCATCAGCAAGCTAGGCCATTGAGTCAAATAGAAATAATTATACATTCAAGATCTTATCTAACTATAATACAAATTGAATATTAGCGTAACCTATCGACAGAAGCTTGCCCTGTTAACAGTACTTACAAAAAAAATTTGAGTGCCTTTTGTGCAATACCCAATGTATTAGGACAATACCCAATGTAACCTGGACATAGGAATGCTGCCATGTTTATAGCCCACTCAATAGGAAAGATGAAACTCATCAACCAAGGCAGACATATTGCAGCCACCTAACCTTGTCTGCCACATAATTGTTTCCCTATAAAGATTTGTCAATGCATTGACTGCTTGGTTTAAAGGTCCTAATAGTACAGCATTCATTTCTTATGAGGTGCTTTCTAATATCTTGCATTTAACTTCCAAATGTAACCTTTGCTATATTATGGGACTGACTCTTTCTTTTATTGCATTAAAACTAGCAGATGCATACTGAGTAATTAGCTTTGCCTTTCTTTCTATACTTTCTCTTAAATCTTTATAAGGGATAGCATGGGAACTGTATTTTTATCATCCAACTTTGCCTCCAAGTCCAACTGTGTAGTGAAAGGGCAGCAGGAAACTTCATGAAGTATGCCTTTTGCTCAGAGTCAGAACCCACATTCAGAACTTTGTTGGGGATAAGAGAAAGGTCAAACCTGTGGGTTAAAAGAGAAAGAGAGAGAGATAAGAAATTTACAGATTTTTGTGAAGAAAGCTACAGTAATTTGTGCTCTGGACACAAACAGACTTGGGTTAGGGTCCTGACTGTACCACTTAACCTATACAGGCCTTAGTTTCTATATTAATAAAGCAAGGCTAATGGTGAATATAAAGATTTTAAAGGCCCTAGAAAATAGCAGGGGTCAAAAAATGTTACAATTATTATTCCAAAGAGCATTTGGTGACATAAAAACACAAGGATAAATATCATCCAGGAAATATGGAAGATTCTGGGTAGGTGATAGTCAGTCCAAACACCATTCCCAAAGCCAATGCATGAGCAAATTGCTTTGGAGCCAAGAAATGCTAGGAATTAATGACATCTTGGGCTTCAAGGAAATAGTGGGGAACTGATCTCCCACAGGTGTGGGAACCTATTCAAACTCTCTGTTTTCCTCCATGTCCTCTGGCTGATGCCCAAATCCAACCTGGATGACTTGTCACACCTGTGACACTAGCACCCACCCAACTCTGATACTCGCCAGTTTAGCAAGGCCCTCTGCCATGTTCAGGAACCTAAACTCCAGACCCCTTGGGACACACTGATTTACACTTTGGGGCACTTTGCCCCACTGGAAGAGTATGGGAGTAGGGAGAATCCAGAACAATGGTAAGAGAAGCTTACTCTCCCAACCTCATCGTCTCTGGCTTTCTCTATCCCTGAACCCTTTTCCCATAGACTCTCCAGATCTCATGAGTTTGACTAAGTGACTCATGAAAAACTCTCATTACTGAAGCCTGAGATTTCTCCTTTGCCTGCCAGTCATCCTCTATCTCTCCAGAGTCAGAACATTTGCAATTTCCATCTCAATGATTATTTTAATAAGTGAATTAGGTTTGTTGCCACTCTGTAGATTTAGGAAGGACCCTCATCTATGAGTTATTTCGGTCTCACATCCCAAAAGTCCACATTTCTACCTCAGCAGGCCCATGTCATGTTTGTTCCACAGTTCAGAATATCTGAACTTTTAGTTTAGAACTGGCTGATTGGGACCTGGAGTTCATGCAGGCAACCTGCTCTGGAGTCTGCGTCCTTATTCCCATTCTAGACCACTTCCCTCTAACTAGAGTGGATGGGGAGGGGAGAAGAATGGAACATAAAAGGTAGGTTAAAGCTGGATTGAATAGAATCTTGAAAGCTAAACCAAAGAATTAGAATCTTACTGTGTAGGCAGTCGGAAATCAGAGAGATTAAACAAAGTGGTTTTTGAGGAATAGTAATTGGCTGGCAGAACACAGGATTGAATAGAATAAGGAAGATATTAAAAGATTAAGAGACTATTTAGGAGGTATTACATTAATCTAGGTTTAATAAGATGAAAACTCAGCCTAGGAGGTAACACTGGGAACTAAAAGGAAGTGATGGGCATGAGCCAGTTAATATCAGCATGACATGGTGGCTGATTGGAGTGGAGAGTAAAAGCGATAAGTCTGGTTTTAAGAGCAGATGATAAGCAGAACTAATTACACACACACACTCATAACTAAGGAGTTGTATTTAATAAATTATTTAATCTTAACCTAAATTTTTATTCCTTAATTTAAACCTTCTCTCTTTTTTTTTATCTTCAGCTTAAACATTGCTGTTTAAATCCTCCTTAACACTTTTGCTTAAGACTAAATGATCCTGATATTGTTTTTTCTCATTCCTCAATTTCTTAAATACATATTTATATATACATATATGTTAATTAATGGGCAATGTTGGTATGCATGTACTCTCTATTATATCTGTATAAGTGAAAGCAAAAAAGGGATTCTGGAGATAAAAATAAGAATGATAGCTCTCCTTTATTGAACAATTATTATGTACCTACTTCTGTGCTGAGCTGCTCGTATGTATTATCAATTGAATGCCCATAACAACCCTAAGAAGTAGGTATCATTATTGTCTTCATTTTCCCAGGAGGAGGCTGAGGCTTGGAGGAGTATGAGAACTTGCTGACAGTCATAACATCTGAAAGGGATTAGAATATGTCAAACCAAAATATGCCACTTTGGCATAATAATTATTTTAAGTTGAAAGCAATTGAGAAAAAGCAGACATAAGAAGAACTCTTTTCCCTTCCACTATCTGCCTAAACATAGGGCATAAAGCTTTCTTGTGAAAGTATTTCCCCATCTTCCATATCAGGAAAGGGAGAACAAACTGTACCACTGGAAATGGAGACAGCACCTAAATGAGTCTGTAAACCTTACTACATAAACTTTATCTACCATTTGTTTTCCCCCATATATTTACCTTCCCACAATTTGCCACTCCTAGAAAGCCAAGTCCCTTTCTTTTGTGTGGTCACTTCTCCATAATTTATCACTCTTTGTTAAAATGGTATATAAGGCCAAGTCTAGTCACTTCTTTGGGTTGTTTCTTTCTGTTTATTTAAAGCCCATGTACATGTACAAAGATTAACATCCAGTAAATTTTGCATGCTTTTCTTCTGTTAATCTGTCTTCTGTTAGTTTAATTCTCAGGCCCCAACTACAGAAGATAAGAGGGTATAGGAAAAGTTTTTCTTCTCTACAAACCAAAAGTCACAAGGCTAATATTTAATCCCCTGATTCTCTCCTCCAGAGTCCATACCCTTCATCATTATTGATAAAGGTATGATAATGAATTCTAAATTCATTTCTTAAAATATGCTAATTGGGAAAAGAAGTAAAGAAAAGTTTGATATTCTCCTTCATATAATGGCTTATTTATACCTATAACTTATTTGTCAAATACAAATGCTACTGTGGTACCATTTATGTGGCATGTGATCCAAAGACTGTTACCACACAGTATACTAAAAATGGATGTGACATGTTTCCTGTGAAGGAGAATTTGGTATGATTTAGAAAATCTTGACTGTTATTCAATAACTTAATTTTTTATCCAAGATATAAACATATAATTGTTTCAAGTATAAACTTCTGCACAGAATGTCAGCATATTATGGCACACTCCATAAAAAGACTGTAAAAAACAATTATTGTTTTATGTTCAATTAAAGAGAGGGAAAATTTTAAAAAGGGGCTATGTCAATCAGAAAGAAGAGTACCTAGAGCTCATTAATTTAAAGACAGAATCTCAAAAAAAATGGTAACTGACATGCTTGCTTCAGGTGAGTACTTTTCATATTGTCATTAATCAACTCTTCATTTGAGAAACACACACAGGGGAATTGCTCAAACAGTAGGTATCACATTTAATTTTTTCCACTATGTTTTTCCTAGTTTCAAATATGTTCTTCAAATCTGGCATTCACGGTTGCTACTGTATTGGAATAATGGTAACAACAGGCTGATGAGAATCTTAAGTGGCACTTACTCAGTGGAGTAATTGGAAGCTGCAATGGTTATACAAATAAATGCCCCTCAGAGGGAAGAATGAGAGATTTGCCTTAAAACTGCAGCTGTAAAAAGTTAGTGCTGGTAAGTGAAGAAACAGAAACTAAGTGAGAGAATGGGAACTATGGTAGAAATAACTAATGAAGATCACTGTGCAGAGCTGTAATGCTGTTCAGAGTAGATGTGCAAGTCCATATGTATGTAGCAAATACAAATCTCAATGCACAAAATAATGTGCAGATGAATATATTTTAATTTTGTTAATAAAGTTATTTTAATTTCTGTTATAAGCTCTCTTCCACCAAGACAGAAGCATGGTCACATGCCTGGGTAAAAAGAATATCCCAGATACCCATGTCTAGACAGCATGCAGGGGTGACAGGCTCATTAACTTCACACTCACTGGGCTATCAGTACTTTACTTATAATCTCATTCATGGTTCTGAACTTTTTAAAAAATGTTCCCACTTTGTTATTTGTTACACCTCTCTTATAAGTGATTTTCAGAAAAGCAGAAACATATTAAAGGAAAAGTTTATTTGATTCATTTGCAAGGCAGAGTCCACAGATTTCTTTTGGCTATTCCTCTTTGAACTTTCAATGGAACAAACAGTGCAATTTTTATCCCTTCTGTTTTTAGAGCAGCAGCTGTAAAAGTAATTAATGGCTAAAGAGACTCTAGCACATCCTACTGAAGGCCATTCTGGGTTCAGCAGGAGCTCTGGACCCCAGGCTCCTGCCTCTGCACATTCACAGACTTGCAGAGAGCACTCTGATGAATGCTGAAGGACCCTTTTCCCAGACTTGGGATCTCTGCAGTACCCTGATCCATTTTGACCACTGCCACTCATAAAGAAAACTGGCGTCAACAGGTGTTTTCATACTGTTTCCAATGATGATTTTGGTGCATATCCAGTATTTTTTTAAATCTCTGGGAGTTGACAATGTACTCATGAATTCTATTAAAAAATGAGAATTTCCCCTAATATGTTTTCTCTTCCTTTCAACCTCCACTTTCTTCTTTTTGTCTCTACCTTCCTTAAAATAGCGTTGTGCAAAAACATCCCTGCGGTTAAATAATAATCACGTATAATGAGGAAGCGTTCTGTGTGTGCCCTCTGCAGAGTCAGAGGCCTGATGTGGGACTGAAAACACAAGCTGGCCTCCAGGCCTGGTGAGGGTCATGCTCCCTGTGATCTCGAGTCAATTGCTCGATGCTTTGGATTCTCAGTTTTCTGATCTTTAAAATAAGGATAACAGTACCTACCTGGTCTACTTCACAGTGTCCTCGAGGGATCATGAAAGTGAGTGTATTTTGTAAACTGCAGTGTTCCATAGGGACATAAGGAATGATGGTCTTATTGATTTTGTTAGAACAAGACTCTTCAGAAACAGTGGTGAGAGAAAGGAATCAGTCCGGGATTCCTCTTTTCCATCTCATTGACTCATCTGATAACACCAAGGCAGTGACTTGATGCTGCATATGGCTTGATGCTGCATATTCCCTAGTGGACTGAGAGAACACACATTTGCTAAATATGGAGGGGAAGATGAGCTTTCTGAACGCCCTCCCATTGTCTGCACTGGAGCTGAGCCAGGCCACATCTTCAGGATACTGATCTGAGGACGGTCAGGCTCAATTCATTCTGCCTGAGCTTTGCTGCTGCTCCTTCAAACTACTTAGGAAAGTGGTATTAGGTTGTGATGGCTGCTGCCCCACCCTTGGGAGAATGCCCAGGGGATGTGGACTGCTTAGGCAGCCACAGGAAGCTGGACCAGAAAGTGCAGAGTCACTGTGTGCCCAGGCGCCTGCGTGCAGATCTTCCTCCACCACATACATTTTTAGTGGGCCCTCTCACAAATGCCTGATATTTAACATTTAAGAAAGTCAGCAAAATGTTTTGTTAGCCTTTTATTCACCATTTTAAGAATATAACGTTTATCCAGTTTGTATTGGATAAAATCGGTAAAAAAATAAAAATAAAAAAAATTTAAAAAAATATATGTATATGACTGCACTATAGACCCAGGGCCCCAAATTATTCTGATGATGGCCAAGTAAAAACATTAAAAGTTGAAAAATATAATAGCATCCAGGATATTACTGAAGATTAGTTTTAAGCTTAAGTTTTTTTCCCTTTCTTACCCAGATTTGAGTATGAGAAGATTTAAAGAATTCTATAAAAACTGTAAACATGCATCTGCTAAACTAATAACAGTATTTATTTCACAAAAATGTCCTAAGTTTTGTAATGCCTCTAAAACAATTCTCAAACTTCTTGGTCTCAGTATTCCTTTAAAATTCATACATTATTTAGGACCCCAAAGGGCTTTTGTTCATGTAGATAATATCAATATGTATTCATTGTATTAAAAGTTAAACTTGAGAGTTTTTAAAAATTTATTTACTAATTCATTTAAAATTAGCAAAAACAAACTCATACTACCTGTTAACATCCAGTGCAATGATAACGTCATATTGATGCAGGATTTCTTGCTCCTTAGCTCAGCTAAGTCTGGGTTCTTGTCTCATGACCAGGAAGAAGTAGGCACATGGGTACTCTAAGAGTGAGCAAGGCAGGAAATTTTATTGAGTGATGAAACAGCTTTTAGCAAGAAGGGGACTGGGATGGTCCCCCTACCCAAAAGCAGGAAAGTTCTCAATATGGCTGAGCCCAGGGCTTTTTAAGGGCTCAGAGTAGGGAGTGTGTGCTGACTGGTTTGTGAGTATGCAAAAATGGTCAAAGCAAAGATGCTACTCAAAGGTGGGCATGACAGTGTAGAAAACCAATTAGGAAAGGGTAGATATATGTAAAATGGGAGAAGGATGGAGATCAATCAGAGGAATGCACACCAAACAGGAAAGTGGGTTCTCAATCCAGTTCAAGGATTTAACTTGTAGCTTGGCTTTCAGGCTTTAAACTGTCTTCGGCTTGGAGATGGAATCTCGCTGGGGACCCGCCCCTACCTGCTTAGGCATTTGGCAGCCTCCTGCTGCTCTCAATATTTCATACAGCTATGGAAAAACTCCACACATAACCAATGAGAGTGAGAAAGGCAAATGACTTCTTAGTACTTGCTTGTCAAGAGCCTGTTTGACAATTTTGCTCTAAAATATTTTTGTCTCCATGAAGAAAGTGTTAAATAAAATGAGGAATTACAATTTATTATCCTAGGATTTTTAAAAGTCTGATTCATTGACCTTAAAAAGTATATTTGCATTGTTAAAATTGTGGGCAATAAGTTTGAATCCTCGTCCTGTCATGTACTGGTTGAATGACCTCGGACAAGCTATTTACGTTTCCTGGACTTCAGTGTCCTCATCTGTAAAATAAAAATGATAATTGTATACCCTCCCCTTGGGGATGTTGCGATGAGCAAATTACTTAACACTTAGGTATGTAAAAAAAAAAAAAACAAAAACAACAACAACAAAAAAAACACTTAGGTATGTCATGGTTGTCCAGAGGAAAAAAATATATATATATACATAAAAAATATTAGATATGTTCTATATATGTGTGTGTGTGCAACAGAGATACACACACAAACACACACACACAGATTTATTTTAAGGAATTGGCTCACATTATGGAGGCTGGCAAGTGCAAAATCTTCAGGGTGGACTGGTGCCTGGAGACCCAGGGAAAAGCCAGTGTGTTGCAGTTCAAGTCCAAAGGTCATCTGCTGGCAGAATTCTCTCTTGCTCCAGGGGAGGTTAATCTTTTGTTCTGTTAAGGCCTTCAACTGATTGAATAATTATGGAGGGCAATTTGTGTTGCTCACAGTCCACCAATTTAAATGTTAATCTCAGTCAAAACCACTCTCAAAGTAACAACCAGAATAATGTGATCACATATATGGGCACCATGACCCAGCCGAACTGATACAAAAAAGTAACTATATAAGACACTTTCATTGACCAAAAAAGTCAAACTCTATAAAATATTTGAAGATACTTATTCTGAGCCAAAAATGAGGACCATGACCTGCGACACAGCCTCAGGAAGTCCTGAGAATATGTGCCCAAGGTGGCTGGGTTACAGCTTGATTGTATACACTTTAGGGAGACAGAAATTACAGGCAAAGACACAATACATATAAGATTTATATTGGTTCGGCCTGGAAAGGCAAGACATCTAGGGGGACGGGGGAGTGTGACTTCCAGGTCATAGGTAAATTCATAGATTTCCTGATTGGCAATTGGTTGAAAGAGTTCAGTTATCATCTAAAGCAAGCTTGTCCAACCTGCAGCCTGCAGGCCACATGCAGCCCAGGACAGCTTTCAATGTGGCCCAATACAAATTCATAAACTTAAAACATTATGAAATTTTTTTTGTAATTTTTTTTTTTAAGCTCATCAGCTATCATTGGTGTTAGTGTATTTTATGTGTGGCCCAAGACAGTTCTTCCAGTGTGACCCAGGGAAGCCAAATGATTGGACACTCCTAATCTAAAGAGTTAAAGTCAGCAGAAAGAAATGCCTGGGGTTAAGATAAGGGGGGGCTATGGAAGACAAGGTTCTTGTTATATAGATGAAGCCTCCAGGTAGCAGGCTTCAAAGACAGTGATCATGGTAAATGTCTCTTATCAGATCTTAAAAGGTGCCAAACTCTTAATTAAATCACTCATGGATCAGGAAAAGACCTGGAAAGGGAAGGGGATTCTCTACAGAAGGTAAATTCTCCCCAGAAGAGATAGGGCCATTTCAAAATATGTCAAAGAAATATATTTTGGGGTAAAATACTTTGATTTCTTTCAGGAACTGCCATCTGTCATGTGATGCTATTCTAGAGTCAGGTTGGAAATTGGTATCTTATTGCTACAAAGAGTCTGTTTTCTCAGTCTTAAGATCTCTGTTTTAATGTTAATGTCAGTTGGTTGTGCCTGAATTCCAAAGGAAGGAGAGTATAACAAGGCACATTCAAACCTCCTTCCCATCATGGTCAGAACTAATTTTTTAGGTTTCTTCGAAATCCCTTTGACTGAGAGGAGGGGGTCCATTCAGTTAATAGGTTAGGGGGCTCAGAATTTTATTTTTGGTTTACACTTTGAATGGTGTCTGGCATATACAAACTCTAAACAAATGTTATATATTCTTAGTATTGTATTGAACATCTTGTTTTTAGGTGTTGCATGAAAAATCAAGTAATATACAAATTTTTATAGAGAAAAAAACATAAAACCCAGGAAACAAGTCATAAAGGTTAACATGGCATTTTATACTTAATAATACTTCACATTTTTTAGTTAATACATAAGAAGATTCAGAAAAATCAGTGGGAAAAAATATGTAACTGTTGACAAAATGAGTTGAAGTCTGTAAAATATTTGAAGGGATTTATTCTGAGCCAAATATGAGTGACGATGGCCCATGGCACAGCCCTCAGGAGGTCCCGAGAACATGCGCCCAAGGTGGCTGGGTACAGCTTGGTTTTACATATTCTAGGAAGGCATGTGACACCAATCAAATACATTTAAGAAATACATTGGTTTGGTTCAGAAAGGTGGGACAACTCAAAGCAGGGGGCTTTCAGGCTATAGGTAAGTTTAAACATTTTCTGGTTGACAATTGGTTGCGTTTGTCTAAAGACTTGGAATCGATAGAAATGAATGTTCATGTTAAAAATAAAGGATTGCAGAGACCAAGCTTTATTGTGCAGAGGAAGCTCTCAGATAGCAGACTTCAGAAAGAACAGGTTGTAAATCGTTTCTTACCAGATTTGAAAGGGTGTCTGGCTCTTAGTTGATTATCTTCTGGATCTGGAAAGAAAGGAAGGAAAACAAAGGGGGAAGGGGATTCTCTACAGAATGTGGATTTTTCCCACAAGAGACTTTGCAGGGCAATTTCGAGGTATGGCAGGGAAATATATTTCGTGGTTAAATATTTTTTCCTTGTCTTATAATGTTATGCTTATAAGGCTGATTGAAAAGTAAGTCAAAATGTTACTGGGGAGTCCTTGCTCACAGAACTCCCAAGATGGTGGCGGGCCGCTTCCAAGATGGTGGCAAACCTCGTGTTCTCTGACCTGGGGTTCTTGGCCTCACAGATTCCAAGGAGTGGAATCTTGGGCCATGCGGTGAGTGTTATAGCTCTATTAGAAGCCATGGGTCACGGAAGAGAACCATGGAACCCAGTGACTAGTGTTCCGCTGAATTAGGACGAACCCGGGCACTTAGCCATACAGGAACAATGGCACGGCTTTAGCCTGATCGGGAGTGGCAATGGGTGCCTCCCTGGATCAGGAGCACAGTGGACACCCTGCCGGATCCGGAGGGATAGGAGTCAGCGGCGGGTCTGCGACAGCGGCAAACAGCAGTGGTGGATGGTAAGCGAAAGCTCAGCTTGAGTCCTAAGAAACACGGACCAGAAGAGTGCAGTTGCAAGATTTAATAGAGTGAAATAGCGTGAAAACAGAGCTCCCATACAAAGGGAGGGGACCCAGAGGGGGTTGCTGTTGCCAGCTCGAATGCCTGGGTTTATAGCCCAATCCTTATCCCTCCGGCTGTGCTCTCAGGCAATAGATGATTGGCTATTTCTTTACCTCCTGTTTTTGCCTAATTAGCATTTTAGTGAACTCTCTGATTAGTCGGGTGTGAGCTAAGTTGCAAGCCCCGTGTTTAAAGGTGAATGCGGTCACCTTCCCAGCTAGGCTTAGGGATTCTTAGTCGGCCTAGGAAATCCAGCTAGTCCTGTCTCTCAACAATATATAGGGTCAAATAAAATCCATCTGATGAGAACTTATGGTTTGTAGGGCATGACTCCCTAGGCCCCTTAGATAGGAATTTGGGTAAGATAAAAAAATCAGAGCTTAGTTCTCATAACCCAGAAACAGATCTTATCATATACAGTGATATGATAAAAATTGGCATCACAATGTGAAAGGTGAGTTAATTTTTCAGTAAACAATGTTTAAAAAATTGTTAATTGCTTGTTTTAAAAAATTACTTTATATCATCACTTTAACCACAAAATAAATTCCAATTCTATTTAAGAGTGAAATGCCACACACACACACATATTACAGAAAATAATAAATTCATCTATAGAAATCTATAGATAAATATTTAGCTTATCTTTGGGTAGGATTTTTAACTCAGAAATCATTGGAAATATTACTAAAACATTAATACATTGATTGCATTAAAATTACCAATGTTAAAGGTAACCATTGTGAAAGAACAGCTACACAAATGTAACATGTAATCATTAGTATATGTAAAATCCTGTAGGCTTATCTAAATTGATAGGAGCAATATAACATCCCATTGGGAAAAAAAATGGCAATGGTATCATCCTGGTCTGTCAGTTTCCTTTGAGTCAAAAGGATAATAGAAGTACAGGTTCTTCAAAGTAATGGAAATTTATGTAGGACTCCTCAGAATGCAGAGTTAAAGAGAAAATCATCCCTTAAGCAACAGTCATCTGGGACCCCAATGTCACCTTAACGGGGATAAAGTGTTGGCTTCTAAGACAATTATGAGAACTGTCTTGTTTAGGACAATCTCTTGATTACCTTTCATTTGTACTTCATAAAGACTGAACTTGATTAAATTGTGTGGTACCCATAGATGGGTTGAAGAAATTGATTCATGGGAATACATTTTGGACTAGATTTGTCACACCAATAAATGAAAAGTGGACGTTTTCTAAATTTTCACTTATTTTAATTGATGCACATGGCTTGTTTAAAATGTTTCAGCCTTAATCCTCCCTCCCCCTGCTTTTTGTAAGATTTTCTTGTCTCACCAACTATAGTTCTTTTCAGGTGTTGGGGTGGAAAAAGCGTGATACCTTTTCATCCCATCATAAAGGTCACGGCCAACACTCCTATAACAAGAAACAGTTTAACATGAGAAAAGCGTAACACATTTCTTTAATCAAAGTTTTATATGACATGGGAGGCTTCAGAAATGAAGACCTAAAGACCTAGGGAAAACTGTCTATTTTTTTGCTTAGGATCAAAGAAAAATGGGCAGCCATATAGAAATGTGATTGGACCAAAGGGTGTGATCTAATGGTGATAGGTTGAGGGGGACACCCAGCAAGGCCTGACTGTTCAGATTCTTCTTGGTCTCTGTGTGTAGTATTTCTTTCTCCTGGGTATGGGGCAGGACCCCTCTGGAATGAGGGTCTTCTGACCTGCTTTCAAGCAAGGTAGGTCAGATGGGCTTCTTTGTGGCCAGCTCCTACACAGAAAGTTTAGAGCAATATTTCTAGTTTCTATGACCCACCTTGGGAAAAGAGGAATTCTAGTTTCTATGGCCTGCCTTGGGGAGCAGGAAAAAGAAAGGCAAGAGAAAGACACTTTGCTTCTGAGACCCTTCCAATGTCCTTCAGTTTAAAGCACTCAGCATGCCAACGTGCCATACTTTGTGGTATTGTTTTCTGAACCCCCAACACAGGACTGTGAGCTCATGGCTGGTGGGGACTCACGGTCTATGTGAGTCTGTGCCTCACACAAGTCCATCACACCCCCATGTCTCAACACCACGTGTAAACACAACTGCTTTGAAGGATTAATTGGTACTTTAAAAAAGATGTTGGAAGAGGGAACCAAATTCCAGATGCTTTCTTTCCCCTACCATTTCCACAAAAGGCACCATGCAGGTTGACTCTTAGCCCTGGTTGTCCCAAACCAGAATGAAAGATCTGGCTTGACTCATGGAGATTAGCTTAGGCTTCCGGGCAAAAGAACACCCTGGTCCTTAGTGTTGCATCGGAGCCTTCTGTGTGGTCTAGTGGAGAAAATACTTGCTGGGAGCCACGAAATTGAGATCTGCTCCTTGTCCAGTCTTCAGAGCAGGTGATGGGGTCAGCTTTGCCGGAGTCCAAGTGAGGCACTTATGTTTGCAGCCTTCAGATTTCTCTAAAAATAGCAAGACCCCTGCATCCATGTATCTTTTGGTTGGAGTCTCAATCACTTGTTTGCATTGAAGCTTGAGCTCAATCACTCAAGCTTCAATGACTAAATTTACCTCCCTGAACCTCAATGTTCTCATTTATAAAATGAAAGAACTACCTACATCATGCCCCTTAAGAAAATTAAATAACATTGCACTGCACACACAGAGCGTGTGTTTGGTGTATAAGAATCTCAGGAAATGAACTTCTCTCCCCCTTAAGCTTGTGTCACCATCTTGTTTTCTAACAGATCCATTTTTGATTAATTTTCAGAGAGGAAAGGATCATATACATTCAAATGGTGTTTTATTAGTTAATAAGGCAAACTAAATGTTCCCTCCCAAGCATATTGGTATTGTAATATGGAAAAATGGGAAATTATGCTATCATGGTGATACCTGAGGCAGCGAACAGATACCAACAAGGACTATATCCAGAGATTCTGGAGAAATTATCCAGAAATTCTTTGCTTCATAGCATTTTTGAATCAATCTGTTGATTTAAGCCTTCTGAAACTTAACTTGCCAATATTTTGAAAAGCGTGCTATCAAGATTGTTGTCAATCACACCCTAGTGTGGTTTAGCTTTTAGCTCCCTTTTTGGAAGGGAAGTTTTATTTAATCCGTGTGTTGAGAAGAGGAGGATGCAGTTCATATAACCTGGATATTTAGAGTGAAGGGAGAAAGGAGATACAGTGAATATGAAATAAAACTTTCACATGATTCACACATGTACCGAGACTTGCAAGGAGAAAACGAAAGTATTGGTATTTAAGTACTTTTACGTGAAATGATTTAAAATGTTTGTATATGGTATTTTTTGTTGTTGTTTTTGAGAAGGAGTCTCGCTCCGTCGCCCAGGCTGGAGGGCCATGCCATGGTATTTTAATTTATTATTCTTTATTTTGAATTTCTCTACTCAAAGGTACATTTTAAATACCCGTAACCATCATTATGAGCCCACACTTCCTGCAGATTCCCATAAAAAGTCACACATCTTCCTCCTGTTGAACTATTGCTCCGCAGATCACAGTATTTGCCTAGGATTTTGCTTTGTAAAGTTCCATTGCCGCATTTGTGGTAAATTCTATTGTGTATGGTAACACATGATAACAACAATGCGTAGGGCCTAAAAGCTCTAATGACCAGCAATTCTGTGGTCAGTAAAAGGAAATTACATAACATTAGTAGCCAATATGCTGTTGAGGGAAAAGTCCTCACATTTCTCCTGCCCATCCCTGCCCCTGTCACTTGCCACTAATAGTAGGTTTTGCAACTAGGTTTGGGGGTAAGTGGACCCTGGAGTACTATTCTCTGTACCCCCAAACCATGCCCAACCCTTCTACTTGGTTATTTCAACTCAGTGGTGGGCAAGTTTTGTTGTATTTAACTCCTACACAACTCTACTCTGTCTGTTCTATCATAAACCATGTGTGCCTAGTACCATCCAGCTAAGCATTTTCATTATTACTTTATTTACATAAAACCATTTTAAAAGAATAGTTTGACCTAAGATCCAGGTCATCCTGGACTTTCCATGTGTTTTCTGTTAGTGGTGGATTGTCTTTTTGTTTGGGGGATACTTTGTTTTTTTGTTTGTTTTGTTTTCACTTTTTGAGTATTTACTATTTAAATAAAAAGCAATGGCAGCAATGGTTTCTATTTCCATGTCCCTTTGAGCTTTTTCCCTGACATCCACTTCTCTCTCACAAGGATCTGGCCTTCACACCAAATCTCTGCTCATCTTCACTGTGGAGGGCAGCTCTCCCAGGAGAGGGCTCAGCCTCTCCATCGGCTGGTGCCGGCCTCACAATTGTCCTGACCCTGTGTCTGGCTTGTGTTGCCTGTGATTATGGCTCCTGCCGGCCGCTCAGCGGCCCATGGGATTGTGGAGCAGAAAGCAGAAAAGGAATTTTGGATCACAGAGGGAAGTGATGCTTTAAAAAGGCAACAGTTTTCTGATGTCTTTTTTTTTTTTTTCATTCTAAGATTGTTTCATACATTTCCTCTTCATTTCAACCAAGTACGCTTGGTTACACTTCCTAAGGAACTTTGTTCAACTAGATGATATGTTTTGGTGAATTAATCCAAGAGGACACTACTGAAAAAAAATTATATATGTGCAGCTTTCTTCACAGAACATATAACAGGATACATAGTTGGGATTTTAATTTAAAAAACAATTTTAAGGTTAAAGAATGATATAGTGTGTTAGATTAAGATTTATTGAGCAAGTCATGCTTTATCTTTTGTTCATTTTACTAAGTCATTTAAATTCCTTTTATGTGCTCCTCAGGGCAATTAACTCGACATGTTTGATTCAGTGCTTGAAAGGCTATAGGTATTGAAAGGCTCTAAAAAGTTAAGTGATTAAATGATTAGGTTCATTATCTTTATCATACTTGATGTTTTAAATACTGCTAATAATTTATCTTACTTTATTTGCACTAAGAAGCTATTCTTGGATTTAATATTTCTAGTAATAAAAAAAGTGAAAACAGAAGTTCTCTCATTTGTGTTCCTCAAAGTTAATTCTTTATTATCTTCCTTCTCCTCAACTATGAAGTTTTATCAATGGTGATGCTTTCCTTGTGTGTTTCTTACTCTATCAGGCTTGATCCAGTCAGACTCACACACCTGAGATGAAATCCAGACTCCTGGAAGCTATGAAATTGTTCAGTAATGTAGCTTTATAAGTAAGCAATTAAAGCGGGCCTGGAGTCCAGTAAGGTCTTTGCCATTCATACTGGCAACAGGCGATGTATTTTCCACCACTCTTTCCCCTTACCCAGATAACTTCTCTCAAAATAGATAGTATGTTTTATTCCATCAAGCATTTATATTACCTTTTCCTCCCTAGCCATTTTAATGGAAATGGGCAGAGAATAAACAATAACTCAATAAGAAGTCATAATTGCTCATTGTAGTACATCATTGATTGTGTGATTTTGTAATATGGTTCTTATTGGGCTCTTATTGACTGGATTCTGGGTTTCTCCTATCCTTGTTAGGTTTTGTGTTGACTATTTTCTCTTTCTATTTTTTTCCCTAAGACTTTTAAAGTATTTCTCAAAGTGTGGTCTTTGTTAAACTCTCTGAATCCCGTAATGTGGATGTTCAAAAGATTGCTAGTTCCCACTCGCTACCCACTGTCAACGGAATCAGATTTTCTGGAAGTGGAAGCTAGAAAAATACATCTTGAATAAGTATCCTCCCCTCCCTTGGTGCTTCTTATGCATGCAGAAGTTATAAAACCATTGAGGAAAATAGACCCACCAGCATCCCCTGAAACACAATTATCCTTCCAATTATGTTTTTTTCCCCCTACACTTTCTCCTTTTTTTTAATCTATCAATTCCTCCATTTTCAAGAGGATTTGTGAGTCAATGTAAACCTGTATTGCTGGGTCCTATCCACCAAATCTACACCCAGCCTTAGACATGACCAATATCAGGAATCATCTAATGGAAAGATTCAGGCTTATTCCACAGCCATAAATCCTGGAAACTGTCCTTAGTCATTTAGCACAGTCTCAGAGGAGGCCTCGGCATTCTGTGACTAATATTACACCATCCTTTAGCATCATCAATGTCAAAGTTGTGTTGAGATGAAGTGAAACGTACCTGAAATAAAAAAACAAACCAAAACAACTTCCTACTTGTTGAGCTTCTCCTACTTCCAAAAGTTACTCTGTTTCCAAAAGTTCCAGGTCCTACAAGTGCTCTAGATTCTATCCTATGCTTCTTTCTCATGAGGCTTTTGTACGTCTTCAGGCTGTAGTTCTTTTTCCTACTCCCATGTCCTTAGAATACAGTAGTTAAATATATTCTTTTTTCTTTTTTTTTTTTTTTTGAGACGGAGTCTTGCTCTGCCGCCCAGGCCAGAGTGCAGTGGCACAATCTCAGCTCACTGCAAGCTCCACCTCCCAGGTTCACGCCATTCTCCTGCCTCAGCCTCCTGAGAAGCTGGGACTACAGGCACCTGCCACCATGCCCAGCTAATTTTTTGTATTTTTTTTTAGTAGAGACGGGGTTTCACCATGTTAGCCAGGATGGTCTCGGTCTCCTGACCTCGTGGTCCACCCGCCTCAGCCTCCCAAAGTGCTGGGATTACAGGCGTGAGCCACTGTGCCCGGCCAAATATGTTCTTGTTATTATGCTCATTCTCTGTGTTATTTATATATGGGAAACACAACAGTGTCTCACACATGTGATCTATAATCTATACATTTTAATTATCATTATAAATATTCTTCAAAACTGTACTCAAGTAACATCTTGGGTAACAGAGCATATCACAGACAAACTGTGAAAGCCCAACACCTATTTAACTGATTTGTCAACATGCCGGTAGATACTTAAAGGATTTGGAGTTTACTACATATTAAAGTGTATGTCATGTTATTGAGTATCAACTCAAACTAATTAACAAAATTAGCCAGGTGTGGTGGCTCATGCTTGCAATCCTACCAACTTGGGAGGCTGAGGCAGGAGGATCACTTGAGGTCAGGAGTTCAAGACCAGCCCGGGCAACATAGCAAGACCCTGCCTGCTAAAAAGTAAAAAATAAAATAATTAGCCAGGTGTGGCAGCAAGCTTCTGTAATCTCAGCTATTCAAGAAGCTGAGATGTGAGGATTGCTTGAGCCCAGAAGTTCGAGGCAGCAATAAGCCAGGATTGTGTCACTGCACTCCAGTCTGGGCAGCAGAGTGAGACACAGATCCTTAAAATAAACTAATAGAATTTTCATCAACCTAGTTCTTCCTATTCTGGCAAGACCAGTTCAGAAGTCTCTGTCCTACTTTAGTGTGTAATCATATTACTTAAAAAGACCACAATTTTTAAAGTTGAGTGTTTAGTAACTCTGACATTTAGTGGAAAAAGATCAAAACAAATCCTTCCTTCAATTCTGGGCAATTAATGTTCACCCATCCTATGACTTTTATTCAGTCTGGTCCATCTGCATACTTGGCTAGCTTTTCTGGTCTCAGCGCAGGTAACTTCTCTTTTGAGAAACTTTCCTCATCCAGCAAAATCTAGGTTTGGGAAAGCTCCCACAGGCTCTCACAGCATTCTGCCTCCCCACACCACCAATGACATTTGTCACTGCCTCCTGGGCAGTCTGTGAGTCTAAAGTGTTTCATATTATAACTTCAGTACCAAGACAAGAGCCTGGAACACAAGTGGATGCCTTGATCAGTAAATTAATGCAACCTGTACATGTGAAAACAAACCCTGTATACTTTAGCATCATTTATGGCAGAGAGCCCTCTTTGCTTTACTCTGATTAAGTGGCCATTCATTCTCCTTTTGTTTGACTCCTGCTCTTTTGTTATGGCCCCCAGTTTCTGCATCCATTCTGCACCATGAATGTATCAGTTAGTTTCAGCAATCTTGGTTCCATCTTCTGGAGCTCTCAGGGGACTGTGGTTCAGACTCAACACACTCTAGAGATTCCCAGTTTTCACAGCTTTAGAACAATCCCCTGTTCTAGCCTCTTAAGCCAAACCCTGAGGGCCCCTTAAGAGAGAGGACCAAACACTCTGTGTCCTTGTGGGTGTTTTCAGTCTAGCATTCTAGCCTCCTTGAAATCATGAAAACATATTTTTTTCTTTGATTCATTTTATCTAAATGTCTTGGACAGTTCCATAAATGGATATGTTGATAATAACTATGAACATGTTTTCATTGAAACTATCTCACTGATGAGTATTTGGTGGCTTTAGAAAGAGAAATGGTTGCATATTAGCATGGGGTATTAAAACCTGAAGGTTAAATGGATGAAGAGGACTTTGAGTGACCTTACTGAAGCAACACAGTGTGAAAAAAGTCTTAACATTTTTTAAAGTCTTCTATTTGGTAGGTCCACAGAAAGGCATTCATCACCCAGAACTAGCTTTTGCAAGGACACAGACTTATATTTCCATATTGTCAATCACAGGTCAACAAAGTTTCTAGATTTTCCAAAGGTGTAGAACTGTACCTTAGGCTTGTTGGGTAGTTAGAGCAGAAGGAACAAGTTTATCATTTGACTGGTCAGTAAATCTCTTTGGTGTCTGGCCAGACCAAAAATATTTTTTGAAGAGGGGTTCTCTTTGTCATGTTAGTCTTAGTTTTGGCCCACATTGTCTTTAGTGATTATATTTTGTTGCCACCAAGGTGCGCTGCCAAGGAGAAGACCCCAGACTCTGAGCAGACTGCTAGGCAGAAGCAATCAGAAGAACACAATGAGCCCTTGATCTGAAAGAACTGACAGAAGAATTCAGGGAGTGAGAAGAGCTACTTGTATCCAGGAGGGCTAGTCTGAGTGCAATGATTAAGCCATCCTGGGGCACAGTGCAGAGCATTTGGTACTGATTCAATGCATTTTAAAAAAATAAGTGAATAGGGCTGGGCATGGTGGCTCACACGTGTAATTCCAGCACTTTGGGAGGCTGAGGCGGGTGGATCATGAGGTCAGGAGATTGAGACCATCATGACCAATAAGGTGAAACCCAGTTTCTACTAAAATACAAAAATTAGCCGGCATGGTGGTGGGCGCCTGTAGTCCCAGCTACTCGGGAGGCTGATGCAGGGGAATTGCTTAAACCTGGGAGGCGGAGGTTGCAGTGAGCCTAGATCGTGCCACTGCACTCCAGCCTGGCGACAGAACAAGACTCCATCTCAAAATAAATAAATAAATATATATATGAATGAATGAGAAATTTTATTTATGTAAAATTTTTAACCAGAACTTATGGCTCTGTTACTGAGCCAGTCCTCGGAAAGGGCTCAGAATCCAGTAGTCAGCAACATCATACTATTCAGGGTCTTCAAATACACCCTCGAGTTTGACCAACAATTCCAGGAAGTGACCAGCAAAGTCTGCCTCTATCTCCTTCCATTAAGCACTTCAAGGCCAGTTTTGTGAAGCAATTGATTACAACCCCCAACCCCAGGCAACCAGTGGAGAAACCTGCAGCTGAATCCCTTAACACCACTGAATATGAACTAAGGTGTTGGGCCTGGCCTTGTCTGTCTTACCCTTGAAAATGTACCCAAGAGACAATGTGGTTGGGAGTGCTGCTGTTTGGGAGACCTGATTCCACTCTGGGTAGATTTTTTTTTTTTTTTTTGACGATGTCTTGCTCTGTCGCCCAGGCTGGAGTGCAGTGGCGCGATCTCGGTTCATGCAAGCTCCACCTCCCGGGTTGATGCCATTCTCCTGCCTCAGCCTCCCAAGTAGCTGGGACTACAGGCACCCGCCACCACACCTGTCTAATTTTTTGTACTTTTAGTAGAGATGGGGTTTCACCATGTTAGCCAGTATGGTCTCGATCTCCTGACCTCGTGATCTGCCCACCTTGGCCTCCCAAAGTGTTGGGATTACAGGCGTGAGCCACTGCCCCTGGCCGATTTTTTTTTTTTTAAGTGAAATTAAAGGCCCATGTCCTCAGGATGGGAGTCTTCTCTTCTTACTGATGGGCCAGCGTTGTCAGTGCACTGTCTTTATGGCACCACGGCTACAGATTTGCTTTGGGCTCTTTGTGCTAATAAAGGCGAAGGGCTAGAAAAGATGGACCTTGTAACATCCTAAAGGCTCTAAGAGACAATTCTGCTTAGGGTAAGAAAAAGGAAATTGGACAGCTAGAACTATTGTTCTTACTCCATTCTTAAAGTGGGCTTACTCCTCGGATACCAGGGACTACAACATTGACATAGTATGGTCCAGTGGCTAAAAGTGACCTTTCTGAGGAGGATGGTGCATTCAGGATACTTCTGCTTCGTGTTAATGTTTCTTCCCTTCTAATCTATTATTTCCAAGCTTACAGATCAATGAATGGCTTTACTATTTAAGATTCCAGCTGAAGCGGGGGAAGGCAGGAATGTAAATTTGTAGGGAGGAGGGAAGAGCAATCAGCCACTCTAAGGTCCCATGGGAGCTGGCAAGCGCTGGACCACAGAATGGAATGGGATGTGCTGAATGAAGCTCTGTCTGTCTTGTACACACCAGTCACTCCAAGGAGGGAGCCAGGAAGCAGGCAGCAGGGTATGTGGGCTGTCAGAGTAGCCGATTCTGCTGAGAAGACATGTGTAAGGGAGAACTATTGCTTTACCAGAAGCGTTGACCAGAAATAGAAGCTGAGATGTCAGTGCAAAATAGAATGCACCGAGAGTAGCATTTGAATGTGAATGCAATCATTGGAGAACCTATGGTGAGGTCAGGACAAAGGAGGGAATGTGTGAAGCTTGTTTTGAGAGTTGGGAGTGAGAAAAAGTTGTTTGCTGTGATGAGCTGACAAAAGGAGGAGTTTTAAAAAACAGCTACTACCCTTTTCAAGGGTGACCAGTAACTATCTTAGAGAGGCAAGTTTTATGAACCAGGCCATGACGAGAACTGAAGAAAATGCCTGCCAAAGTCAAATGTCTAAAGTAAATATACTTTTATAAAGAAAGTACATTGTATATGTGCATTTTATGAAATATATTTTATAAAGAAAATGTAAAGTACATAATATGTGCAAGTATGTGTCTCTTTAAAGACTTATTTATACAAATAGCAATCTTAGACTTTTTTGGTCAAACTGTTTGGTCATATTAGACTGTTTAAAATTCAAAAAGAAATAGGCATATTGGTGTATATACGACTTTCTAGTATTGCTTCTCTAAGTATTCTCTGTTTCTCTGTCTGTCTCTGCCTCTCTCTCTGTCTCTCTCACACACACACACTCACACACACCATGCACAACCATTAGCAGAACTGTTGTTTTGCAAAAGTTCGATGGTTTTTACTTCTTGGAATTGGGTCCTACCAATTTGTCCATTGCCCTTCTGGGAAATGTGTCCACCTGTCATAGATGAAAATATTGCCAATGTGTCTTCTGTGTTACTGAAAGACCTAAGGGGGGGAAATTCTATTTTGTAACCAAGAAAAGACTAGAGTCAGTTCTTAAATGCTCCTTCTAGAATTCAAATAAAAACTTAGAACATATCTACTGGCCATGTTCTAATTAAAATATATCAACATTAATGCCAGTTATGACTGTGGGTACCCACACAAATGAAAGTCACCAAAAAAAGTGTGCAATTTCCACATAAAGGCTGTTTTTATCACTATTTTAATTTTAAATGGAACACGGAGAAATGCATGAAAATAAAATGCTGTTTCTACCTTCAGTATTTATACTTACCACTCTTGGTACTTTTTCTAGAAATGCTTTATGGGACTCTTGTTGTTGTTGTTGTTGTTTCCATCACTCTCCTCATTCCTCCAGGGCACCCTTTTCTTCTGAAGGCCAACTTTTGGAAACTCCAGGAGCTAGCTACCATGTTACAGGAGGCTGACCCTCCTTTGGACTCTCTCTTATGTCAGACTGTGGAATGTAAATTTTGGAAGGTGCCAGCAGCTATAGTTTCTATCATGTATAGAAAACTGCTCTGAAGTGAGAAAGACTGCAATTGACATACCAAGAAGAGCACAGACAGGACACAAAGGAATAGTCTTGTCAGTGTTCAGGCTCCTGGTCCCACTTATTTCTCTGAATTACTACCCATCCTGGGATTTAACCGTTCTCCAGTTCTTCGGGTTGCATGACCCAACAAATGCCCACTTGTCCTAAGCAAGTATTGCTTGGGTTTTCCATCATTTAATCTTCTATTCAGAAGATGTAACAAAGTCCTAGGTATGAATAAGGAAATAAATCTTAGGACAGATTATTTCCAGGAGCAGTAATTAGAAATATTAAACTGTAGCCAGACCTATCCATCGCCTGATGTATAGTTAGGATATGTACCATTGACCACAACACAGGTATGGTGGTTTTAAAAAATATGTTTCAAATTCTTTGACATTGATTCTCTTTTCATTAGGTCAGATCTAATTCCTTCTCCTTTCTTCATTTAAAGAAAACATGGACTTGACTTAGTGACTTGTTTCTAAAAAATAAAATATGAGAGAGTGATGTTACATGACTTTTGAGACTAGGTCTTAGATAGTTTCACCTGGTTTTCTTTTTCATGGATCACTTGTTCTTGGAGAAGTCAACCTCCAGGTCATGCAGACATGCAAGGAACCCAGAGAGAGGCCCATGTGGAGAGAAACCAAGGTCACCTGCAATAGCCAACACCAGCTTGCCAGTCATGTAAGTGAGTCATCTTGAAATGGATCTCCCAGTCCCAGTTAAACCTTGAGATGACTGGTCAACATCTTGAATACAATCTTATGAGAGACCATGAGCCAAGCCAATCCTGAATTCCTGACCCACAGAGATAATAAAGTGTTTATATTTTTAGGCTACTAGATGTATGGGAAATTTGTTATGTAATACGATACTAATACTATGTCAAAGATGAAAGGAAATTACTCTGAAGAGGTTCGTCAATTAGCATCAGTCATAAATGATGGCAGGAGATCCCAAATAGGCAACTTAGCCATAAAAATAATTGGAGTTCATGGTTACAGGTTTGGTCCCTGGGAAGTAGGGCTCCAGGTAGAAAACATTGTTAGTGAAGAACACGTAGGAATAGAACCATTTAATAGTATAAAAAGAGTGATTGAATAATATAATGGCTAAGATAAACAGTTTGAGAGTTAAACAGATTTAGATTCGGATCTTGGCTCCATTAGTTTCTGTGTGAACTTATTACTTGTCTGTATTTTTTAGTTTTATTTTGGGATAGTTTTAGGTTTACTAAAATGTTGCAAAAATTATCAAAAGGGTACCTATGTTCTCTTCACCCAGCTTCCCCAAATGCATAAGAATTTTGCATAAGAAAAAACAAAACAAAACAAACAATAACAAAAACACAAGAGGCCTGGTACCAAGTCCCACGAGTGACTGAAATCTCAATTTGTATTCATAGGAAGTCTGTTCATATTACCTTATCCTGTTCCATTTTTCTTGGTCCTACTTTTTCCAGGACACCTGGGTTGTCCTATTCTTCCTTCTGTGCCAAACTGTCCTTTTCTATTGAAAATTAATGTATGCAGGCTCATTTCTCTCTTTAAAAGATGTAGTCAGGAGCTAAGAAGCCAGCATGAACTTTCTCAACCTCCATTTCTTAACACTTTAGCAAACAACGTTTCCAAAATGAATGACCCTCCTCCATCATGCCCCACACCAAGAACATTTGAGAAATGGATTGTAATTTTCTCAGAAAAACGATAATTCAAGAAATTTCAAAATATAACAAACTATCAATATATGTATCATTTAAAGAAAACATTCCTTCTTTTTGCTCTCACATCACAAAGTAATTTGTCTTCAAAATTTGAATTTGAGAATGATTCAGGGCAGAAAAATGAAGACATCTGAGTCACATCACATGTATGTGCTGGTTGCCCACCCGCCTTCCCATCTTGAAGGTAAGCTTCTTGCAGGCAGAGCCAGCATCCTGAGTTCTCTGTCCTGTTTCTAACACAGTACTAGTCGCAGAGAAGGCATGCTGATCAACTTCGATATGATAGAGAAATTTCCTCTTAAGTATTCCATTTTTGCAGAATTGATTCAAAAGTCAAATACCCATTCTTTTTTTTATTATTATTATACTTTAAGTTCTAGGGTACATGTGCACAATGTGCAGGTTTGTTACATATGTATACATGTGCCATGTTGGTGTGCTGCACCCATTAACTTGTCATTTACATTAGGTATATCTCCTAATGCTATCCCTCCCCACTTCCCACAATAGGACCTGGTGTGTGATGTTCCCCTTCCTGTGTCCAAGTGATCTCATTGTTCAATTCCCACCCATGAGTGAGAACATGCAGTATTTGGTTTTCTGTTCTTGCAATAGTTTGCTGGGAATGATGGTTTCCAGCTGCATCCATGTGCCTACAAAGGGCATGAACTCATCCTTTTTTATGGCTGCATAGTATTCCATGGTGTATATGTGCCACATTTTCTTAATCCAGTCTGTCACTGATGGACTTTTGGGTTGATTCCAAGTCTTTGCTATTGTGAATAGTGCCATAATAAACATACGTGTGCATGTGTCTTTATAGCAGCATGACTTATAATCCTTTGGGTATATCCCCAGTAATAGGATGGCTGGGTCAAATGGTATTTCTAGTTCTACATCCTTGAGGAATTGCCACACTGTTTTCCATAATGGTGGAACTAGTTTACAGTCCCAGCAACAGTGCAAAAGTGTTCCTATTTCTCCACATCCTCTCCAGCACCTGTTGTTTCCTGATTTTTTAATGATTGCCATTCTAACTGGTGTGAGATGGTATCTCATTGTGGTTTTGATTTGCATTTCTCTGATGGCGAATGATGATGAGCATTTTTTCATGTGTCTGTTAGCTGTATGAATGTCTTCTTTTGAGAAGTGTCTGTTCATATCCTTTGCCCACTTTTGGATGGGGTTGTTTGTTTTTTTTCTTGTAAATTTGATTGAGTTCTTTATAGGTTCTAGATATTAGCCCTTTGTCAAATGAGTAGATTGCAAAAATTTTCTCCCATTCTGTAGGTTGCCTGTTCACTCTGATGGTAGTTTCTTTTGCTGTGCAGAAGCTCTTTAGTTTAATTAGATCCCATTTGTCAATTTTGGCTTTTGTTGCCATTGCTTTTGGTGTTTTAGACATGAAGTCCTTGCCCATGCCTATGTCCTGAATGGTATTACCTAGGTTTTCTTCTAGGGTTTTTATGGTTTTAGGTCTAACATTTAAGTCTCTAATCCATCTTGAATTAATTTTCGTATAAGGAGTAAGGAAAGGATCCAGTTTCAGCTTTCTACTTATGGCTAGCCAATTTTCCCAGCACCATATATTAAATAGGGAATCCTTTCCCAATTTCTTGTTTTTGTCAGGTTTGTCAAAGATCAGATGGCTGTAGAGGTGTGGTATTATTTCTGAGGGCTCTGTTCTGTTCCATTGGTCTATATCTCTGTTTTTGTACCAGTATCATGCTGTTTTGGTTACTGTAGCCTTGTAGTATAGTTGAAGTCAGGTAGCATGATGCCTCCAGCTTTATTCTTTTGCCTTAGGATTGTCTTGGCAATGCGGGCTCTTTTGTGGTTCCATATGAACTTTAAAGCAGTTATTTCCAATTCTGTGAAGAAAGTCATTGGTAGCTTAATGGGGATGGCATTGAATCTATAAATTACCTTGGGCAGTATGGCCATTTTCACAATGTTGATTCTTCCTATCCCTGAGCATGGTGTGTTCTTCCATTTGTTTGTGTCCTCTTTTATTTCTCTGAGCAGTGGTTTGTAGTTCTCCTTGAAGAGGTCCTTTACATCCCTTGTAAGTTGGATTCCTAGGCATTTTATTCTCTTTGAAGCTATTGTGAATGGGAGTTCATTCATGATTTGGCTCTCTGTTTGTCTGCTACTGGCGTATAAGAATGCTTGTGATTTTTGCACATTGATTTTGTATCCTGAGACTTTGCTGAAGTTGCTTATCAGCTTAAGGAGATTTTGGGCTGAGACAATGGGGTTTTCTAAATATACAATCATGTCATCTGTAAACAGGGACAATTTGACTTCTTCTTTTCCTAACTGAATACCCTTGATTTCTTTCTTTTGCCTGATTGCCCTAGCCAGAACTTCCAACACTATGTTGACTAGGAGTGGTGAGAGAAGGCATCCCTGTCTTGTGCCAGTTTTCAAAGGGAATGCTTCCAGTTTTTGCCCATTCAGTATGATATTGGTTGTGGGTTTGTCATAAATAGCTCTTATGATTTTGAGATACGTTCCATCAATACCGAATTTATTGAGAGTTTTTTGCATGAAGGGCTGCGGAATTTTGTCAAAGGCCTTTTCTGCATCTATTGAGATAATCCCGTGGTTTTTGTCTTTGGTTCTGTTTATATGCTGGATTACGTTTATTGATTTGCATATGTTGAACCAGCCTTGCATCCCAGGGATGAAGCCCACTTGATCATGGTGGGTAAGGCTTTTTGATGTGCTGCTGGATCCAGTTTGCCAGTATTTTATTGAGGATTTTTGCATCGATGTTCATCAGAAATATTGGTCTAAAATTCTCTTTTTTTGTTGTGTCTCTGCCAGGCTTTGGTATCAGGCTGATGTTGGCCTCGTAAAATGAGTTAGGGAGGATTCCCTCTCTTTCTATTGATTGGAATAATTTCAGAAGGAATGGTACCAGCTCCTCCTTGTACCTCTGGTAGAATTCAGCTGTGAATCTGTCTGGTCCTGGACTTTTTTTGGTTGGTAGGCTATTAATTATTGCCTCAATTTCAGAGCCTGCTATTGGTCTATTCAGGAATTCAACTTCTTCCTGGTTTAGTCTTGGGAGAGTGTAAGTGTCCAGGAAATTATCCATTTCTTCTAGGTTTTCTAGTTTATTTTCATAGAGGTGTTTATAGTATTCTCTGATGGTAGTTTGTATTTCTGTGGGGTCGGTGGTGATATCCCCTTTATCATTTTTTATTGCGTCTATTTGATTCTTCTCTCTTTTCTTCTTTATTAGTCTTGCTAGCGGTCTATCAATTTTGTTGATCTTTTCAAAAAACCAGCTCCTGGATTCATTGATTTTTTTGGAGGGTTTTTGAATTTGGGAAGATGGCCGAATAGGAACAGCTCCAGCCTCCAGCTCCCTGGTTGAGTGACACAGAAGATGGGTGATTTCTGCATTTTCAACTGAGGTACCAGGTTCATCTCACTGGGTTGTGTTGGACAGTTGGCGCTGGTCCGCGGGTGCAGACCGACCAGGGAGAGCTGAAGCAGGAAGAGGCATCACCTCACCTGGGAAGCGCAAGGGGGAAGGGAATTCCTTTTCCTAGCCAAAGGACATTGAGACACACAACACCTGGAAAATTGGGTAACTCCCACCCTAATACTGTGCTTTACCAAGGGTCTTACCAGGAGATTATATCTCACACCTGGCCCAGAGAGTCCCACGCCCACGGAGCCTCCCTCATTGCTAGTACAGCAGTCTGAGATCTAGCTGCAAGGCGGCAGCGAGGCTGGGGAAGGGGCGCCCACCATTGCCAAGGCAAATACCCATTCTTTAAGACATCTTGCTAAGAAAGGAAAAATTCATTATAAAGGATCATTTTGAATATTCAGAAGGAAGGCCTACATGTCAAATAAGTGAACAGACCTTTCTGCCGACGTACCTACAGAGACAGAGGTCCAGGCCAGTTCCCCATCACCTCTTACCCCCAATGTTACAGGCTCTTCTTAGAGCTTTCTCCATCTGGGCTCTTTCTCGGTAGCTTGTTTTCACATCTGGCTGCAAAACAGAACACAGTTAATCCGGTTTCCCTGCCTTGCTGCACAGAGGGCCAGTCAACAGCTCTCTTTTGACTTATCTTTAAATATTTTTTAAAATGTTCATTACTGAGGAGAAATAAAAAGGAAGTAACAGTGGCATAAACAGAGTGAAATGATAAGGCCTAGGAAATCTTACATTGTACTTTTAATCATGGCCCACATTCTTTGTTTCCCCAACTTGCTTTTGAGAAGGAGTGTCCCACCCCATGCTGGGCATCTGATCTTGCATTGCTCTGTGCTCTACTGGGTTTATTTCCATGTAGGTGCACGTGGCCTCAGGGCGCCATCATGGAGGGTCTTGTTCTCAGTGGACATGATACAAGGCAGTATCCTCACGTAGTAAAGGTTCAATCAGTAGTTGTTGAGTTAGTAAATGAATGACTCATATGGCTAATTTTTTACTGATCTGACTGATGGGTGGATGCAATCGAACATTGCCAAAGTGAAGGGTTACACAGTGGGAAGGCAGTGGGGGTGGATGCAGTTGGGAGGCAGCAGAGAGAAGTACAGGCCGATCCCTCACATTGTAAATGCAAAACATTCTCAGTGGAATTTGGCTTTCCCACATAGTGATTATGTGTCATAGTGTGTACATGCTCTATAGCTTATTTCTCAAAACATATTTGTGGGTATGCTTTTGCCAATGCTATTTTCATAAGACATGTCTCACAGAAATGTCCAGGAGCAGCCAGAAGCAAAACCCACCAAGTCCTGTTTCGTTCTTGTTCTCTTTGCTAATATGTGCAAGACTTAAGATAACTGAACTCATACTTTTCCTACCTAGAATAGAATTATCTTATAAATTCTTCTGTTAGCCTACAAGTAGTCTGCTTTGATCCTATGGAATTACAAGCCAGTAGAACTGCTGTATTTTACTTGAGTGTGGTTACCACTTGGTTGGCACACACTAAGGATATTTTTGACTCTCTCTTTGCTGACACGAGCTACAGAGCCTAGCTGAGAAAACCCTCTGAATGAAAACAAACAAAAACCTACCAGAACAAATTAGGGACAGGGGAACTTGGAAGCTGTGTAAGAGTTGTGAAACCATCAGAACATTAGGATTTAGGGTGTCCCTTTAAAGTTTGTTAGACTTTCTGGGAATACTCCTCGGGAAATGTTGTGTTTTCATAAAAAAGTTCTTCTGTGCCTGACAGCATGAAGAAGCACGTGAAGACTGGAGACTGTGAGAATGTTTTCAGCAAGAGCCAATCTGGTAGCAAAAGGCTAAAAATTGCATTTTCACAGCTCCGCCAGAATATGCAAAAATTTCTTGTCCCTATCTATTTTATGACATTAAAAATGATTTAAGGCAATTGACACTTCTATTTCCTCCAAGGGGAAAAAATAGATTTTGTAGAGTTCTGGCATATATCAGTGCATGATTGTTTCAGATCATTGTAGCTGGAATGGGCTGTTGTACCAAAGCTTATCTAATATACTTTGTTCATTCATTCAAAAAATCTTCACTGAATGCCCGTTAAGTGGCAGACACTGATCTCTTACTGCATATATAGAAATCAAGAGGAGAGCCGTGGTCTACTTAATCAAGAAGTAGGTCTAAATTTTTATCAAGCAACCATAGTGTAGAGACACGACAAAGTCAACCCATTTCTAACCCAACCACTAAAGATCAAGAAGGAAATATTTTAGTATATGAGTTAGGTAACCTGGTTATTAGTCATTTAGGATATGAAATAGGACTTGGAAAGATTATTAAGATTTTGAAGTAATAGACGGAAACCATCAGACTTGGGAAAGAACACAGATCTCATTTTTCTGGATTAGCTGCATTTGGTTGCTTGCGAGGTGAAGCTTTAGAGGAAAAGGAAAAAGGAAAAGAAATTTGGCAATCAGAGGAAAAGGGAAAAAGGAAAAGAATTTTGGCAATCAGGTTACATGAATAGCAGGTTTCAGCAGATGTAAGTAGTCCCAGGTAGGCTGGGCCAGAATGTCCTGAGATAATCAAGGGCGGCTTTACTGGCATGGTTATTATCCCAAAGGAGACCTGCTGGAAAAAGCTCAAGTCTGCTGCTGTACAGCATGACCTTTGGTGCTTTCTCTTTTTTATTTCTCCTGTAGGAGGCAAGAGCTACAGCTTAGTGGATAAGAGCCCATGCTTAGTGGCCAGCCATGCCTGGGTTTGGGTCCTGCTCTGCTACTTACCAGACAGCCCTGTGATTTGAGTTTCACAGCCTCTCTGAGCCTCTGATTCCTGCCTCATAAAAAGGGCATGATGATCATGTGATACTTCATAGAGCAGAATGAGCTTAGAATAAGCACTTAGCCCAGAGCCTGACGCAAGGCAAGGATCTAACTCTTTCTAGCTAATATCTCTTGCAAGGACATTAAGGCCATTTCTTGTTAATTAAAATGAGCCAGCTGGCATCACAGGTTGGAAATCCCTTAGCAACTGGTTAGCACTCAGTACAAACTTGCCTAAAATTGGTATATTGGCACACAGTTAGGAAGTTACCACTAATTCTGTCACACTTAACCATTTCATAATGGTGATCTGTTTAGAGCAGTGATTGAAAAACAAGAACTTTAAATTTGGTAAAGAAGCTTTATATGCTTTATTTGTTTCAGAAAAGGACAATACCTGAGTCATGTTCTAAGAAAAACATGAGCATTTTTGAAAGCACCCTATGCGGACTGAATAGTGAAAAAGGAAAGGCACGTGAAAAAGGACATTTTAAAATGCTTTGAAATCACAAAGTCACCAGCTAAGTTTTGTGGTGTTCTGGCCACTGAGGGACTGCCAGGGTCTGTCTTCCTTTTTTGCCCATAGAGACCCCAGCACCTGCAGTACTGGTAGTGAGGCTCATGGTAGCTCCCACTCATTGGACTCATTCTGTCATTTTCAAAAGATGTTCACTTCTTAAAATACACTTACAATAACAGATCAAGTTCTTATGATCTAAAATAATTTAATGGAAATTTGGAACAAACATAAAACTATATAGATCCCCATCTTCCCTGGCTGTTTCTCTCAGGTTATAAACATATTAAGCTTATCACCAGCCTAAAGTAGCCTGCTTGGGAATTGGCACTCTCTCAAGCTGCCCTTGCCCCCTCTGCTCTCCTCCACAGTCAAGAGTACATAAGAAGTAGTCCTCCCTGACTCTGTCCATTTCCTCCACTCCCACTTACTGCTCAACGTCCTGCAGTTCCCGCTACTCCCTTAAAATTTCTCTCTACCCAGCTAGAGGAGAGCTTGCAGCTCAGAACTTACCATAGGCTTAAAGAGAAAAACTTGATCTAGTCCCAGGAGAGCTCTACACTATCCTGGGCTGATATCAAAGGAACACAACTTTCCAACCCCATCAGTGGTCACCCACTACCAACCCCTGCCCTCCAAGGCAGGAAGCAGGTGAGTTGAGCTAAGGGATGAGATGGAAGCAGGCATCATAAAAGAAAGAAAGAAAGAAAGAAAGAAAGAAAGAAAGAAAGAAAGAAAGAAAGAAAGAAAGAAAGAAAGAAAGAAAGAAAGAAAGAAAGAAAGAAAGAAAGAAAGAAAGAAAGAAAGAAAACCAGTGACATCTCTGGAAGTCACAAAGTTACCTGTCTCAAGAGGAAATATTGAGTGCCTTTTATCAAAGCTAGCGTTCATTCTCCAAGAACCCATTTGTATTTGGAACAATCTGAGTTCCTTAAAGCTACAATGATCACATTCACTTAATTTCAATAAGTAGATACATTTGTTTGCTTTACAATAGCACCTAGGTTTACATTAGAGAAATTTAGAGGAAGCACCCCTCTGTCTTTAATTGGCTTCCTAATTACACTAATTTTACTTGATTGATATATTAGGCTCTGGAGGAAAGGGAAAAGAGGGGTAGAGAGGTCACAATACAGTCCTTTATTCTCGGCTCCAGACAGCACAGGAAATCCTCAATTAAACTATACCACTTCCCTCAGTACGCCATAAAGCCCATGCATTATATTTAATATCTTTAAGCTCATTTATAATAATGGTTTTATGTGATGTGGTAAAGTTAACTCATTCCTTCTGGACTTTCTTTTCATTATTATTGCAGAACAATGCATGCTTCTTGTGAAAAAAATCAGAAGTTCAGAAGAATAAGTCCTGAAAAATTAGTTTCCAGCTGTCCTCCTTAGGTTTTCTTTAGAAAACTTCCCTGTGACAATTCCCTCCATTTGGAGAGGCAGACGAGAGGGCATCTCCTCACTCACAGCCGGGACACTATGCCTCTCATATCGTGCTGGGACTTTTTCTTGACAGGATCGAGGGAGATTCAAAGTTCCCCAAACACAGAGAGGAACAAATGCATCAACACAGCATCTCAGACCCTGGAGAAAGTCCAGCCGCGGCCATGGTGTTGCTATAGAATGTTTTCTTCTAATGCGAAGTCTGACTTAGAACAAGGTCTTCCTTGTGCCTTCCCTTTCAGGAAGGGTTGGCTGGACCCCGACATTTAGTAACTTAGGACAAAGCCTTCTGAGTTGGTGGACCCATAAGGGCCAGAAGGAAGTGGTTTTCCTACAAGCTCTGTTAACCTGACCTGGGCCACAGCACAGGTGAAGGTTATTGGAGAAGAGTGGTTTCATCTGGGAGGATTTCCTTCCGGTATTATCCACACCTGAGCAGCACACAACCTAGATGCTCAGGTGGATCACAGTTGTGGGATGCCTATTTATTTTGTGGTGAGCATCTGAAAAGTCATCCCCACCTCCAGAGACTGCTCAGCTCCCCACGAAGGGGCGGGAGAACAGTTCTGTCTAGTTCTCCACTCTCTGCCCTGCATGGTATCTAGGAGTGGCACTTCCCCCTGAACTAGGAATATCTGACCCTCTGTGTCTCCTTGTGAACCCCGTTGAGGTGAGTATTCATGTCTCTGATCTGACCCAGCAGCGCCGGGTTTGCAAGCTTAGCTCCCAAACAGCCTTAAGCTTGTTCCCATCCAGGCAGAGAAAGGGAGATGTTAGAGAGGCTTGGGACCAAAAACAGGGAAAGAAGGGAGAGGTTCAGGGCAAAACCCTATCCAGAAGTGCTGTTTATTTAGCTGAGTGCTTTCTCTCGCAGAATAATAGATGACTACTGGGGTAGCGGGGCAGGATCCCTGACAAACATACCCTCTTCATATGCTGCCAAAACCTTCTTGGAGATTGTGTTCTAGGAATTACCCTGATTCTGTGATTTTCCACATTTCCACGACTGCTCTAGGGTAGAATTAGAACAAATGGCTAACAGGATACCACTCCTTACAGCTCAATAAGGCGGATTGTCTCTGGATTCTGCGTAAGAAGGAAACTAGGAAACATCAGTATCTAAGTACTTCTAGTGACTGGGAGGGAAATTTAGATGTCTGGCAAACTCTTTTTTTTTTTTTTTTTTTTTTTTTTTTTTGAGATGGAGTCTCGCTCTGTCGCCCAGGCCGAGTGCAGTGGCGCGATATTGGCTCACAGCAAGCTCCGCCTCCCAGGTTCACGCCATTCTCCTGCCTCAGCCTCCTGAGGCAAACTTTTTATTTAACCTTCTCAAAGAAAATTTAATGAACTTAATTAATTTTAATGACTTTTTAGCCTCTGAAAATTATTTGGTTACAAAATTAGCTTAGTAATGATTACATTGATAAAGATATTATTTTAGCACTAAATCTGAGGGGAGAAAATTACCATGAGTTTCAAAATATATTATTTTTGACTACTTCAAAAGATGTTTGAAGTTTTAAAATTATTTTTACAGTTTCTCTTACAACCAGAATATTGTATTGCCTTAGTCCATTTGTGCTGGGACAAAATATATAGCAAAATACCTGAGGCTGGGTAATTTGAAAAGAACAGAAATAAATTTTCTCATGGTTCTGGAGTCTGGGAAATCCAAGATTAAGGCACCAGCAGGTTTGGGTGCCTTGTGAGGGCTGTTCTCTTCTTCCAAGATGGCACCTTGTGGCTGCCTCCAGAGGGAAGTGACACTAAGGTAGAAGGGCAAGATCCTGAAATGCTGTGTGAAGCCTTTTTTATAAGGGCACCTGATCCCATTTAGGAGGAAAGAGTAGCCCTGGCTTAACCACCACTGAAAGGCCTCACCTCTTAATTCCATCACATTGGCAACACCTGAAATTTGGAGAGGATCCATTCAAATTGTAGCACTGATCTGTATGAATCAGATTATTGACATCGTGTCTAAGCGGCCCATTAAAAAAGGTGGTAGACATTTATCCTTCTTGTGCTCCTTTGTAGTCTAAGTGCATGTTGTACATGATGAATGCTCAATAAATAATGACCAGACCTCTTAGACCTGACTTATTAGTGATTTAAATTTCAACTTTGCTTTTGTGTTTAGAGAAGAAAGAGGAAAAGTTATGCTGTTCAGAGGAAGCAGCGCTTGAGCTTGAATTCTAGCTCTAACTCAAGTGATTTTGGACAGGTTAGTAAACTCTCTGCGACTCTATCTGCTTATCAGTAAAAGGCAGATAATGATCCTACTATCTCATAGAATTATTATGAGGACTATGATCACACATGAAAACACCAGCACAGGACATGTTCTTAGTGTGTAAAAAATGCCATTCCCTTCCTTTCTCCTTTATATGGTACAATTGACCTGACATCTACAGGTATTAACAAGAGTTCTAATAAACATCGAGGCAATATGTTCTTTCCCTGTCAGTGACACTAGAAGGATTATATATATGTAAGTATATATTCATTCATATGAATATTAATGAATTATATATAAATATATATTATGTAAATAATACACAAATTATATTATGTAAATAATATAGAAATATATTATGTAAATAATATATGAATTATATAGATATGTAAATAATAGAAATATATTATATAAATAATATATGAATATATATAAATATATAATATATGAATTATATATAAATATACATTATGTAAATAATATATGAATTATATATAAATATATAATGTAAATATATGAATTATATGGATATATATTATGTAAATAATATATGAATTATATACTTATTCATATGTGTTACATATGAATAAATATAAACATATTCATTCATATGAGTATGAATGAATTATTTATATGAATAAATTATACATTCATGCGTCCCTCAGCCCATCCATTGAGATTTTTACAAACATTTTCCAAGTACCTATATCTGCCAAACAAGAAAGTGAAGCAGTGGGGCTTACAAAGAAATATAAAACATGATCCTTCCTTGGAGGAGCATCTTATGAATCCTCCTCACTGTCACCCATCTGTTTTCCTACCGTGGAGACAATGGAGAAGTAGACCAAAGATTTGGGGGTGGGGGCCGGTAAAGGTCAAAACAAAGAGAAGTCCACCTTTGTTATATTCTTGAAAGCTGATTGGTATGAAAATGAAAATTTGTGTTAAAAAGAAAGTAATAGAACAAAATTATCCTGTTTATAACAGAACAGAAAATTGTGGCATCACCTTCTGTCGGCAAGAGTTAAGCAAAGTTGTTACCCTTCATTTTGAGGAATGTACTCTGACATTTTCACTGAAGTGAATAATGTTTTCTGTTTGTCCTAGTATAATTTTTTGAGTGTTTCTTTAAATTGTTCTTGTGTTAGTTGACAGATATTTTCCAGGATATAATTACTCAATATCATCCAATTCATAAACTTTTCCTTTTCAACAAATGTTCTCATCATTGTGGTGAGTAGCATCACGTCCTTGTACATTTCCTGGGTGTGTTAATATTGAAGGCAGGATATGCCCAGGGTGGTGACTCCTTCAGTTTTCTTTAACATTTTTACTATCTTTTGAGAAAGTCTTTTTGCAGCTTTAAATTTTGAATCAGGAACACAGCCTGTACTTTGCTCAGGCATACCTGGTGCTGACCTACTACTGAATAAAAAACATTTGGACTTCTGTTTTTGCCTAACTTGGAAGGGGAAAGAGGTATTTGTTAGAGTTGTTTTAGAATGCCAAAGAGGATAGCATAAACAAGAATATTCCCCCAAATTCCTTTCTGTTCCCTCTACCACCCCCGCAATGTGGGAGGGAACTTGATTCTGACAGCCGTCTGCAGGGAGGAATTTTTAGCCAATCTCACCTGCAGTTATCTGTCACTGTTGGTAGCATGATTTCTGAATAAGGAGATGGTTTCTTTTTAATGGAAAAAATGTCTTTATGTCCCAAACTTGGTAGGTATTTTAGTGAGAAAAAGGAAAAAAAAGTCTGATAAGGAAGGCTATAGTTGGTCTTAAACCCTATTTTTGGCCATAGCACAATCCTAACTGATCCCTAAAGACTGCAGTCCCCAGTAGACTGCCTTTCCTTTCTTAGAGCCAGTACAGCCCTGTCAGGAGGTCTCCACTGACTTCGTGCTGGGTGCTAGTGGGGCTGAGGAGTAGTATTTGCGCCACACTCAGGCCACAGCTGCAGCAGTCCCGTGGCCTCTGGGAAGTACTCGCCTCCCTGCCATTTTTAGTTTTAGTCTCTTGGGTAGCCATGCTCCTGCCCCTCAATTTCTTGGTATAGGGGTCTTTGAACAAGGCAGTCCTATCTGATTTCTCACCCAACGGTCTGAGATCTCCTTTCCCTTCTTAGATTCAGAACAAGCAAATGGCCACAATGAAAACATATCAGAAATTAACTTCCGTGTGTTTCTTGCTCTTGGAGCAAGTTTAGGTGTTAAAATAAAACATGGAAACCAACAAACAGATAAATAATGCATTAAGTAGGACCATTATTTTCAATTTTTAAAAATTATCAATGATCCTTTATTTTTCTTTTTGTCAATGAAGACTATTTTGAGAGATTTCATCTGCAAAGCAGACTGCATTGTGCATTAATTTTTCAGGTTTCTCTTCCTGTCACACAAATATATCCCCTTTTACTATAGTAATGAATGTTTTCTGTTCTTCTTACTTAACAATAAAAGTAACAATCCGCTAGAGCATTAAACAGCACAATGTAGTAAACAGTAACTTGCTAAGTTAATAAAGTTCCAACCCAAAATAAAGAACTTGACAATTTTATTGCTCTGTGAAGTCTTATGGTTTCAATTTAGCTTTTGAGAATTGTAAAATTGCTCTAGAAACTGCCCCCACAGTAATGCCACATTACTGTGGGATCCCTAGTTAGAATTTGTCAAAATAGATTTAGGCTTTTACCTTCCCATTTCCTGTAGCAGCTTCAGTTTTCATGGTTTGATGTTCACCGAGTAGTCAGAATGATACAAACACAATGTCCTGTGATCTTAACGCAAGGGTGTTCTATTGCCATCATGTGTATGAGGATTTTTGTACTACATGGCCTGGGATGGAAAGTACAACAGAAAGGAGGGTCAGGAAGAGAAGGACCTGAACCAAAAGAATAAGCAAAATTTGACTTCCCCCTATAGAGTTTTTCACTCTAAGTGCCATTCACAGAAATTTGGTATCCGTGGAAACCAATGCAGTACATGCTGAAGTTACATTTTCTCTGCAGATACAAAAGGCTAGTTATCTAAGCTGATGTTATGCTTAGGATTAGCAGAGAGAAAGTGTTTGAGTAAAGTATAGAATAATCAACTGGATACCTATCATGTGCAGGGAACCATGATTTGTACAATGAAGGATACAAAATATACAAGAAAGGATGATAGATATGGGACCATTTATTTCCATGTGGGAATGTTGACAACCTTTAGCATTCTGGCTTTCCTTAAATTTATAATGTTACCTATGAAAATATGAGAAAATGTTCCTGTCATAGTTTTAGATTTTATCCTCTGCTTTGGTAAAAAAACAAAACATTGTCAAACAGAAGATGGAATTTTCCTGAGACTTATTTTATAGTTGAATGATAAACAAGAAAGATTCCCAGAAATTGAATAAGATCATAACAACCTTGCAGGCTGTTGACCAGAAATGAGGCAAAGCTGGGGACAGAGGGAAATAATAAGACAAGTGAGTGTTTGACAGCATGTTGATTTAATCAGGGGTAAAAGAGCTGCCACCGCAAAAAGAAAAGAGTGTGTTCAGAGGAAGAAAGAGTAAGAAATGATTTGGAAACAAGAACCCATTCAACGAAGTTGATGTAGGTTATGACCAGGAACAGGAAGTTCATGGCGATTTCTGTGAGTCAGGAGAGGTGTACCCCTGGGCAGGGTAGATATTCGCTGTGCTGCAATTCTGCCTGAATTCAAGGGTAAATCATAGAGAAGTCAACTAAAAATAACTTTGCTTTCTTTACTATCAGCAGAATTGGGTGACAGAGTTCTGGCATAGCCTTGGGGAGTGAGTCTGGGTGTCTAGAAAATGGTGAAAAATGAAAGAATTAAATCTTAACACTGTTCTAATGGGACTCAGGGAATGATATGTTTGGATCAATTTTACACGTTAAAAAACTAGATAGTTTCTGACCCCTGCTACATATTCACTGGTCAGCACAAGTGGGATGTGGGTGTTCCTTTACTCTCTAGCAAACCCGGAGAAGGTGGTAAAGTCAGGATTGATTGGAAATCCTGCAGCATGGGAAATGTGGGTTTGGTTTGTGGCATGACAACAAGCAGGCATGGGAGACACTGAGGGAAAAAATAGACAACTCTAGAGAAAAATGCATCCATACTTCCAACCTCTTGCTGAAACATATTCCTAGCTATTCTTTAGTCTGAGAATCAAGAACATTTTCCTGTTGACAAATGTCTACCTCAATAAATAAGGTGAAAGTGCCATCTGAGGCACTTTAAATGCTGCACGTGTATGTCTGTGTGTGTTCATAGCTAAACATTTGAAATGGTTTTCAAGTTACAAAATTAACTTTACATGTGATTCATTTAACATAATTTGACTCAAACATTTCATTTTAAGTGTTACAAAACACGTCAGTTGTAGCCAACATGGCAGATTCACACTATACCCAGGCCTGGACGCTTGCTTCTCTCTTTAAGCATATGTTCCAGGTTGCCACAATGTGATTGGGAGTCAGAAGAGAAAAGTCACCCCACAGCTCTGTGGTCTTTGCCAGAAGAATTCTGTAGTGTAAGTGGTAAAAGTTCAATCATTTCTAGGTGGACCGGATAATATTTAATGTTGGTCATCATCCTAGACATGAAGCGCAAGATGCAGACATTTGTTCTATTTCTTAAATGATTGGTTAAAGCCATTTCAGAACATTAGGATGAGAGATCTGAAGTAAATAAACTGTCTCTGCTAAGGCTGTGTTTCTCAGGGAGCATTAGTGAATAAGTGTTCGGTTTGCTATCACTAGAAGTTCCTATTTTTTATTTTACTGTCTACACCTAACTACACCAACTCTGCATATATTTTCCTTGTTCTTCCAAGGTCCCCAAAAGAAATATAATGAGGGAAGTTCCTGCTACTAGCAACCTTCTCTGAGACATAATGTCTTCTAGCTCTTCTTTAATGCTAGGTGCAGCATCTATTTTACTGCCCTGCCCATCAAAATCTTTTTCCTTTTGCAAAAGAAAAGGCTCATGTCTTGATCATTCAATAAAGTTATCAATTTTCTTTCCCTTGGATTCACATAATCTGCCCAGTTTAACTGCTGGGTTATTGGGTATGTGGTTGTAAGGACCCCCTTTTAGTCTCTGAATTACATGTTTGACTTACACATAACTTCTCCAGCAATCTCTTTTCCTCATCAATTCAGTCATTAGACAGCTATATATTGATGATCTATTACATGCCAGGTACTGTGCTAGGTGTTGGGAACACACTGCACAGCTATTTAAGTTTAGTCCAGTGGCCTCATAAAGCTTACTATCTAATAGTGGCCTGTTACTGAATACTTAAGTATTTGGATGGCTTTCTGAAAATACGGGTAAAGTATTTCCCTACTCACTAGAAGACTTGTAAAAAACAATGTGTGAGTTAAACTTGTTAAGTAGAATTCAGGTTTTAAATGCTTCGTACAGCTTGCTATTTTAGAGCCTTCTGCAAAGTTAATAATCAAACTCTAATTTTTAATATGAATTTTAACTTTAGCACTGATACATTTTCTTAATGTTGATCAATATTATAAGCACTCAAAAACACTCAAGCATTTAAAAATGCATAAAAAGAAAACCTTTGTAAATGGAATCTCTATTTAAATGCACTAAGAGTAAATGCTGTTTAAAGGAATCCTGATACAATATTGTAAGGAAAGTGGTTAATCATTAACTTAATTTTTACATGTGGACTTTTATTATAATTTCTATACTGTAGAAAGCAAAACTTTTAGCAATACAAAAACTGCAACCAATAAGAAAATACAAAATATACTTTGTTATAATAAAAAGAACACACCAGCAGTAGGCTACCAGAGAGCCTTCACCTGTTGTGTTCTGAAGAAGAAATCTTTCCCCAGAGCATCTGCCTCAGGGTCTATGTTGTGGTATGTATTAGTTTGTTGGTGCGGCTATAACAAAATACCCCAGATGGGTGGCTTAAATAACGGAAATTTATTTCCTCACAGTTCTGGAGGCTAGAAATCCAAGATCAGATGACAACAGGATTGATTTCTTCTGAGGCCTCTCTCCTGGGCTTATAGATGACTGTCTTTTTTTCTATCTTCACGTGGCCTTTCTTCTGTGACTGACTGTGTCGTAATCTCTTCTTATAAATGCACCAGTCATATTGGGTTACGGCCCACCTGCATAACCTCATTTTACCTTGTTTAATTACCTCTTTAAAGACCCTATCTCCAAATACAGTCACGTTCTGAGACACTGGGGGTTAAGACTTCAACATATGTGTTTTCTGGTTGAGGGAGGGACATGATTCAGCTATAACATGGCACGTCTCTAGATTAGAAAATTCCGGTTTGCGAGTAAGTAGCCATAGGAGTCACAATGCAAACTTTTTTTTTCTCCTATAAAAACTTCAGCATGAATTAGGTTATCAGACAACTGCTACATTCAGAATAGGCATTTCTAAAGATTTGTTGATGATATGATGACAGCTCTCACCTTGAAGAGCAGAGGATAGAGGAATAGAAAATGAACCCAGAAAATGGGTGAAAGATGGGGTTGGAAAAATGCCAGAAGGCATCGCTTCAAGAAGGCATGCTCACAGTGGCTGAGTGGAGGGCAGGCGAGAGATGCAGATAGCTCCGGAAGCCTGCAGGCTGAGGGGGAGCTCAGTTACTCAAGAGGAAGGGGTTAACCAAAGCTGAGTTGTGATTTACAAATTTGCCCTGATGGAGAATGTCTGATGATAAGCATTAAATAGCAAAGTTTAGAAGAAGTTCTTTTCTTCTTGTTTTCCAATTGTTCTTTCTACTGGACACTTTGCCATGATTCTGAGCTAAATTAGCCCTTTGGAGACATGATCATAAGATAGTCTGTTGATCTGGAAAACAGTTTTCATGAAAAACGAGATGGTAGAAGGAAAAGAGAAAACAATTTGAAATGCAAAGCACTGTAAATGCATAGGAGAAAAATCCAGTAGTAGGGCTGAATAGCTTTTGCTTATCGAATTTTAAGCAATTCATTCTTAAAGTATTTGGTTGTTAATGACATAAGTTATGAATCACAGTGGACATTCAATAAATATTTGTCAACATTATTTACATTATGCTTATGGAATGATTTTTTGGTAAATGAGTAACGATTCTTTTTTTTTTTGAGACAGGGTCTTACTCTGTCATTCAGGCTGAAGTGCATGGTTCAATCACAGTTCGCTGCAGCCTCAACTTTACTGACTCAGCTTCACTAGTACCTGGGACCACAGGCACATGCCACCATGCACAGCTAATTTGTTTTTATTTTTTGTAGAGACAGATTCTTGCTATGTCACCCAGGCTAGTCTCAAACTCCTGGACTCAAGTGGTCCTCCCACCTCAACCTCCCAGAGTGCTGAGATTACAGGTGTGAGCCACCATACTTGGCCCAGTTCTATTTTCAAAGGGATTAAAATGTGCTCTGACTGTATCACTATCTTATTGCCAGCAGGGAGAATTCAGATGAACAATCGTGTTATAATGAAGTGGAAAGAAGTTGGTATAAGATATAGCATCAATTGGCAGAAATAACAAGTTGCTAGATAGATTTGGACAGGTGGCACATGCCAGAGGGTCAGGTCTAGGACGATTTGAGAAGAGCACTGTACTGGGAGGAGGGACTGAGGGAATGATGAGCTGCCCCAACCTTACTGGGGGTGTTAGAGATTAAGTGTGTATGATCTTTCGAAAGCCTTAAAAATCCTGAATTTTGAAATTCTGTCTGTACTACCTTTCAGAAATCTCACAAAGTCTGCATTCTAAAACCCTGGTCCCAAAGGTTTTAGATAAGAGGCTATAGACTTGGACCAGTTTCTATTCCCACCTGCAATGTACAGTAGTTTCCTTGGCCCCATATTCTCATCCACATTTTTTATAGCCAGACTCTCTAAGTTTTATAAATCTAATGGAGACGTATTAATGTGCAATTGTGTATCTTATTATTTTTTACAGGTTCAGACTTCTTTCCATCGATCCTTTGTTTTTTTACTCTATTTATAATGTATTTGATCTTACAGGAGACTATAATTTTGATGTTAGCTACTTTGCCCATTTTCTTTGTGGCCTTTACCTTTATGTCTTTTGTAGGAAGGTCTTTTGCTATGGATCATTGGTATATCCAATCAAATATTTTCTGACAATTTGACAGGTTTGGTTTTTCATGTTTAAGTCTTTAATTGCAATTTATATTTGTATAATGGATTTTGGAATGAATCTAAGTTTAACGTGGTTGGGTGTTATATTTTTCAGATGGCTAGCCTTGTTCTAACATCATTTACTAACTATTCCATTTCTTCTCCACTCATTAAATCATCAACTTTATCTTTTACTAAATTTTTATATACATGTTGATTCACTTTTAGACTTTTTTCTGTTCAATTTTTTAAAAATTGTAGATAACTACACCAATATTGCAATACTTTACAATGTACAGCTATTTAATCGCTATAAAAGACGTCTTCTTCTATTTTTCTCTAAGCAGATTTAACATTGTTGACTATATTGTACATAGTTTTCCTTGGATACTGTGATACCACATCCTTCTTTTTATCCTCATATATTGCCACTTCTCAATTTTATAATAGGCTTATCCTCCTTTCAATACTGGTATTCTTTTCCGTTTTCCCCCAGACCCTCTTCTCTCCTCACTCTAAGCACACTTCATGAGCTAATGTGCTTAATTTCACCAATATGATGCTACCCAAAACTGTTCTTCTAGCCCAAGTTTGTTTGCTTTGTTTTGTTTTGCTAAGTTTCATAGCCACATATCCATCTTCACTTTGATGTTAGGTTCAAAAGTGAACTTATCATCTTCCTTGCCTGATATAGTTTAGATATTTGTTCCCTCCATATCGCATGTTGAAATTTAATCCCCATTGTTAGAGGTGGCGCCTAGTGGGAGATGTTTGGATCATGGCAGCAGATCCCTCATGAATAGTTTGGTGACGTCTTTGCAGTAATAAGTTCTTACTCTACTAGTTCTTGCAAGAACTGATTGTTAAAAAGAAACTGTCAGCCATGATGGTGGCACATGCCTGTAGTCTCATCTACTTGGAAAGCCAAGGCAAAAGGATTGTTTGAGCCCAGGAGTGTGACGCTGCAATGAGCTATGATCACACCACTGCACTCCAGCCTTGGCAGCAGAGTGACACCCTGTCCCAAAAAAAAGGGAAATAAAAGAAAATGGTTTTGGACAGGAACGGTGGCTTACACCTGTAATTCCAGCATTTCGGGAGACCAAGGCAGCAGGATTGCTTGAGGCCAGGAGTTCAAGACCAGCCTGGGCAACATAGCAAGACCCTCTCTCTAAAAAAAAAAATTTTTTTTTAAAGAGAATATAGACAGTTGAATTGCAAAGGAAAGAAAATGACTAAAAATGGTCATTTCTATAAGTGATGGATCATGGGCTATTTAAGAAGATTTAGGATGAAAGTGAAAATAAAATAAGGTTACTCCTTTTAGATTTTAACTAATAAATTTTAGAAAGTGGGGTCATTTCAAATGCTGTTCTTCAAAGAACACTTTGAAGTATTTGTTAAATAATGGTGCCTCTGCAGACAAGTTAGTATTTTAAACTTAGTAGTCTTAGATTAATATTACTGTGTTTGGTGGAGATAATCGGATAGATACTGGGAAAGACATTGACATAGACATGGACATGCATATAGATATAGGTGTACGTATATCCCTGAAGTTTTCTCAAGCTACAAAGGGTGAAGTATTTGTATCATGGGAGAAGACAGTCAGCAGTTACGTCTAGGAAATGGGGACGCTGGACATTGAATTTGTTAGGACACTTCCTATCATGAGTAACAGAAAGCCAACTTAACCTCAGACAAAAAAGAAAATTCACTGACTATCATGACTGACTGTATTAGTCCGTTTGGGCTGTCATAACACAATACCACAGACTGAGTGGCTTAAACAACAGAGATTTATTTTCTCACAGTTCTGGAGAATGGAAGTCCAAGAATAAGATGCCAGCAGTGGTATCTGGTATCTGGTGAGGGCTCTTTTCCTGGTTTGCAGACAGATACCTTCTCTCTGTGTACTCACATGGTGGAGAGACAGAGACCCCTTGTGTCTCTTCTTCCTCTTTTGAGGGCATCAGCCCCATCAGATTAGGAACTCGCCCTTTTGACCTCATTTAAGACACTTGTCTGCTTATAAGCCCTATCTCCAAATACATTAGAGGTAAGGACTTCACCATATGACTTAGGGAGGAGGCATAATTTAATCCATAGCACCAACTGTTTGAACTTGATTTCTGAGAGACCATTATCTTGGCTGTGCATCTGCCTTCATGGTGCTCCTTCTTGATCTCCTTTGCTGGATCCTCCTCAATTTCACATTACTTCAACAGAGTTTAGCCTTGAGTCTATTCTCATTCCCTAAGTGATCTCATGCCCTCTCATAGCTTTCAATACTATTTCATTTGTCCGTGGTGCTCCAGAGTCCTATATAAGCTGCCTACATAAGATTTATACTTGGATGTCTCATAGATATTGCAAAGGTAACATGCTATCTAGCATCACCTTAGTTAATGACAACTAAACTCAAATAGGCCCTAGTGCTCTTGGCCATCATATTATATTTCTCTGGTAATTTGGGCTCTTTACTCTGTTGGATGACATTTTATATCTCCTTTCCTCAAACCTTCATCACCTCCCCATCCACTCTCTTAGACAATTGTTATTTCACTGAGAAATTAGAAGTCACAGAGAATGTTCACGTACAATGATGGTTGCATTGCCATTGCAACCCACCTACCAACACCTGTACCATTTACTTTGCTTTGCCTTCTATGTCTATGGATGAAACATTCACACTCTTTTCCAAAGCCAGTAACTCTGCTAGTTATATATCGCTGCTGAAGCAAACTAACACTAAATTAGTCCCTGTTTCTCTAGGTGGGTTTGGCTAGGTACTTTGCTTAAAATCTCACAAGGCAAGAAAGCAAGGTGTCAGTAGGGCTGTATTATTTTCTGGAAGCGCCAGGGAAGACTCTGTTTCCAAGTTCATTCAGGTTGTTGGCAAATCCAGTTCCTCGCAGTCGTAGGACTTAGGTGGCTCTTTTCTTGCTAGCTGTTAGTTGGGGGTCCAGTCTTTACTAGTAGAGACCTCTTTTGGGTCCTTGCACATGGCTCACAACTGAAAGAGACAGCAGCATTGTGTGAATCCTTCTCAAACTTGGAATCTCTCTGATTTCTGCTGCATCTCTCTTCTGCTTCCAGCCAGAAAAATCTGCTTTTAAGGTTTCATGTGATTAGATTGGGCACACTCAGATAATCCGGGATAAAATCTCCCTACTTTAAGATCCAGAACCTCAATTAAATCTGCAAAGTCCCTTTTGCCATGCAATTTAACATGTCCCCAGGTTCCAGGAATTAGAGTGTGGACATATCTGGAGGGCATGTAGCCTATCACAAATTCGATTTGTGCCCCAGCAATTTCCTCCCTCTCTTCCGCATCACCAATTATTCCCCTCAACTGCATTGTTTTCCATCAGTGTACAACATGCTGATATTCCCTTCCAATGACTGCTCCATTTCTCTGCTCTCTTTGGGGCAAAACACCTTGAAATAATTGCCTAGACTCTCTGTTCCCAATTCTTCTTTCGTTTTCCTTAACCTTTCAACTTTCTACTACACTCAACCTTCTTTTGTTAAAAAGAAACAAATAATTACACATTCTAAGTTTAAGGGTCAATTTTCAGTCTTTATTTAAGTGTCATTTAACACAACTGATGATTGAAATGTTTAATTTACCTTCTAAGAAACCATCCTCTCTTGGTTTTTCTTATACTTTCTGGAGGCTCCTTGTCAGTCTCCCTTGCTAGTCCTTCTTTTTTTTTTTTTTTTTTTTTTAATTTATTTATTATTATTATACTTTAAGTTGTAGGGTACATGTGCATAACGTGCAGGTTTGTTACATATGTATACTTGTGCCATGTTGCTGTGCTGCACCCATCAACTCGTCATTTACATCAGGTATAACTCCCAATGCAATCCCTCCCCCCTCCCCCCTCCCCATGATAGGCCCCGGTGTGTGATGTTCCCCTTCCTGAGTCCGAGTGATCTCATTGTTCAGTTCCCACCTATGAGTGAGAACATGCGGTGTTTGGTTTTCTGTTCTTGTGATAGTTTGCTAAGAATGATGGATTCCAGCTGCATCCAAGTCCCTACAAAGGACTCAAACTCATCCTTTTTTATGGCTGCATAGTATTCCATGGTGTATATGTGCCACATTTTCTTAATCCAATCTGTCACTGATGGACATTTGGGTTGATTCCAAGTCTTTGCTATTGTGAATAGTGCTGCAATAAACATACGTGTGCATGTGTCTTTATAGCAGCATAATTTGTAATCCTTTGGGTATATACCCAGTAATGGGATGGCTGGGTCATATGGTACATCTAGTTCTAGATCCTTGAGGAATCGCCATACTGTTTTCCATAATGGTTGAACTAGTTTACAATCCCACCAACAGTGTAAAAGTGTTCCTATTTCTCCACATCCTCTCCAGCACCTGTTGTTTCCTGACTTTTTAATGATTGCCATTCTAACTGGTGTGAGATGGTATCTCATGGTGGTTTTGATTTGCATTTCTCTGATGGCCAGTGATGATGAGCATTTTTTCATGTGTCTGTTGGCTGTATGAATGTCTTCTTTTGAGAAATGTCTGTTCATGTCCTTTGCCCACTTTTTGATGGGGTTGTTTGTTTTTTTCTTGTAAATTTGTTTGAGTTCTTTGTAGGTTCTGGATATTAGCCCTTTGTCAGATGAGTAGATTGCAAAAATTTTCTCCCATTCTGTAGGTTGCCTGTTCACTCTGATGGTAGTGTCTTTTGCTGTGCAGAAGCTCTTTAGTTTAATGAGATCCCATTTGTCAATTTTGGCTTTTGCTGCTGTTGCTTTTGGTGTTTTAGACATGAAATCTTTGCCCATGCCTATGTCCTGAATGGTACTACCTAGGTTTTCCTCTAGGATTTTTATGGTATTAGGTCTAACATTTAAGTCTCTAATCCATCTTGAATTAATTTTCGTATAAGGAGTAAGGAAAGGATCCAGTTTCAGCTTTCTACTTATGGCTAGCCAATTTTCCCAGCACCATTTATTAAATAGGGAATCCTTTCCCCATTTCTTGTTTCTCTCAGGTTTGTCAAAGATCAAATGGCTGTAGATGTGTGGTATTATTTCTGAGGACTCTGTTCTGTTCCATTGGTCTATATCTCTGTTTTGGTACCAGTACCATGCTGTTTTGGTTACTGTAGCCTTGTAGTATAGTTTGAAGTCAGGTAGCGTGATACCTCCAGCTTTGTTCTTTTGGCTTAGGATTGTCTTGGAGATGCGGGCTCTTTTTTGGTTCCATATGAACTTTAAAGCAGTTTTTTCCAATTCTGTGAAGAAACTCATTGGTAGCTTGATGGGGATGGCATTGAATCTATAAATTACCTTGGGCAGTATGGCCATTTTCACAATATTGATTCTTCCTATCCATGAGCATGGTATGTTCTTCCATTTGTTTGTGTCCTCTTTGATTTCACTGAGCAGTGGTTTGTAGTTCTCCTTGAAGAGGTCCTTTACATCCCTTGTAAGTTGGATTCCTAGGTATTTGATTCTCTTTGAAGCAATTGTGAATGGAAGTTCATTCCTGATTTGGCTCTCTGTTTGTCTGTTACTGGTGTATAAGAATGCTTGTGATTTTTGCACATTAATTTTGTATCCTGAGACTTTGCTGAAGTTGCTTATCAGCTTAAGGAGATTTTGGGCTGAGACAATGGGGTTTTCTAAATATACAATCATGTCATCTGCAAACAGGGACAATTTGACTTCTTCTTTTCCTAACTGAATACCCTTGATTTCTTTCTCTTGCCTGATTGCCCTAGCCAGAACTTCCAACACTATGTTGAATAGGAGTGGTGAGAGAGGGCATCCCTGTCTTGTGCCAGTTTTCAAAGGGAATTTTTCCAGTTTTTGCCCATTCAGTATGATATTGGCTGTGGGTTTGTCATAAATAGCTCTTATTATTTTGAGGTACGTTCCATCAATACCGAATTTATTGAGCGTTTTTAGCATGAAGGGCTGTTGAATTTTGTCAAAAGCCTTTTCTGCATCAATTGAGATAATCATGTGGTTCTTGTCTTTGGTTCTGTTTATATGCTGGATTATGTTTATTGATTTGCAAATGTTGAACCAGCCTTGCATCCCAGGGATGAAGCCCACTTGATCATGGTGGATAAGCTTTTTGATGTGTTGCTGAATCCGGTTTGCCAGTATTTTATTGAGGATTTTTGCATCGATGTTCATCAGGGATATTGGTCTAAAATTCTCTTTTTTTGTTGTGTCTCTGCCAGGCTTTGGTATCAGGATGATGTTGGCCTCATAAAATGAGTTAGGGAGGATTCCCTCTTTTTCTATTGATTGGAATAGTTTCAGAAGGAATGGTACCAACTCCTCTTTGTACCTCTGGTAGAATTCAGCTGTGAATCCATCTGGTCCTGGACTTTTTTTGGTTGGTAGGCTATTAATTGTTGCCTCAATTTCAGAGCCTGCTATTGGTCTATTCAGGGATTCAACTTCTTCCTGGTTTAGTCTTGGAAGAGTGTAAGTGTCCAGGAAATTATCCATTTCTTCTAGATTTTCCAGTTTATTTGCGTAGAGGTGTTTATAGTATTCTCTGATGGTAGTTTGTATTTCTGTGGGGTCGGTGGTGATATCCCCTTGATCATTTTTAATTGCGTCGATTTGATTCTTCTCTCTTTTCTTCTTTATTAGTCTGGCTAGTGGTCTGTCAATTTTGTTCATCTTTTCAAAAAACCAACTCCTGGATTCATTGATTTTTTGGAGGGTTTTTTGTGTTTCTATCTCCTTCAGTTCTGCTCTGATCTTAGTTATTTCTTGCCTTCTGCTAGCTTTCGAATGTGTTTGCTCTTGCTTCTCTAGTTCTTTTAATTGCGATGTTAGAGTGTCAATTTTAGATCTTTCCTGCTTTCTCTTGTGGGCATTTAGTGCTATAAATTTCCCTCTACACACTGCTTTAAATGTGTCCCAGAGATTCTGGTATGTTGTATCTTTGTTCTCATTGGTTTCAAAGAACATCTTTATTTCTGCCTTCATTTCGTTATGTACCCAGTAGTCATTCAGGAGCAGGTTGTTCAGTTTCCATGTAGTTGAGCGGTTTTGATTGAGTTTCTTAGTCCTGATTTCTAGTTTGATTGCACTGTGGTCTGAGAGACAGTTTGTTATAATTTCTGTTCTTGTACATTTGCTGAGGAGTGCTTTACTTCCAATTACGTGGTCAATTTTGGAGTAAGTATGATGTGGTGCTGAGAAGAGTGTATATTCTGTTGATTTGGGGTGGAGAGTTCTATAGATGTCTATTAGGTCTGCTTGCTGCAGAGATGAGTTCAATTCCTGGATATCCTTGTTAACTTTCTGTCTCGTTGATCTGTCTAATGTTGACAGTGGAGTGTTGAAGTCTCCCATTATTATTGTATGGGAGTCTAAGTCTCTTTGTAAGTCTCTAAGGACTTGCTTTATGAATCTGGGTGCTCCTGTATTGGGTGCATATATATTTAGGATAGTTAGCTCTTCCTGTGAATTGATCCCTTTACCATTATGTAATGGCCTTCTTTGTCTCTTTTGATCTTTGATGGTTTAAAGTCTGTTTTATCAGAGACTAGTATTGCAACCCCTGCTTTTTTTTGTTCTCCATTTGCTTGGTAAATCTTCCTCCATCCCTTTATTTTGAGCCTATGTATGTCTCTGCGTGTGAGATGGGTCTCCTGAATACAGCAGACTGATGGGTCTTGACTCTTTATCCAGTTTGCCAGTCTGTGTCTTTTAATTGGAGCATTTAGTCCATTTACATTTAAGGTTAAGATTGTTATGTGTGAACTTGATCCTGCCATTATGATATTAACTGGTTATTTTGCTCATTAGTTGATGCAGTTTCTTCCTAGCCTCAATGGTCTTTACATTTTGGCATGTTTTTGCAATGGCTGGTACCGGTTGTTCCTTTCCATGTTTAGTGCTTCCTTCAGGATCTCTTGTAAGGCAGGCCTAGTGGTGACAAAATCTCTAAGCATTTGCTTATCTGTAAAGGATTTTATTTCTCCTTCACTTATGAAACTTAGTTTGGCTGGATATGAAATTCTGGGTTTAAAATTCTTTTCTTTAAGAATGTTGAATATTGGCCCCCACTCTCTTCTGGCTTGGAGAGTTTCTGCTGAGAGATCTGCTGTTAGTCTGATGGGCTTCCCTTTGTGGGTAACCCGACCTTTCTCTCTGGCTGCCCTTAAGATTTTTTCCTTCATTTCAACTTTGGTGAATCTGGCAATTATGTGTCTTGGAGTTGCTCTTCTCGAGGAGTATCTTTGTGGCGTTCTCTGTATTTCCTGGATTTGAATGTTGGCCTGCCCTACTAGGTTGGGGAAGTTCTCCTGGATGATATCCTGAAGAGTGTTTTCCAACTTGGTTCCATTTTCCCCCTCACTTTCAGGCACCCCAATCAGACGTAGATTTGGTCTTTTTACATAATCCCATACTTCTTGCAGGCTTTGTTCGTTTCTTTTTCTTCTTTTTTCTTTTGGTTTCTCTTCTCGCTTCATTTCATTCATTTGATCCTCAATCGCTGATACTCTTTCTTCCAGTTGATCGAGTCGGTTACTGAAGCTTGTGCATTTGTCACGTATTTCTCGTGTCATGGTTTTCATCTCTTTCATTTCGTTTAGGACCTTCTCTGCATTAATTACTCTAGCCATCAATTCTTCCACTTTTTTTTCAAGATTTTTAGTTTCTTTGCGCTGGGTACGTAACTCCTCCTTTAGCTCTGAGAAATTTGATGGACTGAATCCTTCTTCTCTCATCTCGTCAAAGTCATTCTCCGTCCAGCTTTGATCCGTTGCTGGCGATGAGCTGCGCTCCTTTGCCGGGGGAGATGCGCTCTTATTTTTTGAATTTCCAGCTTTTCTGCCCTGCTTTTTCCCCATCTTTGTGGTTTTATCTGCCTCTGGTCTTTGATGATGGTGATGTACTGATGGGGTTTTGGTGTAGGTGTCCTTCCTGTTTGATAGTTTTCCTTCTAACAGTCAGGACCCTCAGCTGTAGGTCTGTTGGAGATTGCTTGAGGTCCACTCCAGACCCTGTTTGCCTGGGTATCAGCAGCAGAGGCTGCAGAAGATAGAATATTTCTGAACAGCGAGTGTACCTGTCTGATTCTTGCTTTGGAAGCTTCCTCTCAGGGGTGTACTCCTCCCTGTGACGTGTGGGGTGTCAGACTGCCCCTAGTGGGGGATGTCTCCCAGTTAGGCTACTCAGGGGTCAGGGACCCGCTTGAGCAGGGAGTCTGTCCCTTCTCAGATCTCAACCTCCGTGTTGGGAGATCCACTGCTCTCTTCAAAGCTGTCAGACAGAGTCGTTTGCGTCTGTGCAGAGGTGTCTGTGTGTCTTAGTTTACTGTGCCCTGTCCCCAGAGGTGGAGTCTACAGAGACAGGCAGGTTTCCTTGGTCTGCTGTGAGCTCCACCCAGTTCGAGCTTCCCAGCAGCTTTGTTTACCTACTTAAGCCTCAGCAATGGCGGACGCCCCTCCCCCAGCCTCGCTGCTGCCTTGCCGGTAGATCACAGACTGCTGCGCTAGCAACGAGGGAGGCTCCGTGGGTGTGGGACCCTCCCGGCCAGGTGTGGGATATGATCTCCTGGTGTGCCTGTTTCCTAAAGCGCAGTATTGGGGTGGGAGTTACCCGATTTTCCAGGTGTTGTGTGTCTCAGTTCCCCTGGCTAGGAAAAGGGACTCCCTTCCCCCTTGCGCTTCCCAGGTGAGGCAATGCCTCGCCCTGCTTCAGCTCTCGCTGGTCGGGCTGCAGCAGCTGATCAGCTCCGATCGTCCGGCACTCCCCAGTGAGATGAACCCAGTACCTCAGTTGAAAATGCAGAAATCACCGGTCTTCTGTGTCGCTGGCGCTGGGAGTTGGAGACTGGAGCTGCTCCTATTCGGCCATCTTGCTCGCTAGTCCTTCTTTATATTCTTGACAACATAATCATGGACTGCCTGCAGCTCTTCTATCTGCACTCATTCCCTTGGTAATCTTATCTAATTTCATGGCTTTAAGTACTACAGGTATACAGTGACTTCCAAATTTATATCTTTAGCCCAGAACTGTCTCTTAAACTCCATGCTTATATATTCCACTGCCTAGTCAACATCTCCATGTAGATATCTTACAGGCAAGGTTAACATAGTCAGTATCAAACTCTTCATCTTTCCCACAAAACCTGCTCCTCCCACCATCTCTTGGTCAGTGCTAGCTCTGTTCTTTTACTTGATGGAACCCCACATTTTGGAGATGTCATTGGCTCCTCTCACTAATCTCCCTCCTTTATACTTAGCACCCAATCCATTTAACAAGTCTTACTGTCCTTAACACCAACACATAATTAGAAGTAAACCACTTCTAGCCACCTCCACCAAAGCATCGTGGTAGACACCACGAGGATGTCTGGCTTGTTTATTGCAGTATATCCTTTATCACACTCTCTTCTACCTTGACCTCCACATGGTTGCCAGAGCGATCCTGTCATGACGTAAGTCAGATTGCTTCATTCCTCTCCTTAAAGCCCTGTTTCATGCAGACAGGAAGCCAAAGTCCTTAAATGACCTAGAAAACTCTCCATGATCTGTCACCTCTGCACCCATTGCCATCTCCTACTACTTACCAGCCAAATACTCCAGTCCCCAGAGCCTTGTACTTGATGTCCTCTTGTTTAAAATGCTCTCCCTATGCCTCCCTCATCAACTTCCCATTTGTGTCCAACATCACCTTTGCAGTGGCACCTTCTCTGCATACTCACTTTAATATTGCAAGCCTCTATCTGACTAGTGACCCTTCCCTCTCCTGTTTTTTGCTTCACAACATTATTACCACCCAATATCCTATATAAATTTTTTATTTGTTGTTATGACCATTCTCCTTTCAGAAGAATCTAAGTTTCATGGGGTCAAAGAATTACGTGTTGGAGGGTGTGTATGTGTATTACATGTTTTCACTGCATTCTCCCCAGCACCTAGAACAGTGCCTGGAACAGAGTACACAATCAAATATCTGTTGCTGTTCAGTGAAGGTCCAGATCTGTTCTTTATTTCACCTCAAAACCAGGCTCTTTTCCCAGGCTTCCCCATGTCAGTAAATGGCAACTCTAGTTTGCCCAAGCCAGGAACCTGGAAATTACTCTTGATTCCTCTCTTTTTCTCACACCTCTCATCTTCAAATACTGCCAATGCTCTCTGCAAATACACAGGCCCCTTTCCAAAATCTGGCCCTCCCACCTTCTCCACTGCTCTCACCCAAGTCCAAGCCATGATGCGCTCTCACTTAGGTTAGCACAGTGGCCTCATTTATCAGTCTCCCTGCTTCTACTCTTGCTCCCTAGGAGTCTATCTTCCACAGAGAAAAGAGAAATCTCTTCAGAATTCGTGTCGAATCATAAACATTCCTCAATTCAAAACACTGTGATAGGTAGGTTTTCACCTTGGAATAAAATCTAAGTCCTGTGTATGGCCTGTAAGACATGTCCTGATCTTGTCTCAGACATACCTTCTGAAACTTCTTTCTTCCCTTTGCTCATTCTCTTCGAGCCGCTCTATTTCCCTTCCTGTTCCTCGCCTCTGCCAAGCACTCACCTGTTGTGGGACCTTTACATGGCTTCCTTTGCGTGGGATGTAGAGGCCCACAGTACCTGCTGTGTCCCATCATTCAGGCCTCTGCTCCAAGTTGCTTTATCAGAGGGCTGCCCTGATCATCTTTCCTAAAATAGCAAACACACACCACACACACACATGCACGTGTACACACACACCTCATTCTCCCACCTTATTTTGAAGCCCTCATTACCACCTGACATTATACTTTTACTTATTTTTCTTTGGCAATTTCCCTGCTTCTCCAAAATGTAGACTCCATGGGGGAAAAGAACCATCTGTTTTGTTCACTGTTGTAACTTCAACACCAAAGATAAACCCCAACAGTTACAGGGTTGCTTAATCCTAGTGCCTAGCCTCTCTGGGATATAGAAATACTTTCTTTCTCAAAGAAACAATATTAGCATTTGAAAAAGGAATGTGGACTTTCCGTAGTGTTGTGCCCACCCTTAAAACATTGTCTGCCTCAGAGCAATGGAGAAATCTGATTGGCCTCTGTGGGTCCCATGCCCCCTTGTGGCTCTGTTGTAGGAATGGGGCTGGGGGGAAAGTCCATGCAATCCATAGAAGAGAGGAAAGTTCTGCCCCCCATGCTCCCCAAGAAAAGGGCTGTGAGCAGAATTCGGGATGGGGAAAAGGAGGATGATGTGGGGGAGGCAGAAACAACAGATGGCAACTATGGAGATTTTTCCAGAGTGGGAAGAGTAACCCAGGGATAAGCTGGGATCCCTGGTAAGGGAAGTATTCCTAAATAACTGGACCTTCATGCTTTTTGGGAAAGAACATGCTGAGGCCCCAGGAACACCTGCATGGCATCACCATAGCCCTGTTTCTTGAATGACTCCTGCTGGCATCAGGAGGCACCTCCCTGACAGGGACAAGCCTGAGGCTTCACCACAGAAGCTGGAGGAAATGCAGGGACCCATGGCACAAACTGACACCGGAGTTCTATGTTTCATTGCACATCATTTTGTTCACCAGTGCATTTGCACGATTCTGCCTCTATGGCTATCAAGATTAATTAACAACCCATTTTTAGGTACGAGTAAAAATGAATTAGGTAAAAAAAAAAAAAAAAAAAAAAAGCAACAGCTGCCAAGTGAGCATGTAGCACACATTCACAGATGGAAAAAATCTACATCTTGCTGCTATGATTTAGCTCAGGGTTTTATATTTAATTTTTGTTTTGTTTTGCTTTTGTTTTTATACACCTCACCACAAGGTATTTTAAATTCTTTAAATGTATTCCTGAATATAGAAAATGTTTCTTGGGCTCTCCTGAGAGTGGGGTGCCCAGGCTGACCACAGGCACACACACATTCTTCCCATAGTACAGTACTTTCAAATTAATAGCACATGCAGAGGAAAAACTAAACCCTTTGACGTCACTCTTGAAATGAGGAAACATAAACAGAAAAGGCTCCACTCCAGTAAGCTGCCAGAGTTGAAGCCGATTGGTCTCTGCTTTTCCTTGCCTGTGGCAACTGACAGCACCTCCCAGCCTAGCAGGCCGGCGGCTGCTCACCCAGCCAGTCAGTTGGTCTGGGTACTGCAGCAGACTCGGCTCTGTCCCAGCACTTGTCTAGGAGAAAAGTGGTGTTACTCACCCAGGGAGAGTCTCTTTCTACCTTCCCTCTTTCTCGATCTCCTTGTGTGCTTTTGTGTATCTTTATTCCTTTCCTTTTTTTTTCCTTTTTTTCTTTTTCTTTTTTTTCTTTCTTTCTTTTTTTTTTTTTTTTTACTTAATTATATTCCTAATCCTGGATGAAGTTGCTGGATTCTGCAGCACAAGTCTTCATGAACAAGCAGCACCGCTCAGAGATTTCACGGCTTTCAAAGGTCACAGAACTGCCACTATGGTTAAATGTCTTGTTTAATGGTTGAGGTATGTACAACAAATTTAAGCGGCAAGCTCAGTTTTCTCGAGAGAATAGAGTCACAGAGAGATGGCAGGATTTTTATTTAAAATGAACCTGTACATATATATATTTTTTGTCTGTGATTGTTACTACAGCAACCAGCTTTTGAATTTCCTTCCTTTTTCTAGGCGAACTGACTAAACATTATCACTTACCCTGAATTAACCGTTTAAGGGCAACAGGGTTTCATTCCAACCAGTGTAATGAAACTCCGGCATTTTCACTGCACTTTGAGCCCACACTGAGGTGGTCTTTAAAAAAAAAAAAAAAAAAGCATTATTTTTTCTCCAACATAAATCTTGGAGTTGGGTAATTTTGATTTTTGGTGGGACAGGATAGGAAAATGCTGGTAAAGGGATTGGTAAGGTTTGCAGAACAGGGAAGCAGGAAATTAGTTCTTTTCTTGAGTTTTTCATGTTGGTTGATAGCAGACTTCAAGATGAAGAAATTAGTGGCAAGAAGGGAAGAAACTGATCGTGAGACTGAAGGTAGAAAAAAATCAATAGAAGATGTCCAAAAAATGAATTCTGAAAAAAAATTCTTCATCACCTTGTTGCATTTTTCAAAAAAATGTTTTGGATTCAGAAGTCCAGGAGAGATGCAAATACTAAGTTATATGACCAGAAATTTAGATACTATTATTTATAAAGGAAAGTAAAACTTCTTTATTACCACTGCAAATTTGCTAATTATCTTTTCCTACAATAGTTGAAAATGGAGTCATATTCAATTAGGGGCTTAAGTGATTGAGCCTGGGGACTAATTAACCATTTAAAAATTCTGTTCTTCATGTGCTCTAGCCAGAGTGACTATTGCAATAAGAGTAAACCTTTTTGCACCAGAGGCAGGCATATGCATTCGTGTATAGTAAACACACTAAGTGCTGCAGGAAGCTTGGCAATTCAACACAGGGCTAATGTTGTTTTCAATGGCACATTATTATGTGTTAAGGGGGATCCCTGCTAAAAATCATTCCTATCCAAAGAGTCTGTTTTTGTAACAGCAATTTAAGTAATATATGGTTACCATGGATTTCCTTATTACCCTTCTCAAAGTTATGCAATAGCGAATAAGACGGGATTATTTGAAATCATAACCCTGTTCCACAATTTCTAACTGATTTTCTTAAAGTTTCTATTCTCAACATTGAGAACCTGAAAGCTTTAAAACTGGGTCATGTCAGCAGTAATATTAAGCATGATCTCAAACAAGAGCTGTATTTCAAAGGGTTAAAAAAATTAACTGCATAAGACTGTAATGTACCAAGTTAAGAACTGCAAAAATATTAGCTCTGAAATGCAGAGGATGTGCCGTGAATGGACAATTGCTTTTCTGCAGCGCCTAGTGGGAAAACAAGGACTTTGTGTGTTGCAAACGCATAACTGCAGCTCCTCCATTTCCTCTGCTTTATCTTTTATTACTGGCTGGTGAAACAAAGACGGGTGTCAGTAGTTACGTCTTGATTGACATTTTCTCCAATAAAATGAAGTCACTTTTTGTCTCAAGTAGAAATCCACAGTTAACTAGTTGCAACTCCAAAAACTGTATCTGTTTTGTAAGAATTTTTACCTGACACTGTAAGCTGTCTGATTTCAGAATGTACTCACTCTCTTGAACAACATGTGACAAAATCAGTGGTGACTGTCAGCAAATTAGCTGGGAGAAATGTTTTTTTTTTTTTTTTTTTTTTTTAATTAAGTGATTTAGGGCAAAGGTGGAAAAGTCTAAGATGTGTCAGGGACAGGCATTAATTTAGGGAAAATAATTACACTAGTGCATCTTTTAATGCCTTACACATTGTTCAGCACAAAGCTACTCACTGTCAGTTCTCCATGAAAACCTAGTTAAAATGTTTGCCTAGAATTTACTACCTTTCATGTACTGTAAATTATTTAAATAATTTTGGTCTTTTCAAGTGTTTTTAAAAAGCACTTTTGGTGTCAGTCCAGCCTAAAATATAATCTAAAAATCAAGTCAATGATACAGAGAAGGACATTTCAGACACTGACACTTTAGTTTCAGCCAAAGGACATCTTAAATGCAAAAGTAAAATGACCAAGTTTCCTCAAAGGGGGACTGTACCACCTGGAAAATGCCTCTGCCTAGTAATTATTCTTCTGAAGTCTAACTTGCTGTTAGCCAGGCCCAAATCACAGGAGGAAGCTGTTTGTTGACTCACAGGAGATAGTGTTGGAAGGAATTGATTAAGTGGTAAGCTAATCCCAAGGAATACTAAAAGGGCTTTGTTTGTATTAAAGAGAAGTGTCAAATTTAAGGATCAGAATAGACTTTGAAACATCTAAATGTAGAAGCTAAGAGGGAATCTAAGTAGTTTGCCTCACATCATTGGGATATATAATTGATTGGAAACTCTATATACAGAAATTCTTATCTAAATAATCCACTATCTTATGGATTCAGCTCTGTCTCCCCCGCAAAAATCTACAGCGAAGTAGGTGTCTGTGTTCTAGAGGGTGTATTTGGCTGAGGAAGACAGGACTTGGTATTTGGAAATGTCAGGTCCCTCTCGCAGCACAAAGACCATCTCTAATCTCTATTTACACCTCCTCATGGTGGCAGCCCCATTTCCCCTAAGATTGTCCTTTGGGGAGCACTTCCATTGTCCACAGGAGAATAGCCGTGGGCTCAGCACCACTGGCTTCTACAAACATCCTCAGTGGCTCTAGGAATCCCCACTTTGACTCATGAGATGGTGCTACTGTATATTAGCAGTCTTTAACGTGGTTTACATGCAAATTTGAAGAAGAGAAGGGGAAAAGGGATGTAGAAACCCAAACTGACTGAATACCTATTTGTACCAGACATTGTTAGAAATTTGAATACAGAGAGTGAAATATGTCAAAGTTCTTGTGTGTGGTCAAGGCATGTATACTTTCTACTTTCTCAAGAATCATGTAAGGATCTAAATGAGTTGATCTGTACTTAGAGAGTGATTTCATGAAGTGCACTAGAAAGGGCAGTGAACAGAGGTAGTGAACCAAGGTGGTACATTCAGGCTCTAACGAGCTGGGTGACTCTGAGCCCCTAGCTCACTCTTGAGCTCAGTCTCCTCACCTGTAAGAGCGACTGGTTGTGCTGGGTTATGTCTAACACCCGTTTTAGATCAGAATGTTTATAGTATTCTTACTCTCAACCTAGAATTTTTAAACTCCATTTACATGTAAATGTAGAAGTGTCAAACCTTTATTTCAAAAATCGTTACTACATGTTTCCAGGATGTCAAGGACTGTGCCTGTGAATAAGCAATGATTCCCACGTTAGGAAGCATATTCTGGTTGAGTATGAATATTTAAACAAATGACTGGAGTCTGTACAGAGAAATGAAAGAACAAAAGGAGAAGTTTGAGAGAGAGACAGTGATGGAAAACTGCAGAGTAGGCAGCTCTATGCAATTTGGAATTTAAGAAAAAGGTAAATTGTATTTCTATTTAGGTATTTATTTTTATATGATCTATAATGTGATTAATTAAGTACATTGTTATTATTTTGGAAATCATGTATTTGCAATGGTGTTCTTAAAACTTAGAATGTTAAAGAGAGCCAAAGTTTCCCATAGGTTGATTCAGCTGCTGTACAGGCCTGAGTTGGTAAATCAAAGCTGTGCATTGGCATCGTCTACATCATTCCTTGAGCTTAAAACCATAGGAGTTATAGAAAGCTGGAGTCTTTAGAGAGCACTATGGGCAGCCAAGGTCCCAGCAGGCATTCGAAACAAGCCAGCAAGGTTCATAGCTGTGATGGTCTTGAACACTGGTGCAATGTGGTGTCAACATGGCAGGAAATTCCCTCAGTGTTAGGAAAAGTCTCATGGTGGCTTGGAACTTCGAGATTACTTATGGGAGTGAAGACACATTTCTTCAACTCCAGAGCCCCAGTTTCCTCATCTTTAAAACAAGGCTGTTGGATGCCCTTTTTCTTTCCAAATTCTATGATTTGACCTGAAAAAATTAACACTGAATCATTAGCATGTGTTTGCTTTTATTTTTCCACCTCTCCCATTCCTTATTCCCACTACGTCTCTCTGTAGTTTGCCTTTACTCAGTTGTCCACATTTACACAATTTTCCCTCCAAGATAATCTTATTGCCAAGGAAAAGCAAAAACAAAACAAGGACTTGGGTTTGAGAATTTCTCCCCAGAAAGACTATCACTCGCCTGAGACAGTCCCCTCTCTCTGCTCCATTTCTCTTGTATCAGGTTGATGTACCCCTCTGTGACTGTGACAATTGTAGATAAAGCGAAGAGGCATGCTTTGTGAAAATTGTAGCTAGGAACTTTAGCGTTAGAAGACAAACGTCTTTTTCCTAAATGCCAATCACTGTCCTGGATTTTCTGTATTACTTCACTTAATATCTTCTCAACTCTAATTCTGATTTCTTTAGAGAATAAATGAAAACCTGTTGATAACTAAGTTGAGGGAATCTTCAGAAGAAATTTTTGGTGAATTGATTGTCCATTGAGTATCTGCTCTGAGACCTTGCCCCGCTGGTACAGGGTTGCTGCCGCTTAGCTAGTGATAAGACATGATGCAATTCAATCACCGTAATTGAGACATTTCTGGAATTCTGTGTGGCTCAGAGTGTTCTAGCTGGTGTCTCCTCTGAGTGAAGTTTACATTTAACATCTCAAGCATGGAGAATAGGGAGCTGATTTTGTAGATTTGGATAAACCTAAAAACAACATAACAGAAAACACACAGAAATCTATTAAGCAATATATAATTCTTAATACTACAGTATAAATATCCCAACATTTTAAAACCTTAAATCCTTTCATGAATGCTTTACGTATTTATATGTATAAAGTACAGAAGTATGAAAATAATGGCCACAATCAATATACCAGTAAAGAAACTTTGTCATGCATTTAAAGTTCCTTCCTTTCTGCCCTCCCTCTCTTCTTTCTTTCCTTCTGCTCTCTCTTGCTCCTTTTCCTTCCTTCCTCCCTCCCTCCCCTAAAATTTTTGTAAAAATTTTAGAATTAACTTAAGATTCTTCCCTAAAATAAAACACTGTTGGGATATAGATCAATTTGGGAAGACTGGCATCTTTTCTGAGTCTTCCAATTCATAAACATAATGTATCCTTCTATTTATTTAGGTGTTTGTTGATTTCTGTCAGTAATATCTTCTGGCTAGCTTTACGGTCATTTTACACATTCCTTGCTAGACATCTTACTAGGCACTTAGTACTTTGATGGTATTCCAACTGGCATCTCTTCAATTTCAATTTCCTTCTGCCCTCTCTTGCTCCTTTTCCTCCCTCCCTCCCCTCCCTCCTTTCCCTCCCTCCCTCCCTTCCCTCCCCTCCCTCCCTCCCTCCCTCCCTCCCTCCCTCCCTCCCTTCCTTCCTTCCTTCCTTCCTTCCTTCCTTCCTTCCTTCCTTCCTTTTCATTCTCCCTCCTTTCCTCTCTCTCTTTCTCTTTCTTTCTTTCTTGAATCTGTTAGGGAAAGAAGGCAAAAATAGATTGGTAATGAGGTTTTGAGGAGTTTTTCTTGTGTAAAATTTGGAGTAATATTTACTTTTTTTTCCTAGTGGTTGGTGAATTCATATAGTTTTTCATTAAATTTCCTGCTCAGATTTTTTTCTTATTAATACCTTCTGTGGTCTACATAGTCATAATTCACGTACAAATAGGAAGCATATAAAATATCCTTTCTACAAGATGAAAATTATCCCCACTGCTTTAGACATGCACAAAAAAGGATTCTGTTCAAAATGAAGTTTATACATGACTTAAATATACTTAATCTCTAAGAATCTTCTTTTGCTCTGACATGGGGGTGGGGTCCAGGACTAATCTGGTGTGAGGAGTATGTTTCCATAGGTCCAGGCATAGACATGGGGAGGCTACCATATGCCTGGGTTGGTCAAAACTTGATACCTGAAGGTACCAAACGGTCAATGTTTTACATTCTCTTTGACTTTAGCAAATCCTTGTCTAAGAACATAAAGAATTGTTTATTTTTGCATTGTTTACAACCTAAACAATATCAGAAACAACTTGAGCCTAATAATAGGTGAATTACTGAAAAATTATTGTAAAATCATACAATAGAATACCATATAGTCATTTAAAAGAATGAAGTACCTCTACATGCAAAAATCTGGAATGATTTTTCAGATGTATTAAGTGGAGGGGGGAAGCTACATTAACAGTTGTATAAATACATAGATACATTCATGTATACTTATTAAAAATTTCTGGAAATTCAAATTAAAAACTTAACAAACAATGCCTCTGGAAAGAGAACTTGGAGTATGGGATAGGAACAAGGCTTACTTTTCTTGTATATACTTTAAAATTGTTCAACTTTCCCCTCTATAAATGTATTACATTTATAATGGGAAAAAGTTGCTGACATTTATTTATCATGTGATATTTTAAAGTGACTAGAAAAATCAGAAGGTAAAGGAAGAAAGAGTTCTATTTTATTTTATGTTATTCGTTTTATTTAATTTAATTGCTTTTTGTTTGTTTGTTTTTGAGACAGAGTTCCACTCTGTTGCCCAGGGTGGAGTGAAGTGGCATGACCTCGGCTCACTGCAACCTCCACCTCCCAGATTCAAGCGATTCTCCTGCCTCACCCTCCCAAGTAGCTGGGATTACAGGCACGCACCACCACACCTGGCTAATTTTTGTATTTTTAGTAGAGATGGGATTTCACCATGTTGGCCAGGCTGGTCTCGAACTCCTGACCTCAAGTGATCCACCCGCCTTGGCCTCCCAAAGTGCTGGTATTACAGGCGTAAGCCACCACGTCCAGCCTGAGTTCTGTTTTGCTTAAAATTTCTTCATTAATTTCTTCCTTTGACCCTTACTAAATTTCTCCCATGTGCCTTTGACGTGGCTAGGGAGCAGAGAATTCCCTGGAAGTAAGAACCCTGGAAGCCAGAAGATAGGGAGCCCTATCACTCTTGTTTGAGTAACTTTGGGCCAATCAGCCCTCTGGGCACCAGCTTTCTCATGTATGAAATGAGGGGCTTGGTCAAGCTCAAAGTTCAAGCTTAGATCTGGGTCTAAGAAAATTTGGTCTGTTACATGCCCAATTATTTGAGATCTTTCTCCATAAACTGAATAAACATATTTTGCCATACATATTTTACTAGTTTGAACATCTTGGCTAAGTTTTGTTTTAGAATTGGTCAGTTCAGTTTAATTTTTCCTATTAACTATACATGCAAAATTTGTATTTATTCAAATAGTATTTGAGGAAATCACACATCATAGACTTTTAAAGTAAAATTATACTATAATATCCGTTACTCATAAAACAGTAGAAAACATTATATTAAGATGTACAGCTTGTGAAGTTATGCAAGCAACTAATGCTTCTTCTGTTTGGATATGATTTATACATTTCTTGGTTTTCCAGGAGAGAAAAAAAGAAAGACCTTCATTTCCCTTTCTCATTATGCCACTTGCCAGCTGGGTCCAGTCAGATGAAAGAACTCAGTCATTCACAAAAGTGTAGAAAGCATTCTTGTAAAAGGAGATGCTTCAGTAGTACAGAGGTCTAAAGAATGCCTCAATTTAGAAAAGGTCATTAAATCTAAGAAAAAAGTTATTTTCGATGTGATAGAAATATAGTGTGTTTCCATGTCCTTAAGATGAGTGTTCATGCTTTTCCAATTAAACAAAAACCTAATTTCAATTGGGTTTTTAGCTTCATTTGGAAAAGTGTAGGTATTGCTCATTTTCCATATTTAGTAGGTTTTATTTTCTGCTTTTCTAGATCTTCATTATCGTATTTGGAGTAAAAAATAATTTTTAAGTTAAAATAATACAAAAGGAACAAACATAAAACAGGAATTTGTGTGATAGCAGTTTGGAATGACAAAAACTAACATTCTAAACTTTTCCCTATAAATCCCTTTTAATTATTAAAAATCACTAAGTATTAGAAATATAGTTCAATAGCGTTTACATAAAATAATTGAGAAATATTGTTCTCTTTTTCATTGAATGTGTTGCCCCAAGTGCCCATGTGTGGGTGCATGAGAAAGGCCCTTCTTAAACTTGACAAAATGCATATAAAAACTTTGTATGTAGTAGTAATAAAAAAAAAATCAAAACATTGAATATAGCCTATTTAAAATATATTGTCTCCTTTAATGTAAATCTTTAGAAACCAAATAATCAATACATCTATTGGATTAAATGGCAATAATGAGTAATAATTTAAAATTCAATTTGCTTATTTTGTGTGAAAGGAGAAAAGGAAAGGCAGGAAAAAAAAATGAGGTTTCAATTTTTTTCAAGGAGCATTGAACTTGTAACTTAATGCCCTGAGTTCAAGTTCCAGATGCTAGGAATGATACTGTTGGCAAGTTATTTAACATTTTTAGATTTCAGGTATCTAAAATGTAAATTTAAACCTTTAGGTTCCAAAATTTCTGGCTTTCCTATGTAAGTAGTTACTCAGTTCATAATACAAATGTCCTGTAACTCTCTAGAACATTTCTGTTAGATGGGGATTTGTTATGCAGACTTTAAAGGCAAGGAAATTGAGACTCAGATAGATTGAAGCTAATAGTTGAAATTCAACCTCAGCTTTTTGCTGACAGTTTTTAATTGTTTTTATATGCTTAAAATCCATCCTTAATCATTCTAAGAATGAGTTAGGAAACGTTTTAAAATACACAAAACATAAAAATATCTGTTTTGAAAATGTTAATCTACCCACTATATTTTTAGAAATGAAGTTCAAATATATAGAAAAACAGCATTATTTCATTTTAAATGCAGTCACAGTGGATTAATCTGATACTTTAAACTTCAGAAATTTTGCTCTGAGAGGCAGGAGAGTGCACTGATCAGCAGAGCATAATTTGGTGACATTCAGTATGGTTCATTTATTAGCTCTGTGACCATGAAGAAGTTACTTAATCTCTCTAGGCCTCGCTCTACTTATTTGCTAGATTCAGGTGTTTCTAATATCTGCTTCGCAAGATTCTTGAGAGAATGGAGTGACTTTTTATTTGTACAATGCTTTGAACAGGCTTAGAACAGAGTATGAAAGAGTAAAACTTCATGTTAGTGTATCAACTGGTATTATTTGCTTTCAAGTTTTAGAAATTATTTCATGGAATTATAATTATTTTGTTTACAGTGTTGCTGGTGCTTTAAACATTTAAGAGAAATCTTGTTTAAAAATCTTTTTTTTTACTTTCTGAATTAAACTATAGCACACATAACAGAAAATTATCTAACATATAATTATGCACCATTGAACCCCTACATAGAAGTCAAGAGAGTCAAGAAATAGAACATTATTACATGTTTGGCACCTGAGGAAACCCGTCATGCCTCTTCCATTCTTTCATTCAGTATTCTATCTGACGACTAGATAGGTTGTTGCCTATCATTGTATTTTGTTCATTTTCATTGTTGCATGATGTTTAATTATCTGAATACACAGTATTTACCATTCTACTGTAGAAAACATTTTAATTGTATCCAGTTTTTAACATTATGAATAATGCTGGCCTGAGTATTCATAGGCCTGTCTTTTGGTGCACATGTACAGGTATATCTGTTGAGGTTATACCTAGGAATAAAGTCGCTGGGCCACAGGGAATGTTTATGTCCAAATTTAGTAAAAATTTCAAAATTGCTCAAAGTGGCTAAAATAATTTACGCCCCCACCAACAATATATGTTCAGTTACTCTACTTCCTCACTGGTAACTTACCTTGGTTTTCATTTTCACTTCCCTGATTACTAACAGTTTGAGCACATTTTCACATGTATATTGGCCATGTAAATACCTTTTTTGTCAAGTCTCTGATCAAGTTATTTTGTATATTTATAGGATATTATACATACTTATATATATATTGTATATATATTTGATACCTTTGATTGTTATATATGTTACAAATATTTTTTCCCTGTTTTATTCTTCTCAAGATTGTTTTTATCATTTTTGATTCTTTACATTTTCATAAAAATTTTAGAATTAACTTAAGATTCTTCCCTAAAACAAAACACTGTTGGGATATAGACCAATTTGGGAAGACTGGCATCTTTTCTGAGTCTTCCAATTCATAAACATAATGTATCCTTCTATTTATTTAGGTGTTTGTTAATTTCTGTCAGTAATATCTTCTGGCTAGCTTTACGGTCATTTTACACATTCCTTGCTAAATATCTTACTAGGCACTTAGTATTTTGATGGTATTCCAACTGGCATCTCTTCAATTTCTATTTTTAACTTTTTGTTACTGATACATAGAAAAACAATCAACTCTTGTATATCAATTAGTTATCAGCAATCTTGCAAAACTCACAAATTCCAATACGCTATCTATAGATTATTTTGCTTTTCCAAAGAGCTAATCAGAGCATCCAAGAATATTGGTGGTCACCGATTTTCCTTTTTAATACTGATAACTTGTTTTATTGTACTGGATAGGATTTTGAGTGTATTGTTAAAGGGGTAATTGTGACAACATTATCTTGTTTCCAGTCTCAGAAAGAAAGCTTTCAACATTCTACCACTAAGTTTGATATTTTCTATAACATTTGAAAGTTTCCTTTCATTCCTAGTTTGCTAAGCATTTAACTTATTAAATGTTCTTTAAAATATTGTCATATGATTTTTCCTTTTATTCTGTTTATAGTAGGTGATTTTATAATTTCAAATCAAACTGAAATCCTAGACTAAATCTAACTTGGTCATGATATATTATGCTCGTTTTGAAAATCACTGATTACTCTGTTTCTGAATTGCTAATAATTTTTAGGATTTTGAAACTATGTTGATGAAAACCATTAACCTAAAATTATTCTTTCTGGTTATGACCTTATCAAGGTTCCATTGGCTTTATTAAATTAGTTAGGAAATATTACCCTTGTAAAAATGTTCTGGGAGAGTTTTGTAAGTTTATTTTTTTTCCTCAAATATTTGACAGAAATTGCACATAAGTCCATCTGGGTCTGAATATCTGTGGGCAACTTTTTAGTTACAGTTTTAATTCCATTTATTTTTATGGGTTATTCAGATTTTCTATTTTCATTTTCAGTTTTAGTAATTTCTCATGGATTTGTTGTTGATTACTTCTTTTTGAATACATACATTTAAAGAAGGAAATTTATTTTTCACAGTTTCAGCTGTCTCCTCTAGGTTTTAAAATTTAGTGTCTCTATTAGCAGTTAATTCAAGACAATTTCCACTATAATTTGTTTTTAACCCATAAATTATTTAGAAGTACATTTATTAATTTGCAAACAAATTGGGATGTTCTAGTTCTCTTTTTGTCTTTGTTTCCTAGTATAATTCTACTGTGCTTACAAGTCATACTGTATACCATTAAGATCTTTGAATTTTTTGAATCTTGAATGTATAACCGAATATATAGTCAACTTTTCTAAATGTATTACATGTGCTTCAAATAAATGTATTCTGCAATTGTTAGGTATAGTGCTCTAGAGATGTCAATTAGAAGATTTATTCATCGTATCATTGAAATCTTTTGTATCTTTATTGATTTTCTTTGCTTCTATTAATTACCGAAAAAGGTATATTAAAAAACTTCATGATTGAGAATTATTTTCCTTTATTTTGCCATCATTTGCTTATATATCATATTGAACAATGTAAAATTGCCATTTTTTAGCTCAAGGTTGAATATCGGCAATTTTATAAAATTTAAACTAGTATTTTGATACTGTGCTGTTATATCCTGCCTTCACAGTAGGGGCAATAAATACTTGGTTCTTGGGGAGCCAAAAAACTCTTAGACATCATAATAGTTTGTGACCTCCTAAAAAGGTTCAGTATATAAATAGATATGCAGTCAATTTGGCATTAAAATTTCCTTGACTAGGGGGAGTGCGATGAGGAAAAGAAATATCTAAAATGGCTCCATAAGGGAGCAGGATGATAATGGAGAAAAGGTTGAGAATTCCCTATAAACAAATTTAGAACTGTTGTAACTTCCTGGTGAACTGAAATTTTACCATAATAAAACATCCCTTCAATTTTTTTTTGCCTTCAGTTCTCCTTGGGCTGATACTAAAATCTGTAAAACTAGCTTTCCATTGCTTAGCAGTTGCATGGCTTATGATTTTTTATTCTTTTAGTTTTACATTTTCTATATGTTTATGTTTTAGGTGTGTCTCTTCACAAGCAGCAAATAAGTAAATTTTCTTTTATCATTCGATCTGATATCATTCAGTCTGACTATATTTGCGTTTTCACTGAGTATTTAATCCATTTATAATTAATGGAAGCAGTGATATATTTGGGTTCAAATATGCTGACATACTATGTACAATTTATTTATTCTTCTTGTTCTATGTTTCTTTTTCTCTCCTTACTTTCCTAATTACGAATTAAGTATCTTTGTAATTGCACTGCCCCCTTTCCATTAGCTTTAGCTTGTTATTTTTACATTATTTTACATTGTTTTACTGGTGACTATTGCGGTTACAGGATGCATCTATGACCTAATGCCAGCAGAATGCATATTAGTACTTTTATTCCTTTGCAGCAAATTTGAGAACTTTGGAATGTCTTAGCTGCTTTTTACCTCCTAAATTATATGCTACTGTTAGGTATTTAACTTTATATAATGTAAATCTTTGAATAATTATATATTATTATGGTTTCTTACAATTACACATCTTCTTCATTCCTTCCTGCATCTCTGAGGTCACATATAGGATTTCTTTTAGTGCAGTGATGATTTTGTTTAGATTTTCATTTTGTATGAAATGGCTTTATTTTACCTTTATTTCTGATGTGCACTTTCGTTGGTAATAAAATTATAGATTGCAATCCCCCCTTCCTTACTTTAAAATATTATTGTATTGTCTTATCACTTTTATTGTTTCTGTTGATAAGTCAGAAAATAGTCTTTTAAACGCAATCTGCCCTTTGCCTCTGTAGCACTCTATTTTCATGTTTGATTTCTTGTTTTGCCATATGATTACTTAGGTATGGTTTTCTTTGCATTTATCCCAATTAGGGCTTGTATGGTTTCTTAAATGCATGTCTTGATATTTTTCAACAATTTTGGAAAATTCTCATTAATTATGTCTTTCAATATTGCTTCTGCCCCATTCTCTCTAGCCTTTCTTAATGGGACTCCAGTTACACGTATGTTCGAGTTTTGAATGTTTCTACTCCCATTACTTACCTTCAATCTCTTTGTTCTTCATTTTGAAGATTTTCTTTAGACCAATATTTTTATTTCCCTAAGTCTTTCTTCATCTGTATCTAATCTGTCATTTATCCCATAGTAGAATTTCTTAAGTTATGGTATTTTTCAGTTTTAAAATTTTTAGGGATTTCTGGTCATTTCTAGCTTTCTGTCAGAATTCTCAATCTTGTCTCTCATATCCTTAAACATATTCTGCAAATCATTTTAAAACTTTTGTCACTTTTATTTTGATTTCTTGAGTGTTTATAGCTATTGGCTGCTGCTGCTGCTGCTGCTGGTTGAATCAAATTGGCTGGTTTTCATATACCTGGTTATTTTTGATGAAGCACTAGGCATTGTGTGTGTGTGTGTGTGTGTGTGTGTGTGTGTGTGTGTGTGTGTGTGGAGAGAGACAGACAGAGAAATTACTTGAGGCCTAGTATGATGTTATCTCTCTAGATAGGATCTACATTTGCTTCAGCAGTTACCAGTGGTAATAACAATCTGTCTTAATCTGATTTCACTTTGAATGAATATATATGAGGTGCTTAAAACAGTGGTTGGCACTTAATAAGAAGTCTGCAGCTATTCATTTTTATTTATTATTGTTTTCTCTGAAAGACATGGAACGAGAGTAAGGGTAGTGAGGAGTAGTGAGCAGTGCATAGTGAGGAAAACACTTACAGTATTAAAATACTCCAATATGGACTAGAAGTAAATATTCAAAAATTTTTATCACTTTGTTGTATTTTATCTTGTATTTGAAACAAATTGTATCTTATTTTCAATTTAGCAGCTTTATTTTAATCATTAACTTTAAAAAACAAAAGTAGAACACACATAATTAGAAAATTCCAGCTGTTCAGAAGAGCATAAAATGAAAAGTGACAATCTTCCTCTTCTTCTCACCACCACCATTCACCTCAGTCTCTATTTAAAATTGTTTAGAATTTTTTAATATATTCATTAAAAATGTGTGTTTTATTTGTACCCATTTCTACATGTACTCACCTACCCTTTTGTACAATTAAGAAATACATTTTAAAATGAGAAGTATTTATCAAAATCATGAACTAAGTAAATAATATGTTCACCTTCCATATTTCATTGTGGCCATTATAATATTATGCAAACATTTCTTTACAAAAGCATTACAATCTCATCAGAGTAATAAGCTTATTTTGCAATTGTTACTTGCCAGTAGTACTTTAACAAAGCATCATTCTGAGGTTGCTAATAGGCTAGGGAGATCTTAGGTCAAAGAACTACTTGTTATAGACTCTGCCTTTCATCAGTACCTCACATTTTCCATCAAATATATCTGGCAAAATACATTATTGAGCTCCTGATTTATGGCTTTCGTGCGTAGAAGTTAGTGTTTTCTTGTATAGTCACTGATATAAATTAGCTAAAATTAGCTCATAGCAACTTTCTTCATTATCTAAATTGTTTCACAGTTTACAGTTCTATACAAGCTAATGTCTCAGAATGAAAATGATAGTGCATACGTGTTGTAAACACATAAAAGATTATTTCTAGTACACTAGCCATGTCCTGTGGAAATAGCAGATAAATTATTTAGATGATTGCAAATAATGTAAACCCTAGAGTAAGCTTAGCTATGCTACAGTAGAATTCTGGTCTAGTTATGTAAAACTAAGTCTTTGGTGTTCCGTATTTATCTGTTGCCTCTGGCGGTTTGTCAGCTTTTCTTGGGTGCTTGTGTTTTCCTAATACTTTATGCAGGTTTTTCCTGTGTGGGCGCTTTTTTGAGCACAGGTGAGCTTGAAGTTACAGCTAATAAGTGTAAAATATGCTAAGTCCTTAGCCTAGAGTCCAATCATTAATAATTTATGAGCAATTTACAAGTAACTTGAAAGTATATATGTGTAGAAGAGAAAGAGTAAACAGTTTTAAAACTGTGTTTGCTATAACTTTTTCAATAGGACAAATTTTCTGTATAAAAAGATATATATTTCTAGTTTTTGTAACATTATGCAGTATTTCTGTTCCTTTTCAAAACAGAAATTAGAAAATTAATAGTTTTAAGAGAATCAGTGTTCAACAACTTTAATGTATGTTACTAAATGTATGCTAAAACATTAAATTGAAAACATGTTAATACATGGTAAGGTTTAAAAAATTTTTTTTAACTTTTAAGTTCAGGGGTACATGTGCAGGATGTGCAGGTTTGTTATGTAGGGAAACGTGTGTCATGGGGATTTGCTGTACAGATTATTTCATTACCCAAGTATTAAGCCTAGTACCCATTAGTTATTTTCCTGATCCTCTCCCTCCTCCCACCCTCTGCCCTCCAGTAGGCCCCAGTGTGCATTGTTTCCCTCTTAAATGGTAAGTTTTGTGAAATGTTACTCTTCTCCATTGGTAATATTATACCTTACAGGTAACAGTAGAAGCTAAGGAAAAGTGACTTCATATTTAAGCCGAGGGACTAAGTACATTTTAATGTGTTACTCCATGAATGTTTTTAACTGAGAAAATATTTTTAACTTTGGCATATTTTAAAGTAATAATAGAGTTTTTACAAACTGGAGCTGCAGAAGTAGATAATAGCTAAGATACAGTTTTTTATTGCTACTTTCTCAAATTCTGTGAGAAGGTGTATGACTTGTTCTCTTTAATACAGCTAACATTTACAGTGTTTCTTCTTTAAAGTAATGCAAAAAGGTAACTTAAGGAATCCACAAATAAATTTTTCAAAGCTCATTTTATGTGTTGAATTACAAAAAACAATTTATAAGTCTGATAATTGTGACCTGCATTTAGGTTACTGATAAAATCTTGAGTAAGCAAGATGACATTTATTTTCTAACTATGAAGTGAACCCCAAATTATGTCATTTATCTCCAAAGAGGTCTCACAACATAGCTTTTTTTTTTCTAATTGGATTTTCAGGCTAGGATAAGTTCTTTGGCACTACCGAGATGAGTTTCAAATTCTACATAGCAGAGGGTTCTCCGAGTTTTTGTCCTTGTCTTGGGCTATTGTTCCACAGGTAAATGCCAGCATGGCCACGCCAGTCATTCACTCTGGTCAAGCTAATGGTTAAGTATTTTTACTATCACCACCACCCCCACTCCAGTGCCTATGTTTTATCAGGACAAAGATGGAAACATCAATAGAGGAGATTAACTTTATTTATTTATTTATTTATTTATTTATTTATTTATTTATTGAGATGGAGTCTCACTCTGTCGCCCAGGCTGGCTGGGGTGCAGTGGCACTGTCTCAGCTCACTGCAAACTCCACCACCCGAGTTCAAGTGATTCTCCTGCCTCAGCATCCTAAGTAGCTGAGACTACAGGCATGCGCCACCATGCCCAGCTAATTTTTGTATTTTTAGTAGAGACGGGATTTTGCCATATTGGCCAGGCTGGTCTCTAACTTCTGATCTCAGATGATCCACCTGCCTCGGCCTCCCAAAAGTGCTGAGATTACAGGTGTGAGCCACCACACTCAGCCTTGGGGAGATAATCTTAAAAGAATATTAATTGTAAGTGCTGCCAAGAACATATAGAATTTGAATTAGGTGGGGCTCCTCTAAATTTTCCCATAGTGTACAGGTACCATCAGAACCGTGTACTGAACACAGTTCTGATGGTGCCTGTGTACTATTCATTAAAAGTGAATTCTTATACCTGCTTAACTGAAATTGAATTTTAGGCACAATATTTTACATTGTCTTGTTTAGTATGTCCAAAACTTAAGTACACTGACTCAATTCTCTTTTCACTATGAGAGTCTCAGATAAATCATCACATGATTCTGTGTTTCCTACTGCTGAAGGCTGTGTACTTATGCGTATGTATAAATATACATATATTATGTCAAGCCATTGAAATCATTTTTTGGCCCAAACAGTAAATATCAGCAATTTCATATGGCTCAGTCATGTGTGTGTATGTATACTTGTATACATAAGAGGGTATAAAACCAGATGACTGGTATATAATGTTAGTCATTTAATTAATATAATCTAAAATTATAAGTAGTTTCCTTAGATCTTCGGATTGGGGTGGATATAGACTTCTTTTGATGGTGTGAAACTATCTAAATATTTGCACATGTGACAAACTATTAATCAGCCCCAAATTTTAGTATAAGTATATATAGATTTAGTACATATACTATTGCTGAATAGTATGTTTATGAAGTCTTGAGAAAAATTCTGATTCCTGCTTAAATCTCTCAAATAATCTCAGAAAATCTCTAATATATGGATAAAATTGTCCCCATCTTGGTGAACAAACTCAGACTCTCATTACTTAATTAGCATAATGTCAGTACTTTTAAGTGAGAGAGCCTAGATTTATTCATTCAACCATCAGTTACTTGGGGCCCTAGTATGGTCTAGGGACTGGAAATAAGCAGAAAAAACAAAGTTCTCATCCCCATGAAGCTTGCATTATAGTGAGAGATGACTGACAATTACCACATAGACTAGTAGATGTGACAGTTAATTTCAGAGATTGCTAAATCTGTGAAGAAAGTAAGACAGAGTAACGAAACAACAGGTTGCTGGCTGTGAAGACTTGGCTGCATAGCTGGAGAGCCCAGTGAAGTCTTTTCTCTGCTGAAATGATTGAGAAAGAGACAGCTAAACCTGGAAGAAGAGTGATTCCAGCAGAGGAGAGAGCAAGAGTGAAGTCCTGAGAAGAAAACACATTTTGATGTCTGAAAGACAGAAAGGCCAGTGCTTTTGTAGCAAAATGAGGTGATGGGATGGAAGGAGATGAGCAGGCATGGAAAGGTGAGGCACAGGGCATGTGGATCATCACAGGGCATGGTGGAAATTGTACTCTTATCACAGTAAATGAGAAGCCACTGAAACCATATAGACAGGGAGGAGAGACCAACTGATTCATGCTTTAAAAGGAGCACTCTGACTCCAGTGTGGAGAATGGGTTGTCAGTCTAGGCTAGGGACGACATCATAAGCAGCTGATGGGTGTTGTAGGCAAGATGGGAGATGACGATGGCTTGGAGTAAGCTGAAACAGTAGAGTGGTGGACAGTGTTCAGATTTGGCTATTTACTATAGGAATATAGGACCAAATGGTGGATTGGATGAAAAGAAGAGGCAGCAATACACAATGCTGTGATTCCAGATTCTGGAGCTGGGCTCCTTGGTGGCATGTTCTGGCTCTGCCCCCTATCAGCTTTGTAACCTTGGTCAAATAGCCTCTTCTCAGTTTCTGCATTGGTAAAACTGGAGGAGGGTGCTCATAGTGCCTACCTTAGAGGATTGCCATAGGATTAAATGTGTGTGTGTGTTTGTTTGTGCACACAGGCTTAGAACTGAGTTCAGTATTAAGTACTATGCCTGTTTAGTTTATTTAGGTGATGTGTACTTGTGTACATTTAGGTGATATGTACACTTGTGTGTACATTTCACAAGTACATATCACCTAAATAAACTAAATTTGAGAACAATTGAGATTTTTGGCCCACATCATTAGATGGTACCATTCACTGAACTAGGGAAGATTGAGGGAGGATCAGTTTGGAGGAGGGAGATGCAGGAAATAAGAGTTGTGTTTAGGACACATTCAGCTTGAGATGCCTGTCAGTGAAACAAAGATGAAGAGTCTGGAGCTCAGAAGAGAGATCAAATCTGAATTTAAATTTATCAATATATGTGCTATTTAAAGCCTTGGAACCGGATGAGCTCACCTAGGAAGACAATGTAAAGAGGAAGAGGGTGGAGAATAAAGACTCCCAGAAGCATGGGGAGGTTGGGAAAGGAGGAGGAGCAGGAAATGATTCAAATGCATCCACATCTGGTTTTCTCATAGTGCTGCCTATATTATTGGAGCCCTGCCCGAAGAGCTCATGCTACAGAAGCTTCTGTAGACACGAAAGTCTCTTTAGACATTCTTACTGGTAAGGGGCTGAGGCTTCCAGCTTGGACCCTGATGACAGGAATTTTCCACTTATACTTGAGAGTAGCACAAAGCAGCTGTGGTAAGAATCTGCTGCTCTCTATTTACTCTGAGTTGTTTTTAGTGCAATCATAATTATATAGATCAATTGTTTTAAATTGTGTCATTATTATATATTTTCCTTTACATGAAGATATGGGCATCTCCAATTTACAAAGATGATTAGAACTGAAAAAGAATATTTCCATGGACACTACACTATTCATTATCATTTGATTCCCGGTCAGCCCACAAAAGCCTGTGTAATCCACAAGGATGTGAAATCAAAGTTCAAAGACCACATAGATCCCAAACAGCAGAACAACAGGGCTTACAGAAATATTTGCTTAGATTCCTTAAGATACCAGAAATACATTTTCTTCTCCTCTTATTTGGGCTCAGCAAAGCAAGGACAGAGTTGCCTATTGGGTGGGGTGGGAGGAGCTAGGGAAGGCACTTCTGTGGCCAGTTACTCACATGGGTAAAGTAGTCAATGACTGTAGAAAACATAAATGTTGAATTGAGAAAAAGAATTCTGGGAAAAGACAGGAAACTGGAAATCTACTCTCAGCTTTGACAGCTACCTGTGCTATGGCCTGAAGGAAGTCACTAACTGTTCCATGACTCAGTTTTCTTTCATTTTATATTGGCTACAATAATCACTTTCAATGTTGTCGTAAGGGTAGATGTATACACAAACACACACACACACACACACACGTACGTATACTATACACATTCTTGTGTGACCGTGTGGATGGTGGAAAGATCTAAGTAACTATTAACTATTGTTTATTATTGTTGCCTTGTAGCCTCATATCATCTCTTGGTTTTTCATTTTAATTAATGATTCTTAGGAAACTGTGAATAGCAGAACTTTAATAATGTGGAACAATAATAACAGAAATGAGATTTAAATGAGATTTAAAAGAAAACAACTAATTCAAGCAATGCGGGAGAAATTTTATTCATAACATTGTGATGAGGTCACATAGTTTCTCACTAGCTCTTCCAATTTTTCCTAACAGATGCCTCAGTGAGTTGTCAAAAATGATCTAATTCCAGTCTTTTTAAAGGCTTGGTGCTTGCAGCAAAGAGTTCAGTTGCTTTAGCAAGTTATCTTATGCAAATATAGCCAGTAGCATCCTGGTAATTTGCCTCCAGAAAGCAATCTAGAATTTCATTATAAACTGTTACTTATTCTCATAGCATCATTCGGTGTACTAAGCAGGGAGAATTCCTGTTTAAGATTTTCATAATTTTATCAATGACTTCCCAACATTACTCACACTTTTCTTGTAGAGTATCATCCACAATACACTAACACTGCAATTGTCTTTTTAAAAATATTTTCGATTTCACATAAGATACTGCAAAAAAAAAATACAGAAAAAATGTATTTGGGCCTTGCAGTTTGTATAGCTTCTCCAAAGAATGCAGTATGTCAAATGCAAGTGTTTATAGTATATTAAAAATTGGTTAGAAATCAGTATTTCCTTTTTATACTGTCTGATTAATGCTCTTTGCTTCAAGACCACACAGAAGAAAACCCAACATTGTGGACCCTCCCCACCTAACAAAGTCTCACAAGGCAAACTCATTCTATGTTTGAAGTGAGTCTGTTGGATAAAGACTATCAAGGACTATGTAGACACATTAACTGAAGTCTATTATGGAAATTTCACCTGAAAATTTACTTTTCTGCCCACTTAATCAGCTTTTTGATAAGTTAATATATAATAAAATGCATTCAGTGTACATGTGAACTTTGGAAAACATAACCTTATTTACTATATAAATACTGCTCATTTATATAGTAGTGAGTGTGTGTGAAGGAGTGAATGTGCTTTATTTCTCATTTCTCCACATCCAAATCTTTCTCTTATGTTCTGTTTTTAAAAACTTCATAATCAGCAGATTAAAATTATCTTGAACTTAGGCATGATTTTTCTCAGTGTATACTTCATTCTATAAATAGAAAGTGTTCTATGTAACATAATAATTTTTGTGTGCATGGACGGTCCATGTGTACCATCACTCCATACAGTGAAGTTACTGATTTTGAAGCTGGGTGAGTGAGCTGAGAGCAAAACAAATCTAGTGATCTGTCAATAAGTGACAATTGTTGTTTAACTCCCTTCACTCTTCTCTACCACAAATTTCTAAATTTCTCCTGTCAAAAACACACCTGAATTTCTAAACCATTCACAAACACAAGATGACATGCAGACACAAACATCTATGAGGGGGGTAAAGATGCCTTCCCAATATCTTCAAGTTTCCAGGTTTTGCAAACTCAATATTTGAGTCCACAAATATTCACAAAAATTTATTCACTGAAATAATACAGTGTCTTGTGAGTAGTTTCATTCTGGAGGTTTTGGCTAAATTGTTTTTGAAGGATTATTGAATTATCTTTTACATAGATCTTCAATATAGTATGATGTAGTTCTGGTAGTTTTACGAATTCTGGAAAATAATGGGTGCTTGGAGACAATAGTAGAATTTACTGAATATATGAGGTAGGCATATATGATTGATTAATTTTGGAGGTCATTGTTTTTATCTTCATTTTGATTGCAATAGCAACATAAACATGTTGTAAGTAAATGGGCAAATAAGAAAATGTAAATATTGATAATAATTTTTAACTTGTAATCAATATAAACTTTGGTTTATATTCACCAACATAGACATTGTTTTTATTTTAAAAAGTTTAAAATTTTAATTGCAAATATTTCAAATGTATGAAAACTATCAGCAATATGACAGATATCCATGTATCCACCACCTAGATGATCATCTATTCATTAATTCACTTATTCATTCAACAAATATTTATTGGAAACTACTAAGCTAGATGTTCTAGGCAACTGCAGATTCGGCAGTAAGCAAAATAGATCAGAATAAATGCAATCCATATATAAAAGACGATAGTTGCTGATGATTGCTATAGAAAAAAGGAGAGCAGAGAAAATGCTAGGGAATGTGGGAGGATGGGCATGAAAATTTTAAGAAGGTGCTTGGGAGGTCTCACTGAGCAGCTAACTTCTGAGATTTGAAGGAATTGAGGGAGTAAACCACACAGACACCTGGGGAAAGAATGTTCACAGCAGAGGACAGAGCAAGTGCAAATGCCTGGAGGTGGGAATGCATCTGATGTCATGAGCCTCTCTGTTATCTCTCTGTCTGCTTCGTTAATTTACATCCTTGGTCCAATGGTTTTCTTTCTTCTACTGATTTGTGGCTTGCCGTGTTGCTGAGTTTTCATCTTCCTTTCTTTCTAATTCATGCTTTGCAAACTGTAAATTTCCCTCCAAATGCCTTTTTAGCTGAACATCACAATCTTTGAAAAAGGGCATATTCACGGTGGTCCATTTCTAAATATTTTGTAATTTCCATAATTTTATTTCTACTCAGTAATTATTTGAAGTGGTTACTTTAGATTTCTTAAGTATGACAAGTGGAAAGGAGATTGCTCTCTTTTATTATTGATTTCCAAATTTAATGCATTGTATTAAGGGAATGCTGCTTATGTAAAATGATTCCTAGATATCTTTGAGGCTTGCTTTGTAGCTTAAGTTATTAATTTTTATTTTTAAAACTCCATGTAGAAATGAAAAGAACATATTTTCTGTAATTGTTGGAAACGGTGATTATACGTAGTCATCAGAACAAACTTGTTAACTGTGTTGTCAAAATTGTCCGTTCGCTTACACAGGGAATAGTCTATTTCCTTACTTTTTTGCCTTCTGGGTCAATGACTGTAATAGGTAAGTTAAAATTTTCTGCTATGATTATAGATTTGTAAATTTCTCCTTGTAATTCTGTCCATTTTTACTTTGTATACTTTGAAGTTTGCCTGGTCGATAAATGTAAATTCAGAGGGATAATCTTCCTGGTAATTGTTACTTTTATTTCTGCTATGAAGTCTATTCCACTTATTAAAATATTAATAATATTCTAATATTAAAAGCTTCTATTCCAGTTCTCTTTGGTTACAGTTTTCCTGATAGATCTTTTTTATCCTCTTACTTTCAACATTTCTGTGAGTGCATATTCTTGTATGTCTTTTTAAAACAATATATAACTGAATTTAATTTTTAATGCAATCACTTTCTTTTAATCGTCAAGCTAAATCCATATATAAAGAATTATTTATTCAAATCTAACTTTGTTTTGCTTTCATCATGTTTTTTTGTTACTTCTTTGCTTTTTTCTGCTTTCAACTAGACGGATTGAAGTTTTAAATACATTTTATCTTATTGGTTTAGAGATTAGACATTTCATTTTTTGTGGTTTCAGTAGATACACTCACGTTTTTAGCATTTTATACTAGAATAAAAATATAAATAAATTTATGTGTATTTAATATCCCTATCATACCCCAGAAAAATATAAGAAACTTACTGAAATCATCTTAAATGAAATCATGTCCATCCCTAAAACTGTTATTGTTGTATATATCTGAGCTCTACTTTGTTTTGAAACCCTGAACTATTATCTGTTTAAATTTTTATAGCAAATGCTTATCTAAATTTCCTCATATGTTTCCCAATATTGCTCAACATTTCTTCATGCATTTCATTTTTCCTTTTCAGGTTCACATTCAATCTTTAAGGGTATGTAAGTGGGAAATATTTTCGCTGTTTAGACTAAAATGTATCCTTATTTAACCTTTGTTCTAGAATGATAATTTAACAGGATCTAGAATTCCCTAGGTTTTCGTTATTTTCTCTGAGCACTTTGAGGACAATATTCACTTGCCATTTGGTCTCTATTGTTGCCAACAAAAATTCTGTTGTGAGGCTAATTGGTGTGTGACTTTGTGGTCATCTGTTATTTCTGGTTGCTTTTAAGGTTTTCTCTCTGTGGGGGTTCAGGTCTTCTGCAAAGGACACACCAAGACAAAATTAGAAACACAAGAGATTTGGGGAGGAAAGTGCCTGTGGAGGACAGAGCAGAAGGGGAAAGGAATAGATGGAGACAGCCTTCAGACCTCAGGGCAGGCGTGACCCTGTAGAGGGAGAAGAAAGGAGTTTGGGGTAGGAAAAGGCTCAAGTAGCAGTGCAGCCAGGCTCCTGGGGGTCTGTTAGTAGAAATGGCTTTGAGAAGAGTTTGGCATTGAGCAGGAAGGCCTCAGCTGTGGTACCCCACCATGCCCCGCACAGAAGTGGAGCAGTCTGGGGAGAGAGTGGCCTCCGCACACACCGGTGGATCTGAGGCTGTCGTCTGTCAGCTAACTACACATCTGGGAGCAGCTCCTCTTTAAGATAAGAGCTGAGGGTCACCACACTTGTCTTTCATGTTCTACAGCTTCACTAAAGTGTCTAGATTTACTTTTATTTTTCCTACCTTGTAATCTCGCATTTCTTCTCCTACATTTCATATATTTCATCATAGCTGGTGAAATTTCAACCATGCTTTCTTTGAAAATGGCATCTCCTACCTTTTCTCGCTTTCTTGAGCTTATATAGTCGATAGATATGTTCAATATCCTCATTCTGGGCCAGGTGCGTGGCTCACGCCTGTAATCCCAGCACTTTGGGAGGCCGAGGTGGGTGAATCACGAGGTCAGGAGTTCAAGACCAGCCTGACCAACATGGTGAGACACTGTCTCTACTAAAAATACAAAGAATTAGCTGGGCATGGTGGTAGGCACCTGTAATCCCACTTACTCGGGAGGCTGAGGCAGGAGAATCGCTTGAACCCGAGAGACGGAGGTTGCAGTGAGCTGAGACTAGGCCACTGCACTCCAGCCTGGGTGACAGTGCGAGACTCTGTGTCAAAAAAAAAAAAAATAAATAAATTCTCATTCCATCATTCATTTTTAAACCACCCTTTCATATTTACCATATATTTATTTCACTGTACTTCATTGTGAAAATGTCCTCAGATTTCTCTTTCAGTTCAGTACTGTATTGAGCTGGGTCTAAAATGCTTTTGCTTCATATTTGAGTTTTCATCTTTAATTACCATATATCTCATTTCTAGAACATACATTTGTTCTTTAAAAAAATCTACCAAATTCTATGTCAGTGTCCATTCTTTCTCTATAATTTTGATCTTTTCCTTTATCTCCAGTAATATGCAACCTGCTTGTTTTGTGGATTCCTTGACATTGTTCCATTAACTTGTGTTCTGATACTTCTATCTGCTGACTCCTTCTTGATGGATTTGCTTTCTTTTTATTTATTTTTTTATTATTTACTTCTTTTTCATGTCATGTTTTGGGATTGCTTCCAAATAGTTTCCCAGAAATTTTGCCATTCCAGAATCAGTTTACACATTCCTTTTTTTTTTTTTTCCACCTTAGATTCCTGTACCATTCAGATGTCAGTTTCAGATTTGGGCTTTCAATTTTTTATGTGGGTTGCTTATTTGTTTGCTTTTTCCCATCCTGGGATGACAGAAAGAACTTGGCTTGTCAATTCCCTGGAATGATGACCTTTTATTTCTCCTTTCCCTGAGGGGCAGCCCAGAGTCATGCTAATGCAAAGTTTTAGGTTCTCCTTTCCTTCACTTTGGCTTCTAAATGGACAATAAAACCCTAACCCTATAACTAAGGTCTCAGAAGTCATTAATATCTTTCTTAGATTTGATTCCCCCAGAAGTAGATCCTGAGACTCAAGGGCATTCCATAGTCTTTGGGAAGTACACAGATCTCCAGGAAAACAACAAAACGAACAAACAAACAAACAAAAAAGGAGGGGCAGGGAGACTAAGGAAATCAATCAACTGTTTTTAAGCCGGCAACATCAGTGGATGATTAAAGTGGGAAATAGGAAAGAGTGTAAAACACGTGCTTCAGAATTAAGCCACCCCAAGGACTGAAGGAGCTCGTATATTTATATACCCTCTCTGGGAAGTCATTGGTTGAAGGTTACTAGAGCAGAGGTGGGAGATAGTCCTTGACATCTCCAACATGCCACATGCAATTAGAGCAGGTTTTCAGAGTTCTGGGGAAAGGAAGCCCTAATTTATAGAGAAGGAAATCCTGGCAGTTCCAAGTCAAAGGGAATACCCTAAAAGGCCCAAGGGATATGGACAGAGAACTTTCAGCATCTGTCGCAATATCCTGTTAGTTGCCACAGTTCTCTCATGACCATAACACCTGGATTTAAGTTACTTCTTTGCTATGGTTCTTAGAAATTTTATTTTCTTTGATATTTGTTTAACAAATTATTTACATTTTTGTTACATATTTTATCAGTCTTTTTTTAAAAATAGTATGTTTATAGTTGGAAAGAGGTCTGCTTAGGTCAGTGCTCATGTTGTTAGAACCAAACTTCCAAAATATTTTAATGTACACTTTAATTTTATAAAATAATATTAAATATGCCATCACAACTTGCCTTACTATTCAAAATAACTTTGACAACTTTTCCATAATCATAAAGGAAGGTCTACTTTACTTTGTAAAATGTATTTCTCCAAATTAATATAGATATTTGTTTAGAGGTATCACTATTTCAAATAATGCAATAAACATTATTTTACCTATTCTTTCGTACTTATGCTTGTATATCTTTGGTATAAATTCCTAGTACTAGATGGCAGGGATCAAAACTTTTAGCACATTTAAACTTTAAGTGATATTTGTGAAGTCCACCTAAATTGCTTTTAGCATTTTTTATTCTCATCCACAGCATGGGAGGGTATCTTTTTTTCTATCCTTACCAAAAATCTATAAAAATCAGTCATTTGATTCTTTGATGATGTGATGAGTCAATAGTGATAGATCACTTAATTTATTTTATCTTAATTATTAGTGAAGGCAAAACATTTTATATATTCTTGATGATTGATATTCACATGTACAATTTTTGCTCATATTTTTATTGGCCTGCCCCTTTTTTAATTTGATTCGTGACAGTTTTATATTATGAACACTAGTCCTTTGTCATATATCTTGAGTATATTTTTTGAAGTTTATATTTCATTTTTTGAATGTGTTTATTGTGATTTATTACCCATGTAAAATTTTATGCGGCCAATTTCATCCATTTTTGACTTCATGGTTTCTCATTTTTCAAATCACACATATAAAAAGCCTTCTATAATTATTAATTATAAAAAGATTTTATGCAGTTATTGGATGCCTCCCATGAATTGGATATACCATGGCATGAAGTGAAAGGGACAGAGATGAATAAGAAGCCTTTTATTGCTTCAAAGAGTATCATATTAAATATAAAATATTTTGTTCTCTAGAAGGAATGAAGTAAATAGACCTTTTCCCTCTACAAACAAACAAGGGAACAGATAACAATTCTCTAAACTTGTGTATCTTTTTTAAAAGAAAAACTCAAACCAGTCAAAACATCAACAAATACAGTAAATGTTCAGAACTGATCAGCGAGAAAGCCAGGCCTAGAACTCAAGGTCTGTTTATATACTGATACTGTAAGACTGTCAAAAACAGTGCCACTTCTTTATTAGCCAGAGCATATACTGCAGGACCTACAAAAAGCGGGATTTTTTAAATGTACTTTTAAAAATATTTAACCAATACTCATCTCAGTAGCATTTGTAGACAACTATAATGACCAGAATTTGCTAAATGTTGATGCAAGAAAAATACTTATTAAAGACATAATCCCTGTCCTTAAGAAAATACAGTTGGAGAGGCAAACTATATGTGAATGAAACAGCCTAAGAATGATATGAAGACAAGACAAAACCATGTAGGATAGATCCTGTGCTTACGGTCAGAGCTTAGGAAAAGGATCCTCAGTGCCCCTGTGGCAATCGACAAGTATTCATACTAACTCCATGTGGAGCTTCCTTAAGTTGTAATCTTACAGATTGTATTGACGCTTGCTAATATAAAGAACTCTTAGACACTGGGAATGATATAAATCTAAATAAAATTATGTATGTACATAATTATGCAAACCTATAAATATCTACCCCAAAATTAAAGAAATAAGGACAACCTTCAAGTCTTGATGTTTTAAATGTTAACATAATAGAGCAGAAAAGTGAGTAAGCCATGAAGGCAGATGCTCTGGAAAAATCACTCCTGTTTTCATATGCATCGTAAAACATCACCCCACAAACCACATCCTGACGTTGCTGACATTCACCCCTCCTATACACGCTCAGCCTGAGCCTGTTTGGCTTGAGTTGCCTGACAGTAAAACAGGATTCAGAGGGAAGATCAAAGGGGAAAGCAGTGGACTGCAGATAATCCACTAAACAGAAAATCAACTCAGGGAAGTCTCTGCTTGGGGCCATGTACTTTGGGAACAGGAATGTTGGTGTATAACTGGAGGTCTCATGAGTTTATTCATCCAACAAACACTTATGAAATACCTACTACAAGCCAAGCATCATATGTTTAGATGGATGGAGTCAAGAGGCACTTTTTAAGCAGTTAGGGAAGGAAAATCTCAGGCAAGGGTACGGTAAGTTGTATGTGGAGAACTAAGGACAACATCACAGACATAGTCTGATGGCTGGGAGGAGGCCTCAGATTGGCAGTAGAAAGAACTGAAAGTAAAACGGGATTGAAAGCAATGCTTGAAAGCAACACTATGAATATAAAGAAGTAAATTTGTCTTCATTCCCCTGTTCTGGGACTTAAGAAAAAGAGAATTTGGAGCTGATCTTCCACTGGACCCTGAAGTTGAGAGAGGCAGAGGAAGTTAAAGCCAAGATTGCTATGCAAAAGAAATCTTTCACCAAAGGGGATTTCAAAGTACTGACCTGAATAACTTCCATTTGGGGCTGCTGAAGAGAGGCAGTTGCGTTCATGAGGTGAAGCAAGGAGGAAATGGGAAGTTGACTGGATGCTTTCTTTGCAATCAAGATAATACTAGAGCTCAGTAAGTGAAGAAACAAAATTATAAGTTTGCTAATAGTTCTAGTCCCAGAGATGCTGAAGACGAAACTTTCTTTTTCTTTTCCAGGCAAGAATCATTTCAGGGTAAATCTTGGACCAGGTGTGAGGTTTGCACATTTCTCTCAGTTAGTGTATTTCAGAGCCTGGGAAATACAGAGACCCCATGGGGAGGGCAGGCACCATTTGCTCTTATCGTGTTTAAGTTTTTTGGAACATGCAAGTGCACTATGCTGTTGTATGAGGCTACATGGGAGCATATCTTTGAGACTCAGAATCCGTTGGAATCACAATGATGTATAAAGAAACAGTAAGGGGCCGGGCAAGGTGGCTCACGGCTGTAATCCTAGCACTTGGAGGCTGAGATGGGCAGATCACAAGTTCAAGAGATTGAGACCATCCTGGCCAACATGGTGAAATCCTGTCTCTACTAAAAATACAAAAAAATTAGCTGGGTGTGGTGGTGTGTGCCTGTAGTCCCAGCTACTTGGGAGGCTGAGGCAGGAGAATCACTTGAACCTTGGGGGCAGAGGTTGCAGTCAGCTGAGATCCCACCACTGCACTCCAGCCTGGCGACAGAGCAAGACTCGGTCTCAAAAAAAAAAAAAAAAAAAAAAGAGAGAGAGAGAGAGAGAAATAGTAAGGTCAGTGTTGGAGTCTGCATGCTAATAGGCAGGTCCTGCAATATGTTTTTAATAACAAACACCTACTGCAATGACCTGTTAATCTAGAGCAGCTGTAAGCTTGAAGACTTAAGGGAATGGAAGCTAATAAACACAAGCCAAAGTGTACTGTAAATAAGGCAACTTGTACAGAGATCAGAATTGAATCCATTTGAAGTCACTAACATCTCTCTAGATTATTTCCTCTCTTTATCTACATTACATGGGATTTTATTTTAGAAGAACTCAAAATACTCTAGAAGAAGGCAGTTGAGGTTACTGCATTGTATAACTGAATAACTGTACAATTCTATTTGTTACACATTATTTAAAAAAAAAAAAAAAGACTTGAAAATGTGTTGGAAACAAACTTGAGAAAGACCTGTCTACCCCAACCTCTCCCATCTTCCCACATGCGTGTTTAATTTGTAGACCAGGTTGAGGTGTGCTCTTTATTTAGTAGAGGTGAAATTCCTTTGCCATATTTTTCATAATATGCTTTGGCATCATTCTTCAATTTAGATTTAAATTTGCAAGAAGTTACTAGGCTTGGGATGAAAAGGAAGGCCGGCAGGAGCAGCTGGCCTGATTTATCTTAGAGAATTACTCAAAGCCTGTTAGGTATAAAATTTGTGGCTAATTCTCCTATTGGATATCCATAGCCCACCAAATTCTCATTTATTACCATGTGGTGTGACCCCCCCGGGAACAAAGACTTTGATTAAATTATTTTCTGTTTCCGTGAGTTACTCACAGAGCTGACTAAAATATACTGTGAACCTCATGTAAAAAAAAAAAAAAAAGTCTTCAACTGAGTAAAGATTATATCCAACTTTCTCTCCGTGTTTCTCCTACTTCCTGGCTTCCCCCTTTGTTGTTTCCCTTCAATATCAAATCATATTCCACACTGTTTCTCTCAGTTTGAACATTCTCACTTTCTCCCTTTCCATTCATCAATCTTTTTGCCACCTTCCCCTTAAGTATTTCCTCAATTTAAACCTTATTCAATAAATAAATACACTTCACAGACTGAACAGATGGATTACAGGACTTTTTCCCTTGTGATTTCCATGTATAGCAATTTTCACTTCTCAAAGAAAATAATGGTGATGATGATAGAGTGTCTATGCAGTTTTTTAAAGCAATGTTTGCGCTGTGTGAGCTCTGCAACTTCAGAAGGCAGGCTCCTTACCACACTTGACTTGTAATTTCTATTTTGTTAACTATATCTGTTATGCTGAGAATAACAGATTATCTTCCCCTATTTGAACACTTTCAATGACCAGTGGACACTTGAATATTTCACTAGATGGCTGGTAGTTTTATGGTTCCTGTTATTATAAAGTTTTGTATTACAAAGAGCTTGAAATCCATGTCTGTTTTTCACCATTGGTACAAAAGAGAACAAATATAATCTCTTTTTTCATAAGGTAGACATTGAAACATCAAAACACAAATCTTCTCTTTTTCAGACTACATATCCTCAATTACTTCAGGCATTCTTCAGGTATCAGGGTGTCCAGGTGCCTTGAGGTAATGGTTTCTTTTTAATAACACACTCCAATTGGTCAGGTTTTCTCTATAAATCTTGTCACTGATCTTGAGGAACGGCTTAGTCATACACAATTTATGACCACCACTAAAGTACTAATGTGTATTCTGTATATGGAAAATCCCCCTAAAGCCTGTTAAACATGTGGCTCAATTGGACATACACTAGGTGTCCTAACAGCTCTGTTTAACAAGGTGACACTGAGCCCTCATGAGAAAGCCTTCAAGCCTGCCCAGCTCACATTTGCTTCTGTTTTCTGCTGCTTAAATAATAAAAATTCAGCAAAGTTAAGTGAGAAGGACTGTCTCTCAATGTCTAATATTTATTAATGAGCTATGTTAATTCTCCTAGGCCATCAAGTCCTAGGAAAAGAAAGTAAATTTCTATGAAAAGTAATTTCTAAGTGTGTCTGCAAAATCCGATGATGTTTGTTGCTTGAAATATGAGTCTGCAATAGACGGTGCTTTAGTCAACAAGACAATTACAGTAAAGAAGTGTTGTCAATGAGATCAACAAGAAACCTGCTTTATTCGAAGAACTTTCATCTAGTACTCACATGTGGCTGGCGCTGAACTAGGCTGTGTCCTCTGTCTTTGGTCTACACTCATTTTGGGCTTTCAATTTGGGTCAAAATAAAGAGAGATCTCATGTTTCCAGGTCACCGAATGTCCTGCACTGACACCTAAAGCATTTGTTTCCGGGCCTCCCTCACCATGCCAAAGCTCCTTCCTGCTGGGGTCCCTCACTCTGATGTACTCAGATCACCAGTGAAAGGAGCTGGCTTCTATTAATTATCAGGTTCTGCCCAGCCTTGCTGGGTTAAATGGACATGACTAAATTTGCATGGTTGATTTCCCCATCGGCAAAGTCATCTGGGTTGCAGCTTTGTTTTGCATTTGGTAGGAAGAACTCATTTAATACACCAAATATGACTATATTTTATAAATGTTTCATATAAAATAATCTCTGAAACTTAGTATGTATAAATAAATTCCTGCCATTTGAATTATAGCAGCTCATAGCCCACACAACTGCAGAGTTTGCTTGCCAATACTGTCCATGTGGGATAAATAAATATCCCTATATATTTAATGGGTCTATGTTAGTCTCATATTTTGCTGAAATAATAGGTTAAATTAAATATTCCAAATTCATTTTTTTAAAAGTAGATTCTACTAGTAACCACTTAGTATGTATTGACTTGTCAGAATTTTCAGAATTTAAAGCATGCTCCAGTGGCACAATCAGCTAGCGTGCGGTACTTATACAGCAGAATTTTCAGAATTTTCCTGATTCTATATCACAGAAGTCCTTACTATGGCTCTTTGACTTCATGTCCTCGAATCTCTATCCTGGTCCCAGTACTTTCTTAAGGTCACTAGCATCCTATACACCAAATCCCAGAACACTTGCTAGGTCTTATTCTCTGTTGACTATGGCATTTAATAGTGTTGACAGTCAGTAGTATTTCTAGAACTCTCTTCTTTTGTTCTTGGGGACACCTGTATTTCTAATTTTATTGATTAGTCAATAGATATTTATTGAACCCTGGGATTGTATCACGTGCATCTTTCTTCTTGTCTCCTTCCACTGCTCTTCTCGTGATCCCTGAATTCAAATCTAGTCTTTGTCTTTCACTCTCTTTCTCCAAGCTGTCTGCCTATAAGTCAAATTAGTAAAATTACAGGAATTTTGAGTTAGAAGGGACTATAGTGATCAGTTAACCTAGTTAGCATTATACAGATGAGGATATTACACCCATTAAATTAAATGTCTGCTCTAAGATCTCACAGCTTGTCAGTGGCAGAGCCCACATCAACTCATGGAAAAGCCAGGGGATTTCCATGCCGTCACTTAACTTGTGTAGAACCTGATTCAGTGTCATCTGAATCCCAGATCCAACCCTCCACTCTCCTCTTGGTTTTCTAGTTCTGCCATCATATCTCTATTCTTCTGTATTTCAGAGTGTAGATTTTAGTAATATTTGATATCTCTCAATTTCTCACTTCCCCCTACTCTTAGAGCCAAATATTCATGATGTTTCATAAAGCCTGTCATCATGATGCCTTGAAAATGTGGGTTATTTGTTGTTTGTTTGTTTTGTTGTTGTTGCTTGTTTGTTGTTGTTGTTGTTTATCTCACTGCTACCACCTTGGCCCAGGGCTGCATCTCCATAATAGTGTGTACCTTTCCAATAATCTCTCGGGCATCGTCAGTCCATTCTACACTCAAATGTTTGAAATACCACTTTTCCCACATCAACATGTCAGCAAAACAGTGCTGATTTCCATTTATGAACAGTTCTCTTTAAATATTTGTAAATGTTCAGAAAAATAAGAGCCCTTTGGGGAAGCAATGTCTATGACAAATGAAAAATATACACATTCTGCTATTAAGTGTAACCCCATTCCAAGAAATTAAGCTTTGAAGAAGGGGGAAAAAAAACAAAGAGGTTACTGAAAGAAAAGAACTAGCTAGCTGCTGGAAAGACTGGTTGAAAAGAACACAAAATAGAATTGTAATGATCATATGCAATGACCAGAAGAACGAACCTACATACCTTGCATATTGTGATACCAAGCAATGCTGAGGAAACGTGTGAGATAGAAAAACAAAGCTGAATCAAATCAGTTGTTTCTCATTGTTGAGTTGTTAAGACAAGATGCTTTGGCGGACGCCTATTAATTCACAGGCATGCAGGCACATTTTGATCATGTGTAAAAACAGTCTATAATGGGGGATCCTTACTGCTGTGGAGATTTCTGTCAGCTTTGAGCAAAACGTACAACTTGACTCAATTTAGTTTGCTGCTAGTTTCTTGCCTAACCAAATATCAACCCCTGTCACATTTTCGGAAACATACAATGGCTTTGCTTCAATCAGGACAGTACACAGCTGTAGGCAAATGGCAGCTGACTGAAGAGTGAAAAATACTAAGATACCGGTGAGTGCTTTTAAGGACCCTGTAAGACATCCTTATATTGTAGGTATAATGAAACTTTTCCTGAGTGTAGAGTTGTGAATCAACAGCACTTTCATCATGCAGGTGTGCAAGAAGCCAAGGACCTCTGCAGGATGATAACAACATGTTACAGCAATATTTCCTTCCCTTTATCATTTTATTCCTACCTTTTTTCCCTGAACAAATATTTACAATTTTTTTTTATTTCAGTAGTTTTTTGGGTATAGGTGGTTTTTGGTTACATGGATAAGTTCTTGAGTGTTGATTTCTGAGATTTTAGTGCACCTGTCACCTGAGCAGTATATACTGTACTCAATATGTAGTCTTTTATCCCTCACTCACGTCTCAACCTACCCTCTGAGTCCCCAAAGTTCATTACATCACACTTATGTTTTTGTGTCCTCATAGCTTAGCTCCCACTTATAAGTGAGATTATATGATATTTGCTTTTCCATTCCTGAGGTTCTTCGCTTAGAATAGTGGCCTCCAGTTCCAACCAATTTGCTGCAGAAGACATTATTTCATCCCCTTTTATGGCCCAGTAGTATTCCACAGTGTATATATACTACATTTTCTTTATCCACTCATTGGTTGATGGGTACTTAGGTTGGTTCCATATCTTTGCAATTGCAAATTGTGCTGCTGTAAACATACTCGTGCGTATGTCTTTTTTGTATAATGACTTCTTTTCCTTTGGGTAGATACCCAGTAGTGGGATCGTTGGATTGAATGGTAGTTCTACTTTGAGTTCTTTAAGGATCCTCCATATTGTTTTCCATAGTGGTTGTACTAATTTACATTCCCACCAGCAGTGTTTGTAAGTGTTCACTTTTCACCATATCACACCAACATCTATTGTTTTTTGTCTTTTTAATAATAATCTTCTTGCAGGAGTAAGGTGGCATCTCATTGTGGTTTTAATTTGTGTTTCCCTGATGATTAGTGATGTTGAGCATTTTTTTCATATGTTTGTTGGCTGTTTGTAATCTGTTGAGAAATGCCTATTCCTGTCCTTTGCCCACTTTTGATGGGATTATTTATTTTTCTTCTTGCTGATTTGTTTGAGTTCCTTATAGCTTCTGGATACTAGTCCTTTGTCAAATCCATAGTTAATATTTGCAAAGATTTGCTGAACATTTATACTGTGCAAGACCTTTTGTTAGAGGCTGGAGATAGAACAATGAGTCTTGCTTTCAGTACTTTATAATTGCTCTGCAGATTAACTGTACAGACTTAAAATAATTTTCCCTAACCTATGACCCTACCAGAAAAATTAAGAGAACATGAAAGGATCTGCTTAAATCAGAAAAGTGAACATACCAGTCAGATGAAGTAATGATGGTTAACACAACATTGACAAAGAAAAGATACTAAATATACACTTAAGTTTGATATTTATTTAAATGTTGCGTACTGTATTCTGCTTTCAAAATATTAAGCAAAGATTTATCCTTAATAGTTAGCCAGTATTTACAGAGAATATTTTAATTAGGGGCTTTATTTTCTTGAAAAGGCTTAATTGGCTATGCAAATCTATACCCTCTCAATTATCTACATTTGGAGCAAGTTTACTTAGTTGGTCTAAATAAGCATAATTTATGGCAGTTACCTTGGTGTTGTCAAATCTAAACCTTTAAACAAAAAAATAAATCTCATGTACCCTTTCTTGAATGAATTCTCGTTTCTAGCAGCCAACTCAATCTTTCAACCTGATGTTTAGATTCCCGTGTAATCCAATAATGATTTACCTTTTGACAGTTTACTTCCTACTGCTCCCTAACTCTTTGTTCTGCTGTGCTTACTATTTCCCTGGACATATCTTTTTGATTATTTATATCATCTTGCGGCTTGTAATGTCATCTCTTAATTCTCTCCAACTCTAGTACTACTGGCATTTATCAAATTCTTACTACCTGTGAGCTACTGCACTGAGTGCTTTTGCCTATATTATCCCATGTAATTGCTATGGTACCTCTATGACCTCAGTGAGTTTCGTTTTAAGGAATTTTAAAAACTGAGGCTTACAGACACTGAGTAACCTCTTTACAAAAAGAGGACTAAGTAGTCTGCTCAAGGTCACACAATTAGTAAATGACAAAATAAAACTTGAACCCAGATCTAACTGCAAATCTAGGTACCTAACCATTATGTTCTACTGCTTCCAAGGACTTGGAGGTATACTACTAGATAATTATCTCTGGGACCTCAGATAAAGTAACTGACATTTCTGAGCTCCAATAAAGCCGAAATACATGCACACACACACACACACACACACACACACACACACACACCCGTGACCTTAGAATAGGTTCTTGTTATTTTATTTGTACTTATTATAGGTATAAAATAAATATCACTGTTCTGGACTATTTAGAAATATAGATCCGAGAAGAACAACTAATGTCAACAGTAGGTATAGTAGTTTTGGTTTTCCATGTTTACAAATATTTTTTAATTATGTAATTCTGGTATCCAGAAGATAAATGTAATTAATATAATCTACCACAAGCACATACCCTTAAGGAAAACAAGCAGAAATAAAAACAAGAAATACTATAAATATATCTAAAGTTGTGTGATTTCCATACGTTACAAGTGAATTTTACTAAATATCTAGTCTAGATGATTTTCCCAACGATTCATCCCCAACTTCAGTTTTGAGCAGAAATTCAGTTCTAAAGTTTGCCTAACAATATAAATGGAATCTTTTACTCAGCAGGTTGATCTTCCAGGGGTCATGCCCAGTTGATAGATTCTCGAGGACATCTTTAAATTCTCTTAAATTCTAAAGGAATCCTGAGATTTGAATACAGTGACCCACCAACAGATGCCCCAGGCCTATGAATATAGGTCTCATCTGACTCAGGCTCTCCCTGAACCACCTTCAACCTGACCTGGGAAGACCCTGGCTCTCTAGATCCACCATGTCCAACTGTCTCCAGCTGAATAATTTTTTTTTTTTTTTTGACAGAGTCTTACTCTGTCACCCAGGCTCCTGACCTCAAGTGATCTGCCCGCCTTGGCCTCCCAAAGTGCTGGGATTACAGGCGTGAGCCACCGCACCCAGGTGGTGCTACTATTTTTTTTTTTTTTTTTTTTTTTTGAGATGGAGTCTCACTCTGTTGCCCAGGAGTGCAATGACACGATCTCGGCTCACTGCAACCTCTGCCTCCTGGGTTCAAGTGATTCTCCTGCCTCAGCCTCATGAGTAGTTGGGATTACAGGCGCCCACCACCACGCCCAGCTAATTTGTGTATTTTTAGTAGAGACGGGGTTTTGCCACATTGGTCAGGCTGGTCTGGAACTCCTGACCTCGGGTTATCTGCCCATCTCAGCCTCCCAAAGTGCTGGGATTACAGACATGAGTCACCACACCCGGACAGTGCTACTTTTTATACCAGTCTCAGTGTGTGACTTGGACAGGGACATGAGTATACTGGTTATTTGATGTATATAATTATTTTCTACTTTGTATGATACATGATTCACAATAATTTACAAACGGATAAAACAATAACATTTTAAAAAATGAATTTTCATTATTAGAGATGTCTGAGGAAACATAATGTTGGGATATGGTGGACAAGCAAATAATTTCCTTAGAAAATTATTCTTTATCTCTGATTGTTTTAACACAGTAAGTTTATCAGACAGGTTCTAGATATTTCCTATAGTACTCAGAGCCACATGCAGATTGTTTGCGCATTCAAACTGGTCAAAGTTGCAGACCAGAGTGCTGCTATTGATTTGTTTCACTGTGGTGAATGTAAATGATTCATGTTTGGCAGCATTTGTCCTACTGGAGATAAAACAGGAGGAATATGTGCACAGCTTCAAAGGTGCAGCTTGACTCTGATGGTAACCCAGCACGCAGTGGGTATGACGGGCGTTTTTGAGAATACATCATAAACTCTCCAAGGAGTCAGCACCATCTTCCCTGAGATCATTATATATCCACCAAAATGAGAAGGAGAAGAATGTGGCAAGAGATAAAAAGAGGCAGTCAATATAAACTCACCTATTTTGTTGATGCAACACAAGTTGCACTAAGTTTAGGAAAGCAAAAAGATACTCTTCGAGGTCCAGGGAAGATATGCAGAAACTGCTAACAGGAAAATGAGCATGGTCCACATGGGACTCTGATATTAGAGTTGTTTTTGCTATACTGAGGCTGCTCTACCCATGAGTAACCCCATCTTCAAGAAACTACTAAAAGTTGAAGTGTTTATTCACATGTTATTTTCGAACAATTAACCATATGAAATAAAGGCATATTTTCTTTTCCTGCATCCATAAGCCATATGCCAAAAAAGCTCTTGTTTAACATGCTTGTTAGGATTAAAAGGGTTTCTGCTGCAAACAGGCCTGGATTGCATACACATCTTCCTGGAGTACAACGTGCCTCGGCTTTAAAGGGACCCATTCCACAAGTGAGGCTGCATTTACAGACGCAATAGATTTTCACTCCACATAAGCCAAAGAGCAGAGACATGCTTTAATATTTCTGACAAGATCTGAACTATAATATTGTTCTGTGCTTGGAAAACTAGGCTTCAAAGAAGAAGCCATACGTTTAATTTCAAGATGAGAACCCAAAGAGTAATAAAAATGATTGGCAAAAAGAATCTGAGTGAGACTCATTAAAATGCAAATCTTTGTAGTGATGCATATAAAATCATAGATCATTAGGGCTAAAGGAAGAATGTATTTGCCAGATGTTGAAATGGCCAGATAGTTTCATCTCTCCCTACCATCTGCTAAGAATTCCATCCACAGGTCTCATTAATAATCCTGGGGAAAACAAGGCAACCCTCAGGAGTATTGAGAAAATTATGGATGCATTATAATGAAGTCAGAGCAAAACTGAGGCAAGAAATTCAAATACCTTCTAAACACAGAGCTCCTAACCAGAGGTCCACACCAGAATCATCTGAGGACAGTGTTTCAAAATGTGCATTCTCAGGCTCCACTGCCAGCCATTTTCATTCATTTAGGTGTGGACTGAAACCTAGGCATATGAATTTTCAAAAAGCCTTCCAAGTGATTTTGATGACAATCCTGGTTAAGAAGAGAAAGCGTGTTCTACCTTGTCATTATATATCTGCCACCTTTCCTGTAGATTGCAAACTCTTTTGAAAGGATTCTGTCATATTTACCTTGTGTCTTCTGCTGTCTTTAGCATAGCTGGACTGTAAGCTTGAGGAAGGAAGAGAGCATCCTAGTTTTGTTTATTATCATAATTACTCCTGCCCACCCCTCCCACTCCAGTCCACAGCTAGAAGAGCACATGGTCTATATTTGGAACCCAAAAAATTGAATTAAAAAATTAATACTAGGAATTTAATTGTATCCATATGGATTTGAATTAATTTTTCTCTTTTCTGACATTATTGTTTACTATGCACCTAGTAAGTTCACAGATGCTTATTGAGTGAACACACTGAGTTTTGGAAGTTAAACGAGAGTCACTTTAAGGGGCTTTTGAATGGTGTTGGTAGAAATAAGTCTCATTACTTTATATTCCTGCCCTCTTTCTTTGGGCTTCTGTAAAATATATCTTTGGCTTATCCTAGACTTGCTGAGAGCAGTTTAATTATATCTGCTTTCAGAAACGTGGGAATCAACTAATCCAGACTAACAAAACAAGCAGATACAGTTGATCCTGTGACTTCAAGTACCTTCCCAAGTGGCACTGTTAATAAATCTTGACCCACAGGACTAGCATAATGCATTATTTTTATAGCTAATGCATCAAAAAGTTATTTGAACCACATGACCATATGATTTCTAAGGTCCTATAATCTGAGTTCCATTCTGAGGAGATATTTCCTATACTTTCTAGTGAAGCATATGAAAGGAAATGAAGCAGTTCTCGTCATTAAATAATTACTTCCATCAGTACATACATAGTATCAGGTAATAGGAATATACTATAATAGCTCACCTCTTCCATATTATTCAAATACCATTTGCTGATAGCTGGAAATAAGCAAGAATGCTAAAATTGACTGACATCTAACATGAGTTGTTACTTATTATGAGTCACCATTGAAGCCCATATATAGAAGGTGTGATTTGAAATGTTCAGCTAGTCATCTTCATATGAATTACAATAAGCTGAATATTTCTCAGTGTCTTTATTAAAGATGCCTGTGCCTTAGATACAATATATTTGCAATGGGCCAAGCTGAAGCCATATAAATGAGACATATGCTTTGTTTCCATCTTCACTATTGCACTTATGCTCCATGGAGTCTTTCTTATTCCCCTTCTACCCATAATCTTGCCTCTTTTTGAATCCACATGACATTGATTTTATAGCTCATTTGCGCACTTTTCTTGTTCTGCCTTCTTTTAGATTTCTACAAAATTGTAAACACCTATTGGGATAGCAGCCTCTCTTAATCATCCTGTGCTAATTGCTGTGATAAGCACATAGCAGGTATCCAATTGTAGACTCTCTGAATTGATAATCTCTTACACAGAAATTAATAATGACAGTATCTTCTTAATCCCAAGAATAATTACACCATTGTCACTGAAGTGACAAGAGAACATTTAATTTCAAATTTTGAAGTCTTTTAAAAATAGATATTACAAGCTGATTTAAAGTAGGTCTTTTAACCTGTCACCAAAAGCATTTATTCCAGTTAAAAACTTAATCCATTTATATATTCATGCATAATTTATATTCCACCCACTTCCAAAAATTAATTGAATAGGCCACTAAGGTGATGCCAGTTAAGGAAATTACTAAAATATCAGTAACAAAACCTACCATAAAAGTTTTATTCCCAAACTCATCTTGGTATTTTTAAATGTCTATAGGTTAAAATGTTAACCACATCTATATGCATTATTTCTGTACCAAATAGAGTTTGGGAAGGCTTATTTATTAGATGTTTTAAACTAGTTACTAGCTTATTACATGATTCTATCTCAAACATAGCTTTTTATATTATTTTTCTTTTAATTTACATTGTTTTGTAAATGTTAAGAACTATAGAGTGAATTTAAATACATATTTAAAAATCTAGGTGAAAGATACTTTAACTCCTGCCTTCAAGTGAATTCAAAAAAGGAGAATTCCAAGGAGTAGGGAAATTAGCCAAACACTTTTCCATCTCAGGAAAGCCATAATAACAAGAATTATAACCTGCTCCTAGTTTTCTTAATAGGTGATTTGGGGTAAGGACTCCAAGGAAACAAAAGGGTTCTGTTCTAAAAGAGAAACATGAGGCATATGGAGACAAAAGGAGAGAGGGGACCCCAAGGACAATAGCCTCCCACATTCCCTCCATCCAAGGCACACATGCCAAATTGCATGATTCCAATGAACTCTGCACAATTAACCTGTGCAAAGGGGTTGCGTGGCTGATGTTTAACTTTCCACCCAGCTACGTTGAAATGTACAGTACATCTTGAACATGTTGTTTAAATTGAAAATGAAACATTTGGACACATCAGTACGAGATGGGTTCCACTAAATATGGGAACGTGTTTACCCAGGTGGGTTCAATCATAATTTCTACTCTGTGAAATAAAATTTCAATCTCACCTGCAAAAACTAAAAGTTAATTTTAGAGTTTTCTTTAAGGAAATTTTTCTCACAGAAAGAATCATAGTTCAATTTTAAATATCAGATAATTTGATTGAGTGCCTTTATATTGAATGTGCTAAAAAGGGTATAAGATAGGATTACAATTAGAATATATTAATAATAAATTTCTATAAATAGAGTTATATAAAAGCAGTCAAATCAGAGAAAGCAGGCAAATCCTATTTGTTCAATAGAGAAAATAATGTGATGAAATAAAAATAAAGGAGTTAGACACATCTTTTTTGAGAAGTATGTTGCCCATTGGCTTTTAGAAGGTACATGTAACAAAACAACTTTGTCATTCGTAAAGAAATCCATAAGTAATTGGGCATCCATGAATAATGATAGCGAGCAGCAAAAGTTAAAGGCTTCATTTTCAAAGTCAATGTTGTTTATCAAGCCCTGGAAAATAAACCCCTGTTCACTTCTAACACACCAAATGAAATCACTGCCAAGTGTGAGATACTGTGATAACCTGGAACGGGGAGAGAAAGATCTGCTTGTAGACTGGAAAGAGACCTGATGCCCTGACCTCTCTCTGATAGCTGCCAACATTGCCGGGTCTATGACTAATTCAGTAAACTAGTACACTCCTCCTTAACATCCCCACCAAAAAGTCCTTTTTCCAATGTAAGTTCAGTGCTGGTAGGCCTGTAGGAGTTTCAGCAAAGATGAGAATTAAATGTGCTTTCAGGCAAAAACATTTCGGAAATATTGGCTAAAAAGTAGACTCATTGTAACCTGGGAATGGAAATAAGGTCTCATGAAAACACTTTAAAGGACCAAGCAGAGCTTTCTACTTGTAAATAAAGGCTTCTGTTGTGTACAGACAGGGCTTGCTAAGCCTTTAGCTTGAGTGTTCTTGGAGGGGCAAAGGGAAAAAAGGCAGAAAGGGAAAAGAATACAAGGAGGATTTGGGCAATAAAAGAGACAGCCTTGTATTTGTACTTCCTCCTCCACCACCACTCATTCCATCACACTCCCCAGCTCACCCTAGGGTCTCCTGAAATCTGCCCCAAGGGTTCCTTCTTCTTCAGTTGTACCAATGTTCTTATTTTCTGTGAATGGCGTCTTGAGAATGCCTCACAATTTTCTTCACATCCTTCTCTGCATTTGGTGTATTTTGTGTGACTAGCTGCAAACTCAATGCTATTTACAAGAAATTTAGCTGTCAAACAAACAGAGGACAATTCTAGAGAGGTTGAGCCTAGAACATGCCAAGCAACAGGTATATGAAAAGGTGGGGAGAGAACAGCCTATTCTCCTTGTACTGATGAACTCAGTCCAGTGAAAAGCACAAGTAGCAAGGTGGATTAGGGCTGGAGGTAGAGCTAACATGTATGAGCCTTGGTTCCTATAAACTTGTTCATACATGAACAGGTTGAGGACTGGGTCTCTGCCAGAAAAGAAAAGAACCTCCCTTGGTTCCCAAGATAACTACTCCAACCCATAGTTGCCTAGGATTGGCCTGGCCAATGCCTTCCTAAGCACTCTGTAAGACCTCATAACTTTAGCACTACCACCCAAAGCCTTGATCTATTTTTCTGCACCTGTTCCTATCTGACCAGGCTAATCTTCTGCTTCAAAACTTTGCTACCGTTTAATGGGTATCCACTATATGCCTGCTAATGTGTTAGGTGTTTTACATATAACTGCTGTGATCCTTGCAACTTATATTGTTGCAACTGTAAAGTGTATGTTACTGTCCCCATTTTACAGATGAAAGAAAGGAGATGCAGAGAGGTTAAAAAAATTAGCCTAAGCATGCAAAAAATGATGGTATAGCTGAGAATCAAACCAAATCAGTCTGGCTCCCAAGTCAATGTTCAACGCACCAAACCTCAGACTACCCAAGAGGTCCTCAGTATGCTTTCCAAAGCCTTCCACAATTCCACTGCTCCTTCCTTCTAGCTCCATCTCTGAGCCTCCTTGTGGAGGCAATAGTTAAATACTTGTTGTCCACCATCCCCCATCTCTTCGGTGTGTTTATTTATGCGTTTTCCTCTGCCTGAAATACCACTCTCCAATCAAGCTTAGCACCTCCTCCTCTTTCCAGATGTGGTTTCCTCAGGAAAGACTCTGATACCTCTCTCATGCATACAGAACCCTAAGCCATCTCCATCAGATCGCTTTCAGTGGTCCACTGCCACAATGATCAACTTTAGGTGTGTTCCCACCCACACAGTAGCCTTCCAAGGTAAGAAACATGTCTTTGTCACTTTCACATCTCCAAAACCTGGCACAATGCTTGGCATAAGCAGAAACTCTGAGAGTGCTTGTTGAATGGAATTCATCTGAAACTTCAGAAGTGCCTTCTCATTGTGTGTGTGTGTGTGTGTGTGTGTGTAGGTGGAGGAAGGAGGGACAGTGTGTTTAATCTTCTCAGCTAACTTTCACATTTTTTTGAGAGTAGGGTCAATGTCTTCTACTTTCATTAGTGTGCTTGTCTTTCAAAGCTCCTTGCCTACTGCAGACGGCAGAGCGAATGGCCCTATTTTCATGTCATGTTAAAGACACCCATGAAGGTGAACTGAGCTATGCAGAAGAGAAAGGTAGCCAGAGAGCTGATAGCAACAGAGAAAAATGATAATTTACTCAGCAGGTGGATCTCACCAACTTGCAGAAGGCTTTAAGATTCTAACAAAATTGAACAATATAAGGCTAGACAATTAAGAATAAATGTTGAATGGAGACAGCCTAAAAAGAAAAGTAGGTATTACTAGGCATTTGAAATGAACCACTTACTTCAATTTAGGCACTAAATTTAGTAATGCTTCCTGACAAATAAACAAAGTCAGAGGCCATTCAGTACCACGACTTACTCTTCATTCACAGTGGCTGAAACATACAAGGGTTCATTCCTCTCACGGGGATCTAAAGTCAGTGGCCACCAGCCCTGATTCGGTAGCTGGATCATGTCAGGGCCAGCATCTCTGCAAGTCTGTTGGTCTTTTCCTTGAACTGCTTGCGCTGTAAGACAGCTACTGCTGTTCCAGACATCACATCCAGGTTTAAGGCATGAGGAAGGGAAGACCTTAATAAAGGTCTTCCTTAATAAACCATGTCTGTTCCTTATATCAGGAAAAGCAAAAGCCTTTATAGACCACTTCTTATGTTTCACTGATTTGAACTATGTCACATGGTCACTCACAGCTGGAAGAGGGTTTTAAAAACATGTCTTACTTGTAGCCGGGCACATTGCTGCCCAGATCAAAACTGGCATTTTTTTTTTTCGCAAGGAGAAAGAAAGTAATATATACTAGATTAAAAACTACACTAATTGCAGATTGTAGTTTTCATTGTCTGCCAACAGACTTCATGTAAACCCCAGAAGAAATTTATTACACACTTTAATAACTAGTTGATGAACTAATTCACCTAACTGAACTTGGAAAATTTTTTTTTGTTTTTCAGAAAAAACACAAACTTTATTTTTCTTTATATTTTATAAAAGTACCTGTGAAAATTTTGGAAAATATGTTAAATTATAAAATATAAGACAATAGCGACCTATAATCATGTCCCCCAGAGATAGAATATTTTGTTTGAATGCTGTTTTTTTTATCTTAAAGAATGCAGTTATATATGTCATTATAGAATATTTAGAAATTACTCAGCACATAACATATAATTAATATCTCATAATTCTACCACCCATAGAACATAGATCAATTTTGGTCATTTTGAAAAGAGAGAATAACTTTTCACAAAATTTTAAATTATATACTTTCTTTAAAAAATACAGACATTTAACTAAAATTTTCTATAAAGCATAAATAGCGTGGCCAGAAATTTGTATACAAAATTTATTTAATCTATTTCCTATCATTGGACATCTAAGTTGCATGCATTATAAAGAACCCTAGCATTAACATTATTATAGATAAATTTAGGGACAAATTATTATTCTTTCCTAGGGAACAAATGCTAGAAGTAAAACTCAAGTGGCAAATGTATTAAATGTTTTCAAGATTTTTGATACATGTTACCAAATTACATATGATATGGTTTGGCTGTGTCCCCACCCAAATCTCACCTAGAATTGTAATAATCCCCATGTGTGGGGGAGGCACCAGGTGGAGATAATTGAATCACGGGGGTGGATTCCCCCATACTGCTCTCATTGTAGTGAATAAGTCTCCTGAGATCTGGTGGTTTTATAAACGGGAGTTCCTCTGCACAGTTCTCTCTCCTGCCATCATGTAAGATGTCACCTTGGTTCTCATTTGCCATCTGCCATGATTATGAGACCTCCCCAGCCATGTGGAACTGTGAGTCAATTAAACCTCTTTCCTTTATAAATTACCCAGTCTCGGGTATGTCTTTATTAGCAGCATAAGAACAGACTAATACATCGTGTCAGAAGAGTTCTACAATTTTCATCTTAACAATAATAATAAGATGGCCATTTTTCCTGAAACCTGGGTAATGTCTATATATATGTATCTGTGTGTATTTATGTATACTTACATGTATCTTATCCAACTGCAAAGTTATATATGTCTATATATAGGTTATTATGTATATATAATATAGATACAGATATAGATACATATGAGATCTATATGTAACCTTGCAGTTAGATAAGTTAAAAACTGGTATTAAATAATTTTGCTTAAATTAGTTTTTCTGTGATTACTTGTATGATTAAACATGTTCTAAAGTGGCTTATTAAAAATGTGTGTCTTTTTCCTTATTGCCTGTTTATATACTCCTCCATTTGCCATTGAGATAGTTATATTTATTTGTATGTGTAGCTTCATATATAAATAGTAATTCTTATTTATGAAATAAGAATACAAATATAATAGTTTGGTTTTGGATTTCTAATTTTGTTTATAGTAGTTTTGGATTTCTGTCTTTAATTTTAAAATATAGATCTTTTTGGAAGCTTTTAAAGAAACATCCATGGGTAGTATATTTTCAAAGTCATTGCACATATGATAAAATCTTTCTATTGTCTTTACATATGCCATGGATGGCAACTGTCTGGGTATATGATTTTTTGTTAACATCCTTTAATGTCAAAATTCTAGTTATTTCCTTGTATAACTTCTGGAATTCTGTGTTGTATACAATTCTTTGTTAACACCCTTTTAAGCTTCAAATTCTAGTTATTTCTCTATCTGACCTTAAGAAATTAATGTTGTAAACAAGCTGTCTAAAGTTAGTCTGAGGTGGTTCCTTTGTAGCTAACTTTTCCCCCATGTATCCTGGTTTTAAAAAACAAACAAACAAACATTATCTTTTAAAAAGGGAAGACCCCTGTGAGGTAGTTTGTTAGCATGAAACCTTCTCTTTTTTATTAAAATTTGATATCTTGGGGACACAGTGAGCATGTTTAATCTGAGCACGTGAATCTTTTTAGTGCAAAAAATATTTCTTTAGCCATGTCTTGGTCATTGCTCCTTAAATAGGTATACTCCTTTAGGAATACTGGCAAACTTTAGGTGGGTTTTTAATATAGTGTCTTTTATATCTACTATATTTTACATCTTTGTTCTCAACTCTTTTTGTCCTTTTTAGCTACATTCCTGAAGATTTTCCAGTGTTTTCTCTAGGTCTTTGATCCAGTTTTCTATAGTATTAATTCTGACCTTCATTATTTCCAATGATAATTCAGATAAGTGTATTGCACTTACAGTGTTCTTTCTATTCTAACCTATTTTACCCAATTCTTGCTTGATTTTCATCCTAATTTTTTTTGTCTTTTCTGTTTTTTCATGTCTTTCTGCTCCTGTGTCTTGAAAGGCATGTCTATTTGCTGCCTATTTTAGGAACCAAATCTTAAATATCTTCTTTTAGCCATAACAGTGATTTTTTTCCTATGTGTCCTTAGGATAATTTCCTTATTCTGTATTTTTTTTTTTCAAAATTCTCATGTATAGGATAGACTGACACACTCAGTATTTCCAATTAACAGAATATGTGATTGGCCTCGGAGCTCTCAGTTGTTTCAATGTTGATCATGGCAGATTCTCCTAGCCCCCTGTCCAGTACCTAGGTAGCATTCAACTAGAGCAGCTATGCTAGATTGGTGCGATATCTTTTATTCTCAATAGCTGGTTCTTTGGTCCATAAATTTGAATGCTGTTGGCCCTTCTAAAATTTTACCAAGATTTTTGAATGCCACGTCGGACTTCCACTTACAGAACTGCTAGAAATGTGACCATCACAGATGTTTACCAAAGAAATTAAAGTAACAACCACTGCTAAGGTTTTTGAGCTGGCTGGCCACAGAAGGGATGACCTTCTACCTATAAAGAATTCTTCTCTTTAGGAAGAAGCAGAATGAAGCAAAGCAGAAATAGAAAAACTCTACATTCATACTTAGGCTTCTCCTATGGAGTTAAATTTACACAACTAGCTGAATAATAGGTAATAATGTATACTCAGGGGCATATAAATTTAGGCATTCTCCTATATGATTCATCTATTCACTATTGACTGTTGTGTATATGGGATCTTGGTGGGGGAAATTGTAATTACTCATATTTTAATAAAGACAGTGGTACCTTATTAAAATAATTGAATTTGAAAATGTTTTCAATAGGTGGAAAGCCACAGCCCAGCTCATAACAGATGACTGAATGAGTACAGACCTTTTTTTGTAAGGATAAACCTGAAAGGAGTGGAAGCTGAGATGGAATTAGGGTACTCTCTTCTTCCTGTCTCCAAGAGGTAGCCTCTCAGTGATTGGAAGAGCACATGGAGCTGAGAAAGCTCTAGGTGGACAAGTCAAGCTCCAAACTGAAACCCGGTAGCACACCCCGGGGAGCAGCTGTATGCAGCAGCACTTTATGAGCTTCCAATTGTGTCCACAATCTATTCAATTCCAGTGCACTATGCTTATTTACTGTACGTACAGCAATTGGTAGTTTTACTGTACACACAAAATTCCTAGTTTTCACAGACAGTTGCCTCAGTGCTTGGGATTTATATAATGAGAGAGAAATGTGCAGACACAATGATTATTACACATCCCTTTGTCCTGAGCTGAGCAATGAACTAGAAAGCAGAATGCCTACGTTCTAATCCAGCCTTGGGCCCTGTCTGACCTTCGGAGTGTTCCTGAATCTCACTCTGAGTTTCAGCTTCCATATCTGATTGAACGATATCATCTCTAAAGCCCCTTCAGCTGTAACACCGTATGATTCTCTTTTCAAATAGAGAGGACATCCTTCCTCTTACTGGACACTAAGAGGGTTTACTTTGCAAATGTGGCTCTCAGAATTTTATAGTTGTTCATTTGAACGTAAACAGAAAATTTGTTTATGATGTTCTTCTCCATACTGTAGTTTGGGATAAGAAGGGTGCATTTTTTCAATATGTTCAACTTTCAAAAAGACATGCTGGAGGAAGTCAGCCAATTTCTGCCCACACAACTTCCAAGTGACGTCAATGGAAGCAGAGCACACAGATCTCTAGGCAAGTTTTGGCTCATTATGTGAAGGATTTTTTTCCTTTTTTAAAGAACAACTGCAAAAATGATTGCTCTCAACTCAAATTACACAATTTGTTCTTCTTTGTGCCCTGAGTCAGCAATAGACATAATGTGGAAAATAAAGCAAAATCTCCTTTTTACACATCAAATAAAAGAATCCATAGTTATCTGAAACAGAATGTTTGAGATTCTTGAGCAGTCTCTAAGCAATATTTCCTCTTGCTGTGGCCTCTGCTTAATTTCAATATAGAAAGTTGATCAATGATCATCAGATGGACAACTGGAAAAATATACCTACTTATTTTTATCCTAGATTTGTTCTTCAATCCTGCAATTGATGTTGTATATCATTGGCTTATTGCTTATCCTTTGGAAGTATTTTAAAGGGCTTACCAGACAGGCAGATATAACTGGTGTTTTGTTAGCTCAGCTTTTCACAAATAAGTCAAATAGTTCTGTTACTATGACTAGAAGAAGAAAAATAGCTAATAGAAATATAACTGTTAGTATATAACAGGCACATAGTGGCTCAATTATCACAGCAACCCTGTAAAGTTGATATTGTTATTGTACTCATTCTACTGATTAGGAAACAGGATGAGAGAAGTTAAATAATTTTCACAAAGTCACACCACTGAGCAAATGGTATTTGGATTCCAAACCAGGCAGTCTGGTTTCAAAATCTGTATTCCTAACCACAATGCTATCCAGATAATAATTTATTTTTCCAATCAAAATGTATTTAATGATGCCTAATTATTCTAGGCTCTAAGTAGAGTCAGTTACTAGGTAATGTGGAATAATGACATGGAAACAAAGGACAAAGATAAGGGAGGGAATTCAGATTTTCTTTGCACCTAAACTGGTCCAAACACTGTACTCGATAACTCACATCTATTTTGCCTTTGCAAAAACTATAAAAGCAAAGGCTGCATCAGTGGCATTTTATGGATGAAGAAACTGAGTTATAGGGAGGTTATCATTTGCTAAAGATTGCACAGCTGGTAAGGCTTGGTAAAGGCTTGAATTCTAACCCATCTCTGTGTTTCTATCACCGACATTTCCTTTACTCCAATATGCTGCTTCCAGGAGTATGTGCAAGTGAAATACTCAGTTTAGTGTCTGAGCTACAACGAGGAGCACACAAAGTTTCTTCCAATATTGGGGAAGCTCTAAAAATTGTTTAGGGGTAATGTCAACCAAAGCAAATTTCTACATTTCAGAGCTTCTCCTATAGTATTCTACTGTAGTCTGCAATGCCCAAATTGTGCTGAAAGGACTGCCTTCAAGTTCAGGGCCAAAGAGGTCCATGAATAAATTGGAACATAATTCCAATGAATAGCACACATATTAGAATTAAAATAGCATCAAAACATTAAATTCCTTTTTAAAGTAGTGATTAGTTCAGTATTTTGTGTACAAAATTTGTAGTTTTAGAGAAAATAATAGAAAACTTTTGCATGAACTTGCATAGTTTCTCATGAGTATGTACAGAAATGAAAACTGGCATCCTGTATAGAATGCCCTAGAAGGACCATTCTGTAAACATTAAAAGGTTAAATATATGAGAAATAGTAAGAAAGTACTTTTAATTTTTCCAAAGCAAAATGCAATATAGATTTAGTTGCTTTATTTGTTCCTTTTTTATTTGAATAGAATGCTTTTCCTAAAAAATATTACCAACTAAGAGGCAGTTTGGATTTAAATTGTTCTCCTTTCAGAGTTTGTTCCCATCACATCAAATGTCTTATTTATATTCAAATACCACAGGGAATGGGCAAGAAATTATATGTTTAAACTGGACTTTTTCAAGGCTTTTAAGGCCAGAATATTTGCTTTGCCAAAGACTAAATTATTGCAAAGTGGGGCAAGCACCTGACCTTGTGGCAAGTCAGAATAAGTAAATATCTCCACCTGGGATGGGAAGCCAATGCTCCCAAGACCCCAGAACATCCTTTATTAGCCTGATGGCAGCTGTCTGCTTGTTGCTGACTGAGCCTGATTATACATATGAAAACTGGGGATCACCCAGAGATTCTCTCTCCCTAACACATAGCCCACTTTGCTTATGTACTTGCTCTTGCAAATTCCATTACCTTCCATGCCACCACTGCCCCTTGAAAACCCAGAAATACTTACAAGCAACAGATTACCCCAGTCCATCCTTTCTCTGCTTCCAAATGGACATTCTGATTACATTTCTAACCAACTGTCAATCAAGGGGGTCTCAATAAATTTTCTTTCCAACCAGCTCATGGTCTTCTAATAGTATGATATTAACTATAACTATTATATCAAACATGATGTAAAATAACTTTGACATGTGTAGGGACATAGTCTTACTTTTAATCATAGCATCGACAAAATTTTAACGCATTTCTTAACTTGTCTCTCCTTCATGGGACATACAGGGTCTCTGAAGAGGTCCGTGTATACCTGATAAGAGACTGGCCGTTCCTATCCATCCTGCATGAGTAACACAAGATACGGCTCACTGCTGTTCATTAACCTCATAGAGTTAATTTACCTTCTGTGGAAGTGAAATTGATTTGCTCTTTGTAAAGCTGAGTGACAGAACTCTTAGGATTCCTGGAAGCCACATTCAGGGCTGGTGCATGGGCATGCAACCTGTGCAGCTGCACAGGGTTCCACACTCAGAAGGGCTCATTCTTGGTTTAACATTTTGCTGTCACCATCTTGAAATCATTAATAACTTCTGAACAAGGGGCCTTGCATTTTTATTTTGCACTAGAATCTGCAAATTATGTGGCCAGTACTGACTACATTATAATATCAATGTAGCAAATGCAGTTGATTGAAAATAAAAGAACTAAAAAATAAACGAAGTGCTGCTAACATATTTGAGAGTTTTTTTCCAAGTAAGATGTTGCATTTAGTAAATATACCTGAATTTTATTTTATTTTTTGGTAAAATAGTCCCGTTTTTTTAGACTGATGTAATTCTTAATGTGTTATGATACATGCACACATGCATACATACATGTGTATATGTGTGTGTATATATATGTATGTGTGTATATATATATACACACACACACATACGTGGTTGGGCAATGAATACATTTTTAATGGTTGATAAGAAAATTGAGCAGGAGGGAAGTGACAAAAGAGAAACACTAACCAGATGCCAAAGTCTTTTAGTTGTGGCTAAATGCTTAAAACATCCAATACTGTCTCCTTTCACTATAATCATCACATTGCCTCTTTCTCTTTCAGAGAATTCATATTCATATCTTATTTATTTTTGGATTATTGTAATTTATAAAAATATCGCAGATGTGCAATATGTCACCAAAGTTGAGCTTGAACGTGGCCAAACATCTTGGAAGCCTGGTACCTGAATGCCTTCCTAACAATCAGCCGAGCACAGCCCGTCTTGCCATGTTTCTCTTTCTTTCTCTGTGTGGGCGCGAGGGCGTGGGGAGTGGGCCGGCGTGACGCTAAACGCACTACGCAAAAGCCAGCATGAATCCCAGGCCTTTTTCTGGACAGAAAGGACTGATTGTGTGGCGAGCAGCTGGAATGCGTGCCGGTCACTTTTGGAGTGGTGTTTGCAGGCATCATTTTGCTGGATTGTTTGAGGAGAAGCAGAAGGACAGAAGGGAGCTCTCCTGCCCTGTGCTGCGGTGGCCCTGTAATTTTCCTCCTCTTCTTTGTTCAAATTATAAAGAAGAGTCCCATACGTTCAGAAAACTTCAGCCCGGTTTTTTCAATTGGACGCTGTTGTTTCAAAAGTACAACCTTCTCTTTCTGGCTGCTTAGAAGTGACGGTTCAGGAAATGTGCCCACAGTGACATGAGTTAGGGAACGCCGCAGAGCAGGCCTATGGTGGAGATTCAGAGGATATTTTAGTCAGGGTGTGTGGGTAAGGCCCATGTTAGGACAGTAAAGAGCTTGAAAAAGAAGGATTTTAGCGAACTTCTTGTATAAATGGTCAGAGAGAAAGCCAGAATGATTTGTAATATCTTAAAGTTTATTTTAAAAGTTTCAGATTCTTTACAAAACAAGCAAAATCTTTACCCACTGAACTACTTATAGATCTGCTGGCTATGATTTTACAAAGTTAGGGAAACTCCAAGCTCTCCCTTTGTCCTGCTGTTTGCTATTTAGCCATTATCCCATCAGTAGAGGTCTCAGTCTTCTGAACAGTCATCATTTTACACCATTTCCAAATGGATATTCTGATAACAGAACTTACAGCTCTTGCCCATCCAATCTCACCTACCAAGAATAGAGATTATAGATGATTATACCATATAAGAGGAAGACGTTAGAAATGTCTTCCCTATTTTGTTATTTTTGTTGGATTTTATTCTTCAAATTAAAGAGAGTCTTGAAGTTCTGGATTATATATAAATTCTCTGCAAGCACTTGCTTGACTAAATGGTATGAACGTACTTATATAGTGTCCTGATGTAATGACTCATACAAATACTTTTCATAGCAGAAACATTTACATTTCTTCTTTTGACTCAAATGATAATGAGATTTTTTTTTTTTTTTAATCCTCTAGGCTTTTCCCAGGATGTCATTGTGGAAAGGTGGTTAATGAGAAATCATTTGAGCCTAAATGCATTTTTACCTTTCATATTACATAGTTGGTAGGGTAACCAAACTTAACCAGCTAAATTGACCCCTAAATGCTCACCTACCTATTCTTCCCAGCTCATGAAAATCTCTGAAATGACATGGCAAGGTCAGAGGAAAGAAACCGATGAATGCTGGGTACTTGGTGTACTGCAAACTCCGTCTCCTACATCAGGAAATCTCTGCTCAGCAATCATTTGGCCTCCTAGCTACAGCTTTCTGCTGCTGCTTTTTATAAAATTCCTGGAGACCCTGTCTGCACATGCAGGATTTAGGAGCCAGTCAACAATTTAAGAAGACTTGGTAGAGAGATTTTGATGTTCCTTCCACCTGGCTCTTCTTTGAGAATATCTTCCATTTCTGACTCTTCTAGCAGCCCTAAACTCTGACCTCTGTTTCCTTAAACCAGTAAAATTGTGCCTTTCTACTTGGACTCTTCCCCCTGGCACCCCAAAGAAATACAGAGCTTAATTTTCACGGATCAGGCCTCTTCCAGTTTCTGTTTGCTTTGTTTGCTCAGTGGTGCTTTTAGTCAATTATTTGTTTATATTTTATCTAGTTTGTATAGTTGTTATCAGAGGAGAGTTAATCCAATACAAGCTACTCTGCTATGCTCAGGCCTGCAAATCTCAAATTACTATAACTAGTAAGAGAATATTAGAAATGTGCTGGTTAAAAATTGAATATACAACGTTAACCGTTTCTATATGCCTAGAAAAAGCAGTTCGACAATGTAATTTTAATTTACATTTACAACTTAGTACAAGGATATAAAATACAGAATAATATTTCTAAAAATACATGCAATACTCTTATAGATAAAATTATAAAACTTACTGAATAAACAGTTTTGAAAAAGTTTAAAGAAAACCTTAATAAAGAGAGATACAGCCTGCTCTCGGATAGACTTGCTATGAAGATGATATTTATTCCTCCTATAGGGAGGAAATGGGTAAAAGATTGAAAAGATACGTCGTATCAAAGGAAATAGAAGATGGAACATCTGGAACATTTGGAAGCATGCTCTAACTGAAAATCTCAGGAATGCAAAATTAAGTTCTTAGGAGATATTATTTCATACTTACCAAATTGGTGGAAATTTGAAAATTAGATAATATTTTGTGGAGTATTATGAAGAAACAAAGTTTGTCAACTGCTTTTTTTTTTTTTTTTCTCTTGAGACGGATTTTTGCTCTTGTCACCCGGGCTGAACTGCAGTGGTGTGATCTTGGCTCTCTGCAACCTATGCCTCCCGGGTTCAAGCAATTCTCCTGCCTCAGCCTCCCGAGTTACTGGGATTACAGGCATGTGCCACCACGCCCGGCTAATTTTATATATTTTTTTAGGACAGACGGGGGTTTCTCCATATAGGTCAGGCTGGTCTTGGAACTCCTGACCTCAGGTGATCCACCCACCTCGGCCTCCTAAAGTGCTGGGATTACAGGCGTGAGCCACCACACCCGGCCTATCAACTACTTTTAGGAGTGTAAACTGGTCCAACTTCCTTAGAAACTATTGTCATCACCTATTTTACAATTCAGTAAGTTTACTCCTAGATATTTACCTAGAGAAACATTTACATGTATCTATATAAAAACATTCATAAGAGTATCATTACTGATGTTAAAAAAAAAACAAAAATGAAACACTAGAAGCAACTCAAATGTCTACCAATAGGGGAAAGGATAAGTACATTGTATTATATTCACACATTAGAGTACAATACCACAGGAAAAATGAATAAAATCCAGCTATATCTCTAACATGGAGGAAACTTGAAAATCTAAGTTTGAAAGAAGGAAGCACAAGTATCCAATTTGTTTCCATTTGCAAAAATTTCAGGCAACATGCAGTAATATGCTGCTTGGGGAATACCTATGTAGGTGGGTCTAGTGAGAAAGAAAAGAAAGGAAATAAGATAAATTTCTGAATGGTCAAAAAAAACACCAGCATCAAGTAGAAAAGTCTGTTGTAGTATGAACGAAATCACGGAGAATTTGCCACAAATTAAGTTTACCTGGTATCTCCAGTACCTAGAAATATTTGCCTTTTTCAATTATTATAAACTAATCTAAACATGATCAAGATAAGTGGATTTTGTTAGTTAAAACATTAAGTTATCAAAGTGAACTTTGGATCTTATGCTAGTCGTGACAGTATTTGAGAATTCAGTTATGTTCCACAAGTTTTATTATAAATGATTTTGTGTTTTGAATTGTTGCAAGGCATATAAAATTGTTGTTAAATTACTGTGAAATTTTAAAAAGAAAAAATATTTCGGAGTGGTCATTTCCTCTGGATAGATGAAGAGGAATGCGAGTGTGTAGAGAAACAGACGGGATCTCACAGGTGTGGTGCTGTCATACCTTCTTTCATGCCCTGAAGATGGGAACATGGGTACTCTCTGATCATTCTTTAAATTGTGCATGAATAGTTATACATTCTTCCTGTAATCCCAGCACTATGGGAGGCCGAGGTGGACGTATCACTTGAGGCCAGGAGTTTGAGACCAGCCTGGCCAATGTGGTGAAACTCCAAAACTACAAAAATTAGCTGGGAGTGGTGGTGGGCGCCTATAATCCCAGCTTCTCCAGAGGCTGAGGTGTGAGAATCGCTTGAACTGGGAAGGTGGAGGTTGCAGTGAGCCAGGATCATGCCACTGCACTCCAGCCTGGGCCACAGAGTGAGACCCTGTCTCCAAAAACAAATAAGTAAATAAATAAATAAATAAATATAAATACATTCTTCTCTTTGTATGATAGTTCATAATAATCACATATGTTATTTTTATATTTTTAATTTTATTTTTTATTTCATCAAGTAGAATTTTTAACTGCTTTCTGGAGTTCCTGTGGGAAGATGAAAGTGTGTAGGCAAAAGTGGCCGGGTGATAGGGTGGGGTCCAGACCCCAATGCTAGCGGAGCCAAAAGTGCATTGCAAGGTCAGCAGCCGTAGACTGGGATCCTCGGCAAACGCAGGTGTGTTCTTGGGACTAGCTCTAGGCTGAATAGCTCACATCTAATTCTCTAGCACTATGAGACAGTTAGTCTTGTAACGGCGCCCTCTACTGCTTACATATGCAAGAGACTGTTCCTGTTGCTTGCTACCTAAAATCCTGAGAGGTGTATTGCTTTTGTAGCGTCTATGGGAACAGGTGAAGATATCCAACAAGGACACTCGAAATATAAGTTTGAAATTTAGGAATGATGTCTGACATGCGATATTGATGTTACCAATGTACAGTCATTTGTGAACACAGCTAAGTTCACCAGCGAGGGTGTGAAACTCAAAGAGTATGAACCTCAAAGCTTACCTGCTACAACATCCAAGGGGGATCCAACTCCTCACTTTCTAATACATGTGCTTAGACGGTATTGGGACAATCTTGGTATCCACAGGTCCCACTCCTCTACAAGCCAGTATTACAACCAACACTTTAGAACTTGAACTGTCAGTAACACCTAGGTTATACATGTAACTACTCACTAATTGTTTGTTTTTGTTTTGTTTTTTCACTTTTAAAGACTTTCTCTTTTAGAGTGGTTTTGTGTTCACAGCCAAATTAGGAGGAAGATAAAGATACATTCACCATATGCTACTTGCCCCCACACAGGCATAGCCTCCTCCATTAACCACCTCCCCGACCAAAGTTTGTTACAGTTGATGCACCTACAATGACACATCGTTATCATCCTAAGTCCATAGAGTCCCTTAGGGTTCACTTTTGGTGTTGTACATTCTATGAGTTTGGAAAAATGTATAATGATAGTGCCACACAGAGTATTTTCACTGCCCTAAAAATCTTCTGTGTTCCAGTTACTCATCCCTCCCCCAACTCCGGCTCCACCCACTACCTTCACCACCCCCTTCCCCCGCATCTAACCCTTGGCAATTTTTAAACTTTTTTTTATTGCATTATCTCCACACAGCCAAGGAGATTACTTTATGATAATATTGATGAGAATTTCCCCAAGAGTAACCCCATATTCTTCGAAAATACCTGACCATCATGGTGCATAATTAACCTACATTCTGGTCGCAGAAGCATGACTAAGAAGTTTAAAAAACAGATAGGTGGGGCAGTAATTATGCAGCTGATAACACAAAGCTCTACCGTCTGTACATAAATCTTTCGCAGGAGGAAAAATACTTGAAATGGAAGAATTAAAAAGCAAAAACATTTGGCTATAAAAAGGGATTCAGTAATTACAATGAACATCTCATTAAACATAGTCTTTATTTGTAAGAAGGCTGGGAGAGCTCTAATTAACTCATAAGCTGTCCCTATGAATCATTAGCTGTGGCAGGAAAATTCTAGGTGATCCATTAAATCTCCACACCCACTCAGGGAAAAATATAAGCAAACCCTAATTGCCCTGATTTTGGATGGCTGGTGAATTTTCTTCAGTGATCAACTGGATGACTTTGGCCACCACACATCATATATCTCTTCTCCCCGGGGGAAAGTGAAGTCCTCTTTTTCTACAACCAAGAATAGGATTTTCTCAACACTCAACAAATAGTTTATCCATCTTTGAACAAACTTTTAAACCAACATGATATAAACAATTTACAAAAGTTTATGGTAGACTTTAGATGCAAATCCTTGAGTTGACCCAGAAACATTCTGCTGTTTTATTATGTGAGTTTCCGAAGTCTGTGTCTGAATATGATTTTTCACCAGGCTATCTTTGTTTTTGCGTTTGCTGTGTACGAGAAGACACGATCTAATTATTAGGGGTCAGGCACTGTGGACCTATGCAGAAAACCACAAAAGTCCAAATCTGCACCATCCAATATGGTAACTACAAGTCTCTTGTGGATTTTGAGCACTTGCTCTGAAGCTCTGAACTGAGATGTACTGCAAGATTTCAAAGAGCTAGTACAAAAAAGTAAAATATCTCATGAAAAATTGTATAGTATTTTTGACTACTAGAAATATTTAGCCACGGCTGGGCGCAGTGGATCACGCCTGTAATCCCAGCACTCTGGGAGGCCGAGGAGGGCGGATCACGAGGTCAGGAGATCAAGACCATCCTGGCTAACACAGTGAAACCCCGTCTCTACTAAAAAATACAAAAAATTAGCCAGGCGTGGTGGCAGGCACCTGTAGTCCCAGCTACTCGGGAGGCTGAGGCTGGAGGATGGTGTGAACCCGGGAGGCGGAGCTTGCAGTGAGCTGAGATCACGCCACTGCACTCCAGCCTGGGTGACAGAGTAAGACTCCATCTCAAAAAGAAAAAAGAAAAAAAAGAAATATTTAGCTGCTAGAAATTTTTTAATTTCATATGTGCCTTGCATTTGTAGTATACCTAATATTTATATTGAATGGCAGGACAAGTGGCCACTGTGAGCCCAAAGTACACATGGAATATTTTTGAAAAGAAGACAGGAGTTCTAGAGCTATAGACTTTCCCAGCTGGAAGAGACTTCCAAAAGTAAAAGGTGTAAAAGTGCTTATATTTGCCCAACATGGCCCTCACTTTCCACCACACACACGTTAACACACATAAATGTCCATGCATGCAACGATGTGACCAGCATAAGTGAAGAGTTGCTATACGTTAAGAGTTTGGCATCACTGGCAGAATCTCCTACCTAATACAGTTGTGTCTCTGTATCCCTGGGTTCCACATCAGCAGATTCAACCACAGCAAAATGAAAATATTAGAAAAAAATGAAAAATACAACAATAAAAAATACAAATTTAAAAATCAATAGAGGATAAAAACTGTTTACATACATAGCATAGCATTTACCTTTTATTAGGTATTATAAGTAATCTAAAGATGATTTAAAGTATCCAGGAGGATGTGCATAGATTATATGCAAATACTATGCCATTTTATATTAGGGACTTGAGCATCTGCAGATCGTGGTATCTGCAGGGGTTCTGGAACAAATCCTCCGTGGATACCAAGGGACTATATTTCTAAATGTTGCGGATTTAAAGGAAGAATATAACTGAAAGAAGAAACTGAGAGAACAAGCAGGGGAGATCATTGGCAGAATGAATGGAAAAGTGGAGGGCATTCCAGAAAAGGAAAATAAAATTAGCAATAGCTGAGAGGAAAATAATAAGCATGGACTTTAGGAGAATAGTGACAGTTGGGCTATTAGTAACAATAATTAATATCTGAAAATAGCCTTTAATTTACATAGATTTCATCACAGGCATTATTTTATTTCATCATCGTAGATGCCTATTTTTATCATTCCCATTTTACAGATAAAGAATGAGGCCCAAATTTAAGAAGCTTGCCCAAGATCACACAGTCGGTAGTGCCAGAATTTAGGGGATCAACCATCCTGTCTGCGCTGGGCTGGGGTTTCCAGCACTCAGGACTTCCAGTGCTAGAAATGGGAACATCCTGGGTAAAGCAGGGAACTTGTTCACTCCACACTTGAACCCATATCTTCTGATTTTAAATCCCATTCTCTTTGCATTGATAATAATGACAAACATCTATTGAATACTTTCTGCGTACCAGGAACTTTGTAGTAAGAACTTCACATAATTATCTTTTTAATCTACAAAGCAACTTTATAAATTGAGTATTGATTTTTCACTTCCTCCTACCACCCTACAGAGTCCAGATATAAAAATTTAAGTTTCCCAGATCATCGATAACTTACCCAATGTCGCACAGCTGGTAATGTCTGGATTTGAACTCAGGCCATTCCAGTCCAGGGCCTGTGCTGCTAACCACCATGAAAGATGCCCAGCCTGGTGCTGCCACCTCACCTGCTTGCTAAGGCCCAGGGTTCCTGCGGGACCTTTCGACCCACTCATTTATTTTTTCATCATGTTAGTATGAAAACACAGCTTGACTGGAATCCAGCGCCCACTACGGCAGGCATTCTTTACTGCATAAGACCTATGCCTCCTGGCTTTGATCTTGCCAGTCTTCCATTTGAAATGACCTCTCATATGAACATTGTACCAATGCCTGTCCCGCCTTTTAGTAGGTACCTTGATTCAAAAAGAGTTCTTAAAAAGTAAAAGAAAAAAGAATTTCCTTTTCATTTAACATGTACTGGCAACAATTGCCAGATAATTTGTCTTTAAAATTAAAACAATTATGCTTTCTTTAATAAAACCCTAGTTTTTTGTTATCACCTTTGATGTAATTTTTAAAAAACTGTTCTTTGAAAGAATATGCATATTGATATATAGCAGAACTTTACACCATTTGAAGCACCAGAACAGATATAAAATGTTACTTCATGTTATCATTTCCAGTATGAGAACGATGAGCTTGTCATTTTCCTAAGACTGTAAATTCTTGAGTAAAAACAACTATGCCACTTTTTTTTTTTCTGTAACCCACACATCACTGACATAGTGATTGACATACATTTTCCAGAAATGGATTGATTGGAGTATAGTGTTGAGTGAGTCTAAGATCTCACTGGTCTCACTAGCACAGGGTTGAAGCCAGAGGATTTTATTTGAGTTTCTTATTGTCTGTGGCTTTAAGCCTTGTCACTGCTTCCTCCTCATGCCTCAACCTTCCATAGTCGTGTATTCTAAACAGTGTTGATATGTAATTGCCACTTCAGAAAGAAAAACTGATGTTGGATATTTAAATTATTTACCTTTTCATTGACATATAATTTATATATATTAACATTTGTCCTTTTAAGTTCCTTGAGTTTTGACAAGCATATAAAACTGCATATAGAACACAAGCAGAATCTAGAACGTTGCCATCACTTTAGAAAGTTCCCTGCGCTCATCTTTTGTCAACCCCTCCCCCACCCCACTTCCCAGCACCGATGTGAACTGCTTTCTGTCCCTTTAGATCTGCCTTCCCAAGTCGTGGAATCATACAACAGATAGCTTTTTGGACTGGCTTATTTCCCTTTTTATAATGCTTTTGAGACTTATTCCTGGCCTGACGTGGTGGCTCACGCCTGTAATCCCAGCACTTTGGGAGGCTGAGGTGGGGGGATCACGAGGTCAGGATTTCAAGACCAGCCTGACCAACATAGTGAAACCTCGTCTCCAATAAAAATACAAAAATTAGCCAGGTGTGCTGGCAGGCGCCTGTAATCCCAGCTACTCTGGAGGCTGAGGCAGGAGAATCACTTGAACCCAGGATGTGGAGGTTGTAGTGAGCCAAGATTGCACCACTGCACTCCAGCCTGGGCTACAGAGCAAGAGTCCATCTCAAAAAAAAAAAAAAGATTCATTCCTATTGTTGCATTCGTCAGTATTCTTTTTTGTTGTGATGATTATTCTAATGTGTGTATACCAAAATTTAATTGCCTATTCCCCAGTTGACATTTGGAGTTTTGTCTATCACATATAAAGTGGCCAAAACAGCATGTAGGTCTTCGTGTGGATGTATGTTTTCATTTCTCTTGAATAAATTCTTGGGAGTGGAATTGCTGGGTCATAGGGTAGGTGTATGTTTACATTTATATAAAACTGCCAAATTGTTTTCTAAAGTCCTTATAAGACTTTGCATTCTCGCCAGCAACATATGAGACTTCCAGATAATCCACATCTTTGCCAGTATTTGATATTGTCAATCTTTTTAATTTGAGCTGTTCCTGTATGTACGTCTAATAGGTGCATCTTATTGTGGGTTTAATTTGCATTTTCTTGCAAATACTATTAACAGACCTTTTGGGGGGTATAATTTGTATACAGTACAATGTTCTCATGTGTCAGAGTTGGTTTAGTTTTGGCAAGTGCACACCCCTTAGGTAACACACACCACGTCCAGGTATAGACCAGTGCCAGGCCCCCGGAAATCACCCTGTGCTCTGTCCAATTTCCTCCATCACAAACAACCGCTGTCACGATTTTTTCCACCATAGATTAGTTTCACCTGTTGAAGAACTTCATACACATAGAATTATACCGAATGTGCGTCTGTCTGTGGGCTGGCTCCTTTACTCAGCCTGATGTCATTCGAAGGTCATCTGAGCTGCAGCCTGGGACTGTTGTGCATTACCTTTCATTGCTAAGTAGCTTCCCTTAGTATGGATGAACCACAATTTGTTTAGCCGTTCTCCTGTTGATAGGCACTTAGTTGTTCTCAGTTGTTGTCTACTATGAATAAAGCTACTGTAAACATTTTTGTACAAGGATTTTTGTGAAGGCATGTTTTATTTCTCTTGAATAAGTAGCGAGGGGCAACACTGCTCAATCATAAAGTAGGTAAATGTTTATCTTTATAAGAAGCCACCAAGCTGTTTTTCCCAGTGACTTTCCCATTTTGCATTTCCACCCACAAAGCATAAGAGTTTCAGTTGCTCCACATGCTTGCCACAATTTGTTCTTTTTTTTAAGCTTAGCCATTCTAATGGGTGTGTGGTGGTTTTAATTTATATTTTTCTGACGACAAATCATGTGTTTATTGCCCATTTGTATTTATTCCTTTATGAACTGTGTCTACTCAAGTCTTTTGCCTTTTTTTTTTTTTTTTTTTTTTGAGATGGAGTTTTGCTCTGTTGCCCAGGCCGCAGTGCAACAGTGCAATCTCGGCTCACTGCACCCTCTGCCTCCCTGCACCCTCCACCTCCCTGCACCCTCCACCTCCCCGCACCCTCCGCCTCCCTGCACCCTCCACCTCCCTGCACCCTCCGCCTCCCTGCACCCTCCACCTCCCTGAGCCCTCCACCTCCCTGCACCCTCCGCCTCCCTGCACCCTCCACCTCCCTGCACCCTTCACCTCCTGGGTTCGAGTGATTCTCCTGCCTCAGCCTCCTGAGTAGCTGGGATTACAGGTGTGTGCCACCACGCCCAGCTAATTTTTGTATTTTTAGTAGAGATGGGGTTTCAACATGTTGGTCAGGATGGTCTCGATCTCTTGATCCTGTGATCCACCCACCTCAGCCTCTCAAAGTGTTGGGATTACAGGCATGAGCCACCACACCCAGCCTGTTCTGCCCTTTTTTATCGGGTTATCTGTTTATTACTAACTGTAGTTAATTGATTGACTTGTAGTTTTTAAAAATATATTCTACATACAATTTCATTATCAGATATATATTGAGAGTGTTTTCTTCCTATGCATGGCTTGAGAGAAGTATAATATATCTTCATGGTTTATAATATATTTTAATATAATTTATAATACATTTTTAGTGTAATTCATATAAAGTATCTGATGAGCAGATGTTTTAATTTGGCAGTTTAATTTATCAAAAAATATTTATAGTTTATCCTTTCTGTGTTCTATATAAGAAATCTTTGCTTAACCCAAGGTTGCAGAGATAATCTATATTTCCTTGTTTGTAATTTTCGCTTACATTTAGGTCTACAGTACATAATATTTTGTGTGTGTGTGTATGGTAAGGTGATACTACATTATTATGATGATTGCAGCTTTATAGCAGGTTGTAAGATCAAACAGTTTCCAACATTAGGCTTCTTTTCAAGATTGTTTTGGCTATTGTAAGTCCTTTGCATTTCCATGTGCATCCTAAAATTAATTTGTAGATTTTTACAAAAAGTCTGCAGGGATTTTTTTGACCTTTTCTTACTCTTTGTTTGCATACTTTTTTTTTTTTTCCTTCAAATTTTCCATGTCACTTATTTTTTTCTTCTGTAGTGTCAAGTATGCTCTTAAGCCCTACCAGTGAATTTTTAATGTAGGATATTATATTTTTTTATTCTAAAAGTCTCATGTGGTTGTCTTTTACAGTTTCCAGTTTTCTACTAAGATTTGTTATCTGTTTACCCATTATATTTATTTTGAATCCTTAAATGTGCTGTTAATAGCTATTTTAAAGGCGTCATCTGCTAATTTGAACATTGTCCTTTCAAGTCTGCCTCTATCGATTTGTTGTTGTTGTTATTTAAATTTTTCACTTCCTTTGCACATATAGTAAAATTTTTTGATATGCTGGATGCCATGAATCCTAACTGGAGAATCTGGATTCTGTTGTCTTCCTTTAATAATTGTTGAATTTTGCTCTGGTAGGAAGTTAATTTACTTATGAATCTGAATCAGTTGCTCCTTTTAAGGCCTGCGAATAAGCTTTGCCAGGACATAGTCTGTAGGACTAAAGTGGCCTCCCTCCTAAAGCGTAGTGATTGGAGATCTCAGCTGCATGCCCAAGGTGTCGGTGAGCCCTCTCTACTTTGGTTGGCCAGAACTCTTGTGACTCCTAGCTCTTTGTGGCCCTGGCATCTTCATTTCACTCACAGCTCCCCAACAGATCTACACTGTTGTACCTTGTAGTTTTCCCCTGGACATGAACGAGGAGGTTAATATTTGAACAAGTCTCAAAAGAACCTTCATGCAGATTTCTGGCATTTCTTCTCTATGCAGTTTCTACTTCTCTTCTCTCTGGGTGCCTGGTCCAAAATTCTAGCCTCAAATTCAAAGTGTGTTCCTCCTCAGGTCAGCAAGATCCCCGGGTTCTTCTTTGGCTCCACCTCCCTGGGCCTAGACAGAGAGCTGGGGCAACTGGGGGGCTCTTATCATGTTATTCCTTTCTCCTAGGAACCACAATTCTATTCTGAATGTCTTCCAATATCTGAAACAGTTGCTTCAAATATTTTGTTCAGTTTTGTAATAGTTTATGGCTGGATGAGTTCCTCATTACTGATTATTTTGTCGTGGCTGAGAATGGAAGCTACCCATATTGTTATTTATGAATCTAAAAAAGACATAAGTATACTAGGCCTCAGACATTTTCTTTATCTTTCACATTCGGTATCATCTCTGAAACCAGAATTCCAGTTTTGTTTCTGTACCACTACTAGAATATGTGCAGCTATGAAACAGAGTGAAAGTATTGGCAGTGAAACCCCTATAGGATGCATCCTAAATTTAAAAATATTTGGAATTTCAATTTTATTTAAAGCAAGTTTACTTTTTTATTATAAACAGATAGCTCCTGTGGATGACTTATGCCACAAAGGTGTTTAAGGTGGAAATACAATATCTTATGGCATTTTAAGGCATTCCATTTATGCGTGGACAGGGATTAATTTCAGATTTCTATCATGTTTGAAATATAGTATCTAACATTTTATAATGAACAAAGTGTTTTCCAATCAGATTATCACTATAAGCTGACTAGTAGGTTTTCACATGGGAATTGTTTTGTGTTGTGTTTATTTCCTCTGTGGTATTATGGGAAATGTTTAAAGCTAACTGCCTTATGTATTCATTTTAAAAACTCCCCAAATTATTATTCCTAATAAGGGGAAATAGAAGGTATCAAAATATTATTATATCATTTTTTCAGATCAACTGAGTATGGGAGTTATTCTCCTGGGTAAATGTGTGTTCAGCTTGTGGAAAGAATCGTAAATGTCTTCTCAAAATAAAAGAACTCCTCTGGCTATAATAGGCAGGGAGAACAATCCAAGCCAATCTTTCCACTTTTGCTACCGAATGCCTCCTTTTTTGAAAGTCTTCAGTTTCCATGGAAAAATAAGGGCAGCAGATAATGAACCCTTTGTTCATTTTGACCTAACAAAAGGCCTTTTAGGAGGCTCACCTAAGGAACCAGTCTTCCAGATGTTACCACTGTAACTCTGTGGCTTATTATGACTTCTTGAAGAACTTTGCTAAGAAAAAAGAAATATTTAAGATACTGCCACCCAATAAAACGTTATGAAAAATTTCTACACTTAAGTAATCACGTCCTCACTGTGAATTGCTCTATTAGTCCCTACAACCACATATAGATTTTCTCTCAACATGACGGTAGTACATCCCTACTGTGACTACATAAGCCTCATTAGATTACTTGTGATATGTTTATTACATAGGCGGTCTTTAGGCAAAGCATACTATATTTTTTTATTCCTAGTATTTCAATATGCACTGTATGGGCAGAAGCAGCTCATAATAGAAGACAGTATAAATTCTGACCCTGCCGTTTACTAACCAAATGACTTTGCGCAAATTATTTAACCTTTCTATGATTGACTTTATATGTTAAAGGGTTGCACCTGATCCACGAAGGAGTTGCGAAAATTAGAGTAGTTAATACAGGACAGAACAGTGTCCATCACATTGCAAGCACTGAAGAAACTCTGCCTAGTCTGTTGTTATTATTATTATCATTACTACCACTACTGTTTAGAGAACTCTTTAAAATTAGCTCATTTAGCCTTCACAAGAAATATTTAAAGTAAATATTGCTATCCTTATTTTATAAATAAGAAAACCAAACTTAAACCTAGGTCTCCTAACCCTAAAAGGTTATATTCTTGTCTTAATTATCCTAGATAATGTTGAAACATTCAGATTTTTAAAAAAGTGATCATGAGCCTTCACTAATTTTAGCTTAGTCATTTTCTTTAATAATTTTATAAGAATATTTGTAGGGTCATCCAAAAATTTCATTGGCAAAAGAGAATTCAAGATCATAATGCATTTCTATAAATAGGAAATGTGCCTGTATCTGCTTCATATCTTTTCCAATTAGAATACAGAACACATGCATTATAGAATGAGAAAAAGTTTAAATATTTAACACCTCAGCTGGCATATAGCATGTCAAGTCCTCTCCATGCTGCTTTTTCCATCTAAATACATGTATCCTAAATTTCTGATCTCTTAATCTTTTAAGAATTTATTTCTTTGATGCTAGTTTTCAACACCTAGGTATACATGACCCTCCCCATCAATGTGGACAATTTGCTTTTCAAACCATTTGCAGCTCTACCTCCTAAAAGACCAGTCTCTCTAGGACTATTTTTGTGTTACCCATATGATACTGAATGTTTTTCTATTCCTAGAACAAAGTCTCCATGAGTCTAACGATGTTTCAGAAAAAGAGTCACCTAAATGCCAGTAATTACATCAAGTTATCAACCGATAGAAAAATAACCACAGCATATGAAGTTCTCTTGGAATCCTTTTAAGAATCAACTTAGCCTGAGTCTGTGATTTAGGTTCCTTTCCACTTCTTTTAAGAGCTAAGCACAACGTAAGTAGAGGAAAAGTCTTTGAAGTGCAAGCTGGTTGACCATTTCCTGCACAGGGTACCTAATCCCATTGAAAATGTCTTGGAATTGTCCCTAGCTTCATCAGTAAGTGCTGGGGGATGACGTCACTGTGGGATTTCAACCGAACTTTATGTTCTGATAACCAATGCAGGCTTGGTTCTGGCCACTGGTGAATTCTTTTTCTCTTGGCAGGTGCCAGCAAAGTTCCTTATTCATTTTCAAGCTTTGTTGAAAGAATAACAGAGGGTAAGACATAAAGAGCTTGGGAGTGGTCAGGCCCGGAGGAGGATCACCTATTAAAGTCAGTGAGTGTAGACGACAATATTTTGGTTTAGTCCCACACTTCGAGTATAAAATAAGGAAATAACTGTCATTTCTTGGATAACAGGCTATTTCCAACTTACCGTCACTTGTCTCCTGTGTCAGTCTTCATCCTAACCATGTGACAGAACGCAGATGGCAAGGGTTATCTTGAATTTAATCCTTTTCTTAGATGAACAGATGTATTCAGGAGGCTGTAGAGTGCAAAAGTGGTGGTAAAAGCCCTTCCAGTGGCAACAATAATGATGAAAGAACCCAACAGGCAGTTTTGTAAGCTTTACCCTGAACAAAAGCCAAGAGAACACTGCTTGTAACCAAACAAGGAATAAAAATAATACTAGAGTTTCTACAAAAATCAGTGCATGGAAATTCCCTGCTTATTAAGCTGTTTCCATTATGAGATGTTCCCCTATATTAAAATTTTCATAGCGTAATACATCCATCATCTGGACATTCTGAAGATATTTATTTTTTTCAAGGAAAACTACCTAAATAATTCTTTATAAAAACAGGTTTCCATTTTCTTTAAGAAACAAGGCTGATTCACCAATTAAAATAAAGAAATAGAATAGATCTCCTAATTTTTATTCTAATACCTTCACAGAAAATGAAGCCAGGTACCAAAAAATCACAACTATTGGGTAGGTTGTGAGTGTTTCAAATTTGGAGGAATATTATCAGATCCTAAATTAATACAACCAGAGTTTCTTTCTAACCTGTTCTCCACATCACATCCCTTTCTACTATTAAAAAAATACCGCTTATGCTTTCATCCCAACCTCTAATTTCGAGAATCACCACAACTCCTATCCTTTCCGAAGGCATTCCCAAAACAATGGAGAATAAAACTTACCGGAGCAGACTGAGAACAAGCTGTTGAGAGCTCTCTCCCTCCTTCGATTCAATGTACCTGAAGTGAGCATTAGTATTAGAACTCAATTCATGAGGGTAATTTTTACTGTAGTTATATAAAATAAATCTTGGGGATTTACCTTAGAGATTGCATGAGGTCAGTCTTGCATCCAAGTTGTTACTAACTAACATTGTTTATTCTAACTCCTGTTTCCTTTTGCCCTCCTGTAAACTGCCACCTCAAGATCTCTCAAGCCTTTATTTCCTCACATACAACTCTGGGTAAGGTAAGAGAAAACACAAGCCCAGAGTGGCATTTTTTATGAGTCAGTAAGATACACCCATGTCCCAAATGGCATGGGAATCAGGGAATCATTTTGAGTTCTAGGTTCAGTAGTGAAACTCTGTAGTTTTCTTGGCCCTTACAAAAGCAGGTCACAGCTGCCTGGCTTCCTAATTTGGTTTGATGTACTGTGAATTCCCAAGGGAGTGAGTCACTGTCTTATTCATATGGAAGTACAGGAACCATTCCAAAACAAAAACCACTCTGAGTTTATTTATGATTTTATATGCTCTTTATCGCCCCACTATACAGATGATCCAGAGTTGACTTTCAGCTGTTACTTACCATATTGGATAGGAGATACATGGCATTTTTCATCTTTTGAATTATATGACTTCTTTAATGTGAATATTCCCTGAGATAATATTCCCAGGCACTTGCTTTCTGAATGCTTCACCGAAGACGGATATCTATTATGAAACAATGAATGCAAAATCAATCACACATGGAGAAAATGAAAGTAGTAAAATTAACAACAGAATACCTTAAGAAACAGTCTGTGTTAAGTCAGTGTAATTGCATTATTATACATTACTCTTGTTACCTATTAAGTGCACAAGAACACCATAAATACCTTGCTTTATAGACTTGATGAGGCAGAAAGACGTTCCCTGTGGGTCATCAAATTAAGATGCAGTATGACTTTATGGTTTGTTCCATCTTAGAATTTGGCTGTCTTCTATCTCGCTGTGATTTCCCAGAGCCATCCACTTCAGGCTGTTTGGGCTTCTGCCAGTGGCCATGGCACAGATGCTTTTAATAAAGGGATCCAACCACCTTCTGGAAAACCTCCTCGCTTCACTAGAACTTTCAAGAGATATCAATCCTGTTTTATTAGTGTTTATTTAAAAAAAAAAAAAAGAGAAAGAAACTGAAGTAGCCAACACTATCTATGTAGTCTACTTTATGTCCCTTCTTTTGTCACACAAAATAGAATATTTCTCTTGAAAAAGGCTCATGTAATTCCGTTACTATTGAGTGCCTAATGTATGCCAAACTCTGCACTAGGCATGGAAACACCAAGAAGATGTATGACTTGCCTTAGAGCTATTACACAGATGTAGTATTACTTTATAAAAATATCTGATAACTAAAATTAATCTGTAAGGTATATAGAGATCTTTGTATAAATATCGCATTTCATAGAATATTAAAAATACGTAAAATTGACACTAAATGATTTGTATTATATATGAAATGTTTAGTATAAGATCAATAAAACTTAATAAACAATGGGAAACTGACGGATCATTCAACAAATGGTATAGGTAAAACTGACTCTTTAGAAAAAAGTAGGTTATACCAATCTCAGATAAAACATAAAAAAAGTAGATTAATAGCTGTTTGTATTAAGAACAATATAAAATAGAAATGTACACATACAGTGGTCTTAGCATACAGAAGGAGTTTCAAGGCATAAAAGTCATGAGTGAGAGCAAATGTCAAGCTTGACAACATAAAAATGTAGAAATTATATATGGAAATTTTATAAAATTAAAACACAAGTGACAAACTTGATAATACACTTGTAAAATATGACAATGAATTAATATCCTTTATAATCAAAGAAATTTTATGAAACAATTACTATTACCAACCACACAGTAGAAAAATAACAACTGAGATGGTTAGCAGTACACAGTAAAAGAAATTCAGAGAAATGATGGACACAAACATATATTAAACTTCACTAGTAATCTAAGAAATCTAATGAAAGCAATAATAAATACATTATTGCTTATCAAGTTGACAAATTTTTTTAAATGTAAAAACAATTAGTGATAGGAAGGTGTACAGACACTCTCACTCAATTCTGGCCAAAATTTGAATAAATTTTCTAGAAATGTGTTTTACAGAAAGTATTTAGAAAAAAAAATTAAAGCTATTATTCTTTCATTCAATAATTCTTATTCCAGAAAAATTTCCTAACCTAAAAATACGTAAAAATACATTCATCACAATGCTCCTCATTATCTAAAAAATTAGAAACAATTTAATTATTCTGATGTAGAGAAATAGATATAGTCTATCCAAAGGATATGGTACCACATGGTAGAGCTTTGAAGGTGGCCCCACATTCTGCTCCCTCTAGATTCTCTCTGTTCCAGCTCCATCCTCGCTTCCTCAATTTCCCTGGAATGCCATAACCTGCCCTGTGTATAGGTGAGCAGTCTGAGAGCCTGAGAAGCAGGGTGACTTGTCCAAAGTCACACCATCTACTTGGTGTATCTGAAACTAAACTCAGGTCTTCTGGTAGCAGGACCAGAAATTGTTCTACCACATAATGCTTGCTTAGAACAGTGAATGTCAAACTCTGAGTAGTGGAATCTCTTTTTTTTTTCTGTGGGATGTCACCTCTAAGTATTTTTGTTTTTCTTTTATTTTTTTGAATGGCAGAATGTTATGCACAATTTCTAATAAATGAAAGAGATCAAAGTATTATAGTACTATATAGTTTTTAATGTAAAGGTATAACATTTACTTATAAAGTCAATCAGTGAGAAGCATAGGAAAATACAAGGAAAATTTATTAAGTTTTGTCATACAGTAGAAGTGGTTAGGTTGAGTGGGTAGGTTGGTTTTTAAAATACCAACAACAAAAGAAGAGGCTGTTCTAAAAACACAAACATTTGAAGGATGGGTGATGGATATAGTTTTATGTCAAAGTCAGCACACACTGTATTTCTATATTTGGGTGTTTTTTTTTTTTTTTTTGTAAAATAGGGAAAATCTTGTTTCATATGAATAAGTAGCTGAAAATGATGAACATTTTTAACAGTTTGTATGCCAATCTGTCTCAAGATATTATTCAATTAAACTGAAACAGAGGCTGAAAGAAAAGAAGTAGAAAATTTAATATTTAAAAAATAAATCATTAAAAATACCCAACAAATATTACATTCCCTAACTGCCAAGGGTTCAACTTGGAAAGAGTCCGTAGCAGGGTCCTCAGGCAGTTTAGATCTTGAGCGAACACTGGGGAATGTTATCTTGTAACATTATAAGATGTTCAACATGTCAGTTAAAATCCCTCAGACTATCCAAAAAGGACATACCTCACTCTCTACCTCAGCTAGATATTCACTTGAACTTTCAGTCAAATTTATTTCATTGCTGACACATTATTTAAAATTTTAAGTGTGACTACAATGTGATCTTACATTGCAAAACTGAGCTTCTTCTGTTTACTACAAAAATCAGCAAGACATGCAAACTAGTGAAATCAATTTTTTGAGAACTATTTCACTAGAGGAAATTCAGCGAAAATGAATTTTTGTCAGTACCTTGCCACAAAACACCCTAGGGACTTCAGCATGAAAAAAAAAAAAAATCCGAAACGAATACCGCACATATTGTTTAAATAAGTCTTAAAAGACAACAAAAAAGCGAAAGCCCTGGTTTAATAACATTTACAATTAGAATGATCTTAACGCCTTGCTTGAAAAATCTTCTTAACAGCTTAGGCTCTCCTATGCCACCCAAATAGCTTTTCAAAAATAGTGTTTCTGCAAGGCACTAGCCTGACTATTTCTTCCCCTGACATTCATTTTGCACAAACTGCATAACTTTTTGAAACAATGTTTTGCCCTTTGTTTGTGTGTTGAAAATTGTAGGTGAGAAGCAGTGGATTTTCCTCACCCATCGCTAGGTTCATGGCTGAGGGCGCTATTATAGAAGACAGATTAACAAAAGAAAAGAATATCAATTGATTATATAAGTTTTTCATGACACTGTAGACTTCTTTAGGAAATGAAGCCTGAATAATGAGGCAAATTTCTGTATTTTTTATGAAAGGCTTGAGGAAGGGTGGGCAGTCACAAAGAAATATGATTAGAGGATAAAGGGTGTGGTCTAATGGTACTGAACTGGGGGAAGCTTAGCAAAACCTGTGTGTTCACGTTCTTCTTGGTATCTCAGTATCTTTGACTCCTATACCCTGGGTATAGGGAGAGCACTTTTCTTTTTTATTATTATTATTATTATTATACTTTAAGTTCTAGGGTACATGTGCATAACGTGCAGGTTTGTTACATATGTATACATGTGCCATGTTGGTGTGCTGCACCCATCAATTCATCAGCACCCATCGACTCCTCATTTACATCAGGTATAACTCCCAATGCAATCCCTCCCCCCTCCCCCCTCCCCCCTCCCCATGATAGGCCCCAGTGTGTGATGTTCCCCTTCCCGAGTCCAAGTGATCTCATTGTTCAGTTCCCACCTATGAGTGAGAACATGCGGTGTTTGGTTTTCTGTTCTTGTGATAGTTTGCTGAGAATGATGGTTTCCAGCTGCATCCATGTCCCTACAAAGGACATAAACTCATCCTTTTTTATGGCTGCATAGTATTCCATGGTGTATATGTGCCACATTTTCTTAATCCAGTCTGTTACTGATGGACATTTGGGTTGATTCCAAGTCTTTGCTATTGTGAATAGTGCCACAATAAACATACGTGTGCATGTGTCTTTATAGCAGCATGATTTATAATCCTTTGGGTATATCCCCAGTAATGGGATGGCTGGGTCATATGGTACTTCTAGTTCTAGATCCTTGAGGAATCGCCATACTGTTTTCCATAATGGTTGAACTAGTTTACAATCCCACCAACAGTGTAAAAGTGTTCCTATTTCTCCACATCCTCTCCAGCACCTGTTGTTTCCTGACTTTTTAATCATTGCCATTCTAACTTGTGTGAGATGGTATCTCATTGTGGTTTTGATTTGCATTTCTCTGATGGCCAGTGATGATGAGCATTTTTTCATGTGTCTGTTGGCTGTATGAATGTCTTCTTTTGAGAAATGCCTTTTCATATCCTTTGCCCACTTTTTGATGGGGTTGTTTGTTTTTATCTTGTAAATTTGTTTGAGTTCTTTGTAGGTTCTGGATATTAGCCCTTTGTCAAATGAGTAGATTGCAAAAATTTTCTCCCATTCTGTAGGTTGCCTGTTCACTCTGACGGTAGTTTCTTTTGCTGTGCAGAAGCTCTTTAGTTTAATCAGATCCCATTTGTCAATTTTGGCTTTTGTTGCCGTTGCTTTTGGTGTTTTAGACATGAAGTCCTTGCCCATGCCTATGTCCTGAATGGTATTACCTAGGTTTTCTTCTAGGGTTTTTCTGGTATTAGGTCTAACATTTAAGTCCCTAATCCATCTTGAATTAATTTTTGTATAAGGAGTAAGGAAAGGATCCAGTTTCAGCTTTCTACTTATGACTAGCCAATTTTCCCAGCACCATATATTAAATAGGGAATCCTTTCCCCATTTCTTGTTTTTCTCAGGTTTGTCAAAGATCAGATGGCTGTAGATGTGTGGTATTATTTCTGAGGACTCTGTTCTATTCATTGGTCTATATCTCTGTTTTGGTACCAGTACCATGCTGGTTTGGTTACTGTAGCCTTGTAGTATAGTTTGAAGTCAGGTAGTATGATGCCTCCAGCTTTGTTCTTTTGCCTTAGGATTGTCTTGGCAATGTGGGCTCTTTTTTGGTTCCATATGAACTTTAAAGCAGTTATTTCCAATTCTGTGAAGAAACTCATTGGTAGCTTGATAGGGATGGCACTGAATCTATAAATTACCTTGGGCAGTATGGCCATTTTCACAATATTGATTCTTCCTATCCATGAGCATGGTATGTTCTTCCATTTGTTTGTGTCCTCTTTTATTTCACTGAGCAGTGGTTTGTAGTTCTCCTTGAAGAGGTCCTTTACATGCCTTGTAAGTTGGATTCCTAGGTATTTTATTCTCTTTGAAGCAATTGTGAATGGAAGTTCATTCATGATTTGGCTCTCTGTTTGTCAGGGAGAGCACTTTTCAAAGAGGGTCATATGACCTGCTTCAGGTGAAGATCAGAAAATCCCTCCTAGTTTTTATGACCTCCTTCAGGAGAGAAGAGCAGGGGTAGAGGGTGGTGGTCAGAAAGGCCTTCCTGTTTCTACTGCTTTCTCAAATGTCACGATGCACCACATTTTGCGGGGGCATGTCCTGAACCCCATCCAAACCAACCTAACCACTTCTACTGTGCAGCAAGGGCTTAATAAATTTTCCTTATCTTTTCCTGCATAAACCTACTGAACAAAGAAAAAAACAGCAGTAATGATACTCTCAAAACGTTGACTCATAAAGATTCTGCATAATCTCTATGAAGTCTTTGAATTAATGTAGCTGTTTGAATTAATGACGTATGTTGAATTCATGTTCTTATTAAATAGATTATTCTTAGGTTATAGTACCATAATTCTAATTGTTTCTTCAATAGCAGCCTATTCATCTATAAAATACTTGTTAGCATATAGTTTAATGAGCTTTTTCTGGAGAAAATGTGTCTCTTCTTCACAAACAATACATTTTGTCATTGCTTCCGGTTTTTTCTTTAACATGTATGCTAAATTAATCTGATAACCTTATTTTTATGCTCCCTATGCTTTGTTTTAAAATCATTTAACTTTATGTCTGCGTTCTCTATTCTGTCCCATTGGTCAATGTGTCTGTTGTTGTACCAGTACCATGTTGATTGGTTACTGTAGCCTTGTAGTATAGTTTGAAGTTCAGGTAGTGTGAGGCCTCCAGCTTTGTTATTTTTTCTTAGGATTACTTGGGTGACTTGGGCTCTTTTTTGTTTCTCTATGACTTTTAGAATAGTTTCTTTTAATTCTATAAAAAAAATAATGTTGGTAGTTTGATAGAAATAGCATTGAATATATAAATTCTTTGGGCAGTATGGCCATTTTAATGATATTGATTCTTCCTGTCCGTGGATATGGAATGTTTTTCCATTTGTTTGTCTCTTCTCTGATTTCTTTCAGAAGCATTTTATAATTCTCATTGAAGAGATTTTTCACCTTCTTAGTTAGCTATATTCCTAGGAATTTTATTCTTTTGTGGCTATTGTAAACCTCTATAATACCTGAAACTATAAAAACTCTAGAAGAAAACCTAGAAAATACCATTCTGGCATTACACTGACCTCAGCAAAGAATTTATGACTAAGTCCCCAAAAGAAATGACAACAAAAGCAAAAATTAACAAGTGGGACCTAATTAAACCAAAGAGTTTTTGCACAGCAAAAGAAACCATCAACAGAGTAAACTAACAACCTACAGAATGGGAGAATATCGTCCCAAATTATGCACCCAACAAAGGTCTAATATCCAGAATCTGTAAGGAACTTAAACAACAAACAAGAAACCAATAACCCCATTTAAAAAAATGGACATCAGTCATGAGTAGACACTTCTCAAAAGAAGACATACTTGCAGCCAGCAAATATATGAAAAAATGCTCATCATCAGTAATCACTAGAGAAATGCAAATCAAAACCACCATGAAATACCATCTCACACCAGTCAGAATGCCCACTGTTATTTAAAAGTTAAAAAGAAAAACAGATGTTGGCAAGGTTGCAGAGAAAAGGGAGCACTTACACACTGCTGGTGGGAATGTAATTTTGTTTAGCTACTGTGGAAAGCAGTGTGACGATTCCTCAAAGAGCTAAAAGCAGAGCTACCATTTGACCCAGCAATCTCACTACTGGGTATCTACACAAAGGAAAATAAATCTTTCTACCAAAAAGGCACATACACTCATATGTTCATTGCAACACTATTCACAATAGCAAAGACACAGAATTAACCTAGATGTCCATCAATGGCAGACTGAATAAAGAAAATGTGATTTTATATATATATATATATGTATATATAAAATACACACACACACACATACATATACACCATGGAATACTACTTAGCCATAAAAAGGGACAAATTCATGTCCTTTACAGTAACATGGACAAAGCTAAAGGCCATTATCCTAAATGAACTAACAGGAACAGAAAACCAAATACCACATGTTCTCACTTAAAAGTGGGAGCCAAACAATGACTACACATGGACACAAAGACAGGAACAATAATAAACACTGGGGCCTGCTTGAAGTGGGAGGGTGGGAGAAGGAGTGTGGGTTGAAAAACTATCAGATACTATGTTCACTACCTCGGTAATAGGATCATTGGTACACCAAACCTCAGCATCATGCATTTACCCATGTAACAAACCTGCACATGTACCCTCTGAACCTAAAATAAATAACAGAAAGTATAGACCTACTGTGCAAAATTTTTACAGCCTAAAATATAGTAAGAACTGGGTTATTTTTATACCTAATAACACTCAATGCAATTATCAAGTGCTATCTGGAAGGTTCTTCTGCATGCTACTTTTGTTTTGCACAATGTTGGTGTGGTAAACAACAGTGAAAGAATCCAGTATATCAAGTCATTGTTTTTGTTCAGTACATGATAAAATTTTCTAATTTGAGAGTCTTGTTACACCATATTTTTTTTTTACAAAAATTTACATTTTACAAAAATGATTCAAGAATACTTAAAACTTACAATGAGCACACAGGAAGTGCAAAATAAAACAAACAAGCATTTATTATTTCTTGTAAGAGTTTTATCTATAACTATGCTGTCTTAATATGGTACGGAGCACTTGAAATATAGCTTGTTAGAATTGAGATTTGCTATAAGTATAAAACATACTGCAGATTTCAAACATTTGGTCCAATAAAGTAAAATATTTCATTGTTAATTTAATGCTAAAATGATAATATCTTAGTTTACGTGAAATATATTACTAAATTAACTTCACTGGGGTTGTTTTAGTTTTTTCCTGTTTTCTTTTCCTTTTTATAATGCAGCTACTAGAAAATTTAAAAATACCTATGCGGCTTGCTTTATATTTCTAATGGACAACACTGAAAAGAAGTTAGAGGCCTTCCCTGATTTGATACTAGGAAATTCCATTCATGTGATTGATGCCTCAACAGATGGTGCTACGAGGGTTCTTAGAAGAGGCATTTGACAGAACAGTGGAGGTTCATGAAGGCCTCCAGGAGGACCAGGTGATACCAGAGCTGTAACCTGAAGGACAGATAAGGGGAAGCTTCTAAGAGAGGTGCAGGGGCTCAGAGGTAAGGAAGAATAATGGGCACTAGAAATAGCTCAGTAAAACTAGAGCAGTGTGTGATTAGGGAGCAAGAGCCAGAACTTGAAGGCCTTGTGTGTCAGACTAAGAATTCTGCGTTATTTTGAGGGAAAAGAGTAGTCAGGTGTATTAGTCTGTTTTCACACTGCTGATAAAGACATACCTGAGACTGGGCAATTTACAAAAGAAAGAGATTTGATGACTTACAGTTCTGCATGGCTGGGGAGGCCTCACAATCATGGTAGAAGGCAAGAAGGAGCAAGTCACTTCTTACATGGATGGCAGCAGGCAAAGAGAGAGCTTGTATGGGGAAACTCTGCCTTATAAAGTCATCAGATCTCGTGAGACTTACTATCATGAGAACAGCATGGGAAAGACCCACCCCCATGATTCAGTTATCTCCCACTGGGTCCCTCCCACAGCAGAAGGGAATTATGGGAGCTACAAGATGAGATTTGGGTGGGGACACAGAGCCAAACTGTATCACCATGTGAGGCTGTGGAGCAGGGAGGTGACTGACTCAGGCGACAGTAGATCACTCCGGCTGCTATGTGACAATTAGAATGGAGTGAGGCAATACTAGGAAAAGAGGGTCCCTGGGGCAGCTGTGCAGAAATCTAAGCATAGGATGAGAATGCAGTGAGAACTGAGGGCCCATGGTAGAATAAGGAAAGTCAAATGGATTTGAGAAGTAGAAGTAAAAGGACTTGGCAATGCATTCAGTTATTTGGAGTTTGGAGGGAAGTGGAGGAGACAGGCAATGAGAGAAAGGATGAAATCAAGTGAGACCCTAGGATGCTGGGTTGTGTAGCTGAGCTGGAAAATAAGAATAATCAACAATGCTATAAAAATTATTTTCAAGATATTCAGCTTCCATGTATCTTAATGGTACATGCGTGACCAAGACTACAATATACTTTTATGATTCACCGTAAGATTTCTGAGGCTACTTGGAGTTCTATGTGTCATTGAAAGTTTGCATAATTTTTCATATCCATTTTTCAAAGGTATCTTTTGCCAGAGCCCTTTGACTTTATTATTCTGATAATCAAAATAGTTTCCTTATGAAGAAATATTCTTGCCAACTCACCTAACCACATATTTGAAACATCAGATGTTAATAGGTTGGCTGATATTTTATCTTTTGTAAAATGTGCCTTACCTTAAAGGTTTTCCACTTTAAAGGTCAAAAAAGAGGTTTACTTTCCTTTTTAGAAAGTAAAAGCCACATACAGGTTCAAATTTGAAAATAAAGACTAGTAATGATTTCCTATAACTAACACACATGCCCAATGAGTAGTTAAAGATACTCAAGACCAGATCTTGATTTTAAACCTTTATGTGAATCCATTCCATACTTTTACTCCTTTATTCCTCAATTTCGCCTAAGTGATCTCTGTAAAATAATATTCTTTGATTATCCAATGCGAGTGATAGCACATGAATTACGTGTGATCTGTTTGTATAGATGACATTGAGAATGTTAATAACAAGATCATGTTTTTGAAAATAAAAATTACTCTTGGGGTTTGGATGAAGAAATGTTTCACTAACAAAGACCTCTGAAAGAATGTTGGCCTCAGTTACAGTGAAGGTATGAATGGTGGCAGGCCAAGAAAACAACTGAATATTAGTTTCTTGATTCCAAAGGTTTAATATTTTCACTTATAGTAAATGAGTAACAATGATAAAATTTTTTTCCCGGAAATAAAAACAATGGAATATATTACAGGAAGTGTTACAAGGGAATGTCTCCTCTCTTAACAACTTGAAAATAAATGAGAGATTTTTCAACATGAAGAACATAATTCCACAATGATAGCACGGTGCACAATACATCATTTTTTGGAACATTTTGAGGCTTAAAGACGCCAATCTAGGTTTAATACCCTTAGAAATGTATATGTGTGTACATATGTATGGGGAATGGTAATCTGTGTATAAACATGCACACAAACAGAAATGTACATTGAACTAAAAATCTTTGTAAAATGAAGTGGCGGGAGTGGGGAGCAAGATTTTAAAAACAGGTGTTCATTAAAACTTTTTTGTTACACCCCCCCCCCCACACACACACACACTGGTATACACACTATTTCAAAAGCAGAGTAGAATATTTTAATATAAATAAACTAGACCTGGATTCAGACCCTAAGGACCTCATGGATTCATAGACAAAGAAAAAAATGTAAAGTAGAAAGTGGCTTAAAAAATTTATAGGAAATTCAGGAAAGAAGAATGTTAACTTAGGTTCAAAAACAATCAGGAAAGTGTCATAAAAGATTACCATTTCTGATATAAAAAAAACCAAAACGAATGAATCAGCCCTACTATTCGATAGCACAACAGGGTGACTATAATCAATAATTACTTAACTATACATTTTTAAATAACTTAAAGAGCGTAACTGGATTGTTTGCAACTCAATAGATAAATGCTTGAGGGGATGGATACCCCATTCGCATGATGTGCTTATTTCACATTGTATGCCTGCATCCAAACATCTCATACACCCCATAGATATATACACCTACTATTTACCCACACAAATTAAAAATAAGTTTTTAAAAAATCACCATTTCAGCTAGGCCTTGAATAGTAGGGATAATTTGAACATATGGAGAAGGGGAGGCAAACATTGAAGTTTAAAAAAATGGAGAAAGAGATAGATAAATATATAGATACGCACATTCACGAAATCGTACTATTGAGCCAGGAGCTTTCCTGATCATATCTAATCCCCAGGACAACCTGTGAGGCAGAAAGTTTTCTTCACATTCCGGAGATGAGGAAGCAGGTTCAGAAAGTCTCCTGTGGTCATGGGACTGGGAGGTGCCATGCAGAAGCTGTTGGACCCAGAGCCCACATTCTCTGGCTCCACTTGTTTACACTTCCTCAATGATTTGGAGACATAAGCTTGTAGGACAAAGCGAAGAGCAAAGCTTCCCTTTGATTGGAGAACAAGATAGCATAACACCCAAAATGGAAAGTAAGGTTTTTCCTTATTCTTCTGTTTTACCTGACAAGGGCCAGAATTTAAGGGTCTGTTAGTCATAGATGGCATGGAGTATGCACTCCCTGTGTGCTGGGCACTGTGCTGAGAACCTTCTGTGTGTTATCTCATTTGATCTCTTAAGAGCTCTGTCTCCATGGTTTTCAGTGAAAGCACAGAGGGTTAGAATAAGGTCATTTCCAAGGTCAAAGAGCTAGAATACGGTGGAGTTGTGATTCAAACTCACTGTTACTAGACTCCAGACAAGAACCTGGGGTCCTAATCACTAAACATAGTGCACTACAAAGCACAGTTATGTAACATATCTCATATGTATCTGCGTATAAATATGCATGCATACATACATATGTGTTTACTTTGTGTGTAGACACACATACGTGCACAAGATATACCCCTCAAAAATTTCATACCTATCAGTGATCTCCAGGTATGCTTGTGTTGACATGTTTGAGTTTAACACAGTTCATTTAATGATCATGTTACTTGGTGATATTTTCTTCATTTGGCCATGAATTAAAGAGCATTTACTGGGCACCTGCTTTAAGCCAAACATTCTGTGGACAGCAGGATTCAAAGCTAAGATATAACTCCTGCCCTTAAATAAGCTGGTAGGTTTAATAACATTGGTCTATATGTAATGCATTATTTTGAAAGTTATTTCCTATTATTGTGTTCAATTTATTTTTTGGTTTACTAAGAATACATAGAGATCACAGTTTTAAATTACAAGGTTAAAATGATTCAAATAAGCAAAAACCTCCTAGTTTGCTAACCATCAGTTAAATAATAAGCATTAAGTGATGAATATATATGATATTGCAATGTCAGTTTCACAGGCAGATTTACTAGGAAGCTAATGAAGTATGATCTTCAAGATTCTTCAATTTCATTGACACATTCTAAGATTCTATTCTTATTTTTGTGACCATTCATTTGTATTCGTTTTCTTAAGAGTCCTCCCTTTTTATTTTATAAATTTTCAGATCTAAGAGGACCAAATATGCCCTTGATCAGTCTTTAATAATTTAAAGACAACCCAATGATTTGGGATTGATTTCACAGTCCACAAAAAATAAAGAACTATTTCTTTCTTATATCTCTGTTGGTACTCACTTCTATTTGGTATTTGCATTTTAGTTACTCCAGTAGATACCCATAGTAGAGCATAAGTACTAATAACAATTAAAACTCATGTCAGTGATTATCTCTACTTATAAAGAAGCCTGCAGAGGGTCTTGAAGCAATAAAGTAATTTGAATGAAAACTACAAACCATGAATAACATGGCACCTACTACTTCAAATAATCCCCAAGTGCACTTTATATAACTTTTCTTCTTGGACATTTGAAACACTTTGCTAGTTTAACTCCTTAACCCTGTACTAATGAGATAGAATATAGGTATTACCTCCATTTACAGGATATGGACTCTGATCAAGGAGATTTAAAACAAATTTTGTTTATTCATTTAATTTTGGTAATATTTGCCAGTGAAAAAAACTGCTATTTAAAAATATATATATATTTGGGCTAGGTGCAGTGGCTCACGCCTATAATCCCAGCACTTCGGGAGGCCAAGGCGGGCGGATCACCTGAGGTCAGGAGTTCGAGACCAGGCTGGCCAACATGGTGAAACTCTGTCCCTACTAAAAAAATAAATACAAATATTAGCTGGACACATTGGTGAGTGCCTGTAATCCCAGCTACTCAGGAGGCTGAGGCAGGAGAATTGCTTGAACCCGGGAGGCGGAGGTTGCAGTGAGCTGAGATTGCACCGTTGCGCTCCAGCCTGGTGACAAGAGTGAAACTCCACCTCAAAAAAAAAAATATATATATATATATGATATATATATTTTATATAGACAGATGAAATATATATAAATATACATATATTTATTTGAGATGGAAAAGTCTACATATATATACATATATATATATTCATGATTCTTGCTCTCCAGGAAAAATATCTTTCAAAAACATTGAAAGATATTTCAACACTGAGAGAATGGAGAAATCTTTGCCTTCAGGTTTGACTCCACCTGAAGCATCTGTAATAGATTCACCGCATGGCCCCAGATGCTAACTTCTTAGTGGAGTAATGGCATCAAAACTTGTAATTTGAACTAATTTAAGTATAACTTTATTCACATATTCTTCTCTTTAAGGATTTTTGCCTCACAGGTTTTAATTGCAGTAATAAATGGGTTCAGTGTATTTTTGCCCCAAATTATGTATTCATTCTTTCAGCTAAGCAATATTTATTGAGAACCTATGATGTGATGGATGTTGATCCTAGTGCTGGAAGCAGCAATGAATTAGACAGAAAGTCTCTACTTTCATGAAGTGAAGGAGAACTTTGAGGAGGTGTCTTTCAAGTATTGCTCTTGCCAAAGTCTGTTGTGGAGTTTGGTAAACTGTACCAAAGCAGTATATGACTACTAGCAAAATACACATGATTTCATTTTGACTTGCAGCTTATAAAACCTGTCAGTCATTTCTTCAAAATATTGGATTTTCTAGCTCTAGCTTGGGGTTGCCATTGATTGCCAGTAGAATTTAATGAAATTTCCTTTCTGAGGCCAACTGCATGTCTTAGCGCTGTCCATGTGGAAATGGTCAATACAATTTGACCAGTAATAGTTTTTGTATTGTCTATGGGAACATCTGGATCTTTGACCTCACAAGTAGTTAAACAACAAGCCCTTATCCCTGTGCAAAAGTGTTTGTTCCTGTGTGGCTCAGAGGCTCTGCGTTTGCATGTTGGGCTTCATGTTCTGGAAGTCATTTTCTCTAGCAGTGAGGTTATTTAATTCCAAGGACTGGTTTGAATTTCTTTTTAAACTATAAGTGTATGGGATTACATTTAATTGTTGGTTTATGTACAGGAGCATTGCTGCACTGAGCTGCAAGGAGCACATTATAAGTACTCATTTGTCCTGAGTAAATATTCATTCAGTTACAGACTGGATGAGAGCCCATGAATCTCTGAATCATGATGTCTGGAGATCTGGACATCAGATATGCAAATATCTGGAGATGTTGCTGACATTATCTATTAACATTTTGCTATCTGTAGGGTCTTATAAAGTAGCTTGACAATTGCAGTGTAAATCGGGAAAACGAATGCCTAAAGCTTGGACACGTTGACCAGATGGCTGGAGTTTAACAAGTGTGAGTACATATTTGTTGGCAACACACAGTCAGACGAAAAGGCGCTCGTCCCAGCAGCTCACAGTGACGTCTGTCCAGGAGCAACAGCAACACAGACCGAGGCCTTGCTGAACATAATATCAGGCTCAGGGGCAGGAACATAGGGTCCTGTTCTGGTTCAAATCTTCCTCTGAAGGTGACAGTCAAATCAAGGAATGATTTTCTTGAAGTACAGCATGCTCTTCCAGCAGTTTCTGAGAGGGAGATGTCCCTAAAAGGGTGAAGAGGGGGCATTTGTTCCAGGACCCTGGTTCCTCCACCTTCCAGGATCCAGAGGCCTAACTGTTCATCACCCCTTTTAGCTCATTCTCAGCGCTCACTCTCTGCATGATTCAGAAGGCCACATTCTTCATAATACAGTCATGCTAGACTTGGAATTTTGACAAGCCATGTTCTCATTTCTATGATCTATGCTTCATAAAGACCATATGGAGTATACTAAATCTAAAGAAATCTATCTGATTGTGAACACACTGTGTGAGGCACTACTGAGAAGGGAGTTGGAGTGAGGAGGGCCTCTGGTGGCATTGTCTAACTTGGCTGATTGACACAACTAAAAGTGTTAGACATAATTGGGAGGATGTCATTAGACACTCACTAACAAGGTGGTACCCCACTTAGTAGAACCCTTTTTCCACCTAAGGGTCCTGTTCAGTGTGGCGGGGAGCGACATTGGTCAGCAAACACGGCTGCTGCATGTGGTACTCATGTTACAGAAACTTCCTAAACCCTTTTGGGATCTCTCTCTATTGCCTTGAACAGATGGCCTGTGAGCTATGGGGCCTTCTTCCAGATCCACGGCCTGCAACATCTAGGCTTGTGTCCAATCACTAAATGGAGTCCTGCAGGGCCCTTCCTGAGCTGGCCCCTGCCAACTTCCCCAGCCTTGTGTCTCTCCACTCTCCAGTTCTACTGGTTATCTGAATCCTATTCCCTTTAGCCATTCTTCATTTCCTTCATTTCCTCAATCGCCTTCAGACTTTTGCATCCACAGTTTCTCATTCTTAGAGCAAACATCCTCCCAGCTTATCTTGCACCTCCAACCTCCACTGAAGACTTAATACTAGTTTCTCTCTCCCCTATTTAATCAGAATACATTATTCAGAAACTTTTAAACAACCCATCAGGATGTAGCCAGTTTGGCTGATCACCTAGAAAAGACCCCTTTTTCCCAAATCTAGGTGGGTTCTTCCCGCTTTCTCAATGCCAAGGTTAAGGGCACATCAGACAGGGTCACCGCCTCCATCCTGCCCCAACGACCTCTGCTCTCTAGACCTCTGGTCTTGCAGGCTAACGTCTGAATGACCAGGGCTCTCCATCATGGGAGGAGCAAAATCTTCCCCTCATAAAACCCTATGATTTACATGGTAGAACTGTGCTTTGTATCTTGTACACACTACCACCAAATGACCCTATTCTGCTTCTACCTCCTTCCTTCCACAAAACCACATACACAGCAGACCCCATTATAGTTTTAGGGTATAGAAGATGCTTTCACATATATTACATTTCTGTAGAGGAGTGAGCATTGTTACTCCCTCTACTCTATAATGAGTTTTGAAAGGATAAGTCAACTGTGACTAAGATCACACAGCTGTTGAGGAATAGGATTGGGATTTGAACCCTGATATACTCAGTTCTTTCCATTATGTGCACCAATCTGTTCTCTTTCTTTTTTTTTTTTTTTTTCTATATTGCCTCCTGTTTTCTCCAACACAAAGTGTCTGTGAACTTCACCTTTTAAAAATGACTATATATAAGTGAAATGTGTTTGGCTTTAGTTGTTTGCCTTCACAGATGTGTCTATCTTTCTGATAGATAGACACAAAGTATGGCTAGGTGCCAACCCTTGGGATTCTGAGACAATAAATAAAAGATGAAATTGTATTGCAAAATTCTGACATTTTTGCACTGTGTATCAAGATTTGTGGCATATGCATTTGTGTCTGCTACAGGAATATTCCTAGAGCACATACCAGCATTATTCCCAAAGTGCCTTGAACTGAGATGTCTAGTCAGTTCCTATAACTGGGTGCACCAGAGACTCCAGTGTATTCCACACCATCAGCCTTCACAGGTACAGATTTTTCTAAAATGGAACTTGTGCAGAGGTTATAGTCATTTTGCACAATGAAAGAGGCTGTCTTCAGTGTGCATTTCGATGTGTGCTATGGGAGTCAAGACTAACTATGACTCATGGAGACAACGCTGCATGACTTGGAGAGTGCAACGTAAGACACAATGACTCTGAGCCTGCACCACGCCATCTGACCTCAAGATCTCCCCACAGGAGTACAGGGAGATCTTAGCCATATAGCCTTTCTATTGCCCTCTACTGTCTAAGGATAAAATGACAGAAAACACGGTTCTGCATTTTGGAAGTTTGCTTAAGAACTAAAAAAATAAAAATAAAAATTACTCTTGGGCTGAAACCAGGTTTTCCAAGTTTTGGTTCATAATAAGTAGTTTTTAAACATTTAAAAATAGGGGTATGTAATAAAATGCTGAGAGACTCTCTGGAGACCGCTGCTGCTGGCACTGCTCTAATAGAAAGCATACGCCATTGAGCTAACATTCTGTTCTTTGACTGAAGAAGAAAACAAAGCTGTTAAAAGCTGGTAAGCTCATTTTCCAATAGCAATAGCATTAATATCTTTCAAGTCACTCCTAACCATAGCTAATTAGAGGTTTATAAGGGATGGCTCTTCTGGAAGGGTCACCTCAGGTTACGTAGCCCACAGATTTGCTATTGATTGTTGGCAACAATGGATTTGTGTAGAATTTCTGCTCAGCTCGAGGTGATTATCTTTTTTCTTCTTTTTCTTTTGCTGTTGTGTCTCTTATTTTGACTGGCTAAGGTTGGGCTGGACGATGAGGCCCTGATTTGAAAGCAGTGCCAGGTTGTTGCTGGAGATCTGCACTGACAGATTGTTGAAAACTTATTAGTCTCCGACGTTTTAACAGCCTGCAATGGGATAGAAATCTGCTCTTTCACTGGAAAAGCTTAAAAAGGAAAACATGAGCTCGAGCTGAAATCAGCCCCAGTTCCAAATCTGCCGTCCTCTGGCACCAGAGTGCTGAGGGCTGCCACAGTGTGAGAGATTGAGGCCTCACTGTGCCACCCACGTGGTAGACAGGACTCTGCATAAAATGATGTGGACCTGGGTCACTGTCAAGTACGAGACCCTGAAAATGCATCTTCTGGGAGCTGGGGTGTTCTCAACACTAGGTGCTAATGGCTTCAGCAGCAGGAGAAATCAGCCTCACTGAGGTTTCAACTGGGTGGTTGGGGGTTTCTTTTGGTCATAGCCATTCTATGAGATAATTCAAGAGAAAGGCCTAAAAACACTTTGGCTTGGTATTCCTCTTTGGGGGTAACTTCTACCTCAAATGGGCAAAATGATGGACGCCAATATCACTGGTGAGAGACATCTGGAGCCAATTAAGAGCTATAATACAGAGATAGCTATATTGTAATTATTTGATACAATGCTAAAGTAATTCATTAAGCATCTTGGTTCTTCCAGAGCAAACCAAGCCTCTCCAGTCCAGCCCATAAAGATTTTTTTTAAAAATCACTATTGACCCCAATTTTTCTCCAATCCCCTCTGTGATGTCCACTTTGATTAAGCTCTCTGCTTTCACCCACAGCAGTTTTGCTCCCATCCTTGGCAGCTGCTTGCAAGATCCTAACTAAGGTTCTGGACTTTGCCCAGGCAGCTATCTATGCCTGGAGAAGTCCTCTCTTTTACCAGACAACTCTTTCCAATGCTCCAGACTCAGCCTGCAGTCATCTCTTTCAAAGCCTTCTCCAGTAACACCAGTCAGGGGTGGGTACCCAGCATTGAAAGTGCCCGTAGCCTTCTATGTTCTGACTTCAGAGTAGGCTACAAACTTCTTAAGGACAGGACCTAGCCTGAATCTCATTTCATTTTGTATCCACACTCATGGTACAGTGTCAGCACAGAGTAGGCACTCAGTAATGTCTTGCTGACTGTTCACTTATTCATTCACTCACTTGACGGACATTAATGGAGATCCAAACTTCCAGGCGCTGTCAGGGAGTTCAGTCTCTTAATAGGAGATATCTTTTTATGCTCTACAGACCTAAACTACTTTCTCTCCAGGCCTATCTTGTAGGGGTCTGTCTTTGATTAGTACCATTCCATTCTTCGTTGGGGAAAAGTGTGAGATAAGAAGTGACCCAGATGTTTGGAAATGTCATCTCAATGTCAGGTTTCGCCCTTCATCAGCCCATCACAGCTGCACATCATGTGGCTGCATCTATGGCAGTGCTTACTGGTGTGTATGCAAAAAGGTCCTGGAAAAATAAGCTCTTCTCACGCTACCCCAGAAAACTTCAGAATAGCCCACAGAATTACGGTAAAGAATTATTCATTCATTCATTTAATTAACATTGGGAGTGCCCATTATGCCTTAGTCATTGTCCTAGACATTTAGGGATTCAGTGGTGAGCAAATAAAATAGATGCAATCCCAATGGATATATCAGCACACAGGCATTTGCCTTGTTTACCTACAACCTCATTTGGGAAATTCATGTATTATATGGCAAACTTGCAGAATCGAAGTAAGTAGAAAGGAAGTGAGGGTGGGGGTGAAGGCAGCCTGTGCTGAAGCTATGCCTACTCCAGATTCCCTTTGTCACTCTTGGGACAGACAATATGTACTTTACTTTCCACTCAACTTCAGCAACTTCCCCACAGACTGACCATGGTTAGCACTTTTTCAGCTCAAGAAACTTAGGTTTGATTTTTTTTTTTCCCCAAAAATGACTCTAGTCATATGTCAGGGGTTCGTTTTGTTTTGGTTTGGTTTGGTTTGTTTTAATGAGCTATCTAGCACAATCATGGAGTGCGTGGGTTTTTCTGCATCTCTGCAATAGCATTCAGTGTTTAGCTCCCAGCTTCATGGGTATCAAGAGGCAATTGCACCAATACATTTCTAAGCCCTGGATCACTGCCGTGGTGCTGTGTTCTTGAAGTCAACAATTCAGTGATGCTTCCCAGTTTTCCATTTTCTCAATTGTGACCCACTGGCCTAGTAGGCTCCCAGCTTGGTGAGTCAATTTCACAGTGTTGTTTTGAGTGTCATTTCTGGAGGCCTAGCCTATAGTCTAATCCTCCAATAATTTCATAAATATCTAATTCCCTTTATTAAATTCCTTTCTGATAAAAAACAACTATAAACATGAGAAGAAAATAATAAAAGAACCATGGCCTATTAATTTCTTTCTGATAACATTTAACATTACCTACTTGCAGAAAACTGTTATTTTCTCAGCTGACACTCAGGCAAACCTCCAAGCACCAAGGATTTCTGTCTTCAGTTTTATTTGTTTGCTAATGTTTCCACCGTTCTGAAGATATCAAGACACATTCTCTAAAAAGATTAGTTTCTGGAGGCCTGCTGAGAGAATAATAAATTAAAGTTATAGTAACTACTCAGAAAAATAAAAAGATATATGAAAGCTTATCTGAAGCAGAAAAAACACTAACTGGTTTAAGAAAGCTGGAAGTGCTGTCAATTGAACAATGAGAACAAAAACGTGAGCTTTTCACTGTTTTTAATAACTTCTATTGAATATGATGTGGGACTATTACCAATATTTTAATATTATCAATTGGTCATAATTTTTCTTTAAGGAAAAGAGATTCATTTAATACGTAAGGGTGACTTTAAAAATGACTCCTAACATCAATTTTTTTATAACTAAACATATGGTGAAAGTGATGATAAAATTCAGTTTACTTAAGAGAAATATATTTTGTGCACATTTTGCTAGAACATATTATTTAGTTCATGGAAATTATTTTAATTTAAAAATTGTCTTAATGTAAGGATAGGTGCAGTAATTTTTATTGTGTTTAAACGGCAAATTAAAATTACATATATCTATTGTGTACAACATGATGCTTTGAGATATGTGTACATTGTGAAATGGCTAAATCAAGCTAATCAACATATGCCTTACCTCACATACTTAACATTTTGTGGTGAGAATACTTAAAATCTACTCTCTTAGCAATTTTCAAATGTGCAACACATTGTTATTGCTATAGTCACCATGTTGTACAATAGATTTCTTGAACTTATCCCTCCTAAGTAAGATTTTGTAATATTTTACTAATATTTCTCCAATTTCACCCTCTAACCTCACAACCTCCCAAGCTCCTGGTAACTATTATTCTACTCTCTGCTTCTACAAATTCAACTTTTCTTAATTCAACATAGAAGTGAGATCATACAGTATTTGTCTTTCTGTACCTGGCTTATTTCATTTAACATAATGTCCCCCAGATTCATCCGTTATCACAAATGACAAGATTTCCTTCTTTTTTCAAGAGTGAATAATATTCCATTGTGTTTATATATATCACATTTTCTTTAGCCATTCAACTGTTGATGAACACTTAGGTTGGCCCCATGCCTTGGCTATTGTGAATAATAGATGCAATATTTTATAGCATTCATCTTTCTCTTCCTGAATAAAAGTCCAATTTTAGATATAATGTGGAAAATTCTTAATAAACAAATAAAAATTAGCAACCAACTTGTGAAATATTGTGACTTTTAAAATTAGAAGAATTTCTTCATTTTCAATCCTAAAAACTAATATGGGAATTAAAATAGAATTTTACTGGATGAGTTAAATTTATTAATTTTTATTTTTGTATTACAGTCTTATCTACAATAATTTAAATCAGTACATTCTTGTGCATAATGAAATAAAAACTAAACTTGCAATGATACTATGATGTAGATTATATTACCCTGTTTTACAGATAAGAAGGAAGATTTGCAAAACTAAATGCCCATGATAGTACAGTGATAAGAGGAGGCAGCGACAAGATTTGAATTTTGATCAGTCTGATCCAAAGCCTGTGGTCTACTAGATGGCAATTCTTGCAAACAGCCAGTGGTTAGTGGGTGAAAGAAGAGGACAAAAGTAACGATAGTCAATTTGGCCAAGGCAATGAGCAGGTCAAAAGTAGCCAATATTTGAGAATCTATGTATCTCGGTCAAGCATCCGGTAACCTGTCAACATTTATTCTATCCATCATTGGAGAAGAGTATTCCGTAGTGAGTGGTACTGCCTGTGCCTCAATTTTCTACTCTGCTAAAAGAGTACAATGAAAGTGTGAAAAGTAGATGCACAGCACTTAGTACAAGGCTTAGCCCATAACGTGGGTGCAAATGTTAGCAAGTCCACAAATATTTAGTCTACCTAATCCACAAAGATTTACGAAGGCACTGGTATGAACAAGGTAGCAGGGTTACAATAATGAGGCATGTTAGGAACACTAACAATGAACATGGTTTGACTTTATGGTCTCCGAGGGCAATAGACATTACACACATGAATTCATATCCTCTGTGCTATGGAAGGAGATCATGTGCCAGCAGGATCTCTCTGTTGCTAGCAGAGATCCAGCCCCTTGGACAAGGTCTTCAATAACTATGCCCTATTATCTGAAGGCAGTGTTGGCTGGGAGAGATGGGCACGAACAAAGCAGGTTGGTCTCAATATTTCAGGCACAGAAGACAAGACAAAGACAGAATCCCTAAGGAGAGATTGGATCCTGAGAATTAGACAGAATCCTGGTGAGCAGCACCAGGTACAAAGTCAGGGTCACCTGGCAGCAGGGTGCTTGGATGGGGACTCCCAGCAAGCTTGACTAGAGCATAGAAGGAGAAAGGTTGCAGCACCCGAAACCCAGCAGGGCACAAGACCTTCCCCCAGGGCAGATCCTGCAGTTTTCTGAAACGTAGACCCTGTGGCTTAGCCCAATTAATCTCGTAAACTGGGTCATCACCCTGGGTTGCACAGCAAGCAGGAGCCTGGCAGCAAAGACTGGATAAACACTGGCATCAATAGGAAAAAGCACTACAAAGAAACTGGTTTCTTTCAAGCCCTGAGAACAATCAGATTCCCTTGGGTGTTGCTTTCAAATCTGTTACCATCATCAGGTAACTTTACAAAACAGGGCAATTAAAGAGCTAGGTAAAGGTGCCTCAGCAATTTCCCAGACCTTCAGGGAGATGAAGACAAGGAAGAGGACCACCTCATTGTCATTGGAAGGGCCACCATACCTGTTCTTGCTACTTGGTGATGAGCTTGTCTGGCCAGTGAACCCAGGCAGGCCATGACTGTTAAGGAATGCATGCTTCACAGGAGTTTCAAAAACTCCTCCTGAATTTGTTTATGGCCAAGAAAGAGAGCAAGACCCCAGCTCCTGTGCCCCTATTCACACTAATTTGCCAGTTGAGTGGCACATATAAGGCTGCCCTTGGGCTATGGTAGCAAAGAGAAGTTATGCAACCTCAACCCATCAACCCCTGCCCCTAGAGGTCCTGGAAGGAAAGCGGGAAAGCTCTTCCTTCACAGCACACGTCTGGACTTTGTCCTTAGCAAATGGCAGGGGAGCACCCTAGGGTCCTGGAGTTGTTTCCCTGTAGGATGCAGAATGTGAACTGATAGAGCTTCCTAGCACTTCGTTTTGCCAAGAAGTTTAAAACGTTTTTGGAAACCTCTGATCCTTCATTTTAAAATATTAACACTTTCAGGTCAAAAAATATCACTTTAAAATGTAGGTAATGCAGAAAATGCATCCTAGTAATTTGAAAAGGTTTAATGTCTGCCAAAACAACAAAATAGGAACAAACAGTATGATCAGACTCCATGGGTCATTAGTCCTCACATTTGCTTCTCTGACCTGACTCGGTGGCATATATTGGCATCCCCATGTTTACTTATGAAGAAATGAAGCATGAAGAGATTAGGTGACATGATAAATATGACACGAGGCGAGCAGAGTAGCTGGGAAGAAAGCTCAAGATGTAGGATCTCCATTAAGAACTCAATGCTCTTTTGCAACCTTAAGTTGCATCCAACCTCCTTCCTCCACGGTCAGGCCTCTTGACTCACAAAAGCAGATTTCTTTCTTTTCACATCACTGAACCAACTGTCCAGCTCCTCCACATAATGTAGGCCACCTTAAAAAACTGGATTGACTTGAATGTAACAGCATCATCCTTTCTCCTCTCAACTTGCCCTTCTTTGTACCAGAGGCTGTCATAATCAGGTGTGAAGAACATGAATTCTCACATCCAGGAATTTTTTCACCTTAAATTACTTTGTCTTATAATATATAATGTATAGATACAACAAAGATTGATGGGAGTGGAATTAACCAAGTTGTGAACAGTAAAAGAAAGAGGAAAATGAGTGAATGTAGCTCATCTTCAGTCTCCTTAAGGACAAAGGAAATATGTAGTGAGAACAAGTTATTGATGAAGACAGTCCAGTCTATTACCAAATGGCCTCTCAAGGAAGACAGGTGCAGAGACGTATTGTGCAAAGGGCCATTTTTATATTCAGAGTTATGAATATGAGGACAATTCTTATTTCAAAATATTTGAAATGAAGGAAAACATTCAGAGAAGAATTTAAGGGACACATCATTACAGAAAAAATTGATAGCCCCAGTGTGCCCTCCAACATTTCATTTCTCAGCATTTCTTCCCCCTACCCTAAATTTGATGCTTCATTATTCATTGCATGAATAAACACTTATTTATCTGTTTTGTACCAAGACATTAAAGTTTTATATGAAATTTCTCTAGTTATAAATCTAGAAGACAATTTGCTATGTCATAGAGAATGAACATTTCATCTTTTCTGGATTTTGCAAATTTTTTCTAAAGCGATTATGTCATTTTATACTCCATCCCACAATGTGTGAGAGTATCCATTTCTCTACAGTCTTGAAAACACTTGTTATTGCCAGACTTCTAAATTTTGTGAAATCATTGAGTTGAAAATAAACCTCATTTTATCTTTAATTTGCTTGCTTCTGATCACAGCTATGGTTAAATATGTTGTCTGTGTTTATTGACCATTCAGATTTTTCCTCTTCTATGAATTGCTTGCTCACATCCTTTATCCATTTTTCTGTTAGCTTGTTATGTTCTCATTGATTTGAAAGATTTATGTATATATTCAAGTACTAATGCTTTGTCAATATATTCATCATACAAATGTGGCCTGTTCTTAAATAACTGATTGTATCTCTACAGGAATTTACCTTGCACAAAAGTTTTAACAAGCAAGTTAAAACTAAGACATAGATAAGAAAGTTGATATTTCCGTGAGTCTGTGAGTTCAGGAAAAGCATTATGAATGCCAGTTTTTCATTATTTATCTATCTGCTTTTCCTTCCAAGTTCAGAGAGATAAAGTATAGGCCACCTAGCTTTATGCTTGATAGTATCTCTGCTTTGCAGAGTGGGTAGTGTAGAATAATATGAGAGATGAATAAAGACCAACTTTGAGAATAATTAACCACAGATTATTGGGCCTAATAGATTGCATATCTTCCACTGAAATAGAAACTGTTTCAAACCAAGTGCATCTCTAGTCATGACTTCACATGGGAGCACACAGAATCCGCTTCATGCAGGGGCATAAGGCATGCAGAAACAATCTATTCCAACTTATCCCTCAAATATTTTACTACCAGGCCAGTCTCTGCTCATGACATAAGTTCCTAGACTCAGGTAACCAATGAAAACAAAAGTAGAATAATGTTATGGTAATGTCAGGGCACATGGATATTATTGCCTTGGGAATCTTGACACGAAATCTTAAAATAACCATGGCTATCTTTCTATTTCAGAGGTGTGGCGAAATCTTGTTTGAGAACCCCGATCAGAATGCCAAATGTGTTTGCATGCTGGGTAAGAAGGCTTCTCATTTTAAATATATTAAGCATGTTGATGTCATGTGGAGTTATCGTTGTTCTGTTGCCTTTTTGACTGTCTCTCATTCCATTTTGAAGAGGCTAATAGGTTTTTTTATGGGTATATAGGCAGATGTAACACATTTATATGTGTAACACTTGATGATGAGAAATGGTTTTGATTTTCTTAATTAGTCAGTCAAGGACCGTGCTTCTGAGTCTTTCAAAATTTTTCTTGGATCATCAGCATAACATAGAATTAGGTGGTTTGTATTCAGGTAGCTCTGATGAAAAGGTAATTCTTAAACCAGAGATGGATGATAAGATAGATAAGTAAATTATTAAATCCTTACATCACAGTGCAAAACCCTTACTTAGAATTCCTGGAAGAAATGTATATTTGAACTACTGTAATCTGAAGTCAGCACAACTATTATCCACACAGCATTTGTAACAAAATAACATTGTAATGAATAATCATGTGTTCTTATAGGACGATATATCATCAATGCCTTTGACAAACTCTTTTAATATGTACTGTTAGGTAATGAAGTTGGTATTATTTTCCTCATTTTATAGGTTGGAAACAATTATAGAGAATATAAGTGATGCACTTAACCTCAAAGTGAGAAATGGCCCAAATCATGATATGGAAGTTTCTAAACAGTAAAATTTTAGGTCTAGTGTTTAGATCTTATTTAAGCCATTAAACTATGCCCAATAAAGTTGCAATTCATTATGGTAATAGAAGTAAACAGTAGCATGGATAAATAAAAATAATTTCTAAACTTTATTTTCACCAAATTTTTACCTTTGTAGATTCTAACCTTGAACTATATTAATAAGCAAAGAAAAAAATATTCACTTTAGCATTTTCCATTTGCTCCGCCCGCTTCATATATTGACAGCCTAGATTATTGGTAAAAAACAGACAGTAAGATAAACAGAGGCAGGCAGAGATCTTGGTAATTTATAATTCAAAATAATCATGTAACAAATAATCAAAGGTGGTACATGACTTAAGAAACAAACAAAAACCAGACATCAGATTTTTCTACCCTTCTAATCTTTCTTAAATTCTTCACTAATTTTTAAATCTCTCTTTGCAGTTCTATGTTTTTATTTTAATTAAGATGGTGGCTATATAGTAATACATTCATTGAAAAATGAACGTTTTACTAGAAGCACATGAACAAAGAATATAGTATTGCATCCATATACCCATTTCAAATATCCAATATTACTTCCCCTTGAAAGTGTGAAATGAAAATGTCTCCAAAGTTCTAATATTTCAGGTACTACATAGATATATAGATAGATAGATAGATGATAGATAGATAGACAGACAGACAGACAAAATAGGTACAGATGGAAGCAGAAAAAAATCCTTTGTCAAGCCATGTGTCCCAATTTTGGATTTGGGAAACTATCTTACCACCACATCAAATAATCTATTCAATAATTAACTCATTTAATTTTCCACAATAACAAGATGAGGTTGGTGCTATTGTTATCTTCATGTCACAAATAAGGAAATTGAGGCAAATGGTCTAATACTGCAAGTACCTTACTACCACTGAAATATTATTTGATTGTAGCTTTCACCTGGTCTAGTAACTTGAATCAATGTTTAACTCATAATAATTTTAAGCACATGAATACATCATCTATTTTGACTGAATGTTTCTGTGTCCTGTCTTCCATGTCAGTTGCTTGATTAATTTATAGCTAGGAGAAGAGCAAGAGACTTTCTACTACTGCCTGTAGATTTGAATTCACTTAAAGTAAGATCAGTTCTCTTTCCATCTCTTCTAGATTATATAGTATTGTTGATATAGCTGCCAGAAAGCAATCCTGTCCGCCAAATGTGTCTCTAATGAATCTGCTAGATTGCACAAAATTCTAAAATTAGAAACGTATTTATATAAATCAGTTTTATGTTGCTACCACTGTCATAATAATTACAGTTAATTGAGCACTTACTATGTGGCAGGTGAAATCCATCCCAAACACCTTACATAATTAGGTCATTTATTCTAAGTAAATTGAGAGAAGCCCTATCTTTCAAAGTATATCTCTGGCAATAGAAGAGTTTTAATTAAGCTTCTGGTTTTTTTTTTTTTTTTTTTTTTTTTTTTTTGAGACGGAGTCTCGCTCTGTCGCCTAGGCTGGAGTGCAGTGGCCGATCTCAGCTCACTGCAAGCTCCGCCTCCCAGGTCTATGCCATTCTCCTGCCTCAGCCTCCCGAGTAGATGGGACTACAGGCGCCCGCCACCTCGCCCGGCTAGTTTTTTTGTATTTTTTTAGTAGAGACGGGGTTTCACCGTGTTAGCCAGGATGGTCTCGATCTCCTGACCTCGTGATCTGCCTGTCTCGGCCTCCCAAAGTGCTGGGATTACAGGCTTGAGCCACCGCGCCCGGCCACGCTTCTGGTTATTAACCTTGTAGATTTCATTAGTTTGTTAGATTTCCCTTTTCTTCATAATACAGAACTAAATAATAAAAGGAACCGTGAGAATGGAAGTTTTTACTGGTTTCAGGACACATAGGAAAAACAAGTATACATTTTACCTTTAAGATAGACAGTAAATAATGAGTGTTCCAAGATAATATTATGCCTAGTGAGTTTGAGTTGCTCACATAGTGAAAATTGTGCCCTTGAGGAGCTTATATTTAAGAAGGTTTAGATTTTTTAAGAGAATTGCTGCAACATTTAATTCAGACACTTATGAAGTCCTTTGAAATCTTAGATGGAAGAATACCAAAATAAAATCATTATGGATATCAATACACATGGATCAACCCCACCATTAACATATATTCACCTGAAGCCCAAGGACTGCCACTTCACAGCAAAATGATCCTAGATGATAAAAGAAAGGAGTTTAATGGTTTATTCCCTTAAACAAGAGAAATCAAGTTATGAGCACATAAGTCCCTAAAACTGAGCCCATACTTTGTATTTCTTCAAGAAAGAACATCTGTATTAACACAAAAAGCACCTCTTCACCACTATCTAAGGTATTAATTAGTTTGTTGCTATCTTCAAAAGGAATCTCAGATAATGTTCTTATGATTTTCTAAAGCATTTTTTGAGAAAACTTCACATCTCACACCACAAAGTATAAGGAGTCTCTGATATCATAAGTGTTTTATAAGCACTGCCAACCACAAATGTAGTTTTTATTTTTGCAGGTAATTTTATAACATTTTTATGAATAAATCAAAATTTCTAAATGAGAAAACCAAATACATGGGGCCACCTCAATATTCAGATCCCTGATGTGGGCCAACCTGAGACATCCTCATCTTTAACTAGTCAAGCCCTTGGCTCACTCCCCTGGAAACCTCCCTGTCTACCTGCTCACACTCCAGGCTTGGGTGCCTGCTGGATCCTAGCTGTGTACTGGTTTCATCACAGTTGGGGTGGAATATGGAGAAGGGTCACTAGCCAGAGACTCCATTTGCATTTCCTCGTCTTCCACTGGTGAGTCCCCAGATCATTCTGAAAAGTACTCTTTTTATGCTTTCAGTTGTCTACCTCACGACTTCCACGAATAAGTCATTCTTACTGAAAATCACACTTCTGACTCATTCTGTTAAATGAGACATAAGTGTAAAATTCACCTTGAGTTACTCTGGTGCGCTGAATTCAATGCAGCTTTAAATGGAACCAAACTACTGTCATGTATGGGTCTAGTAGGGAATTATTTCTGGCTTCAGGAGAATAACTCATGTTGGATATGAAGGTAAATACAGGTGTACTGCAGAGCTGACTACACGGAGTGTTAACTATTTATTCCTTACAATTGTTCAGAGAGCAAATGTGGATGATCAAGTTAAACATAAACACCAACTTGTAATAAATGTTGCTTTCTTCTTTCCTTCAGGCTTAGGGCAATGTGTGTAGAGTTTCTGCCTCCCTGTCCTCCCCTCTCCACCTTCCTTTTTATAAATTTAGCCATAAGATTTCACTCAAGTTCAAATTGGCTCAGAAGTTTATATAATTATATCAATGGATATACAACTGTATAGCAAGACTTTTACCTTCTTCAGGTCTCATGAAGAGATACTAAAAGAGGAAGTGGAAGAGACATGATCTCTCATTGTATAATCAATGCATGAAGTATAGCAGGTTACAAAAAAGAGTTTACTTTTCAAAAGCATAATGAAAACTGTTGGGCAAAAAGAGCCAAGAGTATGTAAAGAAATTATGTAAAATGATCAATGTTGATTCACTTCTCAGTTCATTTGTGAACCTTGCTCTGTGAAATGATAAATCATCAGAAAAGAAAATTTCAAAGAGAAATTCCTGAACAGATTTAGTGCTTCTTTGTATTTCCTCTTTTTCTTATTATTAGAGTGGGATTTTTTCAAATTATAAGCCTTAATTTTTAGTTTATGATATTTTGTTGGCTCAATTTCTCCGTCCTCTTTATCAAGGTTTAATTTTTTTAATTTGAAATTTTCAGTGGCCCTGTTTTTGTCTCATGTATGATTTCTTTCGTGCTGATGACTACTGGAATGTACAATAGGCACTTTTTTACCTGACATAACTTACATATACAAGGGAGTATTCATATTAGTCAGTTTTCTGGTTGAAAATTATTATAAATTATTTAAATGATTGCTAATCTTCAGAATAACAGAACACCAGAAAATCTATATTTTATTAACACTCAACATAGGCATAGAGGGACTTGCTTTGTAGCACTAGCTCTGAAAAATTAACCGTGTACTCATAGAAGTTGCTTCATCTCTCTAGGATTCAATTCATAGTTTTCCTGCAAAGTGGAAATAAAAACATTTATCCTTTCTAGCCCAGGGGTTTCTCTGGTGAGAGAATGAGATGTTCTATGAGGAGAAGCCTATGATGATATCTGCCCTAAATATTGTGTATGCATCAATAAGTTGATGCATAAATGATAAACAATTGAAAATGTAAAAATTGATAATAAGCAAATACAAATAAGCTAATAAAAATAAATTATTACTGATGACACCAATGGTGTTGAAAAAAGCAATTGAAAAGTTAAAACATTATATAAATGTAAGGACAATTTTTTAAAATATTAAATGCATTCTTCAAAATTGCAAGTTACCTCCAGGGTAGAACGAGACCTTCATCTAATTTTTATTAATTGGGTGTGCACCAAGCACCTACAAGGTCATGTGCTTAGCATTGGGAATCCAAAGACCAGTGGGGCATAGAGTCTCCCCTTAGAGGGTTTATTGTTCAGCAAGAGATTCAAGTACTGAAACCCAATGTATGCAACACCAACTCGACTGATAAATGCTACAGAAGAAATAAAGATAAAATATATTGGGACTTCAAAATATGGAGAGAGTGCATATAGCAGGGATGTGAAGACTCATCTATTTAGATATGAAAGTTGAGAACATGGCAGCACTCTAGATGGATGCAAGACCACTCTCAAAAGCCCAGAGATAGACTGGGGAGTGTTTCTAGGGCAGTGTTTCAGGCCATGAGGTAGATGAAAGAATAAATTGAAAAGAAATTTGAGACCTGATTATAGAGAGCTTGACTGTCATCATTGGCCCTAAAAAGGACAGAAGTACCAGATAAAAGAGAGTTCTGGTCTCTTTTATTTAGTTAGTTAGAGAGTCTTTTCGATTTAGTTATAGCGTGTCAGAGAATACTCTATAAGCTCCTAGGTACTGGGTAGTATTAAGTACAGCCATTCATCAGCTACTTGTGAAATTAAGTAATTTTAAACCAATGCATATTTAACCCAATGTGTATCTGACAACCTGAATTCTGGTTTGATTTTTTAAAAAAACATGTTAATTCTATTTTTCTCTTGATATCAAATATTATAGTATTTTATTAAGAAACAAGATAATATTTTCAACTGTGACAGTAGAGAAAAATTGTTTTCTTCACTTTTTTGGAACTTTATCACCTAATAAAGTTGGGAGTTATTTTATATTTATATTTTGCTCTTATCACTTGCTTCAACTTTTGGTTTTTGCATGTGGACACTTATGAGACCTATATACTGTTTCTTAAAAAATAATACACAATCTGTTTTAAGGCAAAATAAGATTTGGTATCAAAGTAGGCCACTGTGGTGTTGTAGAAAGAAGGCATTGAAAGACCTGGTACCAGCTAACAACTGTGTGAGCAGAGGCATGTCATTTAGGGGTTTGTAGACTTGTTCACTCTTGTCTAAAATTGAATAATAAACATTAATAACAATATTATTGTCTACCTTATTAAGTCTGTTGAGGATTACATGACAATAAGTATTAAAACATTCAGTGAACTTTTAGAAGTAGTATAAATATAAGTATTTTTATTAATAGTAATAATTTTTTCTAAGTCCTTGCACTTCATTTTATATTAGTAGTATTTTTATATGCAAATTGACAGTATTGTAGATTTTAAATTTTAAACGATCTCAATTTGGTTCAAGTGAACAGATATTTTCAAGTGCATGTTGGCAGTTTAGTAATAAACATATTATCCTCATAGGTTATGAAAGAAAGATTATTGTAAATATTATTTTGCATGCACTTGACTTTATAAGTAAAGTCTGTGTTGAAAGAAGTTTTCAAGTTGCTTAATTTTGATTTATTAAGATTAGAATGCCTCAGGAATTTGAATTAATTTTAACTTACACTTTCAAAGCTCTTCATTGCTGTCACTTGGATTCATGAATTCACTCTCTCTATATGCATGCTCAGACAACAAAATTGCTGAATGATATTTTCTTACTCTGCCCAAAGAGGGTAAAGTGAACCTGGATATTCCCAAGGGAGGATGATGGGAGTATCATTCCCCATCACTCACCCAAGGCCCTGTCTTGTTTTACTTTTCATTGCACTTGTCAGTAAAGGACATATTTTCTATTTGTCCATTGTTGTCCCCCAGCCTTGCCCTGCAACACACCAATACATGCAGAATGTGATTATCACAGAAGTAAGGACTCCATTTCATTCACTGTTGAGTAGTATCCAGCATCTGGAACATATAGCGGCCCAGCCCCTAAGAGGAACTCACTATTTGCTGAATGGATACATGCTGATGTGTTTGTGAGAACAGCAGAGTCATCCGGAGTGCATCTCCCGAGTGTGTCAAAGATGGGTTGGCCTAGTATTTAAAACCCCCTGCTAACATAGCCAAAGCCATGGGTCAGCTCCTACATAAACTAACTGGTGGCTTCCCAAGCACACTACTCCAGGTTACAAGATAAGAAAGAGTGGTTCTCTTCAAATAGCCAATGAGGAGCTATCCTAAGAGGGAGATTAACAAGTATTCGTTGAGCACTGCTGAATGCCCAACCCTCTGCTAGGAGTACTCTGAAAGTTGATATAATAATGAGCAAGGTAGGATCCCTGTTGCCACAGAGTATATTCTTGCGCAGATGGAGCATTGTGCTGAAAATACAGGAAGAGGCCCATTATTTTGTCTTCTCGTGTTTATGGGAATATACAGAAAATTATTTCACCTTGAGGTTTATGGTTTAAAAGGCATTCTACATTATCCTACTGCCTTTTAAAATTTTGGAAGTCAATATTGTTTTGCATAAGAAAAACAAGTTTCCTAGCTCGAAGGTTGCTTTCCGTGGAAGGTTGCAGCATTTCCACAGCAACAGAACACCTCATTTTTGAATGCAGCTGGAAGCCAGGGCTCAGACAAGAGCAGCTGCAGAATAACAACACAAGCAAAGTCCGAACTATCAGAACTGATGTTGCCAAGCCCAAAAGTGATAGAAGTGTCAGTCTTGTGTTGAATTAGCTTCATTTTCTGTCTGAAGGTAGAAAGAGGGAATTCAATGAGACCCATCAGCCTTACACAAAGCTACACTTGAGAAAACATGTTCAATCAACAAACGCTTTATAGATACACATTGTATGCCAGAGTAGGGATGCAAAGACATTGAAATTCTATCCTCAGCAAGCTCCCAATCTAGTGACACAGGGACAACCACACAAACAATGACAACATAGCATAATAAACCACAAGCAGGAGAGGCCAGGTCTTATGGGAAGGGAAAGGGTGGAGTGGTGTCAGGAGAGGCCTTGTGCAAGACATGGTAAGGAGCTGAGTGTCAAAAAGAAGCTCCAGACAGCCCTGGAGCTTGCACTGAGGACAGCCCATTGGGAAAGGTGTTGTTGGTATTTCTAAGAGCAACAGGTACCGGCAGCTTAATGTGACCAACTAAAAACTGTAAGAAAGTCTTTCTGCCTGGAAAATAGAATAAGAGGAATGAGATAAGACAATCGAGTGTGGAGAGAAAGGCAGGAGAGATTCTGAAGAGCCTTATAATAGGACAAATAACCATCGAAGGATGTTTAAGCAGAGGAGCTACAAGGTGAGATGCATGCTTTAGACAGATCATCTGGTTAGAGTAGAGAATACACAGGAGGAGGACAAGCTGAAGAGAGACTAGTTTAGGGAACAGTAGTATCTATCAGGTGAGAAATGATGAGTCCTACCTGAATCGAGACAGTGTCACAGAGAACAGAAGGCACAAAGTAAAGGAAACTTTTCAAGAGGGTGATAGAACTCTACAATGGGTTGAGTATATGAAGTGTTATTAAACAGATCGAGGTACTGCCCTGTCCTGCAAAGAAGAGTCTGAGACAATTGAATTTGCATGGGGTAGGGCAGTGGGGAGAGGTTAAATTTTAGACACAGTAAATGTGAGGAGTCCAAGGAACTCTCCAGTGCAGCGCAGCTCAGAAGAGGGATCTACAAGTCAGTGGCGGTCACGATATAACAGGAATGAGATCACTCGGGGAAAGGTGAGGAGTGAGATGAGGTTGTGCTTTGGAACGCCCAGAAGCATCCCCCAAAGGGTTGGTCAGGTTCAAAAGGAGCCTATGGAAGCCTAAATAGGCAGGAGGATAAAATAGAGTGGACAGAAAGATAAAGGAAAAGGAAAGAATAGTATCTTTGCCATCTTAGCCAAGAGGAGAGAGTTTCAAAAGGTGGGGCATGATACAAATGTAAAATACTGTAGAGGTCAAATGAGATCAAGCCTATAAAGTGTTGCTTGGACTTAGCAACCTGAAGGTAACAACAGCAAGATCATCAGCAGCAGAAGGTGGGGTGAGGTGGGTAGCATGGAGCCAGGCCACAGGGAGCTGAAGGCACTCCTCTGTCAAGAAATTGGTCTGAGAGGGCTGGGTGCAGTGGCTTATGCCTGTAATCTCAGCACTTTGGGAGGCCAAGGCAGGCAGATCACTTGAGCCCAGGAATTCAAAACCAGCCTAGGCAACATAGCAAGACTACACCTCTACAAAAAATACAAAAATTAGCCTGAGGTTATGGCACGTGCCTGTAGTCTCACCTTTTCAGGAGGCTGAGGTGGGAGGATCCATTGAGCCCAGGAGGTTGAGGTTGCAGTGAACCATGATGGCACCACTGCACACTCCAGTGTGGGTGACAGAGCAAGATCGTGTCAAAAAAAAAAAAAAGAAGAAAGAAAGGGCGGGGGGGAGAGAGAGAGAGAGAGAGAGAGAGAAAGGGAGAAAGAAAGAGAGAAAGGAAGGAAGGAAGGAGGGAGGGAGGGAGGGAAGGAGGGAGGGAGGGAGGGAAAGAGAAAGAAAAGGAAAGAGAAAGAGAAACAAAGGAAGCAAGAGAAAGAAAGAAAAGTAAGAAAGGGGGGTGGAGGATATGACAGTACCTCTCAAAGTCTACAATCAGGAAGGATTTCTTAGGATAGGAAGGATTTGAGAATGTTTCGATGGTGAGAGGAGAGAGGAGAAGAACTGGCTGAAGTTTTATGAAGAGAAAGGGCGTAGTTGTGAGCCTTAAACCTGCGATTGTGAGAAGATGGTCCCCGTGGGCGAGGAAGCATGGAGATGGAGACAGGTGTGCCTGGGTGCAGCCAGGAAGAGCTGGGAGAATTTCCATCTGATCGCTTCCCTTCTTTTTAAGAAGGAAATACCATGTTCTGATGAGCCTTAAGGAGAGGAACAGATGAATGCATGCATGCAGAACTAGGTTAATTCAAAACTAATGTTACAAGAAATTTAAAAAACTGAATAGAGGTGTTTAAAAAAATGTGGAGCAGTTTTGAGGACCCAGCTGAGTTAGATGCTAAATATCCAGGCCTATTCTTTAAAATTAAAAAAAAAAAAGAAAAGACAAACTAAGTGTTCTCAACTCTCATTTCAAAAGAGTAACTGCTCCATGCTCATAAAGACCCTTCCCTTTATTCTCCTTAACTGCTTCCCGGTCCTCTTCCTATGGCCAGCCACGGTAACCTGCAAGGGGATGTCTTGACCTCAATTCACAAATCCCTCTCCCTGCTATTGTACATGTGAAGTTACTTCTCTATTTCCCCAATGCACCCTCACATTCCAGGCAATAGGTCTCTGATTTAGTTTTCTAGCACCCAGTGTTGGCCTAGAATTCCAAGAAAACACAAAAAATAATTCCTGATGAAGGTAGAAGAAATGTGTTAGGTTACATATTCACCCCTAACGTTCTCCCACCATGCATAGCTACTCTAGAAGGTTATTTTATGACCTGTCTTGGCCTAAAAGGTGATGCCTCTACATCCACCTCCCACTTTGTGAAGGAAACCAAAGGTGCTAAGCCATTTGAGCTCTGGGAGTACCTATGTCCCCTGAGCTGGACCCACCTCTGTCCAATCACATCAAAACTGCCTCTTCTGGCCAGAAACAGTGGCTCACGCCTATAATCCCAGCACTTTGAAAGGCCAAGATGGGCGGATCACCTGAGCTCAGGAGTTCGAGACCAGCCTGGCCAACATGGCAAAACCCTGTCTCTACTAAAATACAAAAAACTAGCTGGGTGTGGTGGCATGCACCTCTAATCCCAGCTACTCAGGAGGTTGAGGCACAAGAATCACTTGAGCCCAGGAGGCAGAGGTTGCAGTGAGCCGAGATCACACCACTGCACTCCTACCTGGGTGACAGAGCAAGACTCTGTCTCATTAAAAGTTAAAAAAACTGCCTCTTCTTCCTCATCCTCTCTACTTCTGGTTCATTTTTCCCTTCTATAAATTTGATTCAAATGCTTCTTGCTTTCAAGATGAGTCCACCTAGGAATCTTTGCATACATAAAACTGTACTTTTTATAATGTTCCAGAGACAATGTCACTTTTAATTTTGACCCCAAAACAATGTTAGGCTTTTTATTGGAAGAAGTATAGATTATATTTCATTGTAAATTCATATTTTTAAACAAATTATTTATATAGGTTTGTGAGATCTCAACCTCCCAATCTCAAACCACCTGCCTTAGCAACTATGAATATACAAGGTTTTCTAATATTTGTAGATTATAAATATTCACAAAATATAGAAATTTTCAGAATGAGACAAATTATGTGTATTACAAAGGATGCACAAGAACAAATTTTGAAGTATTAAATAAATAAATACTTGTTCTCATTATATCAATTGCTATCTTTGAACTGTAGCATTTCTTTTTCATATCTAATTGCCAAAAGATATTTTGTTTCCTTACCAAGAGATCCATTCTAAAGAAGTAGCTAGCTGATGGTATAGAAAGCTCAGTTTTCATAAACCCAACATTTTCCCCTCTGACTGAATAATGCATGTTTTCAACTTTTGTGAGTCTAACATGAACACTATCAAGATTACTGATTATTTCTTACTATAAAAACCTTACAGGCAAATCTAAGGTTATTTATAAATGAAAACCAAATGTGTAGAATTTTTTTGCCTACTTCAAAGTAGCCAACCACATATGAGCCTAATACATTTGATTTGTAGTCAACATTTTTTACATTGTCTGACTTTTAATTTAATGAGATAGTTAACATGAAATCTTGTACATTGCTATTTTAGCTTTACCTAAATTCTGGGATTTGGGGAGCTCTAGTTCTTTGTGACACAATAGAAAAATTGAAGACTTCATTCTAAACGAGGACCTGACATTCTGAAATATAAGAAAATAGTGCCAGAAATGCTAATAGGATATAGAATTCCATGAAGTTGGTGAATAGCACCATCCTCATTTTTTCAATGATAATCATATCCTACAAATCTGAGAGTTTTGGAATATGAATAGTAAATACAAGAAAGGAGTTACTATGTCAAACTGCTTTCTAAAATTTATATAGAGATGTAAATTTCAGGAAAAGGCATTTCAATATTTTCTCTTCTTTTAGAAAATCAAGTATTTAAAAAAGAAATTGGACATCTTGGAAGTGTATATTGAACTCAAAAATACATTTTCCTTGTTTCTGAGGAAAAAAAATTAACATCATATTCCTGAATTACTGCATTGTTTATAGAATGGGTTTGTTAATAACTAATCACGCCAGGCAGTCTATGGAAAGGTACCTTATTTTGTCTGCTATTTCACTCTTTGTGTCAGGAAAAATATTTCCTCATGAATCATGTTTATAAGAAGGTTGACCAATGAAATGCCAAGAGGACTCTGGGTAACAGTATATGAATGACTATGATCATATTTTGTATAATTTAACAGACATTTGGAATCTCATGGAGTCTTAAAAAAAAGTTTATGTTTTTGGAGACAGGGTCTCACTTTGTTGCCCAGGCTGAAGTGCAGTAGTGTGATTATAGCTCACTGCCTCCTGGAATTCCTGGGCTTAAGCAGTCCTCTCACCTGAGCATCCCAAGTACCTGGGACTACAGGTGTGCACCACCACACCCGGCTAATTTTTAAATTTTTTGTACAGATGGGGTTTCACCATCTTGCCCAGGTTGGTCTCTAACTCCTGGGCTCAAGTGATTCTCTCAACTTGACCTTCATAATAGAGTCTTAAGCAAATCTCTGAATATCTGAAAGGACTTAGTTCTTTCAAATATTGCTTTCATAGGACTTTAAGTTTGCAGTTCAAGTAAGAGGGAGATGATAACTCTTCTCCCAGACTTGTCTACTTCCTAGGGTTCTAGAAATTCAATGGACAGGTCTCTGACATGTGATCTTACAAATTTGTGTAAATTTCTAGGACATAACAATAAATAAAAGATTTTTCCCCTGTAGCAATTGTACTGTTGAAAATGGAGAAGTGTTTAACTAAAAACAAAACATGTGACTGCCATGTTTATTTTGTTTACTTTCCTATGGAAAAATTTCTTAGATAAGTTTCAAACGTCAGCATCTTTAAGAGAGAAAATGTTCAATTACTGTATTTAACATTAGTAAGCATGAACCAACAATGTGCATACACATGTGTCAGCTTATGTTTATCAATAGCCTCAACAACTGAAATGGTAGTTTATATACTTATTGGCACTTCTATTTCTCTTGCTATTCATTTATTTAGCTATTAGTTTATTTTGATAAAAGTGGGGTTTTTAACTTTTTAATTGAAATATTGCTTAAATTCTGAGAAATACTTAGTTTTTAAGTGCAACTCAACGAATTTTTACAAAGTTAATGTATCTGTGTAAAACCACACAGGTCAATACAGATAACTTCCCTCATACCTCCTCCTAGACATTACCTCCCAAAGATTCCATTCTGATGCACTGAATTCTATCACCATTCACTGATTTTGAAATTTATTTAGATGAAATTAAAGAGTAGATTCTTTGTCCTGTCTGCCTTCTTTCACTCAATACTGTCTATGAGATTCATGCATGCTGCTGCATATAGATGTAGTTCATTCTTTTGTTTGTTTCTTTTGCTGTAGAGCAGAAGTCAGCAAGTCGCAGCTCATAGGCTAAACCTGACCTGTTGCCTGTTTGATTAGAACACAGCCATGTCCATTCATTTACATATTGCCTATGGCTGTTTTCATGCTACAAAATGGTAGAGTTTGGTCATGATAGAGACCATCTGATCCCCAATACCTAACATATATGCTATGTGTCCCTTCACAGAAACAGATTGCTGATTACCACTATAGTGTATAAATATTCTTGTACATGTCGTCTTATGCACAAAATTACACACATTCTTTTAAGTATCTACCTAGAATTGCAGATTGCAATTGTTGGGTCATTGTCTGTGTGTGTGTGTGTGTGTGTGTGTGTGTGTGTGTGTGTGTGTAGTTCGGCTTTAATTGATTCTGCCAAAAAGTCTTCCAAACCAGCTATACCAACTTATCCTCCTACCAGCTGTGTACAAAAGTCCCACAAATAATTTAACACTTGATGATTACCTTAAGTAAAAGTTAGAATCCATAATTCATCATTTGACTCAATAAAAACATTTTATGTAATAGCCTCTAATGAAGATCATGATTATCATTTAAGTAAACAAATCATCAGGTTGATGATGGTAGTAATAAAATGAGTAAATTTTTTTTGTTGATTATCCATGAGCATTAAAGAGTTGATGAAGTTCGTTGCATAAACTGAGTTAATAGTTATTCTTTGTTGAACGCTTGAAAATAAATGTCCCACAAAGGATCTTAATAAGTGCTTGCTCACCCACAGGGAACTATAAACAAAACCCTGGTTCATAAATAAAAACTCTTTTCCATTGACCTAATTAATTTCCATTTTTTCTTTCTCAGCAAAATATACAATTAACTATATTTTACAGGTCTAAAGTTATAATATGAAAAGTTATGATTAAGGGGGGAGGGCTGAATAGGAGGAACACAGAAGATGTGTAGGGCAGTTAAAATATTCTGTATGATACTGTAATGGTAGATACATTTGTCCGTAGAACGTACAACATCAAGAGTGAACCGTGATGTAAACTGTGGACTTTGGTTGATAATGATGTGTCATGAAGGTTCATCAATTATAACAAATGGACCACTCTGATGGGGGAGGTTGACAATGGGAAAGCTTGTGATGTGTGGTGTGGGGGGTATATGGGAAATTTATTTACCTTCCTTTCAATTTTGTCCTAAAAAAACAAAGACTTAAAAGACTTAAAAAGTAATAGTTAAGGCATCATATTTGGAAAAATCAATAGTTTAGTCCTTTCCTATGAAATCATATGGCCTAGCATTTCTAAACTTAACCCTCACGTGTTGTTTTCATGGACTTTATACATACTTGCTCTAGGAATGAAACAGCAAAGTGTTTCCAATTGGCCTCTTTTTTTTTTTTTTTTTTAATCAGTTTCTCTCAGTACTGAGTATGCGCAGGTGGGGATAAGAGGGTCACCTTTAGCTTCAGAATTGAGTTGAATGCAAGAATTGTAAATTTCCAATTAAAAAAAATTCAAGAAGTATTTTTGCTTCCAGGTGGTAAAATCATGTGTATTTTTTATTTCCCTTTTTTTTTTTTTTTGTCTGTTTATATTTTCCAAACATTCAACAAAGTGTGGTCATTCATTTTTCTAATAAAAGAGATTTTAGGTTATTTCTCTGATTTCTAAGAGTACAAAGAATGTTTCTTATTGTCATTTGCATTACTAAAACCTACATCTCCCAAGTGTCAAGGTTTTGATAACTTACTCCCATGGTGGAATATGCATAAATAGAGAGGTGGTTGTGACTGTAACTCTGCCTTAAGGTAAACTACTGCATCAGTTGCTGCATCTTAGAGATGAGTCAGGGCTTTTATTAAACCTCTCTCACAAATTCACCTGGCCCCAAACAAATGGAATTCCTGTGATCAGCCATCCTTTTGCAGAGGGCACGTGACACAAAAATCCAGTACCTTGTATCATAGATCAACATGCCGCCCATGGACATCCAGGCCATGACATAGCACAGAAGTTGCAAAACAATAAGAAAGTCAAGCAACTGAGGTTTGTGGTTCTGCGGCAAATGGAAACCTTCCAGAACTAACACACTAAGAGTCTGTTGCAGTAGGGATGGGTGAGAGCTCATTGCACAAATGATATCAAATAATATGGAATAAAACACTGTGGAACTTTCTGAGGTTCTCAAAATTGAAACATGTAACACAGATGTACTAGTGCACACACATGCATGTGCACATACACATACACAGACACAGCCTGCCTCTGCCTCAGAGACACCCTCAAGGTGTTGTCAATACATATTTCAATTATGCCAGGAGAATTTGCAGTTTTCATTAAGCTAAGAAACAAACAAAAGGCGATTGCACATTTCCAAGTTCAAGATCTCCAATTTCTTCCTTTCTTCTCAAATTGGACCCAAAAAGCAGAGTTTTGTTTGAGGGAATAAAGGTACAGTTAATTTGCGCAACCAATTAGTTTACTTTCACTGTTCAGAGAAGAAACAGACAGAAATGCTACATAACTCTGAGCATCCTAAAGTCTGCCTCAAATATATGAAGATCCTGCTGATACAAAACTCTATAAAGCACTACAAATACAGTGTGACTTTCCAAAGATGAGTGGTTATTTATATGTGCATATGTGTATAGAACCTTAAGTGGCAGGAAAAAATTGAATTTGGTTTGATTCGTCATATTTTTTCCTGCATTTTACAGCTTTTCTACCCTCAACATGTATTACTTTCATAATAGAAAAAAATAAACATGAAAAAGAAATAACCTGTTCATAACTTTAAAAAAAAAAAAAACATAGAAAGGAAATGATTGGCAGTCTCATCCTTAGAACACTTCCCTCCTCGGGGAATTCTCTTTATACTTGATTTGTCTTTAGAGTGGCTTTTTTCTATTTTTAATGAAGTGCGTTACCTCTGCTTCTGTTTTTTCTCTAAAAGGGGATAAAAAGAAATGGGGGAAAAAGCTGAGAGCAGTGTGCAGCTGAGGTCCAGTGAGCTCTAAAGAGGCCCTGTAGGGTTGTTCAGGGACAGCAACCTGTTGTAGAACTTTCCCGAGGACCAAGACACGGGAGGGGCTTTGTTCAAGCTCTATCATCTAGTTCGTTGTTCTCTCGTTGGAAAATTAAAATGTGTTGTGAGCACTTGTTTTTAAAATAAAAAGCTTTTTCTGTTTTTTTTTTGTTTTTTTTGTTTTTTGTTTTTTGTTTTTTTGAGATGGGATCTTGCTCTGTCACCCAAAGTGGAGTCAGTGGTGCAATCTCGGCTCACTGCAACCTCCGCCACCAGGGTTCAAGTGAGTATCCCGCCTCAGCCTCCTGAGTATCTGGGACTACAGGGGCATGCCACCATGCCTGGCTAATTTTTGTATTTTTAGTAGAGACAAGGTTTCGCCATACTGGCTAGGCTGGTCTCGAACTCCTGACCTCAGATGATCTGCCCGCCTCAGCCTCCTAAAGTACCGGGATTAGAGGCATAAGCCACCGTGCCCGGCCCTTGGGTTCATTTTTAAAGTAAACCATCATACCGGAAGGAAACTCAGTGGCTTCCCAAAAGTATGTAGTGTCTTTATTGCACCCATAATCATTGTGACTCTGAAGAGCAGTGTCAAGTAACAGTCATATACTAGGATTTCTAATGTACAATTATAAATTAATGATAAGGAAAAAGTTGATTTGTTTAATATTTTGCTTATACTCTGAGCCTGGATAATCTAGAGCTTATATAATATTCTGTTGCTATATGATCTGATAATGATGGATTTGTACAATAAAAGTAGGTATTGAGTTCCAACGAAATAGGTGCACTCTTCTAGGCACCAGAAAAACAGCAGTGAATACAACAGACAAAACTTCTGTCCCAGGAGCTTAGATTCTGGTAGGATGTGGGGGATGCAGTAAATGGACAGTAAACAGTATAAAAAACTAAATTAGATATTGCAGGCTGGGTGCAGTGGCTCATGCCTATAATCCCAGCACTTTGGGAGCCTGAGGTTGGTGGATCACCTGAGGTCAAGAGTTTGAGACCAACCTGGCCAACATGGTGAAACCCCATCTCTACTAAAAATGCAAAATTAGCTGGGTATGGTGGCGTGTGCCTATAATCCCAGCTACTTGAGAGGCTGAGGCAGGAGAATCACTTGAACCTGGGAGAAGGTGGAGGTTGCAGTGAGCTGAGATTTTGCCATTGCACTCCAGCCTGAGCAAAAAGAGTGAAACTCCATCTCAAAAATAAATAAGCAAATAAATAAATTAGATATTGCATTGTTTTAGAAGGTGATGGACTATAAAATAAAGCAGAAGTATCTGTGAGGAATGGAGTAACAGTGGTAGAGGCAGAGGTGAGGGTGCAGATTTGAGAAGGTGAGCAAGGATCTGCTTGCTCAGGAGCAGCAGGATCTGCAGCAAGTATCCTCAGTAGAAGGCGCAGCACCTACTAAAGCCCTGGAGCAGGAGTGAGCCTGGAGAACCCAAGAAACAGAAAGGAACGAGTGTGGCTAAAGCTGAGTGTGTTAATCTGTTCTCAAGCTGCTGATAAAGACATACCCAAGATTGGATAATTTATAAAGAAAAAGAGGTTTAATGGTCTCACAGTTCCACATGGCTGGGGAGGCCTCACAATCATGGCAGAATACAAAAGGCATGTCTTACATGGTGGCAGGCAAGAGAGAACTTGTGCAAGGAAACTCCCCTTTATAAAACCGTCAGATCTCATGAGACTTATTCACTATCATGAGAACAGCATGGGAAAGACCTGCCCTTATGATTCAGTTACGTCCCAGTGGTTCCCTCCCATGACACATGGGAATTGTGGGAGCTACAGTTCAAGATGAGATTTGAGTGAAGACACAGCCAAACCATATCACCAAGGAATGAGGATTAGGAGAGAAGAGGTCATGGGAGGCAGAATTGAGGAGTCCTCGTGAGGACTGCAGATTTATTCTTCATGAAATGAGGAGCCAGAGGAAATTTTTGAACACTGGTGTCACGGGATCTGACTTCCTTTTTAAAATACTGGATATCTTTGGTTGATTTTGAAAATGAACAAAATGAGGAAAAAGTGCCTACAGTATATTACCATTGTCCTTAAACAAGTACTGAAAGGATATGTTTAGGGTAATAACAATAAAAAGATTTAAAGCCATATGTTATATATGCTCCAGATAAGTAATATGGTAATTAATGTTCATCTAACATAGAAAGTTCAACTACAGGACTTTAAAGGAGTTAGGACTTAGAAAGGAAAGGTGATTGCCAACTTCATCCTTAGAAAACTCCCCTCTTTGGGGAATTCTTTCTATACTTGATTTATCTGTAGAGTGGCTTTTTTCTAGTTTTAATGAAGGGGGCTACCTCCGCTTCTGTTTTTCTCTCTTTGACTCTCTACCTTTATTAAAGAGTAACTTGGTATCATAGTTACTAGCTTACTCAGGAAACCAGTTTTACTAAAAAACAAAGGAAAGGGAAGCCTCTCCTTTTTCCATGATCTTTGAGGTAGGTGTTTACAAATGCTAGTAGGGGTAAGCAGACCCCAGAGTCTCGTTATGACAGAGCAGGGACTCTGCATTCTTGGAAAGTTGTCCACTGACAACACTAGTGGTGCCATTGACCTAGGCTAGAATGAGTCGTGCTCCCTAGAGTTGCGATGTGGCAGCCCTGGACGTGAGAGATTGGTTCATCACAGACATCAGGCTTTGGCCTCTCTGATGCCTGTTTTGTCTGAGAACCATGGACTGACCCAAATACCCTCTCTTTGATTTATTCAGTCAGAAAGTGAGAATACCAGCATTTCTCTACTCCCATCCCCCTTAATTTTACCCCCAAGGAAACATTTGTGAGAATTTTTAAAGAAAGGCACATCTATACAGAATTTATAAGGTAACTCAGTGAAAAGGAGACCCAAAACACAATATATAATTGTCCATTCAGTTTGGCCAACAGTTATTGAGCATCTACTATAATCCTAGAACTATGCTTAGTAGTAAAGATGGGAAGAAATGAGTGTGGCCCCATCTCCCGTGTTCTGTTTTCTAGCATTATACAGTCAGCCCCCTCTGCTCTGTAAGAGAATGAAACAGGACTGGCCCTTTCCCTGCAGTGGCATTGTTTTTAAAAAAAACTCATAGATATTCAGGCACACACATCAGCCTGGGACCTGGGCCTCCCCTATGAGTTGTTTCATGCTCATCCTGGTCAAAGCATTGATAGGCCCAGAAAAGTCTATAATGGGTAGATTCAATTGACAGTCTAGAGACCTGATTTTATGTCCTGACTTCTTCCCCAGATTGTACATCATAATCTCTCTCTGTCTCAAATTCCCCATCCTTCAAACATGTCCAACAACCTGCTATGTAACCCCAACTTTAACTGCATTGCTTATGAGTTTGAATGAAATGATGTAATATGAATAAAGGACACAGGAAAAAAACCAACTCTCTATGCCAATATCAGGCACGTAAAGGGTACGGTCACTTTCTATCAAGAAATCATAGTAGTTGAGTGAACTAAATTTTTCTTTAGTGTGCCTTTAGTGAAAAATGACTAACTGAATAGAACTGCTAGCACCAGAACTTCAGCTTTCAAAATGCTAAGCTATTGCTATGAAGGAGACAGCCCTAAAATCTGTGACCTTGGATCAGGCACAACAACCTATCTGCTCTTAGGCACCAAGAGCAGACTTGCCAAGCAAATATCCCTAGAGTCAATTTCCTGATGAATTCTTTAGAGTCTATGTCCATAATTGTCCTTTGTAAGAATGAGGGATGCTTAATTTTGTAGGATACTAAATGGTTTGGCTTATCTGCTTTCTCCAAAATACATGCTGACACTGTAGGAAAGCTCATAGCTGAACGAATACTGGTATAAGGAGAAGACTAAAGAGGTCATGGGCAAGAGCACGTAATAGATATCTACAAGGGACCAGTGCCACTTGGGCAGGACCTGAAGGCCGACTAAGACTGTGAATCCCCAAGCCAAGGTAGCTGAGAACAGAGAAAGTCAATGATTCCTGTAGAAGCATTCTCTTCATCTCTTTGGAAGCCTTGGCAAGAGTACTGTGGCTTTTGAAGAAAGGCTTGCTTTTTGGCAACACTGAAACAGATTTAAATTCATATTGAAACAAATGACGCAAGCATCTCAAGTTAAGATAGATTTGTTGGGAGAACTGGCTAGCCATATGCAGAAAATTCAAACTGAACCCCTTCCTTATACCTTATGCAAAAATTAACTCAAGATAGATTAAAAACTTAAATGTAAAACCCAAAACAATAAAAACCTTAGAAGAAAGTCTAGACAATAACATTCAGGACATAGGCACAGGCAAAGATTTCATGATGAAAATGTCAAAAGCAATTGCAACAGAAGCAAAAATTAACCAACGGGACCTAATTAAATGAAAAAGCTTCTCCACACCAAAAAAAAAAAAAAAAAAAAAAAAAACTATCATCAGAGTGAACAGACAACCTACAGAATGAGAGAAAATTTTTGCAATCTATCCATCTGACAAAGGTCTAACATTCAGAATCTACAAGGAACTTAATCAAACTTACAAGAAAAAAAAATTAAGAAAGTGGCAAATGGCATGAACAGACACTTCTCAAAAGAAGTTATTTATGCAACCAACAAACATAAGGAAAAAAAGCTCAAAATCACTGTTCATTATAGTAATGCAAATCAAAACCACAATGAGCTACCATCTCATACCAGTCAGAACAGCGATTATTAAAAAGTCAGGAAACAACAGATGCTGGTGAGGCTGTGGAGAAATAGGAATGTATTTACACTGTTGGTGGGAATGTAAATTAGTTCAGCCATTGAGGAAGACAGTGTGGTGATTCCTCAAAGACCTAGAACCAGAAATACCATATTTGACCCAGCAATCCCATTACTGGGTATATAACCAAAAGAATATAAATCATTCTATTATTAAAATACATGCACACATATATTCATTGCAGCACCATTCATAACAGCAACCCAAATGCCAATCAATGATAGACTGGATAAAGAAAATGTGGTACGTATACACCATGGAATACTATGCAGCCATAAAAAGGAATGAGATCATGTCCTCTGCAGGGATGTGGATGGAGCTGGAAGTCATTATACCTAGCAAACTAACACAGGAACAGAAAACCAAACACGAAATGTTCTCACTTATAAATGGCACCTGAAGAATGAGAATACACGGACACATCGAGGGGAACAACACACATTGGGGCCTGTGGTGGAGGATGCGGAGTGGGGGAGTTGGGTGGAAGAGAGATCATCAGGATAAACAGCTAATTTATGCTGGGCTTAATACCTAAATGATGGGTTGATAGGTGTAGCAAACCACCATGGCACACGTTTACCTATGTAACAAACCTGCACATCCTGCACCTGTATCCCGGAACTTAAATAAAAATTTAAGAAGTAATATACATTTCACATATTAAAATATGCATTTTTTCTAGGGATAACTTTGAAAAGAAACTTCTCTATAATGAGGAATGAATCAGAGCTTGTTAGCATGAAATCATATTTCGGGGTCTTCCTTGGCTCATTAGAGAGCAAAAGGGCTCATAGATCAAGAGATAAAGTCAGTAGCTTGTAAACAAAGCTTGAAATGTTGCCATCATTTGTGTTGAGTTTACTGACAAAATTTTACAGTAAGGTTGGACCTTTAAAATTTGCTTTGATTTCAAGAGCTTCAAGTTCAGAAGCTCCAGACAGTACCTGCCATACAATGAAATCATTATTAAGCATATATGATTTTATGTGGCTTTGGAAAGTTTAGTCGGAACTGTCTATTGATCATTCTGAGCCATTGTTTTTTTAACCGCACATCTACAACCATCTGATCTTCAATAAACCTGAAAAAAACAAGCAATGGGGAGAAGATTCCCTATTTATTAATGGTGGTGGAAGAACTGGTTAGCCATATACAGAAAACTGAAACTAGACCCCTTCCTTAACACTTTGTACAAAAATTAACTCAAGATGGGTTAAAGACTTAAATGTAAATCCCAAACGTATGAAAACCCTAGAAGAGAATCTAGGCAATACCATTCAGGACATAGGTACAGGCAAAGATTTCATGATGAAAACATCAACAGCAATTCTAACACAAGCAAAAATTGACAAATGGGACCTAATTAAAGAGCCTCTGCACAGCAAAAGAAACTATCATCAGAGTCTGAGTCATTTTAATGTACTGTATAATGGAAAAGGACCCCATGGCTATTCAGAGATGAAAGAAGGAAATGAGATGACAAGGAAAGGAAAAATAACCCAGGTGGGGAAATGATGAAGATGGTGTTGAATTAGTGAAGTACCATGCTATAGCCAACAGTTGACAAGAGTGTTTTACTAGAGAAAAAAATGATTGAGTCAGTACAAAAAAAGTGACCTTTCTCATATCAAAAATCCAGCAATTTGTTGCTTCAGTAAATATTTATTGAGTATCTACTATGTGCCAGCCATTCTTCTTTACCTGGGTGGAAATAGCAGTGATGAAAATAAACAGAATCGCTTGGGTCTCATAAAGTTTACACTTCACTGCTAGAGTTAAATAAAGTTAGGCAAACACATACTTAAATCATTTCAGGTAGTGATACAGACTATGCAGAAAAGCAAACAGGATAAGGGGACAGAGAGTGATGTGGTGGTGGCAGGCGGGAGCTTTCATAGAGAGGCTGGTCTAAGAAGGCATTCCAGGCAGAAAGGGCAATGGGTGGAACAAGAGGAAGGCCAGAGTGTGGAATGGGATGAACAAGAGAAGAAGCAGTAGGAGGAGATGAGTTCAAAGACCCCAGTGGGGCAAAATCATGTAGGGTCCTCTAGGCCAGGGCTTCTCAAACTTTAACATGCGTGCAAATCACCTGGGGATATTGCTAAAATGCTGATTTTAATTCAGGAAGTCTGAAATGGGGCCTAAGATTAGGTCTATCTCACAAGTTCCCACTGATGCTGATAATGTCAGTCCCCAGAATACATTGTGAATAGTCAGTTCCTAATCCATAATGGAGAGCTTAGATTTCATTCTATTACATGTGCAGTGTTCTGAACAAGGAGTGGCATAACTTATCTTTTTAAAGAGATCACATTTGCTTTTGTATGGAAAATAGATTCTACATGGGCACTGGGAAAGAACTATGACATTCATCAGAGCTGGAAATTAGTGGTTTGGCCTAGGGAGACTGTAGTGGGGCAGCGAGACGTTTGGATCCAGGCAATATTTTGAAGATAGAGCTGATATATTTGCCAATGAATTGGATGTAGTAAACAGAAGAAAAGAGGGAAGCGTGCGTCCTTTGCTTAAGCAACTGAATAATGGTGATGCCATCAGCTGAGATGGGAAGAGGGGGGCAAGGGATAGTGGATGGCATGGCAGCAGAGCAGGTGGGGGTATGGATTGAGTTGTGTCCTGCCAAGAGTCCCATTCTGAAGTCCTAATCCCCAGTACCTCAGAATGTGATCTTTTCTAGAGCTAGCGGTCTTTACAGACGTAATCAAGTTAAAGTGAGATAATTAGAATGGACCCTAATGCAATATGACTGATGTCCTTATAAAAAGGAGAAATTTGGATACACAGACACACATATACACATCTTCACACAAACATGAAGGCAGTCATCAACAAGCCAAAGAGAAAGGCCTGGAACAGATGCTTCTCTCTTAGCCCTCAGAAGGAACCCACCCTACCAATACCTCGATCTTAGACTTCTAGCCTCCGGAACTGTGAGAAAATAAATTTATGTTGTTTAAGCCACTTAGTTTGTGGTGCTTTGTTACAGCAGCCCTAGCGTCCTAATATAGTAGCGGAAAAGAGAGATTGCTCTTTTAGGCAGACCCTCTTAGAGAAGGAGTCAATTTTAATGATCAGGGGAAGGAGCTTTCCAGAAAGAGAGAGCAGCATGTGAGCATGTGTGAAAGCTGTGATACAGGAACAGATGGTGTAGAATAACAATTTTATTTTGAACCCAAAAAGTAGTGACATTACTGAATTGGAGTGTTAAAATAAAAAATTCATTGGACTAGAATTCAAAAGACATTGGTATGAGTTCTAGCTCTGCCACTTACTCGTTACATGATGTTCAGCAAGTGCCTTAAACTCTTTGACCCTTAGTTTCCTCACTGGAAATAGACTATCCATGGCACCTAACCACCAGGCTTCTGTGAAGTCCAAATAAAAGAGAAATACACGTGAAAGCACCTTACAAAGTATAAAACCTTATGTAAATTTAGTTGTGGCAGTTGTTTTGTTGTTGCTGCTGCGGCTGGTGTTATTGTCCCAGCCATAATAAATAATAATGTGCATAACGCTATAGTAAACAGGGATGTGCCGGGCGCGGTGGCTTACGCCTGTAATCCCAGCACTTTGGGAGGCAGAGGCGGGCAGATCACCTGAGGTTGGGAGTTCAAGACCAGCCTGAGCAACATGGACCTACCCCATCTCTACTGAAAATACAAAATTAACTGGGTGTGGTGGTGTGCACCTGTAATCCCAGCTACTTGGTAGGCTGATGCAGGAGAATCGCTTGAACCTGGGAGGTGGAGGTTGCAGTGAGCCTAGATTGTACCATTGCACTCCAGCCCCGGCAACAAGAGAGAAACTCCGGGCCGGGCGCGGTGGCTCACACATGTAATCCCAGCACTTTGGAAGGCCAAGGCAGGTGGATCACGTGGTCAGGAGATCGAGACCATCCCGGCTGACACGGTGAAACCCTGTCTCTACTAAAAATATAAAAAAATTAGCCGGGTGTGGTGGTGGGTGCCTGTAGTCCCAGCTACTTGGGAGACTGAGGCAGGAGAATGGTGTGAACCCGGGGAAGCAGAGGTTGCAGTGAGCCGAGATCGTGCCACTGCACTCCAGCCTGGGTGACAGAGCGAGACTCTGTCTCAAAAAAAAAAAAAAAAAAAGAGTGAAACTCTGTCTTAAAAAAAAAAACAACAATCACCACCAAAAAAACAGGGATGTGTCCGCTCCAGACATGCAACTCATGGGTCATGAGCTTTGATGTTACGAGAATGCTTAAGTCTGTTTTGGCAATTGTCAAGTCATCCATCTTATTTTTTAGAAGCTAAAAAATCCAAGTTCATGTGATTTTAATTATAACCACACTTTTATTTAAAGTGGGAAGGAACAGAAGATTGTGGTAGCGTAAATCATAAGTCATCTAATCTCATTTAGGTTATATGAAAACAAGATGGAAACCTTTGAAGTTAGTGTGTTTATTCGCTAATCTACCTCCCTCCCCCTGCTGCACACATCACACTATGGTTCTCAGAATTGTTCAGATGGGAAGTAACTTTTGGCAGAAATTTTTATTTTAAAAATAATAAGTTCAGTGTCTGCTCTAAATCAGTATTCCGTTGGTCAGAAATGAACCATCTTAGCTACTGTTGCATCAAATTTTGCAGCTCGTGGAAATAAGCCAAGAGGTTTTCTGACCATTGATAATGGACTAAAAGAAAACCCAAGACAGACAGATGACAGCTGCAATGTTCTTGGCACAACTAAGGTGGGATGGAAGTGGGTGTGAGGAGAGAACCATTTAGAAATACTTTTTAAAAAACAATCTTCCACACCCACAATGTTTGGGGGCTTGTTTATATGTCTCTTTTTGTATTTTTGTAACATATTATATTTCATTTTAATTTTACTTCATTGTGGTAAGACCACTTCACAGGAAATCTGCCCTTTTAACAAATGTTTGGGTGTATAATACAGCATTATTGGCTGCCAGTGCAGTTATCTAAGGCTCATTTATCTTGCATAACTGAAACTTTATTCCAGTTGATTAGTGATTCCTGATTTTCCCCTCCCCATACTCCATGGAAACCACCAGTGTTCTATTATTTGATTCTATGAATTTGACTAGTTTAGATACCTCATATAAATGGAGTCATATGGTATTTGTCTTTCTGTGACTGGCTTATTTCACTTACCATAATGTCCTCCAGGTTCATCCATGTTGTCACAAATTACAGAATTTCCTTTTTAAGGCAGAGTAGTATTCCATTGTATGCATCTGCCATATTTTATTTTTCCATTCATCTGTTGATGGATCTTAGGTTGTTTCCATATCTTGGCTATTTGAATAGTGCTGCAATGAACATAGAGGTGCTAATATGTCTTCAAGGTCCTGACTTCAGTTCTTTTGAATAAATACTTAGTAATGTGGTTGCAGGATAATATTATAGTTCTATTTTTAATGTTTTGAGTAACCTGCTTAATGTTTTCCATAGCAGCTCACCATTGTGCCTTCCCATCAATAGTGCCCAAGGGTTCCAGTTTCTCCAAATCCTCACCAACACTTGTTGTCTTTTTTCTCATAAAAGCCATAAAGGTGGTCACTCATTGTGGTTTTGATTTGCATTTCCTAATAATCAGTGACACTGAACATTTAAAAAAATTTACCTGTTGGCCATTTGTATATGTTTTAGAGCTTATTTTAATCTATTTCACATTGTCCTCTATTTTCTGTAATAAATTATGTTTTGTTAGAAGATGCCCATTTGAATGGTGACACTTTAGTTGGCCAGTGGAGAGTAATTTCCAGACTGAGTCACCATCAGCTGCATGTGCTGCCTTGCTACTCATGCCCCCACTCATAAGAGCAGGATGACAATTCAGTCTCCATGTACTAGGGGTCCTCTGCTCCTCTGCTGATATTCAGACTTTATAAACTGAAGAATGACATGAATCAATGAACAAGACTAAACCATTCCTAACATCTTGGTAATGCAGTGTTCAAAAGATGTTCTTTTCAGATGCCTAGAGCAAGGCTAACCACCTGTTATACACTAACTAGTAATTGATCATCTATAACAATAGATAACATTGACTGGACACTGTTATGTGATTCCCACACACTATTTTGTTAAATCTCAAAATAACCCTGTAATATTTTAAGTGCTATCAATATCCTGTCATTCCAATTAACCAAATCTCTCTGTGTCTATATACATATATATATATCTTATAAATATGTGTGTGTGTATATATATGTATATATATACAATTCAATCCTCTTTACAAAATACTAGACTTTTCTTATTTTCACCACATGGCTGTTATATTCCCTGAGACACTGACCCTGAGAAATAATCAGTCAATTACCGTGGAAAATTTTAATGATTTATATTCAAAGATTGAAGTCTTACTATATGTAGCAATTTCTGGTGAAAGAAAAGGAAGTAAATGATTTCTCTCCAAATGGCTCGAACAGAAAGTAGTTGGAAGTAGTTTGTGTTGCGTGTGCAATTCTCTGACTCTCTTTTTCAGGCTGATCATTTCTTGGTAGCATGCCTGACTATATCTAGGCAGTTACATCCCAGAAGGTATATTCTCATAGTCAAGAAAATGTGACAGACACCTCTCGTACTTTAAGTCAAGATATTATAGCTATCTTTACAGTTATACAATCATCATGATCTTGCAAATTTGGAGTCCTCCTGGTGTCACCTTTTCTGATCCAAAGATTCAAAATCGCTTCAATTCTGTCAGCATGTCAAGTGCTTATAGTTTCCAAGATGGCACTGGTGATTTCTAAGGGTGAAGTTGCAAATCTCTAAAATTCCTCTCTGGAGCTTCTTCTGGAGATCACACACTCAAATGCTTCCAGGAGCCAAAAGCATGAGGTACAAGAATGAGTGAAGCCAACTGGGTTCAATACAAGAGACAGTGATGGCGCTGAGGCCCCTGGAGAGTATGTGCCCCCAACTAGAGTAGCAGCTGCTGCTCTGCTACTGCCACACGATGTCATGAGGGAATGCAGGCTCCATGTGGCCAATTCCAGTCTTTTTTTTTTTTTTTTTTTTTAAGAAAATCTGGAAATTCAGATGTCTGTGTAAAATATACTGATTTATAAATGTTGGCAACTAATACAGATTTCTTTCTTTTAAATATAATGCAGCAAGTTCACCAGGTCACTACTTTGCAACTTACACTTTAGGGATTCTCTGTGGGGAAGAAGGTGCCAAAATATTCTCCCCCACTTGCCTCAGCAGCTTTTCCTCTCTGACCTCTCACAACCAGAAGGATATCATAAGCAGACCTCCCTTCCACTAGGAAGGATATGAGCTTTGAGGAAAGTGAGGAGCAGGCCCTTCAAAGAAAATCTTGGGCTTCCAAATCCAGCCCTTTCCCTACTGCCTTTGGACAGAACAGTGTGTAACTCAAGATCATCACAGACAAGAATGTGTGCATGTTTGGGTTTCTCCAAGGAAGTACAGCCTTGTTGAGCACTGCAGGGCCTCTGGCTGAAATAAGGAAGGTGGGAAAGTAAAGAAAAGGATCCTATTTTCAATGTATTGGGCTTAAGAGAACAGCAAAACTTCCCAATTAAAACAACTTAAGACATTTTGGGTAGATTCTCAATGAGATTAAAGACTAAAAGTTACATATTTGGCAGCTATAAAAATAGAGAGAAGTGATATACTCACTCCCTCAATGGGGATACCTTAGGTGCCATACTTGGTGCCACAGTCAGGACTGGGACAGTTGGCAAATGAATGTGGACTAGACCCACCCATAGCAGTGAGACCTTACAGTGAGCTGGAGAGGATATCTCCAACCACGCCATGCAACAGAATGCAGGATTTGGAACCTTGGGAACTTCTAGGTGATTCTTTACAGAAAAGCAAAGTCTAGCCTCAGGGAACCCAGAAATGGTGGCGTTCCCATATCCAGACCTGCAGTAGAAACCACAGAAACCTATGTAGAGTGGGACCCTGAAAACAGCCTACTTACTAGATCCCAGATAAACAAACTAGTTAAAAATGAGTTTGGCAAACTCTTAGAAAGCAGGGAACTGTGTAATCCCTTAGAAAAATTCTTATCAAATGTTTCAAATGAATCCCTTCTGCACTTTTACTCTCTATTCCTCAAGCAGCATTCTCCACAGTTCAACTTTTGCTTTCCTGCACCACTTGGGGAAGGAGCAGGAACAGAGAGAGTGACAAAGGTCCTCTGGTCCTCACAATAGGTTCTCAGACCCCATAAAGGCCCTCAGTGGTCAATTGTACTGTTTCCCCAATGATGCTGCTGGGAGCTGCTTGGTTCCACACCTCTCCCTGGGGAAGGGCTGCAGTGATAGTACACCTGTTTACAGGGCAGAGCAGGCGTAAGTAAAACAAACCTCAAAGAAGATGAAGGACAGCTTTCCATTTTTTTCCTTAGGTCTTTAGAATTCATTTGTTATACTATTCTTTAAATGATTCTATAAAATACATCTTGAGCACTTAAAAAGTAAAATGGAAAAGACAACTTAAGCCATCTTTTAAATCATAGCAAATGCCAAGAAATGTCTCAGAGGCCCGGTGATATCCCTTTGCTTAAAGCTATTTTCATTATTATTATTATTTGCCTTGGCAGTCAAATTCTTTACAAGTAGTCTGATCTACAAATAGTATAATAACTTTGGGAATGTCAGCCTTGACATTTTATTGGTTTAGGCTTCCTGCTGGTTCACGTAGGCTGTTTCAGGTTCTAAAACCACACACTTTCTACCCATTCATTATCTAAAGGTCCCCACATCCAGGCAGCAGAGAATGGGCATTGATGGCTTTTCCTAGTGTAGGACCTCTATACATCTGTCCAGATGTGGGGGAATAGAAATCTATCCTCTGAATTCTGTGTATTCTGAGAGAGCTTGAAGTCAGTTTGTCTGACTAGCAATATCCTGGTCAACACAGGGAGGCAGGAAGTGAGATGAGACCAGCCAGGCAGAAGGATTGGCCCTTTATAGCAAGAAGCCAAGAGTCTACATCATCTGGTCCAAAGAGGTAGAATCCTCCTGCTTCAGGTTAAGACAACAGTAATGGCCAACCATTGGAGCAGATGGACAGGAGCTTCTGAGAGGCTCAGAGCACTAATGATGTCTACACAATCATAGATCTAGGGATCCAGCCCTGATCTTGGAGGATGGGTGGAGATATGGTTCACCTCTAGAGAAATTGGATTGAAAACATTTGATGAGGGGTCAGGATCATTTTGCCATCAACTTGGATTCAGATTTGGTCCCAGCTCCACCCATGAAACTTGAATAGACTCCAGGGCCTAAAGCAGAAAACTACTCAAACAGTCTGCTTTCTCTTGGCATTAAGGACACTGCCTCCAAGACATGCTGACCTTGAAGGTTATGATCTCCCCCAAGTCACCAAAGAGAAAGTAGGAGTGGAGTAGCTTCCATACCCTTGTCAAAGGGGGAGATGGATCTTTTAACCTGACAGACCTCACTCTCACTGGGCCAAGGTGGGGACCAAGACAAATTTATTATCTCTAAGAACTGCTCAGGCCAAGAACAGCAGCAGTAAAGAGGCTGAGGTAGGAAAGGTGGAAATGAGAGAAAAGGGGTGGGTTATTATAAAAAAAGTTGGCTAATTCAGATGACCATCTTCAAAGTGTCCCCGACTTAAAGTGAGATTGCATGGACCCAGCATAAAAGCTATTAGATTGATGCAAAAGTAATTGTGGTTTTTGTCATGAAAGTAATGGCAAAATTGCAATTACTTTTGCACCAGCCTAATAACTCCAACAGATTGAGAACAATACTGTAATTCATGAGTTAAGAAGGTCTGGGTAGCATTCACACATAATGAGTATTTTATAATTTATGTCTACCTGGGCTAAAGCAGGCAAACCTGTACAGTCATGCATCACTTAATGGTGGGAATACATTCTGAGAAACGCATCACTAGCCTATTTCATCACAGTATAAACATCAAAGAGTGCACTCACACAAACCTGAATGGCATAGCCTACTACACACCCAGGCTATGTGGTCTAGCCTATTGCTCCCAGGCTGCAAACCTGTCCAGCATGTTACTGTACTGTAGGCAATTATAATACAACAGACAGAATTTGTGTATCTAAACATAGAAAAGGTACAGTAAAAAGATGATACAAAATATTTTAAAAAGTTACACCTGTCTAGGGCACTTACCGTAAATGGAGCTTGCAGGACTGGAAATTGCTCTGGATGACTGAGTGACAGAATGAGTGGTGAATGAATATGAAGGCCTAGGACATTACTGTACACTTCTGTAGTCTTTATAAACACTGTACACTTAGGCTACACTAACTTGATAAAAAATTCTTTCTTCAAGAATAAATTAACCTTACCTTACAATAACTTTTTTTCTATATGAACTTTTTACTCTTTTATAATTTTTTTACTCTTATAATACTCTTTTACTCCTTTATAATAACACTTAGCTTAAAACACAAACATACAACTCTACAAAAAATATCCTTTATACCCTTATTTTATAAGCTTTTTTCTATTTTTAATTTTTTTTTAACTTTTGAAACTTTTGTGTTAAGAACCAAGACACAAATGCACACAGTGATATTGATCATCTTGACCCTAGGCCTACCCAGGGTCAAGATGATCAATATCACTGTCTTCCACCTCCACATTTTGTCCCACAGAAAGGTCTTCAGGGGCTATAACACACATGGGGCTGCCATCTCCTGCTATAACAATACCTTCTTCTGGATACCTCCTGAAGCACCTACCTGAGGATGTTTTACAATTAACTCTTTTTTTTCAGAAGTAGGAGTGTACTCTAAAATAAAGTATAATATGGTAAATACATACACCATAGTTCTTTATTCTCTATAACATAGTTCTTTATTCTCATTATCAAATATCATGTGCTGTACAAAATTGTACATGCTATACTTTCATATGCCTGGCAGAACAGTAGGTTTGTTTACACCAGCATAACCACAAACAGTGTGATGCACTGCGCTACAATGGTTACAATGACTACGAAGTCACTAGACGATAGGAACTTTTCAGCTCCATTATAATCCTATGGGACCATCATTGTACATGCAGTTTGTCATTGACCCAGACAGTCTTACACAGCGCATGACTATACTTGGCCTGCCCCCGCTTTCTAGGTCCATGTCATACTCTTGCCACCCATGTTTGTTAAGAACTCTTTGGCCTCATGTATCAAGCACATTGCCAAACTGGCTTAAGCATAAGGAGGTGATGTATTATAAGGACCCACTGCTTTGTAGAACTCAGGTTTAGTAAATCTCTTGCTGAGACTTGGGAGGGAATCTCAAGAATGAGAGAGCCTGTTTCTGCTTCTCTGAACATCTGCTTCATTTTTTTCTCTCTCCAGACAGGCTTTCTCTGACTCTGAGGTTAGCTCTCTCTCTCTTTCTCCTACTTTCTTCTCTCTGTCTCAACTTCAAAACACAGGGAGAGAATCTGCCTGGCCCAGCTTGGATCTGGCGCACATCCCTTGTTCAATCAGAAACAGCTAAGGAAGGGGCAGTCTATGTATTGCATCATGACCCAGAGGAATCTTAGTGACCTGTGTTTCTCAAACTTTGATATGCACATGCATCACCTGGTCATCTGCTTTACATATAAACTCTGATGAAATCTGGGATGAAGCCCAAGATTCTACATTGTTAATAAGCCCCCAGTTGATACTACTGCTGCTGGTCTGTGAATCACATGTAGCAAAGTTCTAGAAGAGGGGTTGGGGCAAGTCCCAGACATGACGAAGCCATTTTTTTTCCTGTGCCAAATGCAATATGTGGCCTTTTTATGCCATTCTTCTGGCTCCTGGATACTCATCACACCTTGTCACAGAGTGGGGTTTCTTCAAATGTGCTTGTCTTCTCTGAGTAGACCCTCATGTCCTCTAAAGACTTCTCCCTTAGACTCTTCTAACCACCAATCTCAGAAGAACTCCCAGTCTCTGCTTTGTCCTCATCTAGTTTTCATGGAAAAAAGTGATCTGATGAGCACCATTAATGGTAGTCTAGTCCATGAGTATTCAATCAAAAATATTTATAAAATATTGATGTATTTCCTTTTTTATTTACAAAAATAAAAATGCTATATGGCTAAAGAAATGAATCTCTAATGGGGGAATTTCAATCATTGTGGTAAGTAGACAAAAAATTTAAGACAAACAGTGCTACCCAATTGTGCTTTGGGGTCTGGAGAAACCATGGATACTGGTTGCCATACTGACTGACTCGTTGTTGACTCAGAAGTGGGCTGAGTTCACCCCTATCATGGGCTGAACTGACTTCAGAACCAAGGGCGGTGAACAAAGAGACCTGTCCATGTCCTAACTAAAATCATCCAGGTAATATATGTGAAATTCATCGTCTACATTCAAAATTACATTTTGTTGTGTGTAATATCACTTGAGTATTTTCATAAAGAAAACTACATTAGATAAACACTCAGCCAAGAGAGGAGTACAGATGGGCAGTATTGGTACCTGAATCCTTAGTGTTGTGCAGGGCATAAGAAGTGTTGCAATTATTACATTTATCTTAAAACCTATAAATGTTTTTTTAAAATCCAATTGAAATAAGTTGGTCATAGCACTAAAGTTTCCTAAATAGGAGCTGTCTTTTTGTCTCTTTGTGAGCATTTTAATGAAAATACTCCCCCAATATCCTATAGGCATTTCTCTAAGCCTTCCCAAGAAAGTGATTCTCTACAGTCTATGTAAGGATTCATTGATTTCTAAAGACTAAAATGTATTGATCTTCTATATAAACACCCAGAATCCATTTGAAAATGCTACAAGATTTTGTTGCCTCTTGTACCCAGTGGCACAAAAATCTTGGAAGATGATAGCTGCTTCCAGCAAGGCCCTGTGTTTACTCAGGTTTCTTCATTTCTCATATGTGTGTGTTTGCACGCCAAGCCGGGAGCATGTACTCCCATCATTAGTAACCTCTTACAAAATAGACTTCCTCAATTTACTGCAAATTCTGAAGGAATAAAAATGAAGCAAATAAGTGTGGTCCATCTTTCTTCAGGACCAGATGCTCCTGCAGTGTGTATCTGGCAATTCTTTCATCCACCTATTAGACCAGCTGGAATGGGGAAAGAGGAATGCTTTGAATAAGAATACAACAGTTGCAGGAAGATTTTTCATCAGCCAGGGCTGTTGATAAAACAGTCAGTTTGAGGTTAGGAGTGACGCATATTGGAGTCTCTGCCTAAGACATCAAAGTTACTCATCAGAAGACCTGAAAGTAAATCGTAGTCTCCCTATTGTGTGTTTGTTTGTTTAAGCTAGTGTCATTCAGGCAATAGCATGCATCCAGGCTAATGCTAACCTAGAATTTGCCAGCTCATAATTCTATGAATAATTTTTCAAAGTATTTCCATCTAATCTCAGAGAGATAGACATTTTCAATTTGAGTAGTTAATTCCTCTAGTTACAGAAATTGCTTGCCAAATGTGCATATTAATTTGCCAATTAAAGGAGTCACCTGGATAATGGCCAGCAATGTCTCACGTGGCACATGATGGCTCTCCCACACACCCAATCCAGGTCTATTCCAGGCAAAATACATAATTTTGTGTAGAAAATAAGACTTAGACTGGGGTTTAATATGAGAAAAATGAGAAGAATAAAGACAATTTATTACTGTAGTGGTGGCAAACCTGGATCCTGGAATCACACATGAACTGAATTGTGATGATAAAACTTCCTTACTTGTGTTGTTTAGGTTCATCACCTGCAAAATAGAAATGTTTGCTGTGAAGTACACTGAGATCAGGTGGGAGACGTGTATACAGAGTCTGCACACAGGGAGAGCTCAGAGCTTAGAGCTGTTGCTGTACTTTTCTGATCCCACCAGCCCAGCTCTACTCAATCTTCACCAGCCCTAAGGAAAAGAGAACAGAAACAAACAAACAAACACAAGCAAAGGCTACATGGGAGAGAGAATGGGAAGAACTGTGAAGAACTTTCTAGAACTGTTGTCATACCCTCAGAAGTAATAGAATGAAGTTAAAGTCTTCTTTTCACTTGCTCTTTTGCAACCAGGCTGACCCAGTCTGAGCAGCAGACTTTACATTTTATGTTTGCATTTCTCTCTTTGTGACTATTCTCGTAAGAAAAGGACTGTCATGCTGCTGTTTTCCAAAAATTCAGGGGCAAATACCACTGGGGGAAAAAACCCTCCAAATAGCTGTTTCCTTATTCATCCATGACTGTTCTATAGTGCCATCTGCCCTCAGAGCTGAGCTTAGCAGAGCTCTTGGGAGCTCCACAGGCCTCTGGGATGCAGCTTTTTGAGGTTGGATAGGACAAGGTAACTAGAGGTTTCAGGACTATTCTAGAAATGTTGTTTCTTTGGAGGTCCAAAGTTTTCCATCATTTTTTCTACATGGGTAGAATAATGAAAATGAGTGTGAAGAGGAGGCTGAGGAGGAGCAAACAGATGAGTACAAACATTATTTTTCTCATCTGCGAAGGAAACAGCTTCTTTGGACATAGACTCCACTTTGACAAAGCTGCTGCATCCAAATCCTATACTGTGAACAACTTTCAGTCATCTAGCCACATTCCTGGCATGTACACAAAAGGTGACAGATATTCATAGTTTGGAATACCCAAAAGCATTTATATCCTTTAGAAGGATTTGGAATGTAGGAAAAACAGAGCAAGTTACTGTTCAGCTAGTTCAAGCCTGGCTTAATTCCAAGCATTTCAAATTCAGAGCATCTGGAACTTTCTTCGATGTACTACCAAGTACAGAGCTTACAGAAGCATGCGCTTTGATAATCCCAACCAGGGTGGCCATATACAAGGCCACTGAGCCCTTGACAACATGCTTTCTGTCTCCAGATCCCTACAGCAAGGTGTTTGTGAGGCTGGTTGCTCAGGCACCAGGCGGTGCTCTCCACTCTGCTCCCGTCCCACTGCTAATAAAACCCGTGGGAGCCAATTATAATGCAGTTACTCCTCTAGCAGAGGTTCAGCCCGTGTTTTATAGAAGGCACCCATATTGCTCACTAGAGACCCTGGAATCAGAGTTCTGTTCAGTGTCTGCTTGTATTCACTGGAACTATCACATTACTGAATCTGCAAAGAACACAAAACTTGGCTTTTTTTGAATATATGTGGGTAAAACTCGTTGATGGTGAGTGTGAGGCGCTTTGACTTGTTTACCAAAACATCTTTGAAATGAGAGTAATTTCAGTAACTGAAGTGATGACATTTTGTTTTAGCCCTCTCCTCTGAGTGGATTATGTGAAAATGTCTAAACAAGCAAAAATGCTCTTTCTGTACATTGCAAAATGGCAGCCTTTAAAGGAACTACTAATATTGTTTATTTAAGGGAAAACATTTAAGAAAGTGTAGTAGCCATGCAGTTAAGCAAGATTTTAAAAAACTGCATTCTAAGGAGATTCAATCTAGCTTTGAGAATCTACAGAACTGAAACAGAATAGTGGTTAGGAAGTTAAAATGCGGTTATGTTTTCAGTGTGGACATCCTAGCTCGATGGATCCCAGCAAGATGACACAGGTATTCCGTTCACATTTTGATACTAAATCTGTCCTGGACAGCTCTATCTGCCAAGTCTGAAAAACACAGGTGTGAGAAAAGATAAGGAAGCAGTCACAATTCTTCATACGTTTTCTGAATCTCCTTTAGAGGATGAACCTATATTAGTGTTACTTTCTTCAAGAAGTTTTCTGTCAGAAAGGAGTTTTGTGAAGGAAACGAGTTCTGATTAGGATAGTCCATTTTTGTCTTCCCAAAGCTTTGATCTGTCACAGACCAAGAATCTGACAAAATGGATCACAAAGTTTTGAGAAGAGACTGAAATATTCCCATTGTGTGACCAGTGCCATCTTAGGTTCAGACTTGGAGAGCGGAAGAAGTGAGAAGGGGAGACCTGATTGTTGTTTGTACATTTTTCACTGGCAGATAGCCTTGAAGCCTTTCCGAAGAGAGAGCTATTCTGTTCCTGTCAACTTTCTAGCTATTAAAGGAGGGTGTGTATAGACCTCATATCTGTAAAGTAATACCTTTATCCAAAATAAATTATCTTTACAAGTAACTACAACTTGCCTTCCAAATAACAAAGTGATCCTTAACTTTGAGACAGGTCTTGCTGCAATAGATGACCTGCCTTGAGGAGCAGACAATAAAGAACAGAATTTAGCACTTTTTAAATGATTTGGGATCATCTTCTCAGCCCGGATGAAAGCTGTTCAGAGTCGCAAGGAATGTCTCTGGGTTGACAGCAAGAATAAGGTGATGCCAGTTCATAGGAGTTGGGGACACTAACCCTCTGGACTCTGTATCGAGTATGAGTGGCCTCTGCTCCCAAGTATCTGACTTGGGAGATGAAGGGCTCCTGGATTTGCTGACTAGGGGGTTTCCCTGTACAATTATTGTAAAATTAAACACAAACACCGGGCTCGTGTTCATTCCATTTGTGATTGTGGTATCTCAAATGGAGGCCACCAGACCTGAGTCTTCTTCCCTTGAGAACAGCACTTGAGTTAAGTCACATAAGACAGATCCCACTTATTCCTGGAGATGTCTATCTGTCCCAAAAGCAGAGAGCAGAGTGTGCTCATGATCGCAGCAACGAGAAGGAGCCACTGGTTGCAGGAAGTAAGCCACTTTTACTAAGCAGGGCCTTTACGTGTCTCTAAACAGTGTTGTTCATCTTTTTGCTTTTATTCACTAATAAACACATGAGAAGATGAACATTTGCTGAGCAGGAAGCAAATAATAAAGACACACACACACACACACACACACACACACATATAATCACCTCCCAATGAACCTATCTCCAAATACCAACACACACACGGGAGGTTGGGAATTCAACATATGAATTTAGGTGGGGGCAAAGGGAGACAAAAATATTCAGTTCATAATACATGCTTATCACATTTGTGAATTACACAGAGCCCCAAGGGAGAATATGCCCTGTAATTTTGTGTCCAGTCTGAGCTCTGCATATCATGTGAGAAAATGAAAAGCAGAACTGTATTTAGAGGAAATAAATTAATTGGGCAATGTTCTAGAAAGCATATCATAGAAATAATTGAAGTTCAAGAAACCACAGTTCTTTATCATTAAGAAAGAACTAAGAAGGGAGCACAATCCACAAATATTGTTTGTGGATACTTGGAGAGTTGCCTGAAGAAGAAGGATTTGACTTCTCTGTAGTCCCAGCATGTGGAATAAGTGAAAGTTATAGAAGGAGGTAGATTTTGGAAAAATGGAAGGTAGAACTTCCCAGTAAAGAAAGCTCCTCAAAATTGTAAATTAGTAAGCTCTTCAGCACTGAGCTCATTTAGGCAGGCAATCCTCTTTCAGAGACGTTCTAATGGAAATATTTAAATTGGACAGAATTTGAAACTAGATTTCTCCACATTCTGACTCTAAGATGTTACATTTTAAGAGTCTGCTCTTTAATAATCAATCTTTAAATGATTTGTATAGGTATGGAAGAGAGAATATAAAGACCAAAGTAATCTATAATATTATTTTTGTCTTGAATGAAGGGTAAGAAGGGAGATACAAAATGTGTTCTTCTTCCTTAGAGGTACAGTTAAGATGAAGCATTCAAAGGAAATGGAAGTGTTCTGATCAAGTGGGTAAAAAGGATTATAAATTTAGGAATGAGTTGATAGGAAAATCTCACCTCAGGGAAATCGTGGGATAAGAGTTTTGTTGTTGCTGTTGCTTTGTTTTGTATAGAGGCCTACATTTTGTTTATTGCATGGCCTGTATCTCTATTATAGAAAAGACAAACTGATGGCTGTTTATTACCCAATAAATAGTCAGTGAGTTTGTTGCAAGAAAACTTAATCTCAGTCAATAGAAAATAAAATCTATCTGTGAGTTATCTGCCATCACTAAGGAAATGTAACCCTTACATAATCTCACTTTTATGTAATCAGTTTCTACACTGTAGTCCACTGGCTCTTTTTTTATGTTGGGAATATATAAAAATTCATTTTATTCTAACAAAGATATGTGTTTCAGATTAATTTGCTTTCTCTTCTGAAAATTAAGTTCTATGTAATTAAACCAACTGAAAATACAAACAACCTAAAATATATCAATTAGAAGGAACTTGCTAAAACACTTGTGGATCCAATGGTTGACTAAACGTACTAGAAAATGAGATAATAAGGGCAGGACAGTATCTATTTTATCTGTCACTATATAGCTTGCCCTTCATAGTGCCTGCTACCAGGAGGTCCTCAATAAAAATTTATGTTATCAGGGCTGGACACGGTGGCTCATGCCTGTAATCCCAGCACTTTGGGAGGCCAAGGCAGGTGGAACACCTGAGGTTGGGAGTTCGAGACCAGCCTGACCAACATGGAGAAACCGCGTGTCTACTAAAAATACAAAGATTAGCCAGGCGTGGTGCATGCCTGTTATCCCAGTTACTCAGGAGGCTGAGGCAGGAGAATAGCTTGAACCTGGGAGGCGGAGGTTGCGGTGAGCTGAGATGGCACCATTGCACTCCAGGCTGGGCAACAAGAGCAAAACTCTGTCTCAAAAAAAAAAAAAAAAAATTGTGTTATCAAATGAATGGAAAACTATTTTCAGGGAAATATTAACTCAGTTGATGAAATATGTGAAAACATATCAATCAAATTCATTCTAGAGAATTGGTTTAATTACAGTGGTTTATGTTGCTTTTTCAGGAGTTAACTGCCCACTTGATGGGTTTCTGGTTTCTCTCTATTTTCTTGGTTCTGTTTGCTGTTTTGTTATTGCATGGGCAACAGATGTTTAAGAAGATATGAAACTCAAATTCAATTTAAATATTGATTATGTCTCAAACTAGTTATAGATTCTATTAATAGAAAGTTTGCTTTTATGAAACCCTTATGGGTCCAAAACAAAGGATATCTAAAGCAAATATGTGGATAATATGGATTATGTGGGGAATGCATTGTTGCAGACTATGGTCACAGTATGAAAAAAATTGAAACAAAAAATGTGTATTTGGATGTCTTGAGGTGAGAAAACAAATGCACAATGTTATTACAGAAGGTAGAAGATTCAGTCAGAAAACACACCGAGCTGGGAGTTGGGAACTCTGAATTTTCATCAGAGTCATTGGTGTCATTTAGCATCTTGGACCTCAATTAACTCATTGATAAAATGAAGGCTAGGACCTAGTCACAGAAGATAAGACTAAAGCAATGGTTGTCAAAGTTTGTTTTCCTTCAGCCTCACTTGAGAACTTGTTGGAAATGCCAATTCTTTGGTCAGTTGCTGGACTTATTCAGTCATAAACTCTCGAATTGGGACCCAGCAATCTGTTTTAATTTTTTTTGAGGGGGGGCTTTTTTTTTTTTTTTTTTTTTTTTGAGACAGAGTCTTGCTCTGTCACCCAGGCTGGAGTGCAGTGGCATGGTCTTGGTTCACTGCAACCTCCACCTCCTGGGCTCAAGCAATTCTCCTGCCTCAGCCTACCAAGTAGCTGGGATTATGGGTGCCCGCACCATGCCCAGCTAATTTTTGTATTTTTAGTAGAGACAGGGTTTCGCCATGTTGGCCTTTCTGGTCTCAAACTCCTGACCTTGGGTGATCTGCCCGCCTCAGCCCCGCAACGTGCTGGGATTACAGGCGTGAGCCACTGTGCCCAGCCAGCAATCTGTTTTGAAAATCCTCCAGGTGTTTCTGATGAATATTTAATTTTGAAAACCATGAGCTTTGGGTTCTCTGGGAAACAAGTGGTGAGGGTTTTCAAGGTTCCTTTTCCCCTCTGCTCCCAACAGCTCTTGAAACAGAACCTCCTACAACCTGGGCGGCAGCATCCTGCTAGCCAGGAGTTGAAGTTAGACGTATAGAAATAGCAGCTGTTCTTTCTGGAGATATATTGTGCAGCATGGTAACTATGGTTAATGACGACATATGGTATGTTTGAAGATTGCTTTAAAAAGCAGATTTTAAATGTTCTCACTACAAATAAGTGATAAGTATGTGAGGTAATGTTACTAGAAAGGGGTCCCAATCCAGACCCCAAGAGAGGGTTCTTGGATCTTGTGCAAGAATGAATTTGGGGCAAGTCCATAGAGCTAAGTGACAGTAAGTTTATTAAGAAAGTAGAGGACTAAAGAATGGCTACTTCATGAGCAGAGCAGCCCTTATGGCTGCTGGTTGCCCATTTTTATGGTTATTTCTTAATTATATGCTAAATGGGGGTGGGTTATTCATGAATTTTCTGGGAAAGGGGTGGGCAATTCCTGGAACTGAGGGTTCCTCCCCTTTTTAGACCATATATGGTAACTTCCTTATGTTGCCATGGCATTTGTAAACTGTCATGGCGCTGGTGGGAGTGTAGCAGTGAGGACGACCAGAGGTCACTCTTATCGCCATCTTGGTTTTGGTGGGCTTTGTCTGGCTTCTTTACTGCAACCTACTTTATCAGCAAGGTTTTTGACCTGTATCTCGTGCTAACATCCTATCTCATCCTGTAACTAAGAATGCCTAACCTCCTGGGAATGCAGCTCATCAGGTCTTTTTCCCAGTCCCTATTCAAGATGGAGTTGCTCTGGTTCCAATATCTCTGACAGTAATGCATGTGTTGATTCATTAGGTTGATTGGTCATTCCACAATTAGTACATATTTCAGAACATCACGATGTACACCACAAATATATACAATTTTTGTTTGTCAATTAAAATAAAATTTTTAAAAAAGAAAGAGATAGTTCTCTTACTCTTCGTCATTTCTCCTCCCTACAACTCACATTCACCAATACCAGCAAATTGTTCTCAAGTGGCTAATTCCTGCTTGCTGATGGCTGAAATTCCTTCTGCTAGGAGAAAGCCTTTGGGTCCAAGAATTAGATTAGTGTTGTTATATATTTATATGTTAATATTAGGTTAACAATATACTAATAATATAATGAGGTAATTTTTCTTCGAATGCTTTTTAGTCATGCATAAAAAATTGCTTTGTGAGTGTGATGTCAGACAAGACAAAACCAGCTGAAGGCAGAAAGAATGATGAGGGCTATCAGAGAGCTGTAGAGAGAAACAAAGAGGCTGTAAGCTTTCAAGACTTTATGCCCATGCCTTGAGTTACCTTCAACATGCATGTTGATCGAGGAGACACCGTGAAGATAGATTATTTTCCTGTAGGTACAAAATAACACTGTTCTCTTTCATATGATTCTTGAAGGTTTTTGGTTTGTTTTGGTTTTTGTTGTTGCTTAATCCACAAAAGAGCTTCCTTGCTGAAGTATAGGTTAATCAAATGTTATTAAATCCATAGTTTATCCCTCTTCATCATCATTACGAGAAATCAAAGGTCAAAGATGGCTGCCTCATCATTCCTTTCCACAAACATTAGACCAGGGTGTCCAACCTTTTGGCTTCCCTGGGCCACACTGAAAGAAGAAGAATTGTCTTGGGCCACACATAAAATACACCAACACTAATGATAACTGATGAGCTAAAAAAAAAAAAAAAAATCTCAAAAGTCTCATAATGTTTTAAGAAAGTTTACAAATAAGTATTGGGCCACATTCAAAACCGTCCCAGGCCTCATGCAGCCCGTGGGCCGTGGATGGGACAAGCTTGTTCTAAATATTTTCACCACAGCAGTCTCTTAGATATATTCCACTTTCTAAGTATTCCATTTGAGGTAACATTTCTGTTTCATTTCAGGTTTCAAATATATATCATTAATGTACATTTCAGGTTATTTTTAGCTTATAATATGTTAAAGTTCAAATCAAGCCGGCACTGCACAGTGCCTAAGACAGGATCTTGAGCAGCAAACACTTAATAACATTTGTGATGATACTTCAAATTTTTTCTGTCCAAGCTTTTACGTATTAGAATAAACAGATTAGCTTTCCTTTTTACTTAATTGTTCCCTGTAGCTAGAATTTGTGGATGGTTTATATTCAGGAAAAATGATAGCAAATGAAGGAAAATATGACTCAAAATATGTGCTACATGTCCATTTATATTTCATCTACAGCTATTAAAATATTATTTCCCAGTGTTTGGTCGATGGAAAGAACACACTTAAGAAACTTCAAAGTAACTCTGTTCCATAAGTGGGAATAGTAATTTCTATGAAGTATGAAACTTTACAATTCATAAAGTGCTTTCAAGTACACAATCTCATGTGCCCCTCCCAACAGTCCTGTGAAGTAAGTGTAGGGTAATGACTTCTTATTTACTTGGCTGGAGAATATGGTTGGAGAAAATTCAATGACTTGCCCAATGTCACACAGTGAGTTGTGAAACCCTTCAGTGGTCCAAATGCTCCTATCACCATGCCCAGTTGTTACCTCCTCCATCCTCATCATGAGCTGAATTCCCCTTCCTCTGCCATCTGGTCAACCCCTGCTACATTGGGCCAGGTCACATTTCTGTAGGTGGCATGAAAAAAATGGGGACAACACTGATAGGTAGACTCAACTGGTGAGAGGTAAAGACTATCCTGAATGTGACTCCAAAGATAAACATCAAAAGTTCAGCGTTAGTCAACATCTTAGCATTCCACAATAGAGTTGAAGGTATCACCTATTTCATCTTTCAGAGGAATGTCTTCTTGGTTCTAAACTCCATAGTTTTCAAGTCTGGCTAACCCTTGGAATTACCTGGGAAGATTTTTAAAATTCAGATGCTCCAATCTCACCATGCAGTGATTGTTGCGTCAGGCTCAAGCGCTGATATTTATGAAAGCTCCCCAGGTGACTCTAACATGCAGCCAGGGTTGAGAGCCACTGATGCAGCGGAGATGGCAGCAAGACTGTTATAAGCTGGCATAGAAGCTGCCTTTTTCTCCCTCAAACTAGATAAAAAGAGCATGTCTGTTGACAGTCCTAACCATTTCTATGAGGAGACCTTGTATAATTTCAAAGCAAGCCAGAAGCTTGTGTCTACTCAGGAATTCCTGTGGGACATTATTAAAGGATTTATGGTTAACTGATGGGCTGAATTAATGGTGAGCATTAAGGCAGATTGAACCTCAAAATTCGGGCAGATTAACAAAGTGACCAAGGTAGAGGTAGAGATTTCAAGCTTAACTTTGAGTTTGCTGTCTTTCCTAAGACGAGTACTGGTAGTAATAAAAAGCAAGCTTTCTTTCCTTCACCAGTCAAGTGGACATGGACCAGCCCTTATAAAAACTCGGGTCTATCCAAAGAGACATAGGACGAGAGGTATAATTAACCCGAGGAAGCAAATAAACAACAGCAGCCTGAAAAACAGCTTCCAGAAATCTAAGAGGGATCCCAGTTTCTCAGTTCTGTTTTTAAAATACCCCTTCCTTCTCCTGCAGAAGTAAACTCCTAGAAATTATACTAAGAGCTAAAGTTGCCTCTTCTTGTATTGGATCTGTGTGTGTGTGTGGGGGGGGGGGGGGTGTTTTATGTATATTAAGAAGGGAGGTGGGAAGGAGAGGACATTGGCCTAATTATCACTGAGATTGTGTCTTGTGAATTCCATTGAGGAAACACTTCAGAATAAGCACATTTGTTAAAGTGGATGAGTTAGTTTACACTTCATACAAAAATGAAAAGATGAATGTATCATTCACAGTTATATTACTAGAGGGGAAAAAATAGTGTGATGCTCCTCAACAGGGTTGAGTTACACAAATTTTATCTGAAGCTTCTATTTCACCAAAGATACATCTGACCGCATCCTACCTAGAGTAAGGGAATATTTAATTATTAATTAATCTTTTGCAGCAAAGCACATGTATAAATGGATTCATAGTTAGAAAGCCATTAATGCCAACTGAAATGTCTTCAAAATTTATAGAAGTCATGGATACAGTAGAGCCTATGATACACTCAAAAAGCCGATTGGAAGAGACTTTTTAAACTCAAGAACCCTGTCTTTATTATATTAGAACACTAATTAATTTCATTTATTCAATTATATTAAACAAGCACTTATTGAGGGTCTAGGACAGGTTTGGCATTGTTGAGAGTAAAGAATAAGATAGCACCTCCTCATAATAACTACAAACATGTATCAAACAATTCGAGAATGCTAAGAATTATTTTATTAGATAGCATTACTAAAGCTCTCATTTTAAAAAATATTACTAGAGAAAATGTGGAATAGAAACAGTGAGTGCTATCAGCAGTTCAAAGGATCTAAAACAGAGTTAGTCACAGTCATAGGGCTCAGTTTTTAATCTTTCCTCATGCTCTCAAATCTTCCTGAATCAGCGCTTTCATCAGTAGTAAGCATTGGCTTCCCCATAATCAAAGATTATTCAGAATGAGACCCATCCATCCTGCTTTTTCATGTCCCCTCCCAACTCTGCATCCTCCAATCAGTGAGGCCAAGTCCCTTCATGCTGCCCTGGAACTCTTTGGCCCGGGCCTTTGGTCACACAAGTCCTACAGGCCTCCAGGCCCTCTGGTCGCTGAGTTCATGTCCCAAACCTTAACCCTCCCCCAGGCCCCACCCTCGATACAGATATACCACTGCTTCTCAATCCCTACTCATCCATCTAAATCCAGTCACAGACATGAAACTTCCTCTGACAAATCCAGGAAAAGGAAGCATGGTGTATATCAATAGAAATGTGTCTGAATCCCACTATATCTGAAACCATTAAAGGTTCTTAAAAATGTATTTTTTTAAAGGTTTACATCTGAAAGAGATACAAATAGTATTTTTTGTCGTTGGCAGAACAAATTTCTGACTCTTGCTTAATCAGCCAGTGAAGACACTGATGAGTATGAGTCGACTCAAGGGTAACAGCAGAAAATGAAAGCCAGTGCGTACAAATGGGAAGGTGGTCTCTTCTGAGGAGAATAGAAAATTATTCCCTAGTGGTAGAAAAAGACCGTTGTGGTGAAGTTCTTAAAAGTGATCAGCATACCTATATGTTTTGTGCAAAACAGGTTATCTTCCTCTGCTCTGCTTAGCTGATTAGTCTGAGAGACATTTTTACCTGCCCAGGGATACCAGCTCAAAGCCTTGCCCATATCCATTAACTAAAGACATTTTACTACAAGACAATTTGAGTGAATTATAAATAGTCTAAATTTATTTGTCAAAGGAATAATTGGAACTACATTAAAATAAAAATTAATGAAAAGAGAATTAACATAAACCTAGAGGTTTTCTTTAAAATCCTATTATATAGGAATTGTTTTGTAATTTAATTGTTAATTAACAGCATAAATTTCTCAGCTTTCTTTGAATAAATGGATACACACATGCACACACACAGCAAAGGAGAGAGAGTTGGGTTTGTTTGTTTTTTTTTAAATTTCTCAAAGTTAGATCAAATCTCATGAAAAGTTTACCATTGACTAAAATAAAACCTCTACTTGATGGTGATATATGCCTAGACACAGGATCTTTAGCAAGAGGACATCAATTTCTTAGTGTCAAATAGGCAAACCTAAATAAATATATTCAGAATAATAGCATAGAATTTTCTAATTTCAAAATTATGACTTTATATTTTTGGCATACTTATTGGTCCATTTGTAAACAAGAATGTCTTTCAAACTGGTTTCTCTTGATTTCTAGATTTGTTTATTCAAACAAATCAAGCAAGGATACATGCTGTTGTATAGATCATAAATATGTTTGAGCTAAAAATTAACCTCACTCAGAAATTCACTGATTCATCAAATGATTCATCAACCAGTATGTGATAGATTTAGATTCCCTTTAACTTAAATATTGTATAGACTCCCTACCACTAAGAAGTAACATAATACCGTATTAGTTTTCTATCCTTACAAAAGGCGAGAAAATAACAGAGGCAAAAGCACAGATTTTTATCCATATAGGACAAGGAGGACTATTTTGTAAGTTTTTTTCAGATTAACCCATTTAGACAATCTAGCTTTGTTGCTGAGAGAAGTATCCTTTTCTCTTTTTAACTCATTATCTGTCCTGTTGTCAAAGGTTAAACAGCAGAAATATGTTCATTTGGTCCAACTGTAGTCTTTTATCTTGGTCTCGTTGTTTTGATCCAATACTGGGAAGAAAAATCCATCTAGTTACCCCACTTCTTTTCTAGTGTGTGCAGCACTTGTGTGAGTAAATGTGAAAGATCCAGGGTAGATTACAGAAAATATACTGTTCGGTATTTTCTCCTCCTGAGAAATAGCAATCCCCACTTAGAGCACAGAGATGCTGTGAAGATTAGTCACATTAAATTTGAGTATAGTCCATTGGAGATATGCTACTGTGATCAACTGTTAAATCCAATAAGAAACACTGAGACCATCATCCACTCCTCTGAACTATCCTTTAATAGCCCAGTCCTGATGGAAGCTGGAGGCCATGATTCAGTTCAAATCTGTGACTTTATTCTCGTTTTCTGTTTTGTTTTGTTTTTTATTGACCATATGGTAATTTCAAGAAGCAGGCTGGGCACAATGGCTCAACCCTGAAATCCCAGCACTTTGGGAGGCCAAAACGGGCAGATTGCTTGAGCCCAGGGGTTCGAGACCTAAGCAATATGATGAGGCCCTGTCTCAACAAAAAATCCAAAAATTAGCCAGGTGTGGTAGCATGTACCTGTAGTCCCAACTACTAGGGAAGCTGAGTGGGGAAGATTGCTTGAGCCTGGAAGGTCAAGACTGCAATGAGCCATGATCATGCCACAGCATTCCAGCCTAGCTGACAGAGACCCTGTCTCAAAAATAAAATAAAATAAAATAAAACCCATAGAAAGCAGTTTTATGGTAAAAAGAACTCATATGCATTTATTCTTTTTCTGAAATTTCACTACTAGGAATCTGTCAAAAGTAAAAAATCTAAAATATCGGAAAAAGCTCTTTATTCAGAGATGTTTCTTATAAGCACCAAACATTTAATAACAATCTGCATGCCTATGAATACAGAAGAGATGAATTTAATTATCATAGAAGCATATGTTGAAACATCATTAAACACTATATTTGCAAAAAGTTTTTATGGAAAGGAGAACTGTTTTTCTTACAATGTTAAATGGAGAAGGAGAACACAAGATGGTATAAATGATACAATATCAACTATGTAACATTTATGTAGGGATAAGACTCGAAAGATAACAATATTAGCAATCGCCAATGGGTGGGAGGTTATTATATGGTTTTTCTTTTTAATACTGCGCTTTTATTCCTCACTTACTATAAGGATCGTTTATTACATTTTACAAAACAAACAAACATACACTAATGGAAATGGAGTCAGGAAACTTATTTTCCAAGCTACTCTACCATTGTAAATTTTATGTTAGGCAAGTCTCTAATGCAGTGCATTGATAGAATATGGCCATTTTACCTTCTAAGACTCCTATAATTAACTGATGTAACGTATTTGAAATCATTTTTTATTTTAAAATTCCAATATAATTACATAATTATATTATTTAGAGGAGAAAAAGAAGGATTTTTATAGTTTTTCCAAGTAAAAATACTTATTTACATAGTGAAAATAGACGTTCACTATGATTCTTTCTGCCACCAGTTGGAATTCAGTTTTCTGAATAGTTTTTTACACAGTTTTTTGTGTGGACTATGATATAACACATTGTTCTCCTTGGTTCCTATCGACTAAGTAAAATACATATAATGCAGATCATTTATCTAATAAAAAATACGTTTTGGTTTTTTTAAGTAATGTGATATTTATCTTGAATTATTTTTCAACCTTGCCTTAAAATTGACAAACATAATTTTAAACCTCTTAAAGTGATACTGGGACATTACAATTTTCATTCTTTTTCAATCACTGACTTAAATGGTGAAAGAAAGAAAGAGAAAGAGAGAGGAAAGAAGGAGGTGAGAGAGTGAGAGAAAGCAATATGGCTCTCAAATTTACTACAAGAGAGAAAATTTGCAAGGGAGGTTGGGAAAAATAATTTTGCTAATGTAATATAATATATACTGAGAAAGAGGAATAGAATGGTAAACTTATCACTTTTTCTCTGCCACAGACTCCTAGGCAAAGAGAGAAGAAATGTCTCCTCAGACCTAGAGGAATCAGAGAACTTCGGTCAATAAGTTGTCTGTGGTTCAGTCTAGTTTGGGAAGGATATAGATATTGTATATCCTAAGAGATATTTCTGAAAACTTTCACAAACCATCAGATAACACTGAAAAAAATCACGGGCTTCATAAGCTATAGAACCTTTGTTTACCTTTTTTTTCTTGTAACTTTTATTTTAGGTTCTGGGGTACATGTGCTGGTTTGTAACACAGATAAACTTGTGTCACAAGGGTTTACTGTACAGATTATTTTGTCACCCAGGTACTAAACTTAATACCCAATAGCTACTTTTTTTTTTTTGCTTCTCTCCCTCCTCCCACCTTCTACCCTCAAGTAGGCCCCAGTGTCTGTTGTTCCCTTCTTTGTGTTCATAAGTTCTAATTATTTAGCTTCCACTTATAAGTAAGAACATGTGGTATTTGGTTTTCTGTTCCTGTGTTAGTTTGCTAAGGATAATGGCCTCCAGTTTCATTCATGTTTCCACAAAAGACATGAACTCATTCTTTTTTATGGCTGCATAGTATTCCATTATGTATATATACAACATTTTCTTTATCCAGTTTGTCACTGATGGGCATTTAGGTTGATTCCATGTCTTTGCTACTGTGAATGGTGCTGCAATGAGCATATGCATGCATATGTCTTTATAATAAAATGATTTACATTCCTGTGGGTATATAGCCAGTAATGAGATTGCTGGGCTGAATAGTAGTTCTGTTTTTAGCGCTTAGAGGAATTGCCACACTGCTTTCCATAAAGGTTGAACTAATTTACACTTCCACCAACAGTGTATAAGTGTTCCCTTTTCTCTGCAACCTCACCAGCATATGTTATTTTTTGACTTTTTAATAACAGCCATTCTGACTAGTGTAAGATGGTATCTCATTGTGCCTTTGCATTTCTCTAATGATCAGTGATTTTAAGCTTTTTGGTCATATGCATGTCTTCTTTAGAAAAGTGTCTGTTTATGTCCTTTGACAACTTTTTAATGAGGTTGTTTGTTGTTGTTTATTTTCTTGTAAATTTGTTTCAGTTCCTTGTATATGTTGGATTTTAGACCTTTCTCAGATGCATAGTTTGCAAATATTTTCTCCCATTCTGTAGGTTGTCTGTTCAATCTGTTGATAGCTTCTTTTGCTGTAATGAAGCTCTTAAGTTTAATTAGATCCCATTTGTCAATTTTTGCTTTTGTTGCAATTGCTTTTGGTGTCTTTGTCATGAAAACTTTGCCTGTTCCTGTGTCCAGAATGGTATTGCTTTGGTTGTCTTCCATGGTTTTTGTAGTTTTGGGTTTTATGTTTAAGTCTTTCATCCATATTGAGTTGATTTTTGTATATGGTATAAGAAAATAGTCCAATTTTAATTTTCTGCATATGACTAGCCAGCTATCCCAGCACCATTTATTGAATAGGGAGTCCTTTCCCCATTGCTTATTTTTGTCAGATGGTTGAAGATCAGATAGTTATAGGTGTATGGCCTTATTTCTAGGCTTTCTATTTTGTTCGATGCATCTATGTGTCTGTTTTTTATACTAGTATCATGCTGTTTTGGTTACTGTAGCCCTGTAATATAGTTTGAAGTCAAGTAACATGATGCCTCTAGCTTTGTTCTTTTTGCTTAGGATTGCCTTGGCTATCTGGATTCTTTTTTGGTTCCATATGAATTTTAAAATCATTTTTTCTGGTTCTGTGAAGAATGTCATTTGTAGTTTGATAGGAATAGCATTGAATTTGTAAATTTCTTTGGGAAGAATGGCCATTTTAATGATATTGATTCTTCCTATCCATGAGCATGGGATGTTTTTCCATTTGTTTGTCATATCTAGCTTCTTTGAGCAGTGTTTTGTAATTCTCATTGTAGAGATCTTTTACCTCCCCTGTTAGTTGTATTCCTGGGTATTTTATTTTCTTTGTGGCAACTGTGAATGGGATTGCCTTCCTAATTTGGCTCTCAGCTTGGCTATTGTTAGTGTATAGAAATGCTGGTGATTTTTGTACATTGATTTTGTATCCTGAGGTTTTGCTGAAGTTGTTTATCAGCTGAAGGAGCTTTTGGCTGAGACTATGGGGTTTCCTAGATATAGAGTCATGCTGCCTGCAAACAGGGATAGTCCAACATCCTCTTTTCCTATTTGGATGCCTTATTTCTTTCTCTTGCCTCATTGCTATGGCCAGGACTTTCAATACTGTGTTGAATAGGAGTAGAGAAAGAGGGCGTTCTTGTCTTCTGTCGGTTTTCAAGAGGAATGCTCTCAGCTTTTCCCTATTCAAAATGTTGGCTGTTGGTTTGTCATAGATGGTTCTAATTATATTAAGGTATGTTCCTTCAATACATAGTTTATTGGGAGTTTTTAACATAAAGGGATGTTGGATTTTATCAAAAGCCTCTTCTGCATCTATTGAGATAGTCATGTGGCTTTTGTCTTTAGTTCTGTTTATGTAACACATCACATGTATTGATTTGTGTATGTTGAACAAACCTTGTATCCTGGAGATGAAGACTACTGATTATTATGGATTAGCTTTTTTTTATATATACTTTAAGTTCTAGGGTACATGTGCACAATGTGCAGGTTTGTTACATATGTATACATGTGCCATGTTGGTGTGCTGCACCCAACAACTCGTCAACACCCATCAACTCGTCATTTACATCAGATATAACTCCCAATGCCATCCCTCCCCTCTCCCCATAATAGGCCCTGGTGTGTGATGTTCTCCTTCGCGAGTCCAAGTGATCTCATTGTTCAATTCCCACCTATAAGTGAGAACATGCAGTGTTTGGTTTTCTGTTCTTGCGATAGTTTGCTGAGAATGATGGTTTCCAGCTGCATCCATGTCCCTACAAAGGACACGAACTCATCCTTTTTAATGGCTGCATAGTATTCCATGGTGTATATGTGCCACATTTTCTTAATCCAATCTGTCACTGATGGACATTTGGGTTGATTCCAAGTCTTTGCTATTGTGAATAGTGCCACAATAAACATATGTGTGCATGTGTCTGTATAGCAGCATGATTTATAATCCTTTGGGTATATACCCAGTAATGGGATGGCTGGGTCACATGGTATTTCTAGATCTAGATCCTTGAGGAATCGCCATACTGTTTTCCACAATGGTTGAACCAGTTTACCATCCCACCAACAGTGTAAAAGTGTTCCTATTTCTCCACATCCTCTCCAGCACTTGTTGTTTCCTGACAGTGATGATAAGCATTTATTCATGTGCCTGTTGGCTGTATGCATGTCTTCTTTTGAGAAATGTCTATTCATATCCTTTGCCCACTTTTTGATGGGGTTGTTTGGTTTTTTCTTGTAAATTTGTTTGAGTTCTTTGTAGGTTCTGGATATTAGCCCATTGTCAGATGAGTAGATTGCAAAAATTTTCTCCCATTCTGTAGGTTGCCTGTTCACTCTGATGGTAGTTTCTTTTCCTGTGCAGAAGCTCTTTAGTTTAATTAGATCCCATTTGTCAATTTTGGCTTTTGTTGCCATTGCTTTTGGTGTTTTAGACATGAAGTCCTTGCCCATGCCTATGTCCTGAATGGTATTACCTAGGTTTTCTTCTAGGGTTTTTGTGGATTTAGGTCTAACATTTAAGTCTCTAATCCATCTTGAATTAATTTTCGTATAAGGATTAAGGAAAGAATCCAGTTTCAGCTTTCTACTTATGACTAGCCAGTTATCCCAGCACCATATATTAAATAGGGAATCTTTTCCCCATTTCTTGTTTTTGTCAGGTTTATCAAAGATCAGATGGCTGTAGATGTGTGGTATTATTTCTGAGGGCTCTGTTCTATTCATTGGTCTATATCTCTGTTTTTGTACCAGTACCATGCTGTTTTGGTTACTGTAGCCTTGTAGTACAGTTTGAAGTCAGGTAGCGTGATGCCTCCAGCTTTGTTCTTTTGACAGGATTGTCTTGGCAATGCGGGATCTCTTTTGGTTCCATATGAACTTTAAAGCAGTTATTTCCAATTCTGTGAAGAAAGTCATTAGTAGCTTAATGGGGATGGCATTGAATCTATAGATCACCTTGGGTAGTATGGCCATTTTCACTATATTGATTCTTCCTATCCGTGAGCATGGAATGTTCTTCCATTTGTTGTGTCCTCTTTTATTTCACTGAGCAGTGGTTTGTAGTTCTCCTTGAAGAGGTCCTTTACATCCCTTGTAAGTTGGATTCCTAGGTATTTGATTCTCTTTGAAGCAATTGTGAATGGAAGTTCATTCATGATTTGGCTCTCTCTTTGTTTGTTACTGGTATGTAAGAATGCTTATGATTTTTGCACATTGATTTTGTATCCTGAGATTTTGCTGAAGTTGCTTAGAAGCTTAAGGAGATTTTGGGCTGAGATGATGGGGTTTTCTAAATATACAATCATGTCATCTGCAAACAGGGACAATTTGACTTCTTCTTTTCTTAACTGAATACCCTTGATTTCTTTCTCTTGCCTGATTGCCCTAGCCAGAACTTCCAACACTATGTTGAATAGGTGTGGTGAGAGAGGGCATCCCTGTCTTGTGCCGGTTTTCAAAGGGAATGCTTCCAGTTTTTGCCCATTCAGTATGATATTGGCTGTGGGTTTGTCATAAATAGCTCCTATTATTTTGAGATATGTTCCATCGATACCGAATTTATTGAGAATTTTTAGCAGGAAGGGCTGTTGAATTTTGTCAAAGGCCTTTTCTGCATCTATTGAGATAATCATGTGGTTTTTGTCTTTGGTTCTGTTTATATGTTGGATTACGTTTATTGATTTGCGTATGTTGAACCAGCCTTGCATCCCACGGATGAAGCCCACTTGATCATGGTAGATAAGCTTTTTGATGTGCTGCTGGATTCGGTTTGCCAGTATTTTATTGAGGATTTTTGCATTGATGTTCATCAGTGATATTGGCCTAAAATTCTCTTTTTTTGTTGTGTCTCTGCCAGGCTTTGGTATCAGGCTGATGTTAGCCTCGTAAAATGAGTTGGGGAGGATTCCCTCTCTTTCTATTGATTGGAATAGTTTCAGAAGGAATGGTACCAGCTCCTCCTTATACCTCTGGTAGAATTTGGGTGTGAATCTGTCTGGTCCTGGACTTTTTTTGGTTGGTAGGCTATTAATTATTGCCTCAATTTCAGAGCCTACTATTTGTCTATTCAGGGATTCAACTTCTTCCTGGTTTAGTCTTGGGAGAGTGTAAGTGTCCAAGAAATTATCCATTTCTTCTAGGTTTTCTAGTTTATTTTCACAGAGGTGTTTATAGTATTCTCTGATGGTAGTCTGTATTTCTGTGGGGTCGGTGGTGATATCCCGTTTATCATTTTTTATTGCCTCCATTTGATTCTTCTCTCTTTTCTTCTTTATTAGTCTTGTTAGCGGTCTATCAATTTTGTTGATCTTTTTCAAAAAACCAGCTCCTGGATTCATTGATTTTTTTGGAGGGTTTTTTGTGTCTCTATCTCCTTCAGTTCTGCTCTGATTTTAGTTATTTCTTGCCTTCTGCTAGCTTTTGAATGTGTTTGCTCTTGCTTCTCTAGGTCTTTTAATTGTGATGTTAGGGTGTCAATTTTAGATCTTTCCTGCTTTCTTTTGTGGGCATTTGGTGCTATAGATTTCCCTCTACACACTGCTTTAAATGTGTGCCAGAGATTCTGGTATGTTGTATCTTTGTTCTCATTGGTTTCAAAGAACATCTTTATTTCTGCCTTCATTTTGTTTTGTACCCAGTAGTCATTCAGGAGCAGGTTGTTCACTTTCCATGTAGTTGAGGGGTTTTGATTGATTTTCTTAGTCCTGAGTTCTAGTTTGATTGCACTGTGGTCTGAGAGACAGTTTGTTATAATTTCTGTTCTTTTATATTTGCTGAGGAGTGCTTTACTTCCAACTATGTGGTCAATTTTGTAATAAGTGCGATGTGGTGCTGAGAAGAATGTATATTCTGTTGATTTGGGGTGGAGAGTTCTGTAGAAGTCTATTAGATCCGCTTGGTGCAGAGTTGAGTTCAATTCCTGGATATCCTTGTTAACTTTCTGTCTTGTTGATCTGTCTAATGATGACAGTGGGGTGTTGAAGTCTCCCATTAGTATTGTATGGGAGTCTAAGTCTCTTTGTAAGTCTCTAAGGGCTTGCTTTATGAATCTGGGTGCTCCTGTATTGTGTGCATATATATTTAGGATAGTTAGCTCTTCCTGTTGAATTGATCCCTTTACCATTATGTAATGGCCTTCTTTGTCTCTTTTGATCTTTGATAGTTTAAAGTCTGTTTTATCAGAGACTAGGATTGCAACCCCTGCTTTCTTCTGTTCTCTATTTGCTTGGTAGATCTTCCTCCATCCCTTTATTTTGAGCCTATATGTATCTCTGCTTGTGAGATGGGTCTCCTGAATACAGCAAACTGATGGGTCTTGATTCTTTATCCAGTTTGCCAGTCTGTGTCTTTTAATTGGACTATTTAGTCCATTTACATTTAAGGTTAATATTGTTATGTGTGAACTTGATCCTGTCATTGTGATATTAGCTGGTTATTTTGCTTGTTAGTTGATGCAGTTTCTTCCTAGCCTCGATGGTCTTTACATTTTGGCATGTTTTTGCAATGGCTGGTACCGGTTGTTCCTTTCCATGTTTAGTGCTTCCTTCAGGAGCTCTTGTAGGGCAGGCCTGGTGGTGACAAAATCTCTAAGCATTTGCTTGACTGTAAAGGATTTTATTTCTCCTTCACTTATGAAACTTAGTTTGGCTGGATATGAAATTCTGGGTTGAAAATTCTTTTCTTTAAGAATGTTGAATATTGGCCCCTGCTCTCTTCTGGCTTGTAGAGGTTCTGCCGAGAGATTTGCTGTTAGTCAGATGGGCTTCCCTTTGTGGATAACCTGACCTTTCTCTCTGGCTGCCCTTAGCATTTTTTCCTTCATTTCAACTTTGGTGAATCAGACAATTATGTGTCTTGGAGTTGCTCTTCTTGAGGAGTATCTTTGTGGCATTCTTTGTATTTCCTGAATTTGAATGTTGGCCTGCCTTACTAGGTTGGGGAAGTTCTCCTGGATGATATCCTGAAGAGTGTTTTCCAACTTGGTTCCATTTTCCCCCTCACTTTCAGGCACACCAATCAGACATAGATTTGGTCTTTTCACATAATCCCATATTTCTTGGAGGCTTTGTTCATTTCTTTTTCCTTTTTTTTCTCTAGACTTCTCTTCTTGCTTCATTTCATTCATTTGATCTTCAATCATTGATATCTTTCTTCCAGTTAATCGAGTCAGTTACTGAAGCTTGTGCATTTGTCACGTACTTCTCGTGTCATGGTTTTTATATCTGTCAATTCGTTTATGGCCTTCTCTGCATTGCTTATTCTAGTTATCCATTCTTCCATTCTTTTTTCAAGATTTTTAGTTTCTTTGCACTGGGTACGTAGTTCCTCCTTTAGCTCTGAGAATTTTGATAGACTGAAGCATTCTTCTCTCAACTTGTCAAAGTCATTCTCCATCCAGCTTTGATCTGTTGCTGGCGATGAGCTGCATTCCTTTGGAAGGGGAGATACGCTCTGATTTTTTGAATTTTTTGAATTTCCAGCTTTTCTGCCCTGCTTTTTCCCCATCTTTGTGGTTTTATCTGCCTTTGGTCTTTGATGCTGGTGACGTACTAATGGGGTTTTGGTGTGGGTGTCCTTTCTGTTTGTTAGTTTTCCTTCTAACAATCAGGACCCTCAGCTGTAGGTCTGTTGGAGATTGCTTGAGGTCCACTCCAGACGCTGTTTGCCTGGGTATCAGCAGCAGAGGCTGCAAAAGATAGAATATTGCTGTACAGCGAGTGCTCCTGTCTGATTATTGCTCTGGAAGCTTCATCTCAGGGATGTACCCTGCCGTGTGAGGTGTGAGGTGTCGGTCTGCACCTAGTGGGGGATGTCCCCCAGTTAGGCTACTCAGGGGTCAGGGACCCACTTGAGCAGGCAGACTGTCCATTCTCAGATCTCAGCCTCAGGGCTGGGAGATCCACTGCTCTCTTCAAAGCTGTCAGACAGGGTCATTAACATCTGCAGAGGTTTCTGCTGCTTTTTTTTTCTATGCCCTGTCCCCAGAGGTGGAGTCTACAGAGACAGGCAGGCCTCCTTGAGCTGCAGTGGGCTCCACCCAGTTCGAGCTTCCTGGAGGCTTTGTTTACCTACTTAAGTCTCAGCAATGGCAGGCGCCCCTCCCCCAGGCTGGCTGCTGCCTTGCAGTTAGATCTCAGACTGCTGTGCTAGCAATGAGGGACATGGGACCCTCCTGGCCAGGTGTGGGATATAATCTCCTAGTGTGCCGTTTGCTAAGACCCTTGGTAAAGTGCAGTATTAGGGTGAGAGTTACCCGATTTTCCAGGTGTTGTGTGTCTCACTTTCTAAAGGGATTCCCTTCCCCCTTGTACTTCCCAGGTGAGGTGATGCCTTGCCCTGCTTCAGCTCTTGCTGGTCAGGCTGCACCAGCTGACCAGCACTGATTGTCTGGCACTCCCCAGTGAGATGAACCTGGTACCTCAGTTGAAAACGCAGAAATCACGCATCTTCTGTCGCTCACGCCGGGAGCTGGAGGCTGGAGCTGTTCCTATTTGGCAATCTTGCTCGCACCCCCTGGATTAGCTTTTTAATGTGCTGCTGGATTCAGTTTGCAACTATTTTGTTGAAGATTTTTACATCAGTGTTCATCAAGGATATTGGCCTGACATTTTCTTTTTTTGTTGTGCCTTTGTCAGGTTTTGGTATCAGGATGAAATGGGCCTTATAGAATGAGTTAGGGAAGAGTCCCTCCTCCTCAATTTTTTGGAGTGATACCAGCTCTTCTTTGTATATCTGATAGAATTTGGCTGTGAATCCATCTTATCCTGGGCTATCTTTGGTTAGTAGGCTATTTATTACCAATTCAATTTCAGAGTTCATTATTGTTCTGTTCAGAAAATCAATTTATTCCTGGTTCAGTCTTGGGAGGGTGTATATGTCCAGCAATTTATTCATCTCTTATAGGTTTTCTAGTTTGTGTGCATAAAGGCGTTCATAGTAGTTTCTGATAGTTATTTTTATTTTTGTGGGGTCAATGGTAGCATCCTCTTTGTCATTTCCAATTGTGTTTATTTATGTCATCTCTCTTTTCTTCTTCATTAGTCTAGCTAGTGGCCTATCATTAATATTTTCAAAAAACTAACTCCTGGAATCATTGATCTTTTGAATGGTTTTTCATGCCTTGATTACTTTCAGCTCAGCTCTGATTTTGTTTATTTCTTGTCTTCTGCTAGCTTTGGGGTTGATTTGTTCTTGCTTCTCTAATTCTTTCAGTTGTGGTATTAGGTTGTTAATTTGAGATCTTTCTAACTTTTCTATGTGGGCATTTAGTGCTGTGAATTTCCCTCTGAGACACTGCCTTAGCTGTGTCTCAGAGATTCTGGTATGTCATGTCTTTGTTCTCATTTGTTTCAAATAACTTCTTGATTCTGTCTTAATTTCATTACTTATCCAGAAGTCATTCAAGAGCATGTTGTTTAAATTTCTATGCAATTGCATGGTTTTGAGCAATTTTTTTTCTTGACTTCTATTCTTATTGCGCTGTGGTCTGAGACTGTGTTTGGTGTTTGCCTTTTAAAGTCAACACTTTGAAACAATCTATACCAGGTTTTAGGAATTCTAACCTGCAGGGGCATGGCTAGGCATTGGATGTCATCCCATTATTCCCTTCTTTTCTTTTTTTGAGATGGAGTTTCACTCCTGTTACCCAAGCTGGAGTGCAGTGGTGCAATCTCGGCTCACTGCAACCTCTGCCTCCTGGGTTCAAGCGATTCTCCTGCCTCAGCTTCCCGAGTAGCTGGGATTACAAGCACATGTAACAACATCTGGCTAATTTAGAAACAGGGTCTGCTTCCCTTTTAGATGTATTTTTTCTTTTTCCTTTCTTTTTTTTTGTGTGTGTGTGAGACAGAGTCTCGCTCTGTCACTAAGGCTGTAGTGCAATGGCATGGCCACTGCAACCACTGGGTCCCTCCCTTGACACATGGGGATTATAATTTGAGATGAGATTTGGGTGGGAACACAGAGCCAAACCATATCAGAGGCCAAAGTTAGAGGTTAAGGAAAAAGAATCATAGTCCTGTTTCCAGGGTTAGAACAAGGTCAGGACAGAGAAACAAGTCTGAGTGCAGCCTGTTGAGAGGCTGCACCCGGTGCTCCCAGAGTTACTGCAAGGGAGGTTCATTCACTTGGGATTATACTTCATGCCATGTGGGAAATGGCATGCTCTCTAGTCAACTGTTGACATTACCAAGACCCTCAACCTTGGAGGTTTACATTTTACTCACACCTCAGACATAGACACAAGCTGGGGTTCATTTGTTAGTTTTACTTTTTCAGATGTTGGATGAAGAAAGAGATTCTTAATACTGGTTTTTCACTTCTAACTGCCCCTTTCATCCCATTAAAAAAAACCAAAGAAACGAAAAGTCTCGAAAGGCTTTATTTTCCTTTCCCTTTTTTTATAGCAGAGGTATACACAGAATTTGTGTGGGGTATCAGGCTGCTCTCTTATCCAGATGGCAATATTCAAAGTTTCCCAAGATTTAGTCACCTCCCTTCTCAAGTGAATATAAAACATGGACCATCTTTCTTTGCAGAGTAAGACTGACTTTAGGTCACCATGAACCCATTTATCATTATTTATTTGAAACATTACAGAATCTATTGGGTCATATAGCCAAAGTTATAGAAAATATAATTTTCATTTTTAAACAGATGTTTTATTATGAATGGTTACTTGGGCTGCCTGGCCTTGGAATATCTCTTTTGCATGATTGCAATATCCTTGTGTCCAAGTGCAGATCTTGGCCTCTTAAGTAATGGTCTCACATTTTACCCAAACTTGTCGGTGTTGGCTAACCAGAGGTTTAATGTGGACTAATCAGTGCAGGGAAGCATTACAGTGTGAGTATATTTCTAAGTGCCTGAACTAACATGGGATAGGCACTATGCATAGTTGCTAACCTGATGAAACAGCTTCAATTAGAGCCTCATCGCTGACATTATCCAGAGTGGATGGAATCAGGATGCGCAGGTATCTGTGGTCAGATTTTTACTTAAAACAAAAAAAGAGGAGACAAAGTTTCAGAGTATAAGTTTTATTGGATTTGGGGAATTGGAGTTCTTGGAAAATGATAATGATTTAGAATATAGTTTATACATCTCCCCTGGGTGAAATTTGCGGATCTTTGTTTTGTGTATGCCTTTCTCACAAGGTAGAAGATCGATTCTAAGTCAAGAACAAATTTGTGACAATGTGTTGTGACAGGTGAAATATACAAAAAAGCTCTTGAACAACCCCTTTAACTTCCTTGTTCTACTTGCCCTCACTCAAACTATGCTGCTTCCCTCCCGTCTCTCAGCACCCCTCCCCATACAGAATGCCCACTCCCTTCTTAGCTCCCTTCCCACCCTTTGAGTGCTCAGGAGGAACCACTCCCAGCAAAATTAGGCCTCAGGGCTTCCTTCTTCCTAGGCTCCCTTTCTTGAGGTGTCTCTGTTGGTTTGCTCTCTCTTGATCTGTTTCTGGCCCCCGGACTGTGAATTTTAGATCCTACTCTTTATCAGCAATGTCTGGGTAAGAGAAGAAATCAAGATTCCTGCAAAAAAATGGACATGCTGACTCAGCCTAGAGTTATGGAGCTGGACTGGTTTAAGTCACTGCTTCCTTTGTCCTAACTTACTCTTTTTACTAATACAACCATTCACAAATACTTGCAGAGTCATGATATGGAAAAACTGGGGAATGAGGAATATGTGTTTCATGTCTTTTCTATTTCCCTGCGAGTGCTTATAGAATCCATTCTCTTACATGGCAGCAGGAGAAAGAGAGTGAGCGGGGGAAATGCCAGACACTTACCAAACAACCAGGCCTCCTGAGAACTCCCTCACTATCAGGAGAACAGGAGAGTAGCAAGGTTTTCAGCAGCTCAGTCATTTTAGCTGAGAATTGAGGAAGGGAAGCGTTAAAGCCTACACACAGAAAGAGGTAGTCAAACATAAGGAAAAGAAGGATATAATTCCTTTAGTTAAAGAGGGTGTTCTGACAACAAACTCTAATATGAAAGTAATTTCCCCCCTTTTAATTCATAGCAAACATCTGTATTCAAACATGAACTTTTTTCTGATGTTATCTTTCACTGTGGAGAGCAGAATTAGCCCCATTCTACAGTTAGAAAAATGAAGACATGAAGCATTCAAGGATTTCATCCAATATAACAAAAACACCAGACAAAAGCTAATGGCTTACAGATGCAGGATATTTTTCAAAGAAGAAGCAGAAATCATGTTACCTTTGATGTAACATGTGTAGAATTAACACAAGTGTTTGCCTTTGAGAATTACAATAGTCAGAGGGGAAAAAAATCTTTTTTCATCTTTTTTATTTTAAAATTCCTATGTGTATGTAGTCACTTCTCTAAGACAGGCCAAGGTATTTTTTTATGAATAACAAATTTTACTAAATAAGTTATGCAATAAGCTAAATCACAATTTCCTCATAATAAATCTTTAAGGTTTCTGCCTCTTTTCACCAATTATTTTGTGGAAGAAAAACACGGGCATGCTGACAATGGCCAAGACAAAGGTGTTCCTCTTTCTTTCCAAATCCTGCAGACTGGAATAGTTATGGAACTGGGAGAAGTCACAGCAGTCCCGATTTAATGAGTCACACTTAACTATGTACTAGGCACAGGGATCTCTGCCCTCAAGTGTCTTTCAGACCAGAGGTGGTGGACAAGACAAGCATGCTGTTAGGAATGGACGTGGGATGGTCACAGTAGCACATGGGAGGCCATTGAACTTGGCCTTGGGGACCAAGATGTGATTTCTGGAACATAAGAGCAAACTCATATCTAAGATAGGTGTAGGAATTAGCCTGGTGAAGGAGTGTTCCAGGAAGGTGGAACAGGACATGAGAAAACCTGGAGTTGATAGGGCCTTCAACAGATGAGAAGAACTCGAAGCAATCCAGCGTGTCAGGAGTAATGGGCAGTAGGGTTAACTTGCCTGCTAGAATCTTCCTTTTGTACTTCTTGTGTGCGTTAAATTTATTGACGGTAGTGTGCTACATTGAAGAGACAAGGCTAAAGGTAACTGCTTCCTGACATACTGTACAAACTTGTGGATAAATACAAAGATTTTAGATCTGGGCAAGGACTAAATATTTTCTTAAATAATAGGTGTTCTCTGAGCGGTTCTTCCTGTTGTAAACTAAGTTCAAACCCAAGTATTCTAGGACTGGCACTAAATTTGACCAATTCATTTATGTCTCACCCCAAACTTGTCCTTTTAGAATTCAAAGGAATTTTTTCTTAAAATCTCTGCCATTTAAATTTTACCTGAGTAATTTCCCCCTTTCAAGTTAGTTTTTTAAAATATATTTATTGAGATTACTTTCATAATTTTGTAAGAATATGATGTCCGTTTTAGGAAACTCAAAATATAGAGGAAAGCTGTATCAACGAAAATAAAATCACTCACGATACCACCAAGGTGATAATCTTTGTCAATATTAACTTGTACAGAGTATTTGTGATATAATTTTCTAAGTTTCTCTATGAAAATATTTTGTAACAAATATTTCAACAATTTGGATGCATTTCCTGTCTCTGTGTGCATGTATACATATGATATATATTCCACTCATTTTAAAGTTAGTTTGAATTATTTAATTTATGAACACACTCTTATTTGCAAGTTTTTATAGAACTATTAATATATCTAGTGTGTGAACTTTTAGCCCTGTTGAAAATAGCTTGTAAGCTATAAGCTGGTTATATTTTAAAGAGCTGAAGGCTCCTGTAGTTCTCTATTCATTAGTTTTAAAGCACCTCTATGACATGACGTAGGTGGCAGTATTATTATCCCTATAGTGCAGATGCGGCAGCCAAAGCAGACAGCAGTTGCATAACCAAAGCAGGGCTAGAAACAGAACTGGGGTTCTTTTGAAAGTAGGTAGAGTAAAAATTATACATAAAATGAAATATTGGTGATTCGTAGCTCTATTCAAAGCCTCATCTCTTTGATGACAATGCATAAAACACATTGGCCCTCTGTTATTTTTCCATCAATTCAGAACCAAATCTGACCTTGGGGAGTCCACACAGATATCAATGGAACATTTGGCCGATTGCATGTGAGGAGCTGCTGCCAGAACTTCGCCTGAAAGCTTAAATACCCTATGAGAACTGCAAGGAATTCTGAAAAATTACGTTGAATATCGATGTTGAAGTTAAAATACACATATATGCATGTGTGTGTGCAAGCACAAAGACACACACACAGAATTTTAAGCCCAAAAGTAGTACCAGAGCCAATTCCATGATATTTGTATTAGTAATCTTTACTTGGGCACAATTTCACTTGAAGCTGGTGGGATTCTTTTTACTGAGTCAAGCCTGTAGAATGAAGCCTGCTGGGAGTCAGCAAACCACAACAGACGTCATCAGCTCTCTCCTGCTTCAGGATATACATACTGATCGCTGCGGGGGTCGGGGGAGAATTTTATTTTTGCTTGCACAGGCTTACACAATTGTCAGCGGATATAACCCTTGCCTTTCTTTGAAGTGTGAGCTATCAAAAACTAAATAAACCAGATGGAGCTGTTTTCTGATTCAAGGTGACAGAGCAGACCAATGCCTGTATAATATGTCTTTTTAAAGATGGAAATAGAATTACAAATTTGCTACATCTAATTTGCACTTTCCTTTGAAAAGGTGGAGCCCTAAAGGAAATTTTTCTCAAGAGCCTTTTCCGCCTGAGAATAAGTAGTAACATTTAAAATAAGAGAAATGTCAGAAAATTGACCACACAATACGTGAAGTTAACAAGAGAATGAGGGAGAAATTGTCAACTATAAAAGTGACAAACACTGAGTCGCTGGCATTCAGATAACCCCTCTTCTCCTTGCGACCAGATAAATATACATTCTTGATTCCCGGATTCCTTCCATTCTTAGTGCAATACTTGAAAAAAAATTTGACCAGGTTTTTGGCATTTTCATCTTTTCTGGGAATACTTCTAAATGACCTAGGGGAAATTTTCTAAACCAAAGAACAGTTTTGGCAGCAAAAACAAGCCTCAGTATGTATTATGATTGAAAAACAAGTAATTTAGCCTTTAACTCATGCAAGGATCTACAAGAACATCTATGTCAAGCAGAATAAAATGAATTTGATATCTTTATTTTTAATGTGTGGAAAAGATGTTTTTCACCTCATTATTTTAACTCTCTAAAAGAAAAACTTGTTTGATGATTTACTAAACAAGAAGGAATTAACTAGGTTGTTAATGTTAGTGTTATAATTTACTCTTATAGGATTGAGTTTCTCAATTGTACTAAATTTGTTCTGTTCATCTCATGGCTCCCTCTAATATGTAGGCAAGTATAAAAACAACCTATCTGGGTCTTTATTTTTCTCATCTGTACAGTAAGGATAATAGGTCCTATTTCAAAGCATTGCTGAGATGATTAGATGATACAAGGAAAATGTCCAACCTCGTATCTGTACATGGTAGGTTCTTTCTGATTCATTCCCTTCTACTTTCTTTTCTATGGCATTTGAATATTGTGTGAGGACTTCAGCAGACTAATTGTGTGAAGTTCAACTAGTAAGGGCACAAAGCCAAGTGTGTCTGAAGGACCTACTGTTTACATGAGTGCTAACTACATACCTGGCACCTAATAGGTGCTCGATAAATATTAGCTATTGTTATACCACACACCTCACTTTATCCTCACTATAACTCTGGGGAGGTTTTATTTTCATTCTCATTTTCCAGTTGACAAAACTAAGTCTTGGGAGGCAAAGTAGCTTGCCCAATGTTGCACAGCAGGACTATGACAGAGCCAGAATTCCAGCTGAGATCTGCTCCGGAGCTCCTGGTCTCACTGCTGCAGCATGCCACACCTCTCCCTAAGTATGGGCTGGGCAGGCCTCGGACAAGTTCAACCACCTGCAACAGAACTGGAAAGCCAGAAGGACTTCTGGGAGAAAAAAAAAAGTGGCTGTCATACTCATCTGCGCATTCTAACAGAAATTCTCTTAGATACACCTAATTTAATTTCTCAGCTATGTTTAGAAATTAACTCTAAGCCTATTTATTTACAAGAACAATGCACTTCAAAGACACTGTTAACCAGCTTGGTTATCTGCCTTTGCAACTTCTAGAAGATTCAAAGCAGTTGAATTGAAGGTAGGGACCGTTGCTACAGTCAATTGCCTTGAAAACAGTAAAAGTGACCTGAAAACCTGCCAAATGCTGGTACAAAAGCTTTGAAAGCCATAGTAGCCTGGAGCTATTTAGCATAGGGGCAAATAGCCTGAAACCCTCAAATAGTCCTTGAAGTATAATAATTGACATCATCATAAAATCATTTAGATTATTAAACAGAAGTATATTACTTTCATAGAACTAGAAATTTCATCCAAATATTATTTTTTTAAGTTCAGTAACTTAAATAGGAAGTATTAGTGAAAGAGAAGAATCACTTAAATAAAACACCTCTTCTATTGAAACTACTAGCAAAATAAAACTAGTGATAAAACTAATTTTTTCGGCAAACCCGAAAGCTTAACTACGTAAACTTTAAACTCTGGCTTTGTTGGTCTTTTTTCTATTATATATAACTTTTTGAATTGGGTGACTGAAGTTATACCAAAGATAAGTGTTATATTAGGCATATAATGAATCATTCAAGCATCTCTAGTTAGAATAGGAAGTAGGTTCTTGCTTGGCTTAAGGAGTCAGCAATTTTTAATATAAATTTTAAGAAAATTTTAATCTAAATACGATCAAGAAGAAAATTAACACATTCTTCTGGAAATACACAAACATACACACATACCCTAAGCATTCCTGCGTGAAGCATTGTTGACTAATGTTATATTGCAACTACATTTATTTACAACATCAGTTCCATAGCCCTGGGAATTTGGGGACTATGATGGTAGTGGATAAGGTAGCCAGGGAAAATTTCAATAGCGTCAAACAGTAATTTGGGATTTAAAAAGTCCTAGCTGTCTTTTGGATTTTATCTATAGTTTCCATGCATCTTGGACAAATCATTTGAATCCCACAGGAATCCCAATTTCAGCATGATTGGCAGGATAGAACGATTGGCAGGATGGAGGCAGAGTATCTTCAGTCCCAAGCAGCAGATCACCAAATCCAACATTAGTCAGAGAGATACTCCCCAGAGACCTGTCCCCTCTTTGGGCAGCCCATAAATTAAGAGTCAGGCAAAACCACACTACACCTGAAGGACAGACTGATTTTCCTTTTTGTGTTGACTTCCTGGATGGTCTTGGATAGATACAGAAATATGATCCAGTGGACTTAACACCTGAGCATTAGAGCTAACCTGACTCAAAATGAGATCAACTCCTCAACATCACAAACAATCCTGAACCCAACTTAGTCAAGAAAAGAAGGCCAACACTTGGCATGTGTCTGGACCATCATGACATTCAAAGTTAAAGGAAAACCTTTGAACAGTCTAAGCAATGAAAAGAACATAGCGCTTCCTCACCACAAGTAATTCAAAACAAAATAATACAGACTCTTAAATTACCGTTAAGAGGTCCAACAAAGTTTTTATGTTTTTATATATTTATTTCCACATTTATGAAAAGATAATAAATATGTGTACAATTTGCCTTTTGATAAATATATTTATATATTATCTATACATATACGTGTGTGTGTGTGTGTGTGTGTGTGTGTGTGTGTGTGAAAAGCCAAATCCTTATTTCAAGAAACTTTGGTGATCTTGCTTCATTGATCCCCTAACTATGGGCTTAACCTGTGTTTTAACTGATTTTTGTGGCCAAGCATCTCCCATGTTCAGCAGTGTATGACTGGGCTTTCCCCTTCCCTCTCTCCCTCACTAAGCCCAGAAATGTCTCATGGCCATCCACCCAGCTCAGACTCTATTTTATTAAAGGGCAGTCTCTGCTTGTACTGACTTCACAGAGACAATATGCAAATTACTAAGTGGCTTCTTTAACATAAAATCCTGGAAGTAAATACTGCAGAAATACAAAGTACTTATTAAAATTTACCTTCCTCTGAGATTAATAAATGATTCTTTGGGAACAAATTGTTCAACCAAGTAAGATTAATAAAGTTAAGGGCCATTAGCCAATTTTCTTGTAGTAAATTGCAGGGTGCTTTGCAAGAATTGCATTATTTCATATAAGTTAATTCATTGAAAATATGTATAATTTTAACTTTATAAGTAATGAAAATAACTAATAAAGAAGTTGAACAGCTAGTACAGCTGAACAAAAAGAAGGAAAAAGAAAAAGCCATCAAACTGTCAAAGCATACCTATCAGGGCTGGCATCAACACTATAAATATGCAAGCCACAGATACACAAAACATGCACCATCAAACATGCTTTTTGTCATTTTGTCCCCCCTATACTCCATGGTTTGAAATATTTCATCCACAAAACTACATTAATTTGGCAATACAGTTGATCTTTGAATAATGAGGGGGTTAGGGGAACCAACCCCTGCATAGTCGAAAATCGGTGTATAACTTTTGAGTACGCCAAATCTTGACTACTAATAGCCTATGTTGACCAGAAGCCTTACTAATAGCATCAACAGTCAAGTAACATGTATTTTATGTTTTTAATGTATCATTTACTGTATTCTTACAATAAAGTAAGTAGAGAGAGTGTTATTAAGGAAAGCATAAGGAAGAGAAAATATATTTACTATACATTCAGTGGAAGTGGATCATCATAAAGGTTTTCATCTTTGTCGTCTTCAAGTTGAGTAGGCTGAGGAGAGGGAGGAAGAGGAAGGGGGAAACTTGTTGTCTCAGGGTAGCAAGAAGAGACAGAAGAAAATCTACTTATAAGTGGACCTGCACAGTTCAAATCCATGTTATTCAAGGGTCAACTGTAATTATTTTGTTTTTCCTCTTTATTCACCACAATCAATTAGAGATTCTGCTTAATAAGGCATAACAGTATCACTTCGCTGAGTTGATATAATTACCCTCTTCAGTGTGTCTCTTCTTATTGTGCCATAACCAGGTACTGTGAACTCATGCCTGGTTTTCCTAGCTCTTGTGAAGGTATTTTTGTGCGTGGATAGTTGTTCAAATGGATGTTTCTGGGGGACGAGGGAGACAATCACTAGAGAGCCCCATTCCGCCATCTTGCTCCACCTTCCAGCTGACTTGATATAATTAAAGAATTTGACTTTTTTGGCAATCTGTATAATCTTATTAAAGTTAAATATTTCATTTCTACTAACCTTTTTATATATGTGTGTATCTACATATACATGTATAAATATTTATATATGCATATATCACGTAATATATTGAAATATGCATGATAATATAGCCTTTTAATATATTGAAAAATATATTCTTATTGAAAAATATATTCTTATGGATCTTCTTTCTTACCATACCATCTCTCTGGGGCAGGAGCCTGCTGATCAAATTCAAGCCTCTCTTTTCACAGAGGAGCATGTCATGTCCCAGAGCGATTATTGCACTGCCCAAGATCAAACAAGCCATTGAAGATTGAATTGCCTGTTGTCCATATAACACTTCTACAACAAACTCCATCTGTTTGCTATAGTCTCTAAATAAGCACCCATATTAAGAGCAAGGGACTCACAGAAAATTATTCCAGTGAAATAATTATCTTTCAGCTCACCTGTTGTCTCTGCTGTCCCAGACACTTTCGGGCATAAGTACTTGTTCTATAACATAGCTTTCTTTATATTTATGCCTACCTCCATTTTACCATTGCATTATAACAATAGTATTGTGCAATAGTAATAATGCATTTTAACAATAGTATCGTGCAATAGTAATAATGCATTTTACCATTGCATTACAACAATAGTATTATGGCCTGCCTCTCCCTCTATTAATAGTTCCTACAAGTACAAGAGCTATGTCTTTCTGATCTAATTCTCCTTGGCACCTACTGTACCTAGTTTCCTAAGGGTTGTTTTAGGGTGGATGAGATAAGATTAATCTGGCACAATGTTTTGTTTTCTTATGTTTAAGTACCTTCTATATGTCAGTAATTTCCAAATTCATAACCAAGGACTGACTTTTCCCCTGTACTCTATACTCAGACTACCTACTTGACATCAACTTAGGTATCTCATCATTCCAAACTTAAAATATCCAATCAAATGCATGATTAAATATATCTAAGTATATTTCTTACCATCCCAGCAAATAACACTAGAACCACTGCTTTTTTTCCTTCCACATGCCAATTCATGGATTTGTTCTAAAAATCCTGCCTGCAAAATATTTCCTAGCTGGGTGCAGTGGCTCATGCCTGTAATCCCAGCACTTTGCAAGGCTGAGGCAGGTGGATCATCTGAGGTCAGGAGTTCGAGACCAGCCTGGCCAACATGGTGAGACCCCATCTCTACTAAAAATACAAAATTGGCTGGGTGTGGTGGTACATGCCTGTAATCCCAGCTACTTGGGAGGCTGAGGCTGGAGAATTGCTTGAACCCAGGAGACGGAGGTTGCAGTGAGCTGAGATTGCACCACTGCACTCCAGCCTCGGTGACAAGAGCAAAACTCTGTCTCAAAAAAAAAAAAAAAAAATCCTGAAACCATTTATTTTTCCTTCAGTCTCACAGCTACCGCCCTAGCCAATACATCATTTTTTCTTTTCTTGAATTGTATTAGCCTCCTGATTAATTTCTGCCTCTATTCTTGTTCCTATGCAATTTCTTCTCCACAGAGCTACCAGTGTGGTCTTATGAAAACTATTATATATTAGATTGCATCACTCGTCTTCTGAAAACCTTGTAATGGCTTGTCAACCCACTTGGAACGGCATCCAAGATCATTCTCTAATCTACATAGCCCAGCATTGTCTGGTCTGGAATTTCATCTCATGCCACCTTTTCCCTTGGTCATTGAGTCTCTGTCACTGCCCTCCTTTGTTTGTCACTGGCCTTCTTTGTGTCTTTAGACATAGTAAGCTAGTTCTTGCTTTTGGATCTTCCCATGGGTTGCTGCTTCTGCCTCAAGTCCTCTTCCCCCAAATCTCTGCCTTCTTCTTGTCCTTAATTTTCAGCTCAAACGTCACTTACTTCAAGAGGTCTCTCTTGACCATACAATTAAAACAGTTTCTTAGCCACTATTTTATTAATCAATTAATTAATGAAATTTATGTTTGAGAATTTTCTGGTTAATGTATTTGTGTGCTTTTCAACTTTTCAATTAAGAATTACTTCTTAATTCTCACTAATATGTGAAGTCTGACTTGTTCAAAACTTTGTTACATGCTTAGACCATGACTGTCCCATAGAAGGTGCTTAGTGTTGGATGCTTAATGATGTTAAATTCATTTGCCTGCCTTTAACATCCACAAGTGCAAGGAGAATAAATGAATGTGCTCAGAATTCACCTGATAAAGATTTGTCATCTAGGGTCAAGGACCTCCTCTTTTTTCCATTTGGGGGCACCTATTTATTATTGCTTCTGTGGAGGCTGATATGTTAATGTGTAGTAACCTTTTGCACCCAACAGTTTCTTCCTTTAAGCTCCACCATTGATTTTCCTCATCTTTGTGCCTGAAGAGCCAGAATGATTCCTTTTGTCCCCACTGTCCTGACAGTTTGCAGTGACACTCACTGTGCAAGTGGGAGCCATTGCCCTTCAGCTATCAGAAGGCTGGCCCTGCCCCAGAAGTGCAGGCAAGGAGCTTTGTACAGCAGCTGTTGGTGTCTGTGCACAAAATGGCATCCCTTCTTCCAGAGTTAGCCCATGGTCTTGGGAGGGTGGGAACTCAGCTCCTTCTGGATCAGATTCACTTACCCCACCAGGAAGCACTGGCTGAGAGGGTGAGAGAAACTACAAAGCAATGTTTCTATTAAGTCTTAGAGATTAGAGATGGAAACCAGAAAGAGGAAGAAGGGGAGAAAGGGAAAGAGAAGGGTCTCAGAAAAAAAAAAAAATCAGCTCACTCTTCCATTTTACCCCTCTGCCAAGGGCCTATAAAATCCTTTTTCCCAATTATCTATTTGTTAGTGCAGTTCTACACTGGCTGAGTCTCCATCAGGCACTGTGAGACCCCAGCTGTTTCCCAAAGTATTTTTAGATGCCCATGGGGCTACTCAGGGGTACACAGTCCCTTATTCCTTAAATGAGTATTTATTTACTGCACCAATGAATAACCTGGTCTGATTAATAGTTATAGCAGTAATGTCACTCTTAGTCCAGGCCCATCTCTTAGTGCAGAAGATCCCAGGACGAGCAGGACACAGAGAAGGTCTGACAAGCCCAGAGACATTCTACAACCTCAAACTGGAATCTTGCCTTTACTAACCAGGCAGGACCCTGAACAGAAGCCAGTACCTTGGATCATTTTATCTAAAGCTTTCATGTAGCACAGGGCCACCAAGTCTCTGAAGTTGTTCCCAGTCCCATACACCACATGAACTGTGTCACATTCTTCCTTCAGTCCTCAACAGAGAGGCTGAGGAGCAGACCATTCAGAGTGGCCCCATAATGATGGCTCCCTTCTGCACTTTGAGCAGAGCATCTTTCTTTCCCCATCCTGATTTTCTGAGAGTGAGGAAGAAAGCTGGTTTTTGACACTATCAGTCTCTTTCAGTGTCCAAGTCAGACATCACTCTTATAAGAAACTTCATTATAGGAGCCTCATGGCAAAAAATAAATATCTATAGCTATAGAAATAGATAGATACAGATTTAGATATCAATATAGATATAAATAGATATATCTATGTGTATAAGACTTTCGGGAATTGCTTTAGTTTTTTAGGCCAAAGACCTAAAAAAAGAAAATCGCTACTTTAGTGCCCTAAATGATGTTCTTAAGGCCCGAAAAGATAAGGAGCTTCCCAGAGTGCATTATTTATTTGCCAACCAGGAGCAGGCTTTGTACAATGTCGTTAAGGACTGACTTACAGGTGACAATGCCTTACCAAGAAAGCCCTTGATAATTCAGTAACCACCTCTTCTAATAGAGATCTAGGAAAGGATGACATTTAAAAAAAAAATGTCCTCTGGGAATAATTCTGTTATAATGGGTTTCTAGAGATTTAGGGAGAAACTAATTGGATATTCACTGTTGATGGCTATGTATTTAGATCACACTAGAAAAAAATAATGTTCATCCATGTTTATAGAAATGGATCTGGAGAATTTTGCAGATGAACTGAAACACATGTTAAATGTTGAAACATGAGGAAAAGAAATGGCAGCAGATCAATAGTGAGGTAAAGGGCTCAGCAGCTGATCACCTCCATGGGCTCAAATTCACCTTTAGCATCATTGCTAGCAGAAATCTGTACTTTTTTTTCCTCTTTAGTTTTTATGTAATCTTTATCATCCTTTTCTTTCGTCTCCTGACCACTTCCCACCAAACGTATGTCCTTTATTTTTCCTTTCTTTTTACCTTTACTATGCATTTCCCTTTATCTGTCACCCTCGTCTCATGGCTGCTGGTTCCACTGATGGCACCTAAGATTGAAGGGGTTACCAATGCCAGCTCTACAGAAAAAAGAGCAGATAATTTGGAGGTGATGTTAGTGATTGGATTTCACAGAATGCCTACTTTGTGCCTGGCCTTGTTAGAGATGCTTGTCAAATATGCTCTCATTTCATCATCTCAGTTGTCCTAAGAACTCAGTTTAATATGCAACACGCTAGTTCAATTCGAGAATAAAAGAAGTTTTGTTTTGTTGTATTTTGTTTCTGAAAAACTCTGCCTCCAAAGGTTGTAGAGAAAAAGCCCCCAAGAAATGCCAACTTGAAGATGGTTGGAAGTGGGAGGTTTGACCAACAGGTTAAAGATAAGAAAGTTGCAACAACTGGGTAAATCTCTGAAACCACAAGCAGATTTCTATGACCAATCTGTTTTATTTGCACGTTTGTGCTCTTGGGGGAAAACGTGACTTTACCAACCATGTTAATGGGGGAAAAGTTCTAACCCTTCAATAATTTCAAGAAAACCAGAATATGGTTTAGGTCAAAAAAGAGTACTTGATTTTGCAACACCAAATATCCCTTTTGAGGTTTCCCAAAAATGCTGTGGCAATCCCACACAGAACTCTCTCCATATTTTTACCACAGAAACAATAGTGCTAATTCAGCATGCACTATGATTTAGACCACTTTGGGAGGTGCTTTAAGGAAGATATCAAAGAAATGAATACCTGCACTCTTATAATATCATAAAAATGCAATACAGAATATACTAAATTTCCATGTAAAATGCTAAATAAAATAAAATGCATTGATTATAATGTGTTTAAGAAGTGTGGAAAAACAAATGGAATCATTGGACTTAACTAGGTTTAGTAGGTCAAAGATTTAGAGTATCTACTATTAGATACTTATTCAAATAAGTACATGGGCTTATTAATAAATTATTATTAGGGACAGAAACGAGGAATGCAAAAAGTAGTTGAAGATCCTAAATGTCAGAATGATTTGCCTGAGGGTTTAGACTCTCCTTCCCTTAGGGATATCACACGGGAGCCTAGCCTTTCTATCATTCTACAACACCTTTGAAAAGAAGGAGCTATATAAGGGTGATGTGGAATTTATAGGTTTACATTGCCCTAGTAGAACTATAAATACACATGACTAGGTAACAAGGTTTACCACGTGGAAATAGAAAAGGTGTCTGATCCACCAGACACAAGTCTGTCTTCAGCTTCATCACTGCATCTACCACCCCAGGACAGAAATCAGCCTGGGGCCAGACTTGAATTTCTGTTGTCCATGCAGAAAGTGACCCAAGTCATTTCCTCAACACTCGGAAACATTTAAAGCTCTTTTTTTTTTTTTTCTTTTCCATTTCTGGCCAAGCTGTTTAGAAAGCACAGATGCAGCTGGCACTGTAATATTGTAAGCAGCCTCGCTAAATGGCTCCAAAAGGGAAATAGCTGTCCAGTGTCTTGGGTAGATCTGTGAGCTCCATTCACCAATGTCACGTCATCATTCTCTGGTTCTTCAGACCCAAGAATCGAGGTCGGAGACAGCAGAGTTGCTGCTGCAATTTTGTTTACCTAACAATGTAAAGACTACTCTGATAACCCTCCATTGCTAGCCCCTTTTCCTAAGAAATAAAGTCACTTTAGGGGTTTAGTATCTGATTTGAAGAAACCACCCCATTACTGAAGGGAGATAAGATGTTCATTTAATTTTTTTTAATGTTCATGTGAACCACGTGCAACATGTTCTTCCTCTCTGGTCACGCTGAGAGATGAAGGCTTTTTTCAGCACTTTTTGGATAAAGGTTGTGGCAGAGATCTAAAATCCACCCTGCTGGTCACAGTCATGACCCTAGTGGTAGTGAAGATGTGACTTTGGCTTGAGAAATACAAGGTGTAATCCTACCATGAAGAACAGTTATAGAAAAAGGTGCTGGCGTGTTGTAATTATTCTTATTTTTCTTCAATTCATCGGACTTAAATGTTTAGCAGCCAGATATGATGATAAGCTGTAAATCAAGCAGAGTTTCTACTGCTTTATACAACATCCCAACCGCACCAGCAGTATAGCAGAGTGCTAAGAAGGTATGCTTATCATCCTTCTAAAGCCTGATAGTATCTGCACCTTGAACAAATTACTTTCATAGGAGATCATGATAATCCCTACCTTTTGGGGAATTCTTGTCAAGATTCAATAAGGAATTGCATATGAAATGCTCAGTGCTGTATCTGGTACATAAGCATTCAAAGGAAGTGCTTGGGCTCAGGTCTGTGGGAATCCAAAGCTTCTGTTTTCTTTATCATGCTTCATTATTAGCAAAATTAGAAAATAATCTGCTATTGACTGAATGTGTCCCTTCAAAATTCATATGTGTTGATACCCTAACTCCCAATGTGATGGTATTTGGAGGTGGGACCTATGGGAAGTAATATGGATATAATGGTGGAGGCTTTGTAATTGGATTAGCACCTTTATAGGAAGAGACACTAGAGAGCTTGCTTTCCCTCCCTCTCCCCACCATGTGAGGATACAGCAGGAAGGCAACCACCTGGTAACCAGGTAGAAGGCCCTCACCAGAATCTGACCATGCTGGTTCCCCAGTCTCAAACTTCCCAGCCTCTGGAACTGTGAGAAATGAACTTCTGTTGTTGAAGTCATCCAGTCTATGGCACTTTGTTATAGCAGCCCAAGCTGACTTAAGATGTGATCTAATGGAAATAGTCTATCTCTGAAGTCCCTTTAAACTCTCACATTATGTGATTCCTTTTTCTTTGCTTTGTTGTAATAAAACACTTTTCTTTTTTTTATTATTATTATACTTTAAGTTCTAGGGTACATGTGCATAACGTGCAGGTTTGTTACATATGTATACATGTGCCATGTTGGTGTGCTGCACCCATCAACTCGTCAGCACCCATCAACTCGTCATTTACATCAGGTATAACTCCCAATGCAATCCCTCCCCCCTCCCCCCTCCCCATGATAGGCCCCGGTGTGTGATGTTCCCCTTCCCGAGTTCAAGTGATCTCATTGTTCAGTTCCCACCTATGAACATGCAGTGTTTGGTTTTCTGTTCTTGCGATAGTTTGCTGAGAATGATGGTTTTCAGCTGCATCCATGTCCCTACAAAGGACACAAACTCATCCTTTTTTATGGCTGCATAATATTCCATGGTGTATATGTGCCACATTTTCTTAATCCAGTCTGTCACTGATGGACATTTGGGTTGATTCCAAGTCTTTGCTATTGTGAATAGTGCCACAATAAACATATGTGTGCATGTGTCTTTATAGCAGCATGATTTATAATCCTTTGGGTATATCCCCAGTAATGGGATGGCTGGGTCATATGGTACTTCTAGTTCTAGATCCTTGAGGAATCGCCATACTGTTTTCCATAATGGTTGAACTAGTTTACAGTCCCACCAACAGTGTAAAAGTGTTCCTATTTCTCCACATCCTCTCCAGCACTTGTTGTTTCCTGACTTTTTAATGATTGCCATTCTAACTGGTGTGAGATGGTATCTCATTGTGGTTTTGATTTGCATTTCTCTGATGGCCAGTGATGATGAGCATTTTTTTCATGTGTTTGTTGGCTGTATGAATGTCTTCTTTTGAGAAATGTCTGTTCATATCCTTTGCCCACTTTTTGATGGGGTTGTTTGTTTTTTTCTCGTAAATTTGTTTGAGTTCTTTGTAGGTTCTGGATATTAGCCCTTTGTCAGATGAGTAGATTGCAAAAATTTTCTCCCATTCTGTAGGTTGCCTGTTCACTCTGATGGTAGTTTCTTTTCCTGTGCAGAAGCTCTTTAGTTTAATTAGATCCCATTTGTCAATTTTGGCTTTTGTTGCCATTGCTTTTGGTGTTTTAGACATGAAGTCCTTGCCCATGCCTATGTCCTGAATGGTATTACCTAGGTTTTCTTCTAGGGTTTTTCTGGTATTAGGTCTAACATTTAAGTCTCTAATCCATCTTGAATTAATTTTTGTATAAGGAGTAAGGAAAGGATCCAGTTTCAGCTTTCTGCTTATGGCTAGCCAATTTTCCCAGCACCATTTATTAAATAGGGAATCCTTTCCCCATTTCTTGATTAAAACACTTTTCTTAAGCTCCCAGTTTGCTAGGAACATAGTAACAACTCACCTGAGGAAAGTAGTAGGAATGTTCTTTAAGTCTGACAATCACTAGAGCTAAGCTTTTAAAAATTCAATAAAATAAAAAATAATCAGCAAAAACATAATTAATCATCCATGTTTTCCTGGCTATGAACAAACTCTATATCATATAATTTCTATTTTTTTTTAATGTGAAGTAGAAATTTCTAAGACAGTGTTTTAGTTGTCAAGACATTAATAAAGAATTAATGAAGAAAATTGGTTCTCATTTTTAAATATTTATTTATTTATTTTGAGACAGAGTCTTGCTCTGTCACCCAGGCTGAAGTATAGTGGTGCTATCTTGGCTCACTGCAACCTCCACCTCCCAGGTTCAAGTGATTCTCCTGCCTCAGCCTCCCGAGTAGCTGGGACTGCAGGCATGCACCACCCTGCCTGGCTAATTTTTACATTTTTAGTAGAGACGGGTTTTCACTATGTTTTCCAGGCTGGTCTTAAACTCCTGACCTCAGGTGATCCACCTGCCTCGGCCTCCCGAAGTGCAGAGATTACAAGTGTGAGCCACCACGCCCAACCTGTCATTTTTAATAACAAAAACTAATTTGGATCTATTGCATCCATATTTATATTACAGCACTATAGTTCACCGTGCTTTATAGTTAGTTGTACATGTGTCTGTCTCTCCACCAAACTTGTAAACAATTTTAAGGGAAGGGAGCATGTTTTTGCATGTCAAGCACTTAGCATAGGGCAGACACAATTCACCACTCAATAAATGCATGTTAAATGAATTAATGAATGAATGAAAGGTGCAGCAGTGAGATTTTAAGTTACAAAGTATGGTTCAATGGCCTCTGCAATCCAAACTAAAAGACGGGCCAGAGCATCAAAGGCAAGTAGTGACGTAAGTGAAGTTACGTCCCAGATAACCAAAATGGATAAGAGGTGCTGCTTTGTTTAAATAGAAGAGTCAACTTTAAGGTGGGGCACAAAGACTTCATGAAAAAACATGGAATTTTATTTGGATTAGACAAATAGAAAAATCTTTCCCAAGAAGAAGGACCATGTGAGCAATAACATAATATATTCGTTTCCTATTGCTGTTAGAACAAATCATTACACATTTAGAGTCTTAAAACAACACAAATTCATTATCTTACAGTTTTGGAGGTCAGAAGTATGAAATGGATTCCACTGGGCTAAAGTTAAGGTGTCTACAGGTCTGTATTTCTTTCTGGAGGCTCTAAGGGATAATCTGTTTTCCTGCCTTTTTTATCTTTGAGAGTCTCCTCCCATTCCTTGGTCCAAGGCCCCTTTCCATCTTCAGAGTCACCAATGACCAGCTGACTCTTTCTCACATATCACTCTGACACTGACACTTCTGCCTCCCTCTTCCACATTTAAGGACACTTGTGATTATTTTGGTCTCGTCCAGATAATCCAGATATTCTCTGTATTTTAATGATGGCTGATTAGCAATCTTAACTCCATCTTCTACCCTAATCTCCTTTGCCGTGTAACCTAACATATTCACAGGTTCCGAGGACTAGAATGTGGGCACCTGTGGAAGGCCATTATTCGGCCTACCATACATGTCAGATGCATCTGACATGTTTGTGCAACAATATGACTTCCACAGAAATTTTCCATATTCAATGTAAGTTTGAATGTGTTTACAGGACTAGGTGAGTGGGAGCCTATTTTTGAAAGTGCCAAATGCCCAAGAAAGGGATTTGAACTATTTTTATAGGTAATAATTATTCTTTGCATCAAATTAGTATTAATGTTGCCATTACTTTTCATGTTACATATTTGAAAATGACATGATTATAAATTATGTTCAATCCAGAATATCATAACTTTTAAAGGTAAATAAGGCTTAACTGAAATTTTCAATGATCAATGAGAGACTTGAAAAACACAATAGTAGCCTCATCAATTGCCTCCTCAAAGTTTGAAAGCAGGAAAAAAAAGTAATAACAGCATTTAAAAGGCATTTATTAAAAGCCCAGTTATCTGTGGTTTGAAGTTGACCCTTGATATTCTAATTGAGACACGCAAACATAAAATCAGCAAGGTATATGAACATCTGCAAGTCAAAGACGGGTGTATTTTACCTTGCACCTAAGTGGACAAAAGAATGTTAAAGTCAAATGCAAAGATGTCTCAGAAAACACGGAATGCAAGAAATCTTACCAGCAGACCACAAAATAGGTCCAGGAAGATCATGGAGGACAAAGACTAGATAGACCCCGAAGTCCAAATAAGCAAATAGAGGAGGATCAGTTAGTATCCATATCCTATAAATAGAAAGACACGCAATCATTTTAAAGTAATTTTCAAACTAGAAGGAGAAAAATGTGGTTAAAATTTCAATGTGTGATGAAAAAAAATTACCAGAGTGAAATTCTTAGAAAATCTTTTGATAATAAAGATCTTATACACATGTCAAAGTTGTAAAATGTTCTAGTGTACTGGGCTTTTTTTCCTTGATTGTGGTGCAATAATTCTTCTAGCAACACTGCATATCAAACAAAAAGGGTTCAGTAGGAATCCCTGTACTGTACCATGCAAAGAATGTGTTGTCTACGTACTATATGTTAAATGGCCACCCCTTTAATTTTCACTCTTAATTCTCCTGCCATTACCAGGGGAAAAAACTCATAAAATTACCAGAAATAATAAAACATTCTGTATACTAGTTTTTAATACAGTATCTTCCAACTTTCTCTTTCTCATTATTTAGTTACTCCCCTGGATTATATATATCAGGAAATATTGGTGTTCATAACCATAGCAAAGCACTTAGCCTCAGAAAGAATCAGGAAAGACAATGGAAAAAATAATACAGTGAACTGTGTTTCCAATTACCAGCAGATGCTTTCATTTATTCTAAGCGTTCTTGTTTAGTTAACTGTACAAATTTTTAATCATATAAATCTGGTAATGTTCTAGACCCACGCTCTTAGTTACCCTGGTCTTCCAGCTGATTTCACATGTCTCTTCCTTCTGGCATTGTTTTCCCACGAATACCGTGCCTACAGCTGTATGAATTCCAGGTGATACCTGTTAAAGAATGCAGCCTATTGCAAAGTTTACTTGATTCAACTTTTGTGTTGTGTTTGTTGTGTGTGTGTGTTTCGCTGAGACTGACATTGCTGTAGATTTCTCTGAATCAGCAGCACCATTCGCCACTGGCTACAGCACCATGAATGCCTGCTTCCTTTTTTTTCCATCTTTATTTCTTTGAGGAATCATCTGGTCACCATTCATTCATGCCTGGAATATCATAGTGGGAAAGATTATCAGGCTTCATGGGAAGACCACTTTACATAAATCTTTAATAAACCAAATGAAAGAGCAGGTCTTGCTGAAAGTATCCCTGATGATGGAGATCAAAGACTCAGAGCGTTGCCTGTATTCCAACCATTCTGAAAATAGCGGGAGGGGTGCAACAAAATGCTAGAAAGAAGGAGTCATGGAGAAACTGGCCTAACTAAATTGCACTTGACATTTGATGAGAAAAGACTGTCAAAAATAGTATTTGTTTATGAAATTATTTAAGATTCCATTGCATATATTTATTGCATGGGCTTATAGTTGATAGTCAACCTTATCTTTAAAGTTAACCCATAAGGGGAAAAAAAGAAAAAAACAAAATTGACAAGCTGTGGTTCAATGTCCCTGGATACAGCACTTGTTCTTACATAGCAGTTCTGGTTGCTTCTTTCCATTGAGAGTATTTGGCCTGCACCAGCATGACTGTTTTTAGAAGTCCTAATAGGTGTATCTGGAAAGACTGGGATGATTGCTGCATTTTCTTTCATAAATAACTAATACGGAACAGGCATAAAATTGTTGCCACATAGTTATACTCTAGCGTTGCTACTCAGAGTGTGATCATGACCAACAACCTTGACATCCCTAGGAGACTTGTTAGAAATGCAGAGTCTCAGGTCCCTGCCAGACTTCTGGAATCACAAATCTGCATTTTAATGGGATCTCCAGGTTATTCAAATGCACATTAATATTTAAGAAGCCTGGATCTAGAATAGCCTCTAGGAGATACCATTTGGCATAGCTGTTCTGTGTAATTCATAATTACCAGGAGGTAATAAGTGAAAAAGGGGAAATAAAAATTAAGTGGAAGAGGCAGCAGGATCACACGCAATACACATGGAGCAGTTGAAATTTCCTTCTTCCAAATTAACTTTGAACTACATAAATATGAACCTAAATGAATGTCAAGGACAAAAAGGAATCTTGTTAGAAGGCTTGATTCCTCATAATTTTCTCACTTTCCTTTTGTTATTTCATTTATATAAAAAATCTTTCTATATCTTATTAGTGGCCTACTTTATTTTTATTAGATTAAGAGAAAAGAACCCTCACTCAGGCATTTTCCAGCAGTTTTTTGAGAATGTTTGGATAATCTCTCCTCCAGTCTCCTTGAGATCTTCTTAAGCTGGTTGAATTCTTGAGAGCTTTCAAAATTTATGCATCTCACTTATTTTTTTTAAAAAAATCAACATATTTCAGACTTTGTACAGGCCACTTTTTAAATATCACATTTGATTCTGCACACTACATTTCTTTTAAGCACACTTACAAATTAAACAGAAATCAGTTAGGAGCAATCGAAGTTACAAAAATGTTTGAGAAATAAAGCCCCCAAACAAAACATTGAGGCCCTCATCAGTTTGTCTAGGGAAATGAGACCAGTAGGGGGCCTGAAGACACATGTTCACCACCACAGCATATGACACAAAGCTGCACAGCTCATGAACATCAAACGCATTTTGTGTTTAGTCACTTTGGACTAAAAACAAAATTCCCTATTAAGAGAACCTATACAGCATTAACTAGAGCACTACATAATACATGGTAACGATCATGCAGGATGAGACCCTAGACATGATTCCTGGGCTTTCATCACTCCAAAATGCACTTACAAAGAATATTTATCTTATGAGTCACATACATTGTTCTGTATCTGTCTATTCTCATTCATATTTTCACCAGGCCTACCTTAAAGACCTTGCTACCATCAAGTCTCTTACTGTCTTCTGCCACAGGTCACTCCCCAATACCCTTTATCCAACAGCCCTGCTTTTGATTTCCTTTACACCTGCATTCTCACTGGGGAACCCAAATTTCCGAAGTAAGACCTACTTCAAGGGTAGAAGGGCTTGACTTTCCAGCTTTCTAACAGATCCCCGGAAAGGATAGCCAAAATTTGTGTTTAATGAACTTGTCAACTACGATATCATATAGCTTAAAAATAACAATATTAAATTTTTATAGCACATTACAGTTTAAAAATAACTGACATTCTAGTCTTATTTAATCCTTTCAGGATCCCAGTGTGATGGATAAAATGTTTATTGCCATCATGCCCATTTATAGATAAGGCCCCAAATTTGGGGCAAAGCTCAGTGGTGAGTATAGATCAAAACCCAGTTTTTGTAACTCTCAGGTAAGTAGTCTCAGAGAGTTACTTTAGAGATTTCCTTGTTGTAGCTGTTTTCTAAGAAGTTGACACGCTCGAATGTGAAATTCTGAAAAGTGTACTCTACCACCACTATGATCTTTCACAATCAGAAATAAGTCCTGAAATCCTAGAAAGGCTATAGTCAGAGGGTGCCAGGGGCACACACCAAAGTATCAGATGTTCAGTAGTGGGACAGAATAGGAGGCTGTATTCATCAGCAGGCAGGAGCTGAGTAGAGAAAATCAAGTCTTCCTTCCATGTTGTTCTCAACCTTTGTCTGACTAGGCCCATTTTTGTTGGGAAATTCACAGAGACAGTAAACTTAGCATTAGCATTAGTTAAGATCTTTAACAGCCAGGATAGAGTGTGATGTTAGCTGAAATCCTAGTTTCTCTCTTAAAACGTACAAAAATAAATGAATAAGTAAAGAGGCAGAGGTCACTCACACTGAAAACCAGAATTAAGGCAAAAGAGGCCAGGCAGGTCCCCAGTACCTGAAAAAGGACCCAAAGGCTAGCACAGAAGGTTTTCCCTTCTGCTGTTTCTCTGGCAGTTAATATTCATTTGCAGAGCGAACAAGAGAATGATTGGGTATGGTTGAGACACCCCTCCTACTTCACCCCACCTGTCTTTCCTCATCTCGCCCCACATGCTTTCCCCCTTTCCCCTATGACAATGGAAATATGTGCTGCCTTCTAGGGTCGGTCTGTAGACTAAGTCGTTTTTCCTACTTGCTGGCATTATTTCTTGAGATTAGCTAAGGCCAGAGTTATACATTTCTAGGTCTCCTAAATTCTTTGCACTTCTTCTACTTAGACTGTATAGAACCAAGTTGAAAGACCTGTTTTTCCTTCCCTGCTCATTTTGAATTTTTTTTTGAATTGCATTTGTAAAAGCAGACTGGTCGTGTGTGTGTGTGTGTGTGTGTGTGTGTGTGTGTGTGTGTGTGTGTGTGTGTGTGTGTTTACACATCCATGCTTGAACTGATGGAGAGGAAAGTTCAGGACAAAATAAATAAACTCCCTCCATAGTTTGCATTTTTTTTCTAAAAGATAGGCCACAGATGAGGGTCAATAAGAGTATAAAACAATTCCAAAATATCTGAGTGAGAAGATTTTTATTAAACTTTTTGTTTTGTAAGAATCTATTAATAGACTGAAAGTGAAAGAAAATGACAAGGGATACATGTTTCTAAGTTTCCATTTTTTAAAAAAGGTACATTCTCTAGAATTGTTAGAAATACTTAACATTATAAATGCCTTATTTTACAAATCATGTATAATAAATGCTTATCTGCCTAGTGACTAGAGCACCCATAGTCTACAAGACTTTTACATAGCCCTCAGAACACCAAAAATTCTTCAAAGTCCACATTCTAAATCAACTATATTTTTGACACTTTTCTTGGTTGTATACTTTAGTATTGGGGTTATCAATTCTTTTATAGCTCCAACCACAGTGCAAAGTCTTTTTATTTTTAGTTTTTGGAAGAAGGAGCCAATGCAATGGCTAGTTTTTATCAAAAAGAAGAAACTTTATAGCACATTTGGAGTAACTTAGTGCAGGGGCTCAGCGGGCCAGCTGGTGAGGCAGCTTGTAATAGTTGCCACAGTCAGGACATCACCGGGCCTCACCTTTGTCCAGCCAAAACCAGATGATGGCTCTATTCTCTTCACAGATGCTGCCCACTGCTGGTGAAGGACGGGGGCTAAATTAAGGTCCTCTTTGGTACCTGAAGCTGCCTTTGGGGGTAGTATATTGTATGGGTCCATCCCTTCTGTGCAGCCATTATGACATCCCTCTCCAACCCAGTCACCTCCTCGTTGTCAGTAAGAACATCACCTCCAGATGCCTTGGAGTGCACTTCGACCGCCCCTCTGGGACTCTGGGCCCTCAGGGCCCACGCAGCCGGCACCCCAACTCCTCAAAGTAACCTTGAAGCCATCACACCCTCAACAAGTAGCAGTACTTCCAGGAACAGCAAAGTCTTTTTGCTACAATTAGGTGTCCATTGTCCATTGGAACAAGCTGTTTCGCCTGTTAGTTCTCATTATGTTGGGTTGATTCACAAGGCCTGAGAAAGAACTTGGTTATTTTGAAAGTCTATCTTAAAATGTCCTGTCTGCAGCCCATTAATTACTGATATTAGCATGCGTAAGAATCCTCACAAGTTACCTGTGGGTCTTCTCTGTTCCATGATTCCTTTGATCACGTAGCAACCCCACCCTCAGCGATCCAAACTTCTGTCTGCAGATACCATATCAAGGTGAATGATGTCCACTGAGTAGTGAAAATTACAGGTTTACAGACATGCTCTTCTAAAGTAACTATCTGAAAAACAAAAGAGATCACAGCCTATGAGATGCTAGCTACAAAATGTAACAAAAGCACCTTTCAGATAATTCACATGGTAGAGAGTTTTAGTCCAACAAGCATTAGCCTCGCATCAGTTTGTCCCAATCTCTTGAACCTGCAGTTGAGCCAAAAATTTCCGAGCCAAGCTTTCTCGCAAGATTTCCTGTACTTCCTGTTTCTATGTGAGCCAGAAATACCATGAGAACAACCTTTCTTGTGGTATTTTTGCCCTTCTACTCCAAGATGAAAATAATCCCATATTGGGGGAACTTTTTTTTAAATTGTGCAAATATTTCCAATTTTCAAACCTTCAAATGAAGTAGATTCCTCCTTGGGAATGAAAATGTGAAATGGTGATTGCTTGGCCCTGACTCATCTCCACTAGGAAGTATTCATGCTCAGTGATCCAACATTTTGTAATTTCTGTAAGATATTTTTACAAGGAACTAGGTAAAACAGTACAGAGGATACAATGGAAATGTATATCCTTGGAATTTTTTTAGAGTCATTCTTGAAGAAATGAACAATGAAGTGTTATGTTCTTAGTACATTAGTGTATGTGATATATTATATCATATATTTGTTTTCTTTGTTCTTAACCCCTTTGTTCCAAGGGTCAGGATATCCTGATGCTAAGTGCTATTGCAAAATAACTGAACAAAAATAAAAATAGTCAAACACTTAGGAAACTCTTCAGTTGTTATGTCAAGGAAGTTTGTGACTGAGGAGTGAGTTTAAGACATTATTCAGGAAATATGATAATAAAGTGAAACAGTCTACATGTGATTATTAAACAAAATCATCTCAATCCTAGAGAGCCTTGATGCCCCCAGCCTGATGGAAGGGTAAGATAAGGACTGGACAGGCTGTCAAAGTGGTGGAAGTGTGGAACTGATACTTAAATCCTTTCATCTCTTATCAGAGAGGGAAATAAGGAAGAACACATCTTTCTAATGAAGTAGACCACTGATTATGCCCTAATTGTGTTGTATGAATATCTAGTTGTTATAGAAAGAGCCACTAGATCAATATTTTAATAATGAAATTCAACAAAAGCAGTGTCTTCAATGTCTTTATTATTGTTTTATACCCTCTTGACCCTTCTTCACCTGTTAGGAAGGAAAGTTAGGTTTGCCAGTATACTTTTCCATCCAGAAAAAAGAAAATTCACCTGATCCAGTATGGAAAACTAAACTTATTCACCATGGATTTAGAGAAATAATAAAACAACAATAAAATTACAGTTGTCTTTGCTGGTTTCAACTTAAAAAAAAAAAAAAACAGAGGTGGGAGCAATGAAAATAAAACACACTCTACAATAATCTTTCTCCTCTTCCCCAAGTTTCCTCCTTTCTCCCATGAAGAAATATCAAATAATTGTGTGATAAACCAGCCTTGAAAGGAATGTAGAGCAGAAGCAACAGATTATACATCAGCAAAATGGCATGCCAAGCAAAATAAAGCACTTTGCAATGTGGAGACATGAAGAGGAGAGGAAGACGGGATTGTTACAATGTTCTTCCAGAAAACAGGGACTATTCACTTGAATGTACAAGTTCAAATTGTTCCTACAAACCAATTTGCTGGCAAAAGTGCCAAATACAATACTACCCCACTTTTGTTTCTGTCCAAGGCCTTTCACATAAGCTACAGGGGGCATTGCCTTTTGTTGAATTGGTTCTTACTTTCAGGGTTAGCGCCTCCATCTCTGAGACTAAGAACAAGAGGCATGGCCCACGGTTGAGGTTGCCCTCAATTCAACCACTCTCAGGTCGGGGACACAGTAGTCAGTGGCCCACATAATAAGTCAGAAGTGCTCTCCCTCCAGAAGGTGAATCGTTAACATTCTTTTCTTTCTTTCACTGCCATTTATGTCCCCTGTGAACATCCTTTAAAATGATTGTTCCTTTGAAAATGGGTTTTGAACGGTCCTGAGCCACATGTCCAGGCTATGCAGGCCACTGCCCGTTTGCATGAGGATCTTGATGCTTCCCGAATTCTCATCTTTCGGAGTTAACTGTGGAATGTGATTCAGTGTTATTTCCCTTCCAGCTGAAGGGCAGCTGAGGTTATGAAGGGATTTGACCAGTAGGTCATAACCCAGTTAGGTTTGCTGAGAACCAAATGACACAAGGGGGAGGGATGTGGAGAAAGAGCGAGAGTGATCAAACTGAGGCACTGAGGATCAACCCAGCCCATCCCAGCACTGGTCTCAGTGACTGGGCAACGTGCCCCCCAACCCCCATCAGGCCCTCCAGGGAGAAGCAGCCGCAGATTGGTTCTGCAGACGCTCAGCTTCTGTTTTTTTGGAGATCTCCTGGGGGCTTGCAGGGCCTGAGTCTGCACCACAGGGGTGACTACTCACCTGACACCTCCAGATAACTGGCCTCCGGCAAGGGGGGAACCCCTCTGTGAGGTTAGCAAAGGGGAAGCCCCACTTCTTTGCCTGAAGTCCTTAAGAGCTAAGCCAACAAAGAGCTAAGAGTCGACAAACTTTGACAAGCACCAAAAGAGAATTGAGAACAAATAAATCAGAAGAAAGAAGAGGAAAAGCAAATGCTAGAACGTCGATGGCTTTTTTTTTTTTTCCTCCCTGCTGTCGTTCCAGCTGTAGCCTGGGATTAATTAAGTGCTGTGAACTCAGTGCCAGAGAGAGGAGGGGAAAAAAAATGCATTCTATCTCTAAGGAAGGAGTACAGTAACAGTTTCTCACCAGTGAGAAACCTAGGGAAGTGAATCGCTCTCGTCGGCAGTGTTTGTGGAGGGCCTGAGGAGACAGGGAGGCTGTGCCAGGCTGGAGGAGTCTTGTCTTTCCGAAGCTGGAAAGGATCTTACGGAGGTTCGCCTTTCCCTGCCTGGGAAGAATTTCCCCTGTGGTAGCAGCAGCAGCAGCAGCAGCAGCAGCAGCAGCAGCAGCAGCAACAGCAGCAGCAGCAGCACCACTGCCTCCTCTTCTGGGGCACAAGACAGAATGCCTGTGCTAGAGCGCTATTTCCACCCAGCAGAGCTAGGCAGGAGGTGGACAGGCCCAGAAGGTGTGCTGCCCTCCTCCCCGGGAAGCCGGCCGGGGTGCCAGCAGGGGCCGCTGCCCTGGGACTTGCCAGAGATGATCAGGATGGTAAAGCTGGTTTGGAAATCCAAAAGTGAGCTGCAGGCGACCAAACAGAGAGGCATTCTGGAAAATGAAGATGCTCTCCGCAGCTTTCCAGGTAAATTGACCATGGGGTGTAACAGGTCACAGGACCAAGTCTGATAACTAACTCCCCTTCTTTGGAGAGTCCAAGCCATAAGGAGGAAGATGAACTGTGTAGCATAGGGTCCGAGGGCTGTGACTTCCAAATATCTGCTCTGATAGAAATGCATCTTGAAATTAAGAGTGATTTAGTAGGAGGAGCATTTGACTGGAAATCAAGAAACCTGGGTCCCGGACTCAGCTTGACATACGCTTGCCCTGTGGGCTTGCACAAGTCAAATTTCCTGAGTTTCAGTCCCCACCAAGGAGGGGGTGGAATTGGATGCTGTTTAATGGCCATCCTGACTCTAACATTTCTTGTCAACAAGTTAGAGATATCCCTAAAAGAATATTCTCCTCAGGTTGCTTTTTATCATTTTTTATATAAAGTAAAATACATTTTCCAATTTTTAGCTATGCCATTTACAGCATGTATTATGTTCCCAGCACTGAGTTTGGCATGCAAGCTTTTTATGTCCTGGGCAAGTTGGTAAACTTTCTTGACTTGGTTTCCCCTTTGACAAATGTCAGTAATATAAACACCTTTATTGATATCAACTCACTCACACTTTGTCATGTCATAAGAATGTGCTGTGTTTGGGACGGTTGTGGAGAACTTCACTGTGTTTCTGACAGTGGATGCAGCCACCACCAAGACTCCCAGCATGCCTGGGAAGGATCCCAAGGGGCTTTGTAAACTAAGAAAGCCACAGCTGACTACAGGGCACTCTCTTTCTTTGAGGAGTATGTTGCTAGATATTTGGAAAGTGGTGGGTTCACTTCAGAAGAAAGAACATGAGTGTGTGTTTATGCATCTGAAGTCTTGGCTAGCCCGGTGCAGTGGAATCCTGGCGTGCCATTGGCGGTGAGGGATGGGGTAGATGGAAAAGATACACCAAAAATTACCTCTCCCTTTCTCATGGAAACAGAGTAGGAAATAAAAATCTGGCTAGTTTTGATTTTAATTATTTATGCCAGGAACTTTTTTTTAAGTTGTGACTTTATAAAGAATATTATTAAGAAGTTAATACTCTGGGAAAAGGAAAGACTTAAAAGGGAGAAAAAAACAGGGTTGGCCTCCAGTAAACAATGAGTCCTTGGGTACACAGGAAAGTGAAGGAAACCAATAAAACTGAGGTTTATGTGGCAATTGGGAGAAGGATGCCCAGGGAGATGGGTCTTGGTCAGAAGAAATGAGGTAACACTAAACCAGTATTGCATGTGAGTAGGGCAAGAAAAATGGAAAAACCCACCTGGGCAGAAAATTTTACTCTGACACTTCAACTCTTAGCACTTTAGGTTTGTTTTAGTCAATTAAATGATTAAAATTCATATTTCAAACTGTGCCCTTTGATAAAACTATCTAATTCAACAATTGTTAGCATGTCTGTGGAGATAGGTGTACGTTATTACTTATATTCTATATTAATGAGCATCTAATTCCTGAAAAAGCACTCTGGAGAAAAAGTAGAACTCCTGTAGCTTCTTACTATTTAAAATACACATTTTTCTGGACATCACAAAGCAGGGCTTGTTGAGTCTTACTATACCTCTCTACCACTGCCTCACCTTCAGTGGAAACTGTCTCTGAAGCCACTTGGATTCCCAGGGGAGCTGCACCCTGGTCTGCTGTCAAGGTTGCCTGCCTGCGTGGAGACAGGCTCTATAACACCTTTCCAAAGGATGTGTGTTTGCCTCCTGTCCTTCCTCCTGCGCCTGCTCACTCTCAGGGAGATGAGGGCTCATCCCTACTGGAATGGTCATGAAACCTTATCATCATCATCTGTCTATGCGGTAGAAGGTCACAGGATGCAACTCCAAAGATGAGTCGCTTCACTTTCCAAACTGTCTCTTACCTTCTTCCTCACTCATCCTATCCCTGATGCTGCATTTGCTCCGAGCATCAAGTGTCTTCAGCTGCACCATTTTCACCACAGCAGCACAATAATGGGGCCCTCAGGAACACTTAAAGACTATTTCAAAACTTCTGGCATTTTTTTTGTTTGTTTTTAGAAAGTGGTGATTTAAGCTGTTTTCAGTTCATGCACAGAGGCAGAGGTTTATGATAGAAAGCTCTTCAAAAAACACCAAGACACATAGTGTGCTCTCTCTCTTCTCTCTCTCTCTCTCTCTGTCTCATTTCATCCTTGCCTCAGTCTCCTCAGTTTATACTTTCACAATCCTTTTAAGCAACTGGCTACGCATCAAGTGAGCCTTGCTTTATGCTTGAAATGTTTTTTCTTTGGCTCAGTCAACTGAAAATTTTCTATTCAAACAACAAAGCCCAGGTCAAGCATCTCTCTCTTTAATGCCTTTCCTGATCTCCAGCGGCCTCCCATCTCCCCCAGTGGTTATCTATTCCCTCCTCTTTGCTTTCTTTACCTGTAGTTATTTAACATTTTACATTTATAGCCCACAATATTTTTGCTGTGCTAGTAACTAAAAACAGGAAAATTAAATGTTATAACATTCTGTGTATATTTTGACTGCTTATGATAACGAATTGATTTAAAATTTTTTAAACCATGAAATTGCAGAAATTCTGAATCAAACCAACAGTTACTTTAGAGGACTTTAAAGATGAGGGTTACTGGTTCTTAATGTGTTTAATGGAACCTTAAAAGTCCCAGTGTTTCTTTTCCTTAGCAAAGGACATCATTATTTTTATGCACACTTCTTCAACAAGACTGGAACTTTGTTTCTCACAAGTGAAGTAGAAAAATGTTTTGAGATTTGGCTAAGGTAATAAGAGGAGAGAATAAAAAAAATATGGGAACATAAATATGTGCTCATGAGAGATTTTAAGGTGAAATATGCTCAATTGGGAGTATGGAATGGAAAGAATAGTCCCCTGGAGAGCGTGGGGGAGTGCCGGAGAGACGGTGATACATAGAAACACCTTCCGCCATCTTCAGACTCGCATGCTCTGCAGACTGTCAGGTGGCTGTCCAAAGCAATAGACTGTAGGAGGGAATGGGAGATGATAGAAGGAAGGAAGAGGAGCTTGTCACCTTCACATGTTAGGGTCCATGCATCTGAGAGTGCCCCTAAAGCTGGGCATTGGCCAAGGCACTGTTAACCCTAGCGAGGGGCTCTGGAAGTTATCAGCATGCTTGAGGTCCAAGTGTCAATTCTGTTCTTTGAACGGTACCCAATTATGTAATTGCCTTAATTCTCATATCTTTTTCCCTATATGAAGCAAACAAAGGATTATCTAATTGTCTAGTTAACCCCTGTATTTGGAGGTGAGGTAAATGGTTCAGAGAGACTCAATAAGGCATCCAGGGTCACACATTGAAACTGTATCAGAACCAGACCAGCATTTCAATTGCCCAACTCTGGTCCACAAAACTCATGTGGTCAGGGTACATGCTGGGTAATAGAAATTTAAATTTAAATCAAGACATGGCTTTATTGATTTTATGTAGATGGGGCAAAATGAGAACTCATGATGTGATATAAACCTTGGCCAAACCAGAAAAACAGTGTTACCATGCAGAACAAATCAAAGGATTGTGTCTCATATACATTTTCCACTTACTCTGTGGGCTTTAGTCTTAGATCCAAGCTTCAAATACTGCAAATATCCAGGGAAAGATCCCCAACTATTATCAATAGAAAGTCAGCTTATACCATTGCAGTGAGAGCATGCACCCATGTGGGGAGTGGGGAGAGGGACAAGGATAGAAAATAAGTGGCTTCTCAGATGCTGTGAGGACAAAGATGCTAATTAGAATTCTAGTCAGCAACCTGTTTAAGACTAGATATCCCTTAGCAGGACTTGTTCTTAGTTGAATAAATAATTTGATTTTGGAATTCAACCAAATAACTGTAAACTCTGCAACTGTGAAACTTACCTTTCATTTCGGTGTCTCTGATCTAAATTTTGCATTATAGTTTACTTATTTATCAAGCTTGTTCCCATTTCAATAAACTTTGGTTCTATGAAAATATAAATACACACAAATCCCTCAAAGAAAGAAACTCATTTTCCCCATAGCCATTGTAATGTCTCCTGCCTTTCAAGGAGAATACAAAATCAGAAATTTGCTTTATGCTCAGGCCTGAATATCAAACAATTTCAGAGAAGAAAATCTCCAAAACCGTTCTCTGATTCCAGTACTCTACAATTCAAATTAACATTTAAACTACTATTTCAAAATGCCTCAAGTATCAAGCATGATATAAATCAAATATGTTGAAGAATGAACATTTCGATCATTATAATCAAGAAACATTTATGGGATGCTTAGTGTATGCCAGGCACTGTAGTAGGCACCAGGGACTCAGAGATGAATCAAAAGCTTAATAAAAGAACAATTATGGATTTATGAATCAGAGGTCTGTCTACAACTACAGTGTGAAAACAAGCACTTGTTAGTTTAAACCCGTCAACTCAAACTACTGGCTGTAAAACTGATAAAATTCAAAAACACTTGTACAAATTTATACATACTTTCAAATACTCATTAGTTCTAATGATTTCATTCAAAGCAGGACAAATTGCTTTGAGCAAAGAAATCGATTAGTCTCAATGGTAGATAAGTATTAATTCATAACATTTTTCTAAAACTACTGCTTTTAGCAGCCTGTTTTCACTCCGTAGTGATGCTAGATAATAATCATTAATAATTTAATCCATCTTTTAAATGTGAATGCAAATTGAGTCAATGCTGGAGTACATCATCTCACTTTGAACTAAACCTTCTCCTTCACCTGACTTATTTTCATGAATCACAGAAACCCAGGTTCAAAACTGCTAACTCCAGCTCCCCAATTCCCACTAGTTCTAAGTCCATAAGAGAGGCTAAGGGTGTCAGAGTGTGGCTGCAGTGTTGAGATTTTAAAAGTTTTAAATTCTGCATCTCTATTACTGAAGTATGTGACTGTGGGTGGGTACTTCACCTCTCGGTGCCTCTGTTTCTTCTTATATAAAAAGAGAATAAATAATAGCACTTTTGCATAAGGTTGTTGTCAGGATTAAATGACATAATAGCAAAAAAAAGAAAAAATGCCTAGAATAGAACCTAAGTTCCAACACACTCTCAGTAAATGTAAACTTTCATAATTATTGGTGTTGGTGTTATTTTCTCAACAACTTCTCTCATTCATTATCTTTTCTCTGTTCAGTTGCATGGCCCTTGGTCAAACCTCATGTAGTTTTGTCTATAATCTTGCAATAGCCTCCAACTCTCTCTATCCATTGTCATTCTATTCTGTGATTTAGATCAACAGTGTTAAAAGAAAAATCAAGATATGTCTCAACCCTTCTTGAAAATCCTTTAATAATTCTCTAATGTCTACAGAGAAAATCCAAATTCTTTCCTCTTGCATTCAAAGTTCTCCATCTGGCACTAGCTCACTTTTCCAGTCTTAATTGTCATTATTGCCCTCTGAGTACTCATATTCCACCCAGACAAGACACATCTCCCACAGCTTCCTACTTGCTTTCTGCTCATTGTTCTCAATGCTTAAAATGACTTTGCTCCATGTCCCTAATTTCTCCCATTCCTTAATATCCCACTCATATGCTAGCCCCTTCATGAATCCCTCCTGAGATTACTGAAGGAAAATATGCCTTTCTCTTCTGAAGTTCCACAGAACTTTCTTTGTATTTACCTAACAGGTAAATCACTTTATTTTGTTACAATTAGTGTACATTTTCTTTCTCTGCTCCTAGATTCCAGCTCTTTGAGAGTCTGGAGAACATTCTATTTTCTTTGTATTTTCCCTGACATCTGTCATATGTCAGCCACTCAATACATTTTGATATGTGAAAAAAATAAAATTATCAGAAGGAATAAAACAGCTTACAAATTGCCATCAGATGCATGAATGAACATCTTTTTAGGGACAGATTACTCAAGAAACATGAATTCTAGCTCTTGTTTTTAATGGAATCCTATTTAAACATATTCCAGCAGAAGATCAGGATTAGTCATTATAGCTTTTAAAATAAAAGAATACACAAGAGTGAAGTTCAGAACTATTAAAAAAGGTAAAAGTGCAAAACTAATATGAGACAATTCTCTCTTCATATAGAGAACTTGTAATTTACTGATAATTACAAAATTTTACGGCAAATGCATGCATTTATAGACTTTTAAAATAATTACTCTGTTCATGCATTTTGGAACACTTTACATAAACTGAAGTTTCAAAAGCGGCTTCTTCTACAGATAACAGTCTGTAGACTACTGAACATAATTTCAAAAATAGAGTGCAGAAGGTGTGTGTTTACCCAACCCTACAAATGAGCTTTTGAGGGGCTGGCGCTCAATGGAGGATGGTATTCCTAAGCCCTCTGCTTGTTCTCTGCAAACAGTTTCTTTTTTCTTTTCTTTCCTGTTTAAAAAAAAATTTAAACTAGGTTGCTTCAACTAGACAGAAAAGCATTGACTTTTGCATCAGACCAATTCCAAAAAAAAAAAAAAAGAAAAGAAAAAATTAGTAGCTTTATTGTGAAAAGTCTGAAAGCTTCAGGTTTTTTTTTTTTTTTAACTCACAAAAGTAACTGAAACTGTGTACAGTCTTCTATCTGATTTTTTCCACTCTTTAATTTTTAGTACACTTGATAATATGTATATCTCATCATATTAGAAATAGTAAGCAGAGCTCATGGCATTTGTGATTTAATGCAATGCTGTAGTCTTGATATTCACAGAGTGTGAACTTCATACTTCATTTTCCTGTTTACCCCTCTCTGCCTTTCCATACATTTCTCTTTGGAATTGACTTCAGTCTCTAAAATGTCAAAAGACCACCCCAAGAAATGAGTTTTGTGTCTTTGAACTTGTCTTAAATTTCCTCGAACTACAAAATTATTAGAGACCCCTTCTTCTAAGCACTTCTTATTACCTAAAAAGTCCATATGACATATATTTTAAAGCTTATAAACCAAGCCACTGTCCTGAGCATTTTGTTACTTCATCGGCTGTCACATAAATTATGAGGGAGTACTCCAGTGAGTAGGTCACAGTTCTCATCATGAGTGACAGGAGAAAACTTGTCAGCCTTGTACGCAGTTGGAAGGCATGGCTGACAAAGACAAAGCTGACAAAGTTGTGGAAGGCCTTGGGTCCAAGGGGCCAAGCTTACTACAGAAAAATAAAATCACTAGAGAGAAAAGAAGGACAAATTTCAAGAGAGACCGAGTTGCAGTTGCATGAACGTGGTAGTAGAAATTGAAAGGTATGGGAGCCAGAAAATTGTAAAATAAAATCACAGCTATTATGGGAATGAATGTAAATCTTCTATAAATGTATCAAAAAGGAAAATTAAATAACCAAGGGTAATAAGGCACATGTCATGTAATAATTAGAATTTTAGTGTTTCTTAACCTCGAATTAAAGCCAAAGCTAAGGAAAGATTCTCTTTCTTGCTTCCTTCTCTAAATCTTTTTGGATGACACCCACATATTTCACATAAATCTATAAAGACAAGCAACAAGCACTTCAGAACACCTGAAGACATGTACATTTAGAGGATCTGTGCCAGTCATTCATTCAAAGAAGTGGATAGTTTGCTGAAGAAAACAATTTAGAAAGAAAAGAAGGGACAGGCAGACAGCCAGGCCTAGAGCATCCAGGAAAAGGAAGTCAGGTAAGGTCACTACAAAGAAACATTCAAATATAAGAAGTGTAATCAAAAATATATACAGAAATGAGAAGGAAACAGTCACTGTTTAAAACATTTGTAACAGAGATTTCAAATCTGTGCCCTCCAATGTGTGATGAAATGTAGCCTGAGTCTCTTCAACCAAGAAAATTATCCTCTTGAGGCCACCCTGATGGAGAACAGGGAAATTTAAACTTGTTAGTTAGCAACATGGTGGTCAGTCTCTTCTCGATTACTTCTTCTGAATAAATACCTTCCCACTCTTTGCTCCTCTGCAAGTTGGCATCTGGGTGAATATGTGTCTCGGGTTCCCACATACCTATCCAATGTTTATCCTGCACACGCCTGAGATGTGCCAGCCTCGGAGGGAGAAGCAAAGGCATGTTCATGTGCCACTGAGCCCTGCCTATGACTCTTCCCTGCAATTCCCCAGGGTATCAGGAGTAGACTTTGCAGCTGTCTCTTTGACATGACCTTACCCTGTGCCGTATCCTCTTTCCTCCCAGCAGAAGGAAACCTCAATGTGCCCATATCTACAGACCCACCTTTTACCATATCAAAGGGATATAATAAAAGAATAAAGAAAATCCTTTTATCTTTCCACAAAGACAAGCTGTTAAGATTATTGTCCTTCTGCAAACTCACACACAAAACAAATCCCAAAAACCTGTTACTCCGAAGGCCAAACAATGAATATCAACTCCCTTCTTTTCTTCTCATTCTTGCTATAATATTCCAAATGATCTTCCATGTATGCCTCTGGAGGGGAGGAAGCAGAAAATATGCACAAGAGAGTGCAAAAGAAAAGAAAATGGCACATGGACATACATCAAAAAACATTATCTCTATCACACGTTGGTTAAGTTACTATGTTCTAGGCCCTATCCTTGAGCACTGCATATTCAACATGATTTGTTTGAGTTACATTCCCATGCATGAGCTAGACCTGATTCTTATACCCTCTCTACCACCTCTTTCTCTGTCTCTCTCTTAAAATAAATACATACATTTTCACAACCATCTCAAAACGTTGACACTGAAAAGTTTGACCAAATGACTGTAATACATGAAAAAGGATATGTACAAATCTCACCTTTCTGGTTGATTTTCACGTTGAGAGCTGAGGTTTTATATCTGCCACTAATTGGAATTGTGTTCCTAATTGTACAATGTATTGTATTCTGGTCAGGTCTGATACATTTTCACTGCTTAAATGTGCTAATTGGAAATTCTGAGAGCTCTTCTCCTTTCTTTGGCCCTTATCCCCTAGAAAGAAAATGGGGAGGGAATATAAATAGACAAAATTGGACCAAAACAAATTTTGTTTTGAAAAATTTTTGAAAATGTCTCAAATCCTCCAAAAATTGTTAGAAACGTACTAGGAGGTCACAGAATAGAAAATGATGTTTCAATGTTACGTACAAATACTGAACTTCTTATGCTAAACAGTAAGCAGCAACCAAATAGGTGTTATTTCCAACTTAGAAATAGAAGAAATTTAGACCTCTATTTACTGGTTATTTATTTAAGATATTCAGAAAGGGAAACAAAAAATTCAAATTTCTAGTTTTCTTTACTTTCTGTCTGGGACAGAATAAAGGAGATTATGGCCTGTTAGAAGAGACAGATACAGAAACAACTCACTGATATCAAGGCAGAATGGCATATGCTTTACAATTAAGTGGAAATAATACTCTGTGGGAACATAGAGGAAGAATCAAAAGTGTTCATTCAACTAAGTTTGTTTAGTGCCTATCATGTGCCACACTGTTTCTTCATTCCTTAGAAAATAAATATTCATGAACCAAGAATGTTGAGGTGGATGGGTAGATGCATGGATGGATGGATGGATGGATGGATGGATGGATGGATGGATGGATGGATAGATAGATAGATAGATAGATAGATAGATAGATAGATAGATAGATAGATAGATAGATAGATAGATAGATGGGTAGATGCATGGATGGATGGATGGATGGATGGATGGATGGATAGATAGATAGATAGATAGATAGATAGATAGATAGATAGATAGATAGACAGACAGACAGACAGACAGATAGATGTGATATATAATATACTAAATGTATATACACAAAGTCTGTGCCAATTGCCAACACATAAGAGAGTGATTCATTCTGCCTGTATGATGGTGGTAAAGGAGGTGTCAAGAAAGGAGATGATGGGCTGGGTGTGGTGGCTTACGCCTATAATCCCAGCACTTTGGGAGGCTGAGGCAGGTGGATCACCTGAAGTCAGGAGTTTGAGACCATCCTGGTCAACATGGTGAAACTCTGTCTCTACTAAAAATACAAAAATTAGTCAGGCGTAGTGGTGGGTGCCTGTAATCCCAGCTACTTGGGAGGCTAAGGCAGGAGAATCCTTGAACCCAGGAGGTAGAGGTTGAAGTAGGCTGAGATTGTGCCATTACACTCTAGCCTGGGCAACAAGAGCAAGCCTCCATCTAAAAAAAAAAAAAAAAAAAAAAAGAGTGGTTATTTTTTCTGAGGTACCATTTAAGGTAAGTTACATTTCTCCAAATGAAGAAGAGATGGAATACACTATAAGAGAAAGAAACATAGGACCAAATGCAAGAAATTCCAGGGAAAGCCAAGTTATGGGGTATAAAGTGAATCAGGGGAGGGCTAGGGTAAGACTAGAAAGAAAGGCAGGGGATCAGGTTGCCAATGGCCTCATCTGTCTTTCTGAGGAGTTTATCCTACAGGGATAAGGAAACTTCAGACAATTTTAGTAGGAAGTGACATGATAAATTTTACATTTTAGAAAGATTATTCTAGCAACAGTGGCTGGTGAAGAGGTGGAGTTAGGGTGAGCATACTAATGAATATGTATAACCATAAGTGGCATTCATTGACCGTATTTGGAAGATGTTGAAAATTTTGAGATGCTGAATATTTTCCCTTCAACTTACAAACCAAATTTCCCAAGTGCTATAGTATTTTACACAGAGCTACAAGAAATAATATAGAAATAATCAAGCCAAAGCCCTTGACACATGGTATCATCCTATCATGAAGGATTTACATATTTTTCCATCTAGACCTGCTGTTCCAGTCATGTTCATCTCTTCCCCAAATGCAGAGCACAGTTTATCGCCATAGTATCAGAACAGTCTATCCTTCTTACATTGCCAACTCATATTTCTTCCAGTCCTTAGATTGCCTGTTTTGTTTGTTTGTTTTTTAAATGAGGTCTTTCTCTGTCTCTCAGGCTGGAGTGCAGTAGCTCAGTCACAGCTCACTACAGCCTTGAACTCCTGGGCTCAAGCAATCCTCCGTCCTCTGCTTCCCAAGTAGCTGGGACTACAGATGCACACCACCACACCCAGCTAATTTTTTTATTTTTGTAGAGACATGGTCTTGCTACGTTGCCCAGGCTGGTCTTGAGTTCCTGGCCTCAAGGGATCCTCCTGCCTCTTCCTCCCAAAGTGCTGGGATTACAGTTGTGAGTCACCATACTGGCCCTCCACATTTTTCTAAGCAAACAATTCTTCCAACACTAGATGCCACTGGATTGATGAGAAAACATATAAGAAAAATATATTTTTTAATGTAGCTTATAATGTAGTGCATTAAAGTTACGTCCTCAAAAACAAACCAAGTGTGAAGAGTACTCCATGAGGATTGGGCATTAACTGACTCTTTGTTGGTTGACCCAGGAAGGCTCTGTGGTGGATTGATCATTACAGCTATGTCTTTAAGATGGTTAAGATCTCAACAAGATGTGAGAAATTTAGTGAGGGAATAAACATGAACATAGGTACAAAGCAGCATAGGAAATGATTGAGAATGGAGATTAGTCAAATTCACTTGGCACAGCGTTAGGAGTGAAGAAGAGTGGGAAACAGAGAAAGACATTAGTGGGACCAGACTGCATGTGGACGAGAAATCTTAACTCTTGTAGAACCATTGAAAATCTTTAAATGGAACAGTAAAGGGTACTTTCAGTTGAATTTTTTAATGAAGATGGGTCTTTGAGAGGATCTAGTTAAATCACTGCATTTTTGTGTGTGTGTGTTGAGAAAGCTGAGACTTCACAGAAGTTACACAACATATGAGGGGCACAGAGCTAGTTATTGACTGCACAAGGGCCAACTTGGGGTCCCTTGACATCTAGCCATGCCATTGACTCAGCCTCGCTGCCAGTCATGGTCTAACCCTGAAGCCACTCAACTCCAGCCGAGGCTTCTCTAATATGATAATCTCTCTAAATCTAATTTTCTGTCCTTTTCACTCCCAAGTACTTAACATCTCTGTAATGGCATTACATAAGTGTGTGGTGTCCATCTTTCCATGAGCAAGAGTTAGATGTTTACATGTAAACCTACATGTGATATGTATACACACATTTTTCTTGTTTCCAAATTTAGATTAGAAATTGTTTAGGCAAGTCCCAAGCCCTCTCTTTGTGAATTTTCCCATCTACATTGCCTGCAATGTACTAAAGAGATAGACATTCACCTGAAAATTAAAAAAAAAAAAAAAAAAACAGACGTGAGAATTTAACCACGATTGTGAATTAACAAAGTTATATGTGAGAGAGAGAGAGGTGGTAGCTGCTGGTTGCTTAACCATTATAAATAAAATGTTACTGTGGTCCTTTTCAGGAGTTCTGCTGCCTTCTGCATTGTTGCCTGGAGGTAGAATTTCAAGCAGGGCCTGTGTAAATAGCTATTGAGGCTTGGGTCTGTGGTACATGTGCCTATAAGCTACTGAGAATCAGCCTCTCAGTTCCTCAGGCTTTCTTTGCAAAAGTAGTGGTGACCATGATTCAGGGCCTGTACTCAGAAAGCAAGTTGAAGATTTAGCTACATTTAGGCAAGATTTTATAAACTGGACAGGCCCATTTGTTTTTCTCCCGCCATTTGTTTTTCTTTCCTGCTTCTATAAGGTGTTTGTAGCCCTGAAGGAATAGTGTAATCTTTGATGGCCATTTTTCCTCCTTTATCCTCTGAAACTTTCTCCTTCTCCTCCTCTCAGATGCTTCCCAGGCTGCCTGCTAATGCCGTTCAGAGCCTGTCTGCTTATGACTACCCAAATAAGGCAATAGTTAGAAGTACAACTGAAGTGGATTCTTCTTTTAAAACAACAATAGACCTTGTTCCATTAAAAATAAGATCCTACTCTGAACCATTGCAGAAATTTTTTCTGATGCTTATAAAGAAATGTCAGCGAGTGAGGGGAATGGGGGCGGGCAGAGATTTCTGATGTTATTCTTAATTATTTTTACTCCATGTTCTCTGTACCTTTAGATCTAGCTGAGGCAGAAACAGTGAAATGCCATAAAATAACCCTCTCTCGAAGTATATTTGGCCTCACAGGAAACAGGAAATACCAGAAAAGATCACAAGAAAAGCTGTAATCATAAGATTTCTAGCCTAATTCTTTTGACGTCAGCAGTTTAGATAAGTCAGATAAGCAATCGCGAGCATCCGCGAGTTCTTGAGTGCCAATCCAAATACCCACAGTGCATCTTCAACCCTTTTGAACTCTCGCATTGTTGTTTAGCCCCTGCAAGGAGGTTCTCCTCTCTTCCCCGCAAGAAGCATATCCTGAAATTGTGAATTATGGATTTTATGTCAACATTAAGGTGTTCAAAGACATTACGCAGAGCTTCTAAATTGGTCCTGCAGCCAATTCAGCTTGCTAGATGCATTGTAAACCCTGGATGAAGCTGAGTGTTAATAAAACAAAGGAAAACCAAGCCTGGTTCATCTCAAAGGGAGTTTGCTTCCTGAAGTTTAACTTTTCCAGTCTGGGCAACTCATCTATCACTGTGTAATGTCTTTGATAATATGCTAAGAGATTTCTTACCATATCCAAAGTATTTAGTAACTCCTTCATTCTTCATTATTTCCACCTTTCCTTAGCTACCACCACCTCCATTGCCCACCACAACAACATACTTATGGGTTGGTTAGATATAAATGATACTAAGGAATGCATTGCCCTTCAAGACATTTTCCTAACTTCAGAACCAGGACCATGAAACTTGACCATTATATAATAAGCAGAGGCACACGTATGGGCTGTTCAGAGGGATGAAGTAGGAATTTAAATCAAGATTTAAATAGATATTACATTACATGTACATTTAAAGTAAAAAAAAAAAAAAAGGCTGAAGATAAAAACTTCTTTGCACAATATCTACCTATTTCCAAAAAGACTTGTAAGATTTTAAGAAGCTTACAATAAAATGTAAGTACACAAACACATAAAACCATTCTGTCAGGATGAGAGATAAAGCCATATATAAAAAGTAGGAGGAAGGAGAACAGTTACACAAAGCAGTTGAGCAAAACTGGGATCTGAACTTCCTAGCAGACAGGGCAAAGGGGAAGCAAAAATGATTACAACATTCATTATCTCCAGGAAGATTTGCTAGGAAGAAAAATATTTTTCCTGGCTTTGGGTATGTGGAGCAGTTTTCGATGAGGACTGTCAGTCTGGTGCTGGAGGATGTCCTCCTGAAGAGTTGAAGTAAATGGGAAGAGGTGAGACACCTGGGAAGAGTTTTGCAGGCCCTTGTAGTGAAAGACGGTTCCATAAAGAACTGAGGAGTTCCAACTGGGGCCCATCCCATTGGCTCCCCATGGAAGGGTGTAGCCATGTAGGAAAAGTGCAAGTCTCCACCCAGAGCTCAGTTCTTGTGGGTGTGTAAAGTTAGGGTACAGCCCCCCACCCACAACATGCCAAACACATGCTGCTAATCCCATCATGGGCATACCTGCCATTATAATCTTTAAAATGGAAAGAGAAAAATTAAGGAGCAATGCTTCCTTTTAGATAGTAGAAGTGTTTTTGTATTTGCCTTTGGTCTGTGCCGGGCATTTGACTTCAATTATATACACATTGGTAAGGTGCTCTAACTCACTCATAGGTGGGTCCTGAGTCTTTTACCTGGTTTTTAACTTGGCACTTCCCTCATATGGCTACACTCTGCCATCCCCATTCCCCCCAATTGTGGACATGTTCTTGATCCCTTAGGTCAGACCAGTCCCAAGGCACAAGCTGGGACCTATCCCGTTGGCTCCACTGAATGGTATCTGTGTGTACTAGTCTGTTCTCATGCTGCTAATAAAGACATACTCGAGACTGGGTAATTTATAAAGGAAAGAGGTTTAATGGATTCACATTTTTCACATAGCTGGGGAGTCCTCACAATCGTGGTGGAAAGTGAAGGAAAAGCAAAGGAACATCTTACATAATGGCAGGCAAGAGAGAGTGTGTGCAGGGGAACTTCCCTTTATAAAACCATCAGATCTCATGAGCCTTATTCACTATCACGAGAACAGCACAGGAAAGACCTACCCACATGATTCAATTACCTCCCACCAGGTCCCTCCCACAACAGATGGGGACTATTACAATTCAAGGTGAGAGCCAAACCATATCACTGTGGAACTGTCTTTCATTGTGAGGGTCTGTAAAACTGTCCAGGTGGCTCATCTCTACATATGTGTGTAGAATTAGAGCCAAATGTCTGGCACAGACCAAAGGCCAATCTAAAAACATTTCTACTATCTAAAAGGAAGCATTGCTTCTTAATTTTTCTCTTTCCATTTTAAAGATTATAATGGTAGGTGTGCCCATGATGGAATTAGCAGAACATGTTTAACATGTGGGGAGTGAGAAGGACGGGGGAATGATGTACTCTAACTTCTGTGCTGTAAAACATGTGGATTTGCCTTTGCAGTAGTAAACCTTGAAAGTATTCTTTACTTCTACTTTTTAATGAAACCTTTTGCTCTCTACCTTGAGTGCCAGCACTGAGTATTTTACTTCATTGGTATTCCCTCAGTGTAGGAACACATGTAGATGAAGACACTCAAAAATTCATGTTGTGTTAAAAGTTCAGAGTAAACATCTGAATACATTTTTCATTTTATTTGAACCCATTTCACACACTTTGCCCAACATTCTTCGCAGTGTAAATCCTTTTAGTGTTTCCCAAGGATCCAGAAAGATTGGAAAGAATGTACATGTTTAGATTAAAAGATAAATATTACACTGAAAGAAGCACAGTAAATTTGAAAACAAGTGGATCCATTCCTATTCAGTACAAAAGTGAGGAGCAGCTGGGTGCTAAGTGTATCTAGATCTGCAGTCCAGACATTGTTTCTGAGACCACTTCCAAAGAAACTTACAGAGGAGGCCTGCCCATGTGGCATGGGCAAGGGGGCGGGGTCTAAAGGAACCAGGTTAACAGCAGAAACAAAACAAGGTTCTTGCTTCTTTGTACAAAGAACAAGGTTCTTTCTTTGTATTACTCTTGGTAAGAGTAATACACTGGACAATGATCCTGCAAGATAAGGAAGGAGAAGAGTGGAAGACTAAAAGATTCCAGAAAGTATAATTCCCAAAGTAACACCTGCTTTTTAAAAGAACAATGGAATTCAGAAAGGAAAAAGAAGACCAGAGCTAGATAATGCCAGAGGTGGCACACAGAATGAGGGGAAATGTAGAAGGAGGAGGAGGAATCTGGATGGCACTAGAAAGATGTGTTCTGTGTTGTGTGTCTTAATTTCTTAGAGCTGAGCTGCTCCTATTCCTGACAGCTCACCAAGGTCAAGGTCGACAGTTGCTATACATCATCGGTCTTTCCCACACTAACCATGTTGAATAATTTTGCCCCTTCATTGAATCCAAGTTTGGATGAAGGGCCAGCCAAGATATGTGCATACACAGTTGAGCTGTTTACTTATAACTGTGATATGACTTCTAATTATATTAATGTGTTTTAAGGCCTTCTTGGGCCATCTTAAAGATTGTCAAGTTCTTTTCTTTCTGCAGTTCTTGCTTTTTTTGTTTTTTTTTTGTTTGTTTGTTTGTTTCGGTTTTCTGTTTTCTTAACGGGGTTTTGCCCTCGTTGCCCCGGCTGGAGTGCAATGGCGTGATCTCGGTTCACTGCAACCTCCACTTCCCGGGTTCAATCGATTCTCCTGCCTCAACCTCCCAAATAGCTGGGATTAAAGGTGCCTGCCACCACACCCAGCTAATTTTTGTACTTTTAGCAGAGATGGGGTTTTGCCATGTTGGCCAGCCTGGTCTCGAACTCCTGACTTCAGGTGATCCACCCGCCTTGGCCTCCTAAAGTGCTGAGATTACAGGCATGAGCCACTGTGCCTGGCCATCTCCATGTTTTTTATGTTTGTGGTTCTGATTTATATTCTTTTTTGTTAATCTTACGGAAAATTAATAGCCTTCTACTTCCCAAACGCCCTCTCCTTTGGCCCTATCATTAGGCATACTTCTCTTTAATTCATTATCATGGTTAAAAGAAGGGCTCCGGAGCCCAATGGCCCTGTATCTTTACTAAACTCTTTGGACCTCGGTTTTCTCATTTGTAAAATGGAAATAACCAAAGAAACTGCATTGTAGTGCAGTTGTGAAGGTTAAGTCAGTTAATCCACACAAAGAACTAGCACACTGCTGGTACATAATAAGCTAAGTGCTGTAAGTGCTAATGATTATTATCCCACACTATTCTTTTTTCTACTGATTAGCCAGAATATTAAGTTGCCTTTTTAGCTTATCATCGAAGATCAGGAAGCACTAACTCAATTCACATTCCCTCATCCATGGTTCATTACTCTGAGTCATAAATAGTGGGAAGAAAAGTCATAGAACAGACTTTTGGCTTAATTATATTTGCAATTCCAGTGGTAAATCTTGAAAGTATCCTTTACTTCTATTTTTTAATCAAATTCTCACCCATTATACATCAAAGTATACGATGAAAGCCTAATACCCCTAATCATACAATTACCATAATGTTTTGAATGGTTTAGGGTGGAGATGCAGAGTTTAAAGTTTGGTTGGGTCAAATTACATGCAAAAGTAATTTTGTCCACACAATGTTGAATTTTCCAGTATTTGGTTGTCAACTAAATCCTTAGTTAAAAGGAGCAGTTTGTGTTCTTATTTTTGAGTTGTCAATTTTTCATGGTATGAATGGCCACTTAAGTCAAAAACCCATGTCATCACAAGGCTTTTACTTGAATCTAGACTCTAGATCACCATTTTGTTGGGATGATATCTTGCTCTGTCACCCAAGCTGGAGTGCAGTGGTACAATCTCAGCTCACAGCAACCTCCGCCTCCCAGGTTCAAGCAATTCTCCTGCCTCAGCCTCCCGAGTAGCTGGGATCACAGGAGTGCACCACCATGCCTGGCTAATTTTTGTATTTTTAGTAAAGACAGGGTTTCACCATGTTTTCCAGGCTGGTCTCAAACTCCTGACCTCAGGTAATTCTTCCTCCTTGACCTCCCAAAGTGCTGGGATTACAGGTGTGAGGCACTGCGCCCCGCCTCTGCTCACAATTTAATAATGCAAAAAGGCAATCTATAACACGTTGACATTAGAATTCCAACCACAGCTTTTTAGGAATCAAGACTGATCACTCTTGACAAGCGGCAGATCTTTCCAAAGCACCAGATGGGGGGAACTCAAAAATTAGCGGTTTTGTAAAGAGATCAACATACAGTAATAGTTTATCTCCTAATAAAATTGGCGGGGGTCAGGTCTTCCAGTTATGTTCAAGAAAAACCATTAGATATCCTCATGAGATTTCAGAGTTTGGATAATCTTCAGTTGGAAATAAAGGACACCCTGAAAACATGTAACATCTGCTCACCCACAAATGTCCAAAGGAGCCTGAAAATATTCAGAACTCCCAGCATGTTCACTGGACAAAGGCTATGTCCCCATCTCACTTCCAGTGTCTATTTCCTGGGAATTCAGCAGCAAAGTAGAAACAATAACCAAAGGGAATTAAGAAAAAGAATATCTGGTTAATTACTTCTAAGGTAATAGTACTAGGAAGAATTATCTGAATTTTGGATGTACTACTCATTAGCAGCCCTAGTTTATGATATTCCAATGTTTTAAGCAATGGTAGATTCAGGAGGCTTATAAACCTCATCTTTTATCAACACATATATTGACTGGTATCCTTCTGTGCTGTCAAATGTGGATTTTGGGAAAATATAAGAGAGGGGATGAGGAAGAGGGATTTTAATGGGTGGTATTTTACAGAATTCAGGGCAGAAAATACTCATATCATGTCCATTTACTAGAACCAAATGATTACTAGAACCAAAGTCATTTACTTTAAATAACTACTCAACCATTGAGGACACTGATTTGGAAAAAAAAAAAGTGATTTATATAAAGAATAGTTTAATAAAAAGTAAGCCTTTTAGATTCTGCTATGAAAAAAACAGAAATAGCATTAGAAAGTCAGCAAGTTACTTACACATAATCCATGCTTATATCTTTTCAGATGCATGAATTATGAATGATTCAGTCTGAACAGTTGTCTGGCATGAAGAGTGTTGACAGGTCAAGTTGACCTGTGCTTTGGGCCAGGGGTGGTCTAACTAACAGCAACTTTACAGGTTAGGAATTAACCCATTTATGCCAGAGGTTGCAATTTTGTTTTTGTAAAAAATCAGACCTTGGTAATGACCTTGAGCAATAGAATATAAATAACTCTCAAAGCCTCGTGTTCCAATAATGGAACACTAGGCATAAATGGGTTGAGTGACTTGTTTCTGAGGCAAAGATGGAAGAATGAATGCAGACTTCATCTCTGACCCCAGTTGCTCAATAAATCCTCAATGCAATTATACAAAATTAATTAAATCCCTGGATGAAGAATCAAAAGGCAATCTTCCTACTTGCTATGCAGAAGTAAACTTTTCTTTTATATGCACCAAAGCCAGACAAACTGGATGCTGTGGAGATCTGAGCTGTGGTGGAACCCTGCCAGGAAGGCACAGTCACTTGAAACAGAGCCCACATTTGATTTAAGCTCAGAATGACAACTTTGGCACGGAGGGGTGGTGGCTTTGCTGCAGTTGAGCAGGAAAAGCCTAGATGCTAGGCATAAATTTGTAAGTTTTAATTATGCAAACTCCAAGAACGTAGTAGCTGCTTGAATACTATCCCAAAGTCTACTCGATTAATCTCCCCAAAATCATGCTGCTCAGTTTTCATGACTATTTCACATACAAAATTGTAACTCTTACCTCCTCACGGTTGAAATAAATGGATTGCTTCCGTCAGTAAAAGGCTAATCATCCTACATCTTAATTAAGAAAATAGTGAAGGTGGTGGTAGGAACACTGAACATCACTTTATAGGAAGTATTTGCCATAAATTAATCATTCCTGATCCACCTCAACTCTGCCAAGCTTGGAGAGGGATAGGAAGACATACAAATTACAGCCCTTCCCTTTGAGAATTTTCAATCCAGTTTGGAATTGAGGAACCAGGCATGAAGAACTAACTAAAATTCAAACCCATGTATTCTAATGTGGAATGTTAATCTGAAAAATTGGAAGACACATATATCAGAATGAAAATGGATAATTATTTTAAATCTAGTTTATAAAAATGAATAGCTAATATATCCCTCCTTCTTCTTTAGCTAATCATCGTTTTGCAGAGCACTTTTCCTGAATAAGGATTATTTCTAAATCTAGGTCGTAATCCCAGACCTTCACCCTGTTCCTGACCTTATGGGGAAAGGGAGTGATTCTTTTGGCTCCCATTTGATTTGTTATTTTTTCCTCTCCTTGTACTTTCTCCTCCAATTGTCTCCTCTGCCCTTTCTCCTTTTCTGCCCACTTTAAGGAAACATTATATTAAAATTCAAACGTATAAAAAGTAGTATGCATGAGAAGTATGCAAGTAAGGATCTAAAATCATTTTATTAGCAGAATAAAAATGCCATCAATCAGAGAAAAGGTTTACATTACAAGAACATCTAAATTGTGGTAATATAAACAAAGATTTATTATAATAACTTCTATGAGACAGCAATTTAGAATGTGCAAAAATCATTTATTTAGATTACTCCTTGATTCTTATAACAACCCTGTGAGGTAGACACAGAATTAGCACTCCACTTTACAAATGGGAAACTGAGGTTCAAATCACATAAATGACTTGGCCCAGATCACACAGCTAGCAAAAACCTAAATAAGACTTCGTACAATATCTGCCACTGTCTGTGCTAAGTAAATTCAAGGTTGTATCACTGTGTGACCAAGCTGAGATTCTAATCCTATCCTCCTGATTCTAAGCCTAGAGTTCTCTTCACTTCATATGCTTCATTTGATATATTCCACTTGTTTTTCTTTTTTTTTTAAAGAAGTCCTTGGAGTTGTATTGGCTGTTCTCTCAGTGAAAGCATCAGTAGGAGAATTGTCATACTATTTTCTGGAACACTGTGCCATGCATAGTGACTGCGGTGTAACAGATGCTTAATAATCATTTGTTGCACGCACAAAGGTAAATGAATAAGGCAAATGCTATGAAGTTGGCTGGCACCCTCTGTTTTATGTTACTTTAAAATAAATTGTTACTATCTAGTAGCATAACAAACAATTTTATTTTCAAAGGAATCAATATTAGTGTCAATGGCGTTGTTTGCAGGCATGTCAAACCAGAGATCATAAAAAAATCCTCCGTGTGTGTGTTTCTGTGTGTGTGTGTATGTGTTTGAATTCTTTTTCCTCTCATCTGGCTGATGTATTGACTTCACTTGTCCAATTCTTAACAAAATATTCACACAGTTACATTTAGTTGACTAGATACCTAGTTTGGAATTCTTATTGATTAATTAAACACTTTCTTTAAAATTAAATATAGATTTGAATACTCACAAAGAAAAGAAAGAAATTTGGCACAGTTCAAGGAGAGCTGTTGTGGGTGAAGAGGTCTAAGGATGAGTCTGGATCAGGAATTCTTGGGCAATTAACTTTTAATGATTCCTCTTCCTGTCTCCCACCCCCATATAAGAAATAAGGGCAGCGTTGCCTGCCAAATATGAAACTCAAAGAGATGTAAAAATTGGAACAACAATACCCCTCACTGCCTTCAGCTACTTAGTACCCTGCAGAGGTCATCCGTGTTCAAACTCAACCACTCATAGAGTAGAAGCCATCAAACCCATTCAAGTATTAAATAAGCATTGAATCAGTGCTGGGCATAGTACCATGCTGGGTAGGGCAGTGACAGTGCAAGGTGAGGGGATAGAGGGATTACAAAGACTAAGATAGTACAAGAGGAGATTGAGAATGCAACTCAATGTTCCCAGCGCTGAATCCTGATCTGGCTCTTGCTACATACATGATTTTTGGCAAACTAACCTCTCAGATCTCAGTCCTCTCATTTGTAAGTTAGTCCAATTCCTGGCACATTGCCAGAACTCAAACATGGGATATTAGCATTACTGTGCCAGTCTTTACGGAGTGTGCGATCTAGGGATAAGACAGAAATTGAAACAGTAAAATAGCATGTGATGCTTACTGCGATAGAGCCGGGCAAAGGTCTGTGGAATCGCCAAGGCGTGGAGGCCTAACCACCTCTAAGGGTATACTGGAGTGGTTGTGAACTAAACCACGTTTTAATGCTTTTCAGGCAATCCTCACGCCATCCTCATAAGGTAAATACAGTACTATTATCCTTTTGTAAAAACTGTTTCCACCTTTATTGAGATATAATTGACAAATAAAAATTGTATACATTTAAAGTAGACAACATGATGTTTTAATATATGTATACATTATGAAATAATTACCGCCATGAAGCTAATTAATACATCCGTCACCTCACATAGTTGCCTTTTTGTGTTTGTGTGGTGGTGGGTAGTGGTAGGAATATTTAAGATCTAAGCTCTTAGAGGATTCCAAGTATAGAATGCATTTGTTTTAATTTACTGTTATTGCAATAGTTTTGGGAGCACAGGTGAAAAAAACATTATTATTAACCATAGCCAGCATGCTGTACATTCAGTCTCCAGAAGATATTCATCTTACAGCTGTTTGTACCCTTTCATCTTACTGGTGGATAGGGAAAAAGAAGCATCAAGATGTCAGGACAGATATCAGGATCACTGAGGTGCCAAGTAAACAAGACGGAAGAAGATCATTACAGACACGAGAAGAGTAGCTCTAGGGTCCTGAAAGATCCCTTCCTCTCACCACCTCATCCCTTCCAGCTCCAGTGCCCAGTTCGCCTGTGACCTGACCTAAAGGTCCAAATTGCTCTCTGGAGTGAATCTGGAGTTGTTTCCAAGGCCCCAGTTTGAACTGAAGGCTGAGATTGCTCTAGGCATGCACTAGAATCTAACAGTTGATTCCAGGCCATCTCAGATTCTTGTGGAGCAGAGTAGACAGGAAGAGGAAGCAAGGAGAGCAGAGACTGTTAACACTGACCCATGTTTAGATTTTCTGTTGTCATTCTAGAGTCTCAAGATATTAGTATGGGTTTTAATCTTCAAAACTGAGACAGATGGAGAGACAATAATAAATAGTGATGAGAACCTTTAATTGAATATTTGCTAGTATAACTTTGATCAGGCTTTTCTGTAAAATTAGACTAGTATTAGTGACCCTGCCTACAAAAAAACAAGGTTCTAAAATAGCAATATGTAAATCTGAGTCTCAAGTAAATATGGGTAAATATTATTGCAAGGACTTGCAAAATTGTAGGCAGTGACCTGGAAGAGCATGTGGAGTTACTTTAATGAATAGCATCTGATTAACCAGACCCATGGAGACTCTGGCTCAGTGACTGATAAAACCCTTAGATACATACCATTTTAAAACCACAGTGGGATATCTTGAGATTAAACCACAAATATCTCACAAAAATCAAAGGAACTATGTACACTCATTAATATTTTTCCCATCCGTATCCTCCTGACCATTTCTTCCACCACCTTGGTAAGTCAGGACCTCCTCATTTTGCACCTAGACTACTGCAGTAGTCCCCTACCTGTGCTCCCTACTTTCAGCATGGCTTAAAGATGAACCCATCCTAATACAAGTTACTCTTTCCAAGGCACAGCTCTGATCATGCTATTCTCTGGGAAATCTTCCAGTGGCTCCCACCTAACTTAGCATCGAGGGCAGGCCATAAGGTGGCCCCGCCCCTACTTTCCACTTCTCCGCCTCACTTTCCCTGCACACCAACAAAACTGCACAGTTCGTGTTTCTCATATTCACTGTTACTTCTGCCTCTGAACGTTTAGTCAAAATTGTCCTCCCTAGACATTCAAAACCTCATACCCAACCCTCTCATTTCCAAATTCCCTTATCCTTCAAGAATCAGCCGTACCCCGTCACCCACAGCATCTTCTAGCTTATGCTATATTTTTCAATATTCCGTATCTTCCTGGCTAACATAATAAATTCCCCTCTAACACCCGTTCGCCCAGTCCAAGGTAGCTTCTCATTAAAGTTTTATTTTTAACTACATAATTAATAATGTTGACTGAAAAATATAATTCTTTTTAATGCAATGTGTGGAGTATCATCTGGCTTTGGATTTTATTAACGTGATAAAACTATAAAAACATTCACAACTTCTTAATTGAACAGCTTTTTACTCTGGGATTTGTTTTAGTGTGCAATGGAAGACTATTAGTATTTAAAATTTCTCTGAGAGTGCAGCTGTATTAACATTACAGCTATAAAGGAAAAGCACAAACAGGCCAAACAAATGCTTTGAGAGAAGAAAAACAAGCCAAATTACTTATGATTATTTTCTCTCTGTGCACAAGGAGCCAAAAATTACCAAACAGTAGGCAAAAATAAAAACTTCAGTTTTTTAATCTCATAAATGCAAAAGCTACCCACCCGCTTCTCTGTTGGTGGCAAGTTCATTGAATGCCAGGCTAGGAACAAGCGGCTCGAAAGAAGGAATCTGGAGGAGACCACTTAGGCTGTTACCAGTGCTCTCAAATGTGGGGCCTTCGTGGAGACAGTTCTCCTTAAGCTTGAGTGTCGCAGGTTCACTCTCATTGGTCCCCTTGCCTGGTCCTGATCCCTCTCTCAGCTGTCTCTTTTAGTTTTTTCCACCTTCATATCTGGAACCTTCACCAAGAACTTTTGTTACAAAAGAGGTAAGACAATCAGCTCCATGCATTTCCCTTCCTTCTGAAAGCAAGTCAATTCCCGTGGCCCATAAAGCATGGTTTTCATTGCCTTTAGCTGAATTGTCACTCTTTCTGGAGGGCCTTTCCTGAGGTCCCAATTAGGAGGTTAGGCACCTACCCTTCATTCTCCTTCATGATATTCATCATTATGTTTCATTTCTGCCTTCCTCTCAAAACACTGTAAGCCCCCCCAAGAGCAGAAACAGTATTTGTTACTGCTCTATGCCTGGCACTTGGTAGAGATGCTCAATAAATATTCATTGTGAATGAATGAATAAACAAATGCAAGTAACAGAGTCCAACAATTTGTAGGTTTACAAGGGTGGCATTTATTTATGTGTGCAAATGCATTTATACCTAGTCATTGCCAGAGCACAATTTCGTGTGTGCCTAAAAGTCAATGGACAAGACATCTACTTGAACCCCTCTGGTACTAGTAGGACTTGACAGCAGCTACCTGAAAACAAAACACTACAGCTCGTATTTCTTGGTTTGCTTGTAGGGTTTTCTCCGTTTGCTTTGAAGATGTCATAAAATTATATTATTAACCATTTCTCCTACACAATTATTTACAAATCGGCTTATCAAATTAGACATTTGCTTCACAAAACCACCTTTGAGGCTAAGTCACAGGACTAGAATAATATTTAAAAAAACTGAAATTGTTATCCTTCCTTCCTCATCTGAGAAGCCATACTAATGATTATGAGTGTCGTGCTAATTTAAAAAGAGACTTTGGGCTTGATTTGGCTATTTCGTAAAGTTCTATTGTAGTTAATGGTATACTCTGTAGTCAGGGAGTGAGAAGGCATCACAAAGCATCTAATTGAATCTCAGGGTTCCAGGAATATTGCTGCTTTAACTTCAATTTCAGAAGCATTGTAGGATTCTGTTTAAAATCGGCTCACCCCTTCCATATACCCTGAAGCCATACATGTTGCTTTCCAAAAAACCAAACCAAACCCAACAGCAAAACAAGAAATTCAGCGTATACAATTGTATATCAATTAATGTTAAATTATAGAGTTAAGTGTCTCAGATTATATTACTTGGTAATTATATAATGTTTTCATCTACATAGTTTATTCCGGATTTTTAAAAGTCTGATTAGGCATAAATTTCAGAAAGATCAGATTTCTGGAATAGCAGCTATTATGGAACAGTTAATATTTCAGATTTTAACCACTAAGGTATGCTCTTTATTTTTTATCAGTTCTTAGTAACAATGTGAAAATAGTATACCCCCTGTGATCTTCAGAGTTCTAACTGGTGGTTTGCAACCAGGTCACCAATTTTACACACCACTGCCAATGGCTTCCTCAAAGCTCACAATCCAGTGATTTCCATAAAGACTTTTCTTTTTGTTTTAAGTTTTATCCAGGCATGTCTATAGGTGGCTCTTTCCTTATTTTTAGCCAGTCTGACTTAATAGCAATTCAGAGGGAAAGACTCCTGTACCTGCAAGGCAATACAGCAATTCCTGTTTCCATTGCACAACAGCACGAAGGCTTTGCCCATAATATTATACCTAATGCTGGGAAATGTGACTCCCCCAGGATGACTCAATAACCCTGAGAGCAGATGTGCACCATGGATTCCATGTTGGCTGTTTGGGTTTGGTTTGGTCCTTTTAGAAGGCAATGTGCATGGCCTCAGAGTAGATAGGAGAGGTGGGAAGACTCCGAACCAAATACTGAACAGAAATGAAATGTTATTGATGCTCCTTTATGAAGCCATCACTTTCTTACTATAGCACCCATAAATTATGAGAGATGCAAAGCCCTTAGAGAACATGAATGTGGCACTTTGGATAAGTTAATGACATAGGCATGGCCTGGGCAACCGCAAAAGAATAGATGTTCAACTCTTTCACTATGCAGGTGCAAACCAGTTATGGAAACAGATATCTAAAGTTTTTACTAAAAATCCTTTTTAGGATTTTTTAAAAATCTTCAGGTATGCAATATATTCTATTACACAAAGTCTCAGGATAAAGACTCTTAAAAAAAAGTTGAATATCACTTAGCAACCGAAGAACAAAAGCAGAAGAAATGGAGAGACAGAGCACAAAGCGGAAGCTGGAGAAATATAAATACTGGTTACATCCTTAGCAATGACTCCCTGAGTATTCCTAGAACTCCTGGCCGCAAGTGATCCTCCCACCTCAGCCTCCCAAGTAGATGGAACCACAAGTGTGTGCGACCACACCCAGCTAATTTAATATTTTTTATAGAGATGGGGTCTTACTATGTTGCCCAGGTCTCAAATTCCTGGCTTCAGGCAATCCTCCCACCTCAGTTTCCCAAAGTGCTGGAATTACAGGTGTGAGCCATTGCACCCAACACAACAACCACGTTTTATCTCTGTGGGAATTCCTCCACACATTGGGAATGTACTTTTCTCCCTCGTTCACAGAAATGTTCTAGATAAAAAGATGAGGCATACATGTAAAATGTTCAGCTTAAAGCATCTTCAAATGAACAATTTATCCATTTTTCTCCAAACCAAATAATCCCAATTCTAAGTGAGACCTCATTGAATTTATTTCTGTTTCTCAGCTCTAATCATCTGCCTTTACTGATTTCCATTGCTCACTTTCACTTCCCTACTAGACTTTATGAAGACCTGTATACCCAAAGCCCAGCGTAAATATTTTTAATTGAAGTGACTGCATGAAATGTGTTATAATTTAATATAAAACCTAAAACTACATAGGACAATCTAATTAAGACTTGACTAGCAATATCTAAGGATTTCTATGCCAGAAGCATAACTAGAATTGAAGTGTTTGACTTTTTCGGTTTGCTTTGGTTTTATATTCTATTTCCACTATTGTAAGTGTGATTTTTGACCAGCATTTCATGTTGATATAGATGTGGCTTCACATCTAAGCAAGGAAGGCGTTTTTCAAGTGCTGGAAGTGAGCTGCCAGTATTTCCCACACATCAGGCCCTGTTTTTTCAACACCTTGTGGATCGCTAATTGGAGTTTGCATAATCTACCACCAAATTGCAAGCATTCCTTTGAGATGAGTGGAACACACACTTCCCTTCCAGAGTCAATGAAAAAAGAAGGTCAGGAAGAGGAAAAGCAGCAAACAATGATCTAATTAATTTAGAAGAAACTGAATTTCTGGTTCTTGATTTCCTTCAGAAGAAAAAAATGAAATGGCATCTGAAAGGAATGTTTGTGATTCATGTTTTAATCCCCCAAACAGTTCAATTGTTAGCTGCTGTCGACAAAAAGAGTTAGACTGCGTAAAATATTTGAAGAGAGTTAGTCTGAGCCAAATATGAGTGACCAATGGCCCGTGACACAGGCCCAGGAGGGCCTGAGAACATGTGCCCAAGGTGGTCGGGCTACAGCTTGGTTCTGAGCATTTTAGGGAACATAAGACATCCAGCAGTACATGAAAGATGTACATTGGTTCAGTCCGGAAAGGCAAGACAACTAAGAGAGCTGGGGCTGGGAGTGGGGGCTGCGTGCCAGGTCATAGGTGGATTCAAAGATTTTCTGATAGGCAATTGGTTGAAATCTAAATTCCTGGAATCAATAGAAGGGAGTGCCTGGGTTAAGAGAAGGGGTTATGGAGATCAAGATTCTTATTACACAGATGAAACCTCTGGGTAGCAGGCTTCAGAGAGAATAGATTGTAAATGTTTCTTAATCAGACCTTAAAAGGTGCCAGACTCTTTAGCTGATTCTCTCCTGGATCAGGAAAGAGACATAGAAAGGGTCAAATATATGTGAAGGCAATCTATTTTGAGGTAAAGTACTTCGATTTCTTTCAGGGCCTGCTATCTCATGTTAATATCTTATTGCTACAAAGCATCTGTTTTGTCAGTCTTAAGGTCTCTGTTTTAATGTCAGTACTGGTCAACTGTGCCTGAATTCCTAAGGGAGGAAGGTATGAGTCATGTCCAACCACCCCCTCCCCTCATAGCCTGAACTAGTGTTTCAGGTTTACGTTAGAATGCCCTTGGCCCAGAGGAGGGATCAATTCAGTTGGTTGGGGGGCTTAGAATTTTACTTTGGGTTTACATAGCAAAGGAGAAAGAAATAATTTTGAAATAACTTTAAAATGTGCTTTCGCTTTAAAGGCTGAGAAGCTGGAAGCAGTAAGCAGGCAGGGACAAATCATGACAAGAAAACACTCTCAGCATGCAGTGAATCGTCTTTAAACCATTCACAAGCACGTGCATAAGTAAATATGCACATATGAGGCTACACTGATCAAATCCGTGGAGGAATTAGAAAATAATCAGTAGTGAATGCGCCCTCCATCAACAAGTCCTGATGGTTTCCCCTTGAATTCAGTCCTTGAAATCGTACAGTTCAAAACTGTCTCAGAAAAACAAGGCTAATATTTTTTAAAAAGCATTTGATTATATAAATGTGCAGCGTTTTTAAGGCATTCGAGAGTACAGTTATTGCCTATTTTAAATTTTTGAAATTAATGTCTAGCCAATAAAAATAAACTAGGTCTTTTAAATGAGTCATTTTCAGCTTTTTTAAACACTTAGTTCTGTAATAATACAATTATAAAATGTGAAAAATTATCTTTAATTTTTGTTTGTTTTAAATTGCTGTTAAAATCACAATATCTTCATCAGGAAATAATGCAGAGATGAATTGCCTTGGTAAAAATATCACAAAAATTAATGTTAAAAAATTCAGAATGGTAAATGAAGTGCTAAAAGAATCAGTTTAAAACAAGGCAAATCTCTTTTTCTATCTATTGGTCAATGAATCTATCTCTAATCTGAGTCACCATCAAAGTGTATGCAAACAGTAAATCTGAACTAAAATGAGCACAAAAGACCCCAAAACTTTAAGTATATTAAACTGATAAATATCAAAAAATTAGAAATTCCCCCAAGAGTCAACTCTTTCTAAGCATACATATTAAGTTGCAGGGAATTGATCAGTTGAATAGCTCAACTCAACTATATTCAGCTGTATTCAACTGTACTGTATCTTAAAGTATGAAAGCCTATATTTTAAAAAAAACAGAAGATTTAAAATGAATTTTAAGAAACAGCTACTTAAACTCAAAACCAGTTAATAAACATACATTTTGGTGCAACAACAGGAACAGTTTAATTAAAAGTGGATTAAGTCTTTGAATTCCAATTGAACAGGAGAGAAAATCCAATACATTTGAATTCTTTTGGGTTAGAATCCATCAATTATATTAAGGCAAATTATTTATAATTTCACAATGATATCCAGTGAGAATATTTATTAATCTCTATAAATACCCACACAATTTGCTTTCAGGCCTATATTTTTCACATTTTATATGATTATAACATGTCATTCTCAAATAATATTAGCATAATCAAGTCTCATGAATAACAATATTGTTGAAAAAAATTAAGTGTTCTCTAATCTGCTTTTTTATTTTTAAAGGTTAACCATTGATCCAGATAGAATAGCATTTTATTCATTCTTTCAAGACTTAATTCATTTAGTTTAAAAAATATCGAAAATGTTTTAATACTTTAAGATACTAGAAAATACACTCTCATGTAGAATGTCGTTCTTTAAATTTATTGTTAATAATTTGCAACATACTGACTTTTTTATTATGACCAAACTAAAATTCCATAATAGATTGATTTTCTTACATGATAATAACAGCAAAGATTTGAATCAAAAAAATCTAAAGTCAGTATAAAACAAACTATTTGGGCTTACGTAGGAACCAAACCCAAACTCTTGCCCAAATGAACAATTGAAATTCCTGTTGAGGTTTTAAAAAATCTCCACCACCCCCTCAAGTGCCCTACTTTTCATGCAGCTCAGCACTTCCAAACAGAGCCAGCATGAGGAGCCCTGAGATCCCTGTGGTCGGCCCTTTCCCAAGTATTCCAAACCCACGCCTGGACCAAGAAGCTCCAGGAATCTCATCAGAAACCTTGACTCCAGGAGGTTTCGAGTTAGATTTCCAAACCAGAGAGGTTTGGAAAAGAGCATGTTGAACCTTCGACCCACTCTTCACTTGCCCATCCATATTTCAGTTACAGGCACTCACCTAAGAGTACTGACTTCTTTCATGACAGCTGCATAGTTAATGTGCCATTTCCACTGTAAGAAACTTGGCTGGGGCCAGTCAAGATGGTTCAGTTTAACAACCTAATAAATATATTGAAAATAACCAATGAAAACAAAATTACAGAGACTGCCTTGTAGTTCAGCTGCCGTCATCTCTGTAGCCAACCTCAGCCTTCACCTCAGCATTGCACAAAGTTCAGAATCACTAACACATCAGAAAGGTTGGGCAAGAGAAAAAGTAAACTGGAAATACACACACACACGTGTGTGTGTGTGTATATAAGTTTAATTCTGAAGTATTGAGAATTTTATTTTCAAAGTGCTAGAAAAGCAACAGAGAGATAGTTCATTTCACAATTACAGAAACACCAAGAAATTACAAACTTCTCTGGATGTCAGTTTTCTTACTGAAAAATTATGTTAAGATTATATCACTCTAGCCAAGTGTAGTGGTGCACGCCTATAGTCCCAGCTACTAGGGAGGCTAAGGTGGGAGGATCGCTTGAAGCCAAAAGTTCGAGGCTTCACTGAGCTATGATCACACCACTCCAGCCTGGGCAACTGAGCAAGATTCCAACTCAATAAATAAGTGAGTGCAGCATTCTAATGTTTTAAGGATTAAATGACATGACCATATAACAATGCCTTACAAGGCACACAGTGCAGTAACAAGTAAATGTATTTTGGCTTTTTTCCTTGATTTCCATTAACATTTTTTCCTTTAGTTAGTCATTCTAAAAATATTTATTAAGCATCTATTATGTTTTAAGAATTAAACGAGGTGACCCTATAATAGTGCCTTAAAAGGTACACAGCACAAAAACTAAATGTATTTTAGCTTCTTTCCTCAGTCTCCTTTAACATTTTTTTCAGTCAGTCATTCATTCTACATTTATTGAGCATTTCTTATGTAGCAGGCACCATAATTGGTCTTGAATATATAATGGCAAATACAATAAACACAGTTCCTGCCCTTAATGGGGAAAACAGAAAATAAATAGGCGGGGAGGCAAGAAGAGAGAGACAAATCAAAATTGTCCTCTAAGTTCTGTGAAGGAACTAAACAGGGTACAGTGAGAGGAAATGGTGGGAGAGGTGCACCTGGTTAGATAACTCATGGCATAGCTGATACTTTAATTTTGTTTTTTAGGTAGAGATGAGGTCTTGCTGTGTTGCCCAGGCTGCTCTTGAACTCCTGGGCTCAAGCGATCCTCCTGCCCCGGTCTATCAAAGTGCTGGGATTCTGGGTGTGAGCCACCTCCCCCGGCCCTGTTTCTGTATTTTTCTACTGATCTTAAGAAAGAAAAGAAAATGTCTTCTAATAACTATTTTACCTTAATCAGTTTTAAGACAAGTTTTGCAAAGCACCATGACCCTCTGAAGAGACTGTGGCCACCTTGCAGGTTAGAGTATTTCGGACAGATGGCTGTACTATCGAGAGCTTTTCTGGACATGGCCGTTCTGGCTAACTTTCATCTTGTCGTTACATTTCCTTTTCTGAGAAAGGTTGCAGAGGAGATTTTGACAGAGTGATGCTGTTGGTATTTAGAATCCTGACTTTCTTGATCCTTTTTGGTGGAGCTGTGGGACACATGTGCGATGGAAACTGGCCTGGTTGCCATGGTGGATAGTGTTCTGACAACAGTCACATGGGTCAGGTGTCCATTTCGGATCTTTCAGGCCTGTCAGCAGCTCTTGATAAAGCTGGCCATGTGGTTTTTCTTGGCTCACCTGTATATCTTGGTAGGAACAGCTAAGAGCCACTCAACACACCCTTCTCTTTTTGGAGAAACCCCAGGGAGTCGTGTTGCTTGGGGCTGGGCCACTTGGAGACCATGTTCTTTGTCTTTTTGGCCTGCTCTCGGGGCTAAAGAGCGTTGATGGAATATCTGAGATGGTGGTGTCAGCAGGGATGGCCATGCTGAAGTCTGTTCATATCACACAACTAGGTCCACAAGCTAAGCCCTCCATCTGAATGACATTTAGGAGGAGTCCATAACTCAACGTGTGCACAGAGTGCCTCTGTACACCATGCACTGTGACAGGTCCTGCAGTAACAGATCTGAAAGACTCCTCCTTTGTGTGTAAAGAACATGACTGGGTTAATGAAGTAAAGGTGAATATTTTCTTTACTGAGTCATAAAATTACAGGCATATGTCTTAATCAGCTAAGGCTGTCATAACACAGTACTGTCAACTGAATGGCTTAAACAACAGAAACTGATTTTCTCACAGTCCTAGAGGCTAAAACTCCAAAATCAAGGCCTCTGTGGAGTTGGTTTCTTCAGAGGCCTCTCCCCTTGGCTTGGAGATGTCACTTCTACGGTCTTCCCTCTGGGCCTGTGTCCTAATTTTCTCTTCATATAAGGGCACTAGTCATATTGAATTAGGGTAATGTCCTCATTTAACTTAACTGCCTTTTAAAAGACCCCATCTCCATATAGGTCACATTCTGAGGTACTTGGGTTAGGACTTTAACATGTGAAATTTGGCAGGGGACACACTCTAGCCCATAACAGCATTTTTACAGCCACATATAGTAAAAATCTGGAAATATACTACCACATGTATCAGAGTATAAGTGGAAAAGGTTGATGATTATATGTATCTCTCAGTTGAGAATTTCAACGTGATTTCTAAAAACTTGTTGTGAAAGTACAACGCAAATAGGAGAAAACTGAAATTTCACCAAAAGTCCCATATCCGAAGCACATAAAAAATTTTAGTTCCCATATTCTTTCCAGTAGAACTAATTCCTTCGTGGAGAATTTCTGCCTATCTTGTTCCTATGACAAAAAAGAATTTGGCCAGCCTGGCCAACATGGTGAAACCCTGTCTCTACTTAAAATACAAAAAAATGAGCCGGGCATGGTGGCACACACCTGTAATCCTAGCTACTTGGGAGGCTGAGGTACAAGAATCACTTGAACCCAGGAGGCAGATGTTACAGTGAGCCAAGATCGCACCACTGCACTCTATCCTGGGTGACAGAGAGACCCTGTCTCAAAAAAAATAAAGGCGGGGCGATTGGGTTTTTTTGTTGTTTAAGAGTTTTTTAACTTTTAATTTTTGTGGGCACATAGTAACGGTATATATTTATGGGTACATGAGATATTTTGATACAGGCATACAATGCAGCATAATCACATCAAGGTAAATGGGGTATCTATCACATCAAGCATTTATTTTTTTCCTTTGTGATACAAGCAATCCAATTATACTTTATAGGTTATTTTTAAATGTATGATAAAATTTTGTTGACTGAATCACCCTATTATGCTATCAAATATTAGATCTTATTCACTCTATCTAATTATATTTTTGTACTGATTAACCATTCCCCCTTCCCACTACACTTCCCAGCCTCCGGTAACCATCATTCTACTCTATCTCCATGAGTTCAATTGTTTAATTTTTAGCACTGACAAATAGCTGAGAATATGTAAAGCTGATCTTTCTGTGCCTAGCTTACTTCACTTAATCTAATGACCTCCAGGTGAATCCATGTTGTTGCAAATGACTGGATCTCATTCTTTTTTATGGCTGAATAGTACTCCATTGTGTATGTGTCCCACATTTTCTTTATCCATTCGTCTGCTGGTGAACACTTAAGTTGCTTCCATATCTTGGCTGTTGTGAATAGTGCAGCTGTGCACATGGGAGTGCAGGGAGCTTTTCGATATACTGATTTCTTTTCTTCTGAATATATACCTAGAAGTGGGATTTCTGCATCATATGGTACAAAAAGGAATTTAAGGGAATCTAGATATATTTTCTCTATGCAAGATCATTCAGTTGTTTCCTCTAGTAAGGAAAAACCTCTGAAACAAATTCACAAAATTAATCAAGATTTTTGTTAATGAATAAAGTGTTCTCAAGCCACCGTCTCACTCTGTCTCTCTGGGTGCTTTCCTTCTGACATAGCAAAAGCATATTTCAGACACTTTTAGACTCAATTTTTCAAAGCATTAAAGGAAAAAGGGGCATCTGAAAATTATCTTGATGTTCTCTGACAGCTGTAATACTATATAAATTATTACTAATGTACTAAGATTTCAAAGTGCTAGGCAAAGCCTCCCCAACCCCCTGCAGGTTCTCACAAAAAGGAAAACATGTTGAACTGTATTTCTTGGAGCTGTTGATGACTTCTCTTTGTACATAATAAATGAGATGTTGTAGAAATGGCACAATCGCTGGGACACACTCAGGAACACGATGCTCCTCGGTCTCCCACACTTGATGCCAAGGATCCTGGCTGTCCCATTATCTACCTCAGCTGTAGGGGGTTTGTGTGCTCTAATTTGCCCTGGCACTGCTTTATCATTTAAAAACTTAGTTCTGGGTGAAGTGCGGTTGCATATTGCAATTCAGAGTGCCTTCAACACATACTGTTTCATGGCTGTATCTTCTCCCTTGTTTCCCCTTCCCTTTTATCCTTTCCCTCTTCTTGGAGCCCCTCTTATTTGAGTGATCCCTGAGAAGGGTACTAAGAAGAACGACCTGGGTTACATAAAAAATCCTTACAGAACAATGGGTTACACTGGGTTACACTGGATTACACTGCTAAGACGAACGACCTTGGTTATATAAAAAATCCTTACAGAACAATGCCTCAAGAGGAGGGACAGCTAGTCAAGGCACCGAAAGCAAAATCTAGCCCTAACGACGCTACTCCTTTACCTAGGATCTTATGTATCTTATTTTCTGTGACTTGACTTCTGCATCTTTGCAGGGATGACATATTTTGTCTCCATTTTTTATAGGGAAGATAAATGTAGTAGGTTGAATATATCTGCTTATCACCAAAGCCTTTGATAGAATAACAATAAAAAATGAATGAACTCACAAGAATAAAGAGTGGAAAAGGAAATGTCAATCAGCCAGCGGTACAATGGGAGGATGGAAAGTGGATAGATGGATAGTGACTAAGTAATATTTACTTCTTGGTACCACTAAATGCCTGCAGAAGAGAGAAGCCTAAACAAAATAAACTGATGCAGCCGGGCATGGTGGCTCATGCCTGTAATCCCAGCACTTTGGGAGGCCAATGCGGGTGGATCACTTGAGAGGTCAGGAGTTCGAGACCAACCCGGCCAACATGGTGAAACCCCGTCTCTACTAAAAATACAAAAATTAGCCCAAGCATCGTGGTGGTTGCCTGTAATACCAGCTACTTGGGAGGCTGAGGCAGGAGAATTGCTTGAACCCAGGAGGCAGAGATTGAGTGAGCCAAGATTGGGTCATTACACTCTAGGCTGAGCGACAGAGCGAAACTCCATCTCAAAAACATAAAAATAAAAATAAGCTAATGTGCGCCTCCAAAACTTAGAAAGTCTCAGGAATTGAAGGCAGCAAGGAAATGTAAAGACAGGAGACAAGAGAACTGAGAGAATGCTCAAAATAAAAAAAAAATTTCGTTCAAAGTCTTTATGAGTTGCAGTTAGATGCCCAGATCTCTTCCCCTACCCCACACATCCAATCAGATAGTCGCTCTCACCCTGGCAGAAGACTAAGACTTATTCTCTAAGGAGGCTGAGTCAGGGAGCTTCTGAACTTAATAATGCATTCCATAATGTTGAAAGTATGCTATTCTGGATGATGGCAATGGGAACACCTGGGTAAGGAATGAAGCACTATTCTAAAGTCATGGGAATGAAGGCAAAGATGTGTCCTAAACGACAGCACCTAAAGCCTTTCTCCATGGAAAATGGTCACCCAGGGAAAAAAAACTAAGGTTATTGACATTTGGGGGTCCCTGAACAACATGTCTCTCTCGACCCCCGACAATAAGTAAAGGTAAGAATACACCATATGCAGGGATGCAAGATGTCAGCTTCTTTCTTCTTATGTACCCTGTGCCAGGGAGCCTGGAGGATGTGTTCCAACAAAATCAGGGTATAAACAGAGAAGTGGGGAGGTGGGGGTGGGAAGAGAGGGAGGGATGGGAAGAGAGAGCATCCAGGAGAGAAGAAAAGAGAAGCACCAGGAGGACAGTGACAAATAGCTATAGGAAGTCGACCTATCAGCAGAACAGTCCTGAGAAGAAAAATCTCCAATCTATTGTGATTGACAATATTATTGTATTTTACCATTATTTCAAACACACAGAAGAGTGAGCAAGCTAAAAACATAAAGATGTGTGTTTTCTTTCAATAAAGAAAGAAAATGTAAACATACTATCCAAAGTGGCTTAGTTGAGAATTATGAAGACTATAGTAATGAATGTGATTTAACCCTAAATTGGAATGATTGGGAAGTTGTGGGTGTAGGGAAGGGCATGAAGGAAGAATGTATAAGAGCATTAATTTCTAATTGTCTCTATGTCTAAAACTGAAAATCGAGATGTAGCAATATAAATATATTATTTGGAAATATGGAGGTAAGTACCATAACAAAAAAATATGAGACTGTTGAAAGTAATTACCAATGGGGTGTGTGACTAGGGACTGGGGTGGCAGTGAAAAAAGGGAAATGTTTTGGATTGTTGTAAGCCTTATTGTGTTAGTTGACTTTTTAAACTATGTACAGTATTACTTAGATAAAAACTAAAATTAAATTTCATATGTAAGGTTAATTAACCCATATGAAGCACATACTTCAACATGTATTTTAAAATGCAAAGGTATTCTTAGTGAATATTAATCTCAAAGGCTTTCAGGTCTTCCAAAAGGCAGAATTTTACAAATGTAAATATTTAAAATTATTATGGTATTATATAATATTCCTGCACTAATATGTGTTAAAAGGCTTCTATCAACCCTGGATTTTTATTTTTCAAATGTATGGCATACTTTCTTTTGTTGTTTATTGAAAAGCTGAGCTACTTGGTAACGAATGTGAATGTGTTTGGAAGCCCAATTCAGCTCATGTAGATGCATATTGGATTCCACGATTATTTGAAATTCTATGGAGTCACCACGGCTGATTCAAACCTGGCCAGGCTTCCTGATTCTAATCTCATCCCAGGGTGAATTGAGGTTAGCTACTGGAGGGAATGTTCAGTTCAGTTGAATGTAAACCTAGCGCCAAGCCACATGTGAGCTGAGTGTGCCAGGATGCCAAGTGATAAATCGAGGAAAGAAAGATCACATAAGGCTGACATCGTAGCACTGGCACATGGCCCTCTTCTGCAGAAATATTGGGCAAAGAGCTGTGAGTCAGCTACAAAGAAGATAGGGCTTTCCATGAAAAAGGCAGTGTTCAAAGGACTCATTCATCAGAAAAAAGAATTCCCATGCCAGTGAGAGCTGAATGTGAACTACACTCATCTTTGGATAGGTATTTGATGAATACTTGTATTCTTGGAGTGACTTTCCAACATTTAACTAAGACCATTCAGCCTTCACAACCCATTTGACTTAAAGGACTAAAGTGCCTATCTGACAATTTTGATGATCAGACATTGCCTCCTTCCCCTTCTACTCCTGCTAGATCCATTCTAGTCCCTGTCTAGTTAATTCCCTTTAAAACCTCCATGATAAAGTAAAATTCGATATCTAGCATCCTAGTTCCAGATGAATGATGATACCAAAAAGGTATCTTAGATTGCACATGGTGGTGAAAATGTTTAAATATCCTGAAAAAAAAAAGATAGTATGTAAAAGAGACAAGAGAGAGGAAAACTCTTTGGATTTTTTGATCAGCAGAAGGTACACATCTTTATGTGCAAAAACCTGCCCCATCTCCTAAATATCCTTCTTTGGGGCAGTGTAGGTCATAAAGGGTAGAATTTATATTTAGAAAGTACATATACATTTTAAACTTAATAATGTTGAAAGGTATGCACTATATGCTCATAAAATAGCCTTATAATTTAAAAAAATCTATATGCATTTATTGCAAGTATTTTAAATAAACCAGAAAAGTCTAAATCAAAAGTAGCCCAAATTCTGTCACCCAGGGAAACTCTATTTTATTAATATCTTTTCAGATAGCTCTGTATGACCACACATGCAATTTTATAATAGGGTTATAAAATTGGGGTTATACCCTCATACTGTTGTCCACCCTGGAGAATTATACATAGATGCTCCTCAATTTATGATGCCACTGCATTCCCAATAATCCATTCTAAGTTGAAATCTTCAACTTACAATGGGTTTATCTGGGTGTAAGCCCATTGTAAATTGAGGAGTGTATTGAATATGTATCACTTTCACATCATCACAAAATCAAAAAACTGTACATCAAACCTTCCTAAATCAGTGACTGCCTGTACCCTTAAACAATGAGATAAACTTCCATCAAGCATGGCAGTGCTCTGGCTTTGTTCTCCTTTTGAAAAACCATCACTTTGTAGGCTTAATATATCTATTTTACACATTAAGACTGTATCTTCAAACTGTGTTGTTCCATACAGTAGCCCTAGTCATGTGTGGTTAAACTTGAATTAACAAAAATTGAATAAAATTTAAAATTCAGTTCCTGAGTTGCACTAATAACATTTCAATGGCTCCAGAATAACATATGGCTGGTGGCTACTGTATTAGACAATACAGAATGGTTTCATCATCACAGAAAGTTCTGCTGGACAGTGCTGAGTTGGAACCAGGTGTTCTTTATGCACAGACCACTTAAGGACTGAGGTTTTATCTATACACCTGAGTTTTCCAAGCACTTTGATCTTTGACTGTGGCCAACATTCTGTAGGGCTAAATCCCAACTTTAGCAGCCAGAAGTCACAACCGAAGAGACCAGCCATTTGGATTAGGAAGACAAGACAAAAAAGAAAAAAAAAAAAAAAAAGACTTTCCCACTGTTACCAGTGACTTCTCAAAGGGTATGGCTTCCAGCTGTTCTGGTGACCAGAATGACACTCCCCTTAACTCTGAGCTTCCTTGGGACATGACAGCTCTTGCTCACTGAGAATGAGTGTGAGAGTTTGAGGGTGGATCCTCCTTCGTAAATTGGGACCCATCCTACGTCAGCCTGGGAAAATCACTCCAAATATCAGAATATAAATAAAACAAGAACAATTAAAGAGCAGCAAGGTCTGGGAACTGGATCCAAACCAACCACCCACCTGCAGTTCCTCTAGATCTTACGCTGTCACGAGGAGGGGGAAAATAATAAATGAAGAAAAAAACTTCCATGTGTTCAGTGTTATGCTCTCAAGCTGAGCAAATAAATAACCCTCTCTCCCTTTGGGTTCCCTGTGTCTCTAGAGGACAGGATGCAAAATTAAATTCCAAGCTTGTTCCAATAATTTGAGAAGATAAACTTCCAATCTATTAGAATTTATGTTCAGTTTGAATAAGCACCTAAAGTTACATGCTCTCCAAACTCACACAAGTCCCCTACCCGCAGCTTTAAATCCCTGGAGGCTAAAAGTTTGGCAATGAGAACAAACATTCTCACAGACAATTTCTTATTCTTCCTTCTTCCACTTAAATTTTAACTTTCTCAACAATGCCCTTCAGAAGTTTCCTTTCAGCACGTCTTCCTCCAGTCCTAGGAGGAATGTGGAAATATGAGAAGAAGAAATTAACAGCATGAGAAGAGATTTTCAATTTCTATGGGTCCCCAAAATGGTTCAGTCTAAAGTTCGTAGGAAGATGTGCAATCATTTCTCATTTGTTATGAACTGTCATATCTCTGCTTATGAGCCATTTTTATTCAGTAGATGTCCATTTGACATGGAGATCTATCCACTCTCTATCCTAAGGGGCAGGCTTTGGAAGAACTACTGGTTTTATTTTCAATTTGTTCATTTATTTGCTCAATAAACATGAATTGAGCAGCTGCTATGTACTAGGGACAAAGCCAAGTGCTATGTTGACAAGCATTAATAAGAAATGACTCCTGTCCTTAAGGAACTCTAAGGAAAAAGAGAAGCAAGATATGGCGATGAACGCTAGGATGGAGAGCTGCATGGAGGAAGGGCACCCATTGCAAAAGGGGCGAGGGGAATGTGGTCTGGGAAAGCTGGCTTCAGGAGAAGATACTTGAACTGAGTCTTAAAACATAGCTCTAAATTAGCCACACAGTGAAGGTAGATAGAAATATCCCAGCACAATGTTTGCGGAGGGACAAACAAATCTATGAGGTTGGCACAGCATAGTGGCAAGAAATAAGGCTGGAGAATTGGACAGAGTCAGATGAGAAGAGGCCCTTTATTTTACCCTGAAGGTGATATAGTCCTAGAAGGGTTTTTAACATGGAATGATGGGAGAGGGTCATCATTTCAGAGAGATTACTGCGGCATGATTTTGGGAGATGGACTGAAAGTGAACATGCATGAGGAGAGAGAAACACCACAGTAGATGGCAACAACAGTATCTCAGGGAGAAACTAGGGGACTACTAAAGATCAAAAAGACCCAATGAGAGGAATCCAATAAATATTAGGCAAAATTTTCAAGATTTGATGACCAATTGGATAACTAGAAGGAGACTACAATGCCTTCTAAGGGCAATTGAGTGATTAAAAAATAAACTAGTCTTTTAAGATTTGTTTGGGGGGGATGGTAGTTATTAACAGAATATCTACTCTGGCCTCTGACATACACGCTAACATTCCTAAGACAGGAAAAAGAGGACAAACTTTCATATGAGCATCACAACTGATTCTCATTCTTCTAGAAAGCCTTGCCTCTCACATTAGTGTTCTGTTTTCTAGACTTCATTGACTCTTTCAAAACATAGGCAAAGAAATCTGAGATATCATTCACTAGGTAAAAGAATTTGAATTTTGGCATCAACCTAAATGAGACCCTTTCAGTTATTTGGTCAACAGTGTTTACTGGGATTGATTCTGTGCTGAGCACTGCAAATACAAGAAGAGATAAAACCCACATTTGAACTCTTCATTAGCCTGTATTCTTTGTATATTTATGTTTTTATTTGTTTGTTTGCTTACACCTGGTTATGATCATACATTTCAGCAGTGGTCCTCAAACTAGAGCATAAATAGGAATCACTTGGAGAGCTGGTCAAACTACAGCTTCCTGAGCCCTGTCCCCAAAGTTCATGATTCACTGAGTCAGTCAGGGTAGGGCCCATGAATTTGCCTTTCGATCAGTGCAGTTTCTAGTGCTGCTGGTGGGAGGTCCACACTCTGAGAAGCATTTCTTTATGGCTTTGAGTGAGAGTAACTTTGTGAAGCAATGTAAGGTTCTTTCCTGTGGTCCTGACGTATCCATAATGTGGAATTGACGTCAATGGGAATTACACAGGCCACAGAGGTGTCACACAGAGGCCTTAGGTGCTCATGACCAGCCTCTCACCATGGAGCTGTTGCCTCCTGTTTTTCAGTTGCCTCTCCCATTGGGCATTGCTGTTGCTGTTGCTCCATACGTTGCTGCAGTTACGGCACTTGAGGAGGTCAAACAGTCCCTCTTGGAGAGACTGGAGAAATGGGAGCAAACCTGTCTCTGTCTAAACTTCTGTTATTCTATCTGACCTTAAGAGTAAGATTAATAATCTAATCACCTAGTCATCGGGAGAGGACAGCGAGATTTGCCAAATATTAACAGACACTGGAAAGGCTGTGATGTTCAGCTGAGGGCCGGTCATGCAGTTAGCCTGGACCACAAAAAAGATAAATGGGTAAGAACCTGCCTTGCAGTCACATCGTGAGTGTAACTGCTTTGCCAAATGCCTTGGCTATGAATGAGTTTTCTTGTATGGGTGTCTTCTAGGTGGAGCAAAGTCCCTTCTGTTTACTTACAACATTCAGTAGTGTTTCTGATATTTGCCTTTAGGTATATACTTTCCAATCCCACATACAGGAAAATCAAACAGGAAGTTACTGGGTAATTCAAGTATCAAATGAAGTGAGAGCAATGGGAGTAGAAAGAAGACACAAATTTCAAATTTAAAGAATGTTGGAAAACAAACAGTAAAAGACTTGTTTTCTACAACAGAGGGCGATGTGAGACGAGAAAAAAAAATAGGTGAAATTAACTCCCAGATGTCCACCTCTTTTGAGCAGGAAGAAGATGGCATCAATTACATAAATATAAAGATTGAAGAATTGGTTTCAAAGACCAAATTCTGTTTTAGACATCCAGGTGATAGTGGGACAGCCAGGTAGAAGTATTTTGAAATATTTGGAAATCCAGGACTGGAGTCTGGGTGAGAATGGTGGCTTGGAGGACAATGTTAGAAGGCTCCTGCTTAGCTGTTACTTAGAATTGATAACTGAGGCCTATCAGTGATGAGCTCACTGAGAGAGGGTCTGTGAGAGAACAGTCGGAAGACTGCGGGTGGAACCCTGATATTCCTTCCACACGGGTTCCAAATAAGTTCTTCTAGGATTTGATACCTTTGTGCATTCTCAGTTCACTGTTTCAGTTAAAATGTAAGTGGTATTCCTGGAACATAGTATTGGACTGCCCATGGAGACCTCCTCGAGTACCTGAGCATGTGCACATGACTATTTGCATCTATGCCCACCTGTATAGAAAAAAATGGCTTCTCTGCTCATTTTAGAGGGTGAATTGGGGCATTTTCAGTTCTCTCAGAAAGACGTAATAGAATAGTCTGAAATGGCATGCAAACTACCCTTAAAATGTCTGTAGCTTTTCTCCTTTTTTTCGATATTATTCATGCCATGCGATACTGACGTGGGGATACTTCCCAGCCACATTTGAAAGCCTCCCCTGAAGTTGCAAACCCAATGGTTTGGAAAAGATATTTTGAATAACTTAAAATATACAGTGTAAACAAACTGGCCTTTTAGTATGAAGTGTACTAAATTAAAGAAACCAGATGCTTTGGTTGGCTTGGAACAGCTGAATTATGATTGGCTCTCCTTCACTAACCATTTTCTTTGGGGCCTCCTTTCTCCACTCCTTCGTCTCTCTCTCTCCTCCCACATCGATTTTTTTTTCTTTTTTTCAGAAAGCCATAAGCTCATCAGATACAAGAGACATAGCTTCCTAATATCAGCAACAAATGATTTCTGAAATTAGCATTGTTGTAAATTTAAATTGTTTGCCTGTACTCGCTGAAATTTTCTTATAAAGACTTGATGTAAGAGTGAGTCATCCTTCAATCAAAGTTCTACATGCAAAGGACTTTTCTATATAACAATTTGATTTGACTTCAAAATTAAATATTCCTCTTTCAATTAACTACCAACTGGGACATTGTGTAAGGTCTAAAGGAAATCATTTCAATCATTTCAATCCCTAACTCTCCAAATTATTTATCCATATGAAATCAAGAAGCCCCACAACCCTCTGAGATAGGGTTCCAAACCCAAATATCCCAATTCGCTAAAGTTAGATAAAACTCCATGCAACCGAGTAGGTTTCCCTGACACACGATGGCCAAATTTATGCCATCTCTAATCAATTGATACCTTGGAAAATTACTAGTTAATGCAAATTGAAATCTGCTTTCATCTGAAATATCTGCAGAACTGTGCCAGAAATATATATTCAGCTTGGACTCTAGGAATAGAATCTCTAGAAAGGGAAGGGGATGAAAGGAAGGAAAGAAAAGAGTAGGGAAGGGAAATTTTACACAGCCCAATAACAGTAAAAATAGATCAACACTCTTACCTCAATGATTAATATGCCACATAGTTGAGAAAAACTTTGTGTTTCTGTGATTCAAGATAAACACTAGCAGTCTCTGTCAGAAGGGTCAATTATGGTTTAGCTAATACAGGTAGTTGTGAAACATTTTGTAAGTATAGTGTTCTTATTATAAGTATTAGGTGTAAAAGGCAAATTGCCAGATGCCATCTCATAATTGTGGAATCCTACTGTATTTGAACTGGATAAGGGAATCTTATCATAGACCAAGGCATCTAAAATGTACTTATCTTTATGTTCTCCCTTTAAGGATACCTTTTTATTATGCTTTAGTAAATCAAGTCTCAGAATGGAATTGGTTCCAAATAATTTGCAGGGGCATTAACTTCATTTCAATTTCAAGGTGATGGAAAAAAAAAGTCACTCCAGAAATTCTCCATGGCCTCTTTTTTTTTTCTGGAAAACACCCATCTCCTCTACCTATCCCCTTCACCCCTCTTTCCTTCTAGGTCTCAACTCCTAGCTGATGGCTGGCCCCTGGGACCTCTGCCACTTGCAGGAGAGCCGGGTGGAATGGAGCAGGCACACTTTGGAGATGAACATTACAGGGTTTTTCCCATCCTAGTTGAGCCTGACGGATCTTTTCCAAAATGCACTGTTGTATTAGATACATTTAAGAGGGTCTTAAAGTGGTAACTGGCTCACCAGAGTTACAGGATCTTTTTGTCGGTCAGCATTTTATTGTACAGTCTGACTTCACTTCCCAGTTCTGAGACAGGAAAAGAAAAATAGGTCTACAACTCTTTCCTGCCAAATCACTCAATGCTCAAGGCAGGGGAAAAAAAAAATATATATATATATACTTTTTGCTAGAAACTTCACAAAGAAAATGAGTCAGTATATTCTATTTTGTGTCTTGACTTTGCATCCTTATGCCAAAGTGCTGTCCTGGTATTAATCTGTTTTGAAATGTGTGGGGATTTGTGAAAAGCAAAGGCAAAACTTTCAAGCCTGGTAGCCCAGTTTGTCTTGCTATTCTAATGCGCCGGAGGGGGCTGAGTGTTCAGAGAAACAGCTCTGTGCCTGGCTGACTTTTGGTTGATGGAATCAGTTAACATCCACAGGCAGATATGGAAATCTTGACTTTCATCAGTGGGTTGCTGGCTATCTGGGGATCCAGCACTGAAGGCAAAGAGTGGAGGCAAAGTAGTGCAAAGAAAAGTCAATACTGAAAAGTGCAGGGAATTTACAAAGCTCTGACCCGTTGTCCAGGACAGCTCCATTTCCAGTACCGGGAAGTCATTGCCTCCAAATTAATCCCTGGCTCCATGGTACCGTAACTCACTGGGCCACAGGGAGATGAGAGTGTGACTGAGGAGCACGGGCCAACTACACTTCAGGCTCAAGCAGTATTTTACAATTCATTACACCTTAGGGTCATTATTAAGCACTGAGCTTTGTGGGTTCTTTGGATTACTCATCCTTAGAATGTTTGCCCATCATACTCTTACAGTTTTGCTTTATTGGCCAAGTTTTACAATTTCTCCAGGCTGTGCTTCTTTCTTGCATAGGTATTTTTAACCTTCGTCCAACAGATAGTTATTCTGCAGTACTTTCTAATAGATCCCACCAAAATGCCTCTTTGTCAAAGGAGAATTATTTCCATTATTCTGTTTCCTGTGTTTGGATTGAGTGTCTGGGTAACTGGAGTTATAACTCCTGTACTTGGTGAATATTCTAGTACTCTGTGTCATCCTGAATAGCTGATACCTTTTCTTTTGCATCTACTCTTATATCAGTATCCCTTTCCAGTTCCATTGTGAAGCTATTTGTCCATTCAGTATCTAATGCTTTTCTTAATGGCTTTTATTTATTTTTTTTTGGGGGGGGAGATTTAAGGAGTGGAGAATTTAATAGGCAAGAAAGAAGGAAGAGGCACCCCCTGTACAGAGACAGAGGGAGGGGGGCTCCAAGCTGAACGAGGGAACCCCCTCGTTACTGGTTTTTAAATATTCCCTTATTCTATCTGTTTTTTTTCCTTCACTCTCCTACTCTTAAGCCACTTTGGTCCCATATTAAAACTTTTCAAAACAACAAACATTCCAATAGTGGTATATGTGGGAATCCAGTTTCTCTTTCCCCCATCAACACATCCAAAATAATTTTCAAAAACCTTGACACCAATCTATGAACGTGCATTTTCTCTGAGGGTGAATTTTAGTTACATCGCCTCTGACTAAGGATTAATAATGCAGATATTTTACTCAGACTAAAAAACATAAAATGGAAAATACTGTTATTAGAGACACTCAGCAACAGCTTGAGAATGTCAGCAAGTAAAGCTGCGTGTGTACGGTGCCAAGGTAGACGGAGCAGCTGCTTCGGAAGAATATTGAGAAGCCAGCTGTTATTCCCATTGGCACCAGAACGTGCCAATCACCACCCAAACTGTGGGCATCGTGCGCCAGAATCTGGGGGAGAAGGCGCCTCCACAAGCCAACTAGAAAAGGGCCCTTGTTGTTTCTATGTGTCAAAGTTGTATCTGCAATTATTTGTATACTGTTCTTTCTTTACCCATTCTTCCTTCATAGGTTAGAATGAGAAAGACAGTATCCTGAGGAGAGAAACATCTTTCTCTTTCACTTTACATTGTTATAACAAATAATTTTATGGTTTAATTGTTGATTGTGGCATGGCTGGGCATCTTATGTTGATTAATGGAGCAAACATGAGCAAATCCAAGTGGATTTCAGAGGGTGACTCATTCACCATCTGATATGGACCAGTCCATTTTCTAAAGCTCTCTATCTGGGAACCAGAAGTTTAGGCTGATAAAAAAATAGTACCTCAAAACATCTGTACAGTGACAGACAAAAGAAAAATTTAAGAATAAAAAATTAAAAATATATACCCCTAAGGAACTTTTTTACTTCCAAGCAAAGAAATAAAAAAAAAAAGTTTTTCCTTTAATTTGATTACCACAAAGTAAGAAGAGCAAGAGACATTTTCCCAAAAAATTTATTCTGACTTGGAAATTAAGTTAATTCCATAAAATGAGGCCTAGTTAACTTTCACTTTGGCTTTATATAAACAGGTTTTTGAGACCTAAAAGCATTAACCTAGATAAGCAATTAGAAAGCACTAACTTCATCCTCAGTATGCTAAGGCATGCAAAGCTTTCTCATTAAACAGCATTGGCTTCTCCAGAAGAAAGGGGAGAAAGAATACGCCTCATATCTACATATTTCTAGTTTGAGAAATATATGTATATATATAGTCCTACTTTGAGGGCAGTGTTGTTCTCCCATGCTAGTTTAGCGGTTGTAATGCCATGTAGCCATGTGACAAGCAGAGTTATGTTCTAGAATTGAAATTGGGAACATTCTTGCTCTTAGAACTATCTTGGAAATTTAAATAAATCAATCAATAAACAAAAAAGCAAAAAAAAATAATCTCCGCATTATGTTATCAATGGTTTCAACAAGTCAATATCATTGGGAGAAAGCCTTTTTCTCTAAATCACATAAGGAAGTGTGGACAATCAGTGGCAAACCTGCGGGGCCATCCATCCCATCGGCAGTATACCGGTGCTACAAGACTAAAGTTCAATGTCACTCTGAGTATTTCTTTTACCAGGGACATCTTTAAACCTAGTAAGTAGGCTGCTAAGGCGCATTCCTGAAACACTGTACAGGATGGAGCTAGGAGCAGATGGAGACTGATGTCATCAGAACTCAGCACAGGAAATAAAGACATGAGTTGTAGCAGGTTATAATATGACTATACCGGCATGGGGACAGAAAGAGAAGAGGCAACCCCCCAATGGGGCAATGGAGCTGTGGGATATTTCTTACAGAAATATTACAGACAACTTCTGCAAAACATCAACAATTTGTTTGTAAATTTACAAACACTCATTGAAGGTGTGCTGTAAGTGATGCACTAAGCTGGGCACCTCTGAATCCAGAAGAACACAGGCCTAGAAGGAGAAAAAGCAGGAACGCATTAAAAGTCTTCAAACTTTTGAGCATTACCACCAATATCATAGGGGCAGAGTAGGATTAGAAGTCAAGTGGACAAAAGATCATGTATTGTTTGCATTTATGGATATGTCCAGAAACAGGACATCTGTGGAGACAGAAGGTAGAATAGTGATTGCTTAGGGCTAAGGACAGTAGTCTGGCGGGATAGGAAAACGACAACTAAAAGGTACAGGGTTTCTTTTTGCAGTGATGAAAATGCTCTAAAATTGACTGTGGTGATGGTTGCACATATTCTGGGAATATACTAAAAGTCATTGAATCGTACACTTTAAATGGGTGAATTGTGTGGTATGTAAATTGTATCTCAATAAAGCTGTCATTTTAAAATGTGAGGTAATAAAATTTGGCAGGGGGTGGAGGGGGAAGCCAAGTAAATGGAAGGAGCAATAAATACTCCAGAAGTGGATCCTCTTCCTCAGGTCCCCGTCCCCAGCCTGTATGCCTTTCCCACTTACCCACACACACACAAAAAAAAGAAAGAAAAAGAAACACGGGGAAATATCAGATATTCTTGCTCAGCTAGAAACCGCAAAACACAAGAAAAACTGTTCAGAGAACCTCGGTGTCTCATTTTCTATTACATTTGAAGCCCACTTAAATGTGGAACGTGATGAGGTCCCACCTCAGTCCTAGGAGAACTGTGAGCTTGTGAATTATTGTTCAGCGCCTCTTCTAGACAAAAGGGCTTTAGCTCATAACAACACAAACCTCTGGATAAAAAGAGGAGACTTTCAAGCTCTGTGAGGCCCTCTCATAAATAACAAAAAAGATTGGCACCAGGTACGTCATCCCAGAGACTAGAGCATTTACAAAGTTCTTCTATTTGAATTTATTTCAAGCAGTCAATAAATAAATGGTTCCTTGCTATTAAAAATGGAGAAAAGAGAAGACTACAAACAAGTGCTTCTACCTCCGGCAATTTGGTCCATTTCTCCAGCTCCCTTCTCAGAGAAAGATGCAATTGTTCATTTGATGACCCTGGTACTCAGCGTATTTTCTTTGGGGCCATCTTTTGAATATTATTTTTGCATAAAACCAAGTAAATGAATGGGAAAGTTGAAAAACATAATCAGAATGTTATATTGACACTGTTGTAGATTTTCCGAATGTTGAAAAACAAGAAATGAATGGAAAAGAGTTTGCCAAAGTGAACATTTTATGCATCTTTATATAGGGCATATTCCCAAGTGGAAAAACATACACTTGGATAAAGTAAAATGGCAAAATATTTTTGAAAATCTCAAATTTATGACCGTTATTGGTCGTAATTAGGCAGAACCCTTGCCCTCAAAAACTTACATTTTAAATATTCACTTCTTTGTGTGTGTCTTTTACTCCTTCCTTATTTTCTACGTCTAGTGTTCAGAGAAGGCACTTTTAGCTCTTTTGTAGGAGCTACAATATTCTGCCCCACCAGAGGAATATAATCTTTCCTAGAGCATCTGTTTTTCCAAACCATCTATCTTAGTGATACACACAGTGATTACCAGTGATTGTGTAGGCCCTCTGAAATACTGAAAGACACCAAATGAGGTTGTGTGTTTTTTTTCCCACTAACTCAAAAAGTGCTGTATTAATGTTAGCCTTGAATGACTCACAAGTGACTGTTCTTTTTTATCGTCAGAGATACAATCAGAGATCATCTCCCTTCCATTGGGTGGGGTAGCTTGGGTTCCTTCATGTGGCTGTGAGAAAGGCTGAACTGTGGAGCATCACGATTTGGGGGGAAAGCCATGCTAAAAGTTCCAGAAAAGACCCAGGAAGATGTCTTCCATAAAGTCGGTGATCAGTTATTGCCAAAGGAACACTGCAAATGTAAAGTCTCTCGTTTAGGAATTTAGAGAATTTGTGCTTTTAGTTCAAGGGATTGTTGGGATATGAAATGGCTTCCCAAATGCTATTAACATCAAATTAGGCTTTGTATCATGGCCTGGTTTTTTCTTTTTCAGCGCTTGCATTGCGCCTTCCCTATAGTAAATAATATGAAATGAACATACATCTTATTGTGCTCTTCATCTCATCACTAAATATTTTTCAACAGTAGTACATTTTATTATTTTTGTCATTTTGCCTTGCGTGTGAGTACACATTGTTGTCAAAGTCCTTTCTCAGCTCTGGTTTGGGCAATTCAAGAAGAGTGTGCCAGCTACCCTCTTAGTTTGGACCAGGTTATATGCAGAGTGCCTTGGGTTTTGTTAAACAACTAAGTCTCCTAGGAGGGCCAGGAAGTTTTCACCACAGATGCCCTAACCTCCCTGTCTCTGTCTCCCACTCCTCTGCCTCCCATATTATCTCTCACCAAACAAACCACTGTACCACTATTTCCTTATGCCAACCTCTAAGAAGTTCATACTCTAAATTATCACTACCTTTTTCATTTCAAAATACTCTACAAGTCAATTCATTTCACAGAGCCTCCCCTAACACACCAGAGCAATGCTAATTCATTCCCCTAGCCAAAGTGCCCACATTCCAACAGGACACAATTCACAAATGACCAAAGATGATGCATATTATAAATATTTGCTTTCTGCCCTATTTGCTTTTGCCTCATGTGTCCTCTCTATTTTGTGCTTTGGGTAAGACCTTGAACATGTGGGTTGGGTTACAAAGTGAGATAGCCATCAGTGGTTCTCAACATCTCCCCATTGAAGTCACCAGGGAGACTGTAAAAATATGCCCAGATTCACTCCTGCCCAATTAAATCAGAATATCTAATTGAAAACAACTGATCACAGATGGTACGAAGGAGAGTAGAATGTTAGCCTAATTTCTTTTTTCCTCCCATACTGAGCTGAGGGGGAAATTCCTGGCCGGTTTCAAATATAATGAAAAAAAGGAAATAAAAGAAAATGTTCTGATAACAAGTTAACAACTGCAGAATCCTGTGATTAGAAGGTTAAAGGTGGGCAAAAGCTTATCTTTTTCTAAGTCACTGCACGTCAGACCAGAGAAATATAAACATTTGTTTTAAATAATGGTTCCCTTTTTCTACTCACTCTTACTATAAAGTTTCCATGACCCGCACCTCACCTTACTCAGCTGCTGTTGATGAGTAGTAAGATTCTCTGAACATTGATTCTATGAAGTGTTTTAACCTCAAGAAGTATATATTCTAAAACATCAAACATAGGATAAGCTATGTTTGAGGTTCGTTTGCAGGTAGTATTGTCTTAATCGTGCAGCTTAGAATTTTGCAACCAACGTGCTGTGAATGAACCTCCAGTGTGCTGAAATACTCAATTCCCTCAGCCTCCTGGGTGGCCGGGCAAGCCTGGGACAGCCAAGACTGGGAATCAAATATTTTTTTTTCTGATGTGTGTTATAAAGTGCAAAAGAGGGGAGCCATGGAAAGATACAGATGGTAGAATCTTGAATGTCTGAAGTAATAAGCAATACAGAGTATCAAGTTCGTGCTCTATGTAGAAGACATTATATACTGTACATAAATCCATCCAACAGTTACAATTATACATATAGGAGTAAAGCCATAAGCAGCATATCACTTATGAGAAACTAAGCAATTCGTACTAAAAGAAATTGTCCCCCAATTATCATCCTGTAGCATAAAAATTACTGTCATTACTTTATATTGCTCATAGTCATAGTAATCTCCAACATAATAATAATACATGAGTCTAGAATAGGTATTCAATGAACACTAAGAATGGATATTGCTGTTTATCATCTCCAAAATAATTTTTCAACATATATGTAAAAGTTTTTCAGTTCCAGTTCTCAAATTCAAACATTAAAATCATGTAATTGGGTTTGGACATGAAGAACTACTTCTCTGGGTTCAATTATCACAAAAAAAGGGATATTTGCAGATATGTTTGCAAAACTCCTGTCAATAATCCTAGTGGAATTATGAAGAGTGAAAAAAGTGCCAGAAAACTAGAAAAAGGCAAAAATTGTCTAAATTTTCAAAGAGGGGGAAATGGCAGATTCAGTTTTTTAAACACTCAGAGTGAAGGCCGGGCACAATGGCTCATGCCTGTAATCCTAGTACTTTGGGAGGCTGAGGCAGGCAGATCACCTGAGGTCAGGAGTTCGAGACCAACGTGGCCAACATGGTGAAACCGCGACTCTACCAAAAACACAAAAATTAGCCAGGCATGTTGGCGGATGCCTGTAGTCCCAGCTACTTGGGAGGCTGAGGCAGGAGAATCACTTGAACCCAGGAGGCGGAGGTTGCAGTGAGCTGAGATCATGCCACTGCACTCCAGCCTGGGCAACAAGAGCAAGACTGTCTCAAAAACAAAACAAACAAAAAACCTCAGAGTGAAATGGGGAGATGTTGCTCAAGGGGTACAAAGTTTCAGTTAGACAGGATAAATAAATTCAGGAACTCTATTGTACAGTATGATGACTATAGTCAATAATGAGGTACTGTATGCTTGAATATTCCTGAAAGAGTAGACCCTAAATGTTCTCAACACACAAACACACACACAAGATTTCTATGTGAGGTGATGGATGCGTTTATTAGTAAACATTTCACAAGGTATACATATATCAAAACATCATGTCGTATACCATAAACACATATAATTTTCATCTGTCAATTATACCTCAGTCAAGCTGGGAAAAAAACACATCAAATGATCTCTGTAAAGTATCTCCACTTGAGTTTAATTACCTAGTATGATGGCTGTGTAAACAAACGATGCTGCCTGTCAGGTGTATGTTTAATGCACAGTGGAGGTCTGATGGGGCAAATTAATATACGACCCAGTCAATCCTATCACAAGTTAGTGAGGCCCAGTCACAGAAGGGCAGGTTTCAGGGACTATTTCTGCCCATGGGCAATGTTATCTGAATTTTATATGCTTCCCAAATAGTCCTTTCCAAATATCAAGAATATATGCTGCAAGGTCTTTCTTCCAAGGATGTATCTTGCACAGTCCAGCTTAATTAATTTTACAGACAAAATATTCCAAAATACCCCTCTCCCTAAAATACATGTATTTGCATGTTATATACTTATAAAATCGATGGTCAACTTGTGTGAATGAATAGACCCATGGCCATGTGCCATGATCCATTTTCTGCCTTCTCTGTGCAGCCAGGGGAATATTTATGGTGGCTTAGTTCCCTTTTCCGGAGAGGCCCATGAACACATAGGCCCTAGGAGAGGGTCTACACCACTGAGTGAGAAAGCCACCTCTGGGAGCCGTGAGCAGAGAGAGAAGGGGGCACAGTAACAAGACTTGCCACAAATGGAATGGGAAATGCAATACAGGACCTGGTTTATAGGGAAAGATAAAACATTTGTTTGGGGATCTATTTAATGTATAAAGTGCCCTAACAGTCTGCTCTCAACAGAGCAGCTAGTGCAATCCTTGAAAAACCTTTGATCATGTCAGTTTCTCGTTCAAAATTCTCCTGTCTTCTGTTTCACTCTAAGTCTCTAAACTATCTGCCACTCTCCTCCTTTCTTAGTCTAGTCCCTTCAGACTGCTATAGCTAAATGCCTTAGACTGGGTAATTCATGAGCAATAGAAATTTCTTGCCTGTGGTTCTAGAGGGTGGGAAGTCCAAGATCAAGGTGCCAACAGGTTCTCTGTCTGTGGAGAGCATGCTCTCTGCCTCATAAGACAGCACCTTCTATGTGTCCTCTTGTGGTGCAAGGCGCAAGCCAGCTCCTTTCAACCTTTTTTATAGTTCCATTTGTGGAGGGTAGAGCCCTCAAGACTTAATCACTTTCCAAAAGGCCTCAGTTCTTAATATCACCTATTGAGGATTCAGTTTCAACATGAATTTTAGAGGAACATGTTCAGACCTACTACTACCTGCTTCTCCACTCTTGTTATCTCCTTGCCCTCATCCCCTCATACTCTTGCACGTCACTCTCCCTGCTCCACCATGTTGGCCCCCTTGCTGTTTCCAGAAAGTACCAGGCATATTCCTTGTTGTCCTGGACTTGCTGTTCCCTGAACCTGAAATGCTCCTCCCAGATAGTCTCCTGGCTTCTCCCACACTTCATTCAAGTCTTTGCTCCATGTAACCTCAGGGTGGCCTTCTCAGGCCCTGCCCTGTTGAAATTGCAGACCTACCCCACCCCTGCACAGTGGAGTCCACCCAGCACTCCCTCATCCCTTCGCTGCTTATTTCTCCCCATAGCACTTACATTATTTCCCTATAGAGGGCAATTTACTTATTGACTTGTTTATTGTCTGTCTTCCCCACTAGAATCTCAGTCCCACAAGGGCAGGCGCGTTTTATCTGTTTTGTTCACTGCTATATTCCGAGCATCTAGAACAGGGCCTGGCACATAGTGGGCAAACAAAAACATGTTTGTGGAATAAATGAATAAACATCCAGTTGGTCTGCAGTCCAAAAAAGAAATTAGAACCACAGGTATAGACCTAGTCATGCAGACAAGGATGCAATGGCTGATGATACCAGAGAATGGAGCTAGGGGATCTCTAAGTATTTTACATATACACACACACACTCCACATACAGCAGTATCTACCTAATTATTTTCCCCAAAACAGTCATCTCAGCAGAAACTTGGAAAACACGTTTCATAGACGAATATATTTGAGAAATACTATATGATCTCACTTTCTTGGCTATTCTGTACACATTAACATACTGAAGGGTCTGAGAAATTCTACAATGAAAAAAAATTAATTTTGTTAAACCTGCGTGTTTCCCAATCAAATTTGATAACACCCTTTAATTCACATAATGTTTAATTGCATATCAAAGAATGTTCTTCCCTTTAAACACACTTTGACCTAGATTTTTATAACAGTATCAATAATATGATTTATATGATATATAAAGTATAATAATGCAATATTGAATTTATGTAACACATTTTTTATATTCTGTATTTATATGGTTATATCAATAAGAATACTCTTAAAAATAAAATTTTATTACAAAGTGATTGGCAAAGCAGTTTTATCCAATTTTACTCATGTGATTTCATTTGATTCCTACCCTCTGTGAAGTATACAGAGCAGATCCCTACTTAATGAAATAGAGGATTGGATGAGACCCAGAATGGATAGGACTTACCAAGGTCACAGGAGGGAATGGATCACTTTTCATGCCACTGATTTCTTTACTTTGTGATACGGTTTCAAAATACTATGTATTAATAATACTCATCCTCCCTTAACAATAGATCATGGCTGTCAGCTCAAGACATCTTTAAACAGAGATTGCACCACATTAGTTAAGGGCACAGGCTGTGGAGCTTAATTTCCAGTCTGTCTTCATATTCACTGGCCATGTCTTCTGGGCAAAGTAATTTAACAGCTTTGTCTCTCAGAGGATGATATTGATAATAGCACTGATCTAAGGGAGTTGTGAGGATTACATGAGTTAACTCAAGAAAAGTATTTTAAACTATTACCTAGCACACACTCAAGATTCAATAAATGCTGGCTATTACTATAGAAATATATGTTACTGTGTTTAATAACAGCATTCTATAACATGGGTATAATATAATCAATTCAACCACTTCCCTACCAAGTCTAGGTTTTGCCATCTGTTTCCTTTCTGAAAAACAAACAAAAAATGAACAACAGTTGGAGCTTAAAAGAATCCCAAGTGCCATGTTGGCACAGATGTCTGGAATGAAGAACTCCCAAATACTTCCTGGTGCTGAGTGGGCTCCAGCGGTGAGTGTGGTGGTTGAATGGTCCTTCTCTGGTCAGCAGACTTGGTGTGGAAGTCTCCTAAGAACAGACTATCTCCTGGGACTTGGAGTATTTCCTATCCGTGATCAGCAACATTTTTTCTTGCAGTATTTGGCAAGTTTGTCCTTGTTCCCGGCCAGAATCAGGAAGTTCAGAAGCACATAAAAACAAACAATACATAAAAACGCTTCTCTCAAATTATTCAAAGTTCAAAAACAGAAGAAATTGTCCATGATATTGGGATCTACTTGGTATTTTATCTAATTACATTTATTCTCATCAATGTACCCATCTTTTCCTTCCCAGTGAATGCTTTTATTTTATTTTATTTTTGTTTTTGGCATGTTTTTCATTGTACCTTTTTTCTTGAAGTATATTTATAGAGAGCAAGTGTTTAGACAGGTTATTACTATATTTTGTAAAAATTTACAGGTATTTTCATGATACAGACTGTTCTAGCCTCAGTTTTCAAATTATATTTTATTATTAATACCATTTTTAGAAATTACTATTCTTAAGATCAGCATAATTTTCTAAGAATGTCATTTCAATGATCACAGTTGACCAATTGCAAGCCAATACAATAAAGTGCTGGTTTTTGAAATTTTACTCATCATTCAAGATCCACTTAAGTATCAGCTCCTTAATAAAACCTTCCTTGTTCCCCAACTCCATGTGATGACCAAAGGACTATGCTTCTCTCTCTCTCTCCCCCCGGCTCGCTCGTGCGCTCTCTCTCTCTCTCTCTCTCTCATGCACTTCAGTCACTCAACTAAATCCAATGGACTTTGTTCAATCACCATTTCACTTGTGCTTCTTCCACAAAATCCATCTGGAAACCACTCCCTTGCTCTTCCATGACACAATTCTGGTTTTCTTCCTATCTCTGGCTCCCCCTTCTCCTTTACAGACTCCTCCTCCTCCAACAAGTGATTAAATGTTACAGATACTCAAGGCTGGATGCTAGACCCTATTCACTTCTCGCCTATTTCCTAGGCAACTTCATGATGACCCATAGTTTTATTTGACATGAAATCATCGTTTTTTATGGTTACATAGTATTCCATGGCGTATATATGCCACATGTTCTTTATCCAGTCTATTATTGATGGACATTTGAGTTGGTTCCAAGTCTTTGCTATTGTGAATAGTGCTGCAATAAGCACACCTGTGCATGTATACCCAGTAATGGGATTGCTGGGTCAAATGGAATTTCTAGTTCTAGATCCTTGAGGATTCGCCACACTGTCTTCCACAATGGTTGAACTAATTTACACTCCCACCAACAGTGTAAAAGCATTCCTATTTCTCCACATCCTTTCCAGCATCTGTTGTTTCCTGACTTTTTAATGATCGCCATTCTAACTGGCATGAGATGGTATCTCATTGTGGTTTTGATTTGCATTTCTCTGATAATCAGTGATGATGCATTTTTTCATGTCTGCTGACTGCATAAATGTCTTCTTTTGAGAAGTATCTGTTCATGTCCTTTGTCTACTTTTTGATGGGGTTTTTTTCTTGTAAATTTAAGTTCTTTGTAGATTCTGTATATTAGCCCTTTGTCATATGGATAGATTGCAAAAATGTTCTCCCATTGTGTAGGTTGCCTGTTCACTCTGATGATAGTTTCTTTTGCTGTGCAGAAGCCTTTTAGTTTAATTAGATCCCATTTGTCTATTTTGGCTTTTGTTGCCGTCGCTTTTGGTGTTTTAGTCATGAAGTCTTTGCCCATGCCTGTGTCCTGAATGGTATTGCCTAGGTTTTCTTCTAGGGTTTTTGTGGTTTTAGGTCCTACATTTAAGTCTTTAATCTATCTTGAGTTAATTTTTATATAAGGTGTAAGGAAGGGATCCAATTTCAGCTTTCTACATATGGCTAGCCTGTTTTCCCAGCACCATTTATTAAATAGAGAATGCTTTCCCCATTGCTTGTTTTTGTCACGTTTGTCAAAGATCAGATGGTTGGAGATGTGTGGTGTTTTTTCTGAGGCCTCTGTTCTGTTCCATTGATCTATATCTCTGTTTTGGTACCAATACCATGCTGTTTTGGTTACTGTAGCCTTGTAGTAAAGTTTAAAGTCAGGTAACATGATGCCTCCAGCTTTGTTCTCTTTGCTTAGGATTGTCTTGGCTATGCAGGTTCCTTGTTGGTTCCATATGAAATTTAAGGTAGTTTTCTCCAATTCTGTGAAGAAAGTCAGTGGTAGCTTCATGGGGATAGCATTGAATCTATAAATTACCTTGGGCAGTATGGCCATTTTCACAATATTGATTCTTCCTATCCATCAGCATGGAATGTTTTTCCATTTGTTTGTGTCCTCTTTTATTTCATGGAGCAGTGGTTTGTAGTTCTCCTTGAAGAGGTCCTTCACATCCCTTGTAAGTTGGATTCCTAGGTATTTTATTCTCTTTGTAGTAATTGTGAATGGGAGCTCATGATTTGGTTCTCTGTCTGTTTGTGGTGTATAGGAATGCTTGTGATTTTTGTACATTGATTTTGTATCCTGAGACTTTGCTGAAGATGCTTATCAGCTTAAGGAGATTTTGGGCTGAGACGATGGGGTTTTCTAAATATGCAATCATGTCATCTGCAAATAGAGACAATTTGACTTCCTCTTTTCCTAATAGAATACCCTTCATTTCTTTCTCTTGCCTGATTGCCCTAGCCAGAACTTCCAATACTAGGTTGAATAGGAGTGGTGAGAGAGGGCATCCTTGTCTTCTGCCGGCTTTCAAAGGGAATACTTCCAGTTTTTGCCCATTCAGTATGATATTGGCTATAGGTTTGTCATAAATAGCTCTTATTATTTTAAGATACATTCCATCAATACTTAATTTATTGAGAGTTTTTAACATGAACGTCTGAATTTTGTCTAAGGCCTTTTCTGCCTCTATTGAGATAATCATGTGGTTTTTGTCGTTGGTTCTATTTATGTAATGGATTATATTTATTGATTTGTGTATGTTGAACCAGCCTTGCATCCCAGGAATGAAGCCGACTTGATCATGGTGGATAAGCTTTTTGATGTGCTGCTGGATTCGATTTGCCAGTATTTTATTGAGGACTTTCAGATCGATGTCCATCGGTGATATTGGTCTAAAATTCTCTTTTATTTTATTTTATTTTATTTTATTTTGCTGTTGTGTCTCTGCCAGGCTTTGGTATCAGGATGATGCTGGCCTCACAAAATGAGTTAGGGAGGATTCACTCTTTTTCTATTGATTGGAACAGTTTCAGAAGGAATGGTGCCAGCTCCTCTTCATACCTCTGGTAGAATTCAGCTGTGAATCCGTCTGGTCTTGGACCTTTTTTGGTTGGTAGGCTATTCATTATTTCCTCAATTTCAGAACCGGTTATTGGTCTATTCAGAGATTCAACTTCTTCCTACTTTAGTCTTGGGAGGGTGTATGTGTCCAGGAATTTATCCACTTCTTCTAGATTTTCTAGTTTATTTGTGTAGAGGTGTTTATAGTATTCTCCGACAGTAGTTTGTATTTCTGTCCTCACCTATTTTTCAACATTTTGTGTAATGTTTTGCATAAGCTTTTGTTGAAATCAACTAAATCAGTCTAGGATCCCCTCTGAGCCTGCCCAAGAACTGGCCCCTTTGCTGACTCCCATACCTAAATGTTCTACCAAACTGCGAGATATCTACACACTCCAGTGGAGTCTACATCTCCCTATAGTCTATCCTGCACCACTGGGGGTTCATGGATCCGAGCTCTGGTCCACAGCATACCTGTTGTACTGGGCATATAATGTTGCTGTGAAGAAATACCAGAATAAACGTTCAGTTTTCCTCAGGACATGGTTTTGGTGCTCACTTTTATGAACCCTGACATGTCCAGCAGAGAGAGTAGAAACACAGCCTGGAAGACTGAAGGACCTGTGAATTACATCATGCATAGTTGTTCCTGGTCTCTGTTGTGGAGAATGGAGATGCTGGCCACGTGCAGGAGTGCTTTAGAAAGCAAGGGTTCCCGAGGGCACCTAGAATCCCAATTTAGTCACTTTGTAAGCTGTCTGTGCTCCTCAGGACAGTGGGGATCATACACACACCTATGTCTGGGGCATGTCACAAGGACTAAAGACGCTCATATACATAAGGCCCTTCAAACAGATCCTGACACTTAGAAAATCCTCCTAAAAATACCAACAATTAAGGAGCGGGTAGGGGGCAGGTGGAGGGGCGGGAAGGAACACAAAAGGTCAGAAGAATGCTAACTAAGTAAGAACAATAGCTACTGGTTTTTGAGTGCCAACTATGAGCCAGGCACTGTGCTAAGTAATTTATATATAATGCATTTCTAAAAAGCAACAAACTTTGCTTTGTTGAGATTCCAGAGATTAAAAGTATTATCCTAGAAATAAATGAATGATGCATAATCTTAGACCCATCCGTGTTTCATTACTGAAGGCAGACCCAGACTGCATAGTCCCCAAGGTGACTCCTCAAGTTGTTCTCCTTCTACCCAACCTTTGTAAGAAGATATGTCTTTGTGTTCTTTTAAGTTCTTTTACAGTTTCTTGAAATTCTCCTTAGGCATTCCCGCTGCTTCTTGTTCAATATCTTTTTTTATGAGACTCCTGTGTTCCTGGTGATTGAAGCTTACTTTTTTCTCATTTTCTGTCTGAAAAACTATCAGCTCAAAAATGAGGATTGCTCTTGTTAACACTAGTCTAAAACCTGCCTTACTGTCTTTAGAAAATAAACACACTACTATTTACATATTCACTTTTGCAGCATTCAAGTTCCAAAATGCACATTTGTCAAAAAGCCATTCTAAGCTAAAGATGCAAGGTGGTGCAGTATTGTTTGGCAACTCGAACTTGGTGAAATTTCCCTTTTCTCTGATTTCGATATACAAATCAAGATTTTTAAGAAGAAAAGAAAGAAAGAACTTTTTTCACATGCAAAGAAAATTGTATTTCATTCCTTTTGCCAAAAATATGGTTTCTGGACGACTAACTCCTGGTTTGCCTCTTTCCTACATACGAAGCTCTCTCACTGACAGCCCAGGAATACACAGCTATTGAAACAGACCAATGGACAGGAAGCCTCCTACTTGGCCAGTTCAGCACATAGTGCTTGGTGACCAGACAGGCGCAGCCTCACTCAAGAAAGTGGAAGATTGAACCTCCACCAGGGAAATTTGGGTCTAATCAGCCATCTTGGGTCCCTCCTGTAACATCACGGTACTCGGAACAATAATCTCTGCCTGAGTTATCTGAACTGGCTGCTTGTGCTACCCCACAAATCTATGGAGTGATTAAATTGCACAACCTTCCTCCTCTCTTTTAGGCCAGATAAACATCTTAGGAGAAATCGTTCACTTAGTTAATTTGGAGAGTAGTCAGCTGAAATAAACAACGCTTCCAGCTGAGATGTGCAGTATGGTGAAAGTTCTTGTCTGAGATTTGGGATCTGGGTTTTCTCTGTCTTTATTTTGCAAGTGGTGGCAGTGACATGAATTAGTAATGTGCTCAGCAAGCTCAAAGGAATACCTTTCATGAGAGCTGCTTCTTTCCCACCATATTTGGGCTGCTTTGCGGCTTCATCTTTCTGATACCAGCACTATCTCATCTTCCTGGTTCCTAGTGACGCCCCTGCTATGAATCTCTATCTCATATTCCGTGCAACCTGTTTATACCAAGAATGTCACTATCTTCTTCATTTATCTCAGATGCCATGGGAGCCCAGTAGCTACTGCTCTGTCCCTCTCTGACACCTTTTCCTCACCCTGAAATGACCTTGACATACCACGACAGGGGCCAGAGTCTGGTTCTTGTCACATGGCCTGTGTTTCAGCCACTGTAAGTTGTCATCGCTGTCAGAGTCTCCACCCTCTTTGCCAGTTACATAAGAGGCCACATAGACGTCTGCTTCCTAGCACAAGCTTTTATTAACCAGAGGCAGCACAAGAGGCCAAGTAAGCAATAGGTCTATTCCGGAGCCATGTCCTCAGGGAGGGTGAGGGGCTGTAGTCAGGTCAGGTCGTGGCTCCTGGGGCAATTCGGCTCAGCTCTGGGCCTGTTTGCAGCCTTCAGTACAGGGGATGACATGTGATGTTGTCAGCCTGAAGGGGCAAAAAAAGCAGCAGCCCTTTCAAAATCAGAATGCCCCTGCTGTTTGTTTCCTTTTGGAACACAATAAGAACAGACTGGGGACATGACTCGGGGCTGTCAACGCTTCCTACCAGCTTCCCCAGCACCTTTCATTTGCCAGAAGAAAAAAAGCAAGTTGCTTAAGTTAAACAAGGACTTAATGAATGGTCAAAATAATTGTTTAGCTTGGATATAAGGCCTTAGGTAAATAGATGATTGCCTGAGACCCTGGGCCAGGAAAAGCAGCTAGGCAGGACACCACTTGTTCTTTCCCTCGGACAACAGCCCAGTAGCCTCTGCTCCTCTGAGGACTGTTGTTACTGAATTAATTCTCTCTTCCCACCAGCGTATTAAAGCAATTTAATATCAGAACAGGCTTCTTAAAGCAGGCAGAAGGAAAGAAAACTTTCTATATTAGAAATATACCATTAACACATAAATCCTACTACATGAGTGCTTCTATTAAATGGAATGCTTAAGATTGGGAGTATCTGGTGTGTTTGTATTAAACTGTTTTCATGTTGTGAAATTTCTCAGATGCATTGTTAGCATACTTAACAACTGTCCTGCCTCCTGCCTTATTGGTATTTTTAACATGATTTCATCCTTTTGCAAATGATTATTTACTACACCAAAGGGGCATTGTCAGGTTTCTGAGGAATCAGCTTCTCAAAGTGCAATGTAGTTATGGACAGTGTCGGCACTGAAATGGAATCTTCCAGGTATGGTTTCCTTATTTGTTGTTAGTGCTGACTTGTTTGGGTTTGTTTGCTTGTTTAGGTATCTTTGCCCTCACCTGGCTCCATTGCTACTTATCTCTTCTTCCCAAAGTAGGATGCAGTATGAAAATTTGTTGTCAGCTAATTTCAGTTCTGCTGAAGAATACTTTTAGTAATTGTTTTCTTACTTGAAAGTAATAGATTCCTTGTTGATCCAGGACAGGATTTGCTTGTCTTGCTTGTACAGTCCATTTCCACCGAACTGCTTTTGATTCAACTGTGAACTCATCAAGGGAGTGGGATTCTCCTGGTATTCTTTTTCCACAAATCATGATGACTGTATATTTGGTTTATTGGCAAACAGCAATCAAAGCATACATTATGTAAGAAAAAGTTAATGCTGACCTGTTTAAACAATTTTTCATCTTAATAATATAGGAGAGTGGTTAAGAACATGAGGTTTCAAGTCAGTTCTGAGTTTAAGCATAAGCTCTGCACTTTCTAGCTCTATGAGTCTGAACAAATTATCAAATTTCCATTGGCTTTGTTTCCTCATCTGCAAAATGGTCAAATAATAATAATAATAACTACTTTGGGTTGCTGGGTTGATGATGTGAAATAATATGTGTAAAATGCTCAGCACAGTGTAAGTATTCAATGAATGTTATCTACCATATTATTTTCACATACCTTATAATTTCCTTACAACAACTCTGTGATGTAGACAAAATTGCTATGATTTATGCAATTTAAATATTAGACAACTGGACTTCAAAGTGATTACTGATTCATCCAGGGTTACCCGAGATGGCAAAATGTTGGTCTTCTCAGTACAGGAGCCCCCAAGTTCCCAGTGTATTGCCCTCCGTTCATCCATTCGGCCACAGGGTACTCTTCTTCAGTTTCCCTAAATCTAAAACCTTACATGCTAATGGGCCTCCTCTGCCCTAGACTCTCAGGTGGAGACCAGGAAGAAATCCTGTCACAGGCATTAAAACCTTCGTCAATATTACATAGACACTTTCTGGGGAAATGGTAACCTCATAGCTACAAAGTCAAGAGGAACTCTTTGGTAATACTGAGAAGAAAATACTAATGGAGAAGTGATTTCCAAAAGGTGAGACTGAAAGTGCTGGAAGGAGCCCATGAGATTACAGCAACAGGTCAACAAATCCACAAGCCCAGTCAGCTTGGTAGACAAAATCTATACGGTCTCCTCCATGCATCATTTTTACTATATACCATTATACAACACAAATGTGTTTAAAGTCAGTGCGTCTGTTATATCCTTTTAACATGCTGTATTTTCTCAATTGATATTAAAACTACAACTTCTTTTATGTGAGGATCTGAGAATTTCATTTCTTTTTTCATTTTAAAAACCTGGTCTACACACTCCGTAAGGTGTGTGTTTCTAACCATAAGGTTAGAAACCAGTGGTATTGTGGAGAGAGCTCTGCCTATGAAGTCTAACAGCCTAGATTTAAGTGCTAGCCCCACTGACTATAAGCTGAAACCACCATCAACTTAGGCAGCTCAGTTAAAGTCCATAAATATTTACTATATCAGGACTTTAAGGGGCTTGTGCCTTTACCTGGGACTACAGAGCAAATAGTAGTCCTTTATAACCATTCTTCTCTGAGCCTCTATTTTCTTACTTATAAAGTAAACAGAATAAAGGTGTCTCTCCTGACTGGGTTATTATGAAGACCCAATGAGAAAAAAAAACAAGAAAATAAATACATTGTCATGTTGTGAAAGTGCTTTGTAAACATACGGTGTTCAAGACAACTGCTGAGGAGAGAAAAACACTTCAACTTTCCTTGGTAGCTTTCCTTTATTGACCAGCCACCCCATATCAAAATAAATAAGTACATTTTTTTAAAGCTAACAGCATTACCCTCATTGATGTAAGTTTATATTCACACCTATAAAAGTACTTTTCCATCTGTTTCCTCTTCCTCTCACTTTGGTTTATAACATTTATCCATAAATTACAATATTCTTTCATATCAATATGGCAATGTAATATCAGATTATACAAAGCATTAAAGAAGGCACCAGTATAAAATTCAAAGCAGAGAATAGCTCAAGAGCTCATGGCTTGCACTTTACAACCCCAAGTACAGTACACTCAAGGCCCATCTGTGAGGGTCATTTTAAGCATATCAGTTGCATGAGTTGCAGCTGATGGGGATCTCACCCAGGTCCTGAGTTCCTCCAGGAATTAGGAAAGAAAGAAGAGAGGACTGTTCTTCCTTTCAGCTCCTAGGCTGGGGCCCCAGTGCCACCTTAGTTTGCGGAAAAGGTGATTTATGGGAGGGTACCCGTTACTACTGGAATTGAAACCTTCCCTGATTCAGTTCTTCCAGAGATATATTATGTCTCACGTATTTCTACCTCTCCTCTGATTCCATGGTATATATAATAACTGGTGAATTTGGTCTTTATTTTCTACTCTTGTCAACAGAGAACATTCACTTAGAATCCACTAAGTAACAGACAGCATTCAAAGTGCTATAGAGAGATGTAAATAACATGATATGCATGATCCCTGCTTTGAAGGAGTTTAGAAGGAAGCAAACCAGCATTTATTGCCAGTCAGTGAGTATTATTTTAGGTTCTCTGACAAGGACACTTCGAAGTGGGTCTTAACTTCATTTTATAAATGAGGCATCTGAGGCTCAGAGAAATAAATCTGCCAAGATCACACAGGTAGCAAGTGTCTCAGCAAGGTTTCTCCAAAGCCTACCTTGTTCTAAAGTCCATGCTCTTTCCACTCTACTCCGTTACCTCCTCTGATAAGAAAGACAGGACACATACCAAAAAGGAAAACGAACACAGATATTAAATATGAAAAGAAACCAGCCATGTATGGTGGCTCACGCCTGTAATCCTAGCACTTTGGGAGGCTGAGGCGGGTGAATCATGAGGTCAAAAGATCAAGACCATCCTAGCCAACATGGTGAAACCCCTTCTCTACTAAAAATACAAAAATTAGCCAGGCGTGGTGGTGTGTGCCTGTAATCCCAGCTATTCGGGAGGCTGAGGCAGGAGATTCGCTTGAACTCAGGAGTCAGAGGTTGCAGTGAGCTAAGATCACTGCACTCCAGCCTGGCAACAAAGTGAGACTCCATCACAAAAAAAACAAAAAAAATATATATATATACACACACACACACACACACACACACACATATATATATATATGGAAACCAAATAAATAAGTACTAGAAACTCTACAGACTGTCCTGTGTGCAAGAGTGGCCAAGTGCCTGGAGCAAGGCTAGCCTGTGAGGCGATTCTAAAGCACATTAATGATACAGTATGGAAAAAAGGAAGGTGGATGCTAGTCAGAAAACAGTTGTGCTGGAACCAAGAAAAATTATAGTCTGGGTGATTAACACTTCTGAGAATGAAAGCTACAATGCAACACTCATTTATCCTTCTGGATTCAGATGCTTTGTCTCTGTGGCCCTGGGAAGCATAAAAATACTTTTGTCTTTTTATGGAACTTTGTAAGTTGCTGTGATTTTCACAGACCCGTCTTCTGAGCACATACAAGAGACCCATGTTTCTTGTTGGTGTATTGCCAAGCTCATTACACTCAGCATTAAATATCCCTTTCCACACAGCGCTCGCTTCCGTATGGTAAAAGGGAACCATTTTTCTCCTGACATCTGGGGTTGGTTTCATTGAGGATTTACACAGGATTTACAGGGGAAAAGTGAATGCACGTGGCAATGTTTTCAAGCCTTTGTTTGGATTTTCTGTTTTCTAGGAGATATACGACTAAGGGGTCAGACGGGGGTTCCTGCTGAACGCCGTGGTTCCTACCCATTCATTGATTTCCGCCTACTTAACAGTGAGTAATCAAGTGTACCTGGAAAGGAACAAACGTTTTCTTCAAAAAGAAAAAAAAAAAAAAATCCTCATTTCCCTCTGAACTTCAAAACGTTCCGGGGTCTGCCTTCCTTCCTGAATCTCTCTTCTGCCAACTAGAACTTAACCCTTTGTCTTTGAATTTCCTCACAAGTGAAGTAATTCTGGCCCTGCCCTACCTCTCAGAGCTTCAGTGAGGGTCAAATGAGATCAGGTCAGCTTTAAAAGTATAAACCTCTGGCCGGGCGTGGTGGCTCACGCCTGTAATCCCAGCACTTTGGGAGGCCAAGGTGGGAGGATTGCTTCAGCCCAGGAGTTGAGCAACATAGTGAGACCTTATTTCTACAAAAAATCAAAAAATTAGCTGGGCATGGTGGCGCAGCCTGTAGTCCCAGTTACTTACTTGGGGGCTGAGATGAGAGAATAGCTTGATCCCAGGAAGTTGAGGCTTCAGTGAGCCAAGATCTCACCACTGCCCTCCAGCCTGTCTCAAAAAGAATAAAAATTTTTTTTATAAAAAGTGTAAGTCTCAAAAACTGTGATGTCCTATACAAGAAAGCTACTATTTTCATTTTCCAGCACATTCTCTCTACCTTCAGCCAGAGCTAGACTAGGTGAGATTCCATTTTATTTTTGAAACCCCCACAGGGAATCCTCTTCTACAGTTGCCCTTAGTAACCCACGCATTATAGAATTCTCACTTCTTTGTCTAATATAAATCCTCAAGGTCTATTCTTGCCTTCCTGGTAAACCTCACCATGGCAAAATCCAAAGCATTGCTGCTTTCTCCCTTGAAACTTACAAGTTCATTGACTTCTACCTTTCCCTCCCTAAACTACTCCTCATCAGGAGTTTTGCTCAACCTTTGGTCCATAATTTTCTTAAGCTTAGGTTCCTTTGCAAACCCAAACCAGTGACCGGTCATCCCTCCAGATTTCATATCTTATAACGATCGTAATCATCCTTCACTGTAGACTTGTGGGGGAGGTGGAAGAGCAAGTGGATAAATTTCACAATTTGCTCCAAGGTTTTCAGTGTTTGGTTCTCATATCACTTCCCATCTATAAATTTCAAAGTACTAGATTATACCCAAAGAATATTACTTTCCTTTGACATAAATAAGCTCAGCTAAAGAGGTAATTTGATTTACTTCAACCCCTGGAAATTACTAGGAGAAATTAGAACTTGTTATTTCTAATCCTTCAATCCTTGAGAGGCCAATAGTAGGTGGCATGTTTGTATTTCTCCTGGCTTGTCAATCTCCCCTATCAATGTGCAACGTCTGTTTTTCTAAGCACTTTCAGGGACACAGAGACTTGGAGTAATTCTTTCCACACTAGAGATAACCTTCCCTACCCAGACCCTCAAAAATGCTTTTTGGAAGACCGAATTGAGCCGTTAGACCAATTCAATAATATGGGATACAGCCTGTGGGAGCTCTAATGGTCTCTCTGACCTTTCCTTATACCCTAATTGGGCTGTTCCAGCTACCCGTGGAAGTTACACCTTTGACAGTCTCTAGACTGAATGGATTTCCAGGTCCTAGGCATGTGGTTTCTCTAAGCAGGACAAGGATGAGCAAAGCGTTCCACTTCACGGTTTCATATAGACCAGAACTCTCCAACAGCATCCCATTTTGAAAGTCGGAGAGAGAAAACAACCAAAAAGCCTCTTCTCAATAGTAGATGAGTGTTAGTTCATGTTTTCTGATATGAACCTCAAAGGAATTAGGAAAATAAGGGGATATTTCTGTTTATAATTCCAAAGTTCCATTATTTTAAAACCTTAATCCCAGTGTTAATAAGCAACTTTACTGCTAATGGTGGTTATCTTTGCAGGCGGGACAGTGGAACACTTTTTTTGTTTGTTTTTGTTTTGTATTTTTTTTACAATTTGCCTCTTTTACTTTTGTAATCTGAAAACAACGGCAAATATAAATGACATTTAAAGAGAAACTCATTGCAGACAATATTTCAGTGTCATATTGTTTACCATGTAAGAGATCATCTGCCAGCAGCTGCTATCCCGTCTCCCCTCTGCTGAGATCCTCCAGGACTTCTGAGTACCTGGGCTCAACCCCAGCCTCGTTTCCCTGGCCCTGGATGCTGCCTGCCCCTCCACCCCCATTTCACCCCACCTGGTGCTCACAGTCCTCCACTCATCGAGTGACAGTGCTGGCCATCCACCCTGAAATTCCCTTTAGGGTCTCCTCAGCATTCCATTCTGGATAACTCTTTCACCCATGTCTCACTCTATAACATACTGCAGAGGCAATATTAATTTTTCTTTAGCATATTTTCCTTTATATGAGGTCTCCAGTTTTTTTAATGTATCAAACACACCCCAAATAGACTATAAGATCCTAAAGACAATCAATTGCTATTGATCACTTACTGACTATAGTTAACTTACCAATTATTAAAGGGTCTCCTCAAAAACATTATATTAAATAACTGTGAATATAAATCATCCCCTGTGTTTAACTGAACAACACAGGTAGGAATGAAGACCTCTAAGATATTCCTTTATTTGTGATATGATTTACCTCTTGGTATAATGCACCATAGACCCCATTGATGAGTTGAAACTAGAACAGATAACATTACTGTGGCCACCCTCCACGGTTCCTAACTTAGTTTGCAATTACAGCAGCTTGTCACCATGGAGCAGAGATGTATGAACATCTGTGTTAGTCACAGTCACATAAGGCATATATGTCATATCTCCTACCACTTCATACACTGTCTACTTAATTCTCTTTAATATCACTCATGTCCTTGTGGTTTGCCTGAGTTGTTAGTGTGTGCTTTATGCCTAAAAGGAAACATCTTAGGACATCTGGGGATTTTCTCCTAGAGCTTTTCTCTTTACCAGTTCATTCTTATTCTACACTGTAAGAGCTGAGCTAGTTTAAAGTGATTCTTTAGATCACTTACCTTAATTTTGAGTCAAGTTTTTCCCAGTGTGGGCACAGACCCCAAACTTCATTTGCCTCGGGTGCTTGCAGTTTTGTTCTCTCTCCCACAGTAAAATCTAATCTAGGATTTTTTTTAAACCATTTATAGGAAAAACCAAATCACCATAGCCGTCACTCCCCAGCTCTGCATCCCTGCAGCCTTCCTTCCAAAATGTTAGTGAAACCCACACAACTGCCATCCCCTTTCCAAAGTGTCGCCGGGTGGGTGTCCCTCTCCCACCCACCTCAGTACATGCATGAATCACTGGAGCACGCAAGAGCAGAAATGTATACTAAATAGTGAGGCCCATGCATTTCCCCATTGGTCCCATTAGTCACAGCCCCAGTCTGTCACAGGAAGGCGGGGAACATCAGAATTAAAATCTAAAATTACTCGTCTTCAACCAGAACAGTTTCTAGGCATTAAAATGGATTACTAGGTGGCTCACGCCTGTAATCCCAGCACTTTGGGAGGCCAAGGCAGGTGGATCACAAGGTCGGGAGATGGAGACCATCTTGGCTAACATGGTGAAACATCGTCTCTACTAAAAATACAAAAAAATTAGCCGGGCGTTGTGGTGGGCACCTGTAGTCCCAGCCACTTGGGAGGCTGAGGCAGGAGAATGGCGTGAACCCAGGAGGCGGAGCTTGCAGTGAGCCGAGATTGTGCCACTGCACTCCAGCCTGGGTGACAGAGCGAGACTCCATCTCAAAAAATAAAAAATGAATTACTAGAACAGAAGTGGACAAATGACTGCCCACACACCAAATCTGTCCCCTTCTCCTGCCTGTTTTGGTAAATAAAATTTTACTGGGATATTGCCATGCCCATTTGTTTATATGACATCTATGACTGCCACTGAAACAGTGGCAAAGTAGTTGCATAGAAACTGTGTGGTCTACAAACTGCCCCCCACAAACCCCAGAATACTCACTCTATGGCCCTTTATAGAACAAGGTTGCCAACCCCTAGATTTTTTTAAACAGATTTAAGAGAGCTTTATGACAAAGCCACAAGCACATTCAGTCCAGTCTGTTTACCTTTGTTCATGTCTTTTTTTTTTCTGTTACATTTCCAGTGCCATCACTTTACTTTCAAGAATGGACTCATGTTGACTAAATTTTTATGGACAGAAGAATAAACAGAGAGGGAACCTCTGTTATTGATGCAGATTTTAAATTCCAATTTAAAATTATAATTTCTAATTGCACATTCTTCTGGAAGAGGTTATTTTTGCGGGGAGGGGAAGCACATATTTGGGGCAGAGGGAAACACAGTACTACTGATTTCATGTACCTATTGTCTGCATGTAAGGTGGCTCTTGGTTTGCCTGGCATATTCCTAGTTTGCACATGTTCAGGAGTATTTATTAATAGTGCCATCTTTCATTCCCAGAGTGTCCTGATTTGGACACTAAATTATAAGGCCAACTGCTTGTATAGGTTTTCTCCCAAAAGAGCATTTCAATTTGATGTTTCTCAAAGATCACATGGAGGAATAAGTTTAAAAGATCTATTGTATAATGTAGTGTCTATAGTTAATAACAAACATATACTTGAAAATTGCTAACAGAGTAGGTTTCAAATGATCTCATCACAAAAAGTTATAAGTATGTGAAGTAATGCATAAGTTATTTAGCTTTACTTAGTTATTCCACAATGTGTGTGTGTGTGTGTATATATATATGTGTGTGTGTTATGTATGTGTATATATATACACACACACATATATCTTGAAATGTTGTATACCATAAATATGTACAATTTTGTCAGTTAAAAATAATAATATCATATCATATGCATTCCAGGCATAAAGATTAGAAAATCATTTTCATAAGAGATTCATCTAGATCAATAGAAATACATAAGACTCATTAAAAGCTAATTTCATTTCCTGTTTCTATTTTACACACACAATTTAGAAGAGAGTCATCTCTATGAACTTCTTGAAGCTTCTCTGGATAAGTAGCAGGAAACTGTGGCCTCAGCACCATTTGTGTGGAACATTGGAAAGATAGATCTTTAAAGACTGTTATCTTTACACCTAAGCATAGAGAGCCCGAACAGAGAGAAAAGGGGACAATTGTTTTTATTCCAGATGATGTCCTAACACAGAGAACTGGAGGGACAGAAAAGTAATGGCTGTATTCTCCCAATGTCGATTTCCTATAGATTTATTTCATTTGCTAATTCTGTTTGTAGGGGGGAAACAAAGGAGGAAAAAATGTAGACAAGAGTGTTCCGAGACTTGTGGACCCAGAGGGGAGAGTCGCAGGAGCAATTACAACCTTCTGCAGAGCAGGCGGCTCCAGCAGCCCCGTCTACAGCTCTGTCTCCTGATTTAATATAATCAGCAGCCTGAGTAGATAATGACTAGGTTGAGATGTTCCCGTGGCAACCGTCTCAGAGCAACACAAAGTGATTTCCACACCGGCTCAGCAGAGGAAGTGACATACAAAGAAAACATGCTCAGGGACTGTGGAGCTTGAGGGAAAGAAACAGCTTCAGCCTGAGGTTTTAGGGCACCAAATATCTGCTGCCACAGAGAACCCAGAGCTCCGGACCAGCCCCTGGGCTTTGCAGTAGTAGGTTAATTGGCTATTTGTCTTTTCCTGCCTGTTAATTTGCTAATCTTGATCTTTAAAGCTCTATTCCTTCAGACTTGCCTCTCCTGTCAGGGTCATCTTAACTGCACAAGCATGAGGTCATTTTAGTAGAGCTACAAAAATATTTTCCTTTACTTATTATTTCCCAAATGGAACCAATATATACAAACATATATATTTTTTAACCTTTTTATGAAGAAGTGACCCAGAGACTCAAATATTTTTTAAAGCTGCCATCTAAAACATATTATACCCTGCAGCCATTCTTTCTTTGACATATAAAACACACTCTCCGTGAAGGACTGTTGACCAAAAGCCACTCAGTATGCTGGAAACCATCTGGCCCTAAGTGATAGCCCCATCTTAAAGACGGAGGGACAGTTTCTTTACAGACTCCATTTCCTATGAGAGAATTCTTGGCAGACAGTTACAGCCTTTTAGTAACCTTACAGATACCTTTTTCTGTCACCTATAAGAACTACACAAAATGCAAAGAATCCGAACTAAAATGTCATCGGATGATTTGAATTCAGTCATGCTGAGAAGATGCTATCCCACCCCCAGCCCTGTGTTCCCCAAGCGGAGAAGGGAGGTGTCCGCTGGGACTTGTTCAGACTTCTCCTCACACTTGTGAGTGCCAAGGTAACACCCTACAATTTCAAAGTTCAATATTTACCTTCCTCTAGAAGAAAGGCAAGGCACTCGCTGTGGCCGTGGTGCTTTCTGGCTCAGCTGGATCTTGCTCCATGATGGTGCACTCAGGGCTTCTGGCTGCAAGCTCTCAGCACTTCAGCTGCGGAAGTCCCAGGGCAGCAGGATGGTTAGCCACTGAAATGCCACTAGCCTGCAGAAGACAGAGTTGGCGATGACCCCGCTCTCCCTATGACTACCCCTTGACGGAGCACCTCCTATGGGAGGCATGTACCAGTGCTGGAGATACAGAGATGAATGAGACATGGCCGCTGCCCTGGAGGGATTTACAGTAGCATAAGCTACTGTATCTACAATTTATTTACAAATAAATTTTGATGTGGTGTGATACACCAAGTAATACACGCCTGTATAACAGCATACATAATATAAGAAATATATGCATCTATGGGATTCAGAGGAGTTCAAGAAGGGAATAATTAACTCTGTCTTGGAAATTAAGGAAGGCTTCCTGGGAGGAGTTAAAACACAAGCAGATTATGGAAGCAACAGTGAAATAAAAGAGGGTTGTATGCTAAGGCCAACTATTAGTGCCATTATAAAATATGCTTTAAGACTTAAGAAACCGGGAGAACATTGTCAACGAGTTTGCTCAGCTAGATAAAAGTATTATTGAAAGACAAGGTATTCTAGTGGGATCCGAGCAGAGAAATCAGGAAAAATCATACAAAATATGTCTGAGAAAAACCATATTCAAAAAGAAACCATTTTCACCTTCTACATCTAAAAGTGAAAACAGCCACTGCCTGTTAACCTGCCTGACATCATTTAATGGATTACTTTTTATCTGAGGGATGAAAAATAGAAAATTGAGTTAGGGAGTCCAGTACTTCCTCTGGGTTTTCATTCATTTATTCATTCAACAAACAGAATGCCTACTCTATGCCAAGAAGGCCATGAAACCAAGGTGCTCTGAGCCACACCAACCACCACAGGACTGAGATAGCCTTTTGTATGATGGCTACCTCTGTCTCAGACAGCAGTGGGACTGGGATCTACCAGAGACTCCAAACAAAAATATCTGAACAATTCCTTTTAAGTCAATAAGGACTGGGGAGATGGGGGAGAAACCTGCTATATACTATATCTGGGCAGAAAATTCTGAGGGCTAGAAAGGAAGCTATGAGATATTCTGCTACCCTCAAAGAGCAAACAGTCTCATTACATAGACCAGAAAAATAAACATTACACCAAGTACCCTACAACAGAGTAAATGATCTAATTCTAAAATAAGTAACAATAATCAGAGACAAGAGAAGGCAGAGATTACCGAAGTACCCTGAGCAGAAGGATTTATGGTCTTGTGCTAAACCCTGAAAGATAAGACAGAGTGTTGACTGATGAAGGAATTGTCTATAAGGGAGACTGACCTACATATGGGGACATAAAGTCATTAAGTAGGAAGAAGATCCAAAAAGTAGCAAATAAAGTTCATTAACTAGAGAGAAAGGCTTGGGATGCCAAGATAAAGAATTCAAACTTGTCTCATTAAGCAGAGGGTCTCTAGAGAATTTTGAGAAAAAGATGAACAGGATAAAACAGTGTTTGAGAAAATTAACTAACATCCATATGTAGGAGACACAGACTTAATGAATCCAAAGAAATGTAATCAGGCTGCAGACTGCGATGGCTGTAGAGAGGAAAGTGTAAATCCACAGATTTCATATAAAAGAAGACATAAAACTTGAGGATACTGAATATTGGGAGAGCCAGAGTTGGTCTGGCCATCTGAAAAATTGGAGATGAGATCAACAGTCAGAAAAGTCAGAGGATGAGTTAGGGGAAAGATGGTAAGCTCCGCTGGGATAGGTTGAGTTTGCAGGAGAATCGAGTGGAAATGTCCAGAAGAAAGCTAGAAATAATGGACTGAAGTGCAGAGGAGAAGTCTATTTTGGAAATTCCACTTGGGAATCATAATCATTCATGAGCCATCTGGCCAGAACAGGCATCATGAAGTCAACCAACTACTTTTGTTCAGGGACCCCTGTATTTTTAGTTTATAATAAGCTTCATTTTGTAAAGCATTACAAGACTGTCCATGAGAAAGCCCACAAAGAAATGAGTTTCCTTTAGTGAGAAACTCTAAATTTTCCTCTGTGAGAAACTATTTAGACATCAGCGTTCAGGCACCACCTTACTCCCTCATGATGGATTCTATTGAATACAAAAGTGACTTGTGTCAGATCCCAGCGGGTTTGCTAACTCACCTGAACACAGCACAGAGAAATGGCCGTTTTCTACAACAGCACTTCCTTGAGAGAAACTCTAACCCACTCAAAGTATTTTCAGCATAGTGGCTTCTCTGGATATCTGGAGACATTAAAATATAGAGGGAAGCAGAAGTAAATTAAGTTTTTTTGACTGAAGTTACCTATGAGTCACTGAGCTAAAATGACTTGTTTGTTCAATAAAATTAAATTCAACCTCCTACCCAGAAACAGGCAGAGCCTATCTCTTGTGACCTCATTAATAAACCAAACGCAGGGCTATTTTTTTCATTGCCATCCCACCTTCAAAGTTTCAGAATATCTAAGGGGTTCACTGTGGTCCCCATTCTACTGTATGTATGAAAAACTAGAGCGTGGCCCCATCCTTAATATCTTTTGTATGTTTCCAAACTGAGATCTCAGGGTTCACACACAAGATCAAAAAGATCTTGTTTTCTATCTAGCAGACCAAATTGCCTTGGGGCATCTGGCATCTGGATGGTTTATTACTTTTAAGTAACATGAGGAAGGAGGGCAGAAGTTACGCAGGAAAGTCCCAAGAAGAAGTTGGTCAATGCCACTACATCTAACAACGACCACCGTAACAGCTCTAGTCTGAGAGGTGCTTAACCCCAGGCACAGGGTGTATGAGGCCAGGTGTACACCCCTCTTAGGCAAGGTCCCCAGGATGTAGGTCTCTTGGAAGCCCAGAAGCACAGGAGAATTGCTGGGAATACTAAAAATAAAAATGAGTCCCTTCACAACCAAACCACGGCTGCCTCTCTGCCTCTTCTACCATGGTTGCCCCACCCAGAGCTCCAAGCTCACTAAGTCATCATCAGTAGAGGGAGCCCACAGAAAAGACCATGAGCTTTGAAGTTAGATGTGGGTTTGAATCCTACTTACACTGTGAGCTTGAAAAAGATGCCCAAACTACTTAATGTTCACATACATGCAAGGAGATTTTAATTCCACCCTGACTGGGTTGTGGTGAGGAGTAAATGAGATAAATGTGTTCAGAAGCCTGCCTTGCTTTTAATAAGTCCCTAATAAATATAGTTGAGTTTTGGATGTCCCTTCTCTCTCTGCTGAGTACATCCCTCTCCTGCCACCTCTTCTCCTGGGAAGCATCTGTTCACCCTTCAAGCCGTGGCCCCATTATTATGTCCTTTGTGAAGACTTCTTCAATCCTCCCAAAGGAGTGAACTCATCATTCTCTCTGCACTCCCACTACATCTTCCAGAAAGCATCATCACATTGTAACTGCAAAGTCATTGAACCTGAATTTCTGGAGGTAGAGCCCAGGATATTTTCAAAACAGCCTCAGGCAATCTGAAGCAACAAGGCTGGCTCTGGGCCTTCCAGGAGTATTTGGGAACCACGATATATGTCAATTATGGCATACAAATTATAACTATGCTTTGCACAGATAGACTCATTTAATCCCCACAAACACCCTATAAAGTAACCACTACTATTACAGATGAGGAAACTGAGGCTGAAAGAGGAGAAATAACTCAACCAAGGTCACCCAGCTTGTAAGCCAGAATTTAAACCCCAAATATATAATTGCAGAGCACAAGCTTTTAACCATAGTAAAGTATAATCCTTTTTACATATGAATTTTAATGTTCAAAGGCAATATATGATGCCGTATACTCCTTTTACATGGAACATATATATGACAATTTTTCCTTTTAAATATTTTTTATAAATTATGAAAATTTTCTTTTTATAGTACATTTAGATCATTTCCTTTTGGTATTAAATGACTTCAGTATCATTGAACAAATATTTCTATAACTGAATGAGAAAATATGTCATTAAACATCTAAATTATTAGATTTTGCAATATTTCTACTGTATTTTCTAATATTCCTGCCACTCTCGTGGAAGATGCCAAATGACAAATTGCGCATTTCATCACCTGACCTTGTGTTCTTTGATAAGAAAGAGAAGGGCGTGGTGGTGACAACTGAGGATACTTGTAAGCTGCCCCCAAAGAAGAAGGAAATGGAATCGCTATTGTGACAAATTAAAGTCAGATTTGTAGCTGCCACCAGTAGCTTTAATTTTTCTCAAGGGGGAGTTGGTTATTTCCTGTCGTGCAAACCATGAATTGCTGAAAGAAACAATTTCTCAAAATGTTTATAATATATTAGATAAAAAGAAGCAGAATAGAAAAGTCTATATCCAAAAAGAAGATCTCAGTTATGTTTATTAAAATATGCCAAAATCCTAACAAGGGCTCTTTCTAGACGATTATTGTTCTTCTGTTTTTCTATTTTTTTCCTACTGGAAGCATGTATTCCTTTTATAATCAGAAAAAAAATGAGATTTTATTTTTAAAAATTTCAATGTCCGCCAGAAAAAGAACCTTTATTTTTTCTTCCAAAGGAATACCAAGATGCAGAAAGTGAAATTGCAGCCATAGGCCAGAAAACATTATTTAACAGGCCTAAATTGGAAAATTGGTTGGAAATTGTGAAGTTGGGTGTTTCTCAAAAGCTATGTATGCTACTTTACTTGTCATTTAAAAGTGAAATTTATTCCAAAGAGCACAAAATCAAAGTTCTTATTCACATTTAGACAGCACTTTATACTTCGCAAAGCTTTTAAATGAAGACACTCAAAAGATCATTGAACCCAGTTTTTCATTTTATACGCAAACAAAAACAAAAACAAAACAGGCCAAGTGATTCATTGCAAAGCTATGAAAGAGTTAACCAGGGTTTGGCTCTTACATTCTGTCTTTCCACTCAACCATATAAGGCTTCCTTATATAAGCCTTACCTTCAAGATATAAAATAACTTTTACCACTTGCAAAGAGAGAAAATAAAACACCAGGATTCCCCTTGAAGGTGGTTGGTGTTGGCTCCAGAGCCGGCTGCCTGGGTTTAGATTCCAGCAGCAGTTGCTACAGGACTTTGATCTACTGACCCCTGGTCCTCTGATTCCTCCGGGCTAGAAAAAGATGGATTCACAAGTGCACACATCTCACAGGTTATTGTGGGAAGTAGTGAGTAAGCATGCTTAGAGTGCTAGCGTAATACTGCCACGGTATCAATTCTTTTATTGTTACAGATATTAGTATTCCCATTTAAGAAGAGCATAGGACACGTAACAATATAAAGTACTTGACTTATAGTGAAGTAGAGAATGGCCTATTAACCATTTTCAGTTTTCCATTCTTTAGTTTAACCTTTCTTCTGACAGGTATTTATTGAGCTCCCCCTACAATGCCTGCAGGATCGCTTTCCAACATGTGATTGTAAATAAAGTGGTAGAGAGACTGATGGCTGGAAAAATGAGGCTAGGGAAGGTTGTTTTGTTTTGTTTTTCACAAGACATTGAAGCAAGCTGAAATCATGGTGAGAAGGATCTAGCTGAGAAAGAACCATGGAATAAATAGACCAGAAAAATCGTAACTGAGAATAAAGTGTCCTGAGAATATGGGAGCAGATGACAGGCCTGAGAAAAGGAGGAAGCTCTCCTAACAGCAAGTGGGAGGAAGGAAAGAAGGGATGCCACGCAGGGAGTTTGGTAGGTTTTACAGCAGAAAAGTAAGGAATTTCCCATCTAACAACTTCGTGTTTCTCCATGAAGTAGCAAGCCAGGTAGAGAAGAGTAGAGAAGGGGCAGCCCCAGGGGCCACCAGAGCTTGGTAGTCTTGCTTTTGTGGCACTATATGTCAGTATGGCCCAGAGAGATAGTTCTGTGCTCCACCTGGCCACCAGCAGTCAACGTCATCAAAAGCATCACAGGGAAATTCCATTGGCAGTGTGGTGGCCTAGCTCGGCCTCGGTCATCTAAGTCTTTACCATTGTTTTCAGCTTTCCCCTCCTCAGTTTGGGCTGGTATAGATAAGCCTACCACTATTCCCACCCTCCCCTACATGCCCACATCTCCCTTAGCAATGCAAACTGAAAAACAAGAAAAATTATAACCTTGTGTCTGACTCCCTCCCCTCTCCTTCCTGAGCTCATTTGTGCTCTGTGGGTAATATCATCTATAAGGAAGGTCTAGCAGTGGAAACAAGTTTTCCCTGTCCCTCAGTGTCTGGGCCCTATCACAGCCACCCCATCCACATGACCATCCACTACTGGTCATTCATCACCTGAAGACAGCTGTGACTGCAGCTAGTTCACTTTTAGGCAGGGGTTGGGAAATGTTCCCTCCTTGCTTTCCTGTGATTCTGGATCCTATAATTCTAGTCTTTTCTCCCAAGAGATGCCAAGAAATTAGGCAAGTAGAAGCCCAGTATCGCCTTCCCTCTCCTACCTACCATTTTTTGACAATTCTTTATATGCGAGGAAAAAGAATTCCCCATCTCCTGTCTTCTTTTCCCATTCTTTCATTTTGTGCTCTACCACATTAGCTTTATTTTCTGTTTTGCAGAAAATTCTTGGTAAAGACCAGAAGTTAAAAATCTATTTTTAGAAAGTCCTCCTTGGAAGACCTTAGATCATCCCTTTTTAAAAAAAGGAGAGAGGGTAAACTAGATTACACTATTCACATTTAGTGAGCAACTACTGTGTACCAGGCCATAAGCGCTGTAAGAAATAAAGGATGAACAAAACATTATGGGAAAGAGCTGATACAGAACTCACTAAAACACCTGCTACACTGGCAAATGCAAGGAGGTTCTAATGGAGAAAGCACTGGACATTCTAGTGAAGGACCTTGTGGAAAGGTTGGCACTGGCATTTGGGCAATGACTGGATTTTTGTAAGTAGAGTTTTTTTTTAAAGTGCATTCAAAAAAAGACCAGGCTTGGGAAAATGCTGGATACATTCAAAGGGCAAGCACCTTCAGATTCTAGGGTAAATGTGTAGTGCTAAAAGAAGGGTACTGCATGGTTGGAGGGAAGGTAATCAGCGTTGACGTAAAACTAGGCTGAAACCCTTACTAAATGTTGAGAGTCGGTTAGAAACAGACCAGTGATGGTCTTGAATGCCAATTTATAATTTAATCTTTTTTAAATGCATATTTCACTGAGGGCTTGTGAGTAAAGAAATATGTATTTTCTTTCCCTCATATCTTACGTAGCAAGTGGTTGCTCCTGCCTAATATTAAAACTAAGTTACAAAGAAATGGCCAGTTTTTCCTGGGTGTAAGATGAAAACACATTCTCTCTCCAATCCCTAACCCAACCGCCTATACCTAAGATCAAGAGTGCTTTTACAATATGCTTTATAAAAACCCAAAAACTCATCTCAGTACTCAATTATATTTCAAAATTGTTGCATAGAAAGCCCAGGATTTCAATCCAGTATCAGTGTACAATCTATAATCATATATTGGAACTCTAAAATTAGCTGGTATCTATTGAAAGTGTTCTATGTGCTAAGCACTTTATATGTATAATATTATTTATTCCTCTCAAAAATGTGGTAAATTCTGTAAATTATTATCCTCAAGTGACACAAGGGGCAACAGAAGCACTAAGAAAGTAGAGAAGTTCAGTAGCTGTATGGGGGCATAGACAGGTTGCAAAGTTTCACGGAAGACTCTAGAGATTGTCCTCTGTATCTCTCTGCAGGCAGCTCCCATCACCCTCCCTCCTGAGGATGGATGCTCTTCAGGCAAGCCCCCAGACACACTAAGACTGCCGGGCTATTCTTATTCATTCATTTATTCACATAATACATATTTATTGAGCACCTACTATGTGTCAGGCACTCTTCTAATTGCTTAGCTCTTGCAGTGGAAAAAGTGAACAAAGTTCTTTCCTTTGAAAGGCCTCTTCTCCAGTTAGGTGAGGTGGCTAAGGCCTGTAATCCCAGCATTTTGGGAGGCTGAGGCAAGAGAATCACTTGAGGCCAGGAGTTCAAAACCAGCCTGGGCAACACAGCAAGACCCTGTCTCTACAAAAAATAAAAATAAAACAATTAGCTTGGTGTGTGATGATGCACGCCTATAGTCCTAGCTACTCAGGAGGCTGATGTGGGAGCATTTGAGCCCAGGAGTTCAACGCTGTGATGAGCTGGAAGATACCGACTCTATAAAGTAAAAGACCTCTTCTCTTAGAGTATTTTCTCTATCACATTTATCCCTCTCCATTATAGCAATAATTATTCTTTTAGAGGAAATATTAGGTCTCCAAAATGTCAGCAGTGTTCTTCATACCACTGCCAAACTATCTCAATATTCACATAGAAAATCATTTTAAAGGCAAATAGATTATAACATCTCAGAAGGAAATGTCTTCAAAGATAAGTGCTGCCTAATATATTAAAAGACAAGCAAGCTCTAGTTGGTCGAATGTTTTCTTCGTTGGGAATTGCCAAACAAGGATAACCTGTTTTGAAAGAATTATAGCATAATCAAAAACTCCTAACACAAAAGCTATTTGGGGCATAACTTAGCTCTTCCCCAGTGACTCATGACTTCTCAGAATCTTGGAATGTTTCAGAGTGAATTACTTTAAACAGCAATTATTAATTGGAACTTCAAAACAATCTTTGTGAAGAGTTTAGCTTTCTTATTGTTGCAATTTCCATTTGCTGAACCAATTAAGGCCAGTGGTACCACCTGAGATTTTGAAAATAAAGCAGTGGGTTTTTATTTCAGCTGTTTGGAAATGACTAACAGAGTAATACAATAGATGAATTTTATCTAACATTAATAGCTGGATACGTAAGAAACACCCACTCTCTAGAAATTAAGACATGTCACCATAGTCTTATGACAAGACTGAGTCTCTTATTTTTGAACTTTCTATTCAACAGCTCTCACCACCTTAAATCACCCTTTGTTATGAGTTTTTAAGTGTCTTAAATAGAGAAGATTAAGAAAATGAATACTTATACTCCTTTAAATACTAATTAAGAGGCCCTGGTAACCATTTATCAGTAATATTAATGGCATGAAAAATGAGAAAGTGTGACTCAAAGGTGAACTCAGGGCAATTTAAATTATATATAAAAAATAAAAACTTAGGTGGAAGAATTAAAAAATTTTAAAATTCTGCCCAAATTGTGGAGTGCCATTTTATACACTGGGAAAAAAAAAATGACAGCAATAAAAATTTTTAAAAGATAAAAAATCTTTTTTAAAAAAATCGTGCAACCCAATTCTAAATGGAACTGAGAAATATAAGCAAAGTTTCAACAAAATAGCATATCGTTAGAAAAGCTATGCAAATGAAAGAACATTAAAATCACTTTGCTGTATAAAACTCAATGTCAAATGACAGTATCAAGTGTCCACATACCCTGATGCCAAGTTTCAGTCATCTAGTCCATATGGAGAGTGATGCTATGCCCTCATCTATTTCCTTCTTAGGACTAATGGAAATCAAATTAGCTCCATTTTCATATTATGTGAATAAAAATATAAATTGCACAAGGAAAAGGACTTTATTGTGTTCATTGCTATATCCTACTCCCCAGAACAATGCTTTTCACATAGTAGGATCTTGACAGATAATTGTTGAATGAATAAATATTGAAGGCATTTATTCAAAACGACTTGTTGCTATGGATGGCGTATTTTATTTTTACTAAAGGTAAATTATATATAACATGCTGACAACAGTGGCTGGAGAGTTTGCCCTATTATATGAAGTTTTTCCAAAAAGAGTTTAGTAAACAGCATATTCGTGAAGATTATCAATATGTGGAATGGGTGTGACATTACATACATTTCAAATTATTTGAATTTGTGATAAAACAAATATTTAAAATACAATATTGAGGATTTATTTTAGTAAAAGGAGAATTTGTCGCTTCTAAACAAAGAAAATTATAGGGTATGACTAGATCATCCTTTATCCTTAAGTCATATTTTCCAAATCTTTATCCTTTATAGCACCATTTCCCAAAGCGTGGTATGGGAACACAGGCGATATTTTTGTTATAGAAACAACCTTTTATCTTTTACTATAATCATTACATGTATATTTTAACATGTACTAGAGAAAATGTATTTAACACATCAAATCTGTTTTTTATTGATACTAATTTTATATAAGATATATGTAACTAAGGGCCTGGGCATGGTCACTCACACTTGTGAATTAGCACTATGGGAGGCCAAGGCAGGAGGACTGCTTGAGGACAGGAGTTTGAGATCAGCCTGGGAAAAGCCATCTCTTAAAAAAATTAAAAAATTAGGCGTTGTGGTGCACACATGTAGTTCCAGCTACTCAGGAGGCTGAGGTGGGAAGATCACTTAAACCCAGGAGGTCAAGGCTACAGCGAGCTATAATACTATTGCTCCGGTGCAACTCCAACCTGGGAGACAGGGCAAAGATCCTGTCCCTAAAAAAAAAAATAAAGAAATAATATGTATATATAGGTAAAAATGAATTTGTATGATTTTTCAAAAAGATATTATGTAAGTAGTGGTATAGGCAGATATGGTAAAAACACTACTAAAGGCAAGAGGATGACTGAAATTGAGGAAACTCTGACCTTAGTTTCTACTTGGAGCAGTGAGACTCAGAGCAAATACTCCATTCTTCCCAGGCTTCAGACAGGAACCCATTACACAACACCCTTCCCGGGACGTTTTTACCCAGTAGAAAGACTTCTAACCCTCTCAGACCCAATGCCTCCTTTCTATAACACATTTTATAATCTTTACTACCCTGATAGATCCTTTACCCTCTTGAAATCTATAGCCTACTTATTCTCATAAGCTCAAAAACAATCATAATAAGGCCCTAGCTTTTAATACACAAGAAATACAAGAAAAGCAACTTATGACAAATAAGTAAATGCTTGGGCATAATCACCCTAGAAGGCCTAAGGATATAGTCTGTATTGCACCCACATGCAGAGCCTGTGAATGTGACAGTCCAGTGCAATCGATACAGGTGTATCATGTTGGAAATGCAGTCAACTGTCATCAGCAGTCCTGCCACTGGTAATTTCCTAAGAAGGGGAACAACTTCTGGGAAAATCATGTCCACCACTCCCTCCTCTTACCCACAACCCCCCCAAAACAACATTCTTTCCTTAGTTTGCATAGTAGTTACACTTCTGAAAAGGGAATATTGTATTAAAACTGTACAAGAGAACAACCACTATGGAAAACAGTGTGGAGATTCCTTAAAGAACTAAAAGTAGAACGACCATTTGATCCAGCAGTCCCACTCCTGGGTATCTACCCAGAGGAGAAGAAGTTATTATATGAAAAAGATACTTGCACACGCATGCTTATAGCAGCACAATTTGCAACTGCAAAAATATGGAACCAACCCAAATACCCATCAATCAATGAATGGATAAAGAAACTGTAATATATATAAATGATGGAATACCACTCAACCATAAAAAGGAATGAATTAATGGCATTTGCAGAAACCTGGTTGGGATTGGAGGCAATTATTCTAAGTGAAGTAACTCAGGAATGGAAAACCAAACATCGTATGTTCTCACTCATAAGTGAGAGCTAAGCTATGAGGATGCAAAGACATAAAAATGCCACAATGGACTTTGGGGACTCGGGGAAAGGGTGGGAAGAGGTTGAGGGATAAAAGACTACAAATTGAGTTCAATGTATACTGCTCAGGAGATGGGTGCACCAAAATCTCACAAATCACCACTAAAGAAATTACTCATGTAACTAAATGCCACCTCTTCCCCAATAACCTATGGAAATAAAAAAAATTTTTAAAACTGTACAAAAGAATACTTTGTGATCCCCATAAAAAATATACATACCTAGTATGTACCCACAAAAATTATGATTTTAAAGAAAACAAAACTTTGAGCTTATCTGTCAAACAGAGAAGTGGGGTTAGGTTCTGGGTTCAGATCATTATAAATAGGCTTTTCACCCGTATGAATACCTGACCAGCTATTGAAAAGTTGAAGGTGATACAGGACAATCCTCTGTTGTGCAGAAGAGCCCCACATACTTTGCGACATCCCACATCCCTGGCTCCCTTCCCATTAAATTCTGTTCTGGCCATTTCAATCATTTTGACAGCCAAGAATGCCCCCCAACATTTCCCCAATGCCTCCCACATTGACTCATAAATCCCAATAGCACTCAAGGGTTTATTTGTATTTTAAGCCATCCATTACTACCTGACATGTAGTCATTAAGTCCCTTTGGGCTTTTTATTTATCAGTGATAGCTTTTGGTTCCAAAGTGTCCTAAACATAAAAGGTGATGGCTACTAAGACTGTTATCAATAATATTCTACTATTATTACAGAAGTGTTATTGTTTATGGCTTGTTATTAACCACAAAATTTCTCTTTTGGCTTAAAGTTGGTAAAAAAAAATAAATACTGTTAAAGTAAATTTCAGAAAGTTTGGTTGCTCTTAAGAAAAATACTCAGAGTTGGGGGGTCCTAAAAAAATCTGAAATTCAATATAATTAGAAATCTGGTTACTGAAAACCAGATACTTTAAAAATTAAGCCTCTCAGGCCTGCAAATTTTGACAGCATAGTTTTAAAGGCAGATTCTTGGCATAATGTTGAGTGGGTTTTGACCAAGTCATGCTGAGAAATTTGCAACTGCAGCATTCACTGGGGTGAATGCAAAAGAGAAAAAACACATTAATGAAAACTTTCCAGGATGAAAGACCTTAAACTTAGCTTAACTTCTGAACTTTTTGCTCTGCTGTGATCCTTCTGACACTTTGAAGAATGATTCTGGATGGGCTCCAAATAGCACACTCCTCACTCCTCATTCTTAAACAGTGTGAAATCTGTCAACCCAATCAGGTCATCAAGAGGGCAGACTGCCACTTGTCATTACTGAGAGGGGTGTTCTCTAGGACGTTGAAAATGTTGGGCAGGTCTTGCTTTTTACCAAGAGCTAGAGCCTGGCATTTTGAGAAAGACACTTATTTCCACTTATTGGGAAAACTAGCTTAGCACCCGTGTGCAAATCAAGTATGCCCTATTCAATTTACCAGAGTGATGCTTTGACATCATTCCCCTTAACAGAAAGCTGATAATCAAAAATAGCCCACAGGGCTTTATTTGCAAAGATGGAAAGCTCAAAACACTTGCCTCAGCTCAAGATGGAATCTAATTTTTTTTAACTAATTCTAATGCATGAGACAAAGTAACAATATCAGTTAATGAGAAGCATGGGAACTGTTTGAATGCCTGTTCTTCTACTTGTTGCATGTGTTTCACCGAGTTTCTTAATCTTTTGGTACTCTGTTTCTCTGCTTCGAAACCTGGAATAATGATAGGTATTAGCAGCTCTGATTATTTTGTTGTGAGAACTCAGACCCCCCAGGCAAAATTACCAAGTGAATTAAGTTTTCCTTTGACTTTTACCCCTTCCTTACTCACACCATTGAGCTAAGCACTAGGGATTATAGGTAAGTAAGGAATAGGCCCTGTCCTCAAGGAACTAACAGTTTAGTGGGTGAGAAAGACAAGTTAATATGACAATGCAGATATGGCTGAAGAACTGCTTTGCTGAACATAAGTAGGGTGGGGTTGCTTTGGGAGCCCAGCACAAAACACCAGCCACTACTGGGAAAAGACTAGGAAGACTTTCCACCCAATCACCTTCTTTCTCCTCTGTCCTTTTGTCCCACCTTCCTGCTCCCCACAAAGCCACCGCCCTATGACTTTCCTTCTGAGATAGAACCCCAAGCTTTAGACTGTTCCTTCTGCCCTCTTCCATCAGAACCTATTCCATCTGACATTGCCTACCTAATTGCAAACTAATTCAAGCTAAGGCATTCATTGATTCATTAATTCTGAGTGGTATTTGCATTCTGACTGGAGCTGTCCTTACACACTCTACCAATCTTTATTGAGCATATACCATGTAGGTTAATTTCAATCTTTTACCTAAAAGACTGGTGAGTGGAAGAATCAAGCCTTGAACCTCATTCTAGGCCAAGTATCCTTTTCTCAGAAATAGTTTCTTATTCCATTTCATCACAGTCTGTAGGCTCTGCCTAGCTTGGCAGCGCCTATAGCAGAGATTTCACGTACAGCAATAGGACGGTGCTAAGGTTCTTCTACGTGGAGATGAGACATATACCAGAGAGAATGGAGAAGACTGCCATTGTGACACCCTAACTTGTATTAACTGGATTGACTCTCTCTAAGCTGAAAATGCTGGATGGATTCCATTCGGCTCCTTCATTTGCAAGACATTAAGGGCTCCTTACCCACCCTCTTCCTCAAGGACTTAACTTGTGCAAGCTGACTCCCAGAACATCAAAGAGTGCAATTAACTGATAAGGTGGCAAGCTATGTCCACAGTGCCCAGGAATTTGCTCAGGTGATAGTACTCTAAAGCCCCCACATTTGGGTCCGGAGCCCCCACACCTATCACCTTGTGATGAATTTAAAGCCCCTGCACCTGGAACTGTTTGTTTTCCTGTAACCATTTGTCTTTTCAACTTTTTTGCCGGTTTTACTTCTGTAAGATTGCTTCAGCTCAATTCCCCCTCCCCTCTCTAAACCAAAGTATAAAAGAAAATCTAGCCCTTTCTTTGGGGCCGAGAGAATTTCGAGCGTTAGCCATCTCTGGGTCACCGGCTAATAAAGAACTCCCGAATTAGTCTCAAAGTGTGGCGTTTCTCTATAATTCACTTGGTTACAACACCATGGCACCATAGCTGCTCTTGGAGGTCCCAACTCCATGAGGGCACTGCTTAGTTCTCCAGCCACACTACCTGTCCACTAGAAGGGCAGCTGGAAGTCCCAGGAAAGGGCAGAGATTTCCTCCTACCACACCCCTCTCCACTCCCCACCCCAGGGCCACTGTTTTTGCCCGTTGCTGCTATGGAAGGACAGGAGTGAGCTCCCGCTCCTGACAGGAAACTCTCCAGGAGCAGCAGCTATAACTTCCTCATCTTTGCATCATCAGCACCCAGCCCAGTGTCTGAGCCAAAGTAAACCCTCAGTTAATGTTTGGAGAAGGGGATGGAAAGGAAGGGAAGAGTGAGATGTTGAGACAATCGAAGATAGTTCTTCTCTTTGGCAATTCTAAAAGTACTTAACTAAATTTATTCTAAAACGCTAGGTCTCTTCCACCTTCTGCTTCTCTCTGTTCCCTCCTTCAGACACAGCAATTAAACTCTTCATTCTGAGCAATCCAGTGTTAATAACCTAGATTAACCTAGATCCACTCCATCCCTGCCATGGTGCTTTACCTCATCTGGAAGGGTGTGCAGGACCCAGTCCATTACCAGAAAGGATACAATCTCATAGAGGGCAACTCTCAAACTCATATGGGATTCAGAGGGTGGTGCCAAAAACTTCTCACATTTCTTCTCAGACTACCTTTCACTGGTACAGAGACCTCCTCCGATGGGTGCTTGAATGCCCCTTCTCTCTTGATCTCCCTTCCTCATTCCTTTTCTACTGTTCTGTCTCCTCGCCCTCTCTACCTGACCACACCCCCTACATATACATCAGGTGCCATCTTGCCTCTATGCCATGTGGAAAGAAAGGCTTCTGACTCCAAGTGTGAGGGGCAAAGTAGATCATCACTTTCTTGAGAACGGAGCACCCGCTAGACAAATAATCTTCCTTTCTCTTGCTCATATTTTTTGCCTTATATAGTATTTTAATTTCTAGGTATTTTTAAACTAAAACCTTCCTTACCTGCCACAGCTGAAGCAGAAACAAAAGTAGTGAAGGGGATAAACAGCCAATCCCACCACCTTCCTCTGGGTAGTTGAGGGCAGAAACACTCACTTGAATATTCTTGTATGAGTCCGTTTTCACACTACTGATAAAGACATACCCGAGACTGGGTAATTTATAAAGAAAAAGAGCTTTAATGGACTCAGTTCTACATGGCTGGGGAGACCTCACAATCATGGTGGAAGGTGAAAGGCACGTCTTACATGGCAGCAGCAAGAGAGAAGTGAGAGCCAAGTGAAAGGGGTTCCTCTTATCAAACCATCAGCTCTCATAAGACTTATTCACGACCATGAGAACAGTATGGAGGAAATCACCCCATGATTCAATTACCTCCCACTGGGTCCCTCCCACAACATGTGGGAATTATGGGAGCTACAATTCAAGATGAGATTTGGGTGGGAACACAGCCAAACCATATCCATTCTGTATATTCAGGTACCACAGTGCCTTGCACAAAGCAAGTGTTCAAAGGATATTTATTGGTGGAGGCTTCCCAGTGTTCATCAGACTACAAAAAACAAATAGCCAATTCATTCAACTGCTTCCAGTTTGTTTGACAACTACCAAAGAATATTATATATTTCTTATAGCCATTCCTAATTAAAACATTATGCAAAATTATCAAGGTAGGTAGAGATAGTTAGAAAACACATAAAAGACATATGTGTTTTCTAGAGGGAAGGAAAGAAGAAAGAAGACAATGCCTATGGGCCATGTTAAGCAGCAAGGAAATATTATGGATTATGCCCTGACACCATGACTCTATCAACAGATGTCCCTTCAGGTTAAATTTCAGGCAACTTTAAGGCTTGGCTCCTAAGGGTTAAACACAAGGTCTGTGTGCATCCCTGTGCATCCCGGCAGGGTTTTCTTTTGAGCCGCCTGTTTGCCCAAGTACCTCCCACTCTCTCCCTTCCCCACAAGCTGCTGCTCCACTCTATGTACACAAAAAAAAAGTTTGTCTTTTCCAAAGCTGGAGACACCAACCAATGTCTGTGAATTTCTTTGTGTAATAACATAATAATCAAATCACATTAACTCAGTGTCCAGGGAGACATGTGTTTTCAATTTTAAAACCCACAAGTGATTATTTATTCCCTAATACTTCATTTGTACATTTAGTGAGAGAAGTAGGAAAGTCACACACATAGAATCGCTTCCAACCTTTGCCATGAAGTTATTTCTCTAGTTGTTTTCTAGTTATTTTACAAGTTGTCTTTCAATATTAGCATTACGGTATTTCTCACTCTCTTGTTCAATGATACCAAGTTTAATTTTCAGCCTTTACAACTTTATTGATTTTTAAACACTTGTATTTATGAATTACACAGTTAGAAAGAATAAGTAATGTCCTCTTATTGGTTTTGTTTTACTATACTTTTTATGTGGTAAATAAGTCATAATATGAGATCTACCATCTTAGCAAATGTTTAAGTGTATAGTACAGTCTTGTTAACTGTAAGTACAATGTTGTACCACAGACCTCTAGAACTTTTTCATCTTGCGTGACTGAAACTCCATACCCCTTGAACAGTGATTTCCCCATTTCCACTTCCCCAGCTGCTAGCCACCACCATTCTACTTTCTGCATCTATGAGTTTGGCTACTTTACTACACTTTTTTTTAAAGGACCAAAACTTAAAATCTTTCGGGTGCTGATACATCATTTTGGATCACTATACCCCAGAGAAAATAGGGTCCTGTGCTAGACTGCCTTATGTCTCCACTCTTTGCCCTTTCCTGTAAAGAGCAGGATATAATGAGCAGAGCATCATCTTCAAGGTCAGAAAGACCCAGGTTCCAATCCCTACTCTGTTACTTATCCATTGCATGACTTTGGCTAAATTATTAAACCTTTCCAAACTCATTTTTTCATTTGTAAGATGTACCTATTTTAATATCAACTTCACAATACCCAATTTTATGAAAATTTATTGGATCGCAAATGTAAATTACCTAGTAGGTACTCAATATTTTGGTTCCATCACCCCAGCTACAACCTCTAGTCTCGTATGGATTGAATACATGGAATCGGAGACCCAGTGTGTTTGTGCTAGATGAAATACATCAGATATGTCTTTGGGAGCTGTTCAGACACTCACGCAGGTGAACACTGCAGTAGTCATCTAAAACAATTCTTTCTTCTCTCTGAATTAGTTCAATGTGAAAATATATAACTTTCCATGGCCTGTTAATGTCTTAATGAAACCTGCTTCCTTAAGAGTGTCCTACACCAAGAGTACAGACATGATTAGTCCTAAGGTGCCACTAAAATCCATAGACAGCCATGGGCCCTAAGAGAGAAATCTCAATGCACAGGTAAATTTCTCGAGTTCTCTGAGGAACTAAGGATATTTACATTTAAAGAGTTATATTCCAACCACATATAAAAACCACATAATTAAATCACAGAATCCACTCCAGTGAAATATAATTCAAGCAGCCTTTGTAACCTATAAAGAAAAAGGAATTAGCTTCCAATGCATTCCCTTTCTAAAGAATAAAGCATAAAGGTTTTCTTTCTGGAAGTTTTTAGAGATCAAAGTTTCTATCTAGGCCTCTACCAATGGGTAAAGTTAGTACTAATCTACCGTCTTTCTAAAGATGCACTAATAATCACTTAGGAAAATCCAACAAATTCAGAAAAGAAATAGAGGTTCAAGTTCTTCTATACAGGGGATCATCCCTGTTATCTGACGTGTTAGATGAATGAGTCTTGCCTGTTCTGGACAATTACTTCAATTCGACAATTACATGGTAGCACCTATCATGAGCCAGAAAATGTACTACAATAAACAGAACAGCAGCTTACACCTCAATAGTCATCTCATTCCTTCATTCCTTCTTTTGGTAAACACCTTTTCGGTAAGCCAGGCACCATAATAATAGATAAGACATAGTCCTAGCCTAACAGGGTTTACAGCAGTGTGCGGCATCTGCCGCACAGCAAGAGAGCTAAGTTACTGCAATACTAGGAAGAGAGCTGAATGCCTCTGACCAGGAGCCCAGGAGGAAGTACTTGAGGTGGGCTGCCGAAGGACAGATGACATTTCAACAGGTGGGGAGAATATTCAATTGAGAAGGAATGTGGGAATCCAGATAGAAACAGAAAACTCTGGGGGACCTGGCGTAAAAACAGCAAGAGCAGAGATCTGTTTATCTGCAGGGTACTTTTGGGAGATAAAAATGGAAAAGTAAGTTGGCCTCATATTGTGGAGGGCCACGAATGTCAGAATAAATAATATAAATTAAGGAGACATTGTGGGGTCCATTGAAGGACTTGGAGCAGGGGGCTGACATGTAGGAGTTGTGCCTGAGGAACAAATATGTCGGTGGTAGGTGAGATAGATTGAAAGGGATGACTAAAGGCCCTCAGAGGGGTTCATCGAATATCCTGGGACAGGGAGTAAACTAGCAGAGAGGGTGAAAGGAGAGAAGCAGTTGTAGTACGTTACGGCACACATCTGGAACTTCTGCAGTCAAATTTGACAGTCCAAACATATCTCCCAGATAAAAGACCACACTTGCTTTAAATGTGTGCTGAGAACTAGAGAGTTAATGCAGCAGTTTTTAACCTCTGGAGACTTAGAATCAACTGAAAGTTTGGTCACTTCAATTTGCTCACCACAAACTGTTGCCCTCAAAACTCTGGATTTGCTATAACATTTCAAACTCTGAGAAGCGGAGGGTTCAATAAAACCACATTGAGCCTGGCACGTATTACTTCTTTAGGACTGAGGAAACTTGATCTGCTTCTTACTAATTCATTTAAATTTCATTCAAACTAGGATTTTGAAAAACCTTTCGATTGCCCAGAGAAGCCTTAAGAGCTTATTTTTAAAGCGTTTTCTCCCCTCCTTACAAAAAGGAAACAATAGTTTTCCAACCATCCCTGAACCCCGGATGTCAAAGATTCATAACCCATTTGTTGGGATGGAGTTTATGGTAGGCCAAAAAAAAAAAATCAACTAAAAACGGCAGATTTTGCCAAAAATCCATGTGTTGCATGGTTAAGGAGACAAGCATTTGATCCTCTTGAACACCTACAAGCGATGCAGCAGGTGTGCAGACAGTCAGCTAGGAAGGAGCTCATTCTACTCCATGACTCAAACAGCCATGTTGGTTTTCCCTTCACTGTCAAGAACATAAAGGAAAAATGGCAATTGGAAAAAATAAGCATGTTAAAAAGGAGAGTGAGAGAAACAATTTCACTCTGTCTTAAAGACTTTCCTATTCCTCCCCCTCCTCCTCCCACTCAGTGGCAATGTTGAAACAAAACTCTTCTTCTAGTGACAGCCGTCAAGAAGTCGTGAGTATTTTTTGTACACAGAAGAGCTAATGACATAAGGCTTTAATACATTCTATTCAAGACCTGAGTTTCGAGAACTTAAAATAACTTTTGAGTTCCTTTAAGCTCAAACAGGTTTCCCAACTTCAAATTAAATTTTAAGATGATGGTTTGTTTTATTTTGGTTTAAGTTTTTTTCTCCCTTTCTTACTTTTTTTTCCTCTTTTTGGTGGTTTTATTATTGTTGTACATGTTTTATTGTATGTGTTATTTGTTTTTTAATATTTACAGCTGATCTTTTCTATTAAAAACTAAGCCTAGCAAATGCCCTAAATGTTAAGAAAGTTAATTTTTTATCTTAATTAAATTGCTCAGAATTTCAAAGTCATTTATAATGACTTTGTCTTAAAAATAGGTCCACCCATGTGAGGAAATCTCCACACTTGATGACATTAAGGGCTGAATAATATATTTGGTTGTCATCAGTTTCTACCCATCATTTTCTGACCACTAAGAATACACACAGTAAGAAATAAACAAATATGGCTTACGACCACTGGTGATTTCCGAAAGGCTGGGGGAGACATAGTATTTTATTTTAAAAAGGTTTTCTGGAAGCTCTTTTATGAATAAATGGAACTTTAATGTCTAGAGATGCTAAACTGTGAAAGGGGTGATTTGAATACTGAAGTCATTACAACCAAGTCTAAGTTATGAAATTTGCTAAAAGCACATGAAAATGAATCGAAGTGTTTAATACATTGAAGGAAGCACTGGTCTCATCCAGAGAATGTCATCTTTAGCACCTCGTCAAAGTCCATACTGTAAGTTCTGGAAATGAGTCAATATTGTTTTCTACATACAACCTCTTTAAAGAATTCTTTTAAATTTCTTAAAGTAGTCTATATAAAAATTATTTTTACAGGGTAACTGCATCTTAGGCTAGGTTACTTCAACCTTAAAATCCTCATGTATGCTTTCAAGAAAACTGTCATCCTAGACAACACTAACCTTCCAATTTTGCAGGGATCCTGAACCCTGAACTAGTAGAATGTGTGAAAGAGTGAAAAAGCTGTGCTGTAAATCTGCTACTTCTGCTTCAGGACACTTAAAGTCAAACTAATTACCAGTTTCTCCTGTTTTTTAAAGCTGCATATTGAAAACTAGAATTTCACCCTGATTCCTCCAGAGCTCAGCATTCTTGAACTTAGATGAGAGCACACACATCAGGAAAGTAATTTAATTCCATCAACATGTATTTCACACCTATAACTTGCAGGACTTTGTGGAAATTCAAAGAAAATTTAACAGAAATCTGGTCTCCAAAACCTTACAGCCTAATAAGAAAGTCAGATATGTGAATAAGAGTGAACTTTGCAACCATACAAGGCACAATTGTTACAGCAAAAGTCAAAAAAAGCAAAGGACAAAGAGGGTGGCTATAGTCAATAATAATTGTACATTGAAAAAATAACTAAAAGAGTATAATTGGATTCTTTGTAACAGAAAGGATAAATGGTTGCAGGAATGGATACCCGATTTTCCATGATGTCATATTACATATTGCATGCCTGTATCAAAACGTCTCATGTACCCCATAAATATGTATATACCTACTATGTACCCACAAACATTAAAAATAAAACAATTATAAAAAGTGAAAATAAAATAAATAACAAAAAAAAGCAAAGGACAGTGGCAGTGGCAAGAGGGCCTGGACCCTAGAACTCCATTTTGAGGTTGATTCAGAAAATGATTACAAAGCTAATATGTGTAAGTTTTAGCATCTTCCACTTAACAAATTGGCTTATTGTTCAAAAAGAGCATTTAACAATGATGTTTCTGTAAATGAATAATTTATTCAAATTTTATCAGCAAATTTTTTACTGTTTCCATTATATGTAAGACTATTATACACTAGATACGAGGGGTCACAAAGGTTGATTAAATGGTTTCTGACTTTGGGGTGTAATAGTTGTTCACCAATAACTCTGTAGTACAAGACATATGAAAAATCCTGTAACAGTTGAATGCAGTGGTACATACTTGTAATCCCAGCTACTCTAGAGGCTGAGGAGGGAGGATTGTTTTTAGGGAAGGAGTTTGAGGTTGTAGTACACTATGATTGCACACCTGTGAATAGCCACCACACTCCAGTCTGGGCAGCATAGCAAGACTGTCACTTAAAAAAAATTCCTGTAAAAGGAAGATAAACAAAGACTATGAATAGTCACTAACCAAGCAAGAAATTTTATTAGAATAATTACTAGCTCAATAATTATCAAAGTAGGGCTTAATAACACATTATTAAGAGGTTCAGTTGGACTGATGCTCAAAAGTGCTAATATTTGGTTTATGGAGTTGGATCTCCATGGGTGCTTACAGTCAGCTCTGCTCACTTAAACACAAAGGCTTTCTTTGTTCTCAGTATCACCTGAGCTACTTCTGCACCAATTACTCACTACTGGACTTCTGGAAACAGTTGACATAGACCTATTTCAGGAAACCAGGTATACAGTTGACAGAAACAGCCTCGTAATATGGATATATTTATAGCTTTCTTAAATCTCAGATATTTATTCTAGGTTTAAAGTTTCTCCTGGTACCAAAATTAATCAGCCCCTATACAGAATATTCCATAGAGAAGGTACTCAAAAATGAAAATAATTTTTATTAACATATTTTTGCATTTGAGCCAACCCCAACTTGTAAAATTTAAAAATTACTGTACTGGCAGTGCCAATACAAACTTTGTATTCCTAAAATTAGCACCAAAGTAGTGCAAAAATGTGTTAATATGTAGATATTTGTGATATTTACAAAAGAAAAGTGAACAGAAATTGAATTTCCCAGTTCGGGTCAATGCGCACATAGATTAGGCAATGAAACATTCTGGAACACTTTTTATAACTATTCCAAATAAGAATCTGGAAACCATAAAACAATAAAATCCAACAAAGGTGCATTAGGATAACTGTAAATGCCTTTAAGTAATGATTTGTAAAATTGTATAAGGGTCTTAAATAAACCTAGCATTTTATTACCAGGCACATTCTTAACATTCCCCAGATTTTTGCAAGAGGAATTTAACTGAGCCATCTGTAACATTTAGCTTAGCTAATCATTTACGTTTCTACCCAGAAATACATACAAAATACATTATCATATCATATCAAATACATATCAATACATTATCAAAGTAAATATGGTAGCTATGCACTGGGAGTCCTTTTGGAAACAAATATATCAGATCTTTATCAAAAATTGATTAACACATTTAAATACTTCAAAAAGCAGGACCTTGTACTATTATACAGAGGGTGCTTTATTCAGATTGTTATGTGAATTTTTTTCTCCCATCTTCAGCTTCTTATATCTTCGTTTTTCATTATCTCACAAAACACAAATTGCTCCCTAAATGACACTCGATTGATAAGTTATTAATGTTAGTTTAAATAAACTTATTTTTCTTGGATTGTTGCACGTTCTTCCCCTTTAGAAAGCTACCTTGAGGATTTTTTTTTCCAGTTAGCTTTATGTATGTCCTCAAATAAGAAAATTAAGTGCTATTATTTTCACAAATGGCTATGTAGCATTGCTTCTGAATCATTTGCTTGTTAATTAAAGGATAACCCAGATAGAAGTTAAATGGAGTAGTCATGGCCTGCCTTGGTATTTTAGAAAATATTGGCCACCAGTTAACACTGCAACTTGTCAGATATCTACCTGCCCAACTGAGACGGTAGGTTTGAAAGTATACAAATAAAGAATATACGTCATGATGAACAATTCATTCAAAAACTTTGAACAATTTTATGGGGAAAGACATTGTATGCTACATTTTTTAACCTACAAGGCATCATAAAAAATTAACTATGAAAAGATTTGTTGGCTGGCTTTATTTAATTACTGGATTTTTTTTAACGCCATCTGAGCTTATGTTTCAAAGACTGGCCCAGTATGGTAGCTCATGCTTATAATCCCAGCATTTATGGTAGGCCTAGGCAGGAGGATCACTTAAGCCCAGGATCACCAGCCCTGGCAACACAGTGATACCCCCATCTCTATTCTATTTTTTTAATTTGAAAAAAAAAAAAATGCAAGACAGGCTAGACTAGAGTGAGAGGAATGAGGCACTAGCCTTACTTAAAATTTAGGGGAATACCAAATAACACAGTGATCAAGATGTATCATATCTTAATGCAATCTTTTTAAAAATCAAAATTAAAACCAAAAACAGTCATGAGAAACAATATAACAAAAATTTAAACAAAGATCCAAAGAGGTCCGCATTCTGTCATGTTGCCGAACTAATATTACTATTATTCGTTTGACTCTAGGTGAAAGAAATAGGTAAGGAATCTTGCTGTTTTCTTCTTCGTTATAAAGATAAAAACAGATCTAAACTTATTATCTCCAGCTCATGGCATCATTAGTTTAGTGATATTTTAGTCAAAATTAGTGAATGGTAACCATTATTTCCTACCATCTACACTTACAATATGTCACTTAATTTCAATGTCATTATCTTAACTATGAATCTTCCTAAAGTACTACACTACTTGGAAAACTAAAGGGAAGTTTAAGAAGTAATCCATTTCAATTTGCTATGTTTATGGCATATTTCCATCATTCAGGGTTATTTTACTTGCTTCTGAGTTTATTATATAAATATAGATATACCCCCAGCTACATAAGACATTTTCTTTTAGTATTTTGGGATGGGGGAATTTTTCTAGAATATGAAAAAAAGGAAAAGATCATCTATAGATATTTTCTTTTAGATTTTCCTTATACATAACACAGGAATAATTTGTTCATTGAATAATTGATTTCATTCTATATAGAGCTATCACTACATTTCTTGACTTTCTTATGTAGCAAAACTCCTTAAAAGAGTGGTCTACACTTGATATTGTTCAAACTTCTTCACATTGTTTCTCTTCTTAAACTTTTTATCATAAAATAACTTCAATTTATCAAAAATCTGCAAGAATACTCATATACTCTTTCTCCATATGCACCATTTGTTATATTTTGCAATCTTTGCCTTGCTGCAATACATTTTTTTCTTAACACTTTATTGTACATATACCACTTTATCACTAAATATTTCAGCATGTATTTTCTAACAATGAAAGCATTCTTTTGTAACCACACTTCAATTATCATTCAAATAATATGTTTGGGGTATTTCTGGGCAATCACTGTGATGTCAACACTCAAGTTTTAAAAGGCACATGTGAAATGAGTATTAAAATATTTATAAATATGAATGTCTCATGCATAAATCCGTATCCAAAATTATCCTAATAATGTCATTTATGAAATTTTTTTCTGATACAGAATCCAGTTAAGGGTCATGCATTGCATTTAGTGCACTGTCTCTAGTATTCTTTATTATGAAACAATACCTAAAGCTGTCTTTGTCTTTCATGATATCAACATTTTTTAAGAGCGCACAGGCTGATTGTTTTGTGGAGTGTCCTTCAACAATTTTGTCTAATGTTTCCTCTTTATTAGAATCAGATGTGCATTTGGGGCAGGAACACAATATGTGTGAGGTTGTATCCTCAGTGCATTACATTAGGAAGAGCATGATGTCAGTTTCTGGTGGCATTAACTTGGATTACTTAGGGAAGATGATGCCCCCTCTACATTTTTCCACTAAAAAACTACCCATGTTTTTCTTTTCCAATATTAATAAGTCTTCTGTGGGTAAATGCTTTGATATTGGGTAATTACCCCATTGCTTTTTAAACTTTTCACTTAATAATTTTAGTATCCGTTAATGATTCTGGCCTGAATCAGTCATTACCATATTGGCTGCAAAATGGTAATTTTCCAACTATTATTTCTTCTACATGTATCAGTTGGCACATTCTACAAAGAAGAGATTTCACTTCTCCTTATTTACTTACTTACCTTATCACCAGTATGAACTCATTGGTTCTTACTTCAGCCAATGGTTTATAATCCATTCTTTTGTTATTCATTTTGAGGCTCAGATTTCCCATATTTTCTCAGACCCCTTGATGTTGTCACTTCTGTCATTTTTAAATGATTCCATCATTTTTTTAGTTCCCTCTTATTTTCTAGTATAACAAGATGCTACAGTTCATCCGGTACATTTTCCATCCCTCCCCTAGAACTGGCCATTTCACCAAGATAAATCTGGTCTCTATTAGCAAAAAGTCATATTTTAAAACCACAGTCTGGGTGCTAGGTGTGCTCATTGCTACCAGAGTGTTGCTGCTTCTAGGCACACAATAAAATGTGCTCAAGTACTGTGCATAGTTCATGGCCAACTCTCAGTCTTCAAGGTACCTGACCCATTAGCAGCATTTAATTTTGATGATCACATCTTCCCACTGGCAATACAATCTTCATGAAGCTTCTAGGAAATGATGTTCTCTTGGCTTTTCTCTGTCCTCATGGGATACTCCTTCCCAGTCCTCTTTAATTTGCCCTACTTTTCTCTAAACCCATCTAAAGTCAAGGTAGAGTCTAGAATTCAGACTTTGATCCTTTTCTCGTCCATATCTATACTTACTCCCTAGGTAATCTCATCTGACAACTATCAAGTTTTTATCTCAAGTCCAGTCTTCTCCCTCAAGCTCTGGATTTTATATCCATTTATTTCTACTTAGCATCCTCACCTGCATCTCTGATAGATGTCTAGATACAACATGTGTAAAATCGAACCACTCCAGACCTGGTCCACCTATAGCTTGCCCTTGAATTATGCCTTTGCATGCATAATGCAGCCTAAATAACAAACTGAATTTGGTCACTCACTGCCATCAGGGAGCACCATTGTTTCCTCTGCCTCTGCCCTCTGTTGTGATTTTTGAGTTCCATAGAGGAAAGGGGGAGATAGGGGAAGGCAGGACAGAAGCCAAAATTACTTTACATATGAGCCGTACATTTCCTACTAGACTGTTAAATTGACTCTACATTCAAAATTGGCAGCAGACGTCACTAATGTGGCCCTAGAGTGATTCATATAATTTCAGCTGAGATAAGAAATATCTTGACAGACATTCAAATAATGTGTTTGGGGTATTTCTGGACAATCACTGTGATGTCAACACTCAAGTTTTGAAAGGCACATGTGAAATGAGTATTAAAATATCTCTACTGGTAAGATTCGATTTTTATGGCAACCAGTAAGAGAGAATACACCATTAGAAAGTAAACACTCTCTGCTTCTTGTCAGGGGCATCCAGGTTACTTTTTGTGCTAAGATTATTGGTTCCTTTGCCAGTGATGTTCCTGGGATATTAGGAACCATTTCCTCACATGTAAACTGGTATATTCACAACCCTTCTAATTCAGGTGGAAAACATCATACAAGTGAGAGTGTGGGATGAGAACTTGGTCTAAATGTTTGAGTCTCAGTTCCACTATAGTAGAAAAAGAATAACTGCTCATTTCAAATGCATGCAGAACTGTGTGAATTTCACTTAGCATACCAGCATCATTAACAAGAAAATGAAATTCTTAATTCATATATTTCATGGTCTTCCAAAATTACATTCTGAAACACCTTGACATTTTAGTAAATGTAATGCATAAGAAATATAGTTAGGTCGGGTGCAGTGACTCTCTTCTATAATCCCAGCACTTTGGGAGGCCAAGGTGGACGAATAGCTTGAGCTCAGGAGTTCAAGACGAGCCTGGGCAACATGGCGAAAACTTGTCTCTACAAAAAATGTAAAAATTAGCTAGGTATGGTGGTACATGCCTGTAGTCCCATCTACTCAGGAGGCTAAGGTGGGAGGATCACTTGAGCCCAGGAGTCAGAGGTTGAAGTGAGCCAAGATTGCACCGCTGCACTCCAAACTGGATGACAGTTGTGAGACCCTGACTCAAAAAATAAGTAAAAAATTTAAAAAATATATCAGGTGTGTTCATGAAGCATTTCAAATGTAGAATTCAATAGACTATATTTTTAAAAGTATAGAAAGCATCCTCTAAATTTCTCTCCTTTTAATACATTATATTTTTACAGAGTGGAGAAAGTTGGCTCTCTTTTAAATATATAAATTTCTTGACTTGATGACTTTCCACAGATACAACATACTCAGGGGAGATTGGCACCAAGAAAAAGGTGAAAAGACTATTAAGCTTTCAAAGATACTTCCATGCATCAAGGCTGCTTCGTGGAATTATACCACAAGCCCCTCTCCACCTGCTGGATGAAGACTACCTTGGACAAGCAAGGGTAAGCTGACTGCCCCTGTCTCCTCACAGCAGGCCAGCGGCCAACAGTATGTGCCTCGGCCGATAGCACTGGTGTTGGAGTCCTACTCTGCCTCTTGAGGAGCTCTGTGACCCTGAGCTCATTATTCCATACATCTGGACTTATTCCACTAATAACAAATGAAATTAACAGAAACATCCCCCTTATGAGGTACACGAAGTAAACCATGTTTATATGCTTAATATACCCATGCCTAACTAGCCATTTTCATTTTTATAAAGGTATGAAATATATTTGCATGATACTAAGTAAAGCAAAATTTTGGACTGGCAGATTACTAATGAAGGAATAACTAAAGTTTTTAATTTATTAAATTAGCTCATTGTAATAGCTACACTAAAAATAACCCAATCATTATCAACTCTTAATTCTACTTTAGGCTGTTGATGCACTGCATTTTCCTTTTCATAATTTTTAATTCATTTGAATAAATCTTAATAACTCTACAATTACTTTTGTAATACATTGATCTGACTGAGGGTGGAAATTAATGTGTGACAATCTGCAAAAAGTGTTCAGGTTATGTCCACCCCAAACTGCCAGAGGAATTTAAATTTCAGCAATAAATGCCCCAGTTTAAACAGAAGTCAAAGATAGATTTTATAGCTTGCATGCCAAGTGATATTATACTATTTATATACTATTATGAAATATATACCACTGGCAAAGCCCAGTGCCTCATGCCTGTAAATCCCAGTACTTTGAGAGGGCGAGGCAGGAGGATTGCTTAAGCTCGGGAGGTTAAGGCTTCAGTGAGGTATGATGATACTACTGTACTCCAGCCTGAGGGACAGAGTGAGACCAGGTCTCAAAAAGAAAGAAAAAGAAAGAAAAAGAAAAGAAATAAAAGAAAGAAAGGAAGGAAGGAAGGAAAAAAGAAAAGAAAAGAAAAAAGAAAAGAGAGAGAGGAGGAAGGGAGGGAGGGAAGGAGGAAGCAAGGAAGGAAGGAAGGAAGGAAGGCAGGAAGGCAGGCAGGCAGGCAGGCAGGCAGGCAGGCAGGCAACTAATATATGCCATGAGCAAATGAACAGCAAGTAATGTCAAAAGAGCTAATTCCCAATATTAGGCCTCCAAAAGGATAAAAAAATCATTTCTAACAACTTAAGGTCTGATATTGGGCAATTTTTGAATGTTTGCTTGTTTGTTTGCTTATGAGAGGAGAACAAGTCTAAGCTTCCCCAGCCCTGGAATATCACTGACAGAGCACTCTTGGTGGTCTCTCTCCTCTAAGCAGCCACCTTTCAAGAAAGGTGGTGTGAGGTGTGGAAAGGACAGAGGGCTGGAAGTCCAGCTATCAGAGGCCAAGTCCTGGGGCTGCCTTCAATATTGTGTGAGTTAGGTAAAAGTCTCACACAATCTAAACCTCAAAAATAACCTAATATCCCTTCATTTTTCTGATGTGTTGTGAGGGTATTTTTGTGTCACGCCGGGGCATTTGGATTTTATTGTAGGACATAGGAAAAACATTCAATTGTACTAGATGATATTATGCGAGGATTTTCAACTTTTTAATTGTTTAATCCACTGTATCTCAAAGTAAATGTTTGAGTCTCCAATGTGATTCATTTGCGTGCTGTTTGTTGTTTGCCTTTTCAGCATATGCTCTCCAAAGTGGGAATGTGGGATTTTGACATTTTCTTGTTTGATCGCTTGACAAATGGTAAGTTACCCAAAAGAATTCTCACTAAAATATATACCATAAAATGGGATTAATTTCATGAAAAACAAAATTTATTTTTAAACATTGCTATTCGTTTTTCCTTCTTTCCCCATTTTCATAAATCTACAGCTACTGAAGAAGGACCTGGGTAAGGGAAAATCAACTCAAATGAAGAATAAGGACTGAATTTGACCTTAGAATCTTAAGACAGTTTCCTTGTGACCTTGATCATCCCAAAGGAATTTAGAAACCACAGATTAGATTCTTTTCTTGCAGAATATTTTGGCCACATCCAAAAGTAGGGAGTTCATTGTTAGTTGATGAAAACTAGAAACAAAAGTATATCTGATCAGCCCTGACTTTTACTGGGCAGGGTGCTTGTGCAGTTTTATTAAGTGAGCTAAGTCTGCCCTGTTGTGGGTATTGCTCAAATGTGTTTGACATCATCAGAAGAAAACAATTGCTGAGGAAAGACTATAAAAGCTTAGGCTGCAGCCAAAGGGAAAAGTAAACATCCTCATTGGTGTCACTTCTTAAGTTTTTGTACCTATAAAGACCTTCCTTAAGAAAATAATAAAAAATCTATTATATTTTTATCTGGCCATTAAACAAAGGCTGATGACTTTGAGGGCCAATGAAAGACACCACATTTAATGCTGATGTTGATAGGCCTCATCATTTGCTAGACTTGTGCTTTAAGTCATTATATATGGTTTTCTCATCATTCTATTACTTGGCAAACAATATGCAGTTGAGAGAAATATAGCTTAAGACCATGAAATGGACCTTTACACTGTGGAAAGCAAACTAGATCACAAAGAGATGAATCCCATAATTTTGCATGTCATTTTGCTCAAATCAACTGAGAAATGGGTACTGGTAAACTAAGTTACCTGTGAACAAAAGAACTTGTTAAATGGTGTTTGTTTGAAAGAGAATATAATCATGACTCTTATAGACATATGAAATGACCACGTCAGAGATTTTCAACTCAATTAGAGATCCAGTAAGATGCTACAACTGGTTCAAAGGAGAAGTCAAAGAGCCTCACGTGTATACAAAGTATATACCACACATATCTAAGAAATGCTGAAATTGATTTATAAGTAGGTACAAAATCGAGAGGGGGAAATAAATTGTATTTCCACCTAACCGATTTCATTTCCCATATGTTTTCTTCCAGAGTTTCAGGTCTTATGTATAAGTCTTAAATTCATTTAGTGTTGATTTTTGTATACAGTGAAAGATGAGGGTCTAATTTCATTCTTCTGCATGTGGATATCCAGCTTTCCCAGCAGCATTTATTGAAGAGACTGTCCTTTCCCCAATGTGTTTTTGGTGCCTTTGTCAAACATTAGTTGGCTGCAGAAGCATGAATTTATTTCTGGGTTCTCTGTTCTGTTCCATTGGCTTCATTGTCTGTGCTTTTAAAATTCAAAATCATTATTCCTAAATAAACAATATTTCTTGAATGCTTACAAGTCATTACAGCTTCAATTTTGCATCTCTGCTGACTTGAATTCTAAAATAGCTCATAGTCAGATCTCCTCTTGAGTGATTTTCCATAGGAAGAAGAATAGGCTATGATTATTAAGCAGTATGGTAGTTTAGATACACCTGTAAATGGAATCGTCAATTGGAAGTGACTTACGGAATATTTCAAGTGGCCATAAGCTGTGTCTTTAAAAAAATACACATGTACACGTGTATTTGTGTGTGTATGTATGTATCCCCGACACCCCAATAGGCAGATTCCTTCTAACTCTTAATGTCTTCATTGCCTTTGGTGAAGGGAGAAGGTCTGAGCTAATTTTACTTGTACAATAAGAAAAAACCTAGGATCAGATCATAGTAATAATATGCTCTATACTTGAATAATTTCACATCTAAAGGGAAAAAAATTCTATCAAAGAAACTTTATTACAGAGATTTTGGATCTTATTGTCAATCTTGATATTTTAGTGATGGTCAAAATGAGTTAAAGTAAGTGACTGTTTTCCTACAGGAAACAGCCTGGTAACACTGCTGTGCCACCTCTTCAATTCCCATGGACTTATTCACCATTTCAAGTTAGATATGGTGACCTTACACCGATTTTTAGGTAAGTCCTTGTTTACACATTTCTAGCCCCATTCTGTTGAATAATGGCAATGCATAATACTCTTTAATATAAAGTGGTAAGAACCATAGGACGATAGATGAAGACCTCCAATTAATCTTAAATGATCTCATCTTACTTTTAAAATATGGCTTGTTCATCCTAAATCATTTAAAAAGTGTTTGATCACAAACAACTTGGGGGTTAGGGGTGCTGACCCCCTGTGTAGTCAAAAATCTGTATATAGCTTTTGACTGGAAGCCTTACCAATAACCAACAGTTAATTAACACATACTTTGTATGTTCTATGTATTATTTACTGTATTCTTACAATAAAGTAAGGTAGAGAAAAGAAAATGTTATTTTAAAAATTATGGGGAATCCCAGCACTTTGGGAGGAGAGCAGATCACAAGGTCAGGAGTTCGAGACCAGCCTGGCCAGCATAGTGAAACTTTGTCTCTACTAAAAATACAAAAAAAAAAATTTAGCCAGGCTCAGTGGCAGGTGCCTGTAATCCCAGCTACTTGGGAGGCTGAGGCAGGGAGAATCGCTTGAACCCGGGAGGTAGAGGTTGCAGTGAGCCGAGATCGTGCCACTGCACTCTAGCCTGAGTGACAGAGCAAGACTCTGTCTTAAAAATAAATAAATAAATAAATAAATAAATAAATAAATAAATAACAAGGAAGAGAAAATGTATTTACTATTCATCAAGTGGATGTGGATCATCATAAAGCTCTTCATCCTCATCATCTTCACACTGAGTAGGCAGAGGAAGAAGAGGAAGAGGAGTGGTTGGTCTTGTTGTCTCAGGGGTGGCAGAGGCAGAAAAAATCTGAGTACAAGTGGACTCACGTGGTTTAAACCCATGTTCTCAAGGGTCAGGTGTAGTTATGTTTATAATAAATTATATGTAAAGAAAACCATCAGGAACATATCATTTTCAAAGAGATACTTGTCTGCTGACATATTAACAAACCTCCAGCAGCATGTGCCTCAAATAATTCTAATCAGGACATGAGTTATTGAAAATTTTCAATAGGCTTTTTAAAAAATAATAATAACTACCATTTGTGTAGTGCCCACGATGAGCAGAGTACTTTTGGCAAATTATTTCTAACCATTTAAACAAATCTGCAAGTAGGATGTTATTATCACCATTTGTCCCATAGTTTAGGAGAGGTACAAAGAGGCTTCATTACTTGCCCAAGGCCAACAGCTAGTAAGTGGCAGAATATGAGTCCAAGCCTAGCTCTGTTGACTTGGGAGTCCACCATCTTTCCACTCAACTCCATCATTACTCTGTATCAAAAGGCAGCCTCAGTTCTCATTTAAATTTGTGTGTATTCTTATTTATCTGCTAGTGAATTTTTCAGGGCACATTTCTAATCACCAAATGACTTTCCTCCGCCATTTAGCATGTTTCTGGCTTCTTTTTGACTTGCCACATGGCTGTACTTTGATTTTGGAAGCTGACTTAATGCCATTAGAAGAAAATAACAGGCGTGACAATAATAACGGGAGCCACACCCAGGTTTCTATGGTGCTTACATCTGCTGGAAGCTCTTCCAAGGACTTGCATATATTAGTAAACACATTTAATCCTTATTCCACTTTGAGCTCAGAGTTATTGCTATCCCCATTTTACAAAGGAGGAAACTGGGGGAACTTGCAGCTAAGTAACTTGCCCAATACAGACATTAAAGTGATAGAGGATTTAAATATAATTGTAAAATATACCTGCTGAATATAAGGTATGTGCAACGCAACAGAAATATTTGAAACCAGTCACAACATGGCTCATTTCCAGAAATCCAAATAACCTCAAGCTGATTGTATTTTAATTGATGGAACAAAGTAATGGCCATGCATAGGGCCAAATAATTTTGATTTGTCCAAAAAGGGAGATACAGATATAGATACTTTGGACATGTGTATCTACCCAGAAAATATGTAAAGAATACAAAGACTTGACAACAGAATTAATACCATAATCCAGAGCCAGATTCATAGCAATGGCCTGAGAGAATCTGGCTGTACTTGCAAAGCAGGACACTCTATAGACACTGAATATATTGCATCCTAAGCATCGCCTTGGTTATGAGCTGAAGCAGGCTAGTGTCTTCCATAAATAGCAAACCAAAATTGCCTTGTCTGTGTCTCTACTTGGTTCCAAGAGCACTCTAAGCCTTGCATTAGATTGCAGGAGCATGAAAGATGATACTCTAACTTGAATAAGGTAGAAATAAATGCAAGGAGTCCACAGTTGGATCAAGGCAGTACTCTGAATCTCTGCCCTAAGAGGCCCTGATTTGCTTTCATTGGTATTTGTTATTCAAGTGTTAAACCAGTCTTTGGATATCAGTATTCTGATGCTACTAGGGCTCTTTGAAGGAAACCTCATTTGTGGCATATTATTTATAAATGGCAGAAACTCAGACTATCGTGTGAGATAAAGTTGTCCTTTTCCTACATATTTATTTTTCCTATGAATGACAGCCTTTATGAAAGTCAGAAAGGTGAGATTTATGAAGGAGGTGAGAAATCCCAAGGCTTCACAAATCCTTTTGGCCTTTCTCCCCTCTGCTGTCCATCTCTGCTCTCTGCTAAAAACAGCCTAGCAGAACTGCCAAGCTTGCAAACCACGTTTATTTTTAAAGCATCTCTATGCTGCACATTTTGGAGGCACTGATATTTTTAAGCAAAAAGCACCCACAGTAAGTCTAAGCTAGTACACCACTCCTATTTGGGTTTTAGTTGATTGAGTTATCTGTTTACCTCCCAGTCATGGTTCAAGAAGATTACCACAGCCAAAACCCGTATCACAATGCTGTTCACGCAGCTGATGTCACCCAGGCCATGCACTGCTACCTGAAAGAGCCAAAGGTAAGATGACCCAGCTGCCTTCTCAGCCACCTGGAAATGCCAAGGAAACTAGCTGCTGGGCCCAAGTTACCCAACATATCTGAGTAACTATGTTATGTGTCATTAACAATGTGAACACAAATTATGGATATTAAGTTTCCAGTATCAGCTCTGAAAATCTTACAATGTTCATGAAAAAGAATGGGACTCATCTGAGGTTTTCTTTCATATTTTGTATATTTTTGAGGCTGCATTAGGACAAAAAAAAACTTCCTCTCTATGGCAAGCTACATCTTAGGTATCTTCAACAGTACATAGAACTAGCTCCGTGCCTTAGATCTCTGCCACAAACAGCACCAGCATTGAACTTTGCTGGGAAAAGTCTCCTACCGCATGAGTTTTGATCAACAAATGGAATCAAAGCTCCTCAAGTCTGATGTTCTATTTCCTACTGAGCCAACTGGATATCCTGATTCAGGGCCCAAGAAAACTTGTGAATGTCAAAGACCTCTTAGCAAGCATGTTCTGATGCAATGAACCAATCCAAAGTTAAAAATTAAAAACATCATAATAATGCTCAATACTCAACATTCAGGCAGTCCTTAGCTGTATCAAGTCTGTTGGTACAAGGTACAGGATGAGTTTTCTTAAGGTTTCGGGAAAATTATATTCTAAGACTGTTGAGTTCAATCTGTTTTTAACATCCCCCTACATACGTGGATGCTTTGACAGTAACCACTTAATGTTCAGATGTCAAGCAGGCACTCTCAGGGCAAAGCTGAGTGGGTGCCTCATCCCTGCAACATATCCCAAGGACATTAATGGCTCTGTTTTTTAATTTCCAAGTAGTCTAAGCATTGCAATATGTCATGCAGTTGTATATTTAAAGTTAGTATTGGATTCCCATGTCTCTGCTTATTTTCCTAGCTAAACAGAAAATCACAGATTCTCATACATTCTCCCACTATTTATTATACATTGAAAAAAATGCAGATCTTACAAGTCGGCCCACTTCTTTCAAAGTGGCAAAGATATATTAGACAGTTGAAATACACAAATGATTTTTTATTAGGTCCATCACATGACTTCAACTTTTTTCTTCATTTACACATTTCTCTAGGAACAAGGCTGATTTTAGGCCCTGTCTTTTCCCTATCCACCCAACAGCAGTGTTGCCAACAAGCAATGCCATCACAACAACAAAACAAAACAGAGTGGAATAGGAAGAAGGGGATACCAGAATGATCTACACAATTTGAGTTTACCCAATTATTTTCCACACAGTCCTTTCCTTTTTGCCTGTGATTTCCTGTGACTGTCACCTCATTTAATGCTTCAAAGGGTAAAGATCTCGCTGATAGGCTTAAACAATGCCATGATGATCCATTGTGTTTGATTTAGCCAAAATGATTATGAGCTTATTTGTGAAAACATACCAATCTCCCAATTTGTTTTTTTAACAGCTCGCCAGCTTCCTCACACCTCTGGACATCATGCTTGGACTGCTGGCTGCAGCAGCACACGATGTGGACCACCCAGGGGTGAACCAGCCATTTTTGATAAAAACTAACCACCATCTTGCCAACCTATATCAGGTAAGGGAGCCCAACCTGGCGCCAGACACAGTATGGTCAATTGCCTTAGGCCCGGTGCTCAAGCTTGAATCTCGCCCATGGAGAAAATCTTCTTTTAGGGTTAGCCTCAATGATGGAGACCACATCCAAAGAGCATGGGTTTGAAATAGGCCCAGCATATCCTGTAAGGGAGATTAACTTAATTTACAAGGATATCCAAGGAATTCAATTTGCTCCAAAGCAGGTTTGAAATTGTCTTAAGTTGAACAGGATCCTTGAACCTCCCCTCTCATGGTCTGAGAATATCTGTCTCCATGGAGACTATCTTGTACATAATGGCCAGTTAAAGCCAGTTCCTGCAGGACTGCCGTGGATATTTCCGAGGTGCAACCCTAATTCAGACTTGACTCTGGGGCCATTTCTGAACTGTGTTGGCCTCTGAGTCAGAGATATGTTATTAAAGACAATAGGCATACTTCATTGTTATAAAATAGTTGAGCAATATGAGAAGGTTGGCCTGAAGAATTCTTCTCTACAACATTGTTTCAGATATTAAGCCCTAGATCGTAAATGAGTTACTTCCAGAATTTTCAATGTGGTTATTTGAATACTTTCAGCTGTCATTAACAAAATCATTTCACACAAGAGAGTCATTGATATCAGTTTTAGTAGATCTTTTGAAAAAAAAAAAAAATGAGTGCTGAAAGAAATCCTGGCAGATGCCCATAAAACAGCTGCATTAAACAAGATTTTGCAACTTGAGGATGCATTTTTTTTTCAATAAAGTACAATTGGAACATGAAAAGAAGCCTTTCTCCATCCAGTTGATTAGCTTTGGGCACAGATAGGAAACAGGTTTCCAAGACATATATGTTTACCTAGCATATATTTCAATTCTGAGCTCCCTTGAGCTGCCAGCCAGCACCTAGAGCTGGGATAGATATGGCCACGTAGAGGAGACAGGATAATAGAACCAAAAAAGCCTTTTGATGGTGACCTAAAATCTAAACAAAGATTTAAAAAAAGCTAAAACTTAATTTTCTAAACCATCTCAGCAGCAAAATGTATTGCTTGAGAAAAGACACAGATATTTAACTAGGGAAAAAATGAATGACTATCGTGAAAACCCCCAAAACAAGGTTTTTTTTTTCCTCCTGTCAATTTTGACTTTTTCAAATGTCATTTATTAGAAAAAGAAAATCAGTCAACAAGGTTGGCTACTCAGTCCATTAACATATAATGTAAATGTTTACATGATTCTAATTTCTCATCATCAAATAAATCCTACCAATGACGTTTCAGAGAGTAACTACTGCTATTGACTGATTTGTACATAAAAACCAAGGTCATAAAACTACACTTTCACATGTAATATACGAAGAACATGTAGCAAGTTCTTATTTAGAGAGCAATTCAGAAAGAAATATGCTAAATATTAAAGAAAGACATAAAAACAAGAAAATAAGTATAGAATTTCATTAGTAAGTGAAGAATTACATGCTCACTGATGATTAACAAAAATTGATTCTCAGAAATACCCCAATCTATCTGATTCAGATACTAAAGATTTTCTCGGAAAAATTGATTTTTTTCTCAAACTTTTGAAGTGAAGATAGTTTTTAATAACATTTCTTTTCTTTTTTCTTTTTTCTTTTTTTTTTTTTTTTTGATGGAGTCTTGCTCTGTCACCCAGGCTGGAGTACAGCGGCTCGGTCTCAGCTCACTGCAACTTCTGCCTCCTGGGTTCAAGCGATTCTCCTGCCTCAGCCTCCTGAGTAGCTGGGATTACAGGCGCCCACCACCATGCCAGGCTAATTTTTGTGGTTTTAGTAGAGATGGGCTTTCGCCATGTTGGCCAGGCTGGTCTCTAACCCCTGACCTCAGGTGATCCACCCGCCTTGGCCTCCCCAAGTGCTAGGATTACAAGCGTGAGCCACCATGCCTGGCCTATTTTCATCTTTTTATTAAAAATGAACACTCTAATACAACCAAGTTCTACAGGCCTTTTCAATGCAACATATAGTCACATATTTTTAATCAGAAATATAAACTTACTGCATATATTGCAATATATGGCTGATTATCCAAGTCCTAGAAGTTCAAAGATGAATGAAACACAATCTCTGCCCTCAAACATTTGTTCAAACTCAGATGCTCAAAATGATTAAAATCCAAGCAAACTTAATCCCAATTTGAAAGAGGTTTGAGGGATTAGTTCATGTTGATACAATTGTTTTTTTAAAATCTTTAAAGAGTAGATACTTGTGCTGTTCTTTGAATCCAAAGACGTTACTAGAATAAAGTGAGCTACTGGTTTGGTTTTTTTCTCCCCCCACAGTAGTAAATTTATTCTCTAATTCTCTGGCCTTGTCCCTGTAAGGAAAGAGAAGAGAGAGGGATCCATGTATGTGTCTGTGTGTGTGTGTGTGTGTCTGTGTGTGTGTCTGTGTGTGTGTGTCTCTGTGTGTGTGTGTGTCTGTGTGTGTGTGTGTTTTCAGAAACAGGGTCTTGCTTTCTCACCCAGGCTGGAGTGCAGTAGTGCGATCATAGCTCACTGCAGCCTGGAATTCCTGGGCTCAAGCAATCCCTCCACCCCAGCCTCCCTAGTAGCTGGGACTACAGGCACCTGCCACCACACCTAATTCTGTTTTTTGTAGGGACAGGGTCTCACTATGTTGCCCAGGCTAGTTTCGAACTCCTGGCCTCAAGTGATCATCCCACCTCAGCCTACCAAAACATTAGGATTACTGTCATGAGCCACGTGGGACTACAGGCCTGAGCTACCATGCCCAACCAAGAAGGATCTCTTTGATGATGACTAGGGAGAAATTGAGGTATAGGTCTAGGGACCACATTCAGGACACTACCTGTATCAGTCACCTGTTCAACTGGTCTTAGGATCTCTTGGAGGCTGTAGATCCATGTCGTTTAAGATTTCAGAACAAAGTTAAAGGCAAGGCAGTATCACATAGCACCATACAGATATCTCCAGTGTTCCACAGCTGGCTAGAATACAAGCTGAAACTTTTCTTAGCCAAATTGCTACTTGTAAATACTGAAAGTAAAAATTGTTTAAAAGGACTTGAAAATAATAGGAAATTTCAATTTTGTCAAAAAATTATGATCCCTTTATTTTTGGCTATATACAATCACTATTAACTATACTAAGGAACATCAAAAAGATGAAAAACATTTCTTTCAAAAAGTTCAGTTCAACAAACTATTTAACTAACCTTTGTTCAACACTTACTATGACCCAAACACTGTGCCAAATGCCTTTGATGTCATATATTATTAATCTTCACAATAGCCCAGTGGCTATTGATACTTGGGAAATGTGTTTTTCCTGAAAATAAGCAGATAATAGTAGAACTGGAATTAGAACTCAACTTTTTGGTTTCCAGAGCCAAAGTGCCTAAGAACTATGCATACTGCCTCTGAAATTCATACTGATCACCTACCGTGTGCAAGAAACTAACAGCTCTCCTACAATCCTCCTATTGTAGTGAGGCAGACAAGAGGGTTCTAGAAAAGTGATCAAGGCCAGGAGCAGTGGCTCACGCCTGTTATCCCAGCACTTTGGGAGGCTGAGGCAGGGGGATCACTTGAGGTCAGTAGTTGGACAGCCTGGCTAACACGGTGAAACCCCACCTCTACTAAAAATACAAAAATTAGCTGGACGTGGTGGCACATGCTTGTAATCCCAGCTACTTGGGAGACTGAGACAGAAGAATCACTTGAACCCAGGAGGCAGAGGTTGAAGTGAGCCAATATGGCACCACTGTACTCCAGCCTGGGCAACAGAGGGAGACTCCGTCTCAAAGAAAAAAAAAAAAAAAGAAGAGAAAAGAAAAGTGATCTAAAGTGTGAGAGGCTTGATAGATACTTTAAAGTATTTAGCTACAAATGAATGTGATGGGAAGACAGGGGAAAGGGAAACTGATTCTGCAGATAGTTTCAGGGGGAAAATAAAGAGCATAGAAAAAGAATGCTATAAATTGGGCCTTAGAAAGTTTGAGTAGACCGGGCGTGGTGGCTCACACCTGTAATCCCAGCATGTTGGGAGGCCAAGGCGGGCGGATCATGAGGTCAGGAGATTGAGACCATCCTGGCTAACACGGTGAAACCCCATCTCTACTAAAAATACAAAAAATTAGCCACGCACGGTGGCGGGCGCCTGTAGTCCCAGCTACTCGGGAGGCTGAGGCAGGAGAATGGCGTGAACCCGGGAGGCAGAGATTGCAGTGAGCCCAGATTGTGCCACTGCACTCCAGCCCGGGCAACAGAGCGAGACTCCATCTCAAAAACAAAAAAAGTGTAACATTTTTAATAGCTGAGATGAAAATAAGGCAATAGAGGCAGGATGAGCTGATGTACTTTTAGAATTAAATTCCACAACTGCAGAATAACTGAAAATGGAATGTCTGGTGGCCTTTAGCTGAGTATGGTCCTGCCATCTACAGCCCCGTCTCTGATCAGTGTCTTGTGCCTATCATGATTCCGTGCCCATGCTCTCTTTTGTAGTAACTTCAGATTAGTTGGACAGGACATGACCTGGATCAAGAAATCTTTACTCCGCATTACGTTATAGATGAGGAACTGGCACAAATCTTCAAGTTTTCAATATCAAAGGGAAAAAAGATAACGTTACATAATATGTAAGCTGAGCAAAACCAACCAAAATACAACACGTGATATTTTAAAATCTTTGCAAACGTAGCCTTTTAGCCTCTCAAGGGCCTGTTTGCTGAGATACAAATGGGCTTTCAGGGAGCTATTTGCAAATTTTCACAGGATGTCTGTATGAACATTTGTCTAGGAAGAGGGTCTATAACTTACTGTCATCAAATTTTAAAATGAGTTGCAGATTCTGAAAATGTTAAGAACCATGGTAATGAATGAAAAATATATATGTACATATATACACAAAAATTATGCATGCACATTTGGTCAACAAGAATACCGTAGAGAGGATGTGCCAGGAATTATGTGGCTTGGGGAACACCCTGTGCGTGACTTTGCTACAATCCAGACTTATTATAAATGAGATAAAATGGAAGAGGGCTTCCTCTCCCTCCTTCTGTTGGCTGTGCTCTTTTAGTTCTAATAAATAAGAAGATCATTGCATAACATCCAGCCTGTTATTCTGCCCTGAGATAAAGAGAGAGAAGGGCAGCTGGAGTGAAGGTCAGGTCAGAGGGCTCCCTCCCATGGTCTGTTCTCTGGGCGGGACTCACTCACTGAACTGCCAACCAAGTTCAACATGAAGGCACTGAAGGCACTTCCACTTGGCACCTCTCTCTTCAGACTGGAAGCAGTCCAGGTGTCCAGGATGGACTGGGAGGAAAAACAGCACGTGAGAAATAGAACCAAGAATTTACTTTCTGTTCCTTCACCCTCCAACCCACATACAATTTTAATGGTGGGCTCGGCAACTGTGCAAAGTAAGCATTAAGTCACATACAACATTGGTGATTATGAATTGTAAAGGCATAACTTTCAGTTCAATTTTAAATTTAACTCCTTTCGATAGAGTCCAACAACATGGACTCTATCATTTACTCATGACAGAGCATCCTTAAAATAATGACTTAAAACATTGTCCCATAAACATTTTATTTATTGCATTCTATAATGTCTTGCAGAAGTTTATAATCAGTTTTCTCAGTCATTTATCACAAGCACTTAGAGGGGGTTCAGCATTTTGAACCACTTTTTATTCTTAATGAGTCTGAATCACAGACATGAAGTTGACCTAGCCAGGAGAATATTCCTTCCACGTGGTCCTATGACCTCCCCCCCATCAAACAAACCTCTGCAAAGATTAACATAAGCTCACAATTTCTACAGTATGAAAGGTGTTTTTGGAAAGTAGTGTTAAAATTATAAAAGGAGCCTCAAATTTGACTTTCTGTTCCATAAAGTTTCTGCCATCCCCAATCTGAACCCCAGGCTTCTCTGCAGACAGCAATTGGTATCCCCACTCCCTGCTCTCAGCTCAGTGTCTTGGACAGATGAAGAACAAATAAGAGAAAGATATCTTCAAACAGTCATTAAACAAGGCAGTGCTATCGTTTCTTCAAGGGCCAAGGTCTTGTTTAGGGCTCAAGGAGCTTCTATTCCACTGAGACCTCCTAGGCTGGGGCTCTCATAGCGTTACCAAGGAGACCACTTGGCTTGTTAGGGAAGAACTCAGCAGCCTCCATTATCTCCTAAAGTCTTGCACCTTGTTTCATGAGCAATTAAAAATGAAAATATAGACAATGTTCCTGATGTTTTTCTTTCTGTATCCTCTGGATTTAAATTGTGCAATTAACTCTGGTTCCTGTTGTACCCCAGATTCAGTTTATCATCATCATTTGAAGTATTTTAATCAAATAAAGTATCCAACAAATAGAGGAAAAAGCAGTTTAAATCTGCTTTGTATGATAGCAACTCTGCTCGGCCAGATTCTGTTTGCCAAATACCCTCTTGACTTAATTTGAAAACCTGTGTTGGTGGTGTATTAAAGGCCAGGTACGATACTAGCAAAGGGATTGTTTTGTTTTTAGGGTGAAAAATACTTGCTAATTCAGGCACAAAGGGAAGTGAAGCTTTTGCCTTAGAAGTTGGAAGGGTTTTTTTTTTTTTCAAATTAAAGTTCGAATAGGTTTTGTTGTCACAAAGGTAGATGCTCACTCCTTCAACTTTAAGATGAAGATTACTCTTAAAACTGCAAGTAGGAACAGTTTGAGCCACTAGAACACATTGTCATCAGGATAATGTGAAATTACTGAACTGATACTTCTTAAAAGTAGACAGACATGGTACCTGATGTGGTATTCTAGAACCGGTTAGGGTTTCAAAGGATAGTAAATTGTATCCTCTCACCACGTGTTTAGATCTCCATGACCATTTCGGATGCTTTTCTTCTTTTTCTCAGTCTACCTTTGGTTGATATGAGTCATTGAGCCTCTGTGAAAGATGAGTCTGTAGGAGTAGAGCTGCTTCTTGCTAGGGAGGGTACAGCATTCTTATCTCTGGCAATTCACTAAGAAATCCCAGTGTATGCAAGTCTGCTCGCCACCCCTAGGTTCAGGGCACCAGCATCATCCTCTCATCCACCTACTCTCAGCCTTGCCTGGTTTAGCCATTTTTCCACTATGAAGACAGAAGGAGTTTCCTGAAACTCAAATCTGACCACATCAATTCCTGCTTAAAACCCTACTATGCCTCAGGATTGAGTCCAAATGACTTAACACAATTTACCATCCCCGTTCTGATCTGACCCCTGCCATTCCTTCCAGCCTCACTTCCCACCATTCCCCTCCCAGGCTTCTGTGCATCGAGGCTGAACTTCCAGTTTCCCAAACATATCACTCAATCCTTTGTCCATTCAGCAGATATATATGGAGTGCTGAATATATGCTAGGTGCAGGAGTACAGAAGATGAACAAAACAAACAAAAAAGTCTGCTTTATTCTAAGGGAAACAGAAAGTAAGTAAAATATGTTTTCTATTAGAAAGTGATAATTCCTAGATAAAAACAAAACAAGATAAAGATATAAAGTATTCCTCTTGCTTACAGATCTTCAGACCCATGCTCTTTCTTCTATTTGAATAAAATGTAATATTCCATGGTATATTTTACTCAAATACAATATACAATAGAGTATGTTGTCTGTACTCTCTGATTCCTCTCTAACTTGCTCATCCTTTTGATCTCAATTTGGACATATTTCCCTCCTGAAAGCCTTCTTTTTCTCTAAAATTCCATCTTAAAGCCCCTCCTATGTGATTTTCCAGTACTCTCTTACTTTCCTTATCACAGTATGTTTCACTCCAATCGCTATTGCCTGATTAGATGTCCACTTCCCAGACAGACAGTACATTTCTGGTCACCTAACTCATTCACTGTGATATCCTCAATACCCAGAACAGTTCTGATGTCCAGGGAATATTTAATAGCTTCTCCTGCTTATTATTGCAGTCTTACTAAGAATACACAGAGAGTATACCATGCAGAAGGAGTAGCAATGATTAAAAATTCTTGGAATGATCTCATTGCATCTTGGAATTGACAAATGCAAGCTGATACATGTTATTTCTTGAGTCATTTACCTAATCCTGTTGTCTGTGAATGAGTAGTGGGAGGGAACCAATTGCTGTAATAATTTTAAAATTTCTTTGGATTTTACCTGAGTCTAAGGATTTCACTACAGAAGATCCTAAATCTGGCTTCTATCAGATATTGACCAAAAATTCAAATAGGGCTCTTTCTTTTAACAGTTCTTTTAACTTTTGCAGCTACTGAACTTTGGGGTATCAATTACTCAGCACCCATTCAACAAATATTTACTTATTTAAGTGGCACTGTGCCACATACCATGGCACAGAGATGAATACGATATGCTCCCTGCCCTCAATAGCAGTCATATATGGCCACAGTTTTCACACAGGGTATGTGTGCCCATGGGGATATGTGAAGACTTTCCAAGGGGTACACAGGCATAAACAGTGTTAACAGAATCCATTTTTAGGTCCTTAAACTGACCTGCCTGGAATGTGCTTGCAGGGCAGTGAAGCCAGTTCCACTTTTCCACTTACCTTTCACAGTTACCCTATTTCCACTTTCCAAAAGACAGACAGATGTCTGACTCATTCTAAGTTATATTTTATACTGATATGGGTATAAAAATACCAAAGGAACTGTATTAGTCCATACTCATGCTGCTATAAGGACACACCTGAGACCAGGTAATTTATCAAGGAAAGAGGTTTAATTGACCCACAGTTCCGCAGGGCTAGGGAAGCCTCAGGAAACTTACAATCATAGCAGAAGGGGAAGCAAACACGTCCTTCTTTACATGGTGGCAGGAAGGAGAAGTGTGAGCAAAAGGGAAAAAAACCCTTATAAAACCATCAGATGTAATGAGAACTCATGCACTATCACGAGAACAGCATGGGGGACCACCCCCATGATTCAATTACCTCCCACCAGGTCCCTCCCATCACATGTAGGGATTATGGGAACTACAATTCAAGATGAGATTTGGATAGGAACACAGCCAAACCATATCATTCTGCCCCTGGCACCTCCCAAATTTCATGTCCTTGCATTTCAAAACATAGTCATGCCTTTCCAACATTCCCCACAGTTTTAACTCATTCCAGCATTAACCCAAAAGCCAAGTCCATAGTCTTATCTGAGACAAAGCAAGTCTCTTTTACCTAGGAGCCTATAAAATCAAAGCAAGTTAGTTACTTCCTAGATACAATGGGGTCACAGGCATTGGGTAAATACACCCATTCCAAATGGGAGAAATTGGCCAAAACAAAAGGGCTACAGGCCCCATGCAAGTCCACCATCCAATAAGGCAGTCATTAAACCTTAAAGTTCCAAAATGATCTCCTTCGACTCCATGTCTCACATCTAGGTCACACTGATGCAACAGGTGGGCTCCCATGCCTTGGGCAGCTCCATTCCTGTGGCCTTGCAGGGTACAACCTCCTTCCCAGCTGCTTTCACGGGATAGTATTGAGTGTCTGTGGTTTTTCCAGGTACACAGGTGCAAGCTATAGGTGGATCTACCATTCTGGGGTCCGGAAGACAGTGGCCCTCTTCTCACAGCTCCACAAGGCAGTGCCCCAGTGGGGACTGTGTGGCGGGGGGGGCTCCAATCCTACATTTCTCTTCTGCACTGCCCTAGCAGAGATTTTCCATGAGGGTTCTGCCCCTACAGAAACTTATGCCTGGACATACAGGCATTTCCATACATCCTGTGAAATGTAGGTGGAGGTTCCCAAACCTCAGTTCTTGATTTCTGTGGACCCACAAGCTCAACACCATGTGGAAGCCGCTAAGGCTTGGGGTTGCACCTTCTGAAGCAATGGCCTGAGCTACACCTTGGCCCCTTTTAGCCACGGCTGGAGCTGAAGCAGCTGGGATGCAGGGCACCATGTCCCAAGGCTGCAGAGAGCAGAGGAACCCTGGACCCTGGCCCAGGAAACCACTTTTACCTCCCAGGCCTCCAGGCCTGTGATGGTTCGGGCTGCCATGGAGGTCTCTGATATGCCTTGGAGACATTTTCCCCATTGTCTTGGTGATTAACATTTGACTCATGACTTATGCAAATTTCTGCAGCTGGCTTGAATTTCTCCCCAGAAAATGGGTTTTTCTATTGCATCATCAGCCTACACATTTTCCAAACTTATGCTCTGCTTCCCTTTGAATGCTTTGCCACTTAGAAATTTCTTCTGTCAGATACTCTAAATCATCTCTCTCAAGTTCAAAGTTCCACAGATCTCTAGAGCAGGGGCAAAATGCCACCAGTCTCTTTGCTAAAGCATAGCAGAGTCACATTTATTCCAGTTCCCAACAAGTTCTTCATGTTCATCTGAGACCATCTCAGCCTAGACTTTATTGTCCATATCACTATCAGCATTTTGGGCAAAGCCATGCAACAAGTCTCTAGGAAGTTCCAAACTTTCCCACATTTTTCTGTCTTCTTCTGAGCCCTCCAAACTGTTCCAACGTATGCCTGTTACCCAGTTCCAAACTTACTTCCACATTTTCAGGTATCTTTATAACAGCACCTGACTCTCAGTACCATATTAGTCCATTCTCATGGTGCTATAAAGACATACGTGAGATTGGGTAATTTGTAAAGGAAATGGGTTTAATTGACTCACAGTTCCACAGCACTGGGGAGGCCTCAGGAAACTTACCATCATAGTAGAAGGGGAGGCAAACACATCCTTCTTCACATGGTGGCAGGAAGGAGAAGTGCCGAGCAAAGGGGAAAAAGCCCCTTATAAAGCCGTCAGATCTCATGGGAACTCTCTCACTGTCATGAGAACAGGTTGGGGGACCACCACCATGATTCAGTTACCTCTCACCAGGTCCCTCCCATCACATATAGGGATTATGGGAACTACAAGATGAGATTTGGATGGGGACACAGCCAAGCCATATCAGGAGCAATTAAAAATATTAAAGGAAGTCTCCTGTAACTGAGGTACGATAACTCCCCCATTCATCTCATAAACAGACATATGACCAATAAATTATTATTCTTGAGCATAATTATTATTTCCAAATTTGCAATAAACATGTGTTTTGACCAATGAGTTACTGATAAGAGTTACACTATAAACTCAAGCTGGAAAAATATTTAGTACTTAGAGCCTGATGTTAGGAAATATTTTTAAATCAAATTTCAATTTATAGAATTTTGTTGCAGAGAAATAATAGAATGATAATAAAAGATTTTCACATATAAAATTATATTATGTTAAAATAAAAATATATGGAGAAATAGAATGAAAATATAAGCTCTAGAGGTAAAAGAATTTATTTAATAGTTCTGACTTAAATAAGTTAAATTATTCATGTGGGTGTTTTTCAATGGGTGCTGAATGGGCATTAAATGCCGTTGTTATTAGGTTCCCTTAGACACATTTAATACCCAAAAGAGTGATATAGTAATTTTATATTAAAATACCAACATTCACTAATACACTTGACATTACATCTTTTGTAACCACTCACACTTATGATTTTTGAAAGTTATCAGCTCTGAAAAGTGTGAGAAAAATACAGTTTTTCAAAATTCACTGAATGAGCAGTCCACTGACATGTGGGAACAAGGCCAGTGAACAAAGTTGTTACAAGGTATAATAGACACTAGGATAGAAGTTTCCTGTGGGTGTAGGAGGTCTGGAAGATGAAGCTGTCAGTTCTGTTGAGAGAACCAAGAAAGGCTTTCCAAGCAGATCAATGATTTGTCTCAGAAATAAGTAGATAAGGTCATGTGTGTGTGTGCATGTGTGTTCCCAACTTTATTAAGGCAATTCCTCTCACTCTTTTTTGGAGTTATGTAATCCTTTATTATCATTTCCTATGCCCAAACCAAGCCTTACTATAAATCAAGACATTGAAAAGGCCCTCTCATTAGCTCTTTCGGGATGACATGGAAGACAAATTAACTTTAAATGCACTTGGTATATTTGTGATTTAAACAAGAGAGAAGTTTATTCCTAACTTTCATAAAAGTTTGGCAGTTGGAAGTCCAAGGAAGACACAATAGCTCCACAAAATCATTACAGACCCAGGATCCTTTTAGTTCTACAATCTGTCATCTCTTGAGTAGGGCACTTGTCCTCCTCACCCAAGGTAGCTGCTGGAGGTCAAACCATTCCTGCTGCATTCCAGTGAGAAGATAGAATGGGGAAAAGCAAAAGAAGCCTCTCTCAGATGAGTCCACCTTTGCTTTAAACAACCTTCCTGGAAATCCCACACACTTCTGCTAACATTTAGTGGATCAGAACTTCACCAAATGATCCCACCTAGTTGTAAAGGAGGCTGAGAAATGCTGTCTTTATTCTGAATAGCCATAAGCCCATTTAAAAACTGAGGTTCTATGAGTAAGGAAGAAAGGAAATCGGGTAAACGGGATGAACAAACAGGAGTCTCTGGCATACCTGACACTTAATCTTAAACCTAAGGCCATCAAAATGATGACTTGGTGTGATCCTTCCCTTTGTGTAACATTCTTCCTCTAACCCACCAATTACTACAGCACTTACATAACCGTTGTGTTTTCCTTTTGTTGTTGTTACTGCTTTGGTTATTTGATATCCTCACTGTGCTGCCATGTGTCTAATGGCACCTCAAACTCCACATGTCCCACACTGAACTCTACACCTGCTCCACTGCAGCTTTCCCAGTTAATGGGCACTCCATCCTTCTGTGCCCATACCAGAAACACTGGAATCATCCTGCAGACCCAGAAATCAACCACCTCTCACCACCTCTGCTGCTACCTCCCCCATCCACATCTCTATCACCTCTTACCTGGATGAGTGCTATTGCCCCAAATAGCCTTCCACTTGTGTATTAGTGCCTTCTCACATTGCGATAAAGAAATACCTGCGACTGGGTAATTTATAAAGAGGTTTAATTGGCTTATTGTTCCACAGGATGTACAGGAAGCATGATGCTGGCATCTGCTTGGCTTCTGGGGAGACCTTAGGAAATTTACAGTCCTGGAAGATGGCAAAGGGAGTAGGCATTTCACACAGCTAGAGTAGAAGCAAGAGAGTGAGTGATGACAAGGTGCTACATACTTTTAAACAAGCAGATCTCATAAGAACTCACTATCGGCCGGGCGTGGTGGCTCAAGCCTGTAATCCCAGCACTTTGGGAGGCCGAGACGGGCGGATCACGAGGTCAGGAGATCGAGACCATCCTGGTTAATACGGTGAAACCCCGTCTCTACTTAAAAAAAGTACAAAAAACTAGCCGGGCGAGGTGGCGGGCACCTGTAGTCCCAGCTACTTGGGAGGCTGAGGCAAGACAATGGTGTGAACCCGGGAGGCGGAGCTTGCAGTGAGCTGAGATCTGGCCACTGCACTCCAGCCTGGGTGACAGAGCAAGACTCCGTCTCAAAAAAAAAAAAAAAAAAAAGAACTCACTATCACAAGAACAGCATCAAAGGGATGGTGCCAAATCATTCAGGAGAAACCACACTCATAATCCAATCCCCTCCCACCAGGCCCCACCTCCACTATTGGGGATTACAACTGAACATGAGATTTGGCTGGGGAAACAGATACAAACCATTTCAACTTGTTTCTTCCCTTACCCCTACCAAAGTCTATTGTCAACATACACCAAAAGTGGCCTTATTTAAATGTAAGTCATATAATTTTACTCCTCCCAAACCCTTGCAGTGGCTCCTTATTTCTCTCAGAGTAAAAACCAAAATGTTTGTAATTGCCAGAAGGCTGTGCCTGGTCTGGTGTCTCATGACCTTGCTGACTTCATGTCTTCATACTTCCCCTCTCACTGTGCATTGACCTCACAGCTGTTAGCTCCTCCCTTGAGGCCCTTGCTCCAGCTGTTCTCTCTAGAATGCTCTTCCCCCAGACAGGAATGACTAACTCCCTCCTGCCTTCAAGCTTTTGCTCAAATCTCACCTTTCCCCATGACTACCTTACCAGCCCCCACTATATCTGAAAGTGGGGACTCTCAGATGCCCATTATTCTGCTCTTCTCTCCATGCATTTATTATCTTCTAACATGCTATCCAACTCTTTCCAGCATGAAAGTATTTATTATGTTTATTGTTTATTGCCTGTCTCTCCCCATCTGATATGGTTTGGCTGTGTCCCCAGCCAAATCTCATCTTAAATTCTGTGGGAATTGTGGGAGGTACCCGGTGGGAAGTAATTGAATCATGGGGGCAGGTCTTTCCCATGACCTTCTCGTGATGATAAGTCTCACAAGATCTGATGGTTTCATAAAGGGGAGTTTTCCTGCACAAGCTCTCTGTTCACCTGCTGCCATCCATGTAAGATGTGACTTGCTTCTCCTTGCCTTCCACCATGATTGTAAGGCTTCCCCAGCCAGGTGGAACTGTAAGTCCATTAAACCTCTTTCTTTGGTAAATTGCCCAGTCTCAGGTATGTCTTTATCAGCAGTGTGAAAACAGACTAGTACACCATCTCTACCACTACTAGTTCCTTGTCTGTTTTGTTCACTGATGTATTCCAAGCACATATCACAGTGCCTAGAACATAGTAAGTGCTATGTTCATTTGTTGAATGAAATCAAGTAATTTGTTTTCTTAGCAAATTTATAGAAACTCTATGTGAGGCATAGGTTTGAGTGGGTACAAAAGGAATAAGGTCAGCTGCCTACTCATACCTAGCTTATAATGTAGTAAAAGAAAAGGAAGTGCATAAAGAACTCTAATACACATCAATGGGACTGAATTTAATAGGACCCAGGACTTCTGGAATGCCAGAGAAAAATTCAAAAAGAGTATAAGACTCAGGAGATAAAGCATTTGCCTTTGCCTGGAATGATTGCAGATGGCCTTGTGGATGAAGTATTTGAAGTGAAATTTGAAAGGCAGGGGCTGGTTTGATAAGTGAACACAGAGAAAGAGGTGTTTGCAGATAATAAACCACCTTGGGGGGCATTAGGGTAGCAAAAGGAAAGGACACCATCATATATTAATAATTTAATATTTATATTCGTAAGTTATAGTCTTACTAACATGATATCATTTATTTGGACTATAAGAGCTTTGTTGGAAAGGAGAGGTCACAAGATTTTTAGCAATAGAACCAGATTCAGAGGTAAATGCAAGAATTCCAATGTGGGTTTAGAAACTAGTATCTAATTAGAACAATCAACCTTAGTTTTTTTGTTTGTTTTTTTGAACAGCAACTATAGGTAATTTTGGCAAATTAGGTATAATTCCAGGTATTTATCAGCTTGTCAATTTCAGGCTTCTGATGCTTGGATGTGGTAGCACAGAGAAAATTCTTGGGAGGCAGCAAGGGCGGTATGCAGAGCTTAGGTTTGAGTCTGCAGGCATGGGTGAGGCCTTCCTCAGCTACTCACTAGCTGTGTGGCCTCCCTAAGAAACCTGAGTTTTTTATGACCTATGAATTCATGATCAAAATAGTGGAGGGGTATGTGAGGTTTAGATGAGGGCATGAAAAGTGCCTGGCACAGAGTTGGTGATTGATGTTAGTCTCTCCTCTCCATGCTGTTCTTTTCTTACTCTCTGGAAACCACCATAGTGCCCCTATTTCCACCGCAGTTCTGGCCAAAACATGCTTTCATGCGTAATGACTCTTCCACAAAGGCTGTGTTTGCAATCATCTACTCTATTGTCTTTTAATCCATACCAGCTTCCAAGCTAACCCAATTTTCTTGCATTTCCCTGGTGCTCATCTCCAAATATGGTTTCACCAGCAAATTTCCCAAGTATCCTTTTATTCTGTCTTCAGGAAGATTATTAATGAAGATGTTAAGTCAGGCTGGCATACATCACCATGCTTAAGGCCATCTTCCAGACATTTTTGTTCCACTACAAGGGGATATGGTGTCATTTATCATCAGGTCTTGTTACAGCTTTCTGGCCCTTGAAAAACTAACAGGAGGGCACTCATATTCACATCTACTTGAATTAGTCTTGCAAATGAACTCATGAGCGACTGAATTAAATGTCATCGCAGAATTGAACATCTGTTACATCACACTAATCTATCACTCTCTTCTCTCCTAGATCTTTACAATCAAAACAAGTTAGCCTAGCATGTGATTTCCAATCAAGCTTCTCTTTTGTTGTGTGCCCAAGAGGAATTAATAGACCAGTTGATAAAAGTTACAAAATTTAATTACTGCTTCAAACATGGTCAAGTGGTAAATAAAGAATAATGACTCCTTGGCAATTAGTGAAATGAATAGCAATACGACAGGCTCTACAGAAGATGGGTATGAGACTCAGCCTCGTGAAACTTACCTCATAACAAAGTCTTGGAGATAAATGAGTGTGTAGTTTTAGAATCAAGAACAGTTGCAGCTTTCCTGACTTGTGTTTTCCTAATGGAGTATTGGTTGATTGTGTCACTAACAGAGATTCTCTTTCCTCATTTGCTGAAAAAGTTGAACATGATATGGGTGGCTCAGATACAGTAGGGACATGATATAATGGGATGGTTTTTAGCCTCACTTCTGACTCCATTTCGTCACTATATTATTTTCCTTGCTTCTTTTCCCTTACTTTTTAATTGTGGTAAAATACATGTAATATAAAATTTACCATCTTAGGCCAGGCACAGTGGCTTACGCCTGTAATCTCAGCACTTTCCGAGGCCGAGGCGGGCGGATCACGAGGTCAGGAGATAGAGACCATCCTGGCTAACACGGCGAAACCCCATCTCTACTAAAAAATACAAAACAAAATTAGCCGGGCCTGGTGGCAGGCGCCTGTAGTACCAGCTACTCAGGAGGCTGAGGCAGGAGAATGGCGTGAACCCAGGAGGGGGAGCTTGCAGTGAGCCGAGATCGCGCCACTGCACTCCAGCCTGGGCGACAGAGCGAGACTCTGTCTCCAAAAAAAAAAAAAAAAAAAAAAATTACCATCTTAACCATTTTGAAGTGTACAATTCAGTGGTATTAAGTACTTTCATAATGTGCAATCATCACCACCACCCATCTCTAGAACTCTTTTCATCTTGCAAAACTAAACCCTGTGCCCATTTAAAAATAATTCCCTGTTCCTCCCTTTCCTTAGTCCTTGGCAACCACCCATTCTACTTTCTGTCTCTAAGACTGTGGCTGCTCTAGGTACCTCATATGCATGAAATTATACAGTGTCTCTCACTTTTTATTGAATGTTATTTTCTTAGTCCATTTTCTGTTGCTTATAACAGAATACCTGAAACTGAGTAATTTACAAGGAAGCAAAATTTATTTCTTACAGTTATAGAGGCTGAGAAGGTCAAGATAGAGGGAGTTGCATCTTGGTGAGAGTCTTCTTGCTAGTGGAGACTGTGCAGAGTCCTGAGGCGTCTCAGGGCATCACACAGAGAGGGGACTGAGCATGCTAAAGTGTTAGCTCCTCTCTCTTCCTCTCTCATAAGCTACCAGTTTATCTTCCATGATAATCCATTAATCCATAAATAGATTACTCCACAATCCAATCACCTCTTAAAGGCCCCACCTCTCAATACTGTCACATTGTGGATTAAGTTTCAGCATGTGTTTTGGAGGGGACATTCAAACCATAGCAACCATCCTCTTATGTTTTGTAAGATTATAACCACTCTTGAAACAAAATGGAGACTGAATGAACAAATAAAATATTGCCTGAGGTCAAGAGGAGTTCTATTCTGTATCTATGAAGTCAGTGGTAAGGACATAATGTTTGCTAATTAGAACAAAACACAATCGAGTGTAAGAAATATTCATCATTTAAATGGTTAATTGTTCAGATAAAAAGCATATTTAAAATAACAGGTCAAGGGAGAGATTGAATATAACACAGGTTCCCTCAAGGACAGCAATGTTAAGATAACTGAGCAAGGAAGTAATTGTAGATTCCAACTCACGGATTTAATCAGCTAAATGCCAAGGTACTGGTCACAAAGATTACCGGCAGAGCTGCCTGCAAGATAATGGTTCTCAAACCTTAGTGTACACGTGAATGTATTACCACAAGCCTATCAAATCAGAACCATAATTACTGCGACTCAGGAGTCTGAATGTGTCACCAGCTACCCTGGTGGTTTGGTCTTAGGAGGTTCTTAGTGTTAAGAAATGATGGTCAGTGCAGTAGATTAGACCAGAGATTGTGAGGCTTGCCTCCAATCAGTCTGCTAGTATAATCTTGGATTATGTTATGACTATAGTGCCATGGTATCCATTACTACCTGTTTCACTTTCTTTCATTTAGCATGGCCTGACTGAGCTATTTAAAGAGGGGCAGAGGCAGGAGTGAATGATGCTGGAAATAGATCCTTATTCAACCCTGCAGCAGAGGGTCAGCTGTGGGCCCTGCTGGTCTCCCATCATCATCATAGCCTTGAGACTAGACCTCATGGTTGTTTTATCTTGTGGGTTTTGTTTTTTTTCTTCCTGGTCTGCCTCTGTGTCATCAGGTACAAACTGGAGGGAAAATGCTGGCATCCGTGGAGCTGTATTCAGCATGAAAGATCAGTATCTGGCTTCCCTCTCGTTTATAACTCTTTCTTTCTTTCTAGAATATGTCTGTCCTGGAGAATCACCACTGGCGATCTACAATTGGCATGCTTCGAGAATCAAGGCTTCTTGCTCACTTGCCAAAGGAAATGACGTAAGTGCTGCCAAGATGAAACATACTGATGTGCACACAGTAAAGATAAGCCACTTTCTCTAGGGCAGGCTTGGGACCCTTTGCGTGAATGGCAGAGAGCCAGCCGGCTGTGCTTCCTGCCTGCACTGAGCTGTCTATCAGAGGAGATTTGGTGTCAGTTACAGCAACCCAGAAACCAAAATCTCTGTGTGCTTTCAAAGGGCCTTGCACAGTCAATGACCTACAGTCAGGAAAAGGGATAATAAACAGCTCTCAGTTTTCACACGCTTCAGCATCAGTGCTCGGCTTTGCCAAATTCCCGTCCTTTAGTTTAGCAAAATTGTCCTCCCATGTAGATCCAAGTAATAAATATTTATCAAGAAGGAACCCAGGCATTCTCAAGCTAGAGTTCAAAAAGTATGTTTTGTAATTGCCAGTCTTAGCAAAAATAGAAGTCAGAAATTCTTTTCTAAAATGTCTTTTACTAAGTAATTGAAATGGCCCTAGCAGTTTTTTCACCAATTAATTTACCTTATGTCTCTTGCACTTTAAACAGAAGAGGAGACACTCGTTTTCTGGTTCACTATTTGATAGCCATGGTATATAGGCCGAGTCCCACTAAATCCGAGGCCATTGCTTCGTTTTCCTGCCGGCCCCAAGTTAGCTGCTAATACTGGCTTCCAAGGCCACCATTAATTCTGATCTGTTTAATGAACACGTGCAGAGCCCAAGAAACTTAGGTGAAAAGAGGACATAGATTGCTGTACCCTCCTTCGAGACAGGCACATAACTTGAGGTCAAGGACCAAGTGGTATCTCCCAACTGAACAAGCAGCATACTCTGGGTTGTGGATTGATTCCTGGCCCTCTGATTTGATCTCATGCTATTTCCTAGCACCCAGAGGAATGTGAAATTTGCAGGAGTAATTTCAGTTCTGATAAATTGTAACTCCCTGGAACTAAATAAAACCAGCTCTCGTGCATGGAATAAAAACTTATGCCTTTTACTAAAATAATAAATTGCAAAGATTGGAGAATTAAATGTAAAAAGAACTAAAAACTAGAGCAAGAAATCAAGTGAGAAGAAGAAGAGAAAAGAGGAAGTAAGGGGAGAGACAGATAAAGAAGAAAGGAGAAGAAGGAAAGGAAGAATAGTGAGAACAGGAAAGAAGAAAATGCAAGAGAAAGGGGAAAGGACTCTTGGGTGACCAGGCTTCTCCCAGTCAGTACCTGCATTCATCCTGTTACTCAACTAATATTTCTTTCCTAAAATATTCATTTCATGTCTATGGATTCCATTGAAAAATATATTTTTATGTGTCTTTGTGGAACACAGTGTTATAAATTGCTTTTGCCAGAAGAATAATTGTTATACAATAGTATATGTGAAAACTTTATAACAAAAGTCATTATCATAATCATTATTATTATTCCTTCTATCACAGGTAAATGATTTAATGTCATTTTTCTGATTTTAAAGGTAGGGCAGGTTAATTATAAAAAGTAAGGAAAAGTCAGGAAAGTGTTAGTTTGAACTATGTGAAGTTGCTCTTTTTAAGGGCCAAAAATGGAGATTTTTAGCACTTTCATTGATTCAGCTTGATATGAAAGAGAAAACTGAAATCACTAGTAATTCTGCCATCCAGGGATAGTTCACGTTAACCTGGCTAGTTTATTTTTGTTTAGTCTTTTTTCAAAACAAACTTATTTTAACAAACTACGGTTATTTGGGGAACTTATTTTACAGTTTATGTCCTGAAATTTTTTGTTTACTATAAAGACTTTTTTTCCAAATTATTAAACCTGCTACGTAAATTAAAATTATTTTATCAGTCATATGGCATTATTGTATACAACTACTGCCTTTCATTTAGAATTTAAATGGTTTCCAATATCCCAAACTTTGATACTCTGTTTTCTCAGGAAGTATTTGTAGATAAAACTTGTTGGTCAGAAAGGTCTGAATTTTTAAGTTTCTTGTATATTATTCAATTGTTCTTCTAAAAGGCTGCATCTACCTGTATTCCCACTGATGGATTATAAGAAAATGTACCAATGTACCATCACCAAAACTGAGTTTTATCTTTATTATCTTTTTAAAATATTTGCAAATTTGACATTTTTGTATGAATATATATATGCACAAATACATATATAGAGAGAGAAAGTAGTTTTCATTAAATTAGTATGCATCCTTTACTTACAACCAAGATTTCATATATTTGCTGATCATTGCTATTTCTTTAGAGAACAGATTTTTATATTTGGTCTCTTCCTATTTTCCTATCAGTGTTATTCATTTGTTAGAACTCTTTGTATATTAACTACAGCAACCATTTGTTATATGTGGTAAATATTACTTGAAGTTTTTAGTTTGCCTTTTAATTTGATTCATGAAACATTTCACCTAATTAAAATTTTATTTTCCAACTATACACTTAAGTATTCATATTTTCAAAGAATTCATATAATTTTGAGAAGTATAAAGAAGAAAATTTAAGAATCAACCATAATCCCATTATAGATCTTTCCAATTTATTTTCTATGACTATAGAGATCATGCTTTACATGCTTTGCATTTCATTTTTAGCATTAAAAAGATAACATTTTTCAATGTCAGTTACTATAGGTGTACATACTTCATAATTGCACAGTATGAGTGTACCATGGTTTATTTCACTAATCTCGTTATAAATTTTTGTGATTGTTTTTGCCAAGGAATGCTTCATTATCATAAACAACAATAGAATAAGCATCTTTGTAACATATCTTTACTAATTATATCTTTACTAACATGTTAATGTTAATTTGTAGATGGACTGTTGGTCAAATTATTTATGTTCATCAAATGCTTTTTCCACTAATTCCTAAATTACCCTCCAGAAACATAGTACTGATTTATAATCCCTAACAAAGAATGAGGGGAACCATTTTTCTGATACCATTGACAGCATTGGGTATTACAATCTTTCAATAATTCAGCAAATTACTTAGCAATTACTTTTAATCCTCACCAATAAAAATGGGAGAGATAATATCACCTAGTGGTTTGAATTTGCTTTCTGCTATACTAATATTTAATATCACTTTATTTTTTGAGATATTTTGTATTTCTCTTGTAAATTTTCTGTTTTATATAATTGTTTTTATGTTCAGAACTGGATTAAAGATATATGTATGGCTTAAAAACAAAAATGTTCATGGTGAAATTATAAAGCTTTTAGAATATAATGTAGGGAAATTTTTCATCAGAGTTGGGAAAAATTTCTTAAAGAGGAGAAAAAACTAGCCATAAATAAAAAGATTTATAGATTAAACTATATTAACAATTAAGACTTCCTGGTGGCATTGTGGTTCATGCCTGTAATCCTAGCACTTTGGGAGGTGGAGATGGGAGGATCACTTGAGGCCAAGAGTTGGAGACCAGCCTGGTCAACATAGTGAAACTCCCATCTCTATTTATAAATTTAAAAATAAAAATTATAAAAATTAAGACTTCATCAATAGACATCATAAAGACAGCTAAAAGACAAACCACAGACGCAATATTTGCAACACGTAGCTGACAAAGGACCGGTACTTAAAATACATAAAGAACTTCAGAATCAAAAAGAAAAAGACAACTTAACAGAACAATAGACAAAAACCAGAGTAGAAACTTCACAAAAGAATAAGTACAAATGGCCAGTAAACACATGAAAATATGTCTAGCCTCATTAGTAAACAAGAAAATTCATATTAAAACTACAGTGAGTTACATGACATGTCCATCAAACTGGCAAAAAATATAAAGGGTAAGAATGTAGAACAATCTCATCTGCTACTGCTGGGAGTGCAAATTTATACCATCATTTTGGAAATAATTGACATTATCTAGTAAATTGAAGGTAAACATACCCTGTCATCCAATTATTGCATTCCTGAATATAAACCCTAGGGTGACTTCTGCACATGCATAACTGGAGGTATATAATTATATTTACTGTGGCTTTTTTCATAGTAGCCAAACACTAGAAAAAACTCAAGTGACCATGAAAAGTAGAATGGATAATGGAATGGATTTCACTATCAATGGAATTTTATGGAGTGGTGTACACTGTAACAAAAGAGGATGAACTATAGCCTACACATCAACATGAAGGAATTTCAAAAACATAATGTTTAGCTAAAGAAGTCAGTCACTGATACATACCATATAACTTAAAGTTCAAAAGCAGTTAAAATTAAATTGTGTGGTTTAGAGATGCACTCACAGGTGGTAAAATCCTAAGTAGCAAGAAAATTATTAAAACAAAGAACAGGAGAGTGGTTACTTCCGGGCTTGAAAGGAAAGGGGATGTGATGAAACAGGCAATGTGACCTCTGGGATACTGGCAGGTAGTGTTCTTGACCTGAGTGGTGATTACAAGGTGTTCATTTTCTATTTATTCATTAAACTATATATGTATTCCCTATGCACTCTACTTAAATATATTTTATTTTTAAAGGTAAATTTTACAAATATTTATAGATCTTTCCTTTATTACTTTTTATATGTGAGGTAAAGCTCTAACTTGCTTTATCTTTCTAAGATATCCCATTTTCTCTATACCATTTGTTGACTAATATATCTCTTGCCCACTGGTTTTGTAAGTGTCTTAATTATTGTTTTTGAAGTTCCAGAATCTCTTTCTGGTCTATGTATTGTGTTCCAGTGATGGATCTTTCCATCCCATAGTACCATTTACTATTATTCTCTTCATTTTTATTACTATTCTTATGCCCTTTTCTCTCTCCATGCACATCTTCACATATGAACTCTAAAAACACACCACAGATCTCATGATTCCTCTAGTCTTTTGTGTCCTCCCTAAAGCATGCATTTCTATTTGGCTTTCAGGTTTTTTCACCCGTAGGAATGTCTACACTACCACAACTTCGTTTTTCAAGGTTTCAATCACTTTATACGGTTCTTGGCATGCCTCCTGTCCAAGGACGGAACTGGTGGGTGAGAGACTTGCTCTTAGGCAGTGACAGACTGGCACATTGTGTAATAAACAGAATCAAACGCAGAAATTAGATTACAAGCCACCTGATGATGAAATCAATCACCCTCATCAAAGGGATTTGCTGTGTGTGTTTTTCTCTTTCATTCTTGTGGATGCAGACAGGATATTGAACAGCAGCTGGGCTCCTTGATCTTGGCAACAGACATCAACAGGCAGAATGAATTTTTGACCAGATTGAAAGCTCACCTCCACAATAAAGACTTAAGACTGGAGAATGCACACGACAGGCACTTTATGCTTCAGGTAAACAAAACAATAAAAGTTATTCTTTTTGTTGAGTAAAAACACTCAGCTGTGCTACAGTGAGCTATGATTGCACCACTGCACTCCAGCCTGGGTGACAGAGTGAGATCCTGTCTCTAAAAAAACACAAAACAACAAAAATCCACTCAGGGCCATGATCAATAATTTTAGCACATTTGAGAAGGAGTTATCTCCAATGGTATGAGTTAGAGCAGTGACCTATTTTAGTAAAGGCTTTGAAATGCATGAAAGTTATAAGTGGTTCCCCACCAAGCAAAATCTGGGTTTTAGGTCAACAAGTTGATAATATCTCATTTTTCTTGTTCAGTAACTCATTTATCACAGAGTAATCCTGCTGGATGGCTGCATGCAGTAAAGGTCTACCACATTTTGTGGCTTGGTATAAAATCAGCTACTGTGATACCCATGCAATTTTAAAAGTCTGTTTCTGAAACACAAAAGCATATTATATTAACTACAGTACATACAAAAATTGAAAGACAAGTGGCCTCCCTTTACCTTAAACCTATTTAACTTGATTTCCTTTTACTATCTAAACTTCTATTTTCATCTGAGTCTTAAACATGTTTATCTGGTCTTATTTCTAGGCAGCAAAAAATAAAGTCGAACTGAATTGAATTACATTGGGTCAAGTCCATTCCTGTTTTACTCCATGGCAAGCAGCCATTTGTGACATGACAAATTACATCAGGGCAGAGTGGACATCACAAATAAAAATGTGACCTGGTATCCAAACCAGAACCTTCTTTCTTGATCTTCCATTTTCTCTTGTCTTCCTTTTCTTTTGGCTCAAAAAACAGTGAATGGACCCCAGACTCATCTAGATAGAGGAGATGGAGCTATACCTGGAGACTGAATCATACAGTTTTGTTCCAGGCTTTTGTGCTACCCTCTGTAGCTGTCCAAAGTGCTCCATCCTTGCCAGGAAATACCCTACTCCCAGCTGTAGAACTATGACTCCTTCCTTATTTCTTTCCAAACTAGGCTTCTAGTTCCTGAATGCCACAAGGATCAGCCAGGTGTCTGATTTGAGTGACTAAAGCCAAGTTGTGAATAGCTGAAAGATTTGGCCTTTAACACTTGCATTTCAAAAGGAAGTCTTGCTAACTCAAATGCATTCCTTAAGGCAGAGGCTGGAGGCTTCTCTGACACTTACCTACTTCAACATGTACTGGTACCCCCACTAACCAGGAAACAAATATAAACAACTAAATTTGAAAGTTGATATGATCCAAGGCTCTTCCAGACTCCAACATTGCTCTCTGTTCTGTGATCCCATGGAATTGTGTCAAACCAATGAACACTGCTGGTCTCTTGATAGCAGGTGGTGGTTAAAAGGGATAATCTCCTTCTCTGGGAATTCAAGGTAACTCTCATAGGGTCATCATTACTGACAAAAAGCTGGCATCCCAGATCCAGACCAGTGTGAGGCAAGCCAAGAAGGCCCTAATTTAGCTGTGCAAACAAAGCATTCCTAGATTTGATATGACTTCGTTCCCTGACTGGCAGTCTGAGTTTACACATGCAGACATAAATGCCAACACGCATAATTTAAGTGATGTATGGAGTTCATCAGTGTGGCTACTGTGAGAGTGAGGTCCGGATGATCTCACTTGAGCCTGGCCAGGGACCCTGCAACCTCCCTGCCTGCAGGAGGTGGGACTACAGAAGGAGCCAGGCCATGGCTTTCCTTGGCCTGCCCACCCAAGTCTCTTCCAGCAAGCTACATGTCCTTGGACTGTGGCTCTTCTCTCCTCACTGCTATAAAGCCAGCATTCTCAATGCAGGCTTTGTATAGTGGTGAATAAGTGCAGTTTCCTGAAGAGGCATGTCGGGGAGGTACTCTGTAAATATGGGCCTGGTACTGTGAGCAGACTGAACAGCTTGATAGCCCCTTTGGCTTGGGGTGCTTTGCAACTGAAGGAGGATCCTCTGACAATCTCTCCCTGCCCTGTCATTTCTCAGATCGCCTTGAAGTGTGCCGACATTTGCAATCCTTGTAGAATCTGGGAGATGAGCAAGCAGTGGAGTGAAAGGGTCTGTGAAGAATTCTACAGGCAAGGTTAGTAGTGATCCAACAGCTGAGATTTCATTGCCCTGTCTTCTTGTAGGCATTTATCCTAATAAAACAGGAACTGGCTGATCTATCATGACATTTGTTCTTTCATCAACTCTTGTTATCCTAACCTTTCTCTTTAACTCTCTTGGAACTAATCCAACGCTTTTTTGGAAAAAGTTAAAAATAAATAACATTGACGTATTGACTTACTACAGAAACAGGTAGTAATGAGGCAAAATAAAAATGAGCAAAAGTGGGACATTGATTATAAATGGCTATCCTCTGTGGATATAAGAATGTGTGGGACAGTTTGATTTTGACTTTGACCTTCATTTTAATGAGCTAAGTGCAGCCTAAAGGCTAAATGTCGTTTGAGGTCAATGTTTTCCACTCTGACAGAACTTAGACTCCTTTTGTACTCTTTCTCCTTGCTTTCTTAAAAAAAAAAAAAAAAAAAAAAAAAAAAAATTAATGATGAAATTGGACACAGCTTACCAAAAAGTGAGTTCTTCCTTTCAAATATAGTTTCAACAGTGAGGTAGAAGGATTTTGCTCTGAAAAGACAAGTGGATCTGAACTAGGGTATAATTTTTTAAAGATTAACCTCATTCAGAAATAAAGCAATGAATTAGCTAGCAGGATCTTGATGTTGGGTGGAGTATCAGCCTTTAAATACAGCCTTGTTTCTTCAGGCTGGGTTTCAATGTGCAGGATGTTTGTTCAGGCATCAGCAGTGCCCTCATGCTAGTGACAGAATCAGGTTTGAGAGGCTGAGAACAAATAAAGCTTGAAGTGTCCCACATACCAGCTCTGTGGGGAGGTCAAATAGCAACAGTGAGCCTTTTGGAGAAGGCACCATTGACAGATGCGTCAATAACATCGTGATGGCCCCAAAGACAGAAGAAGAATTGATTGAGCTCATGTGGGGCCAGAAGGCTCTGCTCACTGTATCTTTCTCTCAGAATAAAAGGGCTCATGTAACTCCTACAACTCTGTATATAATTTCACTTGAATTGAGTATAAGTGGTTAGAAATCAAAATATCAGGTTGCCCCTAAATAAAATCTCCAAGGAGGGTAAAACAAAAGGAAATATGATGAAATTGGAGCCAGGGGGCTTTAAATTGGATATAATCAATATTTTCTTTACTGTTTGATATGTTAAATATTGAAATACCATAGTGAGAGAGGGGCTAAGATCTCCGGCCTTGCAAATCAAACAATGAGACAGAGGAAAGAGTCTACTCTAGCCCACTTGGTTTTGACTCAATCATGTCCAGCATGATTAAAGTGCACAAGTCAGCATCGACTGCAGTGTAAACCTTTTGTTTTCTCATCCTGCACCTTATTTGGATTCTGAGCACCTTGGGGCAGGACCATGTCACTTAGATAGATAGTAAGGCCCATAGTGCCAGTAAATCAAAGTTGTCAACTAAGTACAGTAAATGGTATCAACCAAGAAATGTAGCCTAGAAGATTTCTTTTCTCGGGCCTGGCATGGTGGCTTACGCCTGTAATCCCGGCACGTTGGGAGGCTGAGGCAGGCGGATCACCTGAGGTCAGGAGCTTGAAACCAGCCCAGCCAAATGGCGAAACCCAGTCTCTACTAAAAATACAAAAATCAGCCGGGCGTGGTAGCACCCACCTGTAGTCCCAGCTACTCAGGAGACTGAAGCAAAAAATTGCTTGAACCCAGAAGGGCGGAGGTTGCAGTGAGCCGAGATCGTGCCACTACACTCCAGCCTGGGTGACAGAGCAAGACTCTGTCTCAAAAAAAAAAAAAAAAAAAAAAAATCATCTTTTCTCAAAACTGCTTATTGTGCTAGTAATATATGCACACATAACACGGAAAAACCTAAAACATTTGTGAGGCTGATCACTAAAAGCAGGCTTTCATGTACCTTCCTTTGGCATGTTTCCTGGCAGAGGAAGAATAGAAAGAATAGATCTAGTCCTTTTTATTTAATAGCCTTATGGTCTAGTAGAAATTCTGCTTGTTTTAAGAGAAGATTATAGGCTGGGCGCGGTGGCTCACGCCTGTAATCCCAGCACTTTGGGAGGCCGAGGCAGGCGGATCACGAGGTCAGGAGATCGAGACCATAGTGGCTAACACGGTGAAACCCCGTCTCTACTAAAAATACAAAAAAATTAATTAGCTGGGCATGGTGGCAGGGGCCTGTAGTCCCAGCTACTTGGGAGGCTGAGGCAGGAGAATGACATCAACCAAGAGGCGGAGCTTGCAGTCAGCTGACTTCACGCCACTGCACTCCAGCCTGGGTGACAGAGCGAGATTCTGTCTCAAAAAAAAAAGAGAGAAGATTAGATTCCCTGGTCATCCAAACTGCCTGTCCTCCCTACTGAATTATTATCTTTTTAATTCTATAAGGATGATTTGTGTCATTTTGATTAATCTTTCAGTTTAAGATTTGGACTCAAATCTCAGCTCGTTCCAGCCTGCTCCTGGCGGGTAGGCTTCCACAGACTACTAACAGTCCTGGACAAAGTATCTTTAATGTGATTCATGATGTTAAGCAAAGGAAAACCCTTAAAATCAAGGCTGAAGACACAGCGGGAAAGGAAAACAAGATCCCATGAATTAGAAAAACTGTTATATTCTCAGAACAGAGATTAGGATTCCAAATACCATATACCTCCCTCCTCTTCCCCAAAAAACCTTAAAAAAATTAGACTTTGTCCTCTTGTGACTATAGATTGATATTATCTCAACCAACCTAGTTTCCCAGAACCTTTTATTGAACGTCTGCTTCCAGCTTTGTCTAGTCCTCAGCAAAACTGATTGTCCTATGTACAAAGCCCCACTGGAGATATTATGAAGAATACAAAGAACTACAGGTAGTCTATGCTTTGTACTCTCAAAGTACTAATTAGTATAGTTTCTACAGGAAAGAAACTATTCAAATTTCCCCTTTATATTCTCTACATTGGTTAGCAAAGTGTCTGAAACATAAGCATGTTGAATAAATGAATAAATGATCTAATTGGAAAACCTCTAATGATAGAGGTCACAGGAGAAGATCCAGTACCTTGAAAGGTAGGATCTGAGCTCAGTATTGAGTGATGTGCATTGTTGTATACTTTCCAATATGGTAACAAGACACATGTGACTGGTTAAATTCAAATTAAAATTTAATAAATAAAAAATAGAGTTCCTCAGTCTTGTTGATCATATTTCAAGGGGCTACCACAGTGGGCAATGTAGAGAACATCTCTATCATTGCAGCAAATCCCATTGGACAGCACAGGTCTCGATAGAATGGAATGGAAGCCACTGAGGCAGGGATGCACCCTGCCTTGTAGACCAGCTCGGTCTCATGGAAGATAAGAATGAAAGGATTGTGGAGGCCCCTGGACACCAGGCTACAATAGAGAACATGACAATGGGTGCCATCTCAAAAAGTGCATTTAGGGCAACGTATATAGTTGAAGTGGAAGAAGAATTGGAGGAAGAAAACTAGCTAAGAAGCAACAACTAAGAATAAATTATCAACACACCAGACCAGGTTAAAGCAGAGTGAAAGGGGGCCAAAAAGGTCGTCTAAGAGGGAGAAACAGGATGTGAAACAAGATTTAAGAGGAAGAAACAAGCAGGGACGTAGCAGGGTCCACAGCCAGGCTCAGATGAGATGGAGGGTGAAGGGAAAGGAGAAGTCAAAGACAATTCCTCCAAGTGTCACACTTGACTGAAAAATCACTATTAACAGAAATATGGAGGTGAGGAATGGAACTGGCTTTAGCAGAGTTTGTCTTAATATTATATGGTGTCCTGGCCTGCCCTCAGAAGGCTACGATCATCTGGAGTTGAACAGTTAGGGTGGCCACACTGCCCTGAACCACTCAGGTTAAGCCCGAATGAATGATTTCCTCACTTCAGCCTTGAGGATTACCAGGGACAAGAGACCCCATGAGGCAGACTACAGTCTTAAAATGACAGAACTGTGGCCTCGATAGGGCTTCAGCTCAATGGTTAAGTGCAGACACTTTGAAACCAAACTTCCTATGCTGGAATCCAGGCTCCCCACTTTACTACTGGTGTGACCTACTGGCAACATACTGGGTCAGTATACTTAATCTTCCCTGTGTCTCCCCATTTTCTTCATCTGTAAATCCCCATTTTCTTCATCTGTAAAATGGGGATTATAATAAGGTTATTATTTGGATTAAATTAACATATGCCTGTGAGGGGGGCTCACACCTGTAATCCCAATGCTTTGGGAGGCTGAAGCAGGAGGATTACTTGAAGCCAGGAGTTTCAATCCAGCCTGAGGAACATAGAGAGATCCTTTCTCTATTTAAAAAAAAAATGAACAAAACAATATTAGCCAGGAGTGGTGGTACATGCCTGTAGTCCCAGCTACTCAGGAGGCTGAAGCGGGAGGATCCCTTGAGCTCAAGTGTTCAAGGGTACAGTGAGCTATGATGGCACCACGGCACTCCAGCCTGGGTGTCAGAGTGAGAGCCTGCCTCTTACAAAAAACCATGACGATTTTTTATTAACATGTAAAATGCTTAGAACAGTGCCTGGCACACAGTAATCACTATATAAATGTTTTTCTCTCTTCTACTTTAGCAGAGTAGATTCACAACTGTGAACCTTCCACTGATTAACCAGATTAATTTTTGTGTTGGGAAAAACACTCAATTTTTTATGCTCAGGAAGGACTGATGAAGTATTTCAATGAAGTTTTATACAATGCATTTCTCCTTTGATCTTCTATTAGGTTGATGCAAATGTAATTGCGGGTTTTGCCATGGAAAGTAATGGCAAAAAAACACAATTACATTTGCACCAGCCTAACAGCTGACAAAGGCAGTAAAAAAAAAAAAGCATTTCAAGCTGGGTGCTGAGATTCACACCTGTAATCCCAACAGTTTGGAAGACGGAGGCAGGAGGATTGCTTGAGCTCAGGAGATTAAGATGAGTCTGGACAACATAGCAAGACCTCATCTCTACTAAAAATTAAAATTAAAAAATATATATTAGCCAGGCGTGGTGGCACATGCCTGTAATCCAAGCTACTTGGGAGGCTAAAGCAGAAGGATTGCTTGAACCCAGGAGTTCGAGGCTGCAGTGAGCCAAGATCATGCCACTGCACTCGAGCCTGGGTGACAATGAGACCCTGTCTCAAAAAAAAAAAAAAAAAAAAAACACCATTCTGACCTTTAGTTTTTTCACCTTCAGTTGCATTAGGTAAAATACTAAGGAATCAGAATGGAAGATTCTGATTAATTTTGTAGTTACAGACTGAGGTGCTGCTTAGATGAGATCTTTCTAGTCCTTCTACCTCATTTCCTACCTACTTACTGTTCCTGGTTGTCCTCAGGTGAAACAAGACTAGGGTCAGGTAGCGTGAAAGCTGAATGGGGAGAAGGAAGGATAAAACCTGTTTTCTTAACCTGTCACTTAAAGCCAGAACTTTTATTTCATGTGAGAAAATTTCTCATTTGTTGTTTTCTTGTTTTTATAGGTCTTGTTCAAAAATTTATTCTAGTCCCAGAGCACACCTACTTGCAATGAACCATTATGAACGGTCATTGGCACCATGGTATTTTAAATTATTATGGAAACTACCAAAGGCAGAGCAAGTCGGTGCTGAATGGTCCTTAAGTGATAACAAGTCAGGAAACAGTAATTCCCAGAATAACTTCTTCCGACGAGGTCATTAAAATTATTACTACTCATTTTATAAATTCTAGATTACCAATGTGTTTTTTTTTCTTCTTAGGTGAACTTGAACAGAAATTTGAACTGGAAATCAGTCCTCTTTGTAATCAACAGAAAGATTCCATCCCTAGTATACAAATTGGTGAGTTGAATTCAGTGTTAATTTCAGATAAATACCTTTGGCACATCTCACAAAAGTCACAAAGAAAAGATCTACACACAGCTTTCAAAAGATCAGCACTGGAGGTTTAATCAACATCCTTTTGAATGGCTGAGTCCAAATTAACATTTTAATCATGACTACTCTGCTAATTATCTGTCAAGATCTTATGAAACATAGGATCGAAGCTTTGTTATAGGCCCTTAACTTGTATTATTTTAATTTTGTAGTTTAGAATAGAATCAAAACCAAAAAGAGTAGAAGAAAAGTAACAAGAATCAACTATTCGCGCTCTCTGCAGGGCTTGAAGGTGGGAATCAGCAGAATCTGCCCTTAGGACCCTTCCAATCTGGGTCACTACCCCTCATCCCTAACACTCGCTCCCAAGAGCCCAATCTCTAGGCCTAGAGCCTGTGAGCCATGCTATCCCGCTGCATGCTGGGATCCCCTATTTCACTAGTCCTTCCTTCAAAACTTATTTTCAGGTTATTCTCCTAAACCACACTCTTTCAAATGTCAACGGTGGGAAACTGTTAAAGTATGATGTCAATGCATCCAAAATAATTATTGCTTTATCTAATTAAGTTATGCACTAGACCAAGAAGCAAATCTGTGGAAATTTTAGGCACTGTAGTGGAAGAAATATTTTTGCTCCAGTAAGAATTTCTATCACACCTAAGACACTCCACCAATTGCACCAACCTTTAAAGCATGTCTTTCTTTTCCTTGCAGTTTCCTTCCATTGAACCTGAACTCAGAGTTTTAACTCTTTTCCTTATAAATTCTGACCCTGACTACCAGTCAAATTGTCCTTAATATTGTTACGTAGTGTTCACAATCAAACAGATTCCTCCACCCCAAAGTTGGGAGCTGGGGGTGGTGGCATAAAAAGAAAACTGGAACCCAGGAAAGATGATAATACAGAATTGCTGGGTGGCTGGCGGGGGAGTATCAGCAACAGAAATGCAGCTGTAGCCTCAGCCTCCTGGGAGGCAATTCTCTCCTATCAATTGCTTTAGCCGTGGAGGTTCTGCAGACGTGATTCAAAATTAGATGCTAACCAAAGTCCTAATCCTGAGGCTCCCTGTGTTAAGCTCTAGCGGGAAAGAAATTTACCAGGCAACTGTCAACTGACATTTTGAACCCCACCCCCGAACAAAAGGACTCACATGCTTCAGCACACAACCTGGATTTGTGAGACAGACCTGATTTCAGAGATTCTGTCCTGTTGTTGTCATGAGAACACACTTATTTTGTCAGATCGTATGTCCTGATTTTCAGCTCAGGAAAATGTGGTTACCATAGATACCTCTTTTAAAAAGGGGCTGGGGGTTGAGTGAATAGGAAAATCCTATGGATGCTACACCAGCACACCAATAATAAAGAGAAAGGGAAGGTGATTATAAAACAATCCTTAGTACATAGATCTTTCTCTGCTTCTGTTCTACATCTGCCAGCTTATAGAAGTTGAGGGTTGAGAAGTGGGGTGGCAGGGACAGATCAGGCTAAACCAGAAAAACCCAAAGAGATAAACGGAACTTGGTGGATGCTACAGGCTCTAGCCCCTAAGACAATGATTTTTCCAGTGGGTCCTAAGTAATGCAGCTATTTCCTCTGTCCTTATTCCTCTGACTGAAATGTTCCCCTCTTTTTCCTGCCTCAATCCAAAATGAGAATTTTCTGAGAGCTACTCTCAGGCTTAGATCTGATTTTTCTTTTTAAGTAATTTATATCTACTCAAATGGAACTAGGGCTTAATATCTCCTCCCCAGCTCCACGCTTCCCTCTCTCTACCAAATTCTACATTTTAAAAGGAAGGTATTAGCCGGGCGGGATGACTCATGCCTGTAATCCCAGCACTTTGGGAGGCTGAGGTGGGTAAATCCCTTGAGGCCAGGAATTCAAAACCAGCCTGGACAACAAGGCAAAACCCCATATCTACAAAAAATACAAAAAAATAAAATTAGCTGGATGTGGTGCCATGTGCCTGTAGTCCCAGCTGCTCAGGAGGCTGAGGCAGGAGGATTACCTGAGCCCAGGGGGTAAAGGCTGCAGTGAGCCATGATCACGCCACTGCACTCCAGCCTGGGCGACAGGGTGAGACCCCATCTCTTAAAAAATTAATTAAAACAAAAAATAAAAAGGTATTAAATCAAATGAATCTCTAATTGGTGAAATCTATAGAAGGCTAAAGAGAGAGGTTTTCCTTCAATCCTTGTCTACTCTGAGGCTACCATTCCTCCCTACTCCCCCTTCCTCCCCCCAACCCCCTACCACCCCACCATCCCTCCAGGAGGACAACAGCCCAGCAATGTCAGTTCATCCCTTGAGAAGAGAGAGGCTGGCAGAACACACTGATGGAACAGGTTTCCAAATCTGATAATGTGGAAGCCTTCCTTAATTTGAAAAACTGCCTCTTGGTGTCTATTCAGACTTTAAAATCACTTTCCTACCTAGCATAAGAAGTCTTTATATCTGAAAAGTGTAAATATAATGCCAGGGTCACTTAAGAAAATGAAGCTTCTCTTTTTTTTGAGAGTGGGATTTTAAAATGTTAGATTTGTAACTTTTTTATACTGAGATAAACTTGATAAATACACTTTGAACTTGAGAATAGTGGAATTTTGCAAACTGTCTTTAGATATCTAATATCTCATCTCTTTGAAGGTGAATGATATTAGAAATTAAATATGGATATTGTGGAGGAGGTAAAGAAAATTCAAGAACAGCAAGCAAAACATGAAATCCTCATCTGCTGACAGCCTATACAACCTTACCAAAATTCCAAATACAGACATCGAGTCACTGGCTTAACTTTCCCCCTCCAGTTCAGGTTCTCTACAATGATCTCACAATATTTAAATCATATTTCACATAAGATGAGACAATGCAGAAATGTATAGTAACACTGTGTATTGCTGCATCCCTCTTCCATCTCTATGGCATTCTCAAAGGCCAAGTGTCTGCCGTTTGTCCAACAAAAAGATAATCAAATCTAGCCTTGTAATTCACATGCCTGTAAACATACAGGGTTAGCTGTTGGAAATTTTTGTTAGGCTGAAAAACATTTGCCTTTCTCCCCACAGCCACACATCAAGGAAATACAATAAAACCTAAATAAGTCCAAGTTTGTGATGATTCCAATAAACAAGCCATGTTTATTATGAAAAGCACATTAACGCAGCAAAACACGATTAGAAAGCAACAAATCTTAAATATGTAAGAGAACAGACATGCAAACAAAGAAGTCTCATAGCAAACAATCTTATCTAGTCATTAAAGCAGGACTTTCATACAAGTAAAAATCTGTATTGAAAATGAGTGAACTTTATTTAAACTTAGTTATTTAACATAACTGAAAGCAAGACAGAACTGTAAAATGATCATCTTGAAAAAGATATCCCACAGGGTAAGGGTATGAATTATTCAGCTGATCTAAATTTGTGAGGTGTCCCTCTCTGGTGTCATTTGCCCTCTCCATCCCTTCCCCACCTGCCTTCTTTAGCTCCGGCAGAGACTTTTTTTTAAAGAACATTTTTTACTTATACGTCTTTCTCTCTCTGCAAATAATAGCCAGTATTCACTGGGAGTTTACTATGTGCCAAGAATTTTCTAAGCATTGTACGTACATTAAGTCATTTAATTGTCATAACAGCCCTGTGAGTTTAGTATTCGTTTTAGCATCTTTTTACACATGAGGAAACTGAGGCACAAAGCCATTCAGGGACAAGCCCAAAGTGACACATCTTATGCTCCTATGCTGAGGGTAGCCACCCTCATCTTGCTTGCCCTCCTGGCCTGGGAGCTGGAAATTTTTATTAGGCTGAAAACATTTGCCATTTCTCCCCACAGCTACACATCAAGGAAATACAATAAAACCTAAGTAAGGCCGGGCGTGGTGGCTCAGGCCTGTAATCCCAGCACTTTGGGAGCCCAGGACGGGTGGATCACTTGGGGTCAGGAGTTCGAGACCAACCTGGCCAACTTGGGGAAACCCCATCTCTACTAAAGATACAAAAATTAGTTGGGCATGGTGGGTCCCCAGTCAAGCTTGGGAGGGAGAAAGCAGCGGGTTTCACCGCCCCGTGGTGCTAAGTCTGGCCTTGCCTGTTCTAGGTTTCATGAGCTACATCGTGGAGCCGCTCTTCCGGGAATGGGCCCATTTCACAGGAAACAGCGCACTGTCGGAGAACATGCTGGGTCACCTCGCGCACAACAAGGCCCAGTGGAAGAGCCTGTTGCCCAGGCAGCACAGAAGCAGGGGCAGCAGTGGCAGCGGGCCCGATCAGGACCACGCAGGCCAAGGGACTGAGAGCGAGGAGCAGACGGCGCGGGAAGGCGACAGCCCCTAGAGGCCGGCCCAGCTCAGACGCGGAGAGGATGCTTTCCTCCGGCAGGGACCCCAGAGGGCAGAAGCAGCGTGGAGGGGCCCTCACCCAGCAGCCCAGCTAGTTTCTGGGTGTTGTCCTGGGGCTCTTTGGAACGCCACCTTCCTCCCACTTACCTGCCTCCCCTCCTTTTCGCAAATGTACAGAAGCCATTTGTCACCTCAGCATTCGCTGCCAAAATGAGCAACTCCATTCAGTAATGTGGGAGCTGATCCCACGGGCAGGCTCACCCTGCTCCAGGAGAAGACTAGGAGGAAGGAGGTGCTCCTGCCCTGTCCGCCATGGCCCCGGGTCACACTGGAACAGGCAGCAGTTCCTAAGTCTGGAGCGTTTGAGCGTTTGCCGTCTGACTGCTGATCTGCGTGACAGAAACACCAGCATATTTGCAACGCCAAGGATATTGGTCTTAAGTGCAAGAGCACAAATGAGAGTGTGAGAGAAAGTACCTTCTATTTTAATAATAATTATTATAAAAATAATAAATCTTTTTAACTTTTATATTTTATGCACTAGACAATGGATCTGCAACTTTGGACTAAGATCATTCAATGTACCCAAACTTGAACAGGGGGTTCATTGTTTTGCTATTGACTTTATTATGCCACTTTGGGGCAGAGACTTGGCATCTTCTCAGTTTAAGAAACCATGTTTCCTATCCAATCTGAAGGGAAGGTGCTGTACAGTTCATTCCTTTGCACCATTAGCCAATCTGTCTTTTATGGATTCCATGACATGTTTATATTCACCCATGTACATTTTCTGTAAATACCAAACGCTACTGATTCCCATGCCAAAATACATGAGTATTATGGGATTGCTACCTGTATAAACAATGGCACTGTGAACAGAATACTGTTAGTTTTAATACAAGAGAATGCATTTGTAAATATGGTATAGAGTTTATTAATATACTATTGTTTGCAGATAAAGGCCTTAACTTTAAACATCTTTCATCTTCTGAAAGCTGCCCGACTTAAATCCTCATAGATGTCTTTCTCAACTGCCTTCCCATGTCCATCTGTATGTTTTCCAGCTGAGGTCACAAACCAAAACTGAATAAAGTCTTTGAGGAAACATTCTGGAAACTTCACATGCATTCCGCTTGAGACCATAGTGTTTAATCTATGGCACCAAGCATCGTTTCCTCAGATTAATGAGACCCTTCAACAAGCCTGAAGCAGTCACTTTTCAACGCAGCGATGTTTTAACAAGCCAGCTGCTAAGCTTGTGTTTATGTGACTCTTGTTACAGAACGTGGTGGTGCGTCAGCCTCACAGGAGACATAGCAGGTCTCGAAAACCTTCTATGACCCTGTCATCTAACCATCAGGGAATTCCCTGCTCCCATGCCACACATTTGTCTATTATGGCTACAGTACCAAAGTACTTTTGGTGTTTGGTTGGTGTGCATTTCTTTAGTGTCAGTAGTAACTGGACTTTTCTTTTTCCTTAATCTCATGTGAACAACTACCCAACTGTTTAGCTGAAGTTCGTATTATTTAAGTAAAGAAAATATTTCAGTTTTATAACAGACTTTACCTTCCTGGCAGGTCATTGTAGTTAATTATGTCTCTAGCTTGGAGTGTCACCTTGAAATTTCGTTGCCATTTTTTCTGCAGACACTTGGCCATAAAATCTGTTACAGCATTCTTCTCTAGGCTGCTAAATGCTGTGCATTGAACCTTTTCTTTAGAAGTTTCAGCATCACTAATGTTGAATGAAAATTGTTGATGCCCCTTTCTTTTTAAACAGTGTGGTAGTGGGAGATGACTGTTCCTGCCACTATCAACCTGATCCTCGTGCTGACAGAATGACAGCTAGCACTCATTTCCTAAGTGCAACTGTTTCGGAGATTTTTTCCTAACATACAAATGAAATACCGATTGGCCTGTAATAAGTTCCTACAGAGAGACTGAGGCTTGCAGGATTAAGGTTCAGGGGAAACTTTGGAGAGCTGATTATATTTTCATTAAAGTAGGAGAGACTGTCAGGTGGTGCTAAAGAAAGTGTGACGATCTTATGAAATAGGTGGATGGTAAGTTGAAATTATTGATGTGGGTAAGAAGGAAGGTTGTGGAAAGTTAACACTAGCTTTGTATTTTTTTTTTTTCTGTAAAACCATGAACTGATATATTTTTCTTTATCACTTTAGTATTCTGCAGTTCTCAGCTTGGTGAGGCCCCAAAAGTGAATATGTCAGATGTATTTCTGTTTCCAAACCTGTCTTACTTTGGTTTGATGGTATAGAGACGGCTTTTGAGTAGTCTATTTTTAATGTATATGAGGTCAAATCAAGGAAGGCAATTGCTGGGGACAAGAAAAGTAGAGGTAAGAAAAAGACACTATTTTAGCTAATAGGGTTTCTGCCTTGGGACTAAAACATTGCTTTATTTAAATTATAATTATATAATAATTTAAATAAATGAGATTGCAGGTGTTCTTAGTAGTTCAGAGTTGATAGGGCAAAAGTGTTTACGTTACAATTAGGTCTTGAAGAAGAGCTCACAGAGAAAAAACTACCAAATATCCAACGGGTAAGCCCGTGATGTAGCCACTAGTACAATAAAAATCTGAAGTAAAATGAGGCATAAACTGGATGCAGCTGCCTCCCTCATTCAACTGGAGAGTTCTTGAGTTCCTCATTTGTTGGTAAAAAGAAAATGACTGAAAATGTCTTTTTTTTCTTGCCTATTAGTGGTTCTCTTACAATATTTCAATAGGAGTCCAATTACTAGTTCAAACACAGTGGCTGGGCACGGTGGCTCACGCCTGTAATCCCAGCACTTTGGGAGACCAAGGTAGGCAAATCACAAGGTCAGGAGATCAAGACCATTCTGACCAACATGGTGAAACCCTGTCTCTACTAAAATACAAAAATTAGCTGGGCATGGCAGTGTGTGCCTGTAATCCCAGCTACTCAGGAAGCTGGGGCAGGAGAATCACTTGAACCTGGGAGGTGGAGGTTGTAGTGATCCGAGATTGCGCCACTGTACTCCAGCCTGGCGACAGAGCTAGACTCCGTCTCAAAGAAAAAACAAAAACAAAAAAACACAGCTATTGGATCATCCACAGATTTTTTCTTTACAATCTTGTTCTCCTTGTCCGTGGACCATCAATAGTTGACTCACCAAGTTTAATTCTTCCATTGCTTGAGAAGAAAGGAATCAAAAGACTGTGTGTAGTAAGCTGGCAGTAAAGTTAAGATCAAATTAAGACACAGAGAGAGAATATGTATCACCGCCAGGCCTGATAGGCAAAACCTGCTCTTCCTTTTGATAGCAGTGATGAATTGTCAGGACCTTATTTATGAAACCCTGACCTACCCGTAACTCCCTGCTAGGCTAAGTAAAAACCAGGCTCTTTCTCCCTGCTTATGGCTCCCCACAAAGGGGCTTGCAGCGTGTCCTGCAACTTTGTCTTCAGTTAGTGCTTCCTACAAAACTAGGACTTGTTTTGTAATCTTTTCTCATGTTGAATCAGATCTGCTCACTGATCTAGGTTTGGTTATGAGCTTGTATCTCACTGTATTTCTCATGCTTTGTTCTTTTAAACAGATCCTTTAAATTGTGTCATCTTGTGTACACATGTGAGGTTTGGAAAAAAAAAAAACAACAAAACACCTTGTGAGTTTTGCTCAAAATGTGGCCTAAGTAGCCATTGGCATGTCTAGATGAACAATTAAAAATAAAGATAATTTCTTTAAAATATCACAAGACGAAAATATCCTAATTCTCACCAGGTAACATGTTACCAGCCAACAAATTAGATTCAATAAAAGGAACCCACTGCTCAGGAGAGGAAACATTCAAGGAAAGAACACAGATGCAAACATGGTCCACATGACTCATTCCACTTTGGGGGCACAGAAACGCCCATGTCCATGAAGGTATCACTTGCTCCTTAGTGCCAAGTTAGGGAAACAGGGCCACCATTCAGCTTTCCATTTCCTCAGAGTCCTGATATTTTTCTGACTCATATTTGTCAAACTCATATATGAATGAGAATGAGGTACAATGTTTTAAGTTGTAAAGACATAGCCAACTCAGTGCAAGAATTATTTGTGAAAAATATGGTCTCACATTTCAGGATTACAGGCCGTGAAGAACAATGGAACAGTTCAAGCAGAGCAACTGAGTATTCTAAAGCCATCTGGAAATAGAGGAGAAAAAGAACACTGCCAATGTTTCCAATGTTTTCTTGTATCTTTATGTATTCTCCCATATTCATTTTATTAAGATCTGTGTTCAGAATCCCTCTGATTCCTTAATGACTCTCCATGTTTGAATGCAAAGCTACTTTTTCATTTGATATTCTATATCACACAAAGCTAAAATCAAAAGAGATGCCCCACTAGTCGTATAAAGGTCAGGCATGACTTTCAAATGTATGTGGGAACCTAGCTGAAACACTATCAAATAGGCCAAGCCTACATGAGCAGTTAGATTTCAATTAAAGAAATATTGATTGAGGATCTACTATGTGCCCGATGTTGTGCTAGATATTGGGATTTAAAAAGACCCAGAACCTCCAAAAGCATTCAGACTTGTGCCAGAGACTGGTGTTACCAGTGAACACTTCTTAGAGAATTCGTGAAACACCTATGATTGCTCAAATGCAGCTAAAGCTCCCTCCTGGCATACAACACAATAGAAAGCAGATACACTTCCAACACAGAAATGGATCCCAATCCTAGTTCTGTCATTAACTTATCCTCTGACTAGAGAGAAATTACTAAAACTGCTATAAAATTATTTCAAGATGGCTGGGTATGGTGGCTCACGTCTGTAATGCCAGCACTTTGGGAGGCCAAGGGGGGAGGGGTGGATCATGGGGTCAGGAGTTCAAGACCAGCTTGGCCAAGATGGTGAAACCCTGTCTCTACTAAAAATACAAAAATTAGCCAGGCGTAGTGGTGGGCTCCTGTAATCCCAGCTACTCAGGAGGCTGAGACAGGAGAATCGCTTGAACCTGGGAGGCAGAGGTTGCAGTGAGCCAAGTTTGTGCCACTGCACTCTAGCCTGGGCGACAAAGCAAGACTATCTCAAAAAATAATAATAATAATTTCAAGACAATATTTTTTATGGTATTGTTGTGGCAATTAAAAGAGTTTGCATATAAAAAGCACCAAGCATGCTCTCTGGTACATGGCAGATGCTCAATAGACACAGGTTCTCCCTTAAATTACAGACAACTTGCCAAATAACCATTCCTGTATGCATAAAGAATGGGGAGAGTTTACAGGGGAGAAAACATAGTAAAAGTTGGTGGTTTCACGTTAGGAAGTCAAACTTCTAATTAAGCCAGAGAGATTATTAGAAAAAACGAGTTTAAGTTATAGCTGATATGGTTTGAAAATGTAAGATTGGCTTGTCTTAGTCACCTAAGCAATGATGTATCATTGATTCCATTGCCTGAAATTCAAATTCTCATATTAAAAGTGCTGATATAATCTTTAGTATTTTCTTTCCTTTTAAGGAAGCAATGCAGTAGGGTTTTAAAGCATTGTCAGGGCATGGTGGCTCGCATCTGTAATTCTAGCACCTTGGGAGGCTGAGGCAAGAGGATTGCTCACGTCCAGGAATTTGAGACCAGCCTGGACAACATAGTGAGACCCCATCTCTACAAAAAAAATTTTTAAATACATAAATTAAAGTGTAGGCTTTGGACTGGGTACAGTGGCTTACACTATCTTAGCACTTTGGTAGGCAAAGGTGGGAGGATCACTTGAGGCCAAGAGTTCAAGACCAGCCTGAGCAACACAGCAAGACTCCAGTCTCTACAAAAAGTAAGAATTTAAAATAAAAAAAAAAAATGTGGGCTTTAGAGTCAGACCAGAATTTAAATCCCTCATTATCATTAACTACCTAACCCTAGGCAATTTGTTTAATCTCTGAGTCTCCATCTCCTCATGTATAAAATAGTTACATCAACCTCCTGGGTGGTCATGAGGGTGAAATTAAATAACATACATAAAATATATAGCACAATTTCTAGCAAAAAGGGAGTACTCAAAAAAGGTAAATTCCTACATCACTGAAGGAAAAAATATCTACGAAGTGGGAGTTAGGATACATCTTTCACTTTCTGTAGATTGTGCCAATTTTTGTGCAAATGAAAACAAGACGCATTAACAGAGACCGAGAGTGATTATATCTACACGTGGCCAGGTCGGTCATAAAAATAATCCTTGTATTACAGACAAAAAAAAAACTATTTTAAAAAGTGATTAAAGAAAAAAAGACAGTGACCCAGAGGTGCTAAGGATACACTGATAAGACCAAGGACAAATAAGGGACTATTTCTTATGATTTTAAAGTAAATATTCCTCAGGTCAGCCAGAGAGAACTAGTCCGTCTGGTTAATCTAAGACTTTCCTGGAGCTGACAAGAATACAACCCTGGCTAGACAGAAGGATTAGTCAAATAAGCAAAACTTGATAACCTGTCAAGTTTCCATGAAGTCCACTCAAATCCTACAATTCCTATCCATCAAGGTTCCTGGTAGCCCTTGCCCTTGTCACCTCTTCATCAGATCTTTTCTGGCCACTGACAATAGAGGCTGAGGACTCCTGGGAAGTCTCCACAAATAGATGGTCCTGGGCAACATAGGCAGACCCCATCTCTACTAAACATTTTAGAAAATTAGCCAGGCATGCACAGCGGTGGTCCCAGCTACTTGGGAGGCTGAGGTGGGAGAAGTGCTTGAGACCAGGAGTACAAAGCTGCAGTAATCTATGTGCCACTTCCAGCCTGGGCGACAGAGTGAGACTCCGTCTCAAAAAAAAAAAAAAAAAAAAAAAAAAAAAAAAAATCTATGTGCCACTTTACTCCAGTGGTGACAAGACTTTCTCTCAAAATTTTAATGTAAAACTCAATTCTAAACTAACATTTTCCAAATTGCATAAAAATGTGTGTGCCCAAAGATGTTTGTTAAGTGTTCCCTGAAAAAAAAAAATGGCTTCGTAGCCAAAGAATTTTGAGAAAACATGGATTAAATACATAGGTTTTGCTCAAAGATGTTTATTAAGTGTTCTCTGGGGAAAAAATGGCTTCATAGTCAAAGAATTTTGAGAAACAATGGATTAAATGCATAGGTTTTGCCCCTGTCTGCTTCCCAGAATGCTCAAGTGCTAATGGACATCTTCAACAAGGTGATACAGATGACACTGTTTGCATCTAGTTTTGATTTCATATCACAAAATCTTCTTTAACTATTCCAACCCAGGATGATCTATCATTTTATCATTAGTGATTTTTAGCTGTTTTGTGTTATCATTAATGATGTATGTGTGTGTGTGTTCTGCCCAATTTGAGGTGTAATTTGGCATGGTGGTTAACTTGCCCGAGTTTGTGGCCTGACTTTACCACTTAGTAGGTATCTGACCTTGGGACAGTTTTCGAACTTTCCGTGCCTCAGTTCCTTTATCTGCAAAATGGTGATTAAAATATTACCTATTTCATAAGGGTTTTGAAGATTAAAAGAGTTCAGGTATGGAAAGCCCTTTGAATGATGCCTGAGAGAGAAACCACTAAATATTAGCAAAACCATCATCTTCTCCCTTCATCCCCCTCTTAACCTGACTTGTAAGCTCTTTGATAACAGGGATAACTACCCCTTTAAAAACTATTCTTGGCCGGGCGCAGTGGCTCACGCCTGTAATCCCAACACTTCAGGAGGCCGGGGCGGGGGTAGATCATGAGGTCAGGAGTTCAAGACCAGGCTGACCAAGATGGTGAAACCCCATCTCTACTAAAAATACAAAAATTTGCCAGGCGTGGTGGCAGGCGCCTGTAATCCAGCTACTCGGGAGGCTGAGGCAGGAGAATCGCTTGAACTCAGGAGGCAGAGGTTGCAGTGAGCTGAGGTCACACCACTGCATTCTAGCCTGGGTGACAGAGCAAAACTCCGTCTCAAAAAACAAACAAAAAAATATATATTCTCCATAGCGTAGCACAGGAGATACTGAATAAATACGTATTGAATGAAAGAACATATTTTTGATGGACAAATTGGAAATCATATCAGAATATTATGTTAACATTTAAATCCAAACAAGTAAACTCCAATTGTAACAATAAACGTCCCAATAATTTGAATGCAGATGCTGTGTTTTTCAGGTCCACAGTTGCTATCTGGTAGACCTTTAGCATTTTCAAGAACATAGTTTAGGAAAACAAGAGGTTTTCTCCTCTCAGTTTATGAGCATACTCTTCTGAGTGATGACAGTAGAAATAATTTCCCGGAAGGACTTGATATCCAAAGATCTCTAGGTTTTTCTCTATACAACTGGAAAAGAAACCAACAGAAACACCACTAAATTGCTTCCTTTGTGGGACAAATATGAGTCTGTTGTAATGCACAATCCAAGAGAAGACAGAGACAAATCCCAGTGCTCATCTTTAAAAAAGAACAGGGAATGGCAGATGAGTCTCTTTATTTTATCCTTGTTAAAAGTACTTCAGATTACACATAACCTACTCCTACTCTTCTTCCCAGTAAGCAATTATATGTGCATTTTTTAAGTTGTCAGCAAAGTAAGCCTAATGGACCAAAATGTACGATCAGTTTTGGGGGTTATTTATTTCTTCCTTCTTCCCACTGCTATAATTTACTTTGAGCCTTTTTTTAACAGGAGACTCAGACTTTACATTTCAATGAATTCATTTTCTCAGAAACATCTGTCTCAGTCCACACTTGAAAAAAAAAGAAAAACTTCTACATGAAAACAAAAGACCTATAGTGTTATAGAATAGCATAAGTGAGAATTACACTCTACAATTATCAGTTTTCAAGCATTAACCTTACTGAGATGGAGGCAACAAAAAGTTCTGATAGGTCTTTCAATACTTGCATTATGTAACATGTTCTGAAATATTTCTGAGATGCCTCTACTGACTTTAGTTATTAAAAATGTGTTATTTTAGAAATAGCTTATCAAAAAATACCTTTTGGCATCTGGAGCTTTATCTTAAACTCTGATGGAAAGGTTGAGATTTTTTTTCTCTCAACAGTGTGGGCTTTTTTTGTTGTTTGAGACCGAGTCTCACTCTGTTGCCCAGGCTGGAGTGCAGTGGTGCAATCCCGGCTCACTGCAACCTCCTCCTCCTGGGTTCAAGTCATTCTCATGCCTCAGCCTCCTGAGTAGCTGGGACTAGGATTACAGGCACATGCCACCATGCCCAGCTAATTTTTGTATTTTTAGTAGAGACGAGGTTTTGCCATGTTAGCCAGGCTGGTCTCAAACTCTTGACCTCAAGTGATCCATCCTCCTCAGCCTCCCAAAGTGCTGGGATTACAGGCTTGAGCCACCATGCCCAGCCTCCGTGTGTTTTTAGTAGTAGGTTTCCAGTTCTTAAGTATGATTCAGTGAATGTTCAGGCGCACCACCAACCTGCAGAAATGTCAGGCAGCCAGGCACAGGCCCTATCCCCACAGTGATTGTCTAGCCACTGCACAGACTGTGAAGCCCCCAAGCACCAGTGCCAGCCTCTGAGGAGGATGAGATGAGAAAAACCTTCAACAGGGTGGGCAGGCCACAGTGCAAGGGCTGTATGCCAGGACCTCATCCTGCTGAGAGTTGGGGTATGTACAAGTGTCATTGAGAAAGGCCTAGGATTGTGGAGGGAGGTGGGTAACCTGACTTGAATATCTAAAATGTATGTGACATGTCAATAAAGTTTTATTTGGGCTAGCAAGCAAACCAGAAGCAATTAACTAGACATCATTGTTTCTTCTTTGAATAGTCAGAGCTAAGTGTTCTAGGAACACAAACATTTTTGTACACATTATTGGTAAAGGCTCTGACCAGATGTCAAGTATATTGGCAAATTTTGTCCATATAAATCAGGTGACTTGTAAGAAGTGTTCACTGAGGCTTAATTTTATTTCAGAAACAACAGCATTACTGCCTAGTTTGCAATTTATAGTGAGCATTAGAGCTGATGTTTTGTGTTCCTTGCACTGTATTGACACTTGTGAACAGCAGGCATTGGCCAGAAACAATGGTGGTGCCATCTCTGTTCCGTTTGCTGCAAGAAATGACTCAACTCTTATTCTAACTCAAATGAGACTGCCAATGAAGATAGGAGGCATGGAGAACTGACAAGAGGAGTAAGCTTATATTGATTCTGTATCCTGTGAGGGAAAATAAGCATTTAAGGAAGAATAACCAAGATGAATCAAAATTACTCACTGAGTATGAGTTTCCAAGAGCTGCCCTAACAGATTACCAGAGTGACTCCAAACACAAAAATGTATTCTCTCACAGTTCTGGAGGCGAGAAGTCTAAAATCCAGGTATCAGCAGGTCTCTGAGCTCTCTGAAGCTACCAGGGAAGAGTCCTTCCTTCCCTCTTCTAGCTCCCAGAGGTCACCAGAAATCCGTGCTGGTCCTTGAGTTGTGGCAGCGTAACTCCAACCTTTGCCTCCATCTTCACAGGCCTTCATCCCCATGGGTCTGTTTTCCCTTCTTATATGGACACGAGCCAGAGACTAGGGCCCACCCTAATCCCATATGGCTTCATCTTAACCAATTACATCTGCAAAGACTCTATTGCCAAGTAAGGTCATATTCTGAGGTTCTGGATGGACATGAACTATAGGGGCAGTATTCAGCTGAGGACACCTAGACACTCCTCACTCATCCACCCAATGCTTTACCTCCTGCCCGTCCCCAGTACACACACATGCTCCATACGCATCTGTCAAACTTTTTTCTTTTTTTTTTTAACTTCTTATGTGGAGATAATTGTAGATTTAAATGTTCTTGTAAGAAATCATACAGAGTTGGAACTTGGGGGTAAGTGGTCAAAATGAAAATAAAAGAAATAATAGAGAGGCTGGGTACAGTCGCTGATGCCTGTAATCCTAACACTTTAGGAAGCTGAGGCAGGAGGATCACTTGAGGCTAGGAGTTTGAGACCAGCCTGGGCAACATAGCAAGACCTCATCTCTACTAAATTTCTTTTTTTAATTAGCTGGGTGTAATGGCACACACCTATAGTCCCAGCTACTTGGGAGGCTGAGGTGGGAAGATCACTTGAGCCCAAAGGTTGAGGCTGCAGGGAGCTGTTTCACACCACTGCACTCCTGCCTGGGGCAACAGAGTGAGATCTTATCTCAAAAAAGAAAAGAAAAAAGAAATAGAAAGATCCTGTGAACTCTTCACCCACTTTACCCAATTTTCCCCAATGGTAACATCTTGTATAACTGTATTACAATATCACAATCACGAAATCAACATTGATAATCCAGTGACAATTCAGACTTCAGCAGTGTTACATGCAATTGTGTGTGTGTGTGTGTGTGTGTGTGTGTGATATCTTTCAGATTTCACCTTAATGACAGCATTGAGATAGTGTTTCAGGTTTGAGATGTGGTTGTTTTTGCATATTTGCAGGTAGAGTCTGAGGAAATGTGGAGAAGTTTCATGGAAGGAGGAACAAAACACATCTTTGTTTCTCTCTTCCATATCCTTTCCTTACTAATTCAGACCTGGCTCAGGAAAACAAAACAAAACAAAACAAAAAACACTCTTCAGAATCCCAATGGCATCAGCCATCTGGAGATGACAGTATGATTCTTGTTCTACATTTCAGCTTCTTCACTATTTCATCATTGGTTTCCTAAATACTTTCATTCATTCATTCATTTGTGCAACAAATATACATGAAGCACCAAGTTTGTGTTAGGTGTTGGGGATACAATGATAACTGTCTTCTCTGTGCTTACAATAAAGTGAGCAACTAGGGAGAATTCATAATCAGCAAATAATAAGTAGTGAAATAACGGGAGAAGTAGGAGAAGGCGGGATCATAGAAGAGAAACCTAATACACGACAGGGTGTGGGAGATGTCAGGAAGTCCTCCCAAAGGAAGGGATGCCTAAGTTGAGATATAAATGGAGAGTGAGGCAAGGGGAGGAATCTGGGAAGAAGAACTGTTCCTGACCAAGGGACAATGGTTGAAGTGTTTCTGAGGATGAAAAATATCCCCAGAAACACCAAGAAACTGAAAAAAAAATTAACACTCAAAGGATTTATGTAGGTAGTTGTGCAGGTAATAAGGAAGAGTTAAAGACATAGAAAATGATAGGTGCAACAGTTCCTTATAAGCATGGGACTTAGAGTAGAAGGCTTTGGAGATGAGGTCGACTCACCACCATTGTGATAGGTGGGAAGGAGATGAAGCCATGTGGGACACAATTATGTTCATGCATTTTGTGGCAAAAGTTGCAGAATTCTTGTCTGGCGACCTCTACATTCTGGGTCCAGTACAATGCACAGGCATCTGCTGGAGTGAAGGGGGTGCTGGCAGGGCCAAAAGTGGGAGAAAAGAGAGGAAATCAATAGCATATCTGTATATGAGAGAGTGTTGACTGAAGAAAGAAAGAGCATAGGAGAGACAGTTCACTGAAGAAACTTCACATGATCACATACAGCACCAATGCTAGAAGTCAGGAATTGATAGCCACAACCATCTTAAACATCCTGTGGCATCTCCAGCAGCTCTCAGCCCCCAGATGAAGATGAGAAGGTAGAAGTCAGATTCTTCCAAGGTTTGGATTTTGCCCAGAGGAAACAAGAGTAGAGCAGCAAGGCAAGGGAGTTGATTGTAGTTGTAATTTAAGCTGAGTAGAAAAGGCGGTGAAGACGAGAAGCTGCTAGAGAGAGAGATAAAAGAGCCTTAGAAGACATGCTGAGAAGAAAGAACCAGATCGAGCTGGAAGGTTAGGCTTGTGTGGTCTGAGGCTGTGGAAGGTCTGAACGTATTATTTTAGAGGTGAAGTGGCTTGATGTGAAGACAGGTCCAGGAGCTTTGGGGGCAGACAGCTTCAGGAGCGTGGAGAAGTTTATTATAGTTAAGGAATCAAGAGTACGTGGCGGTAGGTGAGTTATCCACTTGGTTACTGAAGTCACACAGGTTATTGGCAGGACTTGGAGTGAGAAGAAGCCTGGAACTTCTCCAGTAACTGAAGTGGCAAGAATGAAATGTCAAATGATGCCACAGACAGGAGGTGGTAGCAGCATCCACTACAAGAACCCCAAGGGAGATGGGTTCTCGGTTTCTTCGAGTCCTCACTGAGGGTAGAGGACTAATGGTCTAGAAGTGGCAGTAACATGCAAGGGAGATGCCGATCCCATGTCCCAACACTGACATGAAGGACAGTTGGTAATAAGTAGCCTCCATTCGAGAGGCTTCCATAAGGCAATGTTGTCAGGGAACAGTTTCAGATAAAGGAATGTCTAGGGCAGACAGTAGTTGTAAGAGTGTTTATATCCTCATTTGGGAGTTTCAGGGAAAATAATAGAAGGGCCAGGAAGGAGGATTGTGGCAGGAAATGGTGGGTACCGAATATCATGAAGCATGAGAATGTGGAAGAGGATAAATGAAGGAATCATTATTCTTAGGTGGTAAACAAGGGTTACAGGGATGCGAGGGAGTGTAGATTAAGCCAGCCACTAGACTGCCAACAGAATTAGTCCCACCGTCCCTCCTATAGATGGGATCAGGCTCTCCAGGATTCACATAGCCCTGCCAGATGTACTTCCAAGCCTTAAAAGAAAGGGAAACTCTTGGCTGTTGGAAGAAGTGACCTATGGTCTGGATTGACTGTGGTGGTCTCAGGGAGGTTGTGGCAATGAAGCAACTTCCACTCAGGTACCCAGGGAGTGGTGAAGGACACTGCACCCAGAAAGCCTGGGCTGGGAGTGGGTGATGGGTCCAGACTCTTTAAGGGAACAGTGATGACCAGGAAATACTGGCACACAACCTGCTCTGCTTCTCCCTCTGGGACTCCAAGCTCAGCAGTGCTACGGTTAGAGATTCTGTGTGCAGTCTGCAGGTTGTAATAAGGATCTGTAGCTGGCATTTTTCAATCTCCCTTCATACTACATCCCCAGAGGTCAACTGAGAGCCCAGGCAGCTTGCTGTTACAGGGAAGGCCAGCAGACCTGTTTTCTGAATGAAACAGAGTCCTGGTATGTTCGAAAAATGGAAAGAAATCTGTCTTCAATTAACCAAACGGTCATTCTTCAATAATGGAAAAGATCAGGTAGCAGCAAAGACCAAAAGTGGGCACTAAAAGGTATGTGATCTTTTTTTTTTCAGGTGAGACAAGGGTCTATATTCCTTTCCATTACAGGCGGGGTCATTTCTATGTCTCAAACCTGAACAAATACAGGTAACAATCTAAATTCAATCATGACAATAAAATACTTTCCATTGTCCAAGTTTGATGGTAATAAATATTTACATTTTAAAAAATAATTTGTTCTTGTTTTTAAAAAAGAGAACATGCTCAAGGTTACACAGAATCTGGAAAAAAAAAATCACTTCATCGGCGAGAACAACAGGTAGAAAAAAACAGTATTCTTACATAATAACCCAATTCAAGAATGGTATCACCATGGAGTCTAACATGGTGTTTATTTCAAAGACAATATTCAAGTATGTCATTTAGAACACTATGTCTAATGTATGTATAAAGAAGCAAACACTGCTATCCAAGATCATTAGGACAAGTAGTGGCGCCAGCCAGGAGAAGACCCCACGTGCCATTAGTAAGGTGCTGATGGGAAGGATGCCTGACAGCAAAGGCCAACCAAATGAAATTAAACTCGCTCCCCACCCAGAAATGCCTCCTTGACAAGAAGGCAACAGTGGTTGGGGGGCGGGGGTGAGGAGGTGATGATAGAGGAGGTTTCCAAGGCAGGGGAGATTATGGTGGAAGAGAGAGCTGTGGTGGAAGAGACTATGGAGATCCATATGGAGAAGGTGGTGGTGGTGATGAAGGTAAGTAATTTTTTTTTTTTTTTTTTTTTTTGAGACGGAGTCTCGCTCTGAGGCCGGATCTCGGCTCACTGCAAGCTCCGCCTCCCGGGTTCACGCCATTCTCCTGCCTCAGCCTCCCGAGTAGCTGGGACTACAGGCGAAGGTAAGTGATTTTTAAGGAACACTTCCAATTACACATTGAAAACCCAGGCAATCCCTTTGTTAAGGTACAAATCAAGCAACATTTAGATTTTAATCCAAGTTCAGGGTCCTGTGCCCAGTTCCCAGACACACTCAGTTGAGAAAGAAAAAAAGGTTCTACTCAAGCTCTTACACCTGATCAGAGTTGGCTCCCAAAAGCAATGGAGAGCGTGAAGAAAACGAGATCACTTAGACAGCATCCTCTTTACGCAGTGATTTCTTATTAACCCTTAATGTAAGGAGGAGACAATTCTTAGAATTTAAGAATTTGCTAAAAAACAAAATATTTTTTCCCTGAAATTAACCTTTGTGTCTTGAAGCTTCCAAGCCTTCCTGGAATTTTTGTTTATTATTCCAGAGGGTTCAGTGAAGATTTTCAAATGCAACTACATACTCTGCTAACATTATATGCAGATGCCTTCCTCCTACAATGACAGGGTATATCACACAATCTTCTCTAGAAACAAAAGGGCAATATGATAATTCTAACAACAACAAGCACCAGTTCAACCAGAGTTTAGTTTCCAAATTAAGACTCACTTTACATGAGATCTACCCTCTTAAATATTTAAGTGTACATTACATTATGGTTGACTATAAGTATAAATGCCTATTTTTCTTATAAGAACACTGACATCTCAAAGTTGTAACTATTCATTTTCCAATCATGTAAATAACATGTAGAGGAAGGATCGCCATCAGAGACTTACACAATTTATGGAAGGGAGAATGAGAAAGTCATTTCCTAAACCAAACTCAAAGGGATTCAAGGGCCAGGGAGTCTGTAGTCTTGAGTCAAATAATTGAAATTTGTCCACTAAGGGGACTATAATATCTTATCAAAACATAACAAGAATAATTTGCGGCTAGGTGCAGTGGTTCACAACTATAATCCTAATGCTTTGGGAGGCTGAGGCAGGAGGATTGCTTGAGTCCAGGAGTTCAAGACCAGCCTGACCAACATAGCAAGATACTCTCTACAAAAAAATTTAAAAATCAGCCAGGCACGGTGGTGCATACCTGCAGTTTTAGCTACTCAGGAGGCTGAGGTGGGAGGATCACTTGAGCCCAGGAGTTTGAGGCTGAAGTGTGCTATGATCACACCATTGCACTCCAACCTGGGAACAGACAGAGACCCTCTGTGAGGGGTATCAGTGAGGCTTCCAGTTAACAGTAGTCTATTAGTAGTTAAGCTTTTGGGGAGTCAAAAATTATGCGAATTTTTTACTGTGTGGGGGTGGCACCCCAACCTCCCTGTTGTCCAAAAGTCAACTGTATTACAATTCATTCTGCCAACCCGAGTCTTTCTAAAATGCTAACGTAATTAACCTTTTTGCAGTCATTTAACCATTCCCCTTGTGGCTTTTCACATTAGTCCATTCTTATGCCGCTAATGAAGGCATACCTGAGACCGGGTTGTTTATAAAGAAAAGAGGTTTAATGCACTCACAGTTCCACATGACTTGGGAGGCCTCACAATCATGGTGGAAGGTGAAGGAAGAGCAAAGGCAAGAGAGAGCGTATGCAGGGGAACTCCCCTTTATAAAACCATCAGATCTCGTGAAACTTATTCACTGTTATGAGAACAACATGGGAAAAACCCACTCCCATGATTCAATTACCTCCCACTGGGTCCCTCCCAAGACACATGGGGATTATTACAATTCAAGGTGAGATTCAGGTGGGGACACAGAGCCAAACCATATCATCAGAAATCCAGTTCCTTGGGTTAGAACGCTAGGTCTTCATAATCTGAATGCTGTCAATCTCTATAGCCTTCTCTTCATTCACTTTCCCACCCTCCCTCTTGCCAGCCACCCCAGTCTCCCAGTCTTAGGTTCCAATCATTCTAAACACCTGCAGGTCTCCAAACCCACCGGCTATTTCCCACCTACGAGCCTTCCAACAAAAGTTCCCTCCACTGGGAATGCTCATCCCCCACCCACCCTTTCTGAGTTTTTCCAATTCAAATAACAATACCTCTGTCTGATACAGCTATGCTCCTTCAGACAACCATAGCGCCCTCTATCAGGGCACTTCCTACCTAGTGTCTTCATCACTGATTATATGTATGTTTCTTTGACTAGACTTCGAGCAACTTGAAAATATCCCTTTGCTATTTTAAATTCAACACCTAAAGCCACAGTGCTTAACAAAAGTTTGTTGAATAAAAGAATTAATAACCCACGGGCAAATGAGTGAATATCTGGAAACCAGATGTCCTGGCTGTAAATGGTTTTATGAGCTTTATTCCTTAAAGTTGATGTTTTCACATTTTAGAAACTAGAGAAGTTTCCAGAGTGGTGAGAATGAAAGCAAGGTTCACACTGATGAGGAAGTGTGAGGAAACTTAAAAATATCTATGATTAATAAAAAAAAAATTTTAATTTTTTAAAAGGCCAAGTGTGTTGGCTCAAACCCATAATCCTAGCAGTTTGGGAGGCCGAGGTGGAAAGATCACTCAAGTCCAAGGGTTCAAGACCAGCCTGAGCAACATGATGAAACCCTGCCTCTATCAAAAAAAAAAAAAAAAAACTATGTTTTTATAAATGTGTTGTGAGGATTTTTATAAAATGCTATTCAATTGTTTGAGTGAATAAAGCAAGCATTGCTTAACTGTCCTTGGGCCTATGTCACTGAGGAAGTGAGCACACACCAGGAAATGTTTGGCAGATTAAGAACAGAACACAATCACTGCCTCCAGGAGCAATTATCTGGTTGGGAGACAAGACATTCGGGATAACATTCAATGAGGACCTCACAGAAGAGAAACATCTTGCCTTGGTCTGAGTCAAAAAAGACTTCACAGAGGATGGGGGCCTTAGAACTGATTTTGAGAGGGGATCTGTATTAGTCTGTTCTCACACTGCTAATAAAAACATACCCAAGACTGGGTAATTTAATTTATAAAATAAAAAGTTTTAATTGACTCACAGTTCCTCATGGCTGGGGAAGGCCTCAGGAAATTTACAATCGTGGCGGAAGGGGAAGCAGACACCTTCTTCATAACGTGGCAGGAAAGAGAAGCGTAAACACGGCAAATGCCAGACACTTATAAAATCATCAGATCTCATGAGACTTACTCATTATCGCGAGAACAGCTTGGGGGGCACCGCCCCTATGATTCAATGACCTCCACCTGGTCCTGCCCTTGACACGTGGGAATTATGGGGATTACAATTCAAGGTGAGATTTGGTTGGGGACACACAGTCAAATCATATCAACATCTAAATGAGAGTGACAGTGAGTGAGAAGGAAGAAATACACTAAGGTGTGGGAAGTAGACTTACCACAAGTAAGGGCAAAAACTTGCCATTGTGTTCACCTGGTCGTGAGGCCCTCAGCAAGATGAAGCTGAAAGTAACCATAAATAGGACTATAGGGTCAGCTGAAAAGCTACAACAGGCTCAAATACATAGGGCCTTGAATGCCTAACAAAAGGCAAAGGGCAAGAATCCCCCTAGAGTGGTCAGGACATGAGGGAAATAAATAGTGTCGACTATGTAATTGGCCCCCAAGCCTGCTGAAAGATAAAGAAAACAGAAAGCAATCAAAGTATGTTTGTTACCATAGTAATATGAGCACTGAAAGGGGAAAACTGGAATGCTCCATCTTTAGGGAGACTACACTGAATGGAAAGTCTCCACAGCTGGTGGAAGGAGGGGGCCATGGGGTATGATCCAGCTGGGCTGCAAATCTGAGTCCAGAACACAGACCAGCATAGCAGAAGGTGGGGTAGCACGACAGACGAAATATCCAAGCAGAAGAAATCCTAAATCTCTGTGAGGAAGGTCCATCTTGAAGGAACACGTTTGTGTAAAAGAGATAATGCATTATCACAGAATCAAGAAAATTAGCCCAAGTTGGCCAGGCGCGGTGGCTCACACCTGTAATCCCAGCACTTTGGGAGGTTGAGGTGGGAAGATGACCTGAGGACAGAAGTTCGAGACAAGCCTGGCAACATGGTGAAACCCCATGTCTACTAAAAATACAAAAATTAGCCAGGCATAGTGGTGCACACCTGTAATCCCAGCTACTCAGAAGACTGAGGCAGGAGAATCACTTGAGCCAGGAAGGCAGAGGTTGCAGTGAGCCAAGTTCAAGCCACTGCACTCCACCCAGCCTGGGTGACAGAGTGAGACTCCATCTCAAAAAAAAAAAAGAAAAGAAAAGAAAAAAGAAAATTAGACCAAGTTAGTAATAATGACTTTTAGGCAACTATAGAAGTTGCCACGTAATAATAAACGGGGACTTTGATGCCGTATCAGGACAAGATGTAGAGCTGAGCTTTCCTTAAACAACAATGACTGCTTCACCAGTGCAGGGCGAGCTGCCAGGGCACCTGGCGAATACAAAAGGCCTGAGAGGTGAAAAGGCAAATCCAGATACTGAGGCTAGAAACTTTAGACAGGTGCCTCCAATCTAATTATGCAGAAAGTTTATTCCAAACTGATAAATAAGTTCCTATTTCTTTATGTTTGCTTTTTTCCATTTGTTTTTCACATACATTATTTAATTAGCACCTCAAAATGACCCTGTCAAGTAGATGGGGTAGGAATTATTACCCTCATTTTAAGACCAAGGAAACTGGGAGTCGACATTAGTAAATTACTTACCCAAGATACCACGGAGAGTCGAACATGGAGCTGGGTCTTGAGTTCTCATTTCTAGTTCAGCTCTCCTACCGCTGTAACAGGGGGTCTCTCTGATTTAAGGCTTAAATGACCCTAGAGAAATAGAAATTAAGGAAGCATGTGGAATAAGGAGGCATCCTGGCAAGGCTACAGCTCCAGACCCTTGTGGGAGAAGACAAGTCAGCAAGCAGCAGATCTATGGGGAACCCTGAAAGAGGATGGCAACCTCGGTCACCAGGTATCCCTTGGGGTGACAGCAAGTGGGCAGGGTCACCAACTCATCCCAGTTTGCCCAGGTCTGTCCCCATTTTCAAACTGGAAGTCCCATAGCCTGGGAGCTTCATGCTGGTGGTCTCAAGCACACCAACATAGTGGTTGGGAGCCCTGTGTAGGAGCAGAAGCTCTGAAATCAGAAGCAAGGCCCAGCTTTCAGACCACACTGTCACAGGACAATGCATGCAGCCTTCAGTGTGTCACTTAACTCTCTGAGTTGCAGTATGGAGATGGAGTTGGTCATTAGCACCTGCCCCTTCTTCACCTCCTGCCATGATTTAGTTGGACCTTTTGAAGTTGCCTCTTTTTTTGGTCAAACAGTGTCACATATTTGTATGGTTCTACCTAAGACTTCATACTGCAATTAGGAAGACAAATGAGGTTATGTTTATGAAAATACTTATGAACAGTAAAGAGCTAATAAATATAAGTTATTATTATCATTATTACTCTAAAAGGACCCTTTATTATCAATAGCAAAGTGGACACAGGCTGGAGTGACCATGAGCTTCACTCAGTGGGAAAGCCTTGTTTTGTAATATTTTTAAGACTTCCAGGAAAAAGTCACTGTTCTTTTACGTTTTCTCACATAAAATTTTTTCCTGCCCAAGATGAATGGTCATTCAGATGTCTACCAGATAGAGAGCAAACCAAGAAAGCCATAGGGTTCTGACATCTGATTCGCTCTTACAACAAGAACACGTTACAAGGTTGCATGGCAGATACGTATCACAATGGGAATAAATACATACAATCATGAAAAGACTAGTGAAACCAAAAGCAAACCACAAAAATGACCCTAGTTAGGACCCTGGGAAATATATTGGGAAATGCAATGACCCCCCCCCACACACACCCATGGAGGCCGTGTGAACTTTGTGTTACTCAGAAAAATTTGTGTAAATAATTGATTGGGAAATGTCATGATATTGCTTCTGTCTCACACACATCTCAGAGAGATGCAGAAAAAAGAAGACAGAGCTCCTACCCTCCCCTTCCTTATAAAAGAAAAAGGAAAAAACAAAAAGCAAAAGTCCTACAGAAAGGGCACAGTCTATCTTCTGAGCCAGACATGAGCTCAGACAGGGAGAGCAATTTAGAGCTGTCGAAATAGACCCCTTTGGCCAAAGGCGGCTCTGTGTACCTTCTCTAACTTCACAGCACACTCACAGGCTATCTATAATAAGTATACAGCTTCTAGAAAATCTGACTGCTTCAAACACACATGTTGATTTGCCAAAGTGACATAAACAAAACATACATGGAAAACTCCAGGGCCCTGAGCAAGCAGTCTTGGCAGCCGCGCTGTGAGGAGGGTGCAGCTAACACAGCACAGTCTCCAAGCAGAGGACAGCATGGACCAGACTCCAAGCGCTCGTTTCTGCTACTTCAATTATATTTATATGACTCGATGCTGAGGTGTTAATTTGCAAATAATGCCCTTATAACATGGAAAATGTTCTCCTTATAACCCTGAAAATCGTCATCACCTTTAGGAAAAGAAATTTTTCTCAAGCTCAGAAGGAACAGCACACTATTTTGGACACATCCAGCACTCACATAGTAGCTTTGGGAGTTAGTATTGCTGCCAAAACCCCTTTAGAACATGAAAAGTGAGGTCTAGAGCCACGGCCTATTAGTCAGTGAGCGGGGACACCTGCTCCTCCCTCCCACCACTTGTGTGTCAGCCTCAGGACATTGGCAAGGTCCTGGCAACTGGACCTTGGCTGTGGGCTCACCACAGAACAGGGCAGGCAATTGCAATCACCCCATGCCCCAACCCCGCAGACACACACACACACACACACACACACACACACACAAACCTGGAACTATGCACATTGCTGCAGTCTTCGTAAGAAGCAGTAAAGAACTCCACCTTTAGAGAAAATAAATGGCATAAGTCCAAGGAGGTCTCAAATTCTGGCAGCAAATCAGTGGCAAATTACACAGGGAAGCAAAGTGAGAACTCACCACGAATGTCAGTTCCATCTGAAACCCACTGATCTGAGGTGCAGGGCCTAAAATGTGAGACCTCAGGCCTCACTGAGGTTTTCAGAGAGTCTATCCAGAAGTCCAATAATACAGTAATGATAAGGAAGAAGAGAAGCAAGAGAAAGAGCGGGAGAGTAGGTAACCTTTACTAAGCACTTACCAAGGCATTGTTTAGGAGCTTTGCATGTATTAACTCACAGTGACTCTATTCAGTGAGAGCTACTATTTTTTCCAGTTTCTATATGAAAAAAAGTTGAGAACCAAAGGGTTAAATCATTGTCAGGGTCCATGAAACCAGGCCAGCTGGCTCCAGAGCCTGACAATGTCGTATGGTCATTCAAATCCTCCTGGAAGAGTCACCTCTACTTGAATACCTCCGAAGCAGACAACTCTACATCCCCAGCCAGCCCTGCCATTAACGTCATCGGTGTGAACGTGCACAACTGCACACATTCTAGCCACAGTTGCACCTCTGGGAATTTAAGATACACATGTGCATGTAGGCAGTTATTTATTGGTGCATGGGTATAGTTTGTACAGAAAATAATCCGTATTTCCATCAACAGATAACTAGTTAAATTCATTGCCGTGTGGTCACACAGGGCACTAGTCTATAAAGCTGGATTCTCCCTTCCGCTCCCTGCAACCCTGGAGGCACGTGGCTTTGTCAGTGGATAGCACTTTGATGGGAAGAAAACTGTGCCTTTTCATCCAAATGGAAGCAGGGCACTTGTACTGCAAGCCATGCAGCCCCATAGCCTCGCAATGAATTACCATGCAGCAGCAATAGAAAAGAAAGTGGTGCACATACATCCACGCGCAGACCATCTCTGGAAGGACCTGTGGGAAACTGATGACCACATTTGCCTCTGAAGATGAGACCTGGAGAACTGGGGTGGGAGGGTGGACTTTTTGCTTATAAGTCTCTTTGCTATGTTTGCATTTTACATGTATATGTAAACCAAGCATATCTTTTATCACGAGGTCAGGAGATCAAGACCATCCTGGCTAACACGGTGAAACCCCGTCTCTACTAAAAATACAAAAAATTAGCCGGGCGTGGTGGCGGGCGCCTGTAGTCCCAGCTACTCGGAGGCTGAGGCGGGAGAATGGCGTGAACCCGGGAGGCGGAGCTTGCAGTGAGCCGAGATCGCGCCACTGCACTCCAGCCTGGGAGACACAGCGAGACTCCGTCTCAAAAAAAAAAAAAGAAAGACTAAAATTTCAAGTTAAAAATTTCTAGCCTGGGCAACATGACAAAATCTCTTCTCTACAAAAAAATACAAAAATTAGCCAGGCATGTACCTGTAGTCCCAGCTGCTTGGGAGCCTGAGGTAACAGGACTGCTTGAGCCCAGGGGGTCAAGGCAGCAGCAAGCTGAGATCACACCACTGCATTCCAGCCTGGGCAACAGAGTGAGACCCTGTCTCAAAAAAATAATAATAATACAAAAAATAAATTTAAGAAAAATTTTAATAAACCAGTGAAAAATAAAATATTCATTACTAATCAGTTATAAGCAAAAAATTAGAAAAGGTAAAACAAAAAAACTAAGTGTCCAACAATTTGGGAAACGGAATACAAAAATTAGTTGGATATGGTGGCATATGCCTGTAATCCCAGCTACTCAGGAGGCTGAGGCAGGAGAATCGCTTAAACCCAAGAGGCAGAGGTTGCAGTGAGTCAAGATTACGCTACTGCACTACAGCCTGGGAGACAGAGAGAAACTCCATCTCAAAAAAAAAAATTGGGGAAATGCATAAGAATATAAGAGGATATGTCTTCCGTGAAATATCACGTCATCATTAAATGATGGGGAAGCTATGTAGCAACAAGGGAAATGTTTAGATTACAATGTCAGTGAAAGAGCAAAATGCCAAATTGTATGTTCCATGTGATTACGATCACTATAATATGAAGAAAATTGTCTTCTCTTAGCAGCTAGAATAAGTATTTCTTCTACAGGTGGGGGTAGGGCCGAGTGAGCTGAGATCGCGTCACTGCACTCCAGCCTGAGTGACAGAGTAAGACATTGTCGCGAGAAAAAAAAAAAGAGGCAATGAGACGCAAATACGTTCCAGCTCCAAAAGGCAGTTGGAAATCTTGCAGAAGACAGTGACAGCAAGGATAGTAACAAAACCTCCACGTTTCTCAGATCCTCAGGGCGCTTAGGTTCTTTCGGCCACCATGTCCAAGCCCGTCACTCCTGGGATCAGGTAGAAGTGTAAAAGCGGCATGAGCTGCAGGAGAGAGGGATGGGTGGGCAGCAGGAGGAGGAAGGAGTTTTGGGTTTTTTTCCTTCTGGGACGGAGTCTCGCTCTATCACCCAGGCTGGAGTGCCATGGCGTGATCTCAGCTCACTGCAACCTCCGGCTCCCAGGTTCTAACGATTCTCTTGCCTCAGCCTCCCAAGTAGCTGGGATTACAGGCATATGCCACCACACCAGGCTAATTTTTGTATTTTTAGTAGACACGGGGTTTCACCGCGTTGGCCAGGCTGGTCTCAAACTCCTGACCTCAGGTGATCCACCCACCTCGGCCTTCCAAAGTGCTGGGATTACAGGTGTGAGCCACCACCCCCGGCCGGTTGGAAGGAGCATTTTGTAAAACACCTCACCCTACCAATGCATCTCAAACAGATAACTGATCCTGATAGAGAAATTCAGGCTCAAGAACGGAAATAACAGGTCTTTCTTGATTATATCCGTTCTGTAGAATATATAGCTAGACAGTCATAAGGTTGCTTACCTCAAAGAGCACATGTAATAGCTAAGCAGGTAGATGACAAAGAGCATGCAGTATTTTATAAACCACAGTTCAATCCTTTCTCCTCTGCTGGTCTTCCCCACTCTTGTTCCTCCTTCATCCTTTATGCCCACAGAATGTAGGACTGACAGTGAACCACTGAGCCTCAAGCCTGAGACTTGAACAGAGCACAATTTACCACACCACTTAAGCCCCCTAAGCCTCAGAACTCCACGAATGAGATGGGAACAATAACAATATTTAGCTGTTGAGGTTATCTTGAGCATTAAATGAGATCATGGATGTGAAAGGCCCCTGGAATTTTAAAGCATTCTATAACATTATCAGGGGCGAAAAAGCTTATGCTGTTTCGGAAAATACAGAAAAATATCCCCAAGAAATATGATGGCTAAAATACACAATTTTGGGATACCACATAATTTTATAGCATTAGAAATTCAAATGTTAATAAACTTGAAACTAGACATTACCGTCTTGTTTTTATTTTATTCCGATATGTACTTATAAATAGAATCTAGCTTAAAGAAAAATGGGCTAATTTGACTCCTCTTTTACTTTAATTAAGGCCTCTTAAAAAGTAAAAAAAATAAAATAAAATATCTTTGAAAGAGAGGTTGTTTCTTTAAAAAAGGGACAATGTTACTTTCTTGAAGTCACTTTTCAAAATGCAGCAAAAAAGTAGGCTTCAAATTGAATTGAGTGGAAAACTCAGTGATAGCTTCCTAAAAATTCCACATAGCTTAATCGGAATATTTCCACATGTTCTTTGATTTTTCTAGGTAAAAAATATTCTTTTTTTTTTTTTTTTTTTTTTTTTTAGACCCAGGCTGGAGTGCGATGGTGGGATCTCAGCTCACTGCAACCTCCACCTCCTGGGTTCCAGCAATTCTCCTGCTTCAGCCTCCCAAGTAGCTGGGATTGCAGGCACCCACCATCACACCCGGCTAATTTTTGTATTTTCAGTAGAGATGGGGTTTCACCATGTTGACCAGGTTGGTCTCGAACTCCTGACCTCAGGTGATCCACGCACCTCAGCCTCCCAAAGTGCTGGGATTACAGTCGTGAGCCATGCGCCCAGCAAAAATATTCTTTCTAAGTTTACCTTTCTCTTTCATCATATTGAATATAAGCATATTCATAATAATTAGTAAACTGATGTGCATTATATTTACTATTATAACTATAAATAAATTGGTGTCAATCAATTGTAAGTGACTATTCTAAATGAAACTCAATATCTACACCAGGTCACAGAGCCATGAGGTCATGGTCAAAGCCCCCTTTGGTAGTGGTCCAGAGTCAGAATCCCAATCATTCTGTCCGTCTCCTCTACCCAGCGCATATTTAGAGCTGTTGGACCGAAAGGGAGGCCATGGCAGGGAGCTCATGGCCTTACAATGCATCCAACTCCAGGCTGAACAGCTCCTGGTATTAGAAGGCCATCTTGACTCTGAGCTTCCATCTACCATCCTTTGACTTCCAGCCATGAACGTAGAGCTTCCATCTGGAGCAACACATAAAATCAATCCCCCTCCATATGAAGAGAACTACCATGTTCCCCCATCATTATCCTTTTCCAAATTAAATACATTACATTGCATTAACTCCTCCTTATAAAACACGACATCCTGACTCCTTCGCCATCCTGGTGAAACTTCTCTGGGTACAAACTTCTCTGCATCTTCCCAGATGGATATACTATTCCAAACATGCTCTAAACTATTCCGTGTACAATGGAATTCACTCCTCTTACGAACGAATATTACCTATATAATTGTAACATAAATTTGCATGCATTGTATTGTTTGCTTGTTTGTTTTGAGAAAAGGTGTTTGTTTTGGAATCGTTATCTCATTCCAGGCTTATGCTGAGCTTGGTGCCTTATAGTTGGAATTATCACGATTATATAAAAAAATTTGTCTTTAAAATGTTCAGAAACTATCTTAACGTTTTTACTTAAATTCAGCATTCTTACATTCCTCAAGGTCAAAGAGGAAAGAACTACATATGTCTTAATACTAAGTATTTTCAGAAATGATGCCACAAATCTCTACAAAGAGTAAGGGACTTCTGAAAAATGCTGTGTGGTCGAAGTAAAGACGATTTTTCATCTTCAAAGTATATAGTAGCTAAGTGTCTTGAAGGGGGACGTTATAAGAAAATAGGCTGGCTGGGTCCTGCACCAACTGATGATATCTCAAATAAGAAAGGTTTTAGCAAAACATGTGATAATCATAAGCTAATCTAAGCAAGAGATGCAGTTGGGGTGAGATTTAAAAGTGTTTTATTCTCTCTCTAGGACCTAGCATGGTACCTGGAAGACAGTAAGCATTTTGGAATCAGGCCTTGTTTCGATGCCAGAGACACACCTGTGAATAAAGCAGACACAATTCCCTATCTACGCACAGCTTATGCCTGCAAACATAAGTATGTGTATGGTGATGGTAAGTGTCTGTATTAGTCCATTCTCACAGTGCTATAAGGTCATGCCTGAGACTGGGTAATTTATAAAGGGAAGAGGTTTAACTGACTCATAGTTCTGCATGACTGGGGAGGCCTCAGGAAACTTACAATCATGGCAGAAGGGGAAGTAAACACTTCCTTCTTCACACGGCGGCAGGAAAGAGAAGTGAGAGCAAAGGGGAGAAAAAAACCCCTTATAAAACCACCAGATCTTGTGAGAATTCCCTCAGTATCACAAGAACAGCATGAGGGTAACCACCCCCATGATTCAATTACCTCCCACCAGGTCCCTCCCATGACATGTGGGAGTTATGGGAACTACAATTCAAGATGAGATTTGGGTGGGGACACAGCCAAACCATATCAGTGTCAATGAATTCATAAAAGCAAAATTCAGAAATTCATGTTTGCCCTCCTTTTCCATGAAAAAGAACAAACCAAGACTAGACACAGTGGTTCCCACCTCTAATCCCAACACTTTGGGAGGCTGAGATGGGAGGATCACTTGATGCCAGGAATTCAAGACCAGTCTGGTCAGCAGAACGAGACCCTGTCTCTACAAAAATAAAAAAATTAGCCAGACATAGTGGTGCACACCTGTAGTCCCAGCTACTCAGAAGGCTAAGGCAGGAGGATTGCTTGAGCCCAGGAGTTCAAGGCTGCAGTGAGCCATGATTGTACCACTGCACTCCAGCCTGAGTGACAGAGCAAGACCCCATCTCTAAAACAAAACAAAACAAAAAAACTATAATTATAGGCACAATTCTGAAATAGAAATTTTTCATGGTTCATTTCCTTGAGGGATCATTGATGTTCTATGAATTAATCGGGCAAGAGAAAATATTTCAGGCTTTAAAATAAAATAAATAAAAGAATAGACATGACATCTTGGATTTGTTTACTTTACAAAATAAGGTCAACATACTTAGTCATTTGTGCAGCTACCATAAAGGAGACTAGGTAACTAATGTATCTTTTAAAAATATACACATTTTATATTCCCTATTGAGTCATAGGGTTTTTTTCTAAAGTCTTCATTTTATAAAGAAGGAAATTGAAGCCAAAAGACATTAAAAGACTTGGCTAATGTGACTCAGTAAATGAGGGTCATTGCAAGGGCTAGCTCTCCAGTCTCCCACGCTCAGTATACTCTTTCTACTCACCCCAACTTCTCCCTGTGACTTCAGACAGAGGAAAAAGAGATGAGCAACTCTAATAAAATGCACAGATCATTCTCTTTTTTAATTTAATTTTTTTTTCCCACAAGTTATTGGGGTAGAGGTGGTATCTGGTTACATGAGTAAGTTCTTTAGCAGTGATTTGTGAGATTTTGGTGCACCCATCTTCTGAGCAGTATACTCTGCACCATATTTGTAGTCTTTTATCCCTCGCCTCCTTCCCACTCTTCCCCCCAAGTCCCCAAAGTCCATTGTATCATTCTTATGCCTTTGAGTCTTCATAGCTTAGCTCCCACATATCAGTGAGAATATATGATGCTTGGTTTTTCCATTCCTGAGTTACATCACTTGGAATAATAGTCTCCAATCTCATCCAGGTCACTGCAAATGCTGTTAATTCATTCCTTTTTATGGCTGCATAGTATTCCATCTCATATATATGATTATATATATGATTTTATATATATATATGATTTTATATGTGTATATATATATATACACACACACACACCCCACGGTTTCTTTATCCACTCATTGATTGATGGGCATTTGGATTGTCCCACAATTTTGCAATTGTGAATTGTGCTGCTATAAACATGTGTGTGCAAGTATCTTTTTCGAATAATGACTTCTTTTTCTCTGGGTAGATACCCAGTAGTAGGATTGTTGTATCAAATGGTAGTTCTACTTTTAGTTCTTCAAGGAATCTTCACAATGTTTTCCGTAGTGGCTGTACTAGTTTACATTTCCATCAGCAGTGTAAAAGTGTTTCCTGTTCACCACATCCATGCCAACATCTATTGTTTTTTTATTTTTTGATTATGGTCATTCTTGCAGGAGTAGGGGGGTATCGCATTGTGGTTTTGATTTGCATTTCCCTAATCATTAGTGATGTTGAGCATTTTTTCAAATGTTTCTTGGCCATTTGCATATCTTCTTTTGAGAATTGTCTATTCATGTCCTTAGCCCACTTTTGGATGGGATTGTTTGGTTTTGTCTTACTGATTTGAGTTTGTTGTAGATTCACACGGATCATTTTAATATGTTCTTCTAAAACTCTAGATCTGAAATCAGGTTGAAAGAGACAAAAGTTGGAATTCTTACAGAACAAAGCTTGCACTAAAAAACACTATGAATCTAGTGCTGAACACAGCATAGGGTAGATTAAATGCTCGAAGATCAGCAGAATTCAACAGAATGTTTTCATTCATTTCAAACTGATTATCACCAGTATTAACAATTTAGGCAGTCAGATTCCTGGCAGCAGGCATGTGCCATTAATGAAAGAGAAATTAACATCAGTGATGTTTTACCTTCCATCCGCTTCTTTAGTGACTAAATTTGGTCATAATATTCAGTTCAAGTAGAAAATAACAGATGGGTATAAAAGTCTCACATACATTACACCTTGAAGAATATAGGAAAACACGTGTATTTTTTATGCAATACTTCAATGGCTTTTGTCATAACTAACCTGCTTTTAACTTAAATAGTCAAAAATATTTTCATCTTTCTTCAAATTTTACTCTACCATCTGCTAAAACTAACTTTAAATCTTGGATCCAAATACCTATCCAGGCAATATCGATCACAACATACGTTGATGATTTTAAAGTCTTATGACTGATTTACTGACACTATTACCAGAAATTCTGAAAAATGAGTAAATTCTTTAAAATGAGTTGTATTAGTTCTCACACTGCTAATAAAGACACACCTGAGACTGAGTAATTTATAAAGAAAAAGAAGTTTAATGATAAAGGGGTATCACCACTGATCCCACAGAAATACAAACTACCATCAGAGAATACTATAAACACCTCTACACAAATAAACCAGAAAATCTAGAAGAAATGGATAAATTACTGGACACATACACTCTCCCAAGACTAAACCAGGAAGAAGTCGAGTCCCTAAATAGACCAATAACAAGTTCTGAAATTGAGGTAGTAATTAATAGCCTACCAACTGAAAAAAGACCATGACCACAGCCAAATTCTGCCAGAGGTACAAAGAGAAGCTAATACCATTCCTTCTGAAACTATTCCAAACAATTGAAAAGAAAGGACTCCTCCCTAACTCATTTTATGAGGTCAGCATCATCCTGATACTAAAACCTGGCAGACACACACACACACACACACACACACACTTCAGACCAATCTCTCTGATGAACATTGATGTAAAAATCCTCAATAAAATACTGACAAACCAAATACAGCAGCACATCAAAAAACTTACCCACCACGATCAAGTGGGCTTCATCCCTGGGATGCAAGGCTGGTTCAACATACGCAAATCAATAAACGTAATCCATTACATAAACAGAACCAAAGACAAAAACGACATGATTATCTCAATAGATGCAGAAAAGGCCTTTGATAAACTTCAACATCCCTTCATGTTAAAAACTCTCAATAAACTAGGTATTGATGGGACATACCTCAAAATAATAAGAGCTATGTATGACAAACCCACAGCCAATATCATAGTGAATGGGCAAAAGCAGGAAGCTTTCCCTGTGAAAACCAGCACAAAACAAGGATGCCCTCTCTCACCACTCCTATTCAACGTAGTGTTGGAAGTTCTGCCCAGAGCAATCAGGCAAGAGAAAGAAATAAAGTGTACTCAGATAAGAAGAGAGGAAGTCAGGCCAGGTGCGGTGGCTCATGCCTGTAATCCCAGCACTTTGGGAGGCCACGGCAGGAGGATCACGAGGTCAGGAGTTCAAGAACAGCCTAGCCAACATGGTGAAACCCTGTCTCTACCTAAAATACAAAAAAAGTAGCCAGGCATGGTGGCAGGCACCTGTAATCCCAGCTACTCAGGAGGCTGAGGCAGAGAATTGCTTGAACCCAGGAGGCAGAGGCTGCAGCGAGCTGAGATCACACCACTGTGCTCCAGCCTGGGCAACAGAGTGAGACTCCGTCTCAAAAAAAAAAAAAAGAGGACGTCAAATTGTCTCTGTTTCCAGATGACATTATTTTATATTTAGAAAACCCCATCATCTCAGCCCAAAAACTCCTTAAGCTGATAAGCAACTTCAGCAAAGTCTCAGGATACAAAATCAATGTCCAAAATTCACAAGCATTTCTTTACATCAACAATAAACAAGCAGACAGCCAAATTATGAATGAACTCCCATTCACAATTGCTACAAAGAGAAGAAAATACCAAGGAATACAGCTACAAGGGAAGTGAAGGACCTCTTCAAGGTCCTTTCTTATTTCTGAACCACTTCTCAAGGAAATAAGAGAGGACACAAATGGAAAAAATTCTATCCTCATGGATAGGAAGAATCAATATTGTGAAAATGGCCATACTGCCCAAAGTAATTTATAGATTCAATGCTATTCCCATCAAACTATTATTGACATTCTTCACAGAATTAGAAAAAACTTCTTTAGGCCAGGCGCGGTAGCTCACGCCTGTAATCCCAGCACTTTGGGAGGCCGAGGCAGGCGGATCACTTGAAGTCAGGAGTTCGAGACCAGCCTGACCAACATGGAGAAACCCAATCTCCACTAAAAATACAAAATTAGCGTGGTGGCACATGCCTGAATCCCAGTTACTCAGGAGGCTGAGGCAGGAGAACCGCTTGAACCTGGGAGGTGGAGGTTGAGGTGAGCTGAGATCATACCACTGCACCACTCTAGCCTGGGCAACAAGGGCAAAACTCCATCTCAAAAAAACAAAAACAAACAAACAAAACAAACAAAATAACTACTTTAAATTTCATATGGAATCAAAGAAGACCCTGTATAGCCAAGACAATCCTAAGCAAAAAGAACAAAGCTAGAGGCATCATGCTACCTGACTTCAAAGTATACAAAGCTACAGTAACCAAAACAGCATGGTACTGGTACCAAAACAGACATATAGATCAATGAAACAGAACCGAAGCCTCAGAAATAACACCACACATCTCCAACCATCTGATCTTCGACAAACTTGACAAAAACAAGCAATGGGGAAAGGATCTCCTAGTCAATAAATGGTGCTGGGAAAACTGGTTAGCCATATGCAGAAAACTGACACTGGACCCCTTCCTTACACCTTATACAAAAATTAACTCAAGATGGATTAAAGACTTAAATGTAAAACCCAAAACTGTAAAAACCCTAGAAGAAAACCTAGGCAATGCCATTCAGGACATAGGCATGGGCAAAGACTTCACGACAAAAACACTGAAAGCGATTGCAACAAAAGCCAAAACTGATAAATGGTTTCTAATTAAACTAAAGAGCTTCTGCAGAGCAAAAGAAACATTATCAGATTGAACAGGCAACCTACAGAATGGGAGAAAATTTTTACAATCTACCCACCTGACAAAGGTCTAATAGCCAGAATTTACAAGGAACTTAAACAAAATTACAAGAAAAAATCAAACAACCCATCAAAAAGTGGGCAAAGGACATGAACAGACACTTCTCAAAAGAAGACATTTACACAGCTAACAAACATATGAAAGAAAGCTCAACATCATTAATCATTAGAGAAATGCAAATCAAAACCACAATGAAATAACATCTCATACCAGTCAGCATGGTGATTATTAAAAAGTCAAGAAACAGATGCTGGTGAGGCTGTGGAGGAAAAGGAATGCTTTTACACTGTTTGTGGGAATGTAAATTAGTTCAACCATTGTGGAAGACAGTACAATGATTCCTCAAGGATCTAGAACCAGAAATACCATTTGACTCAGCAATCTCATTATTGAGTATATACCCAAAGGAATATAAATCATTCTACTATAAAAACACATGCACACATATGTTTATTGCAGCACTATTTACAATAGCAAAGTCATGGAACCAACCCAAATGCCCATCAATGATAGACTGGATAAAGAAAATGTGGCCCATATACACCATGGAATACTATGCAGTCATAAAAAGGAATAAGATCATGTCCTTTGCAGGAGCTTGGAAGAAACTGGAAGTCATCATCCTCAGCAAACTAACACAGGAACAGAAATCCAAACATTGCATATTCTCACTCATAAGTGAGAATTGAACAATGAGAGCACATGGACACAGGGGACACAAGGAGGGGAACAACACACAGCAGGGCCTGTTGGGGGATGGGGAAAAAGAAGAGGGAACTTAAAGGATGGGTCAATAGGTGCAGCAAACCACCATGGCACACACATACCTATGTGACAAACCTGCACTTTCTGCACATGTATCCCAGAACTTAAAGTAAAATAAAACAGATAAATAAGTAAAATAAATTTAAAATAAGTAAAATAAAATTTTAAATCTAAAAATAAAATTAGATTACATTTTTAAAAAGAAGAAGTTTAATGGACTCACAGTTCCACATGGCTTCAGAGGCCTCACAATCATGTTGGAAGCCACAGGAGGAGCAAAGGCATGTCTTACATGGTGGCAGGCAAGAGAGCGTGTGCTGGGAAACTGCCCTTTATAAAACCATCGGATCTCATGAGACTTATTCATCATTACAAGAACAGCAAGGGAAAATCCCACCCCCATGACTCAATTACCTCCCACCAGGTCCCTCCCATGACACATGGGGATCCAACAGACACCACCAGCACCTCATCCCACTTCAAATGTGGTCTCCCATGCTTGAGAAGCAGTACTCACCTTCTGGTCTGCAAAGCGCCATCCTGGCATAATTTGCCTTGGCATTTGTCTTTTAAACGAGTATTTTAAACATATATAACATCTTTGGAAGCCCTTATTTGCATGTATTAGTTATGATATACCTTATACAAATTCCACCACTCTAATTTACCAATCTTTACCAGTTATAAAAGCAGAAACTATAATCGTGTCTTTCAAAATAAGCCTTGGGCTATTTTGTAGCAGTGAAATCGATAGTTGTACTTAACCTAAAGAACCTGTGAGAATCCCACTGCAATGTTGAAGTTTAACAATTAAGCAATACTATCACTGGCTTTCATCATTGAATTTCACAAAATACGTATTTGCTGGGAAAACAGTTGAATCGGCCTGATGACATGAAAAATCTCAGGCCTGTCAAGGATACAGCTGTATTATAATTCCTTAGTGTCCTTTAAGCTGCTTTTGCAATTAATACTGAATGTAACCTTGCTTTTTCCATAATTTCTATAGTTTCATTTGAACGTGTTAACAGGTTAGCAGGGGCCATCAGCCTTGGCGCTGCCGGTGTTATACTGTCCTCTCGTGGTAAATATAGAGAACTGCAGCCTGACGGCTTTTTCCTCTTTCATTTTCCCGTTCCATTATTTTTCCATGCTATACATATCCTTATAAACTGCCTTAAATTCTTTCTGGATTACAGCAAAATCTAAATAAATAGATAAATAAACATAGAATATGGGAACTGTTGACTAGGAGCTTAAAACATGGGTTGGAAAACCCATCTGCCTGGGTTCAAATCCCAGCTCTTAAAGCCCAGCACAGTGGCATGCGCTTGTAGTCCCAGATTCTTGGAAGGTTGAGGCAGGACAATGGCTCAGGTTCAGGGGAAAAATAAAAAATGAAAATTCCAGCTCTGCCACTTAATCAGCTGTGAGAACCTGGGTTATCTACTGGGGTGGAGACTGTCTCTCTATGCCTAGCTCCTCATCTGTAAAATGAGGATAACAATAGCCAACATTGCATAGTGTTGATATACCTCCATGGCAAGCACTAAGAACAGAACTGGCACATGGTAGGTGCCATTCAATGTGAGAGCTTTATGGCTGGGCCAGGTGGCTAACACCTGTAATCCCAGCACTTTGGGAGGCCGAGGCGGGCAGATCACTTGCGGTCAGAGGTTCAAGACCAGCTGGGGCAACATGGTGGAACCATCTCTACTAAAAATACAAAAATTAGCCGGATGTGGTGGCCCACACCTGTAATCCCAGCTACTCTGGAGGCTGAGGTGGGATAATCGCTTGAACCCAGGAGGCAGAGGTTACAGTGAGCCGAGATCGTGCCACTGCACTCCAACCTAGGCAACAGAGCAAGACTCCTTCTCAAAAACAAACAAACAAACAAAAAACCAAAGTGAGAGCCTTATCACCTAAAAGGTCAATTACAGTTTATTCTTAAATACAGTGGAACAGAAGTTCTCTGGGACCCACAGACCACTTCCCCACTGTGTCCAAATTTGACACAGAGTGCAGAAACTGAAATTGCAACCCAGCTGAGCTGTGATTGTGTTTTTTTCCACTGGAGGAAGTAAATCGTAGAACGTTAGTGTTGTACATTGGACCTTGGAGCACGTTCCATTTGGCCTCCTCATTTTACAGTTGAGCAGTTTGAGGCCAGAGAAGTGATAGCTCAGTTCTCCCGATACACTTCCATGCTGTGATCACTGCTTCATGCTCTGAGCCCTTGTAAACACAGGAATTTCCATGAAGAGGAAAGGACAAAGCTGTGACCAACCAGCCATAGGTTTCCCAGCCCTAGTTTTCCCCATGCAGCTACAGAAGTTACCCTGGAATAACCCATGAGCAAGGCCACAGGCACAGACACTTCAGGAGCTGACAGGAATAGATCTTTAGACACAGGAAGGCTTTCCTACCCAACCCCACCACCAACTTTTACAAGCCAACATTTCCCACAAGATAAATATAAGAACTAGTCTGGTCAAAGGATAACAAGGCAGTAGGTACTGGAAATGCTGGACCATTTGTACTACTCAAGCTAACTACAATGCAAGGCAGGCTTTGGAACTTAAGGCAAGCTATTATGTCCGGCTCTGCAACAATTTCAGAATCCGTGTCCTCTGTAGTGGACGGACTGTGATGCACCACCATGCTCTGTCCTCAACAGAGGCTGTCCTCTGACAACCCTCTCTGAAAACTGCCCTCAGCTCAAGAAGGTTGCTTTGTTCAAGGTCAAGCCCCCCAATGCTTAGTCAATGAGAAAGTGTAGAGACTCAGCACTCCCAGAGCGATGGGGGACAACTCTAGAGCCCCCGGGTTTCTGCTGAGGCCCTGCTGAGATTGCACCACAGCCCAGCTCCCCCCTCACTTGAGTATTATCCTGAGGACATGCCCAGAGAGATGTCCCGCACGTTCATTTCTACTCAGAGCCTGCTTGCCAGAGAAACCAGATCAACAGCCCTTTTCTGATATAAAATTTCACACTTCTTGATATAAAATTTCGCTCTTCTTGACCTGGTTGGGATTTTGTGGGGGTTTTTTTGTTTTGTTTTGTTTTTTGTTTTTGTTTTGAGGGGAAGAGGATCATTTTAAAATAAATCCATCGTACACTTAGCCTCTCCAATCTGAGAGTGTGCTTTCTATCTGGCAAAACCTGTTTAAAATGCTCTTTCCCGATTGCTGCCATCTAAATTATCCTCTGTGTAAATGGCTATTTCTCCGCATACCTAGTTCCAATGATGGAATGCTTCTGTTCCCCCAAAATTCACACACTGAAATCCTAACTCCCAAGGTGACCGTATTTAGGAGGTGAGGCCTTCGGGAGATGATTAGGTCAAGAGAGCGAAGTCCTCGTGATTGCATTAGTGCCCTTGTGAAAAACCCCAGAGAGCTCTCTCACCCCTTCCGCCATGTGAAGACACAGCAAGAAGATGGCTGGGCCTTCTGTGAACCAGGAAGCAGGCCCACCCCAGACACCAAATCTGCCAGCACCTTGATCTTGGGCTTCCCAGCCTCCAGAACTGTGAGAAATAAATTTCCATTGTTTATAAGCCCCTCTGTTTATGGTATTTTGTTATAGGAATCTTAACGGACTGTTGGAAATTTTTATTTAGATTTCATAATTAAAACACAAATACATATTCATTGTAAAAGTGTGACCTTTTGATCCCCCCTCCCCAGGGGGCCCCTGCCACTGTTTCCAATCTGGGTCCTCTTCAGATTTTGATACACACTCCTGGGTAGTCACGTCTCCCCTCCCTGCCTTGAAAACCACTATCATCTGCATATCAACCAGTCAAGATTTTGAACATTACCTTCTTGCAGTCTATATTATAAAACCTTTTATAAAAATGTCTCCAAATATAAAATACTATTAGAATGCTTGGTGAAATGTCCTTGCTTAAGCACCTTAGTTTGAGAGCACCAACACACACCCAGTTTGGAGGGCAATGCAACCTACTCAAAGGCATTTGAAGAAGTGGGAGAAGGGACTCTTCCAGGGCAAGAGGGAGAAGTCAGGAAAAGAAGCTATTAACATAACTTTCGAGAGAAAGCATCAGCATTTACAGTAATTTCATCAAATTTAAAAGTAATCAAATCTGGATTTTATAACATTTAGGCATCAGGTCATTTATGTATAGGCTCATGAGGAAGGCCTAAACTGAATCCCCAATCCTCAAGAATTCTAAAGTGAACACAGCAGTTACCGGGAGCCCAAAATAAGGCCCCTGAGGCTTCCCAGGATTTTAGGGCATATGGTCATGTCCCCCAGGATACCAGGAGTTATACTTCGAAACACCAGGGAGCACAAAGTCAACTCAATTCTAATGCATCACTGGTGTTGAAATGTGCTTTGGGAAGGCAGGAAATCTATTCTAATGTAGAACAAAAAAGCCCACCAAAAAACCAACTTGGGGTTTGTCAAGAAATAATATACTTCACTTGGCAGAGGATAGTATCTTCCTGCTGGTTGTTGAGGGATTGCTGATTACATATTTTTGAACAAGGAAACTAGAAAACTGAAAATGCAAGCCTACCTACTTGGAAAATAAAGTTATTTCAAGAGAAAAAAAAAATCTTATTACAAGGATAATGAGAAAAGTCAGGGTGGGGAAAACATTTAAGAGAGTCAGGAACAACAGCAAGAACAAAAACTGTTGGTAGCTAGATAAGAAATATCAAAAACAATCACAGGCTGGGTGCAGTGGCTCATGCCAGTAATCCCAGCACTTTGGGAGGCTGAGGCGGGTGGATCACTTAAACCCAGGAATTTGAGACTAGCCTGGGCAACATGGTGAAACACCATCTCCACAAAAAATACAAAACTTAGCCAGGCATGATGGTATGTGCCTGTAGTCCAGCTACTTGGGAGGCTGAGGTGCGAGGATCACTTAAGCCCAGGAATTGGAGGCTGCAGTGAGTCATGACTACACCACTGCACTCCAGCCTGGGCAACGGAGGAAGACCCTGTCTCCAAAAAAAAAAAAAAAAAAAATCACAGAAGGAATAATGAACAGGCAGGCATTGAAACTACACTACAACAGGAGCAGGGACTCACGCTTATAATCCCAGCACTTTGGGAGGCCAAGGCAGGAGGATCACTTGGGGCCAGGAGTTCGACACCAGCCTAGCCAACATGAGACCCTGTCTCTACAAATTAGCCAGGATGGTAGTGCACACCTATATTCCAGCTACTTCAGAGGCTGAGGGAAGAATATCACTTGAACCCAGGAATTTGAGCTTGCAGTGAGCCATGACTGCACCACTCACTCCAGCCTGCGCAACAGAATGAGACCTTATCTCTTAAAAAAAAAAACAAAAAAAAAAACAAAAAACAAAAAAACTACACTATGCTTGTGGTGTCATTACAAATGCTTTTGGCTGCAAGTAACAGAAAACCCACAGGGCATATTTTTCTAATATATCTTTCTGACAAGAAGTCTGCAAACAGGACTTGTTGATGTTGGTTCAACAGCTCAGCAATGTCATCTCTGTGATTCTAACCCTTTTCTTCATGGTCATAACTGCCCCACAGCCACTCCTAACTGGAATATGGCCAGGAGAAAGGGTTGAGAATGGAGGTGGGGCCAGGCAAGCAACTCTCTGCCACAACAAGAAAACTGTAGGAAACCTGGGCTTTGTTGAAAGTGAAGAGCTTGGCAGAATGGGTGGGGCTGAGTCCATTGCAATGGTGACCTGAGCTCCCTGGCTGCTGCATACAGTCTGAAGGGTTCAGGGAAACATGTAAATTTCCATATCACATTAGTATGTGGGTGAAGAGGGACAAAATATCTGTTGCAAACTTATGTTTCATTTCTATTATCCAAGAAACTACCTATGAAATTCCTCACAAAAAACAAACAAACAAAAAGGTCAGACTATGTGGTGAGAAAACATGAATTTGAATTGCTACAAAACACAAGCAAGTTCAAAAGGAATGTTTATTTTAAGCTCTATGTACAGAAGAACAGAGTGTAAATGTAGAAGGAACAAAGGAAACAAAAATGACAGGCATAGGTATTTACATAGCAAGTGTAGGCAAAATGTGTCAAGAAAAGTCTTTAAATACATCTACTTTTAGCCTTTAACAGTCCAAATCAGTTTCTAAGAATAATTTATCATCCAGGAAGAAGTTTTAGAAGTCTAAGGCTCAACCTTAAGTTGAGTTTAAATCCTTGAGTTTAGAAGGCTTGTATTGCTGATACCTTGGTCAACAGCTTTTGTGTTGACCATTTCTTCTTTAGTTCGCTGTCCTTCTGACTGTGAAATGTGATGTCCAAACTGAAATAAAGCAAATATTTAACATACAAATTATTCTAATGTTAAAAAAAAAAAAAAAAAGAATGGCAAGACAAAGGGCCGATGACCCTCTGAGGTTTAACACACAATATTTACTTACTGTATGTATTACTATAATACATCGTTATTTGGCTGTGTATCAGGTACTACACTCAGAGCCAAGGACAAACGTGAACGAGACACTCTCAGCGGCACAGACTGAGCTCTTAGGCAACTAAAATTTGAGTCCCTGTGTGCCCAGCCTGAAATTAAGTGCTAAAAATTACGTAAAAAAAAAAAATGATGATTCTCTAAAAAACTTGTAGTTGGTTGGAAAGAAAGTGCGAGAGACACTAAACTAACAGCAAGCAGTAAATGACAAGCTAGTAACACTTCGCTTATCCACTATCACTGGGAAACGGTGTGTCCCGCCTACGGGAACTTCTCAGATAACTGCAGGTTTTCAAACATCCTGAAATTTTAAGAAACCAAGTTCTAGTCTCTGCTCTGCCCCTTATATAGGGGATTATAGGCACTACAGGGCTCATTTTCCTCATATTTTTCGGGGGAAGGAGGTTACCGCTATAAAGATCTAGTGAGATGAGTAAAAAAGATACTCTGCAAGTTACAAATTGCTCTACAAATGATAAAATTAAACATTTATTTTAGACACATTTGCATTTTTATGGTAATAGTTCTAAAGCAAACTTCTTGTCTTCCTTTTTTTTTTTTTTGAGATGGAGTCTCGCTGTGTCACCCAGGCTCGAGGGCAGTGGCACGATCTAAGCTCACTACAAGCTCCGCCTCCAGGGTTCACGCCATTCTCCTGCCTCAGCCTCCCAAGTAGCTGGGACTACAGGCACCCACCACCACGCCCGGCTAATTTCTTTTGTATTTTTAGTAGAGATGTGGTTTCACTGTGTTAGCCAGGATGGTCTTGATCTCCTGACCTCATGATCCACCCACCTCAGCCTCCCAAAGTGCTGGGATTACAGGCTTGAGCCACTGCGCCCGGCCTTGTCTTCTTAAATAGTTAAAAGAATATAATTTTCTAAGTCAACGTGCTAAACATCAGATATTAAAGTACACACACACAAACACACACACACAATGGTGAGCTAAGAGGTTGCTAGCACTGGAGTGGGAATGTGTGTGTGTGACAAGTCCCTCCACTCTGTTACATTTTTTTTTTTTTTTTTTTTTTTGAGATGGAGTCTCGCCCTGTCACCAGGCTGGAGTGCAGTGGCACAGTCTTGGCCCACTGCAACCTCTGCCTCCCAGGTTCAAGCAATCCTCCTGCGTCAGCCTCCTGAGTAGCTGGAATTACAGGCACACACTACCACGCCTGGCTAATTTTTGTATTTTTAGTAGAGACGAGGTTTCACCATGTTGGTCAGACTAGTCTCAAACTCCTGACCTAGTGATCTGCCCACCTCAGCCTCCCAAAGTGCTGGGATGACCACGCCCGGCCCTGTTACACTCTTTGAGGACTCAATGCATCTGAGCTTTCCAGTTTCTTCCTCTGCTGACATCTGTCCTTCCTCAGTGCTATCTAGCTGACTGTAGATGCTGTTCCTCTTCCACACTCCTGTCCAGGGCTTATTTTTATGTGTTAATACTACCTCAACTAAATTAAGACATGTGAAAACCACCCCAAAATTAGAATTACTTCTAAATTTAAGAAAAGAGACTTCAAGTAAATAGTGGTCTTAAGGCTCAAATGCTTAAAATCCAGTGTTTGTCATCCTAGGCATCCAGTAAGTGCTGTCACTAAAGATAACTATAATCCCATTTGCTTTTTTATATGCAGAGTTAACATTAGATTCAACAAAATATCCAAAGTCTGTATATTTGACAGAGAAAACTCTTGGCGTATTCACATTCCATATGGTTAAGGGGAATCTATTGCACCATTCTTCCCCGGCCCTCTCAAACTGTCAGACACCCAGTTCATACTGCAGATGGCAACATCAAATTGGCACCTAAGATAAGTCATTATAAACATATGCACAAATATTTTTAAAATTAAGTATTTTATTTCAAAAGACCTCATAATAGGCTAAAAGTGAAAATGAGCATATAAAATTAACAACAAAAAAACCCCCAGAAACATTAGCAGCATCAATAAACAATTATATAGCCCATTCTGCACAATTACTTCAAGAGAACTTGAACACAAAGCTGTAACATAAACAATACATCTGAGAAAAACTGAAAAATTAATATTCCATTAGTGTAGCTTACCCTTGAAGTTTCTGGACTAGAAAATGGGGAAGATTCCCAAGATCTATTCTCTTTCTCAAAAGAATCATCTTCTTGAAATGCAAATTTCTGCTTAAGTGCATGAGATATTAAAGAAACTGGATCCCAATGTGAATTCTGTCTTTTCCTCTTATGAATGGGTCTACCGCCAGGTGACCTATTTTTTTAAAAAAAAAAATTGAATTTATTAAAACTTGGATGTAATTTTAGCTCCTTGTTGACAAACATAGCAGGAATACAAGCATAATATCTTACAATTTAATTAGTCTTCAAGAGACTGAAAATAATCTAACCTTCAAGAAATTTTTGCAATGAACTAAGGAAAGCACAATGAATGAAGAATCAGAAAAACCAAGAACCGATCTGACTTGGGACTCTGCCATAACCCTGTTAGGACCTGAGATTTGTCAGATGTCACTATGCTGAAGATCTTTATTATTGTAATTTTCTAATTTCCTAATGGGTAGGAAAATTCAAATAAGAACTTTTAAAAGGACTAGAGTTCATGCAAAAAAAAAAAAAAATTAGGCAAATTGTTCATCGGTTTGGGCATTCATTCATTCAATCTTCATTGAATGCCCACTGCTACATCCAGCTCCATTTTATGCTTTGGGAGTATTCTGCTTCCTATTCTTACAGCAAGATTATCATCAATATACTAGTGAGTAAGATCATTTGGATGGTAATAAGTGCTGTGAATAAAACCAAACAGAGGCTGGGCACAGTAGCTCGTGTCTGTAATCCCAGCACTTTAGGAGGCCAAGGTGGGAGGACTGCTTGAGCTCAGGAGTTCGAGAGCAGCCTGGGTAACATAGCGAGACCCCATCTCTACAAAAAAATTAAAAATTAGCCAGGCAACTACTTGGGAGGTTCAGGCAGGAGGATCACTTGAGCCAAGGAGATCAAGCCTGCTGTGAGTCGTGGCACCACTACACTTCAGCCTGGGTGACAGAGCAAGACCTTGTCTCAAAAAAAAAAAAAAAAAAAAAAAACTAAATTAAAAAATAAAAAATAGGGAGATGTAGTAGCGACTAGGGACAGAAGCACTTTAGATGAGACATGATCAGAAACAAAGCCACTTTAAGGAAGCAACATCCTCTTTAAGAAAATGACAAGGGGTCAGTTTTAGTGTAAACATCTGGGGGTGCATCAGGAAGGAGCCTGGCATGTGTGAGAAATGGAAAAAGGAAACCAACTGCAGCTGGAGCTCAGTGGACAAACACGGGACATAGGAGAGGAGTTCAGCGAGAGAAGCGAGGGCTGGCTCCTGGAGGGACCTACGGACACAGCAAGGGCTCTGGAACTGATTCAAAGCACAATGGAAACCCACAGAAGAGTCTGAAGCAGCAGAATGGCCTGATCTGACTTCTGGTCACTATCTGCAGAAAATATAACGAGGCAAGAATGAAAACAGACCACTGAGGAGGCTGCTGCGGAAGTTCAAGCTAGATAAGAATGGGCTTGGCCTGGGGAGGTGGCAGTGGAGGTCAAGAGGGTCCATAGAATTGAGCTATGTGCTGATGGGAAGTGTGGGAGATAGAACGGAAAATAAAGACGAATGATGATTCCTAGATATTTGTTTTTGTTTTTTTGAGACGGAGTCTCGCTTTGTTACCAAGGCTGGAGTGCAGTGGCTCACTGCAACCTCCGCCTCCTGGGCTCAAGCAATTCCCCTGCCTCAGCCTCCTAGTAGCTGGGATTACAGGTGTGCGCCACCATGCCCAGGTAAGTTTTGTGTTTTTAGTAGACACAGGGTTTCACCATGTTGGCCAGGCTGGTCTTGAACTCCTGACTTCAAGTGATCTGCCCACCTCGGCCTCCCAAAGTGCTGGGATTACTGGTGTGAGCCACCACACCTGGCCTGATTCCTGGTTCTTAAGCAACCGGGTGATCGTGTTGCCATTTGCTAAGATGCAAAAGACATGGGAAAGAACAGGTTTTCAAGGTGGCGGAAAAGAACAGGTAGGAAGGAAAAGTCCTATTTTGGACCTGTGAAACGAGATACCTGTGAGACAGGCAAATAAAGATGTCAAGTAGGAATTTGGGTGTATGCACCCGGGCTCAGAGGAGAGATCAGGGCTAGAAAAATAAACATTTGAGTCATAAGCATACAGCTGGTATTTAGAGCCACAGGACTAGGTGAGCTCACCAAAGGAAACAGCATGGACAGAGAAGAGAGGGGACTGAGGTCTGAACCAGGTACTTCAACATTTAAAGACCAGGCCCAGGGGGAAGAGTTAAAGGAATAAGAAGGAATAGCCGATGAGGTCAGAGGAAACCTGGGGGTATGCTTTCTCAGAAACCAAGTAAAGAAAGTGCTCCAGGCTGGGCGCAGTGGCTCACACCTGTAATCCCAGCACTTTGGGAGGCCGAGGCAGGCAGATCACGAGGTCAAGAGATGAGACCACCCTGGCCAATATGGTGAAACCCCGTCTCTACTACTAAAAATACAAAAATTAGCCTGGCATGGTGGCACACACCTGTAGTCCCAGCTACTCGGGAGGCTGAAGCAGGAGAATCACTTGAATCCAGGAGGCAGAGGTTGCAGTGAGCCGAGATCGTGCCACTGCACTCCAGCCTGGCAACAGAGCGAGACTCTGTCTCAAAAAAAAAAAAAAAAAAAAAAAAGAAAGTGTCCAAGGAGGAGATGGAGACCACCATGGGCTGTATCAAATGCTGCCAAGAAGTCAAGTAAGACGAGCAACGCAAAGAGACCACTAGATTTAGCCACATGGAGAGTCACTAGTGAAGCAGTTTCCAATGGAGTCACTGTGGGTAGAAGGCGGCATTAATAGAAACAAATTATAGACGACTTCAAGAATTCCTATTAGAAAGGGGAGCAGAACAGAACAACGGCTGAGAGTACATGTGTTCTGAAGATGGGAAGTACTTAGGTATGAGGAGAAGGATGAGGTAAAGAAGGAAGATTCAGTGATGCAGAAGGGCTCATTTTAAGTGAAATCCTTGTGAAAAGGAAAGAGAAAGGAAACCAGTAACCAAAGGAAGAGCCTAGCCATGAATGATGACACTTCGTTCACAACAGCAAGACGGAAGGCAGGGAATCTGCATGGGGAATCTGTAGGTGTAAAGAGGTAAGAGAGCTCATCTGATTGCTCAGCAATGTACAAAACAAAGTTAGCTGTACAGGCAATTCAGGAGAGAGCAGGCGGACAGGAGGCAGAGTCTACTGGTCTTTTAGTTGTTTTTCCAGTGATAGTAACAGTCACAGAGTTGCTGTTTGATACTAAGCCTGATGACATAAGTACAAGATCTAGCTGGGGCCAGGCATGCACCTACAGCCATGGGATTTTTCTCAACAAGCTGCCTCAGGCTCTTCCTTTGGTTACTGGTTTCCCTTCTCTTTCCTCTTCACAAGGATTTCACTTAAAATGAGCCCTTCTGCATCATTGCAAGGAACAAACTCACAACCTCATTAAAAAAGGAACTGACTTATCTGTCCTAGGACTATTACTATACAGAAAATACATCTATTTTCTCACCAAAAACCTCACTAAGGGATTTCCAGGTAAACATGGCAAATACCTTGTGAAATCCTACTAAAATGACAGTAAAGAAATAAAAAAGGTCTATATATCCACAAGGACAAAGAGATTAGAAGGGGGACAGGAGATAAGAATTGCAACCAGATGCTGGAAGCTGGAAAGCTGATGAAAGTGAGAGCGTGGGGCACGAGTGAAAAGTCTGTGCTGAATAGACACTTCTCTCTTGCTCGTCTTTCCCCACTCAGCTCTCCAATGACCTGGCTTGCACCCACTGTGTAATCCCCACCCCTCCTGACCATGAGGGTGACTGAAGAACTTTCTAAGGAAAATCCTGTAGCCCAAAAGAAAAGACATACAGCTCTGGGATGTGGCCAACAAAATGGTCCTCTCCCTAATCACTAAATTGTGAAGCCCCCAAGTTGATAAGCCCACCTCACACAAATAACATGCAATCAGCTTTTCCTTGTCTCATTTTTAAATAAGAATCACCAGATGCTTACACAAGGCTACAAAACTAAAGATAGAGATCAAAGCTAAAAGGAAAAAAGAAACTCACAAAAAATAGAGTAATTCAAGAAGACAGAAAAACTTAAACCTATACTTTTAATACTATCAGTGGGATAAGACCAATAAAACCAAAAAGATTTTAAAAAGAAGCACGTGAAGAAAAAGAAACAGCTGTTAAAAATTAAAAATGTGGGCCAGGCACAGTGGCTCACACCTGTAATCCCAGCCCTTTGGGAGGCTGAGGCCAGCGGATGGTAAGGTCAGGAGTTCATGACCAGCCTGGCCAACATGGTGAAACCCCGTCTCTACTAAAACTACAAAAAGTAGCTGGGTATGGTGGCACGTGCCTGTAATCCCAGCTACTTGGGAGGCTGAGGCAAGAGAATTGCTTGAACCAAGACCCGGGAGGCAGAAGTTGCAGTGAGCCAAGATCATGCCACTGCACTCCAGCCTGGGCGACAGAGCCAGACTCCGTCTCAAAAAAAAGAATAAAAGAACATTTTTGGACATGCAAAGTATTAAACTAATCTACCTTTTATGTTTCTCCAGAAGCTACAGGAAGATATGATATTTAGGAAATCAGTGATGAAGCATAGAAAAAAAGGGGGCAAGAATGCTCAAGAGGTAAGCGAAGGAAATCCTTTGGGCACAGAGGGATCCTCGAGGAGAACCACCAAGAACTAAATGGAGGTTCATCCAAAAATTAGAAATAGAACTACCCTATGATCCAGCAATCCCACTTCGGGGTACTTATCCAAAAGAAGTGAAATCAGTATCTCAAAGACATATCTACACACCCACATTCATTGCAGCGCTATTCACAATAGACAAGACATGGAAGCAAACTAAATGTCTACCAACAGATGAATGGATTAAGAAACAGGATATATACATATAATAGAATATACAGTATGCTAAGTGAAATAAGTCAGTCACAAAAAGATAAATGCTGCATGATTCACTTATATGAGGTATCTAAAGTAATCAAACTAGGCCGGGCACAGTGGCTCTCGCCTGTAATCCCAGTACTTTGAGAGACCGAGGCAGGAGGATTACTTGAACCCAGTAGTACAAGACCAGCCTGGGCAACACAGTGAAATCCTGTCTCTATTTTTTTTTAATAAGATAAAATAAAAAATAAAGCAATCAAACTATAGAGGTAGAAAGAAGAATGGCAGTTGCCAGGGGATGAGGGGAGAGGGAAACAATTACTGTTCAATGAGTATAAAATTTCAGTTATGCAAGATGAAAAAGCTCTAGAGACTTGTTGTACAACATTATGCTTATGGTTAATGATACCGTATTACACACATAAAAATCTGTTAACAGAACAGAGTTCATTATGTTTTTTCACCACACACACACACACACAAATGCAACTCAGAGAGGCAATTATTAACTCTAAAAAAATTATTCAACAAACAAAATGTAGTCAAAATATATGAAATGGGGCCAGGCACAGTGACTCACACCTATAATCCCAGCACTTTGGGAGGCCAACATGGGCAGATCGCTTGAGCTCAGGAGTTCGAGACCAGCCTGGGCAACATGGCGAAACCTCATCTCTACAAAAAATACAAAAATTAGCCAGGCATGGTGGCACATGCCTATAGTCCCAACTGCTAAGAAAGCTGAGGTGGGAGGATCACTTGAGCCCAGAAGGTCGAGGCTGCAGTGAGCTATAATTTCAACACTGCCCTCTAGCCTGGGTTACAATATGAGAAATGGCTTACTGTGGATGTTTACCATTATAATAAGGATATTAATTTTGAATACTCATTTAACTAAAGATTGTGGTTTCACTATTTCAGGAAAATGTAGCAAGATGTGTGTGTGTAGAATATCTAAGAAAATATATTCCTAATATCCTACAACTGGAAGTCAATATAATTAAAATATCAAGAAATAGCAAATAAGTATGTTGTTTCAAAAATATGGTGATAAGAAACAGTAGAAGTAGTAGTCAAAAATAATTGAATGTCATTATCTCTGGGATAGGTATTCAGGGGTAAAGAATAAGAAAAAAGACATATATGTTAATTTTCATAAACATAATAATTTTTCTAAACATATAATTGACAAAATTTCAGTTCACTTTTCAAATTACAACAACATACCGCTCAACTGCACGAAGCTTAACCTTATTCATATCCTTCAGAACGTCCAACATGTTTGGAATATCTTTATTTCTCTGGCTTTTTGAATGATGACTATAATTGGTCTTATTAGCAGCCAGGTTCTGTTTGTTCATTTCAGTAGCTGGATTATCTGAGTCACAAATATTACTAGATCTTGGTTGTACGGGAGGAAAACACAGTGGCTGGAGAGATGAAAACTGAGGAGGAAGTGGTGGTGGAGGAGGAGGAGAAGAAAGCACTGAACTTGGAAACTGATCCGGCTCCACACTCAGACGGGCAGCCCGCGATGATGACAACTGGCCCAAACTAATGGGCTTGTCATTCAAGCCAAAGGAACCTACAAACAAAGTGGTTGATTACAAAATCATGCACAATTATCTCTAACGTAATATATATTAATAACACTAATTAGAACCAAAACAGGAGCAATTTCTGTAATGCTACTAAAAGTAGCGATATAGTAGCAAGGAAAGAGAATCAATTCCATCTGCTTAGTAATTTAAGAGTCAGGTCAAATTGTGAATTCATTTTTAATCCAGTTAGGAATTTTCAGTGTGGGCCCAAGAGCAGAGGGGGTTGGAGAATGCGTTTTAAACAAACAAACAAAAAAATGTGTTTTTTCAGTAATTCACATACACTCTGAACTTCATCCTCTATTTTAAAAAGCTAAAACATAATCAACAACTTGTAGTTAGAAATACAAATTGATGTATTCACTCTATAATGACATTGGAGAAATAAGCATATTATTTTCTAAGCAAAGCTTAAGATGGGTACTGAGTATTTAACTTTTCCACAACAGATTTGCTCCTAAAGGACTGTGGGTAAACATGATTGCTTAAGAAAACTGTGTATAGTTATATATCATTTTACTTATTATGTATAAATATAAGTTATTGTATATTATATAATGTGTTTATATGTAAATTATGTTATAAATATATACTGTATAAATATATTAAATTATGTGTATTTATGCATTTGTATACATATTAAACCATTTTTAGCAATTATATTTACACACAGCCCTTTACAGCCAAATCTGTTGTGAAAAGCATTCAGTACCTAGATTGCTTTACATTTTATACACACATACACAAATACATACACGTTGTGTGTGTGTGTGTGCATATGTTTAAAGCAAGCTGTATCTCTATAAATTTATAAAACAATCATCAGGAAAACATTACTCACCTCAACTTGCTGGAAGTGTAGCAGCAATAACTAAAAACTATAAACATATATCCTCAAACCTATATCCTCTTTCAAACCAATGCATTCTTCCTCTTTAATCTCCAATGCTTTCATGAAGAGTTAGAAAAGCTTTCTGAGGGCCGGGCACGGTGGCTCATGCCTGTAATCCCAGCACTTTGGGAGGCCGAGGCAGGTGGATCACGAGGTCAGCAGATCGAGACCATCCTGGCTAACACGGTGAAACCCTGTCTCCACTAAAAATACAAAAAATTAGCCAGGCATGGTGGTGGGCCCCTGTAGTCCCAGCTACTCAGGAGGCTGAGGCAGGAGAATGGCGTGAACCCGGGAGGCAGAGCTTGCAGTGAGCCGAGATCACGCCACTGCACTCCAGCCTGGGCAACAGAGGGAGACTCCGTCTCAAAAAAAAAAAATAAAGAAAGAAAAGAAAAGCTTACATAGAAGACAACAGACTTTTTAATACAAAAATACAATCTTCTAGTATAGTAAAGCTAGTTCTTCTTTAAATCAAAGCCATCCCCTCACTACAAATGTGTCTTAATTTATCTTGAATAAACATCAGATATAATAATTTTGTATATCCAACATCCTTTTATGTGCATTTAATGTTTTCATGGTACTTATTCAGAATTGTACTCACTTAAATATTAGATGTTCCTGTATGCTACTGTATGTACTATATTCAGTACAGTATCATGCTGTACAGGTTGGTATAGGCTATACCATGAGTATCATCTAACTGAAACAAAACTCCTGGTGTTACTTACTAGAATTTGCACTGTTTTTCAGTTCCTGCATTTCCACAATTGCTGCAATCTGAGAGCGAAGAAAAGTCAGCTCATTTTCAAGGGCAGCTATTTTTTTAATTGCAGCTTCATTTACAGGCATATCATTTTTCACTGTTTCTTTCTGTCTTACAGCAGGTGACAGTGGATCCCGAACTAGTTGCAAAGGATGAAAAATTTCCACCTTCTCTTCTTCATTTTTCCATATACTATTTCTGTGGGTGAAAAAAACAAGAAATGAAAATCAGAAGACAATAAAACAAAATAAAAGCTACTCTCAGGCCAGGCACGGTGGCTCACGCCTGTAATCCCAACACTTTGGGAGGCTGAGGCAGTGAATCACCTGAGGACAGGAGTTTGAGACCAGCCTGGTCAAAATGGCGAAACCCTGTCTCTACTAAAAATATTTTTAAAAATTAGCTAGGTGTGATGGCGTGGCCCTGTAGTCCCAGCTACTCGGGAGGCTGTGGCAGGAGAATCGCTTGAGCCTGGGAGGCAGAGGTTGCGGTGAGCCAAGATCGTGCCATTGCACTCCAGCCTGGTTGACAGAGTGAAACTTCGTCTCCAAAAAAAAAACTACTCTCTACCCCCCATGATTGTTTCTAGAGTCACTGAGGACAAGGAAAACATCTTATTTAGCTTTGTATTCCCAATATAAACAGAATGTAGCCTCCAATAAAGGACCATTCAGTGACCAGGGAATGAACAAAAGAAACCCTGCTTTTAGATTATAAAACAAAAATAATTATTCTGCAATTGCTCTACTTATTAACTTTAAATGCAGGTAAGTTAATTTATTTAGAAGTTCTATATAAGTTAATAAAGAGTCTTACATTCAGGATTACATTAGGGTGAAATGTATGTTCTTTTAACTATTTGAAAATTGGTGCCAGTTTGATACATCAGCCAGAATACTTAAAGAATTGACACTGTGCTTAGAGCCTGTATCTGAATATACTAACATATAAGGTAATACTCTCTAGGAGTAACACATCCAAATTTTGAATTACATTTAACATCATTGCCTGGTGCACAGTAAACACTATGTAAGTTTTGGCTAAATATATGATTCTAATATCCCTTTGATAACCACTCCCTCCTAGGTCTGGTGTTAGGTTTAAATATGCATTTAAAAAAAAAACTGGCTAAAAAAATGAAAAACAGCCAGGCTTCTTTACTAGGAAGATACAGTAGGGCACAGCACAGTTTGAAGATAAACAAAACAAAAAAAGCTCCATCAATCGGAACAAGCTTTGACACAAGCAAGAATTCAGTTTATAGCCCACTTCCCAAGGTAAGCATATAAAATTACCGAAATCTGAGATAACTGGCTTCTTCATCATTTGCCACATACAAAATATCAGCAAAAGAAGGAACCACAGATCCACAATTTTCAGAGTCTACAGAGTTCAAGAGCGGGATCAACTAAAGTAAAAAAAAAAAAAAAAAAAAAAAAAGTCAGAGCTCTGCAGGGAGTCAGGAGAAGACACATGCCCCATGGTATTAAATTAGTTAATGATCTAAAAGAAAGAAAAATAAAAAGAATATTCAATAGAAAAACATGCACCTGTTAGCAAGAAAGAACACTGAGAAAAATGTTATGCTGAAGTCTAAGCACTAAGCAATATTCTCTCCTCTGGTTAATTTCATCTATCATAAAATGCAAAATAAAATTAAATAAGCTCTTCAGTTATTGTTCACACTTGCCCATCTGTGAATGTCATTACAGACATGTACCACGTAACGTTTAGGTTGATGATGGACTGCATATACATGGGGTCACATAAGATTACAGTGAAACTGAAATATTCCTATCATGAGTATTTACTATATTATACTTTTTATTATTATTTTAGAGTGTATTCCTTCTACTTTAAAAGAAAAGTTGGCTGAGCATGGTGGTGCATTCCTGTCATCCCAGCACTTTGGGAGGCCAAGGCAGGAGGCTCAATTAAGGCCAGCAGTTCAAGACCAGCCAGGACAACATAGCAAGATCCTGTCTCTATCAGACAAAAAAAAAAGTTAGCCAGGTGTGGTGGCACGCACCTCCCAAGTAGTTCCAGCTACTCAGGAGGCTGAGGTGGGAGGACCACTTGAGCCCAGGAGGTTGAGGCTGCAGTGAGCAATTATCATGTCACTGCACTTCCACCTGGGCGACAGCAAGACCTTATCTAAAAAAAAAATTAAAAAAAATAAAAAGTTAACTATAACGCAGCCTCAGGAAGATCCTTCAGAAGGTATTCCAGAAGGTATTGTTATCGTAGGAGGTGACAGCTCCATGCATGTTATTGCCACTGAAGGTTTTCCAATAGGACAAGATGTGGAGGTAGAAGACAGTGATACTGATGATTCTGCCCTGGGTAGGCCTAGGCTAACATGTGTGCTTGTGTCTTAGTTTTAACAAAAAAAATTTAAAAAGTACAAAAAATTAAAAAATTTTTTAAATCATAAAAAGCTTATAGAATAAGGATACAAAAAATATTTGGATAGCTATACAATGTGTTTTAAGATAAGTGTTACTACAAAAGAGTCAAAAAGTTTTTACAAAATAAAAACATTTATAAAAAAGTTACAGTAAGCTAAGGTTAATCTATTATTGAAGAAAGAGTTTTTGTATAAACTTAGTGTAGCCTAAGTGTACAGTGTTTATAAAGTCTACAGTAGTGTACAGTAATGTCCTAGGCCTTTAAATTCACTCACCACTCACTGACTCACCCAGAGCAACTTCCCGTCTTCCATTCATGGTAGGTGCCCTATACAGAGGTAACATTTTTTATCTTTTTATTAGACTGTTACTGTACTTTTTCTATGTTTAGATACACAAACACTTATCATTATGTAACAACTGCCTACAGTATTCAGTACAGTAACATGCTGTACAGGTTTGCAGACTAGAAGCAACAGGTCATACCATATAGCCTGGGTGCGCAGTAGACCATATACCATCTAGGTTTGTGCCAGTATACTCTGTGATGTTTGCACAATGACAAAATCACTGAACAATGCATTTCTCAGAATGTATCCCCCCATCATTAAATGATGCATGATTGTATTTAAAAAAACAAAACCACAAAAACATATATGAAATGGCTTGTTCCCAAGGGTAAATTAAAGGTTTTTGGCTTGCAGGAAATGTTTCTTCCTTTGTTGTTCCACCCTGTATCTGTAAGAGTACCTAGGATTATTTTGTACTTGGTACTTAAACAATTTATGTTGACTAACTTACCTCAAAATTAGGTCTTCGACAAGGTTCTAATGGAAGCATTTTCCCAATGATACGAACAATACTCCTAGTTGATCCATAGTCTTTATTTTCCCAAATCAGCAAAACCTATTTTAAACATAAAGTATGAATTAAAATGCACTCTGATTAAGCAGATTTATATAAGTATGAAAAAAGGAGATATAAAAAAGATGCGGTGGCATTTTTTTAAAAATACAGGGAGTCCTGTAAAATACATTTATTTTTAAAAAGAAGTATAGAATGGCAGAGCCTTTCTTCAAGAATAGAACTTTATGAGTATTTGTCTTAAAAAAAGATGGTAGTAAACATATATACATTCCAGGAAGATCTCTTAAAAAGCACAATTCATTTTGTTCTGTTTCTGATAATGTTCAAATACCCTGGAGGAAACTTTGTTCAAAAAAATTGCATCCCCTCCTCCAGCTACAAATCCCATCTTTTTGGCCCAACCAAAAATTGACAATTTCAATTTATCAAGCAACGAGGTAATACAGAGTATACTTATGTAATTTCCTTTAAAGGAGAAATAAAAAAGGGAATAAATAAATCAGGTCCTAGACAATTGAAAGAGTTATTGACATAAAGCAAAATGTATCTGCTGGCAGTAAGCTCTTGAAAAGGTATTAGAAGTGAAAATGTGCCACTATAGCTCAAATAATACTTCGTCCTTTAGTGTGGGCTTCCCAAATTAGTGTAAACCATTGCCACAGGAACCACTCTCCCCCACCAGCCAAAAGATATAATAAATTGGACATTTTTCCTAATATCCCAACAGATATAAGTAGCATCCTATAAGCATCCTCGTTAAAACATCCAATAAACAGCCTGTCTCAGCTGTTAAACAACAGCAACAACCAACAACAGCAGGCTAAGTAAACTGTGGGTTATGCACCTGCGTGTTGATTGTGATCCATCATATGAGGTTAGGTGTAAAATTTTCCCATTGTGGTGTCATGCTGGCACTCAAGTACTTTGGGATTTTGGAGCATTTCAGATTTCAGGTTTTGAGTGATGCTCAACGGATAATATTTTTAAATTGCTAAGATTATTTCACATTTTTTTCACACTCAGTCTTCAAAATCCCTTATATAGTTTACACCTACAGAAGATCTCAATTCAGATATTTTGAGTACTTAAAAGTGACATGTGGCCAGTGGCTATCATACTGGATTTCACAGCCTAGAGGATATAGATCCCAGACCTATTACTAGTAGAATATTTGGAGGACTGAGCATTTATATTTAAAATATTCTATAGACCATTCATCTGCGTAGCCCTGCTAAGAACCACAGGCATAGAGGCTTTGCTACCATGAGGGCTACCTACGGCATATACAGTCACCCAAGAGTTGGGTTAGCTCTTAGTTAATTTAAATGATACCTTCCTATCTTGCTCGGCAGTTTCTATCCTAATAAACTCCTGTCCTTCCTCTCATTCCTTCATTGCCCCTGGACATCTTCACCACTTTCGTTGTTGTTGTTGTTTGCTTTTTGAGGTGTTTTTTTTTTTTTTTTTTTTTTTGAGATGGGGTTTCACTCTGTCACCCAGGCTGGAGTGCAGGGGCATGATCAGGGTTCACTGCAACCTCCATCTCCTGGGCTCAAGCAGTCCTCCTACCTCAGCTTCTGAAGTAGCTCGGACCACAGGTGCACACGACCATGCCTGGTTAATTTTTGTATTTTTTATAGAGCCGAGGTTTCAACATGTTGCCCAAGCTGGTCTTGAAAACCTGAGCTCAAGTGATCTGCCTGCCTCAGCCTCCCAAGGTGTTGGGATTACAGGAGTGACCCACCACATCTGGCCATCTTCATCATTCTTGTTATTTCATCTTCCCTCTATTCCTGGTCTAGCATCCACATTTCGACTTCACTAATTTTCCTACCAAGCATGGATTTTCTGGTTAATTATTTCAGTAATATGTTCAACGTCACTCAAAAATGGTTCATTCTTTTGATATTATGTGCTCCCACATTGCTAATGAATACACGACCCTAATTACTCTTAGCTAGGAAAAAAAAAAAAAAAAACCGACAATATTTAGAAAAACTATGACTCCATGATGACTTCAGCTGGGTTCTCACAGGTATTCTGAAATCCCTTCATAACAAGTTAGATTCTATACCACATTGCCCAGAGCAGTCTCCAATCTCTGAAATCCCTTCTCAAATCCCACCACTTCATTACCTGCAAGTGACCTTGTCTCTGCTCTTACTGAGAAAACCGAGAACTTCAATTTGACATACCTCAACTTCATTTCTCTTACTTAGCTCCATTCAAAATCTCTTTTCAGGCCGGGCGCGGGGGCTCACGCCTGTAATCCCAGCACTTCGGAAGGCCAAGGCAGGTAGATCACTTGAGGTTAGGAATTCAAGACCAGTCTGTCCAACGTGGTAAAACCCCATCTCTACTAAAAATATAAAAATCGTTGGGCATTGGTGGCAGGCTCCTGTAATCCCAGCTACTCAGCAGGCTGGGGCAGGTGAATCACTTGAACCTGGGAGCAGAGGTTGCAGTGAGCCAAGATTGCACCACTGCACTCCAGCCTGGGCAATAGAGCAAGACTCAACCTTAGGGAAAAAAAAAATCTCTTTTCACTCTCTCTCACTTTCATTCTGTTCTTTAAGGCAGAAGAGTCTCTCTCCTTTCCAAGACTTATTTAATTAGATCCCTTGCCCAACTACCTTCTCAAAGGTGTTGTTTAATCACTCTCTCATGTGTATCTTAAATTTCTTCCTGTCTGTTTCTTCCAGAGTGATGACAAATATGCTGAAGTTACTTTTAACTTTAAAAATAAAAATAAAAATTCCATCCTGCAGCCCCTTCAGGTTGATGGCCTCTCTCAATTTCTTTTCACAAGCAAACTTTTCAAAAGAAGGTTGCTGATCCCACTTCCCTTCCTGACATTCTTCAAACTATTCCAACACAGTCCCATTCTCCACTTACAGAAATTCTTAGGGGCACCAATAATGCAATAGTGATAAACAACTGTTCAGCTGTTATCTTCAGTCTCTTGATTACTGCAATGTAAAATGTTTCAATCACATCTAACGACATTTGCCATTATCTAGGTTCATGGCTTCAAATATCAAAACAAAGCAGGTAACCCCCAAAACTGAATCTTTTTCTTTCCTACATTCTAAAACCATATATATATATCCAATTGTCTGAAGGATATTTCTACTTATATGTTCTAACATCACCTCTGACTCACCTCATCTCCATATTCAAACTACTTTCTCATACTAATATGCCCATTTATAATAATGGCACCATCATTTTTCAACTTACTTTTGCTTTAAAAAAATATTAAATTATCCGTGACTACTTTCTTCTAATTCACCCCACCTGTTTTCCTTATAGTCAATCTCATATTACAGTTATCTTTATTGTTTCTTATTCTTCATATTTTAAGTATTATGAATACAAGAACCATGTATTACTCCTCTGTATTACCTGCAGAAACAAGCATATTGTCTTTAGATACAGTAGATGTTCAACAAGTAGATAAAATTTGATTTGCTTATGATAGAGTTTGGCTGTGTCCCCACCCAAATCTCACCTTGAATTGTAATTATCCTCACGTGTCAAGGGGGGGGCCAGGTGAAGATAACTGAATCATGGGGGCAGCTTCCCCCATACTATGCTCATGGTAGTGAATAAGTCTCATGAGATGTGATGGTTTTATAAAATGGAGTCCCCTGCACAAGTTCTCTTGTCTGCCACTATGTAAGATGTGACTTTGCTACTCATTTGCCTTCAGCCATGACTGTGAGGCCTCCCCAGCCATGTGGAACTGTGAGTCAATTAAACCTCTTTCCTTTATAAATTACCCAGTCTCGGGTATGTCTTTATTAGCAGCATGAGAACAGACTAATACAGTTTATAATTCTCAGGCCTAAATCACCCTCTTTCCATTAGATTTATTCTGGATTTATTGAGGTTTAAATATTGAACTTGTTTATAAATTACCCTGAATAGAAATTTTAATGTATCTGTGCAATAAATGTAATTCTGTGAAGGTCATGTCTGTATTTTGCTTCCTTTGTATCTTCTGTTGGCATTTGTCCTATCAGGTAAATATGTTCTCAATAATCTCATCCCTCTTCTAACTCAAACCATCAAAGCTATACTATTGCAAACTCACCTTTGTCCCACCTAAAAAGAAGCAACAATTTTGCCTTAAATCAAATGACTACATACAAGTCATTTCAAAATGAAACCCAAGAACAAATACAACAGATCCATTCCAATCCATTAAAAGATATTTACCTGGTCTACAGGAACGCCAAAATATTCCAGCATCTCTCTTAAGATATTCAGTATGAGAGACATTGATGAAGCAAATACAGAAGCCAATTCAAAGGAACATTATCAGTTTCTTGGTGCCTTTGGGGAAAATTTTAGAAAATGTTACTCTTGACAAATAAATGCCACACAAATTGTACTACATAACCTGGAAAAGTCCTCTTGATACACACTACACCGTCAACTAATTTCTCCTAGCCAGCATTATTTTGAAGGAAGTCAAAGAAAAAGAAAGGAAGGGGAAGTCTGGGGGAAAGAGAGGGTTGTAAAGGAAATTTCAATTTATTGGTTAAATTACATTAAAACCTCATAGGATGTCTGAGCTTATGAAGGGGCCTAGTTAACAGAGACCAATCAAGAACAAACTGGACATCTACTTAGGCAAGGCTTCAAGTTACATGCCACAGCGAAGCTCGCTTTCCTGAAAGCTTTGGGCTGAGACTCAGCAGATGGGTGAGTTTAGCCGACCCTTGAAAGCAGGCAAGGGCCCGACTCAAAGTTTTTAAAAAATGAACAGCTCTTCTCACACACATATCGAAGTACTGCCCATCCCTCCTCGCTCTTTTAAAATAACGAGCATGAATTCCAGATAGGTGACGTGACTTGGTCACCCATCTAGTAACAGGCCGTGACCAGAGCCGGATCGCGTCCCTCGCTTTGGCCACAAGCTTCCCGGTGCTCTCCAAACACAGCGTGGTAGCCTTGCTCACCTTCCTCCGAAGCCGAGACCCCGGGAATCACCAGAACATCAAGCGGAGGGGTTAGGAATTCTCAATCGAATTCCAGACTGCGCCACTCCTTGTTCACATCGCTCAGACGTCTACCCAGACCTCGACCCAGTTTCCACCCGTGCGCCTCGGCTTGCAGCCACAGGCGGTAACGATGACCTCAGCGAGGAACAAGAGGTCGACCCAGTGCCCAGCCCTGGAGCCTCACGTTCAGCCAAGGTAACGTTACGGGAAGCTCGCCCACCTCCTCCCGCACCCAACCAACCCACCTTCTAGTCCCTAGGACTGGACTGCTACTTCCGCATGACGGGACAGCTACTTCCGCATCCCAGGACGAAATCAAACTCCGCGGGCCAGGACCCGTACCCAGTCTCACTGGGCAAAACTGAAGATCGCTGCTTCTGATTGGTCATTGCATGACGTCAGGCAATTCGGCAAGCGACGGCTTTTCCTTCTCAAGAGGCGGGTCTTCCGAGAGGCAGCCAATAGGAGATGACGGGCAGGGCAGGTCGCGTTAGGACGGCGGCGCTCGCGCAAGGCAAGGTTTTAAGGTACAAAGCCGTGAGCTGGACTCGCAGGCCAGAGTTCGTACTCCATGTAACTCTTCGCAGGGAGTGCGTTACTCACTACAGCCGGACCCTAAGCGCATCCGCCTTCCCAAGTTCACCTGACACAGTCGCGATTTATTTTTTGGTTATTTCATTTGTTCAGCTAATATTAAAATACCTGTGGGACTAGCAGAAGCCAAGCACTACCCCCGAGGGTTCTGAAGCTTTGCAGTGGCTAGGATGCATTTGTTAGTTCACTAAATACACCTAAGTATCCAGGCTACCGAATATGGGTCGGACACTCCTGGATTAGCCGAGGACGGCAAGTGATGACAGGTGGTATCTGTTTTCATTTCTGATTTGAGATTATTGGCTTCATACGAAATAGCTTCCTCTTCTGAACTTCAGCAAGACGTGCACTGGAGTAATATAACAATTTAAGATGTGTGTCTGCTACTGACATAATTTGAAAATATAAGTTTTTAATTTACATCATTTACTCATTCAACCAATAATGGATATCTACTACGTAGCAGACACCATTCTAAGCACGAAAAATGCCTTAATCAGCAGGGCAGGTCCTTGTCTCCTGGAGCTTACATGCCAGTGGGGCATCTCTTTCCATTCTAACCCTCATTTGCTTTTCTCTATAGCACTTACCGTCATATTCAGATATGCTTCCCCTACCACCAAACAAAATTGTACACTCCAGGAGAACAGGAATTTGTTTTGATCCATGCTGTATCTTTCCCCAGTGCTTTAGAAGAGTGTCTGGTATATAATAGGCATTCAGTTCGTTTGTTGAATAAAATACCTAAATGTGGTATGACAGAAAAGATGATAAAGAATGATTTGGGACTAAGCAACTAGCAAAACAATTGATAGCAATTACAGTGATATGCCCAGTAGTCTGAGCTGGATATGGTTGAAAGTGCAGAACAAGGATGATGATGGATCAGAAACCCCACATGGAGTAAGTCACAATTTTCTCAAGTTCCTTGTCCTTCCCTATGCCCTTGTGAATAAATCATGGCTTTATAACCCCCTCCCTTTCCCACTCTCTTATCAAACAGCAGAGTCAGAATGAAAACATTCCTGCAGAATAAGAAGGGAACCACTACTGTTCCAGCTGCACTATTAGCATAGCTTAATATTCCAACTGATTTAGATAGCAAGGAGGACCCAGGTCAAATACTACATCCATGAATGCTTTGCTGACAACTTTCTTCTAAATTCTTTAGAGGTATTTCCTCCACGGTTTACTAAAGCATTCATAATTCCATTTTGACAAAATCCTTTTATGTGATTGGACATTTTTTCCATTGCTCATTTTTACATGAAATTAGATTTTCCTGAACTCTTAGAATGATAAGGTCCAAGAAAGCTTTTCTGACACCACAAAGCTAGCTTTTCTGTTGTCTCTGAGTAGTGTTAAAAAATATGGTGGCTTGCTTTCTGAGGTTTTTCCTGTGTTCCCCTCCCCCAGTTTGATCCAGGCAGAAAACTTGCTATTCACAAGCTGCATGTAAAAGTATCTAGTTGTCAATTATTAGCTCATTATATTGAATTAGCTCATTATATTGAGCTGGTAAGCCTATGTCCCTAAGATTTTTTACCTACTGACTGATTTGTCCTTTAAACATGTAACATGTTAAAATGAGGAAATCGAACAAGGAAGTATCAAATACCAGTCTCCTGATCCTATGTGATTTGAAAGTGTCTCTTATCTGGGAATGCCCTTTAAGGATTTCAACACAGCAATCAAGAACCTATCTCGGCCAGGAGCGGTGGCTCACGCCTGTAATCCCAGCACATTTTTAACACAACTCAGACTGTACATGTTTCAAGCAGCAGCAGCCATAAAATTAAATCAAGCCTTTATAAATATGGAATTACCATTCTTTCATTTATACACTCAAGGACCATTTATTACATAACTACAGTATGTGTGCCAAGCACAATACTAAATGCTAGTATTTTATTCTGGCGGAGACACATAAGTGGAATGAATTACTAGTTTAATATGTGCTGCATTCAGTGGCCTCAGAACAAAAACAGGAATTGGAAATTTTTTGCTAGGGTGTAAGACTTTAAGATAAGTGAACAAGGAGTAGCGTAAGGCAAAGCGGCCAAAAACAGTTCATAGGGAGTTCCTATAGTTCATCATGGCTAAGGTTCAGACAACAGGACATCAATGACTAAATTCTGGTTTTAAAATGATTGTAATTTTGCACTTGAAAAACATCCCAGAGATGGCAATATAAAGATTAAATTTATGGGTAGGGTCCAAACTAGGAGACCAATGCAGCAGTTGGGGATAGTGATGAGCATCTATTATTGGGGGTGGGGGTTTTAGGGGGGGGCAGCGGTGGAGAGGAAAAGACAGAACATACACTTTATAGGGATGTCCAACTAGCTTAATGGATAAAGGAAAGAACATCAGTTTGCAGTAGGATGGGGTACAGGTGATGAATTCAGTTTGGAGTGTTGAAGTTCCAGCAGAACTATCCAGGGAAGAGTTGGAGAGAAAAAATGGAGTTCAGGAGAGAAGTTTAAGAGGTAAACTTCAGAGTCACCACCATCTAGATAAAAATGTTTGAAAACCTGTCATTCACAAAGTACTTCCATTCTTGTTCCTTCCACATACCAATGTTATTTACTGATTTTTGCTACCCCCTCTCACTTTGTAAACTTAGCCATAGACAATACCTGTGAAATGCTGGATCTGAAGTGCTAGAACATGTTTAACACTAACCTGAAATATGACTGCACCATGAAAACTCTTTACGGCTGTTCCAATTACTTTCAGGGCTTCATCTGAAATCTGTATTGCCTTTCTACTTCCTTTTAAACAATAGCTTATCTTTTGGAATATTCAAATAGTAAAATGGCAAGAGAACTTTGTATAATTGTAAGCTTGGAAATTCTGAATAAAAGTGGTATTTAAAATAATGTGAGGAAAGTTTGACATTGAAAATGAGTAATAGGCCAGGCGCGGTGGCTCGCACCTGTAATCCCAGCACTTTGGGAGGCTGAGGTGGGTGGATCACAAGGTCAAGAGATCCAGACCATCCTGGCCAACGTGGTGAAACCCTGTCTCTACTAAAAATACAAAAAAATAGCCTGGGGCGTGGTGGCGGGCGCCTGTAGTCCCAGCTATTTGGGAGGCTGAGGCAGGAGAATCACTTGAACCCAGGAGGTGGAGCTTGCAGTGAGCCAAGATTGCACCACCGCACTCGAGCCTGGTGACAGAGCAAGACTCCGTCACAAAATTGTTTCTAAAACAATAGGAGTCCAACTCATAAATCAACAATCTCTGTGGCTCTCAATTAAATACAACTAGATTCCATATATTCCCGAATCCTAAGAAATGTAAAACTTGTTCATTTAAACTTCATTAGGACAGTGTACTAATTTTTAGTATCTACCCCAATAAAATTTGAAACAGATTTAACAATAGTATCAACTATTTGAGAACTCTAAACATATAATGGATATTACTTTCTCATATTAAGGCTCAAGAGATTGAGTCTAGCCAAATTAATCCCAATGACAATCAAGTTTATTTCTCCATTTGCCTTCCCCTTCAACTTTGTAAACTGAGGAAGGCCTCCGTACTTCTCTTTCTGGATGTGACAGTGTATTATTCCACAAGGAAACTATAGGTACATCCCCACCAAAGGGATTCCAGTTGAAACCCAGAAAAAGTAAGTTTAATAAATGTCCTTAATAATGCAGCATACTTATATAAGAAATTTGTATATAACATTACAATTATCCAGTATAACTAAGCTACCAATGATCTTACACAACCCTTTACAAGCATATATATGTACACACAGTGTTCTTATTTCTCTCACAGAATTTTTAAGGACTAATTTGCCATTTGCATGAGTCAAAATGTGTCAGTTTGTCATAGCACACAAACTTCTATGAAAATGCTTTGTTAAAAGTGACAGGATGGCACATGGTAAGAATTATACCAGATCTTACTCAAAGTGAATGAAAAGACCATTCTTTTTAGTTATTCACCAGCTACTGCATTTTTAGAAAGAGAAGTAATCACCATATTATTATGGGTGTAAGGTCCCAGATTAACATAAGAAAAAGAGGACAAACTAGAAATCCAGAATTCCTATATTTCAAAATAATGGCTTAGATTTACCAACTGTAAAATTTCCCACTTTCCCAGGGGAGACAAGGGAAACAAAAACAAAAACAAAACACAAAAACAGTAAAGAGAGGTTTGAGGGATTTTATAAAGCATTTATCAAGCCTTACCACACCAGTAATCTTCCTAACAGATGTGCTAGTATTCTAAAATAGGCCATAGAAATAAGTTGTGTGAAACAGACACAGGTAAACAAACAACAGCGGTTATTACTTGTGACATTTTATTGGCGTATGACAATTTACAAGGGTCCCTGTTGCATTATACATCACACTGAGTAAGAATCGTTTAGCCATCTACATTCAATGTTACTTACTGGGTAATATTTTTCTCAAATTATAATTCCCGACACTGATTTTACCTGTGACAAAAGGAAGAATAGTAATTCCTTGAAGTAGACTGTAATTGGAAAAACGTTTTGCTTTTAATATAAAAATTCCTAGGATGCTGAAAGGTACACATACACACCTAAAGAGTCATGGCCTTCTTAAACAGCTTTCTTAATCCTTTCTGGAAATATCCTTTGGTTCAGTTTTTATTGCCCTTCTCTAGGCAAAATATGTTAACGCAGGTATCAATGAGTTATTTCCTAGCATTTGTAAGCAAATATCCTTGCCAAGAGGAACCATTCAACTTTTATAATGTCGTAAAGTGTGGAGTTAAGATGTGTTTTAAAAAAATATACAGGCTACTTTTTATATGCTTGATCTGAAAAAGATAACATCCATAATGACATTCTATTACAGAGTTCTTACCATCACCCTAGCCTACTATATTCTGGTATAACACTCTTTCCTCAATTTTGTTTAATAGAATAAAAGTAACCAAAGGTTAAAGCAGTGCATTTGAACTTAAAATATAACCTGCCCACAGGAATTAAGTAGCTTTATTTCCACTCCCTATTAAATAATTTCTCAAATCCCCTTTTATCTATTGTCTTAAGTGGATAAGCACATGGTCATGCACACAGATTTGATGTCTAACCAAGTAACTGTTATGTATTTATTTGTATACAATAAAAGGGTCATGAAAATTCTGTGTTGGGGATCACATCCATGTTGCTTTCACACGTATTATTCTGAACAGGAAAATATCAGTTATGTCCTGATTAATGCAATACATACTTCCTTTGGCAGGTATTTCCTCTGCTTTAATAGACAATTTCAGAAAGACATGTTAAGGGGGGGAAAAAATCACAATACTAAGGATCTGAGGGCCATAAACATCACATATGTTGAGTTTGCTTTTAGTTTTGTTTCCAACAGCTCTTAACCAACGTCCCTGGCTGTAACCGAGGTGCTAGACGCATTGCAAATCCTCGAAAATGTTTTAAGATGAAAGAGCAATACACTTAAGATCTTCAAAAGTTTACATTAACAGAATAAGCATTAGCTCCTTTTAACACACACAACTAAATTAACAAATGAAATGTGTCTTTTATATATGCCCATAAAGCAGATGGACTTAACATTGAAATTTAATATTTTAGATTTTCACTCCTTTAAGAGCTATCAATATATAGACACAAAAGATAATTCACATTTGAAAAATTATCTACCTGAAGAATAGAACCCTTAAGAGAAAAAAGAAAAAGCCATTTTACAAACTGCAACTGAAAAGGGGGGAGGTCGGGGGGGGGAAACAAGTTAGATCAATGCAGCAACAAGCTTCCTGCCAAAACTTTTATTGGTGACATTTGAAAAACAATTTTCTTAAAATACTATTAATGAACAGTATGTTGTGTTTCTCTATTTTTACTAATAGTTACACTACAAACTAATGTTCAGCTCAAATAAATATGTAAGATATGAAATCAGGTACTAATGTATCAACTTATTCTGCAGGATAAACCTCCTCCATACCAACCCCAGGATTACAGTTTTTCTTCTGTTTAAAACTAGGATGTTCAGTAGAAATGGGGTTTCTATTTGCAGTATTATTACAAACCAGTTTCCTCTCACAAATAGCTAATATCTAAGACCATGACTCAAACTATCAAATAGGAATAGAAAGAGAACACTCGGTTTTGAACGCAAATAGAAAAGGCTCCTAAGAATGTTCTTTATAGGCCACTGCTTGCTTTCAGTAAAAATAACATTTTCTCAAAACTTTTCAGTCTAATTTTTAATAGCTTGTACTTTTTAGCTATTGGCAAAGCTTTTTTTTTTTTTTTTACTCCTTCTTAAGCATTTGCTCAAGTGTTAAACTAGCTTAGTTTACCAAAGTAACAACCTTTTGTCTGTGGTATACTTCAAAAATTAGTCACCCTACAATGTAGTGTGTTCAAATTAAACAGATGTATACAGTTAAAATAATTAGTGTAATCTCTATAAACAATTTCTGTTCCAGGATTTATATGTAGAGCTAACGTTTACTTCAGAATAAAACATTGACAAACAGGGAAGGAAGAGAATCAGAACTTTCACAGAGCTGTACTTGACCGTATCTTATAGACAAAGCAGAATTACAATGCATGTAACAAAAACGTTAAAAGTTTTTTTTAAAAGTTGATAGTTACAAATATGGTACGTAACAATTTTCTACTTTATTTCAGTACAATTTTCAACATACAGTCTACTATTTCTCAAGATATTTGAAAACTTAAAACAAAATTTCTATAGACTACTTGCAAACAGTAAAATTTAAGTAAAATGCTTACATTCTTATTTGAAAACAAAAATCAGGTAAAAAAATGGTGGGTGCAAGTTCTGCTCTGCTGTAATCTTACTTCATTATTTATTATTCCTAAAAAAGAGAAAAAAAATTAAAGATTAACACAAGATGTGGAGAGTGAAAAGGAACCATATTAATAATTATTCCTAAAAATGAAATAACTAATTCACCCACCAAACCTGTATCAAAAAAAATCTGTCAGAATCACAAGGTGAAATTTTATACCTTTTCCTCCTTGCGTCTGTCCTTCTTTTCTTCATTATTTTCCATGGTCTCTTCTTCATCTTCAACAATCCCATCCCCTTGGTATTTGTCATGAGTCCATTTAGGACTGCTACCTGATTTTTTGAAGTTAAAGCGCCCTCTGCCACGTTGAAAAGTACCACGACCTCTTCCTCTTTTGGCCCAATAATCCACACCATCATCTCTGTCGTCATGCTACAGAAAGGTTAAAAACAATTGTCAATGAAATGTTTCTTGTAAAGATCATTTCTCCAATCATAAACCACAGTATTAATCTTCTGAAGATTGGATATATGAGATTGCTAATATTCTAAAACAAAACCAGTAAAACTGCATTTTTCAACAAAAATATATTCCATCGTCAAGAGAATAACCACATCTTACTACTTAGCAACCCAAGCACTGAGGGTTACCCAATCATTTGGAGAATCTCAACTGCTAAATTACCACTGATTTTTAGAATTCTCAGTTTTGTTTTCATATTATGTCAATCCAAGTCCACTTATTACACCAAATGCAATGAGATAAAATAACCAGTTTTTCTGGTTATTTCTAACCATGTTAGTCATAAATATGCGGCAGAAAGTCATAAAAATATCACTAACGTTCACTAAAATGAAACTGGTGGTATGAATTTTATACTTTACATATAAAAGTAGATTTTAAATATACTGAGATTGAAATCTAGATCAATGTATAGTACATATCAATGTTCTGGGTTAGAGAATTTCAACGGTAAATCATGACATGGTCCCTAGAATTAACACCTCACTCAGTTCTTCTTCATCAATCTAAAGTACTGCAGTTATCACATCCCAGCTTTAATTATTAATTATATTCAAATACAGATGTTCCCTAAATTACGAATTGTTCTATTAAGCAAAACAATCTGCAAAACTGAAAAGTACTAGACTTTGTAGATGAGTAGAGATGGGTATTATATTCATACAAAAGGCCAAGGGAGTCCTGTATGTAATTTAATTAACTGCTAACTTACTTTGTCACCCACAAAAATGAGAAATAAAGCAAAATGCCCCTGTATGAGAAAAGCGGTATAATGCAAACAAAATGTTGTGTAATCTATAGAGTACTAGTAGTGAGCAATCATCCAAAAGCCACTAAAACTTTTTTTACGTAATATGTGATATGAGTTTTTTTCCCCCAAAACAGAAGACTTTGCCTTTGGACATATTCATTTAACTGATTAACCCCCTTCATGACTTGAAAAGTTCAATTATATGGGTAACTAACAGGCTATATGAAAGAGAACTTACCAACTGCTAATAATCTATCTTTATCAAACCATTCAAAGATTACTAGGTAGAGGTGTATATGACTCTATAATGAATCTTGGAACTACCAAAAGTGCAAATTTAAATACAGCAGTTTATTGCAAACCCAAAATAAACTACTTTAAAACAGCCTGTCACTAAAAATAATGCCCACTTGACTACATAATTTCATGCTCCCTTATCACATTAACATACCCAACTCTTGAGAGCTTTTTTATGATATTTACACAATACGCCATGGATTCTGGGAAGAGGTTTTGGAGTACAAGCACGGATTTAAATCACCACAAACTGTGTGACTTTGGGCAACCTCTCTAGAATTTACTTCATTTTAATAATATGTTCCTTGAGGGAACACAGATCAGTAGAAAGTGCCTGGCCCAGTGTCTGACAAGCAAGCACTCAACAAACGGTGGCAATAATGTTTCTATAGTGTGTAATATGGGTCTGGCCCTGTTCTAAACACTTTACATGTACTTTTTTTTTTTTTTTTTTTTTTTGAGACGGAGTCTCGCTCTGCCGCCCAGGCTGGAGTGCAGTGGCCGGATCTCAGCTCACTGCAAGCTCCGCCTCCCGGGTTCACGCCATTCTCCTGCCTCAGCCTCCCGAGTAGCTGGGACTACAGGCGCCCGCCACCGCGCCCGGCTAGTTTTTTGTATTTTTTAGTAGAGACGGGGTTTCACCGTGTTAGCCAGGATGGTCTCGATCTCCTGACCTCGTGATCCGCCCATCTCGGCCTCCCACAGTGCTGGGATTACAGGCTTGAGCCACCGCGCCCGGCTACATGTACTTATTCATCTAATCCTCACAACAACCCTCTAAAATACTGTTACTATCCCCATTTTAGAAATAAAGAAACTGAGGCACAAAGAAATTAAGTAACTTGCCCAAGGTCACAGAGCTAGCCCTTTCTTCTAACCCTTGTGACCATCACCCATAAAACACATTTCCCAGATACCCTGGTGGCAATATATGATTACCACACCAGGTAGTTAAGAGTTAGCAGAAACAGAAAAGCCAATGGCAAAGCTAAACACTGGGGTTAAATTAGTCATTGCTTTTAATATACAATCATCTGAAACTTGGCAAACACAACAGCACCTAAACAATGACTGTGTCTTTCATAGGGTATCCTGGCAGCTACTTAATTGAGATTTTTGATGCTAAACATATTCTTAATACTCAAGTTTTATATCAAAGATTTCAATCTCATTATTAAAATTTTTAAATTTTAATTATCTCAGATTAAGATGGGCCGGAAGTTAGATATTTATACACAGCTAAGAACATGTTAACAAAGGAGTCTGTATTAGAACCAAGACCTTCTGAATCATCTTCTCTCTTCTCTACACAAGGATCAAGTTTCAAACAATTAATTACCAAAACTCCAATCTTGAACCCCCTTCCCCACCAGGGATTTTCTCTTCCTTTGAAGGCAGCAACTCAACACTGAGAACCTTCAGTACTTTCCCACTTGCTCCAAACTCTTCACACTCATCACTCCATAGAATTTCAGGTTCTAACTAAAACTAGTATCTTTCCTGGAATTTTTATTATTGAAAACATTATCACACCTTTGCATAAAACAAATCTTAGAGATAGGAAATTTCAGAAAAGAATGCAACAAAGATTACTATAACTCAGTATTGGACAACAAATAGTACAAACAAGACCTTTCAGAACCCTGACTCTGAAGCCCAATGAGTTAAGTCCTGACCCCACTGCTACTAGCCACATAACTCTGGTTAAGCTACTCAACCTCTGTACCTCAGTTTTTTCCATCCACAAAAATGGAATAACAGCCCCAACTCAAAAGGCTTTTTAAAGTATTAATACGTACGGAATACTCACAACAGCACCGAGCATGGTACATAATGCTTAATAAATGTTATCTATTATTACTAAGCTTTGTTTTGTTTTTTTGAGACAGATTCTCGCTGTCTCCCAGGCTGGAGTATAGTGGCACAATCTTGGCTCACTGCAACCTCCGCCTCTTGGGTTCAAGCGATTCTCCTGCCTCAGCCTCCTGAGTAGCTGGGACTATAGGCAACGCGCCACCACGCTCGGCTAATTTTTGTATTTTTAGGAGAGACAGGGTTTCCACATGTTGGCCAGGCTGGTCTTGAACTCCTGACCTCGTGATCTGCCTGTCTCGGTGTCCCAAAGTGCTGGGATTACAGGCATGAACCACCGTGCCTGGCCTGTTATTACTAAGTATTAATGTTTCATCCAAATGGGCAAACTCTCTTAAACTGGTCAATTGTTCTGAAAGAACCTAAGGGAATGAATGTCTAGTTTTAGAAGACTTTCCTTCTGAATCGTATTTTTCTTTTTTTCCCTCAACATTCCTTTACATGTAAGATACAAAATTTTTAATTTAACTATCCATGTGAAAACCAAAGTTGCCATTTCAATGGCTCATAATTAAGTAAAAACCAAAATAATTAACTTTGGGAATTGATTTATAAGGAAACAGTGTGTAATTTTGCTTGATATTCTAGTGAACATGATCAGTCTGTGGCAAATCAATGTGTACGGTTTTATACAGAGACCAAGATTTTTAAATATAACCCAGCAAAGCAACATATAAAAATACTACTGCTACTTATATATGGCTAAATTCTTAAAATAAGACACTCTTCTTAATGAAACTACTGCCTAATTAAATGCCAACCCAAAATGAGTATGTATTTTTTAAGGGATAGCAGATTCTTAAGAGAATGCCATAGAAAAAAAGGCCTAAATTTTGTATTTGTAAGTTGTTAAAAGTGGCAAACAATTACTATCTACATGTTCACCTCTCATTCCTTCTTCACCTCCTGACCTATCATACCTGGTCTACTTCTCTGGCATTTTTACTCTCTCTCACTTTTCACCCCACCTTTGATATGTTGGTCTTTATCTCTTCTCTTCTGTGATCTTACCACAGCTTTAACGGTGACCTATAAAATTACAGCACTTTTTTTTGTTTCTCTAAATTTGAATTACCAACTATCCACTGGACAGCTCCATTTCTCCCAAGAACTTCAAATTCAACCTGTTCAGAACAGAACTTAATCTTTTTAAAGCAGCTTCTTTCCTATAGATTTAGATTCCTTCCTCTCACTACCAACATCCCTGAATTCAAGTCCCCATAAATGTTACTTTTTCTCAAATCTAGCCCCTTAGTTCAGACACTATATTTTCTCAAATTGCTTAACTTTTAACACCCATGATTTATGTAAACTCTGCTTAAAACTCTATTTTCTTAAAAGTTTTAAGACCTTTGACACTGTGACTCCTTGTACTCAATTTTCCCAAACTTATACCAACCATCTAGCCATCTGAATACTATAGTTCTCTATACCATGCTGTTTCACTCCTTCTGCTATGTGCAGTACACTTGCCTACCTCTTAACCTCAAGATTAATTAAGGTCAAGTTCCTCTACAAGTCTCTTCTAATCACTCTCTCCCTTTGCAAAAATCCACCTATTCCTTCTTTGGGAAAAGCAAAAAGCCACCATATATATTTAGAATGTTTGTTTCTCTACTACTAGTCTCTAAGTCAAAAATTGGAATCACATCCTACTTGTCTTTCCATCCTTAGTACCTAGCATAAACATAATCCTACTTGTCTTTCCATCCTTAGTACCTACCATAAACATGTCTGTTAATACATAAATGATTGAACCAAGAAGTAGATGGATCTTTCACATTTTTCTATGTATCAAATGCCTTTTACTTTCCAGAATGTCAATTCAAGCCACTCAAGAAGCATAAACTGAGAAAACATTATGCATAACGCACTCTGTAACTTTTTTTTTGGTTCTTGGTCATTAACATGCCAAAAAAGAGGCAAATGGAAATATATTTTTGAAACAAATATATTGTTTTTCCAGACAAAACAGAGATCCACTTTGAACTACAGCTATAATCTCTAAGTAGGTATGTCATGGACATTGAGGTTTATTCAAATATATTCATAAAAAGCCAACTGAAAAAGTCAACAACTCTTCAAGTCCAATACAATTTTCTTCCATGGAAGCAACTCGTTTTCAGAACTAGTCTCTGAAACATAAATTCTCTGAAAAGCCATGATAAAAAAAATGAATACTTCTGGTAATAGTTTTGGTATATTCTCGTACACCTCTATAATGCAGCAGGGACCCTTTTCCCCATGCCAAACAGCAGAAAATGCCCATCCTTATCTAGAGAATCCTTCGAGACCTATCACCTCTAGCTTCATCCTTGAAAAACTATTTCAGAGGGAAAAGCACCTCTACCACAGGAAGCACCAAATTAGTTTACCTAGCAGCAACTTTTCTGTAATTTTTCATCATCTTTTTTCACCAATGAAAGCTGACAGCCTCCCTAAAATTCTTAATTACACGTACTTTGAAAAAATTCTTCTCCTTTTCATTTAAACAAATAGCTATGATGATGGAAGGTACATCTTAATGTGAAGTTTCTACAACTGTCACTGTCTTATAGACAGATATAAAACAAACATTAAGCTCAACTATAATATAATGTTCTTCTCTGAATGTGGGTAACAAATCAGGTATATTTTTCGCTTACCCTGATCAGCCTATGTTTAATATCAAGAAAGTATGAACAGGACTAAAGGGACCCACATTTTCAAAATTTCAAATCATCTGGGTAATTATTTTAAAAAAGGTTTCCCACATAACGGTGAATCTTCTTATAATAGTGGTTATCTGTACTCAAATGTATTCACCTAGTATGCTTTGAAAATTAATGCAAACCAAATAAACACAGATGTCTAACACCCACCAAGAAGTACTTCTTGCTCTTTGGGGTATATTCTGGATCCCATTCCTCTTCCTTCGGTCTCTTTTGAAAAGTAGTATTTGAGTTGTTTGGACCAGTATTTGTCCCAGCAAAAACTCCTCTGGCTCTTCCTCTGCCTCTAATTCGAAACTGATTAACATTAACAAAGTTGTTTAGTGATGCAATCAAAAGGTATTTAGTTACATGCAAACTCTAATTTTACTGCAGTAACAAAAAACATACGCCCTAATTTCCTATCTAAATCTCGTAGCCATTGAGGATGAAAAGGATGGCCATTTTATATCATAGGCAAAAAATTCTGCCAACTAAAAGTTGAGTAGGTTAAGAAGAAATGATCAACCTAAGTGTTAGAATACTGTACTTTCAAGGACTGAACTAATTTTTTTATTTTTTTGAGACAGTCTCGCTCTTTCTCCCAGTCTGGAGTGCAGTGGCACAATCTCGGCTCACTGCAAGCTCTGCCTCTCAGGTTCACGCCAATTCTCCTGCCTCAGCCTCCCGAGTAGCTGGGACTACAGGCGCCCGTCACCACGCCCGGTTAATTTTTTGTATTTTTAGTAGAGACAGGGTTTCACCGTGTTAGCCAGGATGGTCTTGACCTCCTGAACTCATGATCCACCCGCCTCGGCCTCCCAAAGTGCTGGGATTACAGGCATGAGCCACCGCGCCCGGCCTGAACTAATATTTTTAAATAATCAAGCTGTTTTTCCTTTTTACTAGCCAAAAGTTATCTAATTTCTTTGAATTACCATAGAAGCCCCAAGTATTCAGCCATACCTAACACTATATAAGCAAAGCTCTTCTCTGTCCCAAATTATCTAATTAATGAACTCCACCAAAACCCAACTAGATAACTCGCTCAAGGTAGGAGTGTGAATCTAGAAATTAAAGAGGCAAGAAGATGCACTACCATAAAGTCATTATATTAATAATTATAACGACTTACGGAAACATGGGGATAATGTACACGCTATATGAAATATTTCTGATTTCTATGATTGATACCCATATAAGCAAGGATTTGAAGAAAGCAGGCAAAATGAATGTAACTGTAATACAGAGATGAACATACAGGGGTTTTATTAAGGCGTTAAGGTACTTTTTCAAAAACTAAGTGATTAAAGAAATGTTATTACCAATCAGTAACTTTCCTTGACTCTTGGTCTTTAAGGACTAGGTACAGTTATTGATCTCGAAGTCAAGAAAAGTACCTAGTTTATACAGATGCTTCTAGATCTCAAAATGGTATTTCTAAATGAAGACAGCACTTCAAACACCAATTCATGTTTCAATACTACCTCTGACTTTAGGAATAATGACACACATAACATCTCTAAGTCATGTATATGACCTTCCTTATGTACATTACTCTAAGATAAACTCCTACCAAACAATCAAAGATAATTTTTTCACTTACAAAGGTTCCTCGTGGTCGGCTAACTCCTGCAAAGCCTGAGTATTCTTTCATTTCATGGTGAGTTTTAAATTCTTCTTCTCTTTCCTTCTTACTCTCCTTTTCTTCTCGAGAACTGGGAGAAGAAGGTGATGCTGAAGAGGATGAAGATCGAGAATGATCTTGCTCTCTACTTTTATGTTTACTGCAAAATAAAGAAAACAAAAAATGTGCTACTTTTAAAAAGATAAAGACCCTGCTGAATCTTACAATAGAAGAGATATTTTTCAAGTCAAAAACACTATCCCCTAATAAAATTATGTAAATAAAATAATTGGGTGTTAAATTTTGACACAATCTGTTTCCATTCTCCTTCAATATGTGTTTTACATCAATAATGAAAAACATGCTAGGGCCTGCCAGTTAGAAAATAGTAGTCTGTAAAGGTCAAGAATAAGGTTCAGTTCTTTAGTATTTTTAAATTAACTTATATCTTTTATTACTTTAACGAAAGGAAGAGAAGAGTAGGAAAAAGTAAGGATGTTCTTAAGGCCAAGTTTCAAAATGACTGCAGTTTGTACACTCTGGGTGAAAATAGTTGGTATAGTTTGGGCTATAGTACCATTATAGCAAATAAAAAGCATATGACATTACAAATAACAGCCATAAATTTAATAACACAAATAAAATCCACCATTTACCTAATGAATAGCAAGGAAAAAGATTATCTATAATACTTTGTGTTCCTATTTGCCTCTATGATGATCAAATTTACATGATTTAATGCAACACCCGAAAAGGTCATACCTGTGGTTAACTCTTACCACTGCTAACAGTTTCCATGGAAATATTATTTTGAAAGACTAATACACATTGCTATTTCTAGTCCTTCCTCCCCCCCATCTCTCCCATGTTAAACCACTAGATATCAGTTTAAAATTCTTGTACTCTGGGTGTTATGAGTTGAAAAAGTGCGGAATCAAGCATAACGAACCAAAGTTCTTACACAAACTGTTTCTAGAAATGCACTGCATTGAAGTCCAACCTCCTGATGTAGCCTGGATAATAGGACACATTAATTTGTCATTTTTTTTTTCAGTGTTAGCTTGCTATTCCAAAGTTTTTGTCCTCATCCACCATAAGCCGTGTAAAAGACAAATACATTTTTGCTGTAAAACAAATAATTTTAATTGTTTAAATTTAAACATTCGATTACACAGTCAAAATTGAAAGCAATTAAGCTGACAATTATTAAAGGCTAATTAGAAGCTAAAACCTATCTTAGTCAGTTTGAACAATTACCTGTCATCTTTGTAAGATTTGTATTCCTTGTAATCTTTTGGAGTTTTTTCCTGCTTTCTTGATCCACTGGATTCCCTGGAGCCCTTGGAATCTCCCCGTTCTTTACTTCTTTCTTTTCTACGGCGATCAATGTCATGCCGAAGGTCAGCAGAGTCACACCTTAATTTTTTATCTCCCTATAAAAGACAGACGTAAAATACAGATTTCAGGGGAGAAATAGAAAAAATATATATATACATATTATAGAGTTAAATTTTATGCCAGCTTCTAAACTGGCATTTTAGTATCAGAAAATAATGAATCATATAAGATACTATCACTTAGTTTTTGTTAAAAAGTACTTGATTATTTTTACTAAACATTTGGGTATACAAAGTGCAGTGGAACTGGGGAAATTATTAAAAGCTAAGTATCTTGAGAATTTTGCAGGTTTTTATCCAAAACAATCTATAATAAATTTTTGTACAGTAAATGATACAAATATTTTTTCCACTCAGCATATCCTATTATCCCTCATCCTTCCAAATGCTGTTTTCAATAGTTGAATACAGATGTTATAATCTGTAGTTGTGATGTAGCCTTCTACCTAAAAAAGAGAGATCCTAACATAATGGTTCTCATTACTTAAGCCTCATTATGATCAAGCTCTTCCCAAATAATCTGACCAACCCAATAAAAAAAAAACTTCAAAAGAATTCTATAATTTCCATAACATGCACGTAAAATATGATTAATGAAACCAATTGAGGTTGAACAAGGGTAGAAACAAAGCCAGAAAGATATTCGCAATCCTGTACTCAGTATCTTGGGCCATATACTGCCCTTTCTCAATTCAGGTATTGCAACGGACATTAGTTTAACTGGGTCACAATTCACCTCCTTCTTGTTCCATTGCTTTTTCAAATACTATATAATTTAGGAAGATGGAAAGAGGCATCTAGGAATGAAGAGAAATTATACATCAGTAAGATGCTAAGCAATGTGGACATCCTTGCTAGTATTCAACAATAAGTAGTATTTACTCTGGGAAGTCTGGCTATAATATTCATAAGCATTCATAAAACTGAAAGTACGTATCTCCAAATGGTATCAACTACTCACCTATTTGCTCCCAAAGTCACAAAGAAAAAAATCTGATCAAGAGCAAAAAAACCTTCCTATTCACCTAGGTATTACCAAGTCCACAAGTAACAAGATAATATAAGTGAAACCACTTTGCAAATTACAAACTATATATACATAATTACATATTAACATGTTATTCATCCAGACAGGAAGATAAAAACCAATGGCATATCCTCTTATCTATTCATCAGTTATCTCTACTTTTTCTCCTCTGGATCAAAATCTGGTCTAAGTAATGAGGAGAGAAGATACTCACTGTCAGAGCATGAGGACAGACTAAACTGTTGGGAAAACTAAATTAACAACTTTGAACCCAAGGTGTTATTTAAGTTAAAAACCAAAAAAAGCATTCACTTCTCAGAATCTGTTCTTTCAAGATCAATACACCCCATGCAAAACAAAACAAAACAAAACAAAAAAAACACCTTATTTGTAAGCTCTAGATTCCACATCTAGTAATAGCATGCCCTATTAAACTTGTACACTACCACTGTCCATAATAGCTTCTAGTAACAAATGTGCCTGTTTTCAAAATAACCCAATTATTCAACAACTCTGCAAAACAGAAGCATTCTCGTTTTTCTAATTAGAAAAGCAAAGTTCAAGAGGTTATTTTCCAATTATCATGTAGATAGTACTTAGTGACAGCCAGAATTGGAATCAAGCAGTACTTCCAAGTCCCCTAATCTCTTCAAAACAGTTGTTCCCTATCTTTCCCCACATTTCTACTACTAGACATTTTATGGCCTGATATAGATTAGTCTACCTGGCAAAGGTCATTTTGAATCGTCAGAGTATATTGGAGACCCCTTAACCACTGAATTCCATTCTCACCAAGACCCCTCAATGTCTTTCACAGGCTCCTTTCTCATGTTTAAAAGACATTCCCCCATTCCCCAAATATTCCAAGAGTGATAAGTCTTTGCTCCAAACGTTTTTTGTAAATCAGTACTTAGAATGCTTATTTCTTAATCCACATCAAAAATGCCCAGTAGCATGGGGATTACTTCTTGTTATCTGTGAAGAACCTAGAGATATTAAATTTAGACACACAAATCGAGAAATATTTACTCTCGCTAATGAATCTCATCTCAAAATTCTTCTTTGATTTTATAATTTTCCTTTGTCTACCCACTGATTCTTTACGGTTTTCTTAGGACTATTTTTTTTCCTTTCATTAGCGTTTTGAAAAAATATTCCTGGTTTAAATTTAAGATAGCATAGTGTCAGCTTAATTTCTTCCAGGAAGGAACAGTATGCATACTACCATGATGTAGTTATGAATTAAAAGTAGAAGATATCTATAGACATTTTACCTTGAGAAACTATATTTGGTACAATATCATTAACTAAGCTGAACTTAACATGAAAAAAATTACATTCAAAAACATACCTTCTGATTTTCTTCTTTAAAAACTCTCTCTTCCCCTGCTAAACGGGTATGCTTCCTCAAGGTACTTGGTGAGATGTCAATTCTCCTTAATGTAAAATAAAGTATATTTTTAGTCATATTACTAACTTTTTGGTTTGAAAACATCCACACGATTACCCATTTTCCTAAGACAGTTATTTCTCTCCCAATCAACTAATTGAGCACACCAAGACTATTAATTTACTAATACATAATTAAGAAAAAATATCCACGAAGAATGAATTAAAATGCTCCAACCAGATATTTTTATATAGAAGTCTGGCCTTTAAAACATCCATCTTATTGACCAAAAATAGAAAAAATGTGTTTTGATTAAACTGGGTATCATTTTAAACATCAACAAACACACATGAATAGGATTATTTGCTCCTGTCTTCAATATTTTTAGATATTCAGTGCCCCTTTGGTTTTATTCTGCGCCTTTCCTTTTTAAGTCAGTATCGGTTGCAACTACCCAGTGCTGCTTTAGCAGTCATCACCAAAACCACACCAACTGTGTATGAAGTACCAAGTCAGATACTTCATAGCCAGTATCACTGACACTGCCACTCTGCAAAATGGGCATGATTATCCACATTTCATATATGAAAAAATTGATGTCCAGGGATTAAGTTGTTCATCACAATGCAATGAAGAGACACAGCCAGGATTTCAACACAACTATCTGACTTCAGTGCTCATGCTTTTGTTCTCTCTCTCTCATGGAACATTTTTTATTTCACAAACTTACTAGAAATTCAAAGGTTACTCTAGGCCTTCACTGCCCCTCCCAAAAACCAGACTAACTGATAACTATTTAATTCCATACTGCAGAGAAGTAAGAGTTAATATTTCAAGTTCTAACAACCAGTTTCAACTAAGCTGAAAATTGAGAATTATAGAATTTTCAAGACTTAGAAATATATTTAAAGCATAAATGAGGAATAAAACCAAATTTGTATCAATGACAAAAGCAAACTTCCAATACAATATTGTTTTAACAGAGTCTTCCTACCAAAACAACGTTTTTATATGTCAATTCAGCAGGATACATACCTGTGTATTTCAGGGCTCTTTTGCCGAGTACTATGTTCTTCAGTGGCTTTCTGATACGAAGTGAACCGCTCGTTTAGGGTCATTGCAGCTGACTTGAAGTATTGCTCTGTTGATTTAGAAGAAATACTGTCCAATTAGTTTAGTTTACTTTAAGAGAGATTTGTTTGTGACAGAAGGGCATGTAGCAGGTGAAAAGAAAATAAAAATACTCAAGAAACCTAGCAAAAGAGAATCAAGTGTTACAAGGAACTCCTACCCTTTCAATTTCTTGTACCTCAACAGGAAAGTGCTTCAAAAGTTGCTCACAGGTCCCTGTCAATACTACATCTAATCCAAGAGCAATTAATAGATTAAATCAAGAGTCTCTAATTCTACTTCATTAATACACTACTTCCTCAGAATAAAAAGGAACACAATCTATGGATGTTCTAATACCTTGCCAATATGAACCAATGACGTTACCTCAAGTAATCATTTGCAGAAAACAAAAATTAACAGGAAAATATGGAGTTAACCAAAAAGCTAGTTTGAGTAAACTATTAAATTTCATCAGTGACTATGCTGCCATATCAACAAAAATGGATTTATAAAAACACTGAATACTATCATTGAAATTGGAAAAATATTTTTAAATCAACTAACATTCAATAATTATCCAAAAATCTGGCATCTTGGCAAACCCAACAGCACATTTGATATTGCTGTTTTGTCTCTCTTTAAACAATTTTCAAACTAGTAATATCAATACTGATTATTTTAAAAACCAGTTAAAAAGATATGTTGTAAATGTAAAATAGAAAGACGTATAAAGTCATGAGCTATGAAATGTCACATTATGAAGCAAGCTATCTGCTTAACAGGTCAACATACATCTGTGTCAACTTACCGCCCAATATCCAGCACATGTCTCATAACCAATCATTAAAACTTGAAACGGCCACTACAAGGGTAGTGCCTCAATCATAATTCCATGAAACCCAGGAATTTGAGCTAGCAACTCAGTTTTTATGCCATTTTTGCCAGGAAGACAGAAGATTCAACTTTGCCTGTATCTTTCAACAGCTATTTTACTTTGAAACATGGATTTTGCCATTTCAAAACATATTCCAGGACCTAGTTACAATGAAAAAGAAAACATCACTGGGCATTTTCAGCTCTATATAAAGTAAGAGCTGTTCAGATCGGTTGCACAATACCAATTATGAAACATCACTACAGTTTTTTTAAAAAAAAAAAAAGAAAAAAGAAAAAGGAAAAAATTTATCAAAACCTGATCTCAAAATTCAGCAATAAATTGTAAAATGTGGAGATAGGCCAAAAAAGATTAAAAAATTTAAAAAAAGAATGTTTCATATTTTATGTACCACAGTAATATGGTCATAAACTGGTTCACAAACCTACTTAGAGCCAAATAGCAAAACTGTCTTGTTACCATGTTTAAATAATTACAGCCCAAAAGAAATTCATTTAACTGTTCACTGTTCTGATATATCAACTGCATAAAGAACTGCTAGAGCCAAGTTTCATCTATTACAGTGAGCTGTTCTCATGTCAAAAGACAAATTTTTTAAAAGCTAGGAGGGGATTAATTTTAAAGGACAACAGTCTTTGAAGTTCCTGGGAAAGAACATGTCTCATAGTAAGTTGCTTTTTAAACACAAAAACAAAACTTAACCTAACCCAAAAGAGATACCTAAAAATCTTTGAAAATTACTAGTAACTTTGCAACTATAATTACATACTGGTAAAAATTTAAAAGAAAAAAAAATCATTACTTTAGTTGAAATAAACACCCTTATCTTTAGGACCTAAAGAAGTGTCATCATTATCCTAGTTAGTGACTATTCATGTAGCCAGTATTTATATAATATTCTTCTAAATTTCTTGAACGTTTTTCCTCTAAAAATCCTGATAAATTTTCTTGTTTTATCATTTTAAGTTTATATATTAAAAATTAAGCGCAAAAAAGAAAGTTTTTCCACTTTGTATTTCTTTAAAAGTTGAAAAGAAATTCCTAGTAAATAATATTCAATAATCCTGTCTGACTTTGTTATAAATCTATGCCAAGATTTACTATCACAAGCCATAGGCATGCAATGAAAGACTATCTGTAAGCCTTCTGCACTTCAAATACACTACAATGACATACTTAAAAAACACTTTTAGCATTCAACAAATCTACATCATGTTCTACCATGATACAGATTTTTAGGGTATGGTTTCTCCAGCATTTCAATCACTTTTTATTAATTATCTTCCTAAGTTTCAATGCTATCAAGACTAGGGACTCTTCCATGAAACTACTTTTCCAAGTTTTAATAGCATTGATGTATATTTGCTAGCCCTGGGGTACATGAATTATTAAGCATAATTACTCATTTTTTTATTTGCATGCAAGAGAAATTTAATTCACAATACTAAACATACTAAGCATACCTTTAACATGATGAACCAAGGACACAATGTGTTGAATAAATGACTCTGAAGTGCTTTTGCTGGCCTGTGGCAACTTAATGTGGTCAAAGATGGATCGGAACTCTTGCTCCTTCTTGACAGAATGGACAAGTGTACTAGCAAGCAGCCTGTCTTTAGTCAAGGAAGCAGGTCTGGAACATATTGATAACACACACACACAAAATATACCATTGGTTTAAATAAAAAAATGGTATGTTCAGAAAGTTTAAGATAATTAACTGGAATATTAACTACCCACAGATTATTTACTGGGGATCAATATGGAATTACCTGTTAGAATCATCAAGAGGAACAGGTGCCATTTTGAGTTTGACTTCAGGACGATGAGAATCACTCGCTATCATTTTGATCCTAAGTGGGCTTTCCTCTCTGAAGGTAGATTTTTCCCGTGCATCCAGATTCTTGTGTAGAGGGGGACTGTAATCAAAGAGGTCTTTGAGCTTTTCAGACTTTACCTGCTCAGGTGACTGAGTTTCTTTCTTTACTGTTATTCTTTCAGAATTTTTGTCTTCTTCTTTGTGCTTATCTTTTGTAGTGCTAGGCCTTTCCACTACATATCCAGTCTCTTTAAGTTTATAATTTTTTTCTTCTCTAAATCCATCACTTTCTCTATTGCCTTTCAGTGAAACTTTGGACTTGTACTTGAGTCCTTCCTCCTCAGTATTCCGGTGAGATGCAGTAGCAAAACTTTTACCCTGATCTGCGAGGACTGACTTCCTGAACTGTCTATAATCCTCTGTCTCCTCTGTGTCATCCCCTTCTGAATCATTAAACTTTTGTTTTCCAGACTCTTTATCACTGAAGTAATCTAGAGCTTCCTGATCTTCCCATTCTCCCTCTGCCCTCCCTTTCTCTGATCCTTTCTCTTTTGAAGCCTCTTTATCCCTGGTATTACCCCTATCAAGCAGGAATACTCTAGACTCTTCATCTGTGAACCTGCGAATAAGCAAAGAAGAGGATAGTAACTCTGGATTGCATTCACTGTAGATCGCTTCCATATTTAAATGTGTTGCCCAATCCCTCAGGACCAGCAAGAGAGAAAAAACCCTATTGAAAAGTGCTTTTTCAGATCCCACTTTTAAAAATCATTGAAAGTATCCACATAGAACTTATGTACTAACTTTTAAAATAAATTTACATTTGACTTCTGAAGTTTAAAAAGTAAAGCCAACCAAAAACCTGTCCTATTTAGTCACAATCCACAATTCTGCACTATCATGAACTTCTAGAGATTGCCTGAATTTAATTTTTGAAGCTAAGAACCACTAAGGATAATACACATTATGTTAGAATTCTATTGATAACTACCCCCCAAAATTCAGACTGTTTCACTTACTTATCTATTAATATAAACAAGAGTTGACACAAATGGATTTAAATACCATTCCAGTAATACTCTTTATGAGCATCACAAAACAGTTCATATCTACTTGCTCTACAAAAATAATGATTTCTGGCACTGTTTCATAGAAACTAATGATCAGCTCAATCATAAATTCTAGATTGTGCAGTGCTATTCCACAAACAGCATGTTTCCTCTATTTTCTCACTTTTAAGTCAAATCACAATATATGAAGCAACCAATTTTCATTGTTAGCAACTTTCAGCAACACTTGAGATCAGAATTTAAACAATGTTATCTGTTCCAAATGTCATTAGTCAGTGAGAAATACCATTACCTTTTGTATAGTCAGGCTGAAATCATTAAATATTGACAGCCAGACTGTTTATGCCACCTAAGAACATGCAATATAGCTGCATTATTTATGTAGGTCACATTCTAATAATGAAAAGAACAAAATAAGCCTCCAATGCTTTAATAAACTAAATTTCTAAAAGATTTACAGTTATTAACAACATGTATCATTTAGTTATGCTCTAAGCTACTCAACTTCTCCTCATCTGTATTTTTAATTCTGGACCGAAAATGGTAAAATTAAGAGGAGAAACAGAAATTAGTGTTTTTTTTTTTTCTTTTTAAAGAGACAGGGTCTTGCTCTGTTGCCCAGGCTGGAGTGCAGTAGGCACAATCATAGCTCACCAAAGCCTTGAACTCCTGGGCTCAAGAGATCCTCCCACCTCAGCCTCCTGAGTAGCTGGATACATTAATTTTTATTAAAACACTTAGCCTCCAAAGTTCACCAGATAAAAGTAAAAACAATTTGGAATTATCTTAAAATGAAGGAAGTCAAGAGTAAAACCGCTAGTTAAACATGTATCACAAATTTACATCTTTTAATTCCAAATAGAATTCAAAGAACAAAAACAATATTATACTGTAGATTCTGTATTTTAGTTTTTACCTTTTTAAGAACTTCCCAGTCTTTGCAGTTTCCTGATCTCCACCATCAGGATAAAATGAGGAACGGCCCCTAGACTCATCTCTTGGAGCATTCTGTGGTGCGATTGTCTTTGCAGGACTTCTTCGTGAAGGGATGTGATGAATTGGACTATTCTGAGAGGGACTGTATCGACTAGATCCATTTCCAACAGAACCAGACCCAGACCTTTCAGGACTATGCTGAATGGAATGTGAATGCTGAGAAGGAGTATTTTTTGCAGAATGAACTGTACTGAGCATGGGAGCATCAGAGCAAGATGAACTCTGACTAGGTGGTGTAGCAATAGGTGAAGGACTATGGGGTGATCTAGGACTATTATCATAAGCTGAAAGGCCAGGCCAAATATCACCGGATGTGGCTGATGACTTATTAAATTCATCGATAGATTCAGATGGGTCATGTTCAAATGTATCTTTCGGTTCCTCCTGTGATTTACTTTTCAACGGACTCTCTTCTTGGGGTTCCCCTTCAGCTTTTTTGGTTTGTTTTTCCTGAGACCCTCGTCTTTTAGAAACAGGAGATTTGCTATATGGGGATGAAGAACGAGAAGAGGATGATCTTGGAGACCTAGAAGATCTATATGACCGGCGAGATCTGCTTCTGGATCTTTGAGAAGAAACGGATCTTCTTTTTGGACTCCTGGAACGTGAACGACCTCGTCTAGGACTCCTAGAGTGCCTTCTATTCCAGACAGGTCTATAACCACCTCGATGGTATCTACCTCCTCCTCCTTGATAATACCCTCTACCCCTTCCTCTGTACCCGTAAGGTCGTCTCATTCCTCTATTATTTCTGTAATCACGACGATAATCTCTAGAATACATACGATCTCTACTACGAGACCTTGAATATGTTCTGGAACGAGACCTAGAACTAAAAATGAAATAAATATCAATGCAAGAAAAATAAAGCATTCCATCTTACCATTCTAAATACTCTGGTTGAAAATAACATGTAAATAAATGGTAAAGATAAAAATAGACTTTTTTAAAAAACCTCATCTGTACAAAAGTTTATGGTTTCTAATCAAAAAGCCTAAGGTAACTACTGAGAGAATACATTAAAGACCTTAAAAGTAAAGGCACAAAACACACACACACACACGTGCGTGTGTTATATATATATCACACACATTAGGACATATTAGCAAATTGTAGTACATCTAGGCAAGCACTTAAACTGATAATTGTGAAAGAATATTTAATGGGATGACATAATATACAGTTAAATGGGGGAAAAGATTACACAAAACTGTATCAGTGAGATACTATTAATTAAATATATACATAAAATAAAGTTAAGCCTGGGGGGGAAAAAAGAATAATCATCAACTACTATTAATTCATAATGGGATTATGGTCATTTGTATTTTCAACTTCTGGTTTCTGTTTTCTATGCTAAGTATGTATTACTATTTAAAGAAAAATAACCAGAATTGTTAATTTTTTAACAAAAAGAATTATTTTGTTAGAATTCAAAGAATCAAAGTCAGAAATGAGAAACTATAAAACAATACGCACAGATTTTTCACTGTCAAATTCTTGCATTACCCAATTCATCTCTTAACATTGTGGACAAATACAAAGAAACCTACCATATATTATATAGTAAAATTTGAGACCTGGAGTCAGACTAACTGGATTTCAATCCAAGCTCTGCCATACTAGAGCTTGTTAGTTGAACATTCCCAATTTCTTGCTTACAATAAGGGTAACAACAGATCCATTTCACAGAGTTCTTATAGAATAAAATACATTTTGGGGTTTAGCACTGTGTTTAAGATACGCATTCAACAAATAATAACATATCATTATTTTAAAAATTTAAAGCACATTAAATCACCTGTATCGCTTCTTTCTAGAATGAGATCTTGATCTTGATCGAGAACTAGACTGTGATCTAGACTTTGACCTTGAAGAATGTGATCTAGAATTGGAGCGACCCATTTCTTTTCTCCTAATCAAATGATAGGGCAAAAAAAGGTTAAAATTACAATATGATTTTTTAAATTTTATGTTATTTTCAGATAAAATTTGATTTTTACAAGTTTCTCAAAGGCTATTATTCACCATCATTTTCAAATCAGTATTCAGAAGACAAGTCAATTATCCCTGACTAAAACTGTTTTCACCTGCATGATAGATACTGTAGATTAAAGACACAACTGAAGATTTTTATGGACTGCCCCACTTAGGTGCCTCAATCCAAAAAGGCAGCAGCTACAGAAGCCAGAAAGAGCAATGAGATCAGACTGCAGCAGCATGTTATGTGTTATTCCATGCCCAATACAAATGCCTACCTCTCCTGTAAGAAAGATAAATAAATAATAAAGGTATTACAGATAAGGCAACTGAAATAAAATAAAGTGTCACAATACTAACAAAAAATAAACCTACTAGGCTGTTATCTTGTGTTTTATGGCCTTGAAAATGAGACTGAGCTGACCACTCCAAATACACAATACTGTCTGGAGTGGTACTATATAGTATACAGGACACAAAGTTTCTGAACAGCTGGAGCCGTGGGTCTGCTCTCAGTACTCATGACTCCAGAATAAAGTGGACTTTTGTGATGACTAGTTCACCCTGAAGCTTTGTTAAGAAGATATAAGAAGAATAAAATATAAAGAATTGGAGGGATTACTTCAAGAAAGATATATTAGAACTACAAGAAAAAAAACTTGGGCACCAGTAGTTTAACTTTTCCAAACACTACATAGTATCCAATGCTATAATTAGACCTCAATGGGTACAGAAATCAGTAACTGTCAGAACTAATTGATTTATAAGATCTACTCCTCACAAAATTGAAAAAATATACATACATAGCAAATCACTGCATGTACATCCCAAATGTCACATTTTCAACTTTTCAATGATTGAGATATCTTAGCCTCTCAAGCTTGTTTTTGCTGCATAGAACTATTTCCAAATTTACACTAACTTACCAAAAAGTATTTATTTCAATAAAAATCAACTTATTAAACTTCTAACAGCTTGCAATTCCCATAATACTTAAATAGTATCTCCTACAACCAAATATTTTTGAAGGCACTTATTTTACCTACCTAGACTTTGTTCAGTATAATAAAATACTATTTGAAGGTACTAAGATGAGTTCAGTTATAGAAAAGGTAATGGTAATACCTGGATAGTTCCTCATCAAACAATATAAATAACAAATTCATGCTGATTTCAAAACAGAACATAACTATCCTCTAATAGACTACCACCTTTGTCTTCTCTCACTCTTCTTCTGAATCCCAAGGGAGCAAGAAATACATAAAGACAGAAATAAAACATAGGTTCAGGGTTCAAAAAGGCAGAATAAGAATTCCACAACACAGAAGAAAGAAATTTAGCGTTAACATAGGGAGATCTGATACCTCGTAGAACACAAATTTGGTTTAGCAACTGTAGTTTTGACAACATCATGAAATTGGCAAAAACCAAATTTACAGCCTGTAAAGGAAGGAATCTCGGCCACTGGGAACTGCGACATTCTAGTGCTATCTGATTTCAAAATTCTGTCCTCCCAAACATTTTAAAAGAATATAAATACGTAATTTACATTCATTGTGATCAAATTTACTTTAAGATATTTATTTTTATCCCACTCTGAGATAATCAGACACACTGTAAGAAGAAACCAGAGCTGGAAATGATTTTGGAGATCCAGTCCAGCAATAAGGCAACATTCTTTTCCATTGTATTAATCCGTAAATAAAACACTATGAGTTTACTAAGAGCTAGAGATGCTGTGTTGTGCTGTATCTCCAGAATCTCTGTTCTTGGCTCTTGAGGCTTTTTGGATGGTAATTTCTGTTAAGGTTTCATGAATTCTGTAGGCTTTTCCAGTCAACAGGATGTAGTTGGGCTTGTGGCACATAAGCACAACAGGTATTTAATAAGTAACTATCAAATGAATGCATTCCCCAGAACCTGGATATTTTTTAAAGCAGCAAGTTTATTTTTAAAGGTTTGTGTTTTGCTTTGTTTTTTAATAGCTACACCTGAAACTTCAAAAACTAATGGAAAGAAAGCATGCCTATCAAATAGCAGTCTAAAAGAAATGGATATCTTCTGCTCTACTGCAAAAATACACTTAGGAAAAAAGCTAAGAACATGGTCTCTGCATTTAAACTACATGAATTCAAACTCCTTAAGCTCCCTGAGCCTGTTCCTCAACTGTAAAACAAAGAAAATAACAGTGCCTACTTCGCAGACTTGTAGAGGTCTTAATGAGTTGATAAACTTAATTCACTTGACACACCTAGCACATAAGAAACAATCAATTTGAATTACCTAAACACTACAGTAGAAACAAGTTATGAATCTCCTCTTGTTTACATTAGGGAAAATGGGTTAAGTAGCAGAGTTTATCTTGTATGTCCTGAGTCTTTTAGTAGATGTGTTTATAGAAATAGAAAAAGCAGGAACACAACCTGGAAGAAGACAGAAAAAGAACCTTTTTCCTAAAACTAACTTAATATCTGACTTACTTCATACAAGCCACCAAAATAAACAAAAAACTGAATCATCAATTCAGTAGTGACATTTCCTCAAAAAAGTCAAAAGTGAAAACTAGAAAAATGAATGCTCTTTACCTTGGCTTTAAGCAGGATCAAGAAGTCAAGTGAAGTCTTTCAGATACTGTAAATATTCCTCCTGGAGAGAATGCTCTGAGAGATTAAACTCTAAATTCAAATTCCTAGCGAAGACAAAAAAACATTATATTGATTTATGTTAAATTAAATAACCATTATTTACAATGCATATAATGGGCATTGCAATAAACTCTAATAAATGCACTTACAATTTCAGGGAAGGAAAAACTAATTCAGGAAATAGGAAACTTTTAACCATAAAAGCCTAAAACTCAACTTTTTTGTAAACCACAATGCAGTAGTGTATTATGAAACTGACAGCATCTTTTTACTTTTAACTACCTGAATTCTAATTTTAGCAATTTGAGCTTTAGGAAACATGATATGTTGTCGTTCCATCAGAAAATTCCAAGGTAGCTAACATAATGCCATCTTGTTAGAGGGGCAAGGTAGCACAAGCCAGTAGTTCCAGTTACTTGGGAAGCCAAAGCAGAAGGAGTTTGACGCTGCAATGCGCTGTGACCACACCTGGGACTAGCTACTGCACTCTGCAATGCGCTGTGATCACACCTGGGACTAGCTACTGCACTCTAGCCTTGGCAACATAGCAAGACCCCATCTCAAAAAAAAAAAAAAAATGTAATCTATAATTTTCATAATGCTCTACTTTATAACATCTAAAATATGAGTTTAATGTTCTGCTACTTATTCTCTTTGGTACTTCCTTTCACACAATTTAGTTTCATGTGAAACTGATTTTAAAATCCACATTAACAGCCATCATAGTAACTTCAAATTCTGTGCCTAAAAGCATCTTGATACATGTATATTCAAATAAAAGAACAGTCAGCAATGAAACTTTTATCTATCGAAAGTATTCTTCCTAAAATAATTTATCATTACTCTGTAAATACACTTCGCACAGAATATTCAAGTTACCAATACTGAAAAGTTTAGCTCTGTGTATATTCACATCAAGTATGTGCAAAGGATAGTCTAAAGCACTAGGGGAACAGAAACTAAAGAATACAAGATTAATATATGCCAGCACTCAGAAGAATTCATGAACAAGTTTAAATGGAAATCTGTAACTCTCACCAAGATCCAATTTTAAAAATAAAATGAGACTGGAAATACAAAGAAGAAATAGTAACATTAAACTGGTGAATCAAGAATAGTGTCTCCTAAAATATCCATGGCCCTCCAACTGGAGAGAGATTTGAAGTTCAGGCTAGGAAGGAGGAATCGGAACCTATTATGGGAAACATACTAAAAAAGTAGTAAAGTCAAAAAGCCAAGTAAGGTTGGGTATAAAACAAAAGGATTTCTAAAGGACATATAAGTTTAGTTTTTAAAATATCAAAACCCCAAGTGGCCAGAGGAAAAAAATGGCAGTATTTTAAACTGGAGTACTGATAAAAAACTGTATTCTGACCTGGAAAGTCATTACTACTGATTCACTCCTAGAAGTGATACAAGGCTCATTTTAGCTAACATTTTCCTAAACAATTTCAAAAGGCTAATTTCTATATATATCCAAAGAAGACTCAACTGCCAGATCTCTTTACTGCAAGTCATGATATGCTGAAGTTCAAAGAAAATAAACACTAGATACAAAAAACTGACAGAAGAGGGAACATAGGCTGTTAGACCAGTGGATATACATTCCTGTTCACAATCTATAAATATATTCAAGTATCCACACCAATAACTCAAATAACACACAAAATGTGATACAATAAATAAATCAGTATCTAAGCTGATTAGTTCAGCTAATTTTTAAAAAATGAAAGTCTATATACAAAGCACAATACTAGTTACTATAGGAAATATGTCTATGTAAGTGGTCCCTGCCTTCCAAAAACCAAAGCAAGAACAGATATCAGCAATAAATCATAGTAAACTAAACATCTAAATACTAGCCATGTGCCAAGAATCGTGCTAGGTGACTTAAATAAAATAATCTCATATTTGATCCTGATAATCTCATGAGCTACATATTAATCCCATCTTTCAAATACAGAGAACTCTAAACTTTGCAAATAACTTGAAGTAAGTGCCTTACATGCCAGACACTACTATTCTAATGCTGGGAATACAGCATTTTAAGAAGGACTTTAAGTTCCCTACTCTCTTGAAGCTTTCAGAGAGGGGAAGACAGAAAACAAGAAAAAAATCAAATAGTGGCAAGTGCCACATTGGAGAGGGGGGAAAAAGTACAAGTTGACATGCAGAGGAGGTGGGCAGGGGCACTACTTAGGTGGATCCTTGGGCCCTCTTTAAGGAGGTAACATTTGTGTCTAAGGACAGGGAACACAGAAAAGATCCACAGAGTAAAGAGCATACTAGGCAGAGGACACAAACTTAGCAAATTCAGGACAGAAACACCAATAAGAAGGTTGAGGCAATGTGATCAAGGAGTTGAGCGTATGAAATAAGGCAGCAGAAGGAGGAATGGACCAGATCAAATAGCATCTAGTAGATCACCAAAAGGGGTCAGGATTTTACTTGGTTAAGAAACCCTTGCAGGGTTTGCTTGGGTGAGTCACTCATCTGATTTCATTTTAAGATGGCTTCTATATAAAAAATAAACAGCAATGAAAAAAAGAGGCAAATTCAAGATGTGGTTTGTCAAAATGACTTGTTAATGGATTGTTAGGGGTGTGAAGTACAGAGTGAGGAAAAATGAAAAATCACTAGTGCCCTTAAATTCTAGGTTTTAGATTTAAACATCTCGGAGAAGGACAAGTTTGAGGGAGAAAACAAAAGATATGTTTGCCGTTTTTTGTGCCCATAGTCGGACTGTAAATGGTTAATCCAAAATTTGACTGAAATCTCCTGACTCCAATTCCAGTGCTCTTTCTTCAATACCCTAAAAGGTGCCTGAGGTGGCCAAAGCCCAAATACAGAATTAAAAATGCCAAATTAATCTTCCCTTTATTACAACCAAGATCATTTAATAGATTCCCACTTGTTTAGAGAGATAAGGAATAAATTGCAGTATGTATCTTTAGCCAATTGATACACTAACCAATGAGGAACACAGGATAAAATAAAGCAGGTTTTTTTTTAAAAAAATAAGGTTCTTAAATATCTAAACAGAGCCTATCTTTCATGAAATAATACATAATGACCAGCTAGAACATAAGTGATCAGAAACTAGCTAGAAAACAATTATATCAGGCCAGGCATGGTGGCTCACCGTGTAATCCCTGCACTTTGGGAGGCCGAGGTGAGCAGATCCTGAGGTTAGGAGTTCGAGACCAGCCTGGCCAACATGGGGAAACCCCGTCTCTACTAAAAATACCAGAACTAGCCAGACGTGGTGGTGCACGTCTATAGTCCCAGGTACTCCAGAGTCTGAGGCAGAAGAATCACTCGAACCCAGGAGGCAGAGATTGCAGTGAGCAAAAATTGCACCACTGCACCCCAGCCTGGGCAAGAGCGAGGCTGTCTCAAAAAAAAAGGAGAAAATTTGATCAGAGCAAAGAAACTGGATTCAACAAAATATCCAAGACAAAGCCACCCAAAATGAATTCTTTAAGATTACGATTTCAAGCGTACTTGATCCTAGTCTTCATTTTAGCAGACTCAAGGAGTTTGGTCCCCAGATTGTTGTAAACAAAGTAATGCTATTTCCATCTTTTCAAATCCTAAAAATATAGCCCATGACTATTATTCCAGTTGACTAGATTCAAATCCTGGCTCAGCCATTAACTAACTGACCAACACTGAACAAGTTAACTTAATCTGTCAGCTTCATATTCTGTTGGTGTTTTTTTGGTTTTTGTTTTTGTTTGTTTTTTTAAGGCTACTAATGGTACTTCCTTACAAGTACAGGGTTAAATGAACTAAGGCACGTAAACAGCTTAGTTTAATGTTTGACTCATGGTATACAATCTAGCATTAGCCATCATTATTGGTAAACCTTGTTTAGGCAGCCTTTCTACAAGCTAACCACGTTTACTTAAAATGATTCTTGCATGTAAGGTTACCTTAATATTTTTGATACAGCATTAATCAGCATCATTTAGAAGTCTTTCCAGACATGCTTAATAAAATGTCTGGGCTGGATGCAGTGGCTTACGCCTGTAATCCCAACACTTCGGGAGGCCAAGGCGGGCGGATCAACCCAGGTCAGGAGTTCAAGACCAGCCTGGCCAACATGGCAAAACCCTGTCTCTACTGTAAATATAAAAATTAGCAGGGCGTGGCGGCGGTCGCCTCTAATCTCAGTTACTCTGGAGCCTGAGGCAGAAGAATCGCTTGAACCCGTGAGGTGGAAGTTGCAGTGATTCAAGATCATGCCACTGCACTCCAGCCTGGATGACAGAGCAAGACACCATCTCAAAAACAGAAAAAGAAAAACTAGCCGGCCTTTGTGGCGTGCACCTGTAATCCCATGTAATCCCAGCTACTGGGGAGGCTGAGGCATGAGAATCATTTGAATCTGGGAGGCAGAGGTTGCAGTGAGCCAAGATCACGCCACTGCACGCCAGCCTGGGCGACAGAGCAAGCGTGTGTCTCAAAAAAAAAAAAAAAGAAAAAGAAAGAAAAAAGAAAAATTAGCGGGACATGGTGGCAAGCGGGCGCCTGTAGTCCCAGCTACTTGGGAGGCTGAGACACAAGAATCGCTTGAACCAGGGACGCGGAGGTTGCAGTGAGCCGAGATGGCGCCACTGCACTCCATCCTGGGCTACAAAGCGAGTCTCTGTCTCAAACAAATAAATAAATAAAATTAAGGTGTTTGAAAACTCTAAAATACTACACAAATACAGGCTAGTATTATCTTCGTGTTAGTATACTGGCTGGCTTTCAGCCTTAGGGACAGTCAGAAGATATTAAATGCTATGACTGAGGTAACACTTATTACCTGAGTGTAAACAATTAACAAATTCATATCCAACAAGTACCCAGAGATTTTAGCTTCTTAATTCCCTCTTCTTATTTACTAAATAACAAACCACTGTAAATTACACAGCTGAATTCAGCTAGTGTGCAACTACTGATTTCCAACGTAGTTTCCGGAAACTCCCAGCCTAAGCCCTACATAGAACTGATAAAACTTTCTCCATTTCTAAGTCTTCTCATCACATAGTTAACCTCTTACAGCTTGCTGCCCACAAAAGTTTAATAAATTCAACCGAGGACGGGGATAGGGGCTCACCCCTGTAATCCCAGCACTTTGGGTGGGCCAGGCGAGTGGATCACCTGAGGTCAGGAGTTCGACACCAATATTGTGAAACCCCATCTGCACCAAAAATACAAAAATTAGCCGGGTGTGGTGGCGGGCGCCTGCAGTCCCAGCTGCTGGGGGGGAGGGGGGCGGGGGGCTGAGGCAGGAGAATCGCTTGGACCCGGAGACGGGAGGTTGCAATGAGCCGAGATTGGGCCACTGCACTCCTGCCTGGGCGACAGAGCGACATTCCGTCTCAAAAATAAATAAATAAATAAATAAACCAGACCTGAGCTGAGCCTACCAGTGGGCCTATCAGACCTACAAGTCTGTCACCAAGTCTTACAATACCACTGTTCTTCAAAGTCAAGAAGGGCTCTGGCTAAACAGTTTCCTTTGCCACCATTTTAATTACCTGAATTAAAGAAGATATTTCAGCGTTCACCACAATGTAATGGTTAAAGTATGATATCACTAAGAGAAGATGCTCCAAGGTTGTTTACCATGAGCTGCCTTTTTAAGTAACAAGGTCTCGCTCTGTTGCCCCCTCTGGAGTGCAGGGGGACGAGCATAGCTCCCCGCAGCCTCAACTCCCGCCGAGGAGTCACTTTTTTCCTCCCATCAAATTATTTATCCTGAATTGGTTATGATCAAAAATGCACAAACCTTGTAGCAGTTTTTCCTACGTAAAGGTTATTTACTGCCTAAACAGTATCCTAACATTTCAACTAGAGTCGAACTGAAATGAGAATTCACACGAGGAGCAATACATTTTGTTTTGCTTTGTAATACGAAAAAATTTGAAAGACGCTGTTGCAATGAGATACAAGTCTGAAATAGTTCATCTTTTTCATCAGTGTTAGCCACACTTGCTTTCAACTTGTCTTAATTTTTTTCCAATTCTAAAATGCTTTTTCAAAAAGTCTGAGGTAGCAAAGTAGCTGCTGGTACTTCAGCTTGATTCTGAAGAAATAAATTTTAACAGCGAATCTTAAAAGCCAACTCATGAATTTAAAATGAAGGCAAAGTCCAATTCGCCACTCCCACCCATTTCTCACACCAGCTGTCTACCAATTGTGGCTGCAACTTTTCTGACACGACTAAACGGGCTGAATCACTTGCTGAAGCCTCGGCTTCGCTAGTACTCTTGAAGAACCGCACTTTCAGCCGGATGGGGCAGGGCCAGGCTCAGAACCACCAGCTAAGACCCAATCCCCTCGCTAGGGAAACGTAACTAGGCAACCACCACAAGTCAACAGCGCGCGCTAGCTTCAAAACAGCGGGTTGCAGGGGGTACTGAAATTAACTCCAGAGAACCAGGGTCAGCAGCGAGGGGCAGAACAGAGCCCTAAAACCTAGTAGCATCACAAAAACGAGGCATCAACTGACGGGTAGTCTGAAGCTGGGGAGTTGTTTTAAAGACCACGAGAAAAGGGGCAGACCTACTCAACGCACTTTGCTGCGGGTCACAGTTATTTTCTCAAAACCCCAAAGGCCAGGAAGAAAGGTGGCAGTCCCAGCCAATGAGAGGCGGACACAAGTTGCACCTCCGGCGGCCGTCGGCGCCGTAGGCGGGGTAGAAAGAAAGGAACGAGCGCGCGTGCGCGGAAGGCTCAGGCGGCCGCGCGCAGAGATACAGGCTGAAGAAATGGGGGAAGGGTGGAAGAGGAATATATGCGCACGCGCACCGGAGGCCGCGCGGGCTCTGGGTCTCGAGCCAGGTTCGCAAACACGAGCGCGCGCGCCGTTAGCACTGCTCAGCGCCCCCGCCCGGCCTTTTCGGCCCGTAGTGCCTCGAAAACCTGAAGGAAGCTGACGAAAAAACGCACAAATAACGGCGCAACGTCTCCTTGGTTCTCCTTTTGCCGCCAACCCGTCACCACCCACAGAAGAGTCAAAAATATGGCCTGTCCTCGGTCTTCACTGCTTCTTGAGTAACTTGAATACAGCGCGAGGCCTACCTGACACGCCAAATCGCGGTTCCGGGGATTTATCTCCGTTGCAACCACACAGCGGCCATTTCCCGACTCAAGAACGCGAGGAAAACCATAGAGGTACCTTCGACGCGCTAGCTCGTCTCCGTCACTTCCGATCTGGGGCGTGGCCTCGGGTGCCGCTAAATATGCGGGCAAGCCCCGCCCACCCTTCCGCTCTGGTCCGGCTTCCTGGCTGCTATTAAGATGTTGCCTGAGGCCTTCTGGGAAGTCGCGTGGCTGGTCTCGCGCGAAGGTGTGGCGGCCCCGCCCTCTGGTCCGTAGCGACGGCCTTGGCCGGAGAGGCGGTAGAGTGGGGTGGGTATTTTACTAGGCCTGAGTTAGCTTGGCCGTAAGGCGCTTTTTGCTGGCGTCTCTGCCTAGTTCCGAGGAGACCCTCTAGACCTCACCGCCGCCCCTACTTTTTACCTCAGTAAGCTTGTCTGGTCTGTTCTTTCCGTGGGGCCAGCTAAGACCAGGCAGAAAACAAAAAGACAATCCCACATTGAGGAAAAGACCGGGACGCGAAACGCGGCTGTGATTGCAGACACGCTGCTCCCTCAGCCAGCAAGGGCCACTTTTCTTCCTCTTGGACGCCTAACTGGAGATTAGAAAGCGTGGCTTTTGCTTTGCTATTAAGTGCGGCAGACGCACTTAGTTGAAAAATGGCCACTATCTAAATCCCTTTCCTGAGTGGCGTCTGATCAAATCGGAGCTCACGCCGCAGCAGCCGGAAGCCTCTTAAGCTGCTCGCGCCAAAGGAGGCAGCCCTCCTGACGGCGTGGTGACAGCTTTACCACATCGGCAACGTTGGCATAGGCATAAAAAAATAAAGAGCACGAAGCAGTTGAGCTTTCAGCGTGTGAGGATGATTTGTGGCAGCCGAGGAACACAGCCCAACGTAGCTTGGTTGGCCAAAATTATAAGTCAGATTGAAAATAGGCAAGCCACATTTGATTTGAATAGAATTTAAATAGCAGCCTTAGCACATTTTCCATTTATACTTCTCCGGGCCTAAAACAGCTATTACTTTGATGTTTAGGGATGTTAACTACCTTGATGGATTTCAGACTTGTAATTAGCAACCAGAGTGTCAGTGAATGAATCGAATCTAGTATTGGGCCCTGGTTGTGAATTTACCACTGTGCTTAGGGCATTCTTTCTTCACAGTCCAATTTACCAGCTCAACTAGAAAAACGACAACATTTTCATGGAGTGAATCCTAGGTTTTTATTGTACAATCTGTCCCTCACCCCATTACCACCTCAGGATGTGGACACAGGAATCTTTGGCCTTTTTGTTGTGCCCTGATGTCCCAAGCATTCGCAGGTATCAGGGGAAACCCCACCCCCGATATTCAACGTTTGTTCTTTTCTATTTCCCTAAGCGTCAGCTGGTCTGAGATATTCTCAGTAAATGTTTGTTGAGTGAATGAACTATATTAAAAAAATAAATAAAGGCTCAATACACCTCTGCTATTCTGCATGTATTGGGAGTCGGGGCGCTCAGGGCTGACAGCTTTTATTCATTTATTCAAAATACACCAAATTGCAGGCTAGGATATTATCTTGAACCACCCTCTGCAGTTCTGTTGCACATGTGTTGAAAATGAAGTCATCTATTTGAGGCAATATAACTGATTATGATTTTATTTACATAACATGAGGTAGTAACAAAGGAGATCCTTTGGAGCAAAGCCTTTAGTAAATGGAAGTTATCCAGAGTTCTCTTGAAATAGATCCATTTGATACGTGATGCTTTCCCAATCTACAAAGTAGGAGGTTCTTGAATTTAGATGTTTTATGCACATTCTTATTTTCAGAACCTGAAATTCCACCATTACAGATTCATTCTTTGTAATAAATGTTTTTTCCTATTAAAATACAAACGCTGAAAAGAAAAAAGAGCACATTTAACAAATGGGCATTGGGGAAAAATAGAACATTATCTCAAGAAGAAATATAGTTGTAAACAAATGACCAAAACTGCTAAGAAGATACAAATAGAATGCTGAGATAAATTAGTAAGCTGATTTTAATTTTTTTTTTTTTTTTTTTAAGACAGAGTCTCGCTCTGTCACCCAGGCTGGAGTGCAGTGGCGCGATCTCCACTCACTGCAACCTCTGCACCCTGGGTTCAAGCGAGTCTCCTGCCTCAGCTTCCCAGGTAGCTGGGGTTACAAGCTCCTGCCACCAAGCCCGGCTAATGTTTGTATTTTTAGTAGACACAGTGTTGTACCATGTTGGCTAGGCTGGTCCTAAAGTCCCAGCCTCAAGTGATCCGCCCGCCTCAGCCTCCCAAAGTGTGGGGATTACAGGCGTGAATCACCGCACCAGGCAAGGTAATTTTAATTTATGGTCATGGAGAAGTTATTGTTAATATGATTATAAAACTCTTTCTTGAGAGATGTTGCTTTTGTTTTGGTTTGATTTTAAGATAATTGAAAAAGAGAAATGGACCAGATGCTGTGACTCACGCCTGTAATTCCAGCACTTTGGGAAGCCGATACGGGCGGATCACTTGAGGTCTGGAGTTCGAGACCAGCCTAGCCAACATGATGAAACTCTGTCTCTCCTGAAAATACAAAAAGTAGCCGGGCTTGGTGGAGGGCACTTGCAGTCCCAGCTGCTTGGGAGGCTGAGGCAGGAGAATTGCTTGAACCCAGCAGGTGGCAGTTGCAGTGAGCCAAGGAGTGCACTCCACTACACTCCTGCCTAGGCGACGGATCAAGACTGTATCTCAAAAAAAAAAAAAAAGAAATGAAGGGGTGGCCTGCCCCTCCACACCTGTGGGTGTTTCTCATTAGGTGGAACGAGAGACTTGAGAAAAGAAATAAGACACAGAGACAAAGTATAGAGAAAGAAAAGCGGGGGCCCAGGGCACCGGCCTCTGATTTCCCTTAGTATTTATAGATAATTATCTTTACCATCTTAAAGATAAGGGAGTGGCAGGACAATAGGATCGTTTTTAGGGAGGAAATTAGCAGTAAGACATAAGAACAAGGATCTCTGTGACATGAATAAGTTTAAAGGAAAATCCTGTGCCTTGAGATAAACCTTTTAGCAACATTGTTTCATCCTATCACATGGGGATAAACCTTGGACAACACCTAGCTTTTCTAGGAACAAAGACACACCCTGCACGCCCAAAATCCATTAAACCTTGAGTTACCACAGCACATGTGTCTGGCAAGGACAAGGTTGGGGGTAGGGTCACAGATTAACAGCATCTCAAATACAGAACAAAATGGAGTCTCTTATGTCTACTTCTTTCTATATAGACACAGTAACAGGCTGATCTCTTTCTTTTCCCCACAAGAAAGAAAAGGAAAAAGAGAAATGGAGAAGAATGGATATGTGAAAAGGACAAAGACAAGAAGATAGGAATGAGGATGGAGTTGGAAGTCTAGCACAAAGGCAAGCTCCAAGACCTGACTGGTTTTGTTTGGTTTGTTTTGTTTATCTTTTTAGGTGGAACATCTGAACTATTTCCATTCTACATTATGGTGAGTTGTATAATTATTTCATTATATATCACAATGTAATAATAATAGAAATAAAGTGCACAATAAATGTAATGCACTTATATCATCCTAAAACCATCCTACCGCCCTCAGTCTGTGAAAAAATTGTCTTCCACAAAACCGGTCCCTGGTGCCAAAAAGGTTGGAGACCGCCATTATAGCCTGCAAAGCAGTGTAAGACATCATTGCTGCTTCTCTGCTGTAACTCAGAATCCAGCAGAGATAGGGTGTAACTCTCACATCAGATCTACATGGGAGCACGTACCAATGGTGAAAGAGGGAAAGAACTAGCATTTTAAAAATGAGTGGGTTTTCACCTGTCATTTATTAATTTGTTTATTTAGTCAGCAAATTTGCCTGAAGCATATGTCATTTATAGGTACTAAGCCAGGTGCTCAGAATGGAGCAGTGATGAAGCCTAACGCTGACACTGCTCCCAGGTAGACTTCCTGTCTGTGAGGGAGACAGAACACATGTAAGCAGACACAAAGTCTGCTATCAATCAGGAAGTGACAGAAAATCAAAGAAGGAGACCTTATTTATTTATTTATTTATTTATGTATTTATTTAACTTTTAAGTTCAGGGGTACAAGTGCAGATTTGTTATGTAGGTAAACTCGCATCCTGGGGGGTTGTTGTAAAGGTTATTTCATCACCAAGGTATTAAGCTGAGTACCCATTAGTTGTTTTTACCCATCCTCTTCTTCCTCCCACCCTCACCTTCCTAAAGGCCCTAGTGTGTGTTTTTCCCCTCAGTGTGTCCATATGTTCTCATCATTTAGCTCCCACTTATAAGTGAGAACATGTGGTGTTTGGTTTACTGTTCCCATGTTAGTTTGCATAGGATAATGGCCTCCATTTCCATCCCTGTCCCTGTAAAGGACATGATCTCATTATTTTTTTATGACTGCATAGTTGTCTATGGTGTATATGTACCACATTTTCTTTATCCAGTTCATCATTGATGGACATTTAGGTTGATTCCATATCTTTGCTATTGTGAATAGTGCTGCAGTGAACGTATGTGTGCATGTTATCTTTATAATAGAATGATTTGTATTCGTTTGGGTATATACCCAGTAATGGCATTGTTGGGTCACATATTTCTTTTTTTTTTTTTTCCATTTTTTTTTTTATTTGAGACGGAGTCTCACTCTGTCGCCCAGGCTGGAGTGCAGTGGCGTGATCTCGGCTCACTGCAATCTCTGCCTCCCAGGTTCAAGTGATTCTCCTGCCTCAGCTTCCTGAGTAGCTGGGACTATAGGTGCGCGCCACCACACCGGGCTAATTTTTGTATTTTTAGTAGAGATGGGGTTTCGCCATATTGGTCTTGAACTCCTGACCTTGTGATCCACCTGCCTTGGTCTCCCAAAGTGCTGGGATTACAGGCGTGAGCCACCGTGCCCTGCCTGGGTCAAATATTTCTTTTTTAGATCTTTGAGGAATTGCCACACTGCCTTCCACAAGGGCTGAACTAATTTACACTCTCACCAACAGTATATTGAATTTCTTTTTCTTCACTACCTCACCAGGGTCTCGTATTTTTTTGACTTTTTAAGAGTAGCCATTCTGACTATATGAGATGGTATCTCATTGTGGTTTTTATTTGCATTTCTCTAATGATCAGTGATGCTTTTTTTTTTTTTTTTTTTTTTTTTTTTGAGACGGAGTCTCGCTCTGTCGCCCAGGCTGGAGTGCAGTGGCCGGATCTCAGCTCACTGCAAGCTCCGCCTCCCGGGTTCACGCCATTCTCCTGCCTCAGCCTCCCGAGTAGCTGGGACTACAGGCGCCCACCACCTCGCCCGGCTAGTTTGTATTTTTTTAGTAGAGACGGGGTTTCACCGTATTAGCCAGGATGGTCTCGATCTCCCGACCTCGTGATCCGCCCATCTCAGCCTCCCAAAGTGCTGGGATTACAGGCTTGAGCCACCGCGCCCGGCCTCAGTGATGCTTTTTTTTTTTCTGTTTTTTGTTTTTTTTTTGAGACAGTCTCCCACTGTCGCCAGGCTGGAGTGCGGTGGCACAATCTTGGCTCACTGCAACCTCCACCTCCCGGGTTCAAGCGATTCTCCTGCCTCAGCCCCCCAGATAGCTGGGACTACAGGCACACACCACCAGGCCCGGCTAATTTTTGTATTTTTAGTAGAGACGGGGTTTCCCCATGTTGGCCAGGATGGTCTTGACCTCTTGATCCTCCCGCCTCGGCCTCCCAAAGTGCTGGGATTACAGGCCTGAGCCACAGCACCCTTCCCAATACCATTATAATAGTTGGAAAGATTGGAGAGAATGATAGGGAAGGGAAGAATGGAATAGATTGGGAAAAGGGAAGGAAATCAGGGGTTCAATTTTGAATATATTAGGCTTAATACATGTGTGAAACTTTTAAGTACAGAGGGAAGGTATGAAGTTAAATGTGTGCATCCATGGTTCAGAGGTGAGTTCTAGCCAAGAGATAAAGCAAAAAGATTATATATTAAATTATTGGATGAGTCTTGGTGCATTGGCTCACACCTGTAATCCCAACAATTTGGGAGGCCAAGGCAGGAGGATGGCTTGAGCCTAGGAGTTCAAGACCAGCCTGGGCAACATAGGGAGACCCCATCTCTATTAAAAGTAAAAAAAATTGGCTGGGTGTGGTAGTGCACACCTGTAGTCCCATCTACTTGGAAGGCTGAGGCAGGAGGATTTCTTGAGCCCAGGATGTTGAGACTGCAGTGAGCCATGATTGCACCACTGTATTCCAGCCTGGGTGACAGAGCGAGACCATTTCTAAAAAAAATAAAATAAGATAAAATAAAATCCTAGGATGAGCAATATAGGCAGACAAGAGAAGACAGCCCAGGACTGAACCCTAAAGAATCCCAACATTTAGGGATTTGTTAAAAGAGGAGGCCGAGCCAGTAAATGAGACTGAAGTAGGAAGTAAGTGAAATCAAATGTATTGGTTTCACTTACTATCAAATGTATTGGTTTCAATTCCTATGAAGTAGGAAGTAAGTGAAATCAAATGTATTGGTTATCTACTGCTGCGTAATGAATGACCCTGAATTTACCAGCTTAATGTTTACTATCTCACAGCTCCTGTGGGTCAGAAATCTGAGAGTGATTATTTGGGTGGTTCTGGCTTAGGGTACCTTGAAGTTGCACTCCAGCCGGGGTGACATAGGGAGACTGTCTCTAAAAATAAATAAATAAATAAGTCATTTTAAAAATCTCATTTAAGAGTTTATCTATGTAGAAACAGAAGAATCAACCTCAAAATGATACTGATCTGCGTTTGTATTGAGTGGCCACATTATTGGCAATTTTTAAACCATTTTCTTCCTTTGCTGTTCTGTATTTTCCAAAATTTCTACAATAAAAATTACTTTTATAATATTAATATCAAAAAAACTTTTAAAAATGTAGACCATTGAATTTTATTTGAATTGTGTAAGATAATGAAGACCTGAAAACTGAGAGGTTTTGTTTTTGTTTTTGTTTTTGTTTTTCAGATGGCGTCTTGCCCTGTTGCCCAGGCTAAAGTGCAGTAGCACGATCTCAGCTCACTGCAACCTCCACCTCCCGGGTTCAAGCGATTCTCCTGTGTCTGCCTCCCAAGTAGCAGGAATTACAGGCATGCACCACCACACCTGGCTAATTTTTGTATTTTAAGTAGAGTCGAGGTTTTACCATGTTGGCCAGGCTGGTCTAAAATTCCTGACCTCAGGTGATCTGCCCACCTCGGCCTCCCAAAGTGCTGGGATTACAGGCATGAGCCACTGTGCCCAGCAAGAGTTTGTGTGTGTGTGTGTGTGTGTGTGTGTGTGTGTATGGTTCTTCCAAATCAAGTGTAAAAGCTCTCATTTAATAAGAAGAATAAGGATGGGTATGGTGGCTCATGCCTGTAATCCCATCACTTTAGGAAGCCAAATTGGGAGGATTACTTACACCCAAAGTTTGAACTGTATGAGCCACTGTATTCCAACCTGGGTGACAGAGAGAGAACCTGCCTCTAAAAAATACCTACATACATATATACATAATAAAATATCCATTACTAAATCACAATCTTGATAAGCCTAATTATAAACTGCTGCTAGGAGAATATTTGCTTCCAGAGAGAATCTTTTAGATTTGTTTTTGTGGAATTTTGGGGGTTTTTTTTCCTAGAGTGCTCTAGAGCCCTCTTTTAGCTGCATGAATCTTCTGTCGAGCAATTAAGGGGAGTACTTGGTTCAACAAGAGGAAAACATATATAAAATTGTTTGCTTCCAGTTAAAAGGAACCTTTATACTGAATTCCAACCAACTGTGATAGTTAGGCCTAAAAATGGCTTAATCCTTTGCAAGACAGTTATTTTTCAAAATTCTATTTGTCATATTAGGGTCTGGCTAGTTAAGTTAAAAGCACCACTGGCTGATTTCTTAAGTTCAATTTTAGAGAGTATAATAAAAGCACAGACCTGACTTTGTGTTTCTAGTATTTGTGCCATTATTTTTTTAATCTACATTATTAAGCTTAAGTTTGTACTGTAATGAGGTTAATTTCTGCCCACACAAGCCCATCCAGTAGCTTTTCCTAAACACATTCGTTCTCCGTTATATATTCCAGGGAGATATTTCTGTTAATGGCATGTGAGATGATCTATTGACCCCATGATGAGATGCTTACTGCTTGAAAACAAATTCATTCACATTCTTAAAAATTGCTCAGGAGCAGGAACTATACAAATGTTTATTGTTATTGGCCATTTATAATTTATTCGTAGAGATCTAGGTGACAACCATCTGCTGCATAAAACTGAAAATTGGAAGAAAAAAAGTAAAAATCACTGGAAAAATATAATTTAGTCTCCATATGTCTTTGATACATAATTCAATTTATCACTTGCTAGTGGTATGAGATGCTTTGTAATAATAGATACATATATGAAATTTAACACAAAGGGAAATTGAAATTTTACTCAAAAGTATATGTTGAAGGACAAAGTAAAGACAATAGTAATAATACAGTAATTAGCAAATGTATATTGGCAAAGATAGTATAAACTAGACTGTGATAACGACTCCAAAATACATAATGGCTTACATGCAATAGAAGCTTTCTCTCAAACAGTCCAAGATAATTGAATTAGGTTGGTAAGTATTTTCTCCATGCAGTGATTCAGGGCCCCAAGCCATCTTGTGACTCCACGGGTAGAACTCAGGGGTCTACCAATTCCCAAAGAATCCATGGATAGAATTCAGAGCTGTCACTACAATTTGTTGTTGTTTTTAATTCAATAGTTTTTTAGGTGGTTTTTGGTTACATGGATGAATTCTTCAGTGGTGAATTCTGAGATTTTAGTGCACCCATCACCCAACCAGTGTACACAGTACCCAGTATGTAGTCTTGTATCCCTCATAACCTCTCCCAACCTACCAGAGATGTCACTATATTTGTATGGGAAAAATTGCATCCCTGTTGGGGCCAGGCATGGTGTCTCACGCCTGTAATCCCAGCACTTTGGGAGGACAAGGCGAGCAGATCGACTGAGGTCAGGAATTCGAGACCAGCCTGGCCAACATGGTGAAACCCTGTCTATACTAAAAATACAAAAAAATTAGCGGGGCATGGTGACAGGCACCTGTAATCCCAGCTACTCGGGAGGCTGAGGCAGGAGAATTATTTGAACCCAGGAGGCGGAGGTTGCAGTGAACCGAGATCGCACCACTGCACTCCAGCCTGGGCAACAAGTACATCCTTGTTAGCTTCAAACTAAAATTTATCATTTCCCCTAATTATGAATGTAGGCAAAACCACAGAAGTATTACCAGTACTTACGACTTTGAAACAAATAAAAATCACCGATTTTTTAAAAATCATTACTGTTAGGCCAGGCATGGTGGCTCACGCCTGTAATCCCAGCACTTTGGGAGGCCAAAGCAGGCAGATCACGAGGTGAGGAGTTCGAGACCAGCCTGGCCAATATGGTGAAACCCTGTCTCTACTAAAAATACAAAAATTAGCCGGGTGTGGTGGCGCATGCCTATAGTCCCAGCTACTTGGGAGGCTGAGGCAGAAGAACTGCTTGAACTCGGGAGGTAGAGGTTGCAGTGAGCTGAGATGGCGCCACTGCGCTCCAGCCTAGGCAACAGAGCCACAGCAAGACTCCATTGCAGAAAAAAAAAAAAAAAAAATACTGTTTTGCAGATCTTTCAAAGAATCATTTCTACTTGGAATGCTTTCAAGATTATAGCAGTTGTATACCCGCCTCTAGATCCTCTACTTTAATATATTTTTTAAAAAGCATGTTATTGTAAGAAACCTTTACGTTAGCTCCCAGTGATCCTGGTTTCCTGGCATTCATACCCTTGTGTAATCCCCTTCCAGTAACAGAATATGGCAGAAATGATGGGATGTTATTTCTGAGATTAAGTGTACTGAATCTAGATTCTGTACCCTCTCTTGGAGCACTTGCTGCAGGGGAAGTGAACTGCCATGTCCTGAGATAACGAGAGTTTGGGGAGAGAGGTGCCATGAGTCTGTGGAGAGGTCAATATGACAAAGAACTGAAGCTTGCCAAGAGCCATTTGAGTGAGCTTGGAAGTGGATCTTTCCCCAGGTAATGCCTCCAGATGACTGCCTACTTAGTTGGCATCTTGATTGTAGCCTTGTGAGATACCCTGAGCCGCAACCACCCAGCTAAGCTGGTCCCAGATTCCTGACCCCCAGGAATGTGAGAGAATAAATGTTTTAAGCTACTGAGGTTTGAGATAATTTCTTATATATCAATAGAGAGCTAGTATATACATATATCATTAACTTTTTTTTTTTTTGAGACGGAGTTTAGCTCTCGTTGCCCAGACTGGAGTGCAATGGTACAGTCAGTCTCGGCTCACTGCAGCCTTTGCCTCCCAGGTTCAAGTGATTCTCCCTGCCTCAGCCTCCTGAGTAGCTGGGATTACAGACACGCGCCACCATGCCCAGCTAATGTTTTTTGTATTTTTAGTAGGGACAGGGTTTCGCCATGTTGGCCAAGCTGGTCCCAAACTTCTGACCTCAGGTGATCACCCACCTCGGCCTCCCAATGTGCTGGGATTACAGGCATGAGCCACTGCACCCAGCCCATATCACTAACTTTATAAATGTTTTTAGAATTGTATTCAATATAATTTATTTCCTTTATAATTCTATTATTTTATTTTATGCATTTTAAAACATTATTTTGCCAGGCTTGTGCCTCTAATCACAACCATGCAGGAGGCTGAGGCAGGAGGATTACTTGAGACCAGGAGTTTGAGACCAGCCTGAGAAACATAGTGAGACTCTGTCTCTAAAACAATAAAAATTAAAATTTAAAAAATAATAAATAAAATGTTAGTCTGAGAAGGGATGCAGAGCATTCTTCAGTGTGCCAAACAATCCGTGCATGGTACAAATAAGATTAACCCTTCCTGGCCAGGTGCAGTGGCTCACATACATAATCCAGCACTTTGGGAGGCCAAGGTGGGCAGATCATGAGGTCAGGAGTTTGAGATCCGCCTGGCCAATATGGTGAAACCCCATCTCTACTAAAAATACAAAAGTTAGTTGGGCATGGTGGCATGTGCCTGTAGTCCCAGCTACTTGGGAGGCTGAGGCAGAAGAATCGCTTGAATCCGGGAGGCAGAGGTTGCAGTGAGCCAAGATTGCAACAGTGCACTCCAGCCTGGGCTGGAGACAGAGTGAGACTCCACCCCCCAAAAAAAAAACAAACAAGAAAAGATTAACCCTTCCTGTGGCCTCGTTGTTGCCTTGTACTAGCTGGCGAAAGGAGGACAGAACAGGGAGGAGGCATACCTCTTTTTAATATCCTTGACCTAGGAATAGCAGACTTTTCTAATCACATTTATTGCAATAAACATGGACACATCTTGATGCAATAGAGACTGGCAAATGGAGTTCCTAGGTAAACTGGCATTTGCTCTATATGGTGCAAGGACCTATTTTGATAGTACCAGAGCAAATGCCAAAAATGTTAATAAAGCAACGAAAATAATATCTGCCAGAATAGAATCTTAGGGTTTTTTGAAAAATAGACACAAGGAATCAAATTAAAGAAACATATGCTGATGACATAAAAAATTTTGTGAACTTTTATTCCAAATAATATTTGTAGACCTGAAGATGTGAAGAACTGATTTGGATTTAGAATCTAGATCAGAAATCAAATTATTCTTCAGTCTTCCTTAAGAATAAATAAATGTTGTAAGACTATGAACATAAAGTCTTAATTTTCCTGAAGTCATGGAACAAAGAATGGGATAGGATCCTTGCTGTTTATTTATTCAGTAAACATTTGCTGAGGGTCTACTGTGTAACAGGGACTGCACTAAGAACTGGGGAAAATGAGACTGCCAAAAATATGACAAGACCCCTGCAATGGACTGAATGTGTTGCCCCCAAAATTCCTATGTTGAGACCCTAATCTCAATGTGATGGTATTTGGAGGTAGGGCCTCTGGGTAGTAATTAGGGCATAAGGGTGGGGAACTCTTAAATGTATTAGTGCCCTTATAAGAAAAGCCCAGATAACTAGCTAGCTTTTGGTAGAATTATTGAAAATGCCCTGTGATGGTTAATGAATGTCAACTTCATTGGATTAAAGGATGTAAAGTATTGTTCCTGGGTGTGTCTGTAAGGGTGTTGCCAAGGGATATTAACATTTGAGTCAGTGGACTAGGAGAGGCAGACCCACCCTCAAACTGCGTGGACACCATCTAAGCAGCTGCCAACTGGGCTAGAAAAAGCAGGCAGAAGGTGGAAGGAGATGACTTGCTGAGTCTTTGGGCCTTCATCTTTCTCCTGTGCTGGATGCTTCCTGCCCTCAAACATCATACTACAAGTTCTTCAGCTTTTGGACTCTTGGACTTACACCAGTGGTTTTCCAGGGGCTCTTGGGCTTTCAGCCACAGACTGAAGGCTGTACTGTCAGCTTCCCTGCTTTTGAGGTTTTGGGACTCAGACCGGCTTCCTTGTTCCTCAGCTTGTAGATGACCTATTGTGGGACTTCCTCTTGTGATCCTGTGAGTCAATTCTCCTTAATAAACTCCTCTTCATATATATATACACACATATATATACACACACACATATATATGTGTATGTGTGTGTATATATATATCCTATTCGTTCTGTCCCCCTAGAGAACACTGCATTTATGAAACCACATAAATGGTGGTTTCATAAATTCAGTGTTGTGCGAAAACATCAGTTATCTTGATGACTAATGACTCCTGGAGAAAAATTAAGACACAGATAAGTTGGGCTGCCAGTAGCTCATCAGATGTCTTTGAGACGATGAGGCAAACCTACCCTTTCCTTGAACTTTCTGCCACTTGAGGATATAAGGAGAAGTTGGCAGCCTGCAACCCAGAAGAAGACCCTGACCAGAACTGGACCATGGTGGCACTGGATGTCCACTTTCCAGCCTCCAGAACAGTGAGAAATGTTTCTTTTGTTTGTAAGCCACCCAGCCTATGGCAATTCATTCTATCAACCTGAACTGACAGTCAGCATGTTTCCAGAGATCTTATACTGAGGGAAGTGGCTCAGCAAAGTAAATCCGTACAGTGATCTCTACTAAGTTCTGTGACATACATAAACAGAGTGCTAAAAGCAGTGTGCTAACAGCAAAATCATTCAGTTTTTTAATTTCAACATCATTGGACTAAAACGATAAACTGGAAAGTCAGGCTTCAATTGTTAAATAGGGTAGGATTCCTATGGGGATAATTTGTTATGCCTTCCCAGGACCCTGAATCCACAAAGTAAAGCTGTCCCTCAATGTTCACAGAAAGTTTTCAGAAAAGATCTTAGGCCTCTGCTAATGGGGAATGACAAGAAAGACTTGAAAATCCATGATGTTGTTCCATAAATGCAGTGTCATGTGAAAAAACTAGTTATCCTCTGCTCCCTCCAATGTTTACAGGCTGACTCATGACTGATGACTCCTGGGGAAAAATCAAGACACAGGTAAGCTGAGCTGCCAATAGCTCATCAGATGTCTTTGGGAAGATGAGACAAACTTACCCTTTCCTCAGGCTGAGGCATCCCCACGCTTAGGCATGTGGCTTGAAGAGCAGGTGAGCAGAGTGCAGGCTGGAGCTCGGCCCTCTTTGAGCCTTTGGCTATACATTCTGGCACAGCAGTGGCCCTGCCAGAAGCTCCCTGGCAAAGAAACACCTCTCCCCACTGCACCCTTCCTTCCGAGCACCTATTTGTTATTCATCCCTCAGCAACTTGGGGTTCCTGGGACTATGTCATTCTTCCTGCTTAGTTGACAGTGTTATACAAGATTATATTCTTTTTCATAATGTTGAATATTCATTCTTCAGTCAACAAATACTTATTGAAGAATAAATGAGGTATTTGAAGAAATGAAGTATTATACACTTATGACAGATAAATAATAGAAAATTATCTCATTGAAACCCAGGGTCACATCAAGTAACTGGTATAATCTGTATTTCATTGAAACATCACTCTTTGTCATTGCATATTTCAGGAATAAGCAATATGCTTAAGGGAATAAGCAAATGAGTAACCCAGTTCTATTTAAGGAAATATTTGATTTTCAAGAGGTGGTCTTCGAAAAGTTCTGATTGCCTCTCAGGAAAGATACTAATGCTGGCATTCTGCCCAGGTGATTGTATTTTGCCTCTGTGATATATGTATATGTATGTGTATATATATGATAATGTATATCCTCCCTTCACTAAACGGTTTTTAACTGTGGTACTCAAGCCTGTTGTTTTAACATACTGATGAGTTGTACAGCATTTTCAATGTGACTTACTACCATGTGGGCTGAACTGAGATAGTCCTTCTTCCTTCTTCCAGGAGAGGAAGGGTATTCCCATTCATCCCAGTAATTCTGATAGAGGAAATAGTCCTTGGACCTGCAGCAACAGCGTCATCTGGGGATTTGTTAGCAATGCAAGTTCTCAGACTCCACCATAGAACTACTGAATCAGACATTCTGGGATGAGGCCCAGCATTCCATGGTCTAACAAACCCTCCAGGTGACTGTAATGTACATTCAAGTTTAAGAACCACTGCAGTAGACCCATTTCCTGGTTGATTAAATGGCCCTTACATTGTAAATAAGCAGAATAGTCAAATATTCCTTCACACAATAGGCTAGGGCTGTCATTTGACAGGATCATAGTCGTTTTAACAGGAGGAATATGATGAATCTGAAAAGCGGAAACACTATTTGCAATGGCAGTTGTGTGTCCCTATGCAACATGAGGCGAGGAGGCCTTGAGGATTCCACTGATGGAAAGAATTGAGCTGAAATCTGAGCACCTACCATCCTCTTCCTCCTCTCCCCTCCCAACATCTGCATGGAACCACAGCCCTCCCCTCTTTCCTTTGGAGCTGGTGAAGCATGGAAAGGGGAAAGTCATTCCCAGCATCCACCAAGGTTTAGAGGTAGTGCCATAAGCAAATATCTATACCACCAAGTTCTCCAGTAAGGAGGGGCAGAGGCAGCGTGTGGGCCACACACACTGAGTTTGAAAAATAGCAAAGTTTGAAAAGGAGTTAAGGGGTTATGGGCAAGAGATTAGGTGGCCAGTGGGAGGAGATTGAGAATAAAGCAAACCAGAAATCCTCAAAGACCTGAGGCATGTGACTTGAAGAGCAGGTGAGAAGTTGTTGCCTGCCAATGCGGTTAAAAGTCGCAAATCCCAGTTCATCTAATAGATGCAGCTTTAGGAATGATTTTACAGTAAAAATCCACTGCTTAGAATGTCATTATAGTTTGTTCTGGGAAGACAGGTGAAGTGGCACTCCATCCTGGAAAGACAGCTCCGCTTTCTGACCAGGCAGGACTTTCTCACTCCCTCTCACACTTCAAGTTGAAAATTCAACAGCCAGCTAAACCAAACGGCCCGCACACAGTTGCGTCTGACTGACCATTGTCAACAGTAATGCCTCTTTGTTCTCTGTGAAGTAAGTGGAATAAATGGAGCACTGCAAGGCCCTTGCCAACTGAGTACTCAATAGTTCTGTTGTTTAAGGGCTCAACCGCTCCCACTACCCAGAAAGTAATGTGCTCTGAAATCTAGTGACAACCCAAGGTAGACTGGGCACTCTGGAAAGGAGGCATGGCCTGGTTGTTATAATGCGTGTAATATAAGATATTTTTAGGACTAGAATGAAGTGAAGGATATTGAAAATTCCAAAAAAAGCCCAGGCACAGTGACTTATACCTGTAATCCCAGCACTTTGAGAGGCCGAGGAGGGCAGATCACCTGAGTCCGGGAGTTCCAGACCAGCCTGGCCAACATGGTGAAACCCCGTCTCTACTAAAAATACAAAAATTAGCCGGGTATGGTGGGGCATGCCTGTAATTCCAGCTACTTGGGAGGCTGAAGCAGGAGAATTGCTTGAACCTGGGAGGCAGAGGTTGTAGTAAGCCAAGACCATGCCACTGTACCCCATCCTGGGCAACAGAGCAAGACTCCATCTCAAAAAGGAAAAAAATAAAAATTAGCAGTGCATGGTGGTGCGTGTCTATAATCCTAGCTACCCAGGAGGCTAAGGCAGGAGAATTGCTTGAATCCAGGAGGCAGAGGCTGCAGTGAGCCGAGATCACGCCACTGCACTCCTGCCTGGGCGACAGAGCGAGAATCCATCTCAAAAAAAGAGAAAACGCCAAAAAAAGTAATATTCACACGTAAGGTTTAGTCTAGGCTAACTGTTGCCTTAAACCAGGGGTGGGCAAACTATAGCCCATGAGCCAAATTTAGCCTGCAGCCTGTTTTTGTAAATAAAGTTTTATTGGAGCACAGCCAGGCTCATTCATTTAGGTACAATACATGTCTACTTTTGTCATACAACAGCAGAATTGAATAATTGTAATGGAGAACAGATGGCCTGCAAAAGCCTGAAATATTTGCTGTCTGACATTTTGCAGAAAGAATATGCTGGACCTCCCTTACACTCAACTGTAACCTTTGGGCTTGGAAGTCACCACAGGCCCTCCATTTTTAGGGCTGTTTGATCAATGCAAGGGCTTAGTTATGTGAACTACTGTTACCCACCAGTAAATGCCCCAATTTTTATCAGAATAAAGTAGAATATCTACCTCTTCTTGTCTATTTTGCTTTTTCTTTAGTTCAAAACCACATTTATCATTCACTTTCCCAAAATGATGGGAAATTTTGCTTATCCCAGTTATATTTAAAGAAATATTTGATTTTTAAGATGCCTCTTTGCCTTTTTTCAACAATGACCCCGCCTTCTCCTTGGCACCTTCAGTTGACAGTTTCTCACTACTTCATACTAGGTGCTCATTTGTCGCCCATCTCCGAGTGACTTTACCATTTTCCTTATCCTCAGCCACTGACAGCCAACATATTTTTAAAATGCAGTGGCTTGGCCGGGCGCGGTGGCTCACACCTGTAATCCCAGCACTTTGGGAGGCCGAGGCGGGCAGATCACGAGGTCAGGACATGGAGATCATCCTGGCTAACACTGTGAAACGCCGTCTCTACTAAAAAAAATACGAAAAAAAGCTGGGCGTGGTGGCGGGCGCCTGTAGCCGGGAGTCTGAGGCAGGAGAATGGCGTGAACCTGGGGTTCGGAGCTTGCAGTGAGCTGAGGTCGTGCCACTGCACTCCAGCCTGGGTGACAGAGCGAGACTCAGTCTCAAAAAAAAAAAAAAAAAAAAAACCAACAGTGGCCTGTGGCACTAGCCACAGTAAAGATCTGCAAGTCTCCTCTGTCCCCACTCCCTGCTTTGAAATCAAGTCTGGTAAGTCAGCCCACTTCTTACAATTCACATACACAGATGCAGGACTTCATACACAGGTACCCTTACAAACACACATTGACCCATAGTCTGCAGTTTTTTCTTTACTTCTTTGGGACTAAACTTTTCGTTCAAAATGAAGTCTGTTTTATTATTCCATATATCTTAGGGCTTGAATTCTTCCTAGGTGGAAAATGCTGGGAGCTCCAAAAACTTGGCATATTCTGAAAAGAGTGTATTGCAGCCATTTGTTTTCTACTATTATGGTGGACACGTGGGCCGGCAGCATAAGTAGGCAGGCTTCACATTAGTTTTTGATGTTAAAACTATGTAGGTAGATATTCAAAATACCTGATAAATAATTTTTTAAGAGTGCATACCAGCTGGGCACGGTGGCTCATGCTTGTAATCCCAGTGCTTTGGGAGGCTGAGGTGGGAGGATCACTGAGGCCAGGCGTTCAAGACAACCCTGGGCAACATAGCAACACCCCATCTCTACAAAACGTTTTACAAATTAGGTGGCACACACCTGTAGTCCTAGCTACTTGGGATGCTGAGGTGGGAGAATTGCTTAAGCCCAAGAGTTGAAGGTTACTGTAAGCTATGATTGTACCACTGCACTCTAGCCTGGGCAACAGAGCAAGACCCTGTCTCTTAAAAGGACAGAGAGAGAGAGCATACTTTTTAAGACTGACCATTTTTATAGACAATATGGAAAAATGTTGATGTAGAAGATTCCAGATCATTGCCTTCCTAGAGAATTTCAAATCTAGAACTGTTTCTATACTTTTTTGCAGTAAGCCCACAGCTCTCCACCTAATATGTAGAATACTTTAAATGTTGCTAAAATTTAATATAATAGAGGTTCTGCAGAGGCCACTTTTGCCCCTAGTGAAATTCTTGCTAAAACAGTCATTATGAAATGGCAGATTATCTTTTCTACGTCAAAATCTATGGTGAAGTGGGATATAGCTTCTCACCACTCCAGGCAAGGCACAGGACCAAAATGGCAGAGTACCAGGTAAGTTGGACATTCCTGACCATAAATAAAAAGGAAGATGAAAAGGAGGTGGAAGAGGAAGAGGAGAAGAAGGAGGAAAAGAAACAGAAGTGACATGTTTAAGGACTGTTGTTATATCTTTCTTTTTTTTTGGATCTCCTGGTCTCAAGCAATCCTACCTCAGCACCCCCACCGAGTAGCTGGGACTACAGGCATGCACCATGATGCCTGGCTAATTTTTGTATTTTTTGTAGAGATGGAATTTCACCATGTTGCCCAAGCTGGTCTTGAACTCCTGGGCTCAAGCAATCTGCCCACCTTGCCAACCCAAAGTGTTGGAATTACAGACATGAGCCTACCACTCCCAGCCTGTTGTTATATCTTTCCTTTAATGAATTGTCTCTTTATATTTTTTATTTGTGTCTTTTTCTCTCACTTTTAGAAAAGTTTTTAATATATTAGGCATATTGGACCTTTATGACATATATTGCAAATATTTCCTCCCAGTTTATCAGCCCGACTTTGCTTATGCAATTTTTGCCATGCAAATGGCTTCTTTTGTTATTTTTTATTTTTTGTAGAGACGAGGTTTCACCATACTGCCCAGGCTGCTCTTGAACTCCTAGGCTCAAGTGATCTGCCCACCTTGGCCTCCCAAAGTGTTGGGATTACAGGTGTGAGCCACTGCACCCAACCTTTTCCTTTTTTCTTCTCTTTCTCTCTCCCTCCCTCCCTCCCTCCCTTCCTCTTTCTCTTTCTTTCTTTTCATTCTTTCTCTCTCTTCTTTCTTTCTCTATTTCTTCCTTCTTTCTTGCTTGCTTTTCTTTCTTCTTTCTTTCCTCTTTCTTTTTTTTCTTTCTTTTTCTTTTTTCTTTTCTTTCTGTTTTTCTTCTTTCTAAAAGGTTCTCACTCTGTCACCCATGCTGGAGTACAGGGTAGCCGAAGTGATTCTCCTGCCTCAGCTTTCCAAAGTGCTGAGATCACAGGCCTGAGTCATGGCACCTGGTTTTTATTTTTATGTAATCAAATTTGTCTGTTTTTCTTTCACTGCATCTGGACTTTCAGTCACAGTGAGAAAGTCTTTCCCAACACCAAAGATAAAGATGACACCCATGACATGAAAAATCTTCTCATTTTTTACATTTAGATCTCTGATCCATTTGGAGTTTGTTCTTATACATGTGAAATATAAATCTAATTTTATCTTTTTCCAAATGGTTAACCGGTTGTTTGTTTGTTTGTTTGTTTTGAGACAGAGTTTTGCTCTTGTTGCCCAGGCTGGAGTGCAGTGGCGCAATCTCAGCTCTCTGCAACCTCCGCCTCCTGGATTCAAGAGAGGTTCTCCTGCCTCAGCCTCCTGAGTAGCTGGCGTTACAGGCGTGTACCACCACACCCAGCTAATTTTTTGTATTTTTAATAGAGACACGGGTTTCTCCATGTTGGTCAGGCTGGTCTCAAACTCCCCACCTCAGGTGATCCACCCACCTCGGCCTCCCAAAGTGCTGGGATTACAGGTGTGAGCCGTTGCACCCGGCCTAACCAGTTGTTTTAACATCATTTATTAAAATTCTTTCTTGGTCCCAGTGACTTGAAATGGTACCTTTATCATTTACAGTACTAAAGTTTCATATGAGCTTGGGTCTTTTTCTAGATTATCTATTTTACTCCACTGGTGTCCCTGCATATTCACATGCCTGTACCATATAGGTTTAATTATAAAGGTTTTATAGTGTGTTTTCAGTCTGGGAGGGCTAGTGGGCTCATCCCTTCTCATAGATTTTTAGTGTTCTCTGTTTTTGTTTTTGTTTTTGGGGGGGTTTTTTGTTTTTTTGAGATGGAGTCTTGCTTTGTCGCCCAGGCTGGAGTGCAGTGACATGATCTTGGCTCACTGCAACCTCCGCTTCCCTGGTTCAAGCAGTTCCCCTGCCTCAGCCTCCCGAGTAGCTGGGATTACAGGTGCACACCACCATGCCCGGCTAATTTTTTTGTATTTTTAGTAGAGATGGGGTTTCACCATGTTGGCCAGACGGGTATCAAACTCCTGACCTGAGGCAATCTGCCCGCCTCAGCCTCCCAAAATGCTGGGATTACAGGCATGAGCCACAGCGCCCGGCTAGTGTTCTCTGTTATTACATGTTTATTTTTTCATATGAAGTTAAGTATCAACTTGTCTAGCTTCATGAAAAAAAGTTAGAATTTGAAGCGGGGGTGGAGACTAAGTTAAATTTACAAATTTAGGGAAAACTGACATCTTTATGATGGTAAGCCATCCTATCAAAATATGAGATGTCCTTTCTTTTGTCAAAGTTAATTTTGTCTCTTTTAGCAGAGTTTTAAAGTTTTCCTCATATAGATTTGCACATTTCTTATTAAATGTATCCCTAATATTTTATCTTGTTTCTTGCTATTATAATGAGGATTTTCTCCGTCATTCTGTCTCTAGATGGTTACTTCCTGTGCATGTGAAAGTTACTGATCTCCACATACTGTTGTTATATTCTACTATTCTGTTCAATTGTTTGAATTAATTTTATCATTTTCTAGGGTTTTCCAGGCACACCATCATATCATCCAAAAGCAGCTAATACATTTCTCGTGGAAATTGTCAAGTTGATTTGAACACTTATATGAAAATGCAGTGAATCTAGAAGAGCCAAAACAAAAAGAAAAACATACTGCTGCCACCTGATTTCAGATTCCACTGTACACCTGATTTCGGATTTCACTGTACACCTGATTTCGGATTTCACTGTACACCTGATTTCGGATTTCACTGTACACCTGATTTCGGATTTCACTATGGTGTGAGGACAGACAGATCAATGAACAGAATAAACAGCCTGGAGATGACGCAGTCACCAAGACAATTAAATGGGGAAAAGAAAGTCTTTTTGAATAAATAGTGCTGAACAACTGGTTACACACATGGAAAGGAAAAACCTTGATTGATTACTGCTACTTCCTGATCTTTACTGCTCTTTTGTCGTCTTAATTGTATCATCTGTGAAATAATTATGCTGTAGGTCTACAGTTCCTTACTTGTGGATCCAAAACAGAAAATTCTCTAGAAACTGCAGGTTTCTTTCTAAGGCTTTTTGTGCCAAAATCCAACCGTACCTAGATTCATTTGGTCACAGACCTTATCTGAAATGATTTGAGGCTACTTGTAGTCTCTATGTAATTTAGTGTAGTCACACATTTCACTGAAAATATACACATTTACTTGATTACAAGTTGTTACCTAGACCCTGCTGATTGAGTTCCATACTATATAGTATATGCAATATATTACCTAACTAAAATCAAAAAGTTCTAAATTCATACATACATAAGAATTAAACAATCCATGTAAAGCACTTAATATAGTGTCTGGCACAGAGTAACCCCTCAATATAATATAGGTGGTAATACTGGCCCGGCCCAGTGGCTCACACCTGTAATCCCAGCACTTTGGGAGCCTGAGGTGGGCATTTGAGACCAGCCTGGCCAACGTGGTGAAACCCTGTCTCTACTAAAAATACAGAAATTAGCCAGGCATGGTGGCGGGTACCTGTAATCCCAGCTACTCGGGAGGCTGAGGCATGAAAATCGCTTGAACCCAGGAGGCGGAGGTTGCAGTGAGCTGAGATTGCACCACTGTACTCCAGCCTGGGCAACAGAGTGAGACCCTGTCTCAAAATAATAATAATAATAATATAGGGATAATACTACCACTATAACTAGTACTATTACCTCCACAACCACTATTATCATTACTATTATTATAAATTGTAGGAGTAGCCAATAAAGTGACTAAACACAAAAGGAATTAATAACAATAGAAGTTTAAAGGACTTGTGCAGTATCTGTAGGTGAGTCAAGCCTCCCTAAAGTCTACAGGGAAGTGGCATTGGTGATTCAACAGAGATACCCAGGAGGAGATGGTGAAACAAAGCTGACTGCCTGTCAGGAAACTTGCCTCCTGCCCTTGCTCTTGGGTGGAGATTCTCCTTGCATTGCTAAATTTAGAGAACCTGAAGGGATTCGAAGACGTGGCATGCTTCCTGATAGACCACAGTCGGGAAAAGATTGTTACCATCCAAAAGGCATTTACTTTTCAGGGAAAGAGAGAAAGAAAGAGAGGAGAAGATAAATAAATACACGGAGAAAAAATAGGGAAGGGAAAGAGAGAAGAACCCAAGAGAACAGCCACTTTTCCTCCTCCTTTTTCTTGGGCCACTGCCCAAGAAAAAGAGTCGTCACCTGCAGTGACTCCGACTGCTGGTGCAGGTGTCCTCAGGAGTAAATCAGTCGACTGCACAAACTCTGAAGTAGGGGGGTAGCTGAGGACAACAGGTGGAGAATGACTGGAATAGTCACCTCCCCACACTTCAGGCCAAAACCCCACGACTGACAGATGGCACTTAGAGAAGGGGCTCTTCCTCCTTTACTCTCTAGAAGAGCATATCACATACAGTGGGACAAGAATCAAATTGATAACAATATTGTCAACATGAACACTGGAGGTAACATATATGTAATATACAAATACATATTTATTGTTGTCCTATAAAGGGGAACACATCCCAACCCTTTTTTAAGATTAGCATGACTTTGTTACCAAACCAGGAAAAGACATTATCAGAGTAGTAAGCTATAGGCTCATTTTACACATAAATATAGATTCAAGAATCCTTAAAAAAAAAAAAAAAGCAAATTAAATTCAACAACACACAGGGAAGGTAATACCCTTGCCCAGTTGGGTTTATCTCAGGCATCTATATGTTAGCTTAATATCAGAAAAACTATGGATATAATTCACCATAATAGCAGATTAAGAAAAAAGATTTGTGATGATCTCAAGGTTTATGCTGATAAAATGCAACATAAATTCATAATACAAACTTTTACTAAATCAAAAATATAGCCAGTTTCCTTAACCTCATAAAAATGTCTATAAAAAGCCTTTAAGCAAACATCATTCTGTATGGGAAAACACCAGAAATATTTTCTTTAAAGCAAGAATGAAACAAGATGTTCACTCTTACCGCTCCACAATAGCAATAAAAAATTAGAATCATAAAGATAAACCATTTTTATTTATAGATGGCATTATTATTTACACAGAACAAATAAAATAATTTATAGGCCAGGTATGGTGGCTCGCTCCTGTAATCCTAATACTTTGAGAGTATCACTTGAGACCTGGAGGTGGATCCAAGCAGATCAAGGAGGATCACTTGAGTCCTGGAGTTTGAGACAAACCTGGGGAACATAGCAAGACCTCATCTCTACAAAATATTTAAAAATTAACCAAATGCAATGGCTCGTGCCTATAGTCCCAACTACTGGGGAGGTTGAGGTAGGAGGATCTCTTGAGCCCAGGAGTTTGAGGCTACAATGAGCTATAATGGTGCCACTGCACTCCCGTCTTGGAAACAGAGCAAGACCCCATCCTACCCCTACTCCCCTCCCCTACCAAAAAAAAAAATAATTTACAGGTGATGTATTCGAAATAGGAAAGGTTAGCAAATTAGCAAGACAGTTGCATTTCCGAACACCAGCAACAAACACGTAAAGATTGAAATTAGAAAGAAGACATCATTTGTAATACTTCAGAGACTGTCAGGAGCCTAGAAAAAAATTCTAGCAAAACATATAAAACATATACAGGGAATTTTTTAAATTTATTTTTTAGAGACAGGGTCTCACTCTGTCACCCAGGCTGAAGTGGTGTGCACTATCACAGCTCACTGCAGCCTTGAAAAAAGCAACCAAAATGAATGAAATATAGCAACATGCAACAATATGGATGAATCTTATCAATATGAACTTTAAAAAGTCTCAACATACTTACATAAAACCTGCTATCCTTTTCATAAAATGGAAAAGTACATTTTTTAGAAATTCATATAGTTGAGTGAAGAAACTGCATAGAAAGAAAGCAACAGATTGATGGATGCTGGTCTTTGGATTCTGGTACCTCAGGAAGGCAAGAGAAGAAGAAAGAACATGAGTAAATGTAAGATACTGTCAAACTCTTAGTGTTTATAATGAGAGATGGATTCATGGTTGCTTATTATATAATAATAATACAAAGATGAGGAGAGAGAGAGGGGAAGAAATGGGCATTCATAAGCCAATGATAAAAGTGAGTTGGCCGGGTGCAGTGGCTCACACCTGCAATTCCAGCACTTTGGGAGGCCGAGGCAAGCAGATCAACTGAGGCCAGGAGTTCGAGACCAGCCTGGCCAACATGGTGAAACCCCCATCTCTACTAAAAATACAAAAATTAGCTGAGGGTGGTGGCACACAACTGTAATCCTAGCTACTTGGGAGGCTGAGGCAGGAAAATCACTTGAAGCTAGGAGGCAGAGGTTGCAGTGAAGCTGAGATCATGTCACTGCACTCCAGCCTAGGCCATACAGTGAGACTCCATCTGGAAAAAAAAAAAAAAAAAGAGTCATGACCAAGGATTACGATTATGTGGACTTCGATATCCAGTGAAAAACGAGCCATAACAAAAGCTATAAAAGTTATTGACCAAGAAAAACAAGAAAAGTAGGTGGTTTGGATTTTGCAAAGTTTCTGGAATAAGTAAACCCACTTAGCCACAGTGTGATTAAAATTCTACTTTAAAGTGATATCTGAGAGTAGGTAGACAGAAGATTAAAAACTTTTTGTTATAAGGGATAAGAAACTTGATAAAGGAATTCTCCAGGTTCAGGACAGATGGCAGAAGACAGAAAAAGGCTCAGATGCACAGCAGAGAATCAGGGAAGAAAAGAATCCCCACAGGACCAGAAATACATCAATTCTCTTGATTACAGCTAAGAGCTTTGCCAGCTCCTTCCTGAGCAACCCACTATACATCTTTGCAGTTAGATGTTGTTTTACAGACTGAACACTTATGCTCGCCTCTCCAAATTCATAAGTTGAAACCCCAAACCCTGATGTGAGGGTATTTTGAGATGGGGCCTTTGAGAGGTAATTAGGGTTAGGTGGGGTCATGAGGGTGTGACACTAATGATGGGGTTGGTATCCTTATAAGAAACAACACGGAGAGCTTGCTCTCTTTCACTCTCTGACATGTGAGCACACAGTGAGAAGGGGGCAATCTGCAAGTCCGGAAGAGAGCCCTCATCAGGAACTGAATCAGTTGGCACCTTGATCTTGGCCTTCCCAGCCTCCAGAACTGTGAGAAAATAAATTTCTATTATTTAAACCACCCAGTCCGTAGCATTCTGTAATGGCAGCCTGAGCAGACTGAGGCAATTGTATAGCAGTGCATTTACATGTTTACTCGTTCATTCAATGGTGTGAGGTTAATTGTTTCAAATGAATCCTGTTGCCATTCGTCCAAAGTGAAGAGCCCTTCCAGTTATTTTTATTTATCTATCTATTTATTTATTTATTTTGGAGATGGAGTCTCACTTTGTCGCCCAGGTTGGAGTGCAGTGGCATGATCTTGGCTGACTGCAACCTCCACCTCCCAGGTTCAAGTGATTCTTCTGCCTCAGCCTCCTGAGTAGCTGGGACTACAGGCGTGCACCACCACACCCGGCTAATTTTTGTATTTTTAGTAGAGACGGGGTTTCACGATGTTGGCCAGGCTGGTCTAAAACTCCTGACATCGTGATCCGCTGGCCTCAGCCTCCCAAAGTGCTGGGATTACAGGTGTAAGCTACCGTGCCTGGCAGATATTTTTATATTTACATGGATTGAGTGGCCCTATCCAAGCATTGTAGACCAGTGAGATCAAAACCAGGGAAGAAGCACCCTTCCACTGCTTTAGGAAGGACTATTTCTGCCTGGGAGTGCTACACATTAAATAATTGAAAGAGGATAAAATGGCTAGATAGGCCAACTTCTCCGCACGATTCAGCTTGGTTACTGGCCTTTGAAGGCAGAAAAACCCGTTGGTCTGAAATCTCAGTGGCTCACTGCCTCCACCTTCTGGAGATTTGGAGACATGGTAGTGTTGTTTATTTATTTATTTATTTTGGCTATGGTTAGCTTTCTCATTTCCTTTAACCATTCTCATTACTAGAAATTAGTATCAGGACAAAAACAACCAAAATCCTATCAAGATATTGTAGCTTGAAGGCTTTAAAAAACACTATGTTCTTTTTAATGTCACTTTTATAATAGGAAAACAGATAACTGGTACCTAGAGTCTCTTTTGCTCAACTTGTTCAGTTTAAATAGGTATTTTGAACCTGGGCAGCATAGCAAGACCCCACCTCTACAAAACATTTACAGATAAGCTGGGTGCAGTGGTGCACACTGGTAGTCCTAGCTACAGCCCAGGAGGTTAAGGATGCAGTGAGCTATGATTGCACCACTGCACTCCAGCCTAGGCAACAGCGTGAGACCCTGTCTCTAAAAAAAGAATAGATATTTTGTGATCTATAGTCTATTCCATTTTCAACTAAGGACAAAGTAAAAAGGTACCTTCTTTCACATACTTACACAGACCTCTGTTTTATTTTCATAGATCTTTATGAGTTCAAGGCCTGTGTCTTCCAGGCTCTTAGAATAATACACCATCAATTCATCATAGAAACTCTTAGGAGACTGGTACTAGAAAATAATTTCCTTTATCTGATAAAGGCTATTTACAAAAATCTACAGTAAACACCTTTTTTTTTTTTTTTTTTATGAGACAGAGTCTCGCTCTGTCACCCAGGCTGGAGTGCTGTGGCGCAATCTCAGGTTTGCTGAGCTTGAAGGAGACTGATTGCTGTTCCGGGAGGAAGCTGGCAGATGGCCCCAAATTCTTGAACTCAGCTAATGCTGCCACCATTGATGTGGTTCCTAGCAGGCTCACGTGTGCTGACAGCTTCTCTGACTTCTTCTCCGAGTTGTTTTGCTGTTCATGAAGTGAAACACACAGTTGCTGTGGGTATCATCAAAGCAGTGCACAAGAAGCCTGCCAGAGCTGGCAAAGTCACTGAGTCTGCCCAGAAAGCTCAACAGGCTAAATGAATAGTATCCCTTATACCTGCCCCCAGTCTTAATCAGTGGTGGGAGAATGGCCTCAGAACTGTTTGTCTCAGTAGGCCATTTAAGCTTGATAGTAAAAGACTGGTTAATGATAAAAATGCACCATAAAACCTTCAGAAGGAAAGGAGACTATTTTGTAGACCACACACCACACAATGTGTTTGTGTGTGCGTGTTTGTATGTGTGTCAGTTTTAAGTTACTAGTTTTTAAAATCAGTCCTTTTAAATAGAAACAACTTAGGTTCGGCATGGTGGCTAACACCTGTAATCCCAGCATTTTGGGAAGCCAAGGCAGGCGGATCACTTGAGCCCAGGAATTTAAAGCCATCCCGGGCAACATAGCTAGACCCCATCTCTACATAAAACACACACACAAAAATGAGTCAGGTATGGTAGCACACGCTTGTAGTCCCAGCTCCTCGGGAGGCCGAGGCAGGAGAATCGCTTGAGCCCAGGGAAGTCAAAGCTGCAGTGAGCCATTACTGTGCCACTGCACTCCATCCTGGGTGACAGAGCAAGACCCCGTCTCAAAATAGCAAATAACTGGAAACAACTTGGCAAAAAAAATCTGCCACAGAATTTTGAGAACTATTAAAGTTTAATGAGAAACCTGTGTCTTGGTCAACACTGAAACTTCTACAGAAATGCAAAGTCATCGGTTTCTAGTGTTGAAAATCTGCTGAAACTTGACGAGAATTTGAACTTTGGGGGTTAACATTTTTTCCTGGGCATGAATTGATGAGTTTTGTTGTTGTTGTTGTTGTTTGAGATGGAGTCTCGCTCTTGTCACCGAGGCTGGATTGCATTGGCATGATCTCAGCTCACTGCAACCTCTGCCTCCCAGGTTCAAGCACTTCTCCTGCCTCAGCTTCCTGAGTAGCTGGGATTACAGGCGCCTGCCACCACATCTGGCTAATTTTTTTGTATTTTTAGTAGAGACAGGTTTCACCATGTTGACTAGGCTGGTCTCGAACTCCCGACCTCAGGTGATCCACCTGCCTCTGCCTCCCAAAGTGTTGGGATTACAGGTGTGAGCCACTGCGCCCAGCTTGAATTATGTGTGTGTGTGTGTGTGTGTGTGTGTGTTTTCCCCCCACTTATGTCTAAAGAGGAGTCCTGTTTTAAGTACCTAGTGAAAAGCTGTGAAAGGGATTTGTTGGTTGCAACACTATTGGATAGGACAGAAAAGCAGAGTAACTTTGTTTATATGAAATCTAAGTTGGGGGCAGGTGCAGTGGCTTATATATGTAATCACAGCACTTTGGGAGGTTGAGGCAGGAGGATCACTTGAGACTGGGGGTTGAAGGTCAGCCTGGAAGATATAACAAGATCCTGTGTCTACAAAATAATTTTTTTTTTTTTTTTTTTTTTTTTGAGACGGAGTCTCGCTCTGTTGCCCAGGCTGGAGTGCAGTGGCCGGATCTCAGCTCACTGCAAGCTCCGCCTCCCGGGTTCACGCCATTCTCCTGCCTCAGCCTCCCGAGTAGCTGGGACTACAGGCGCCCGCCACCTCGCCCGGCTAGTTTTTTGTATTTTTTAGTAGAGACAGGGTTTCAGTGTGTTAGCCAGGATGGTCTCGATCTCCTGACCTCGTGATCCACCCGTCTCGGCCTCCCAAAGTGCTGGGATTACAGGCTTGAGCCACCGCACCCGGCCAAAATAATTTTTTTTTAAATAGCCAGGCATGCTGGCACATGCATGTAGTCCCAGCTATTCAGAAAGCTGAGGTGGAGGCCGGGCGCGGTGGCTCAAGCCTGTAATCCCAGCACTTTGGGAGGCCGAGACGGGCGAATCACGAGGTCAGGAGATCGAGACCATCCTGGCTAACACGGTGAAACCCCGTCTCTACTAAAAATACAAAAAATTAGCCGGGCGAAGTGGCGGGCGCCTGTAGTCCCAGCTACTCGGGAGGCTGAGGCAGGAGAATGGCTAAACCCGGGAGGCGGAGCTTGCAGCGAGCTGAGATCAGGCCACTGCACTCCAGCCTGGGCGACAGAGCAAGACTCTGTCTCAAAAAAAAAAAAAAAAAAAAAAAAAAAAAGAAAGAAAGCTGAGGTGGAAAGATTGAGCCCAGGAGGTCGATCCTGCAGTGAGTCATGATCACATTACTGCACTCTAGAATGAGCAACAGAGTAAGACCCCATCTCAAAAGAAAAAAAGAAAAGAAAAGAAAGAAATCTAAGTTGGAAGGCCAGATTTTAAAGGCCATGTGTTACATATCAAAAAACAAAAACAAAAAAATTGGGGAGAAAACCAAGAAAAATTAGCAAGAGACATGAATATCCAAATGGCCAATTAAAAATCGAAAAAGTGCTGCATCTCATTAGTAACCAAGGAAATGCAATGAGATACCACTCTATACCCACTGAAATGGCCAAAATTAAAAAGTTTAATAAGACCGGGATGGGAATGTGGACGTCTCATCATTGCTGGTTAGAATATAAATTGGTAAATTTATCTTAGAAAATGCCTTGGCATTGTCAACTACGTTTGAACATTTGTATTCTTGTCGTCAAACATTTCCACTCCCAGGATATAAGACGTGTAAGTTGACTGGGCCCGGTGGCTCACACTTGTAATTCCAGTGTTTTGGGGGGCCAAGGCTAGAGGATCACTTGAAATCAGGAGTTTGAGACCAACTTGGGCAGCATAGCGAGACATCATAACTACAAAAAATAAAGAAAATTGGCCAGCATGGTAGCACACACTGGTACTAAGAAAGTGTAGGATCACTTTCTTACTAAGGCAGGAGGATCACTTGAGCCCAGGAGTTCAAGGCTGCAGTGAGCTATGATCATATCACTGCACTCCAATGTGGGTAACAGAGCGAGATCCAGTCTCTCTAATAACTATATAGATGTGTGTGTAAGTGTACACAAATACATGTGTTCAATAATGTGTATAGCAGCAATATTTTCAACAATCCCAAACTGGAAACAACACAATATCCATTAAGAGCAGAAATAATATGTACTTTTTTTTTTTTTTTTTTTTTGAGACAGGGTCTCATTTTGTCACCCTGGCTGGAGTACGGTGGTGTGATCTCAGCTCACTGCAGCCTCAACCTCCTGGGTTTAAGCGATCCTCCCGCCTCCGCTCCCCAAGTAGCTGGAACTACAGGCACATGCCACCACAACCAAGCTGATTTTTCTATTTTTAGTAGAGACGGGGTTTTGCCATGATGCCCAGGCTTGTCTTGAACTCCTAAGTTCAAGTGATCTGCCTGCCACTACACCCCAGCTCCACTGTGGAATATTCATACTGTGGAATACAATAGAGCATCACAAATAAATATGAAATTTTAAAATGTAATATTGTTCAAAAGAAACCAGACACAAAAAATACATACTGTACAATTCCATTTACACTTGATATACAAAGCATAGCGTCTAGGCATGCACACTGAGGTTAAAGGCTTAAAGAGTACAAGTAAGAATAGTGGTAATGGCCAGGCACGGTGGCTCTCGCCTGTAATCCCAGCACTTTGGGAGGTCAAGGTGGGTGGATCATCTGAGGTCAGGAGTTTGAGACCAGCCTGATGAACATGGAGAAAACCCATCTCTACTAAAAATACAAAATTAGCCGGGCATGGTGGCACATGCCTGTAATCCCAGCTACTCGGGAGGCTGAGGCAGGAGAATGACTTGAACCTGGGAGGCGGAGGTTGCGGTGAGCCGAGATCACACCATTGCACTCCAGCCTGGGTGACAAGAGTGAAACTCTGTCTTCAAAAAAAAAAAATAGTGGTAACTTTTAAGAAGGCAGGAATTTGTGTTTTGGGAAGGGCATGTGAAGGCTTTTTGAGGTTCTAGTGAAATTGTCTCTGACATAGGAGGTATTAACATGGGTTAATACCCATGTTAATGTAGGTTTAAAATCTACATTATCTTAATTCAGGTGGTAACTTCAAAACAAAACTGTAATTTATATTTTACCTATGTTTCTGCATTTGTGTTATATGTCACAGTACAAAAAGGTAAAAATTACTTTGTCTTTTCAAATTCTAGGCAAAGCCAGGCACAGTGGCATGCACCTGTAGTCCCAGCTACTTGGGAGACCGAAGCAGGAGGATCGCTTGAGGCCAGGAGTCTGAGGCTGCAATGCGCTACGACCATGCCTGTGAATAGCCACTGCATTCTAGCCTGCGCAACAGAGTGAGACCCAGTCCCTAAAAAATAAATAAATAAATAAATAGATACAGTAAAATCCTAGGCAAGACAATTAGGTATGCACTCTTTACCCAAGCTAATGATCCTTGCAAAAACACTCCCACAAATTCAAATACTATGTCCCCAGGCAGAGCATAACAGCTTCAGTCTTCCTTTTGTTGTTCTAATAATAGTAAGAGGAGTAGCAATAACAACAATAATAATAGCTAATATTTATTTCAAGAACTATTGTAAGTGTTTTCCACATCTTATCTCGCTTAGTCCTTATTCACACTAGAAGGTTGGTACTATTACTATACTCATTTTTCAAATGAGAATTAAGGAACAGAGAAGTTAGCAGAGAGCCTATTAAGTGGTGCAGTCAGAACTCCAGATCCTCTTAATCACGACATAGTGGCAGCAGCAGTCTTACTGCTTCAGCAACCTATTGGGTGCTTATCTCTGCCAGTTTGATTCCAGCTTTAGCCTCACTTGGATCTGTGTGACTGGTTCCAGATGCAGTGATAATCACCAGTGAGAATGAAAAGAAAAAGCTTTTCACGTCCTAATAAAATCATTCCCTGACTGTCAAAACATTTGAAGTTTTTAAACCTTATGTTGAAGTCCTTAGTGAACAAAAGCTTGCGTTTTCTTTTGAGGTGAAATGTATTGTGTCTTAATCGCTCCATAAGAGGTTCACTTTCTTTTTGGATTTTTAAAAATTGCTTTTGTAGTAAAGTCTGAAAATGTTTTGACTTGCGCTAGATGCCATGCAGCAAGCCTTTTGCGTTCTGAAATAAGATTTAACATTTATAGTAATGTAAGCTATTGTTTTTAATTAACTTGCAGAAAGTCTGAACAAGGTATTAATTTATGAGAGGGTATAAAAAGGGAGGGATAAATAGTGGGCAAATGGTACAATGCCACAAACTACAACTAATAGGTACTAACTACATGGTATAAAGGAGTTTAATGCAATCTAAAGGCCAGGGGCAGTGGCTCAAGCTATAATCCCAGTGCTTTGGGAGGCCAAGGCAGGAGGCTAGCTTGAGCCCAGGTGTTGGGAGACCAGGCTGGACAAGATGGAAAGACATCTTTCCTAACCCCAACTCCCACTGCCACCCCCACTGCCCGCCATCTCTACAAAAATAAAAATTAAAAAGATAGCCAGGCATGGTGGCATGTGCCTGTAGCTTTAGCTACTTGGGAGGCTGGGGCAGGGAGGTCGTTTAAGCCCAGGAGTTCCAGGCTGCAAAGAAGCCATGATCACACCGCTGCACTCCAGCCTGAGTGACAGAGTGAGACCAAGTCTCTAAACAAATAAAAAAATAAAATTGAGGTAGATGAGGAAAAGGAGGAGGAGGAAGAGAAAGACAAGAAGTACAAGAAAGAGGAGAGAAAAGAAGGAAGCACGTATGATGATGATGACATGGTTGCAGGAATAAAGGACACAGATTCTTCATTTGAAATAACCCTCAGAAAGCAAAATATACTCCAGCTGACAACAAGCCACATTACCGAACTGCTGAGAACTATTAGAGCCCATACTGGATGGGCTTTTGGTACTTTGAGATCCTCTTAATGACTCTAACTACACTACTGCATTTGTTTAAAAGTCTTACAGGGCTGGCCTGGTGGCTCACACCTGTAATCCCAGCACTTTGGGAGGCCAAAATGGGTGGATCCCTTGAGGCCAGGAGTTCAAGACTAGCCTGGGCAATGAGGCAAAACCCATATTGAACCCGAGAGGTTGAGGCTACAGTGAGCTGAGATTATGCCACTGCACTCCAGGCTGGGATACAGAGCAAGACTCTGTCTCAAGAAAGAAAAAAAAAAAAAGTATTATGTGACCTCTGGATAGTACAGCTCTGGTCTTTGAAAAAATCCATGTTTACATAGCACATGATTCAACATAGCCAGTGTTGCCTGATGTAACTGCGGAGGCTTGATTGATTTTCATTTAGGTTGAAAGCTTGGATAGCAGACTTAGTCCATTTATATTCTCTTTCTCATTCTACCCTTTGTTATACATTTCCAGAGAGGATAAGTCTCAGTGTCAGAGGAGCCATGTCGAGGGCATACAGTACTTAACAAAGATTATAGGTTATGTTCAGAAAATGTCCAGTGTTAAAATGAAGGTTAGGATGTCTCTGCTGGCTGTGTTTTGTTTAAACCTGTTTTCTGTGGCCTTGAATAGGATTAGGGCTCAGAGGGAGGCCGGAAGGCAGTATCTGGCGGAGGGAGAGAGCTTCACAGTGAACAGCGTGAGCCAGCTTTTCCACAGAATTGCTCAGTCAGCTTGTGGTGAGGAGACTTCCAAGCCCATGGAGCTGCAATATCAAATTATGAAGTTGGTAGAACTTTCTCATAGAAGTTCAGTTACCGTCCCTGAGGGAAGGAGAGCCGAGTTTTGTTTTGTTATTTTGTGCCAGGCACTTTAATGTGTTAGAAGAGAATATCCTAAATATATTCCCTTTAATTAATTAGTTAGTTAGCTAATTACTTAATTTTTTGAGATAAGGTCTCACTCTGTCACCCAGGCTGGAGCCAACACAGCTCACTGGAACCTCAACCTCTGGACTCCAGTGATCCTCCCGCCTCAGCCTCCCAAGTAGCTGGGACCACAGGTGTGCACCACCATGCTTGGCTAATTTAAAAAAAAAAAATGTTGTAGAGATGGAATCTTACTATGTTGCCCAGGCTGGCCTGGAACTCCTGGGCTTAAGTGATCCTCCCGCCTCAGCCTCCCAAGTAGCACAGCCATTGCATTTTCTATTGGAAGTTTTTCTACTCTGAGTATTGACCTTTTGAGAGACAGCGTAAGATTTTTTTGACCTAAGTTTAAAACATTTTTTCCAATATCTATCTTTAGAAATAAGGAATAAAATAGTGCCAGACTGGCCAAATTAGTAACCCCCATTTGGGGTAGAATGCGAGGCAGCATGTGGGGGCACACAGGATCAGTGTTTTATTTGAAGACGATTTCTGTTTTTCAGAAATCCCTATTGCTTATGGGAAATCGAATATATCTCAATGTTAAAATAGCAGCATAAATGTTTTAATTAAGAAAGTGCCAAGCATGGGTGTGGAAGGCCTAATTAGACCCCGTGGGTATCAGTGATGTCTGCCAGATTAGAAATGTGTCCTAGCCCTGAGAGAACCGCCTTGCTGAGAGCCATGGCTGCTGCCCGCTGCCTACAAATGGCTGGTCCCTGTAGAGGTTTCTTTCTCACCTTGAAAATGTTTGCAAATGGAGAAGTAGTTTTTTGAGTGTATATCTCATTACAAAATCCAGCTGATGGTCCAGTTCTAATGAAAATGGGAAAGGGAAAAAGAGAGTGAGAAGGAAGAGGAAGGAGTCCGCTGGCACAGGGCTTGGAGGCTTTACACAGCGCTTGTCTCTCCACTGGGCCTCTCTCGCAGCTCTCGGTCACGTCCCTTGGGCAGCCTGAATTCCAGATACATGGAGGAGCTATGTCTCCATGGGAACAGCATGGGAGAACAAAATGAGGAACAAAGTTAATATTTATAGCCCATGCCTGCTGATTTTCTGTGCTGGCTTTATTCATTAAGCGATCTCAGGGCTGAGGTGAATGCGGGAGTGTACGTCTCCCTTGGTATCCAAATCATTTTTCTTTTTTTTTTTTTTTACATTCTCTTTCCAACCCATCCCTGAAACATCAAGCACAAATAGTGAGGATTAGCTATGGAGCATACCTGTGTAACCCTCCTTCCACTGTGCTTGGTAGACGGAACGCAGGCTTTAGAGCCTGGGTCTTTTGTAGAGACTCTTGTCTCTACAAAAATAAGCCCAAAGCCCAGGATTTGGAGACGTGGATTTAAATCCTAGTGCTGGCACTAACCCACCTTAATTACTTCCAGTTCTCAATTTCTTCATCTCTAACATACATAGGAATAATGATACTTAACTCTACCATCAGTTGTAAGGACTCAAAATGATTCATACAAAGTCCCCGAGTCTGGCGCAGGGTAGGTCCTTAACAAATGGTAGTTATTATTCATTATATTATTGACTCTCTGATTACTTAAATGGTTCTTATCACATTTTGATTCACAGAAAAATTAAATGGGGATAAGGAACAGAAGGAAAAATCATATTCTTTGGCAGAGCTCAGTTTTACCAGTAGAGCTTGTATCTTGAATTGGAAGAAAATGTTATATAATTAAACATCTGGATTCCTCAGGCTCAAGGAGCATGAATAAGGATCTTGTTTTCCTGGCTTTCTTGCCTTCACGTATTTTTTAAAACATCTCAACATGTTGCCTGTGATGTTTTAATTTTATTGTTCTTTCCAGGATGTCAGACTGGCCGATTTCATCAGCCATGAGAGCCAAAGACTCAGAGGATACACACCCACGTACAAAAGCCTCTGCCAGCAAAGCCTGTTTGTTTTGTCATGACAACCTTTGTCACTTCCATCTGGAGGGTGAATGATGATGTCATTATCAGGAGAGGATGAGGGCACAGACTGAGAACCTGTCTGAGCTGCAAGATTACAGCGAATTCTATTTCACAGTCAAACGATTATGACACAGAGAGAAGCCATCAGTATAAGGCGCTTAGGCTTTACATAAAGAAGCATGCACTGTCTTTGACAAGGAAACAACTGGGCTTGAAAATTTCACATGAAGAGCAATATCGATGTGTATGTGATTTTAAGAGGGAGAGAGTGCATGAAGCTACTTCAGTGTGCAGGCAGTTCTGTACTGGTGCTTAGTGAGGCTATAAATGGCTCTCACGGTCTGGTGGTTCTTTTAAGTCTTGGGCACAAAGTTCGCCATGGTCTGGTCAGTGATCTGCTGACTAGAGATGGAAACAAATCGGAGGGTGCATAGGAGACAGACAGCCCCCGGGAGGCGGGGACAGCTAGCATCAGGAGGGGGGTTCCAGCAGCCTAGTATAATCCAAACAGAGACCCTTTGAAGAATAAAAGGGGATGCTATCAATACTTGTTGCAGGAGAGCTGGCATAACGGGGGACTGTTCTAAGCAAACAGGGATGCGAGGTCACTGCGTGTAAGTGATGAAGAAAACCATTTCCTGGTTCCCTCTTAAGACAGCGATGCTGATGTTTTAGAACTAGAAGTGCTGCTGTGTGACAAAACACAGCTAAGAAGACGACACTGGTCATCTACACGCAGATTAAGAGAAAATAGCAGGTGAGGAGTTCATATGTCACCTCAACAAACTAGTCCTAGCCGAAGCTTCACACACACATGACGACAGCAGGTGAGAGGCCTGATTCCAGGAATCAGCTGTGACAACTGTTAAAATATACAATCTCAGGCCAGACATGGTGAATCACGCCTGTAATCCCAAGACTTTAGGAGGCCAAGGCAGGAGGATCTCTTGAGCCAGGAGTTTGAGACCAGTCTGGGCAACGCAGGGAGACTCCTGTCTCTACAAAAATAAAAAAAATCTGCCAGTGTGGTGGTGCACACCTGTGGTCCCGGCTACTTGGGAGGCTGCGGTGAGCTATGATTGTGCCACTGTACTCCCGCCTGGGGCAACAGAGTGAGACTTTGTCTCTAAAAAAAAAAAATATTAAGCAACAATATATAGAATCTCAAGCCCTCCCTTGCCACCATACCAAATGAATCACAGTCTCCAGAAAAGAAACCTGACAAAACATCTTACAGAACCTTTATGCCAAAAGCAGCATTAGCAGTCATCTAGGGCAATTTGGTCTTTTTACAAAGTAGTATAACAGAGTGGCAGTTAGCCTGAACAGTGCATGAGATTGGCCTTAATTCATAGCCTGCCCTTACTCCTTAATAACTGTGTGTGGCCCTGGATAAGGTGCTTAGCGCCCTGAGCCTCCTGGCTGTGTTGGGAGGATGGTGTAATGTTTATAAAGTGATTTGGGCACTGTTTCCACAAAGACTAAGACTTCAATAGACAGACACCATTGTTATGTTTGACCTGCTGAATGTCACAGCTCTGGTTTATGGCACAGCTGTGACTAGATTCCTTAAACTGTCATAATTGTCGTTATATTTTTTGTGTTAATGGCAGGCAGAAGGAACAGAGATCATGCCAAACTTGTGTACATATGGTTTCTTCAAATCTTTGTATTTTGAAGTAACTTCAAATTAATAGAAAAATTATTAGGAACAACACAAGGAATTCCCATATATCCTTTACACATTGCCAGTTGTTAACTTTTTATGTTTGCCTCATGTGCATATATACACATACATATAAGTTATATATTATATGTATATTACATATATTCCCCCCTAAGTTATTTGAGGATTACAGACATACCCTGATATCCCTTAATACTTCAGTCTTGTGTTTACCTGTGTAACAAACCTGCATGTTCTGCACGTGTAGCCCAGAACTTAAAGTAAAATTAAGGCCAGGCGCAGTGGCTCACACCTGTAATCCCAACACTCTGGGAGGCTGAGGTGGGCAGATCACCTGAGGTCGGGAGTTCAAGACCAGCCTGACCAACATGGAGAAACCCTGTTTGTACTAAAAATACAAAGTTAGCTGGGCATGGTGGCACACGTCTATAATCCCAGCTACTCGGGAGGCTGAGGCAGGAGAATCTCTTGAACCCAGGAGGCAGAGGTTGCAGTGAGCAAAATCGCGCCACGGCACTCCAGCCTGGGCGAAAAGAGCAAAACTCTGTCTCGACAACAACAGCAACAACAACAAAAACAAAAAAACTTCAGTCTGTAGTTCCTAACAAGAGCAGTCTCCCACCTATTGAGAGTACAACTGAGTATCAGAATGTTAACATTGATACATTACCAATTAATTCACAGACCCCCATTGGTTTTGCCTATTGTTCCAATATTGTCTTTTACAGGCAAAGGAGCCAACCCAGGAGTGTCTGTCATAGTAGATCTTACATTGTTGTTGAGGTCACTTTTGATCTGGAAATATCTGTCTTTCTTTATCTTTCATAGCTTTAACATTTTTGAAGAGTACAAGCCTGTTACTTTATAAAATGCTCTTTACTCTGGGATTGTCTGATGTCTCCTTGTCATCAAATTCAGGTTATGCATTTTTGGCAGAACACCAAAATGCCATGATTTATCAGTGTATTGTATGAGGAGCCACACACGTGTCTTTGTCCCATGACTAGGACTAGGGTTAACATTTATCCATTGGTTAAGATGATATTTGCCAGGTTCCTCTACTTTAAAGTTAATTGATAAGTATTTTGTACCTTTTTTTTTTTTTTTTTTTTTTATGAGATGGAGTCTCACTCTGTCGCCCAGGCTGGAGTGCAGTGGCCGGATCTCAGCTCACTGCAAGCTCCGCCTCCCGGGTTCACGCCATTCTCCTGCCTCAGCCTCCCGAGTAGCTGGGACTACAGGCGCCCACCACCTCGCCCGGCTAGTTTTTTGTATTTTTTAGTAGAGACGGGGTTTCACCGTGTTAGCCAGGATAGTCTCGATCTCCTGACCTCGTGATCCACCCGTCTCGGCCTCCCAAAGTGCTGGGATTACAGGCTTGAGCCACCGCGCCCGGCCTGTACTTTTTGAATAAATAAAGGTCAGGTATTTTGTGGAAAGGTACTGTAAGACAGCATACACATGCTGTTTCTCATCAAATTTTCACTCACTCATTTGTTGAATTCATTGATGATTATTGCCTAAATCAATTATTAGTGTAATTGCAAAATGTAGTTTTTTTTTGTTTTTGTTTTTGTTTTTGAGACGGAGTCTCGCTCTGTCGCCCAGGCTGGAGTGCAGTGGCCGGATCTCAGCTCACTGCAAGCTCCGCCTCCCGGGTTCACGCCATTCTCCTGCCTCAGCCTCCCGAGTAGCTGGGACTACAGGCGCCCGCCACCACGCCCGGCTAGTTTTTTGTATTTTTTTTAGTAGAGACGGGGTTTCACCGTGTTAGCCAGGATGGTGTCGATCTCCTGACCTCGTGATCCGCCCGTCTCGGCCTCCCAAAGTGCTGGGATTACAGGCTTGAGCCACCGCGCCCGGCCGCAAAATGTAGTTTTAAAACTCCATCATTCTTTCTGTATTTATTACCTGGAATTTAATTGTGAATTAGATCTTTTCCTTCTTCTCTTTTTTAATTCATGTATTAATTTATATCAGTATGACCTCAAAGATTGTCTTGTATTCAATAGTCACAATCTATGACTATCAGTATTATTTTGGTGCTCAATTTGTCCTAGATTTAGCCATTAGAAGACCTTTTAAACTGGTTCCTTTGTCATTTTGACATGTTTTCATAATTTTGGGGGCATTTTCTTACTTTCTGGGACATAAGATGTACCAAATTCATCTTATACCTTCCCTGCACCCAGCCTATCATCAGCCATTTCTCCAAAGAGCCCCGGTTCCTTTAGTGGAGGACGGTATTCAGTAACCAATATGTAGACCCTAGGTATGTTTGCTACTAGGGATTGTCGTTGCTTCTAGGCCCTCTCAGTAGACAGAGCTTAGAGATAAATGCACGCATACACATATGTACACACATAAATCTGTCAGAAACTGTGCATTCACATCAATACCTGCAAAGCCAGTTCAACACTATGAGGTTTATTTTAGCCTTTCCTCTTTCCATATTTGTAACTACACTGCCTGAGAATGAGAAATCTGACTCCAATTATCTCCAATGTATTTGCTTATTTGTTCAGTCTCTCTGTGTTTAATTAAAACTGCCAGCTCCTTTTTTTCTTTTTTTCAAGAATTGACTGTTAAACTAAAGCAATAATTCTCTTCATATGCAGCAGAGCACATGGATTTCAGTGAACTCATTTTGGACGTCACATCACAGATGGAGCAGTGGTTGTAAGCTTGGGCTCTGGAGGCAGACAGACCTGGGCTGTAGCCCTGGCCATGTACTCAGGAGCTGTGCAACATTCACAGAATTCTTCACTTCTCTCAGTCTCCGAGGATAATAACCATAATAGGATTAAAGGAGCTGTGCATACACAGCAACAGTGCTCAGCACATAGTAAACACAACGAATGATAGCTATTATAATTGTATTCTCTATCGAATATAGGAAATTTTTTAGAACTCCCTAGGCCAGGATACAAATTTGCAAAGGTAGTTACCACTAAGCTTCAGAATTCATCAAAGCTTAGAGATAAAACAAGTCTTAACAACATTCTTATTACTCGTATCTCCACATAAGAGAAAGAAACTGACTTACATTAAAAACCTAACTATTCAAAAGTTTTACACGCGTTTTTTGGGTCTCTGTTGAATACAAAAGGAAGAAAGTGTTAGATGTTATGTAATATTTTCCTTTTTCTTTGTTTAGGTCACAAGTATTCATCTACCTTGAGTCCAAATCAGTGGACTTTTTTTTTTTTTTTTTTTTTTTGAGATGGAGTCTTGCTCTGGAGTACAGAGTGGTGCGATCTCAGCTCACTGGAACCTCTGACTCACTTGTTCAAGCGATTCTCCTGCCTCAGGCTCCCAAGTAGCTGGGATTACAGGCCTCTGCCACCATGTACAGCTAATTTTTGTATTTTCAGTAGAGACGGGATTTCACCATGTTGACCAGGATGGCCTCGTTCTCCTGACCTTGTGATCTGTCCGCTTCGGTCTCCCAAAGTGTTGGGATTACAGGCGTGAGCCCGACCAATGAATTTCCTTTTAAAGGCCTCCATGAGCTAAAAGCTATGGGGAAACAACAAAAGGTTTTGAGCAGTGTCCATGCATTAGATGGTAAGAGTTTGATCAGACTGTGTGTGGTGACTCATGCCTGTAATCCCAGCACTTTGGGAGGCAGAGGCAGGAGGATTGTTTGAGGCCAGGAGTTCAAGGCTGCAGTGAGCTATGATTGCACCACTGCACTCCAGCCTGAGCAACACAGTGAGACACTGTCTCAAAATATATTTCATAAGAAGTGGCCAGCAGCCGGATGCAGCGGCTCATGTCTGTAATCCCAGCAGTTTGGGTGGCTGAGGTGGGTGAATTGCTTGAGCTCAGCAGTTCGAGAACAACTTGGGCAACCTGGTAAAATTTCGTCTCTACAAAAATTACAAAAAATTAGCTGTGTGTGGTGGAGCAAAGCCTGTAGTCCCAACTGCCTGGGAGGCTGTGGTGGGAAGATCACCTGAGCCCAGGAGGTCAAGGCTGCAGTGAGCTGTGATTATGCTACTGCACTCCAGTCTGGGTGACAGAGTGAGACCTAACATATGAGTGTGTATTTGTTCAGGCTTCAGATATCTCTGTCCCATATTTCTGATATTCTCCTATTGATACAGAGAAATAGGTGGCAGAAGGTAGATAACAGGAAAACTATAATCAGGAAACTTCCAGGTAGAACTGGGAGTTTGGGGGTGGATCTTTCTCATGTCTTAAGGATTTGAGTGGGGATCACTCATGCATGATCCTATAACAGGAAAACTCAGAAATTAGGCAGAGGAAAGCTCAAAGTCTAAGTGACACTGTTGCTTTCCTCACATGATGGCCTGTGTGGCGTTTGAATTGAGTGATCCTTCAAAGCAAGAAGGCAACCAAGGCTAAGTATCTATCTGTCTGTCATCTATCTATCATCTATCTATCTATCTATCTATCTATCTATCTATCTATCTATCTATCTATCTATCTATCAACTATCTCTCTCTCTATCTATCTATCTTATTCTATCTAATCTATCATCTATCTATCATCTATCTAATCTATCTGTCTAATCTATTATCTATCTATCTATCTATCATCAACACAGGGTCTTACTTCATTTTCCAGGCTGGTTTTGAACTGCTAAGCTCAAGAAACCCTCCTGCCTTGGCCTCCCAAAGTGCTGGGACTACAGGCTTGAGCCACTGCTCCTGGCTGAGGGGTTTTTTGTTTGTTTGTTTGTTTGAGATGAAGTCTCGCTCTGTCACCCAGGCTGGAATGCAGTAGTGCAATCTTGGCTGACAACCTCTGCCTCCTGGTTTAAGTGATTTTCCTACCTCAGCCTCTCAAGTAACTGGGATTACAGGTGCCAGCCACCACGCCCAGCTAATTTTTGTATTTTTTTAGTAGAGATAGGGTTTCCCCATGTTGACTGGGCTGGTCTTGAACGCTTGACCTCAAGTGATCCGCCCGTGAGACTGTTTGAACCTTCTGAAGCAAGAGGTGTTTCAGCTGTGGTGTGCTGCTGCAAGGAGCAGCAAAAAACAGGGTAGAATCAGTTTAGAAGAAGCTTCCTCACCATGAAACTTGGAGACTGCATGTGCAATAGAAAATTTTAAGAAGAATGATTGCTGATGTTTTAAGCATGGATGAGAGAAATGGTGGTGGGATGAAAGATGGGGATGTCAAAAGGTGGAGTTGATTTTGGGGGTGTAAATGATAAGGTGAATCTCAAGTTGAGTGGGAAGTGCTAGCAGGGTGTGCCCGTTGTTACACCTGACAGGCAGGTGGACCAACAGAACCACCTTAACGGAGCAGGGAGGTCAGGCAGGGCTGGGAATTAGAATTCATGATTATCTGCATTGGAGTAGGAGATCATTCGCTGTGCAAGTCTGTTTAAGAGGAAAGAGAAAATGGTTAAGGGCCAAATTGTATTGGATGAAGTAGAGTGCTGGAAAGAGAAGGGAGGCTCAGATGAAGAAGACAGAATTGAGGCAAGGAGAGGACAGGTAAGCAGCAGGACCCAGGAGCTGTGAAGTACTGTGCAATGACTTGCTCAATATCCATTCCACCTGTGTCTGGAATGTCTTTCTATACTATAGAGGCTGGAGAGCTGAAATCTATATTCCCTGGATTCCTTTGCAGCTGGAGGGTGTGGATGTGGTTTAGACTCTGTGAATCACATGCTTTTGAATGAGACTCGAGAGAAGATATAGATAGCACTTCTGGTCACTTCTGCTGGCAGGTAAGGTCATGGAGTTGTTGGACTTTGGGAAAGGGGATTCTGCATCCAGGCATTAACTTCATGGGGAACAAGAGGCGCAGGGCTGGAAATCCATGTTTTTCTTGTGTGACTCTAGCAGAAGGTTTAGTTGTGGTAGCTTCCTGACCTCTGGATCTCAGTTAAGGCAATTATGTTGCTGAAGTCAGCGGTTCCAGCCGGGGGAAGCCTCCTGAATTCTCATCTTCCTGATGTATGAGCAGTAGTAGCTCCCCGGTGAGTCAGATCTGCTGTGATCTTGGAGTCATTCCTGAAGGCCCCATCGAGAGCCAGCTCTTTCAGTGCTTTCAACAACTTAAAAAGCATTTAAAACCTCCTCTGCTTGAAAATACTCTGCTGGTTTCTATTTTTTGCCACTGAGCCTTGACTGATACAGAAACCAATGGAGAAAAAGATATTTAAGAATAAAGGGTTGGCCCAAGATGGCTGAATAGGAACAGCTCCAGCCTCCAGCTCCCAGCGTGAGTGACACAGAAGATGGGTGATTTCTGCATTTTCGACTGAGGTAACAGGTTCATCTCACTGGGGCATGTAGGACAGTTGGTGCTGGTCCGCAGGTGCACCCCGACCAGCAAGAGCTGAAGCAGGGTGAGGCATAGCCTCACCTGGGAAGTGCAAGGGGGAAGGGAATTCCTTTTCCTAGCCAAAGGAAATTGAGACACACAACACCTGGAAAATCGGGTAACTCCCACCCTAATACTGCGCTTTACCAAGGAGGGTCTTAGCAAATAGCACACCAGGAGATTATATCCCACACCTGGCCCAGAGGGACCCATGCCCACGGAGCCTCCCTCATTGCTAGCACAGCAGTCTGAGATCTAACTGCAAGGCAGCAGTAAGGGTCGAGGAGGGGCGCCTGCCATTGCTGAGGCTTAAGTAGGTAAACAAAGCCGCTGGGAAGCTAGAATTGGGTGGAGCCCACCACAGCTCAAGGAGGCCAGCCTGCCTCTGTAGACTCCTCCTCTGGGGACAGGGCATAGCTAAACAAAAGCAGCAAAAACCTTGGCAGAGGTAAATGTCCCTGTCTGACAGCTTTGAAGAGAGCAGTGGCTCTCCCAGCACAGAGGTTGAGATCGGAGAACTGACAGACTGCCGGCTCAAGTGGGTCCCTGATCCCTGAGTAGCCTAACAGGGGGACATCCCCCATTAGGTGCAGACCGACACCTCACACCTCACACACTGGGGTACACCCCTGAGACGAAGCTTCCAGAGCAAGAATCAGACAGCAACACTCGCTGTTCAGCAATATTCTATCTTCTGCAGACTCTGCTGCTGATACCCAGGCAAACGGGGTCTGGAGTGGACCTCAAGCAAACTCCAACAGAACTACAGCTGAGGGTCCTGACTGTTAGAAGGAAAACTAACAAACAGAAAGGACACCCACACCAAAACCCCATCAGTACGTCACCATCATCAAAGACCAAAGGCAGATAAAACCACAAAGATGAGGAAAAAGCAGGGCAGAAAAGCTGGAAATTCAAAAAATCAGAGCGCATCTCCCCCTCCAAAGGAACGCAGCTCATCGCCAGCAACGGAACAAAGCTGGGCGGAGAATGACTTTGACAAGTTGAGAGAAGAAGGCTTCAATCAAACTTCTCAGAGCTAAAGGAGGAACTACAGAACCAGCGCAAAGAAACTAAAAACCTTGAAAAAAGATTTGACGAATGGCTAACTAGAATAACCAATGTAGAGAAGTCCTTGAAAGAACTGATAGAGATGAAAACCATAACACAAGAACTACGTGACAAATGCACAAGCTTCAGTAACCAACTTGATCAACTGGAAGAAAGAGTATCAGCGATTGAAGATCAAATGAATGAAATGAAGCAAGAAAAGAAGTGTAGAGAAAAAAGAGTAAAAAGAAACGAACAAAGCCGCCAAGAAATATGGGATTATGTGAAACGACCAAATCTACGTCTCACTGGTGTGCCTGAAAGTGACAGGGAAAATAGAACCAAGTTGGAAAACACTCTACAGGATATCATCCAGGAGAACTTCCCCAATCTAGTAAGGCAGGCCAACATTCAAATTCAGGAAATACAGAGAATGCCACAAAGATACTCCTCAAGAAGAGCAACTCCAAGACATATAATTGTCAGATTCACCAAAGTTGAAATGAAGGAAAAAATGTTAAGGGCAGCCAGAGAGAAAGGTCGGGTTACACACAAAGGGAAGCCCATCAGACTAACAGCAGCTCTCTCAGCTAAAACTCTCCAAGCCAGAAGAGAGTGGGGGCCAATATTCAACATTCTTAAAGAAAAGAATTTTAAACACAGAATTTCATATCCAGCCAAACTAAGTTTCATAAGTGAAGGAGAAATAAAATCCTTTACAGACAAGCAAATGCTTAGAGATTTTGTCACCACCAGGCCTACCCTACAAGAGATCCTGAAGGAAGCACTAAACATGGAAAGGAACAATGGGTACCAGCTTTGCAAAGACATGTCAAAATGTAAAGTCCATCGATGCTAGGAAGAAACTGCATCAACTAGTGAGCAAAATAACCAGCTAATATCATAATGACAGGATCAAGTTCACACATAACAATATTAACCTTAAATGTAAATGGACTAAATGCTCCAATTAAAAGACATAGACTGGCAAATTGGATAAAGAGTCAAGACCCATCAGTTTGCTGTATTCAGCAGACCCATCTCACATGCAGAGACACACATAGGCTCAAAATAAAGGGATGGAGGAAGATCTACCAAGCAAATGGAAAACAAAGAAAAGCAGGGGTTGCAATCCTAGTCTCTGATAAAACAGACTTTAAACCATCAAAGATCAGAAGAGACAAAGAAGGCCATTACATAATGGTAAAGAGATCAATTCATCAGGAAGAGCTAACTATCCTAAATATATATGCACCCAATACAGGAGCACCCAGATTCATAAAGCATGTCCTTAGAGACTTACAAAGAGACTTAGACTCCCATACAATAATAATGGGAGACTTTAACACCCCACTGTCAACATTAGACCGATCAACGAGACAGAAAGTTAACAAGGATATCCAGGAATTGAACTCAACTCTGCACCAAGCAGACCTAATAGACATCTACAGAACTCTCCACCCCAAATCAACAGAATATACATTCTTCTCAGGACCACATCGCATTTATTCCAAAATTGACCACATAGTTGGAAGTAAAGCACTCCTCAGCAAATGTAAAACAACAGAAATTATAACAAACTGTCTCTCAGACCACAGTGCAATCAAACTAGAACTGAGGACTAAGAAACTCAATCAAAACCACTCAACTACATGGAAAGTGAACAACCTGCTCCTGAATGACTACTGGGTACATAATAAAATGAAGGCAGAAATAAAGATGTTCTTTGAAACCAATGAGAACAAAGATACAACATACCAGAATCTCTGGGACACATTTAAAGCAGTGTATAGAGGGAAATTAATAGCACCAAATGCCCACAAGAGAAAGCAGGAAAGATCTAAAATTGACACCCTAGCATCACAATTAAAAGAACTAGAGAAGCAAGAGCAAACACATTCAAAAGCAAGCAGAAGGCAAGAAATAACTAAGATCAGAGCAGAACTGAAGGAGATAGAGACACAAAAAAACCCTCCAAAAAATCAACGAATCCAGGAGCCAGTTTTTTGAAAAGATCAACAAAATTGATAGACCGCTAGCAAGACTAATAAAGAAGAAAAGAGACAAGAATCAAATACACGCAATAAAAAATGATAAAGGTGATATCACCACCGACCCCACAGAAATACAAACTACCATCAGAGAATACTATAAACACCTCTATGCAAATAAACTAGAAAACCTAGAAGAAATGGATAATTTCCTGGACACTTACACTCTCCCAAGACTAAGCCAGGAAGAAGTTGAATCCCTGAATAGACAAATAGCAGGCTCTGAAATTGAGGCAATAATTAATAGCCTACCAACCAAAAAAAGTCCATGACCAGATGGATTCACAGCTGAATTCTACTGGAGGTACAAGGAGGGGCTGGTACCATTCCTTCTGAAACTATTCCAATCAATAGAAAAAGAGGGGATCCTCCCCAACTCATTTTATGAGGCCAACATCAGCCTGATACCAAAGCCTGGCAAAGACACAACAAAAAAAGATAATTTTAGGCCAATATCCCTGATGAACATTGATGCAAAAATCCTCAAAAAAATACTGGCAAACCAAATCCAGCAGCACATCAAAAAGCTTATCCACCATGATCAAGTGGGCTTCATCCCTGGGATGCAATGCTGGTTCAACATACGCAAATCAATAAACGTAATCCAGGATATAAACAGAACCAAAGACAAAAACCACATGATTATCTCAATAAATGCAGAAAAGGCCTTTGACAAAATTCAACAGCCCTTCATGCTAAAAACTCTCAATAAATTCGGTATTGATGGGATGTATCTCAAAATAATAAGAGCTATTTATGACAAACCCACAGCCAATATCATACTGAATGGGCAAAAACTGGAAGCATTCCCTTTGAAAACTGGTACAAGACAGGGATGCCCTCTCTCACCACTCCTATTCAACATAGTGTTGGAAGTTCTGGCAAGAGAAAGAAATCAAGGGTATTCAGTTAGGAAAAGAAGAAGTCAAATTGTCCCTGTTTGCAGATGACATGATTGTATATTTAGAAAACCCCATTGTCTCAGCCCAAAATCTCCTTAAGCTGATAAGCAACTTCAGCAAAGTCTCAGGATACAAAATCAATGTGCAAAAATCACAAGCATTCTAATACACCAGTAACAGACAAACAGCCAAATCATGAATGAACTCCCATTCACAATAGCTTCAAAGAGAATAAAATACCTAGGAATCCAACTTACAAGGGATGTAAAGGACCTCTTCAAGGAGAACTACAAACCACTGCTCAGTGAAATAAAAGAGGACACAACAAATGGAAGAACATACCATGCTCATGGATAGGAAGAATCAATATTGTGAAAATGGCCATACTGCCCAAGGTAATTTATAGATTCAATGCCATCCCCATTAAGTTACCAATGACTTTCTTCACAGAATTGGAAAAAACTGCTTTAAAGTTCATATGGAACCAAAAAAGACCCCACATTGCCAAGACAATCCTAAGCCAAAAGAACAAAGCTGGAGGCATCATGCTACCTGACTTCAAACTATACTACAAGGCTATAGTAACCAAAACAGCATGGTACTGGTACCAAAACAGAGATATAGACCAATGAAACAGAACAGAGCCCTCAGAAATAATACCACACATCTACAGCCATCTGATCTTTGACAAACCTGACAAAAATAAGAAATGGGGAAAGGATTCCCTATTTAATAAATGGTGCTGGGAAAATTGGCTGGCCATATGTAGAAAGCTGAAACTGGATCCTTTCCTTACTCCTTATACGAAAATTAATTCAAGATGGATTAGAGACTTAAGTGTTAGATCTAAAACCGTAAAAACCCTAGAGGAAAACCTAGGTAATACCATTCAGGACATAGGCATGGGCAAGGACTTCATGTCTAAAACACCAAAAGCAACAGCAACAAAAGCCGTAATTGACAAATGGGATCTAATCAAACTAAAGAGCTTCTGCACAGCAAAAGAAACTACCATCAGAGTGAACAGGCAACCTACAGAATGGGAGAAAATTTTTGCAATCTACTCATCTGACAAAGGGCTAATATCCAGAACCTATAAAGAACTCGATCAAATTTACAAGAAAAAAGCAAACAACCCCCTCAAAAAGTGGGCAAAGGATACGAACAGACACTTCTCAAAAGAAGACATTCATACAGCCAACAGACACATGAAAAAATGCTCATCATCACTCGCCATCAAAGAAATGCAAATCAAAACCACAATGAGATACCATCTCACACCAGTTAGAATGGCAATCATTAAAAAATCAGGAAACAACAGGTGCTGGAGAGGATGTGGAGAAATAGGAACACTTTTACACTGTTGGTGGGACTGTAAACTAGTTCAACCGTTGTGGAAAACAGTGTGGCGATTCCTCAAGGATCTAGAACTAGAAATACCATTTGACCCAGCCATCCCATTACTGGGTATATACCCAAAGGATTATAGGTCATGGTGCTATAAAGACACATGCACACGTATGTTTTTTGCAGCACTATTCACAATAGCAAAGACTTGGAATCAACCCAATTGTCCATCAGTGACAGACTGGATTAAGAAAATGTGGCACATATACACCATGGAATACTATGCAGCCATAAAAAAGGATGAGTTCGTGTCCTTTGTAGGGACATGGATGCAGCTGGAAACCATCATTCTCAGCAAACTATCGCAAGATCAGAAAACCAAATACCACATGTTCTCACTCATAGATGGGAATTGAACAATGAGATCACTTGGACACAGGAAGGGGAACATCACACACCAGGTCCTATTGTGGGGAGGGGGTAGGAGGAAAGGATAGCATTAGGAGATATACCTAATGTAAATGACCAGTTAATGGGTGCAGCACACCAACATGGCACATGTATACATATGTAACAAATCTGCACGTTGTGCACATGTACCCTAGAACTTAAAGTATAATAATAATAAAAGAAAAAGAGACTCAAAAAATAAAGAATAAAGGGTTAATCATTAATTTGAAAGCTGCCAGAAGTTGAGAATTTCATTTATTTAATTCATTAAAAACAATTATCAAGTTCCTAATATATATCAGGCACCATGATGGACATTTGGGAATATTATATGGAAATGAATAAAACAATCTTTTCCCTCAAGGAATTCAGTCTAGTAGAGAATCATGAATACAAATGTGATAGATTGTGGCACGTACAGTGATAGAGACATATTCGAGAAGTTAGCATGAGAAAAGAGGAAGGGTACTTAACCTAGCTTGGGACTCTGGGGAGGAAGGTTGGCTTTTTGAAGGTATGCGAATTGAAAAATGGAGGATTAATATTTTTATTTAGCTAATAAATACCGAATACTTACTATGAGGTAAGCATGGTGCTAAGATCTTTAGATTCAAGATCTCATTTGGCCCTCCAAACATTCTATGAGGTAGAGTATTATCACCACTTTACAAATACAACTGAGGTTCAGATCTGACTATTTGAAGGACTCCATGCAGAAGGAACAGCATCAGCAAAGAAGGGCGAGAAACCTATGACATGAGCTACAAGCAGTTAGGTTGGGTTGGAGCAAAGACCCGAGGCTGAGTGGGTATAGAGCATGCACTAGGTCAGAGGAGTAAACCGGGGCCACATCATGTGGGGTTGCAAAGATCATGTAAATATGGAAACTGTCTGCAATGGGGAACCCATGATGGAAAATGATAGAAAACTCGCCTTGCAGAAGGTTGTGTGGAAAATGGATTCGAGGGCAGATGGAGGCAGACAGTCTAGCTTCGAAGTTGTTGCTTTAGTTTCCTAGAGATATTGTAACAATGCACCACACACCGCTTGGCTGAAAACAGAAGTTTATCGTCTCACAGTTCTGAAGGCTGACAGTCCAAACGCGTGGAGTTGGTGATACGGAAGGTGGCAGGGAGGTGCTGGGAGGAGAAGGGCAGGTCCTGGCAAGGGCTCCACCCCCGGGCCTGTGCCCATGGACCTAGGTGAAGACAGGTACTCCTGCCTTCATGCCCAAATGTTGCATTTCCTAAGACCATCCTGGCCCACCACACCCCCATCCTTTGCCTATAAAAACCCTGAGACCCTAGCAGGCAGCCACACCAGCGACTGGACATCCAGAGCAGCGCATCAGTGGAAGAAGACACAAGCAGCTGGACATTGAGAAGCCATCTAGGGGAGCATGCCGGCAGAAGAGCACACGACAGAGGCCAGCACACCGGTGGGCCATCAACTTATGGAATGACATGGAATTTGGCTGGGGTGGTCAGAGGAGAGCCCAGGCTGCCAAGCGGCCTAACTCCAGGGGAAAACCATCTCCTTTCTGGCTCCCCAATCTGCTGAGAGCTACTTCCACTCAGCAAAACCATGCACTCATTCTCCAAGCCCATGTGTGATCCGATTCTTCTGGTACACCAAGGCAAGAACCCAGGATACAGAAAGCGCTCTGTCTTTGCAATAAGGCAGGGGCGTGTAATTGAGCTAACACAAGCTGCCGAACTAAAAGAGCACCTGTAACACATGCCCACTGGGGCTTCGGCTGTAAACATTCACCCCTAGACACTGCCGTGGAGTCGGAGCCCCACAGCCTGGCTGTCTGCCTGCTCCCCCTAGGGGTTTTGAGCAGCGGGGCACCGAAGAAGCGAGCCACACTCCCATCACACACGCTGAAAGGGGGACAAGGGGACATTTCCTGTTTCATTGGCTGGGCCCTGCTCCCTCTGAGGTTCTGGGTAGAACCCTTGCTTGCCACTTCCTGGCTTCTGGTGGTGGCCGTGGATCCCTGGCTTTCCTTGGCTTGCAACTGCATCCCTCCAGCCTCTGAATCTGTCACCCAGTGATGCTCTCCTTGTCTCTGTCCACTTTTTCTTTTCTTATAAAAGCACCAATTGTATACTTAGACCCAACCTAATGACCTCATCTTGACTCAATTACATCTGCAGAAACCTTATTTCCAAATGCAGTCATATTCACAGGTACCCGAGTTTAGGGCTTCAACATATCTTTCTGGGGCAGGTTTGAGGGAAGTCACAATTCAACCCCCAACAGAACAGGTAAAAGATGGGCACAGCTGGGATGGGTGCAGTGGCAGGGGGGCTGAGCGGAACAGGCAGATTTTGGGGAAATGTTTAGAAAACAAAACCAGCAGGGTTTGATGATCTGAGTCCTGAGTTGGGGCAGGGCAGCATACAGGCATTTAAGGCAGTTTTTAGGGATTGAATCCTAAGCCAAGTGTCAGACTTTTCCCTTTCTCTCTCCCTGGTGCCAAAAAACAGACTAACTCAGGATTCCTTTGTAAGAAGGATTTATTAGATTATATGGAAATGGACACAGTACAGAAGGTCTGTGGCATAGTCAGGGTTCTGCAGGACCCCAGAGCATCAGTAGAAATGCTAGTGTTCCACCTTCCCCAGGGCCACCTGCGCCTGGCCTCCAAATGCTGTGGGCAGACTGGCCTGACTCACAGTGACTATTGTAGTTTCTGTGAACCTCTGGGTTTTGGTCCCACTGTTGTCAAGAGCCTTGACCAAGTGTAAAAGAATCCATTATGGATGAAAGTTGCAGACTTGGAGGGTGTCACAGCAGAGAAGAAAGAGCGGGAGCGGTTTGGCAGGTGAACTTAAGCGTGGACCAGCAGCCGCAAGCTGGGAACCATCAGGACAGCGTCTTAGTTTAGACAGCAGGTTTCCTTCTAAACTGGAGGCCAGGAGCCCACAGCAGTGGCTTGGCTATGAAAAGCAGGTTTTCTAGACTGAATGAAGCACAGATGTCCCTAGGTGTGCTCCTGGCCTAGAGGAGAGACCTGAAGGAAACATGAGCCTTTTCTGGACAGAGTCAAAGAGTTAAGGAGAGAGTGGTAACACCCATTATTTGCAGGAAGCCTGGAAGTTAACAGTAATGCTGATGCCTTTAGTATAGAATACTGCTTCCATCTCTAGTACATTTCTAGTTTTGAAACTCTGCTACATTTCCATTTCATTCCTTCCTGTTGAGAAAACCTGAGCACGAGATTATTTTTCCATGAGAAAGTGGGCCTTTAAGATTTTTTGGCCTTGTATTTCCTATATGTCCACTCCTAAAAACATTACACCTTAATAAATATCAATATCATTTATCATCAATAAATCAATATAAATATAAATGTATCATCAATAAATTTAAACTTAAATATTTAAATTTGGAGTTCTTAAAATATTATAAAGAGATAACTGGTGAGTCATCTTTGCATTTATAATAGTGCTCCAAATTAACAATTTTAAAAATTAGCTACAAAATACTATTTTGAAATAATCTATCATGTCAGTTTTTGTTTTGTAATGGAAATTTCTCTTCCAATGTGAATAAAGCATTTTCATATGAAAATTACAACATGCAAAGAGCTGCTGAGTACATTTTTGGCATCTTAAGTGGATTTTAATGTAACATTTTAATAGCTTTTACATTTCTTTTTACATAACACAGCTAGTTCATTAGCTATTCAGATTTCCTTACCACTTCCATTTGAACTCTACGCAAATATATGAAAAAATATATCCCCCACCCCAACTAGCAATTTGTATGAGTAAGAATAGCAATTATTTTAAAAAGAACTTGCATAGTATTGTGAATTTATCATGTTGTTAGAAAGGCTGCCTATTGGATTTGTTTTGAGATTTTCAGAAAATGCTGCAAACTCGACACTCCAGTTCTTCCAGCTATTGGTAGCCGCAGCACGGAGGCAATGCTATGTGGTTAGGAGTGATTACACCATCAGAAACTCCAGGACTACGAAGAGGAAAAAGTAGTGTTTTTAAAAAATAAAGAGATCTTACTAAAAAGGATCTGGGACGGGGCATGAAGGAAGATAACAGAATTCAACAGCTGAGAACCATCAGCCAGAACATAAAGGATAGGGAAGAAAATAGATGATCACAGGCTTACGGCCATGTGGAAGTGAACACACACCCGTGCTAATTTATATCCAAGATGAACCGAAATTATGCTGAAAATATTATTCACTGGCTGGTGCATATCTGTGACAAAATGACAGAACACTCAGAGTTTTTCCGGTTAAATTTATTCATTTTTTAAAAATTCTGAGCTATGTTATTGTTAAGAGATAAAATACTAGTTGTTTTATAAAACTATACTGATAGTCCTCAGTTCAGGTTTTTCTGGAGGCTGACCTTATGATGAGGATGTGAGTACAAGCAGTTTATCTGGGAGGCAAAGGGAACCCCAGTAAGGAAATGTAGCCAAAAAATTAAGTGTTACAAAGCCAGCTACCACTGTGAGGGACAGATGCTTGATCTGGTGAAGCAGCTCTGGGCAAAAGTGTAAGTATACAAGTAAAAGCACACCCCAGGCAGCAGCAGGAACCATATTATAGACTCTCTGTGTCACTGATTGAAAGCTGCTTCCCAGGCCTTAACTTCCTGGCACTTCTGGTTGCCACATACACATACTGGGGCAGGGCTGGCTTTTGACAAGAGCCCTCAGATATGTCAACGTGGGATGTACAGTGTGGGGAAACAAGTTACCGAGCGTGGCCTTTTATTTCCACTGTTCCTGCCATGGCAAAATGATGTCAGTCATTGATGTGGGGACCCCACTTACCTTTCCAACCCTCCCCAAACCCAAAAGCCTGGGACACTGATACTCCACTAGCCAGAGGTCATGTCAGCTGAGGACATGAATGGCAGTGTAGGGCAGGTGCAGCTCAGAGTGAGACAACTTCTTGCCAATCATTCTGAGGGAGAAGGATGACTCTGGAACTAGCAAGAGAAGCACCGAAGGATGCCTTTCCTGACCCTCACATCCAACAAGGGCTTCCAAATCCTTGCCTTCCCGATGCATTTGTTGTTGTTGAGATAGGGCCTTGCTCGGTCACCCAGGCTGGAGTGCAGTGGTGCAATCTCGGCTCACTGCAACCTCCGCTTCGCAGGTTCAAACGATTCTCCTGCCTAGGCCTCCCGAGTAGCTGGGATTACAAATGTGTGCCACCACACCTCACTAATTTTTGTATTTTTAGTAGATATGCGGTTTCACCATGTTGGTCAGGCTGCTCTGGAACTCCTGACCTTAAAGTGATCCACCCGCGTTGGCCTCCTAGAGTGCTGGGATTACAGGTGTGAGCCACCGTGCCTGACCCCCTCTCTTTTTTGATAACACCTTCTGGTAAGGCAGCTCCACTTACGGAGGAGAAGGAATCATTAGACACAGCTGAACGAGATGTGCTTCACGGTCCTCTTGGAAACTGCTTTAGAAACTTCTCACTGCCCCAGCTTCCTGTAGCACCTCCTGGAGGCTGGCCAGTGTCAACTAACTTCTGGAAAAGCAGTTAAGCATCCCTATATTTGCAGCCAACAAGGTAACTCTAATTGTGTCACAGGCTGTCAAAAAAAAAAGCCTCCAAATTTGTGAAAATAAAAATAAAATTCTTTTTGGAAAGAAAACATTTTGGGAGAAATGGAAAGGGAAGTGATTGTGAAATGGTAATATGGTAGCAACTCAATGATTACAAATTCTAAACTTGCAATACTGCCCTGAAGAAAACAGTTCACATCCATTAGCTTGCTTGGTATAATACTACCTAGAATGGGCATCTTAAAAAAAAAAGAGTAATGACAGTGAAGATCCCACTTACAGGGGCAGATTCCTGCCATTCTTTGGCCTTTCAGAGACCCTGTCTTCCACAAGTATCTCAAACTAAATACAAATTTTTTTTTTTTTTTTTTTTTTTTTTTTTGAGACAGAATTTCACTCTTATTGCCCAGGCTGGAGTGCAGTGGTGTGATCTTGGTTCACTGCAACCTCTGCCTCTCAGATTCAAGAGATTCTCATGCCTCAGCTTCCCGAGTAGCTGGGACTACAGACGTGTGCCACCACGCCCAGCTGATTTTTGTATTTTTAGTAGAGATGGCGTTTTTACCATGTTGACCAGGCTGGTCTCGAACTCCTGGCCTCAGGTGATCCACCTGCCTCGGGCTCCCAAAGTGCTGGGATTACAGGCGTGAGCCACCATGCCCGGCCTTAAACACAAAAGTTTTAACATTTATTGAAAAATTACCGAGAAACTTTATACTCATTTAATTCAACCTTAATAATTAAGACAACTCTATGAGGGCTGGGCATGGTGGCTTACGCCTGTAATCCCAACACTTTGGAAGGCCGAGGTGGGCGGATCACGAGGTCAGGAGTTCGAGACTAGCCTGGCCGACATGGTGAAATCCTGTCTCTATTAAAATACAAACAATTAGCTGGGCGTGGTGGCGTGCACCTGTAGTGCCAGCTACTTGGGAGGCTGAGGCAGGGGAATCGCTTGAACCTGGGAGGTGAAGGTTGCAGTGAGCCGAGATGGCACCACTGCACTCCAGCCTGGTGACAGGGCAAGACTCTGTCTCAAAAAAAAAAAAAAAAAAAAAAAAAAAAAAGACAACTCCATGAGATGAGTATTATTCTCCCACTTAGCAATGAAAATAACCAGATACAGAGAACTCAACTAACTTACCAAGCTTCCTATGGTTAATTACTGGCAAATCTGATACTTAACCACCTAAGTGTAACTGCAGATGCTGGCTCTTCATTTTTCTATTGCTTCCAACATTAGCACCTTGCCTTCTGAACCTCTCCCTTTACTCTTCCACAAGGTATTTAGAGATCCAGTAATTCAAAAGTGATCGTCAGTCCTTTTATAGTGTATACTTTAATTTTTAGGGTTTTTTTTTGTTGTCGTTGTTTAGATAGGGTCTGGCTCTGTCACTCAGGCTGGAGTGCAGTGGCACAATCACAGCTCACTGCAACCTCGACCTTCTGGGTTCACGCGACCCTCCCACCTCAGCTTCTCAAGTGATTGAGACCACAGACATGTGCCATCATGCCCGGCTAATTTTCTAATTTTTGTAGAGACAGGGTCTCCATATGTTACCCAGACTGTCTCAAACTACTGGGCTCAAGCGATCCTCCCACCTTGGACTCCTAAAGTTTTGGGACTAGGGGCATGAGCCACGGCGGCTGGCCTGTGTATATTTTTAAACAGAAAATTTAAAACTTCTTTTGAACTTCATAAATCTTGGCATTAGTTTTTTCTTTTGAGACAGACTCACTCTGTCACCCGGGCTGGAGTGCAGTGGCGCAATCTCGGCTCACTGCAACCTCCACATCCCAGGTTCAAGAGATTCTCGTGCCTCAGCCTCCAGAGTAGCTGGGATTACAAGCGTGCACCACCACACCCAGCTAATTTTTGTATTTTTTACTTTTTTTTTTTTGAGAGGGAGTTTCGCTCTGTTGCTCAGGCTGGAGTGCAATGGTGTGATCTCGGCTTACTGCAACCTCCGCCTCCCAGGTTGAAGCGATTCTCTTGCCTCAGCCTCCCAAGTAGCTGGGATTACAGGCATGCATCACCACGCTTGGGTAATTTTTTTTTTTAGTAGAGATGGGATTTCTCCATGTTGGTCAGGCTGGTCTCGAACTCCCGACCTCAGGTGATCCGCCCACCTCAGCCTCCCAATTTTTAGTTTCTAAAATTACTTTTCATCTCTAAAATTGTAATCAAACTTACTAATATAAAAACCCAATTGAGATTCACCAAGGAACTAGTAACAAAATGTTTAATTTGCAATAAAATTGTCACTTCTGTTCACACGCTGGTCCTTTTCTCTCCCACTTCTTGCAAGGCCTTCAGAGCTCCTCCCCAAAACTAAGGAGGTGCTAAAGGATGTGAGAAAAATGACAATCCAGAACATTTCTCAGTGGGCTTAGGTGTTCACTGAGTAAAAACAGGATTTTGGGGGAGGGAGTATAGGCAAAATGATGTTTCTTAGATGTTAGCTTATTTTTAAAAATTGCTTTTTGTAACCTGATCCAATAGCTATTCCATCATGCTTTTTTTTTTTTTGACAGTAGAGATGGGGGGTGGGGTTGGGGGGAGGGTTTTGCTATGCTGCTGAAGCTGGTCTTGAACTGCTGGCCTTAAGTGATCCTCCTTGCCTTGGCCTCTCAAACTGCTCGGATTACAGTGTAAGCCACTGAACCCAGCCCCATCATGCCTTTAAGTGTTCAATGCACAGAACAGATGAAGGCCAATAGTCCATTTCAATCAGATTTTTTAAAATGTAATACAAAAGATGGGAGAATTTATTGTTACTTATTATGCAATAATTTACTTTAAAATACTTTAAATATAAATCGTGCAATTCATGTGTGCTGTGTAATTTAACTTCAATCTTCTTCTGAGAGGAAGTTAGATAGTATTTGAAGCACCTCGATCAGGTGGCTAGGCAGATGCTTTAAACACTTATCTAAGTATACGCCAGTGTTCATCAGCATAAAGGATATTAATTTTTCACTGGTGAATGCAGACTGAAAAGCAGGTGGTTGTCTAGACTTTTAGAGGCAAAATGCATGAAATGAAGTGTAAGAATCTGGCAGATCCTGAAAAATAATGACTTTTTATAGTACCTCGGTCTAGAGATCCCTTTGCCCCTGTACCTTCCCGCTCCAGCACTCCACACATGTTTATGACTGTGACCTGGTCCAACCAGGCAATCAGGTTTCTTAATTCTGCTTTCAGAATATCACTGCTTCTTCTTTACTGTGAACTTTTTAGTCAAGGTGTTTGTGGGGTTACTTGTGAGCAGAGAAGGAACTTCCCCAAGCTTTCCAGAAGCCCTGCTTGCTAATAAACTTGTCACTTAAGATAACTGTTTTAGATTTGCTTTTACTGTAACACACCACGAGGTGGTGTGGTTATGTAGGAGGACACATATAGCCTTACCTTCCTGTAATAGCTAGAGGTACCGCCAAACACACCCGTGACTGGTGACTGACTAAATTTGGGCTAGTTTGCAATGGTGTAGAAAGGAAACTAAAAGCCCATTCACCCTATTTTCATACTGAGGGCCATATTTGATTCCTGAGCGCTCCCCTTAATGTAGTGTGAATACTGAAGACCTCCTTAAGGTCTGCAAGTAAATACAGATTTTTCAAGTGCTGACCAAAAAGCAAGCCAGCCATTGTAAAGATCAGGGTCATTCTCTGGCAGCACTGCTCTTAACACAATATAATTAAGAATTTTGTACCACTTCTAATAAAAACTTGATGACTTAGAAGGCTTTCAGTTTGCTCATGATCACCAAAGTTTAAAGACATACATGAAAAAGAAAAACAGCCAAAATAGACCTACCGCTCTAAATTTTAAATAAAGCTATTCTATATGCTTAATCAACAGGAGGCTGGGAAAATATCACTGAGTTAAATGAAGGACAATCTGAAGACTCAAGAATCAATCTGAGTGAAGTTATAACATATGAGAAACCTAAAAGTAAAACTATGTCAAACATTTTATTTGGTGTTTCATGCTATGTTGATTTAAACAAATTAAACAACTTTGTTGAACAGATTTCTTTTTTAATATAATGACTGTGTACATGGACAACTGAAAATAGGGAAAACCCCCAAATTAATGTTTTAACAAATTACAAGCTGTTACTAAAGACCATATGCCTGGATTAAAACAAATAGTCCAATAGATGAAGTCTCTCATTCAACCTAGCAGTTTAACCAATTTCTCTCTTCATAAAAGCTGCACGTTACCGTGGTATAAATTTATCTTTTTTAACACTCCACATAAAAACATGTGCACCTTCTCCTTCTACATTTAATCTTTAGTAGTCTCTAAAATGGTAAAATAAAATTGAATTTATATTAGCAAATGAAAGTGCAAGTTTGTACAGCTAGGCTCAGCAGCAAAAGTGAAGAAGAAGAATGAAAGGTGAAAAGCTGACAGATGCCACGCAGAGCAAGGACTTCCATGAAGGTCCGTGTCCTGTGTGCCAAACACAGTCAACATTCCATCATTTTCTCATCGCTCTTAAACGAGCAAAACCAAATTCTTTTTCTATTGAAAGAAATATTAAATCTTTATTTTCCCCAACATAATTTGTGATCAGGTAAGGCAAAGAGAAGTCCACCATCACTGGGGACAGCAGCAACACACAGACTTCAGAAATAGCCCTGAATCATCAGTAACATTCTCTCGTGGTAACATCAGAAGGAATGCAGCTAACAAATTAAATTTGTAATGTTGTCACATTGTTCTAATTTATTTGATTAGTTTATCTGGAAAAACTTTATAAATACATTATGTAAGAGGGTAGTAAATTATTTTCTTGCTTTGAAAAAATAATGTTTTTTTCACATTTTAAAACATTTTAGTCTGCTTTTGCAAAAGGAGTTGCAAGAAAAACGTGACAGCTGGGTTTGCAGAATGTCCATGTACAAGTTGTATTTATAAGAACCTGGTAATCTGCCTATAATTTGCTTCTACAAATAGAGCTCTCTGCAATAATATTTTAACAAACAGGTTTAAACTCTTCCCCTATTCATTCTACTTGTAGAGCAAAGAGGTACTTATTTTTCAAGTATTATAAAAGGTAAAATTTTTTTTGCCAATTTTACATGTTAAGCTTTTAAGACCAAAAAAACATGCCTAGTCAGCCCATTTCTTTTATAACCAAATTATCTTGTCTTTTAAAGAATGCAGAAAAATATTGATTGCTAAGAAGGAGCACACTGGAAAAAGCCATTTTAAAGTATTGAAGAATGAGACGTATTTCTTTTTTCCTATTGATGAAAATGATTAGAAAAGCTATCCAGTCTGTTGTCTTTAGCTAGTTTTAATAAATCTTTTCAAAATGATGGTCAAGAACTCTTTAGAAAACTGGCGGAGGGGATGCTCCTTTATAGCATGAAAGGAATTCCATTAATTGTAGAAATTCTCATTAAATTTCAGCTTTGGTTCTTCAGAAGAAATACTCATATAACTTCTATATGAAGAGACAGAAAAAGAACAGATTAATATGACATTTACCTAAAATCTTATTTCAAGAATGCTATAGCAATACCTTAAATTTCTAAAATTTACTATACTGTTATATACACTTATATAAGAATAGGCAATTTTGTTAGGATTCACAGTCTTAAGTGAATTCTGTTACTCATAGGAAACACATGTTCTTTTCTTTACATCAGCTTAGGTCATAGCCTTCATTTTTCCAAGTGGCATACACAGATTGTACTTTTCTCGGTTAGGGATTTAAACATTCATTTCTCTTGTATCCTCAGTACCCGATGCTTAGGGTTCTAAACATATGTTGGAGGTTAAAATGAATGTCGATAAATCATCTAGAAGTTCTTTCCCTCCCTGTAAATCTGTAACATGAGTAGGAAGCTGTACTGGGCATGTTTCCAGCAACATACCATTAGCCGGATTGTTCCCAAAGGCTTAAGAATCAGAAAGTCAGACTGGGGAGGGCCCTTACAACCTCCTTTCAAATCCTAGAAAAGTGGAGTTCACTAAAGTGAGGTTCCACTTCTAAGGACAGTACACTAGAGGAGAAAAGAAGAGTAGCTTCATTTGGATGGGTGGTTCACATTGGTTACCTCACTGCATTAAAAGTTGATTTATTACAGATTCACTGATTGAATCTAGAAGGCAAAACAATTTGCCCACAAATAATTCTATATTGTCTCCCTTTAGTTATCCTGAATTTGGCCAGTTCTTTTCGTAGAAATATAACGAGATGCTGGTCAATACATGAAAGTCATCTTCAGGGAAGAGAAGTCAACAAAATTGAAACAGGTTTGAAGACACAGGGAGCGGAGATTATCCTGCTAATTCCTGAGACTGATGGGACTGTGCTGCTGAGCTGCTATGACCATTGAGTTAGTGATATTTGATATTACTCCTTCTTTCTTTGGGTCCTGATTGTTCTTTTTGCACAAAGACTTCAGGTCAAGTGTGGGTCAAAGAGACATTGTATAAGAAAGTCACAGGCAGTTTCAACAGCAACAAATCATTTAACAAGGAAAGATCCTTAGACTCAGTGTGATCCTATTCAGAGTACTGGTTTCATCACCTAAATTGTAACTACTCATCATGTCACATTTTAAAACGACAATAATTTATTACTCAGGTTGCCAAACCCAAATAAGAGAAAAATGGTGGTAGTGTTCAAATATATGAAGACCTGAGAAAGATGGAAAAAACTCAAATCTTTCTCTAGTGGGCAGCACTAGGCCGGAATGGTCCATAAGTATGGGGAGGCAGCCTTGTCTTTCTACAAAGCATATTCTGACCATGCACGCTGTTGGGTAATGGGTGCTGCTCTGTGCAGAGAGGCTGATGGACACCCACTGGGTGCTGCAGACGGGATTTCTGCACTGACTGAGAGAATAGGAGAGGGCTTAGAAGTTGTCCAATCCAACTCAAAATTCAATTTCTATGAGCCAGGCACAATCTTTTCCACTGTGGCTTACTTGGTCCTTTGAAGAACAAAGTGTTACCACAATCATACTGTAGAAGGTCGCAGTTTGTGTCCTCCCGGGTGTCAGATATTTCTGATGACTACAGAAGGGAGTTGGAGGCAAGCTTACCTGCAGTCTGTTGTGTCTGAACACCATCTACCTGAGGCAGGGGCCCAAGTGTCCCTTCATCATCAAAGGCCAAAATTGGATTCAAAGGAATTTCTGGGCTCTCACTATTGGTGACATCTAATTTGGATGGTTTAGATCCAATGGGTAAGTTTATAATTTCTTCAAAATTTTCATTCTGAACAGATACTCCATTTTCATTTGGTTGTTTTTCCAAATCGGGAGTGCTAAGGAATTTGAAAAATAAAAATAGAAATAAGTTAGTCTTAAAACTGGAAAACACATTATTAGGAAAACCAAAACGTTTTATAATGAATAATTTTATAAATTTACAATTAAAAAAATCAGACTGATAAGTCACACCATTACTAACAAAAAAAATAAATTGTGGTGTATTTGTACCTTAAATTCTTATTTAAAAAAATCTAGGTCAGGCACAGTGGCTCATGCCTGTAATCCTAGTGCTTTGGGAGGCTGAGATGGGAGGATTGCTCAAGGCCAGGAATTCAAGACTAGCCTGGTAAACATAGCAAGACCCCCCCCGTCTCTACAAAAGATAAAAAAATTAGCTGTGTGTGGTGGCACGCACCAGTAGTCCTAGCTATTCTGGTGGTTGAGGTGGGAAGATCGCTCGAGCTCAGGAGTTTGAGGCTTCAGTGAGCTATGATGGCACGCCTGCATTCCAGCCTGGGCTATGGAGTAAGACCCTGTCTCTAAACAACAACAAAAAAATTTTAAATCTGTTATTTTGTTATGAAAATTATCAAATAGAACAATTTATCAATTACAACAGATCATTAATAAAAACAAATCATCAGCAGCAGCAGTTCTACACATTTAATGATTTCTGCTGCAGGCATTTTTACATTTGTCTGATAAAGAGTACCACTTATGAAGACCTTTGCCTCAAAGATGAGGGGATTATAATTTGGAGAGGGGGAGTAAACGATTTGCACAAAGTCACACAACTACTGAGAGACAGCTGAGGCTGAATGCACAATCTCTTGATCTCTGGTCCTGTGTTTTTCTCATTAAGCCATTTCGCATACTTCCTAGATATTCCAGCCTCCTAAAGTCCTTGCATAATTTCATATATAAATTTTTGAAGACCAATCTTCTTATCTTTGCCCCTGAAATCTGCCTCTGACCTCATTTTGATCCTTATGAATTCATACTTAATATCTTGGATTTATTTTTGAGATATACTTAATTGGCCCCAAATACTTAATCTTCTACAGTTTGTCTCAGATTGTCACTCTCTCCAACCAAATTGGCAGCCCCTTATGTTATATGCTTATTATTATGCTTTACAACGTAGCCAAATAATGCCTATGCGTCAAATGAGTGCTAAACTAATTTTGCCATTCATTTCATTTCATTGCAGCAGTACACATATATGTGCAAGCTTCATAACTTGTTCAATGCTCAACAAATCACCTGTAGTCTCAGTAATACCAACTGCTTGAACATTGTTAGCAGGTCAGTTTGTCTTCTCAAATTGTAAAACAATGCTAATGTAAATCCAACCTTTCCATTGCGTTTTAAGACTTTGCTTTTTTTGCCCTATTGAATAGTTTACTTTCTTTTTTCTTTTTTGAGAAGGGTCTCACTCTGTTGCCATGGCTGGAATGCAGTGGTGCAATCTCAGCTCACTGCAACTTCTGCCTCCTGGGTTAAAGTGGTTCTTGTGTCTCAGTCTTCCGAATAGCTGGGACTACAGGGGAGCACCACCACGCCTAGCTAATTTTTGTATTTTTAGTAGAGACAGGGTTTCTTCGTGTTGGCCAGGATGGTCTTGAACTCCTGGCCTCAAGTGATCTGCCCCCATCGGCCTCCCAAAGTGCTGGGATTACAGCCATGAGCCACAGTGCCCAGTCAAAATAGTTTACTTTCTCTGCTGAGTGAGAATTATTGACTTTGTTGAACACATTCTAAAGCATTTCTGATTTGAATATTTATGTATTTTTTAAGTTATTAAACCTTCCTTTTTTATGGAAAAAATGAAGATGCCTGTCCTAAGTGTCTCACAAGGCATTGCAGAATACACTGAAAATATTATTTGTAAAATATTTATACAGAAATATTATACAGTATGATGATGCTTTTCTGCTATTTTGCCAAGGGAAGGGGAGGCTACTAGGCTTAATGAGTCTCCACAAGAGTACAGTCACACACATGTGCACATGCTGCCCCCCCAGTCACATGTGCACACACACACCTAACACCTACTGTTCTAAGTGCCTGGGCCGCCACACCCATCTTCCTGTTCTTGCCTAACACCAACAGCCTTTCTGTAACTAGGGAAACAATTGTGGTTCTTAATCCAGAGAGAATTTAAGTAGAAGTCCTGGCAAAGGATAAAGAACAGGATGTTATCTCCAGAGCTCCCTTTTCCTTGGCAACCTTAACCTGTCACCTTCCAGGCCTGCATGTACTAACAAGTCATAATGGCAATGGCTAACCCCAGAATCGAGCCAGTAGCAGATTTCATTTCCCCTCCACCTGCTCATTCTAATTGTTGGCAATCACAGGGATAACTGTGCCATATGCATTGGATGACAAGTCATGAAATGTTCAGGGGACATCGGGACTGGTAGAAACTATAAACTGAAACTGAAGTACTGGGGTTAGGGATTATGGATCCGTGTGTCCAGTCAGGATAGGAGCACCAGCTTCTGAATTCCCTGCCTTCAGTTACCTTCTGAAGTTTGAAGACTGATGTAAGACTTTTGAAGACCGCACACTTTGCTCCAGTCCAGAATGTGTACAGAGAGGGGTTGGGACCTTGGCAAGAATCTGCAGTCCACACAGCTTATGGAAGCCAGAACCTTATCTTTTCTTGATACTTATTAATTATGTTAAAATAAGTAACTTTTAAATTAAAAGGGATACATCTCTTCCTGTGTGAACAATAGGGGCTTGGGAATGTTACTTTTCCTTCAGGCCAAACTAAGAGCAATGATGAACTCAAGATCTGGAGGGAAAATGAACGGATCAAACACCAAAATTACCAAAAACTCCTTATTTAAAAAAAAGATGAACATTCTAGGAAAAGACAGCTCCCATACGGCTATGAACAAACATGAAATGTCTTCTGGAGTATTAGGAGGGTAAGGCAGTAGCTGTATAGGCAGCAGAGCTTCTTAGCCTCTGGAGTAGAGATTCTCTTCTGGGGGTGGAAGGACATCTCAGAATGACCTGAGAAACTGCAGATAACTTCCTCTGTTCCCATTCGGATATTCACCCCTGTCCTCCCCGACCTGTACTCACATGGATCTGTATCCTTTGTTTCCTGTTCCAAAGCAAGTTTCCTATCCATGAACAAGTATTTTCCTCAATTCTTGTGGGGCATCCTTCCATAAGTACTCTCTCTTAAGAACCAAATACGGCTTCTGAGTAAGAATGATCTGCTCAAGGGCATATATACTATTCATATATGTCATAAAGATATATTTCAAGTATTTTATAAACTTCATATATCTTACATAGGAAAATGTATATATTCATTTATAAAATTTTATAAAATCCATATATGTTATGAATATATATTCATATATTTCTTTGAGACAGGGTCTCACTCTGTTGCCCAAGCTTGAGTGCAGTGGTGCAATCACGGCTTACTGCAGCTTCAATTCGCTGGGCTCAGGCGATCCTCCCACCTCAGCCTCCCGTGTATCTGGGACTGCAGATGCATGCCACTGCTCTCGGCTGATCTTTGTATTTTTTGTAGAGATGGGATCTTGCCATGTTGCCAGCTGGCCTTGAACTCCTGGGCTCAAGTGATCTGCTTGCCTAGACCTGCTAAAGTGCTGGGATTACAGGTGTGAGCCACCACACTTGGCATATTCACATATTTCTTTACACCTTTAAAAGCTGGCCAGAATTGTGATAACTCAAACCCTCTTCCATTCTAACTAATGTCAGTGGGGAACCTGTCAGGGGGAAAGGAGATGGGCAAGAAAAATGGCTTTGGGGCAAAGGGGCCAGGCGTCTCACTCGGAAGTAAGGTGAGGAGTAGGGTTCAGGATACTTCTGGTACAGAGCTGCTCTATAACAAAGGATCTCAGTCCTAGCTGCTAGGAAAAGTAATGTTAGGGGGTTGCCATCCTCCTGGGGTGCTTCTAGACAGTTTGCTGACATATCTCGAGGTGGGTAGGGGCAAATGTAATTTAGTTCACAGCAATCATTTATTTACCAATGTATTAGGTACTAAAGACATTAGGAGAAGTGATACTTCTCTCTCAATCTGAATTAAAAGATAGTCATTCTGAGCAGTAGAGTTTTCTAGCAAAAACAAATTCTACCACTATACTTGCATGATCTGTCATGATGGATTTTCACAGAGTATCATGCACACCATGTTCTGTGGCAGGGACCCTGAGCATTTCCATTAATCAGTGATTTAATTCACAGTGGCAAGCTGGAGGGATCGATAACTCTACTTGAGGTGCAGAGTAGGGTATTTAATAAAGATGCTGACTGATCACAAGGATCATGGAATGCTTCACTAAAAATAATGCACTGAGATGAAAACCAAAGGTTTCATAAGCATTTTAAGGTTGATTTGAAACTAGGAGTGAAAGGAAATATTGATGGATGTGATTTGTCATTTAAAATTTTTAACAGGATTTCAGATGTAAAACTGTTTAAAAACGTGAGTTTCCACTGCATCAAAGGCAATGTTTATTCATTGGGAATGGGAAGCTGTTTTGGGGATGGATATTAAAGACAAGAATAGGCTGGGTGTGGTGGCTCATGCCTGTAATCCCAGCACTTCAGGAGGCCAAGGCTGGAGGACTGCTTAAGGCTCTGGCCTTAAGGCTCTGGCCTAAACTGCTTAAGGCTCTGGCCAAGAATTTGAGGCTAGCCTGGGCAACATAGGGCAACATAGGGAGACCTCATCTCTATAAAAAATATATACTTTAAATTAGCTGGGTGTGTGGCTCGCACCTGTAGTTCCAGCTACTCAGGAGGCTGGGGTGGGAGGATCATTTGAGCCGGGAGGTTGAGGCTGCAGTGAGCCATGCTCGTACCACTGCACTCCAGGCTTGGTGACAGAGCAAGACCCTGTTTCATAAAACAAAAATAAAACAAAATAAAGACAGAAATAAGCAAGCCCTTCTCTAGATGGAAGAGTATAAGTGGCAGAGAGCCCCAGGGATCAGTGCTAGGGTTAGTTTTATAATAATCAGAAGACAAGCAGGATAAAATTTAAGTATGCAGATAATGTTTATTCTTGGAAATGCAAGTCATAAAAATAGCCCCTTGAGAACAACAGGGAAAATCATGAAATGAGTGACAAGGCAGGCAGTCTGTAAAAGCAGTGGATTTAGAAAACTGTCAGCTGAGCGATCCTTAAAAAATGGTGAATGATCAGTCACTAAGGAGGTTAAGACATCTTGGGATCACTACAAACTATTCCTTGGTGATACTGACTCCTTGTGTTTTGATGGTTAAAAAAAAAAAATCCAATAAAATGCTAGGCAGGAAAAGATGGAATACCAGGAACAAACCAAAAGCATTATTCTACATCACACTGCAGCTACACCTAGTGTACTGTGTGTTTTCTGGACACTGCATTCATTTTAGGAGGATAAAGATAATGATATGTAACATTTGTATAGTATAACATAGTTTTCAGAACTCCTTCAGACACCATTTCACTGAATCTCCCAATACTTTGTGTGGAAAGTATCTCCATGTCCAGATGAGAAAACTAAGGCTTAATTAAGTAGGTTAACCCCACAGTTGCTGAACTTGTCAAAGGTAAAACTAGGGATCCAGCCTGGAACTTTTGGTTCTGAAGCTCTTTTTCCTCAACCCCATATTCATGCTGAAGAATCTCTAAAGAAATATGAATAAAATATTCAAACAGCTGAAGAAGGAGTCTTTTAGAGATAAGGTAAATGTGTCAGTTATTGATTTACTGCCTCTCAGCTCCAAATTCAGCCATCATTCCTGTTCTGTGAAACTGGATCTGGGCCTGTTAAATAATGATCCTTTGCCATTGCTGGAGAGACACTGCAGGACAGTTTTGCTTCCTGGTTGGCGTGTGCTTGCTCAGCAGGCTTCGTTAGCATACGTGTGCCTTTCCCAGTGCCTGGCTCCTGCAGTGCACAGTGGCCAGCAGCCTCCCCCCAGCGCCCCACTGGGGCAGATTCATGGTAGAGTGCTTCTGGGGAAACAGTCAACAGCTTTCCCAGGCACTCTAGAGGGTGGATCTCTGGCAAGTTCCGCAGGCAAGAAACCATAGCAACTTCTCTGGCATCCAATGAGTAACAGTTATATCCTCTCTAACAAGGTCTGGATTACAGACCTGGGGGGTAGGGGATCTTTCTTCTTGGGTGCAACACTAGGGTATGTGAATGCTCCTTGTATCTGCTATTCGTATATTCTTTCTTTTTTTTTTTTTTTTTAACAGGGTCCCACTCTGTTGCCCAGGGTGGAGTGCAGTGGCATGATCACGGCTCACCATAGCCTCAACCTCCCGAGCTAAAGCCATCCTCCCACCTCGGCCTCCTAAGTAGATGGGACTATAGACATATACCACTGCGCCTGGCTAACTTTTTGTTTTTTAGTAGAGATGGGATTTTGCCATGTTGCTCAGGCTGGTCTCCAATTGGGCACAAGTGATCCACCCGCCTCAGCCTCTGGGATCACAGGTGTGAGCCACCACACCAGGCTCCTATATTCTTTAGAATTCCCTTTCTTTTTTCCCTATCGTTCCCACAAGTTCTCTTTATTTCTTATAAGCCAAACCAAAATCATAGTTACTCCATCCTACTTACTCCAATCATAATGATAGTTATTCTTTAAATTTTCTCTGGTTTAAATCTTTTTTTTTTCCTTCTGATTAGACCCTGACTGATACAGTAAACATAATAGGAGTATTGAGCTTATAAAATAAGAGTAGACAGGGAATAGAAGTAAAACCCATATAACTATGAAGGGTATGGAAACTATGAACAATGACATTCTCTAAAGCCTAATTTATGATAACTATGGGTCCTAACCTTGAAACTGCAAAGAGCAACTATAAGAGAAATAAAAGTACTTCTTTACATCCTTCTTTTCTTGTACTTGCTGCTCTAACAGGTAACACAAGGCAAAAATACAGATTGTTTCAAGATCGATCTAGATGAATTCAAGGATGACAAATTTAAAAATCATTAAAGGAAGCAGAATTTCTTAGGCTACATATCACAAACTGTGTGTCATATAATGGGAACCAAACTTAACATCACATTAAACATTTCCTACAGGTCAGTGTCATTCAGAAACGTGCTGTTTCTCAAACTGGGGTCCTGTTCTTTACATGATTTTTAAAAATTTATGTTTTCACCCAGGTAATTTTAAAAAAATAACATACAGTCTGATCATCTGTCCGACTGATTATCACAAAGCTGACTTTTGCTACATAATTTCAGCACTCCATTTTCAGGTGTATTTCAAAGCATACTGATATCAGGTAGCACCAGCTTATTTGACAAGGGCTAATGACATGAACCAGCTGAACTGCTAAATAAATATGCTAGTGCCATATAAAAACCAAGTATCATCATGGCACTCTGTATTAAAAAGAGGTTAGGGGTTTTAAAGCAGTTCAAACAGAGAGAAGCAGTGAGTGAAATGAATCATGGTTATCCCTAATGCAAAAGGGATCAATCAGTACCATATGTGTATTACCCACTTATTTCAGAAAAACATCATTCTTCACAATAATTTCACTGATCTTGATTTTATAGCTTTATTTTTTTGAGACAGGGTCTCACTCTGTCACTCAGGTTGGAGTGCAGTGTTCTGATCAAGGCTCGCTGCAGCTTTGACCTCCCGGGCTCTAGCGAACTTCCCCTCTCAGCCCCCCAAGTAGCTGGGACTATAGTTGTGTGCCACCATGCCCGGCTAATTTTTGTATTTTTTTAGAGAAGGGGTTTCACCATGTTCCCCAGGCTGGTCTTAAACTCCTGAACTCAAGCGATCTGCCCACCTTGGCCTCCCAGAGTGCTGGGATTATAGGCGTGAGCCACCATGCCTGGCCGGTATTTAGTATTTGAGGGGCAAAAGCATTTAAGTGGCTACTGCAAACGTCCAGGGACTTGGTCAATGGGGGTGCCCTAGAAATGGAAATCAAGGGATAGAAGGGTAACATTGTGGGGGAAGGTTTAAAATGGTTTTATTATTTACATAAATTTGTGATTTGCTGTTTTGGTTTTATAAATGAACAAGGGCTACAGAAATTTTAAACCTAAATTTATATTTGTAAAAATGATACAAGTAACTCTGGGAATCTACTATATATATATCTACTATATATATAAAAAATATATATATCTACTATATATATAAAAAATATATATCTACTATATATATAAAAATATATCTACTATATATATAAAAATATGTATCTACTTATAGATATAAAATATATATCTACTATATATAAAAATAAATTTCCTTTATATAAATTGCTTTAAATTCCTATAAATATATATAAATTTCCATTAAAGGAAATATATATCTACTATATATAAAAATACATTTCCTTTATATAAATTCCTTTAAATTCCTATAAATACAAATTTCCTTTAAAGGAAACATATGTATAGTAATATATGTATAGTATATACATATATTTCCTTTAAAGGAAACATATATATAGCAGATATATTTAAAAAGATATATAGCAGATATATATAAAAATATATAGCATATATATATATATATATATATATTTTTTTTTTTTTTTTTTTTTTTTTTTTTTTCCTTTAAAGGAGAGACACTCTGGAGTAGATGGCCAATGGATTTCATATTAGGCTTATTCTTTTTTTTTTTTTTTTTGAGACGGAGTCTTGCTCTGTCGTCCAGACTGGAGTGCAGTGTCGCGATCTTGGCTCACTGCAAGCTCCATCTCCCGGGTTCACACCATTCTCCTGCCTCAGCCTCCTGCATAGCTGGGACTACTGGCGCCCACCACCAAGCCGGGCTAATTTTTTTGTATTTTTTAGTGGAGACGGGGTTTCACCGTGTTGGCCCGGATGGTCTGGATCTCCTGACTACGTGATCCGCCCGCCTCGGCCTCCCAAAGTGCTGGGATTACAGGCGTGAGCCACCGCGCCCGGCCAGGCTTATTCTTACATTCTGATGTTTATGTCTGATGCTTATCTGGACCTGCATGTATTGTCAGGTGAAAGTAGAAAAAGGCTATGCTTATGTTTCTTCCAGTGGTTTGACAGGGATCATCTTACATATATGACAAAGGACAATTTATTTGTTGGGTAGAGATGGATGACACCAGTAAGTTCATTTTGGTTTCATTACAAACTGTTGTTTTTCTGTGTGTGGAAAAGGCTAAAATATAACAGAATTTTATTATCTGTATCAAATATAGTAAAATTATTTTTCAGGTTCATATATAATGATTGATTTCTTGGTGATATTAACTACTGAAGAGAGTCAAATTATGCATAAATTTAACTTTACAGATCAGATAACATCATCAGTGGCTTAAGACGCTATGGTAGGCCAGGTACGATGGCTCATGCCTGTAATCCCAGCACTTTGGGAGGCCAAGACGAGTGGATCACTTGAGGTCAGGAGGTCAAGATCAGCCTGGCCAACATGATAAAACCTGTCTCTACTAAAAATACAAAAATTAGCTGGGTGTGTCATCTCGAACCCAGGAGGTGGAGGTTGCAGTGAGCCAAGATAACACCACTGCATCCAGCCTGGGCAACCGAGTGACAATCTGTCTCAAAAAAAATAAATAAATAAAAGAAACTATGGTAGGCATTGTCTGTTCCCCATAATAATGGGATTTTCTCTGTGGTATCTTTTACTCTTTTTTTTTTAAAGAAATCTCTGAAGTCAATGAATTCAACATAATAAATTATAGGGAATGAATTTAAAAGAACAAAAACTAAGAAAAAAATACCATTTAATATAGATCTTAGGTAATTACGACAGTAAAGTTATTCAACATAATTGGAAATGAATTATTAAGATCCCTCAGGGTATTCTGTTTGGTAGTATAGTAGGCAAAAAATAAATAAAAATTCCACTATCTCAGAAAGATATCACCACAATAGTAGGGTGACTTACCTTTTAATTGCTGTCCACTACATTATAAAATGTGATGTAGTGTCTGTGTTTTTGTACTTATCTTGGCCAAAAGCCACGAAACAATTATGTGTTTTTAGATTAAGAAAATAATTTGAGAACCTTCAATTGTCTGTTGGTAGCAAAGAATGGCATTAAAGACAGGAAGACTCATACATTAAGTAGATTTCCCAAATTTAAAAAGTCATAGCTAAATTTTTTTGAACATTATTAAAAATATTTCTGCAAGTTCTCTCTGATTGGATTTTTAGGTACAGGCTACGATTACCCTTATTTTTCATTTTTGAAAATGTTCATAAGATGCTGTTGATATAATTACAAGGAAAGAGAAAGGCCATCTTTCTTAAATCCACACTCTTTTCTAGGCTGTTGTTAGCAGTTGTCTGGTTCTTCAATAAGAAGCTCTGTTATTAATAATATAAGAAGTCTGACATCTACATGACTTCTATATGGAACAAACATGTAAGTCACTGTAATATTATGCATGGCTACAATGCAACTGTTATATACCATTAAAGAATGTGGATATGGTTCAGATCGGGCTAAATATATACAAATAAAACTAACCGATTATTACTGGTTTTTTGTTTTGTTTTTTGAGACAGGGTCTCACTCTGTTACCCAGGCTGGACTGCAGCAGCAGGAGTTTGGCTCACTGCATCCTTGACCTCCTGGGCTCATGCAGTCTTCCTAACTCAGCCTCCCAAGGTGGGACTACAAGCACACACTATCACGTCTGGCTAGTTTTTCTATTTTTTTGCAGAGATGGTGTTCTGCTATGTTGCCCAGGCTGGTCTAGAACTCTCAGCCTTAAGTAATCCTCCCTCCCTGGCCTCCCAAAGTGTTGGGATTACAGGAGTGAGCCCTGCACTTGGCCACTTGCAATATTCTTGGAACGGTCACACTAAAACCTCACCAACACATTTAATGACTCAGGAAAAAAGATATTTCCACTTTCTTGGAGTACAGAATTACTAGCTCAACCAAAAATCAATGAAGTCCCCCAAAATAATAAATCTTAATGTTAAGACTTTGAAATTCTGCTGGAGCTGGTGGGTAAAAACGATAATGTTTTACTTCAGCGAATGTCAGTGAAAACTCACCTCTCCACTGTCACTTTTGATTGGTGTGAGGTAACCACATGTGGGCTGCCTACTGGCTCTCCATTTCTCGGAGCGTTTGTCGTACATGGAAGTGCAGATACCTCTGGGCATAGCAAAGGAGACAGAACAAAGGGTTATTAACGTTCTTTTATTAGACCTAACCTCCAAGAGCCAGAATGTCTTGATTTATGTCCTGGCTCTGCTACTTACCATTTGGGAGACCTCAGGCACATCACTTAAACTCTTTGTGCCTTGGTTTCCTCATTAGTAATAGTACCTACTTAATAGGCTGTTAGAATTAAATGGATTAATATTAATACATGTAAAGGACTTAGAACAGTGCCTGGCACGTTGGAAGGGCTAAAATAAGTATTATTATCTTTCCTTGCACTAAAGTTACAGAAAGTATGTAATATTGAAACCAAAGCAACTGGTAAAGATAGCAGTAAGCTGACTTGATCAAGCTGATACTGAATATCTTTATGAAGGATTCAGAGCAAATCACCATGGAACACCATAAGTGTTAAAAATATTTTTGAAAACTCAGTTTAGTCCTATGCACACTTAGAATGATGAGGATTTCACGAATGGAAGGCAGTGTACTATACCTAACCATTCCACCTCATTATTCAAAGCTTAATGTTGCAGCCCACTTTAAGCTAACAGTATTGATGACTGCCTCTAAAATACAGGACAGGGTTACTTGTAAACCTTTATACAGGCCGGAGTTTCAGATATATCTGTGGTAGATTATGGTTTCAGCTTGATGTGGGGGAATAACTGAAATAATTCCTACCCCTCACCCCCTTGTCCCCTGCTTTTTTTGAGAAAAGGTCTCATTCTGTCACCCAGGCTGCAGTGCAGTGGTGTGATCATGGCTCACTACAGCCTCGACCTCCTGGGCTTAGGCAATCCTCCTGTTTCAGCCTCCCAAGTAGCTGGAACCACAAGTGCATGCCAACATGCCCAGCTAATTAAAAAAAAATTATTTGTAAAGACAGGGTCTTGCTATGTTGCCCAGTCTTGAACTCCTGGGCTCAAATGATCCTCCTGCCTCAGCCTCCCAAAGTGTTGGGATTATAGGTGTGAGCTACCTCACGCCTGAAATAATTCCAAGACAGTGTTATTTTACAACCTGGCACAAATTCAGTAAAGCTGCCAGAGGTACAAGAGATCTCATAACTAAGGCAGAAAACTAAGTGATAATTTCAAACTTGCCCAAATTTGCAAAGCTGGTGACAGGCAGCCCCTGAGAAAACATCTGACAGATCTGTAAACTCGCCTGCTTGCTTACCCACCTCAGAATTCTCTTTGTAGCACTGGTAACACCAGTCAGCCCTCAATCAGATGTGGGACTGGGAGAAGGTGAATATTTGTTAGGCACAGTTAATCCTCAAGCCTCCTTTTAGCAGTTTTAACTCAAATCAAATTTATGTGAGTGTTGACAAACACAGCTATGCCAAGCAGTAAGTTTCACCTTCCCTCTTGCCTTTGTTCATTCTTGGATTGATTTACAAAGAATACTGAAAGAATAGATAAGGAAACGGCAGGAAGAGGGAAAATGAAAACAAACCAACAAGGAGACTGGCCAGGCACAAACTACAGCATTAGCCCCTCAAATAATCCTGAGCTGGTGCAACTTACAGCCTAAATTGATCACTCTAACAACTCACTGGATACTATGCCTGCTTACAGCCTGTGTCTATTACAATATTCTTGAAGACAGCCTGTTAAAAATGCAATGGGGTTATAATATACAACCATTAGGACTATTCTCCAAACATACACATACATACATTAGGGCATCTTTAAAAGAGCATGAAAACTCCTATAAAGGAATTATGACATACAGAACCAAAATAGCTTCTATTGAAATAAAACTAAGTCCCAAAATACCAACAATACTTTACATTTGAAAATCCTTAATGTTTATAGGCAATGTTCTGTCACATAAACCACTGGATTTGATCTTTGAGCCAAAGGTATTCCAGCCTTTGCTTTTGTTTGTAAACAGAAAAAGAAAACTGCAGTACCTCTGGTCTTTTCTTTTCATATTGATATCACACATGAGGAAAGAGGAAGACAATGATGAGCTATCTACTAACCACATGCATGTACAATCATGAAGACCATGAGGGATCACTGAAGGAGCAGAACCAGGAGCTGGGGGACCTGGGCCCCAGCTGGATGAGCCTGGCCTGTCATTGGCCCTGAGTGCCCCTGTAGGTAGAGGGACCTTGCCTATTTGTTCACACTGAATCCCAGCCCTATGACACGGCCTGGCACATAGAAGAGCTTCAAAAATGCTTGTTGACTTGAAGACAAAGCAAAGTAACCACTTCACAAGGCAGCAGTAGGAATTATGTATGAAAGATGTACCTGATACAAAAAGGGCACTTATTATTCATCTAATCTGAGTACTAAGGTTAATTTCACTTTTATTTAAAATACATTTGACTTATAATCTCCAAAAAAAAATCAATAATCTCTTTCCAAAGCCAATGGCATATAAGTAACTCTAATGAAATTTCAAGATCACTGTATATGTACGGAAATATCACTACGTACCCCAAGAATATATACAACTATTATTTGTCAATTAAAAAATAATAATTTCAACAAATTTTTAACTTTATTTTGAAGTCAGATCGAACAGGAATAACATTTAAATCCTTTTTCTGAGAACTGCCTATAATATAAGTTGTCAAATGTGTAAATTTAAAGTCCTTTCTTAAGAGGAAATATAAATATATACTACTTGAGCAGATAGTAGGTGATAAATGAAATTTAGTTTTTAAACTCAAAGGAAATTCTTCTAAAAGTATGTGTGTGTATACACATATACGTATTAAGTATATATACATATATGCATAAATATGTATTACATAAGATGATTTAAAATATCAAGCGACCCATTAGAGTATAAACAAATGTGAAAAGTATCTGGCAGAAACACTAGACAGTTTTACATAAGAGGAAGGACTCGATGACAGACCCCTAAGTGTCTGTGAGTCTGTAAGTACTGGAAATTTTTTCCCTCCATCAATTCCTGAATATCTTCACCCCTGGAGAGTCATTTCAAACATTTTATATATAAATTGATTTGAGTTCATTGACAGATATACCTGTTCCTCCGGTGAGAGTTCCCTTGGCTATATCGCCATTTCTCTGATCACTGGTTTTCTACCAAGAAGAAAAAAAGAGGACTTTTAAAAATTAGAGTTATAAGTGAAAATGAAAAAAGCATACAAAAATAGTCAGAAAACGGCCATGTCAATACCTTATCTGTAGCTTCTGTCCTCCTGGTTCTTTTCATAATCTCCTCAAGTCGCTATAGGAAAGGAAGAATTGAGCAAGAAGATCAGACACAGAAAAAAAGCCAGCCTGGCACATTTAACTGATGAAATAAATAGATTATTTAAAACGGTCTGTTATTTTGGAAAAATATAATATACACTTTTTTTTTTTTTTTTGAGATGGAGTCTTGCCCCGTCGCCCAGGCTGGAGTGCCGTGTGGCAAGCTCTCAGTTCACTGCAGCCTCCGCCTCCTGGGCGCAAGCGATTCTGCTGCCTCAGCCTCCCAAGTAGCTGGGATCACAGGTGCCCACCACCGCGCCTAGCTAATTTTTGTATTTTTAGTAAAGACAGGGTTTCACCATGTTGGCCAGGCTGGTCTCGAACTCCTGACTTCAGTGATCCGCCTGCCGTGGCCTCCCAGAGTGCTGGGATTACAGACGTGAGCCACCTGCCCAGCCGTGCTGCTTTGTCTTAATTGGAGTTATCCAAGAAAGTTGGACTGCCTTAAGCTATATGAAGTGGAATTAACTGCTTTTTGGTGAGAGCTAAAACATTGAGAGAGATCTCTTTGCAGGAGACTGTTATCACTGAGGGGGCTACTAGTTTATGTGGCGAGGGTAGAAGGCATGTTTTCCAACGGCCAGGGCTAGTCTCTGGGTCTTAGAGGGTGCAAGTTCGCGTCCCGAGCCTCTGTGCTAAGACGCAGCTACCTTCTTTCTCTCCAAGCGCTCCAGCTCTTCTCTCTGGAAATGCTTCTCTCGTTCTTGCCGGGCTCTCTCTGCTTCTTCACGAACGCGAGCTTCTTCTTCTTTCTGAAAACAGAAGGTCGGCGTCTGCCTCTGACAAAGAGGCGGGCTGCCCAGATCTCCCAGGGGGCGCCCGGAGGTGGGGGCGAGGTGGCGGATGGAGGAAGTGCGGAAGCGGGAGCACTGGCAGTCTAGTCCGCACCCTCCTCTGCCCGGCTGGGGCGTCTCCCTGCGGGATCCGGACGGGGAGGGGCGGGGCGGGGTGCAGCCGCACCTGCCTCTGGGCGCGTTCCGCCTCCTCCCGCTCGCGCAGCGCCCGCTCCTCCGTCTGCCGCCGCAGCTGCTCCTCCTTCTCCCGGGCCTGCTCAGCTTCCAGCCGGCGCGACTCCTCCTCACGGCGAGTCCTCTCTTCGGCCACCCGTTGAGCCAATTCCTCTCTCTTTTGTCTGGAAAAAGACAACACAAAAACAAAACCAAAGACACCTGAGGAGAAATCTTTGAAGCGAGGCCTGCGTGGGTGATTCTGTAGGGCGGGTCCTTCAGATGTCCAGTAGAAAAATCTCCACTGGATGCCTTCAGCACTGTTAAGGGACAAAACGCGAAGCCACCCTTAGTCTTCCTCCCCCCTTGCCAGCTGCATTGCAGTCCGTGCTAAACAGAAGCAACATGTAACCACCAGTATCTTGGGGAGGGCTGGCTTTTTGGAAGGAATTTAACTATTTTTAAAGGCTCTGATTTGTTTAATTCAAATAATGTGACTTCTTAGTAATGAATTTGAAGCACCCCCGTCAAAGGAAATCTTTGTAAATAAATAAGGGTCATAGTGTTCTGTCACTGGACAGGAGGAAGACAGCCACGTAAGCTCCCTGTTGGAGCCAAGGGCAGGGCATGGCCAAGATGGCGGCCCAGCGGGGGCATGAGATCCTTCCCCAGGGTACAGTTGTGTTCGTCTGAAGAACAATTATATTGACATTAGTCTTATCAAGCCCAGAAGATGACCAATTGAACAAACTGTCTGGGATACTGCCTGGCAGGCAATCACGGGGCATGTCAAGATCCCACCTGGCTACCCTCTGAGAGGAGATTTATCTGGAAAGGAGAAAACATGAACCCTTATTATGCAGCCTTAATGTGATAATTACAAAGACAAAGCGGAAACCTGGAGATCGGAGATGTGTTAAGTAAAAAAGCAGACTGTACAATTGTACCTCTGCTGTGGTTATAATTATGTAAATATGTATATGTATATATATGTATACACACACTCCCATACTGTTGAGAAACTAGAAAGGACCACCCAAAATGTACACAATTACTGAAAACTGATATGATTATGGATTTTTTCTTTAAACCTTTCTCCATCAATGTTGTTGCACTGTCATTAAAATAAGAAAACGTGGCTGGGAATGGTGGCTCATGCCTGTAATCTCAGCACTTTGGGAGGTTCGGGTGGGAGGATCCCTTGAGCCCAAGAGTTTGAGACCAGCCTGGGCAATATAGTGACACACCATTTCTATTAAAAAAAAAAAAAACAAGAAGAAAGAAGACGAAGAAAAAGAAGAAGAAAGAAGAAAGAAGAAGAAGAAAAATGTGATTTAAAAAACAAACCACTTAGTAGTCACAGGAAAAATAGGTAACAGTAATCCTGAAAGAACTAATCCATTCACTTTCATCAGTATTATCACCTCCTGCCTCTCAGAGGGGTGTTGAGTTAATCCAAGTGTCACTGACATCACTGACACCATGGTGTGGAGCAATGTCTCCCCTTTACCTTTCAAGTTCTTCTTGCTCCTTCCTCTCCCTTTCTTCCTTTTCTCTCTGCTCTCGGGCCAGCCGCCTCTTCTCAGCTAGCAGCCTTGTGGCCTCCTCTGGGTTGGTGGTACCTGCAGAAGTCTTAGGAGAAGCACTGGCAATCACAGTGGATGATGGGGCTGAGACCATGGCTGGGGTGGGGACCAGGGCTGGAGCTGGGGCCGAGGCTGGAGCTGGGGCCGTGACTGGAACTGGGGTCGTGGCTGGAGCAGCTGCACAAACAGGTACAAGGAGAAAACCAATTGGAAACAAAATCCAAAGAACAAAATCAAAACTAGCATTGCCCACATCCAAGGCCTAGAATTTACCATTATAAAAGAAAAGGGAATGTTTATTACTGTGTGTTCTCACAGTTTCACTGTGTTCTATCTGTAACCAAGCAACAGATAAAAAAATCAGTATGTGTAAGTGAGACATCCAACAAAGCTAATACTCTGTCACCAAGTCTTATTTTTATACCAGTTAAATCAGTTAACATATATTGAATGTGTACAGAGCCTCATGTTAGTCTGTGGGGAGTTATACACTGAGCAAAAAGAAGATGAGATCATCCATTTGTCTTTTATTGCATTTGAAAATTCCTACTCTTTGGTAACCATTCATTACTAGAGCAGCATCCTCAGCATCCATGCCGTGAGTCCAGATTCAGACTGGGAAGATGACACCCTATGAAGAGGACCATTTTGTCTCCCCGGAGCTGTCTCTTGGTCTGAGATGGGAGGAGCTCAGGGCCTCTTTGGGAGCCGGTGCTCATTCTGCTTATATATCCCAGGCTGCCAAGATGCAAGATGGGAGCAGAAGTTCTCTAGTCTTACTCAGATTTATGAAGATGACCTAGAGAGCTGGTGCCCCAGAAGCCCCACACAGGCACTCACAATTCGGCAACACAGTGAGCAAGGCACCAGCAAGTGCAAGCTCTGGCCCCTGGCTGCTCCAGCCCCTCCTTTCAAGAGTCACATTTCTACGTCTGCTCCCACAGACTTTTCTCGGCCATCATGATGCTCTATAGCCCTTCTTTCCTTCCTTTTTCCATGGAAACAAACACTGGACTTCTCCTTTTTCTAACATTTTCACCTGTTTTGAATCATATTTCTTTGCCCCACCCTCTATCTTCAAATTCAGACTTAAGTAGAACACTTTTGAATGAAGACAATTCTCAACTAGAAATATTGAATTCCCAGCTCCAGGTGGTTTTAAATTTCTAAATAGCATCTGGTTAGGCTGGCAGAGGTGAGAACCAGTGGGCCTTCTGGAAAAAATTCTGACTTTATCAAGCACACAGGCTACGCCAGGGGTCCTTAAACTCCAGAATTCACAGGAATAGCATTGCCAGATTTAACTGGCCACCCTGTGTTCTATCTGGCAACCATGTTTAGGAGTCAACTGACAAGCTTAGTGTCTTTCAAGTCCTCATATCCACCACTACATATTCTGACTTAGTAAGTCTGAGGTAAAGTCAAGGGTCTGTATGTCAAAACATTATAGATGTGGTGGTTTAAAAATATTTCCAGTTTTCCTCAGCTGCTGCCAAGCTGCACTCAGTCCCTCTGAGGAATCTAGGACCATGCTGAAGTGGGACCCTCACTCCATCTGGCAACTAGCACCTTGCCGGGCAGTGCCAGCCCCACGGCCTCTGTTTCTGAGCTCGCCTGCATTGTGCATGAGGCTTGACCTTCATTCTGCATGAGGGTGAGGTGACCGTCAAGGAGGATAAGATCAATGCCCTCATTAAAGTAGCTGGTGTAAATGTTGAACCTTTTTGGACTGGCTTGTTTTCAAAAGCCCTGGCCAATGTTGACATGTGGAGCCTCATCTGCAATGGAGGAGCTTGTGGACCTGCACCAGCAGGAGGTCCTGCCTCCTCCACCAATGCTGTTCCAGCTGAAGAGAAGAAACAGAAGCAAAGAAAAGAGAGTCTGAGGAGCCCGAGGAGGCTATGGGCTTTGGTCTTTTTGACTAAACCTCTTTTGTAACAAGTTCAATAAAAAGCTGAACTCTTAAATTCTTCGAAAACTCTCTCTTCAAAAGGTGGAGACTATGTTTCTCTTTGAGTGTGAGTCCCACCTAGTGACTTGCTTCTACTTAACAGAATGTGACAGAAACATTGGTGTGCAACTTCTGAGACTGGGTCATAAGAGACATTGTAGATTCCTCCTCATTCTCTCTTCCAGGTCACTCACTCTGGCAGAAGCCAGCAGAGCAAGGAGACAGATGAGGACATTCACCAATAACATGGAGTGGTCCATGTGTGGAGAAGCTGAGGCCACCTGCCCCCAGCCTTGTGTGTAAGCCACCTTCCAGCTCTGGTTGAGTCTTGAGATGACTGCAGCTCTAGTGGACAGCTTGACTGCAATCTCATGAGTGGTCCTGAGCAGGAACCACCCAGCTGCACTGCTGCCAAATTCCTGACCCAAGAATCCATGTGATATGAGAAATGTTTGTTGTTTTATGCTGCTAATTCATTATGCAGCAATAGGTAATGAATACAACAGGTAATTTTGATGCAGGTGCTCTGAACACATTTTATGGAATGAACTCAGCCAATAAAAGCACTGAGAATTCACATTTTGGATGTATGATTTGAGATTTACATTTCTATTTCTGCTTCCACAGACTTTTTTCATGGCTATTATGATGCTCTATGGCCCTCCTCTCCTTTTCCATGGAAGCAAACACTGGACTCCTCTTTCCTCTACCATCTTCACCTGTCTTGAATCATCTCCTCTTTCTTGCCCCACCCTGTATCTTCAAATCAATCTTAAGTAGAAAACTTTGGATGAAGACAATTTTCAACTAGAAATATTGAACTAGCTCCAGGTGATTTTACATTTCTAAATAGCATCTGGTTACCCTGGCAGAGGTGAAAAACCAGTGTCTGGAAAAAATTCTGACTTCTGTCAAGCACACAGGCTATGCCAGGGGTCCTTAAACTCCAGGATGCACAGGAATAGTGTTGCCAGGTTTCTTTTTCTTTTTTTTTTTTAAACTATTTTTAAGCAACGCTAAGTTAAAATATTATACTTAAGGAAAGGTGTTAAACTTAACCTTAGAGTAAAATTTCCAAGTCTCCAATAAGAGAAGAAAAGGAAAACAAAAAAAGCTTCATCAAAGCAGTGCAGGAGAAAAAGAGAGAGCACCCGCACCACAGGTGACTTCGCTCTTACCAGGGCCAGCTTCTGGTTCAGCAGGTTTCCCCTCTTCAACTGTGGCTTCTTCTACCTTCACTAAAGGTGCTCTTCCCTTTAGTGAGGGCTCATTGGCAACTTTCTGAGGTTCCTTCTCAGGGTCTTTTTTCTCAGGCTCCACTCTGACTTCCCTCTTGACAGGGCGGATGTTGCCTGGGGATGGGGGCCGGACCTGAGCAGGAGCAGCTTTGACTGAGCCGGGTGGCAAGGAGGATGTCGGTCTGGGTGTGCCAGGCAAATGAGGAAGAGACTTGGATGGAAGCCTGGGCCACAAACAAACAAGGCAGACAGAAGGGGACACATGAGAATAGGCTTGCCAGAACCTAGAACACGACTCGATGGAAGAGAATGCAGATATTTAGCTCAGTGTATTTGTTTTTTATGTGGTAGATGCAGAAATAGAGTTGCTTTAGGGAACCATTCCAATTTCTCTTTTTCCTTTCCTTTCAGGAAGAATGTTATTCCCTAAGTCAAAGCCAAACAGCATGAGAAGAACAGTTCACTTTCAGAAGAGCGAGCTACTAATTCTCTAACATGGAACAACCCAGCCAGCCACTTATATTTCACTTACCAAAGTCGGGAGGGAGCTGGCGGTCTTGCTTTGGGATTAGATGGAGATATAGCCCTTCGGGTGCCAGATGTGAGGAAGGGTACATTTTCTCTCTCTCTTTCTTTTTTATAGCCCTAAGTTCAGAGAAACTCAATAGTTAGATTTTTCCATGAGCGAGGCAACCACATTCACAATACTCAACAGTGGAGCTAGAAACCATTGAATGCCTTTTAAGGAATGTTCTCAGCTATGTCACATATACCCATTCCATCTCAACAAAAGGCCCTTGTTAGCTTAACACTGAACAGTATAACTGAATTGACACAACGTGACACTAATAAGGTGGTTCCGGATGTGTGATCTGGAGTCATGTTTGTCAAAAAGCATATGTATATACATACTTTTAGAAAGAACCTATACTTTGTGTCTAAAATTCATTACCTGAAGCAAAACCTCCCAATCAGGTTTATCCCACACAAATGTCAAATGTTACTTCCATTTTTAAAAAACTTTGAATTAAAACACATCTTTTTCTTTTTAATTCTTAGCATTTTTCCCCCAAACATACTGTATCTCAGTCTTTAAAAAAAATTATATGCCTGCTATATTAGATATAAACTCATTTTTCTTTTATATTGATGTTTTATAATGGAATCAAGTCCTTCCTCACCTAGTGTCCTCTTGCAGCAATAGATAACGGATACAATAGGTGATTCTGAAGAAAAGTCAGGTTTACAGTGAGGAATTTCAGCTATTTATTTATTTTTTTTGCTCTTCCTTACCAGGAATAAACTGAAATCTGAAGGTGGGCCAAAACATCACGCCTCCCTGACTGCCAACTAGGAATTCAGCTAGAGAGATGACACTTTCCTCAGTCAAAATGGGCAAAGGGAAGCCAAGAGAAGTGTTCTACTACTCTAAAGTCAATCGAGACCAAAACAAACAAAAATTGTACAGAGCAAAACAGACCCTTTCCAAGTATCTGAAACCTGACAATGGTAGGAGGGGCACGTGCTGGAGGCACCTAGGTGAACACCTGTCAGGAGGGCAGACTGCAAGCATGCATGGGAAGGGGCAGAGTATTATCTAGCCCCAGGTGACATGAACTAGTAGTGTACCTTTTCTTCTCTCCTTTTCTGCCTGGCTCAAGCATCAGTTCCTCTCTTCCTTCCTTTCCCTTTTATTCCCCTCAGTGTCCCTTTTAATTGCTTCCCTCCATTTTCCTTAATAGCACCCTAGTTGATGGACTGGGTTATCAGAGAAGCAAAAACATCTAAGTGTCAAATAATGCTCATTGTCTCCCTGGGATTTCTAAACAGAAAAAATGAAGAAAGAGGCAGAGAAGAGCTTCACAAGTGTGTGCCAGCTCTCCATCATTTCCAGCTGCTCAATCACCATTTCTCCCATTTTAGTCCCCAAAAGTAGGAGGTGGGGCCTCAGAGAGCTGCTGTGGGCTTTGGGTATCAAAAGTTGCAGCCACCATATGGGGTGCTCCTGGCTGGTGTACAGGGTGGCAGGCCCAGGGCTTTTCCCAGGGGAGACTGGGGTTAAGCACCTCAAGTAGCCCTTCTTTTTCTTTTTCTCAAAACATTTTGATTTGGCTGAAATCAGATCAATGGGTGATCTAAATGGGAAAAAGGCTCAAGAGGGACAATTTTTGATGTGGTGGGGGGGTTGGGGATTATTATCTGTGCCTTGATAATACAGGGATCAGGGAATGAACCTATATAAAGGTACAGAATCCTAGGATTACAGTGCCTTTGAACCAGTTGTTTCTTTCTTTTTTAAAAGTGATCTCCTTTAATCACCTAGGGGTAGGTGAGCAGAGGAGGAATGGTTTGGAAAAACACTCAATACTTAACACCCTCCCAACCAGGGAGTTTTTTTCTTTTCTTTTTTAACTCTTTCAGTCCTTTTGTTACTCTTATATCCAACCACCCATTTGGGTACCAGACATGTAAAGGCACTCCTGATTCTCATCCTGATCTGAGTTAATAGCCCACCATCTATACAATCATCTTTCCTATTAATACTTTCCACAATGCTGAGGGGGAACACATGCTCAGCAAGTCAATGGCCTGGGCAACATATCAGCAGGAAAAAGACTTTAATTTTGTAATTAAGGTAGTTTAGAATACAGTATAAATATCCTCCAAGAGAGACGATTCACTGACAGATACTTTAAGGCAGTGCTGTTTAATAGAACTTTCTGATATGATGATGTTCTAAATCTAGCCACTAACCACATTTGCCTATTTGAATTTAAATCTAAATTAATCCAAATTAAGTAAAATAGAAAAGGAAATTTGAAAAACAACTCCATTTCCTATAACATCCAAAGGAATAAAGCACTTAGGAATGAACTTAACAAAGGAGGCCAAAGACCTGCATACTGAAAACTAGAAGATAGTGCTGAAAGAAATTAAAGACAACACAAATAAACGGAAGGAAGTCCTGTGTGCAGGGATTAGAAGATTTAATACTGTTAGGATGTCACTACTACCAAAAGCGATCCACAGATTCCATGCATTCCCTATTGAAATCCCAATATAATTTTTATTTTTGCAGAAATATAAGAATTCGACCCAAAATTCACAGAAAATTTCAAAGGACCCTGAAGAACCAAAATAATCTTGAAAAAGAACAAAGTTGGAGTTCTTACATTTCCTGATTTCACAACATATTACAGGTTGAGTATCCCTTATCCAAAATGATTGGGATTACAGTGTGTCAGATTTCAGATTTTGGAATACTTGCATTAACACTTACCGCTTTAGCAGCCTTAATTCATAAAACTGGACATCTGAGATGCTCCAATGAGCATCTCCTTTGAGTGTCATGTTGGTACTCAAAAAGTTTCACATTTTGGAGCATTCTGTATTTTGTTTTTTTGAATTAGAGATACTCAATTGGTAAAAAGCTACAGTGATCAGTACTGTGGTAATGGTATCAAGACATATAGATATATGGGACTGGGCACTACAGCTCATGTCTGTAATCCCAGCATTCGGGGAGGTCGAGGTGGGTGGGTCACTTGAGGTCAGGAGTTCAAGACCAGCCTGGCCTACATGGCGAAACCCTGTCTCTACTAAAAATACATAAATTAGATGGGCGTGGTAGTGCATGCCTGTAGTCCCAGCTATTCAGAGGGCTGGGGCATAAGAATCACTTGGGCCTGGGAGGCGGAGGTTGCAGTGAGCTGAGATTGCGCCACTGCACTCCAGCATGGGTGACAGAGTGAGACTGTCTCAAAACAAAACAAAACAAAACAAAGCAAAAAGATACATAGACCAATGGAATAGAATCCAGAGCCCAGAAACAAACCCTTGTGTATATGGTCAAATGCTAACACCACTCAATGAAACAAGGACATTCTCTTCAACAAATGATGCAGGGAAAACTGGATATCCAAATGCAAAAGAATGAAGTTGGATTCCTACCTTATAAAATATACAAAAGTTAACTCAAAATGGAGTAAAGACTTAAATGCAAGACTTAAAGCTATAAAACCTCTAGAAGAAAACGTAAGTGAAAAGCTTCATGACACTGTGTTTGGTACTGATTTCCTGGATATAACACCAAAAGCACAGGCAATGAAGTAACAATAAACAAATGGGACAACATCAAACTTAAACACTTCTATATATCAAAGGAAACAATCAATAGAGTAAAAAGGCAACCTATGGAATAGGAGAAAGTATTTGCAAGTCATATATTTAATAAGGGGTTACTACCAGAATATATAAATAACTCTACAATTCAACAATAACAAAACAACCCCATTAAAAAGTAGGCAAAGAACTTGAATAGCCATTTTTCTAACGATGCCATATGAAAAGCCAACAAGCATATGCAAATACGTTCATCATCACTGATCATTAAATAAATGCAAACCAAAACTACAAACCATCACCTCACATTCCTTAAGATGGCTATTATCAAAAAACAAGATCACGACTGTTGGCGAGAATGTGGAGATACAGAAATCTTTGTGCACTGTTAGTAGAAATGTAAAATGATACAGCTGCTGTGGAAATTGGCATAGAGGCTCCTCAAAAAATTGAAAATAGGATTACTATATGATCCGGCAATCTCTATATATCAAGAGAAATTGAAAGAAAGATCTCTAGAGATATCTATATTCTTATGTTCATAGCAGTGTTATTCACAATAGCCATGAGGTGAAAGCAACCCAGATGTTCACCAATACATGAAATGATAAACAAAATGTGGTATACAAATACAATGGAATATTATTCAGCCCCAAAAAGGAAGGAAATTCTGACATATGTTATAACAAGGATGAACCTTGAGAACATTATGCTAAGTGAAATAAGCCAGGCACAAAAATTCAAACACTGCATGATTTCACTTTTATGTGGTCTCTAAAGTAGCTAAATTCACAGAAACAGAAATTAAAACAGTGACTGCCAGGGGCTGAGGGGAGGGAGAAATGGGGAGTTGTTTGATGGGTATACAGTTTGAGTTTTTCAGGACTTAAAAAGTTCTGGACATTGGTAGCACTTCAATGTGAATATACTTAACACTGCTGAACTTTAGAATGGTTAAAATGGTAAATTTTATGTTATTTTTTTTTATTTTTTTAATCACAACTAAACATTTTTTAAAAACTTAAAATTCAACTTGTCAGTTTCACTAGCCCCTTTCCAAGTGCTCACCACTGTGGCCAGTCACTACTGAATTCCACAGTGCAGCTCCAGGATATAAATGACTCTGAGTCATTTTCTGGCAGTATTTGCCTAAATACTTGGTTGTAAAGAGGTAAAAAGACAGCTACTTGATTAAATAGAGAAAGAGGAAGGTAATAAAAACAAAACAAACCAAGGCTCTGGATCATGTAATGACACATCTTTCATTTAACTTGTCAGCCACAGGTGGCCCTCAACCTTCTCTCAAGCAGTGTTAATTTTTGTTTTTACCCAGAACAAGATATTTTTTCCATGGCGAATGCTCTTTTCCCCTGCCCAGTGAGTACCCCCAACTTTGGGGCCAAGCTGTTCTGTTTAACTATGGCTTTTTGTCTGCAGTTAAGGAGGATCTCTGAAACACTAATAAACTAAAACTTCCCAGACATCAAAGATTGTTTCACCTGTGGCTTAGAGGGTTGGAGGCCTGACTCAATCATGAATCAAACACAGATTCCAGAAAGGCTGATGGAGCTTGAAAGAAAAACAGGGTGTAGGCAAAGCCATCAAGCTCTCACAACCCTAAATTATCCTTTAAGCAAAATCCTTTTAAGTGTCCATCAGGTTTATAAATCTGAATTGCTCTGGGAAGTTATGATTTTAAGAAATTGTTTCAGCCTTTCATTAAAAGGGTCATACTGTTATCTTGGAGAGAGGCAATGAGATCTTCTAGTTGACTGGTGAGTCCTTTAAGACTAAAGTACAATGTCTAAAGACCACAGAATAAGGTTTGTATCTTTCAACTGATACCAAATAAACACAGGATTTAAAGCAAAGAAGAAGAAAGATTCCTGGAGACATACAAATTACCTCATTGCATTTATAGCATGGTGAAAATTAACATTACCTCAGCCCATAATAACAAGTACAAATTATATTTTTGACTTACAAAATCTGAGTTTATAGCACAGCCTAACAGCCTTTTAAGAATTAGTGATTTAGTAAATGACTAATGTTTTCAAAATACTTTTTTGACTATATTTTAAGATCCCTTGACAGGGCCTTGACAGGGATTAGCCAAGCAGGATAAAAATTCTTTATCTTGCTTTTGCGTGAACCACATTTAGAGTTCAGCCAGCTTCTGGATATGGTTGGAATAAAATGCCAAGGCAGTGGTCCAAGCCCACTTCCCCTTCAAAGGCCATTTGGTTTTCCTACTTTCAAAAATGAAAGTATTCTGGCATTGCACTTATGTGTATGGACGCTCCAGCAGGGTAGGGCATCCACTCATATATGCTTGAACAAATAACAGCTTTTGTCTTCAAATTCAAATGTTTAGGGAGAGGAAAATCCCCAAGTGAAGAGGAAGTGAGGGGACACTACTGCCCAGCCAGCCAGATTCATGATCAATGGGAGAGATGGGATGGTGGATGTCGCGGTCTCCCCCTCTTAGGCCCACACCGCACCTCAGGGTTGTGTCCAGTCTGCACAGGAACAGCACTGGCTCCCAGACTTGCCCAGCTGCTCCCAACAGCTACTCACCGCTATGCCATGAATGGTCCTCCTGCGAGAAGAGCCCTCAGGTGGTGTTACAAAGAGTTTTGGTCGATCCATCGAATTTCTAGAGTGTGCAGCTTTGTAGGGCATGATGATGGGGCTGCAAGATGCTGAACGAGGACAAATGGGGATAACTAGGGTGCAGGTGATTGGTTTTACACACAAGAGTGCCAGAAGAGCAGTTGAAGAAAGCCAAAAGCAGGTTCAGGAAAAGGAGCAAAGCAGAGATAGAGAGAAAAGTAGGAAGAAGATGTTATTACCTAAAGGTGCCCAGAACCATCATACTCAACTGTCCTTACAGTCCTATGAATTTATGATGAGTCCAAAAGGAAGGCATGTCCACGTAAAAAATCTGGAATATATTGTTAGCTCTTTGGCTCTTTAAATACTAATGAAAGACGTAGAAGTAATCCAGTAATTATGGAGAGCAATGGTCTTATATTCCTATTAGCTGATGGTTCTGGAAAAAACACTACATTAGTGATAAAAGATAATTTTTATGTAAAGAGTAGTTTATAACCAGACTTTTCCTAAATTAGCTTTAAGATGGAATAAAAGGTGGAAAGAGAGGAAGCGTGCAAGCAGGCAAGCAAGATATACTACAACTGTTTCAGGATTCAAGTTCAACAGCCAGCAGGGGAAAACAGCAACCAAACTTAAAAAATGTTAAATGAACAAGTCTTACCAGGTGTTAAGACTTGTCACAAGGATAAGTAATACTTTTCCAGGAAAATATTCTGTACATGTCTTATTTATTTATAGGTAAACCAAATGCATGCTTCTGGGTTTTCCCAAAAGCCAAGGCATTTGATGGTTCATAGGAAGCAGCATTAGAACATATGGGGAGATTAGCTATATCTATTTAAAATGTTGAATAGAACAAAAATATGTTAGATCCGCCAAATGTAAGGTTGAACCATGAAGAACTTTTACAGTTTTACTCAAGATGGAATGTTTTATGAAAAACCACATAGCTTCTGACCATTTACCTTCCAAGGAACACTGTTATGAATCAAGTTATTGTGAACAACAGTGGGTTTAAGGAAATTCATATAACACTGCATAGGTATCAAAAGTGTGAGTATTCAGGTTCTAAGGTCCATTTTCAGATCTCACTCAGAAATTTTATTTCCTAGCAAAAATAAGACAAACACAATTATAGAGAATACTATGTATTTGGACATGGTTATAAAAGGACTTCTCAACTGTAGGCTTTGTAGCAACCCTTTAAAGAAACCACTATGACAGCTGAATGTAAGAGGATTAATAAATTTAAAACTCAAAAGTTCACAAGACAAATTTGGGGTGATCTTAACTTCAGGATTATAGAGTTGAAAAAAGATTTGCTATTTGGGTTTAATTTACAGACAGAAAGTCAATCAGATTGCATCTTTATTAATGTGCTCTTTCATTAAATGCCTGGCAGTATCTTCTGGCTATCACTGCATGGTTTTGTTCTGTTTTGAGACAGGATCTCACTCTGTTGCCCAGGCTGGGATGCAGTGGCACGATCTCATCTTGGCTCACTGCAGCCTTGACAGTGAATAGACTGGAAACTGCACTCTCTTTTCCCATCATTTGAAAACAGAATTCTGTTTCTTCAGGATAAACTAAAACACTTTTTCATTTCTTCAGTTTTCCTTAAAATAATATATGTATGTCTTAATTGGAAACTGATATAAAGCTTTACTTCCAACCTTAATGGAGAAGGAAGGATTTGTATTGTGAAGGAGGGAATCTCTTTGTCATTTTGCCTGTGATCACAGGAAAAACTCTTCGAAAATAATCATTTCTCAAGTGCCACAACAAGGCATTTGCATTTTCTAGACAAGAAAGAGTTCACTAATGCAAAATTCTTCCAAGTCAATCAAATGCATTTAAGGAATAACATCCTGGCACAAGGCACTTCTGGGGATTAATAATCGGGGTGGGGGAGGCACGCACTGCCCAGGACAGAGCCAGAGGCCATTCACCTTGCTCAAGGATCAAGAAACCCTAGAAAACAGCTCTGCTTGGAGGCCATGGGTCTGACACTGAAAAAGGAATGAAGTACGGAAATATGATTTCTTTTCCCTCAAGTGGAAAATAATTTCATGAAGTATGTATGGAGCATTTCCTGAGGCTATCATGGATGTAAGCCAATATCACCAGGCCTCTGGTTTATTCTTTATTTTAGTGTTGACGTGATACTAAATATGGGTTGAAAATATCCTTAAATCTAGCTAGTATAGTCCATAGAAAAACATCCTCAAATTTAGTCCAAAGAACATCTTTTGGCTAAAATAAACATAAATTTCTTGTAAGGGTATTGGATTTCATGGAATTCATTGCTGCACTGAATAGCAAGTACTGAAAAACCTGAAATCTTCAAATCAATTATTTGAATAATCTGCCCTTCTGAAGAAATAGTAAGAACAATATATAGTTACTTTTTCCCAGAGTACACTTCATATCCCAAGTAGTTAATTAAACGTGAACACTGTCTCATGAAAATGTCTTTGAGAAAGTCTCCCACAGTATATGTACTTCATCCTACTCTTGGTCATAAGTATGCATTAATTTCACTCATTCAGGATTTTCTGTATGAAATAATGGGTGCAGAGAAAAGATAATGCAGGTCAAGTGGTTGAAATGTAGCACAGCAAAAAGAAAAACGGCATAATATGATAATATGATACTAGCATTTACTGAGGGCCTACTATGTGCAGGTACTAGTCCAAGCATTGTACATACATTATTTAATCCTGAGCTCTAATAATCACTTGTATTTTGAATGTCCTGGGGAAAAAAAGTATAGAAAAGTCAACCCAAAGCAGTGGCTGCAAATGAGAGGTGTGAGACTGGGAGTTCCAGCTCTCAACTACTCTATTGTCTGTGCAGGGAGTTTACAATCACTGTACATCCCAGGGCTAAGAGTAGCTGTTTAATCTGCTGATGTAACCCAGCACAGGACACATTATAGGTTACCTTCTTGCCAGTAGCAATTAGGAATATGGTGAGGTCAAAGAATAACACTAAAATGGGAAAACATGAAAGAATAATCAAGGACAATAGATGAAAAATAAAAATGATGGAAAATGTGGTTTTGACAAGATAATTGGAAGAGATGTTTGCATATATACTTCCAAATGAAAATTTAAAAAAACCCCAGGAATTCTGGTTCATTAAACATAAGCTGTATCGATGAAATCGGTGACAATGAAGCAGGCAATGTATTGACAAAACAGGCAGCTCAAGTAAAGGCTACGCACTCTTTCACACTGAAACAAATTACAGAAACATATCAACTTGTGACAAGGAGAATGGAAATGTGTCAAAATAGCGAGCCAGTTTGCAGATAAAAAAGTACCTTGGTTGAGCATAACAACAAAGAAGGGGAGAAGATGGGCAAGTAGAATGGCTGGAAAATGAGGAAACGGTATTGGAAAAGATTAGATGGAGAGTGAAAGAAGTGACAAGAGTTAGTGATGACAAAAGTAGTACAGCTGATTTCCCAGCTGTGAGGCAGGAAACAGCATACAAGGGGAGATTCAGAAGCATGACAGTCATAAACCAGCTAAATGCTAGAAAATACGACTGAAAAGCGTTTTTGTTTGTTTGTTTTGAGACGGAGTCTCACTCTGTTGCCCAGGCTGGAGTGCAGTGGCGCGATCTCGGCTCACTGCAAGCTCTGCTTCCTGGGTTCACGCCATTCTTCTGCCTCAGCCTCCCGAGTAGCTGGGACTACAGGTGCCCGCCACTTCGCCTGGCTACTGTTTTGTACTTTTAGTAGAGACAGGGTTTCACTGTGTTAGCCAGGATGCTCTCGATCTCCTGACCTTGTGATCTGCCCGCCTCGGCCTCCCAAAGTGCTGGGATTACAGGCGTGAGCCACCGTGCCCGGCCTGAAAAGCGGTTTAAAAGCTTTTCAATTAGCTAAAGAAAAACTCATGACTTGTAGAAAAGTGTGAAATTCATAGGCATAGAAAAAATATTGAAATAAGCTGTACTTTCTCCTCCAGGAAAACCTCAGATGCAATGTGATGGCTCTTACAGGAGTGTGGACTTTACGGAGAACACACAACACTGTGGTTCAGCTAGCGGACTGCACAGCTGCACATAAAGCATCACTCAGGGCATTGAGGATGGAGGGGTAAGAACATTTATGATCCTGTTTACCCATTTTCTAAGTGGCTTTGGTTTAAGTCACTTATTGTCGCTGCACTTGGTTTCCATAAGAAGGTGGTGGGAATGCCCACACTCGCCTTCGTGACTGTCTGCCCGGGGTACTATGAGATTTAGACTGAGATTCATTCACTCATTGGGCACTGCAGATGAAAGACACCATAAAACCACCAGCAATTATTACTTAAAAGCAGGCTAATGAACATGGAGAGGCTTGCAAGGGCAAAGCACTTTTAAAGTGCCAAAGATGAGAGCTAGTAGACTGTTTATATAAATACACCAATTGTCCCCGAAGATATTTGGGAAAACCTAAATCAACTCACCAGGAGACATCTGTTACCCAATGCCTAACATGTACCTTTCTTATCAACTAGATGTAGGCTCCACACTAACTTCTCATTATCATTAAATTAACTGGCTAATTCAGGTACGTTTTGCATTTCAAAAAAGTAGGAGTTATAACCAATCATCATAACTGGTACTAAGCATGTTTCATATAAATTTCAAAGAATGTAACAAATAAGGATATTACAATTAGCCTACTCCACAACTCTGAGAGTTCTGCAAGGGTACGATTCCTAGATTACATATAAAAGATTGGCACAGGGAGAAGTAGCTGTGCCACAGCCACATTATGAAACGCTATGCTGAAATAACAGACTTGCACTTTGATTTTATTCCCAAGTCCATATATTAGTATTGCATGTTAAATTATTTCTACCTTGGATCATCTGCTCAGAGACAGAGGCAGAAGGAAAGGCAGGGAAGGAATACTTTCTTCGGGTCATGTTATGAACAGACAGAAGCCTCTGAAGCCATCGGAGCCCAGGGAGGGGCTTCGTCAGCCTGCCTGGCGTCTGGTGTCCAGATAAGATGCTAAGGCAGATGCCCAGAGGAAACAATGCCAGGGGTATGAAACCAACACCGACAGACATTTCCACCGGGGGAAGAGAGAAGCACACTTTAGGAAAAAGTGAGATGTGATTAGATGAATATGCTTCAAAGGGAGGACTTGACTTCATAGGGAAAGTTCCACCTGGACAGTTTTACCTGCTTCTCCAGATAAGGCAGCTGTGCTTTTACTTCTGGCCAGGAACGAATGTGTGGGCGTCAGGAGTCTGTTAACAACGCTGCTCTCCCATGGGCTGAGCTGCAGGCGGCGAGCTAAACGTCACCACATAAGCAAGATGTTAGAAGCATTCTTTTCAGAGTCAAGAGGGCATAATACATCGTACCTATCGCTTCCATACGCTGGGCCTTCACAGGACCAGGCTCTGCAGGGAGGACGGCAGGCCAAGAATCAGGGCAACAGGACCCCTGTCCAGAGGGAGCAGTTATTCCACCAGGTTGCTTTTCTTCAAGACGTTAAGTTTGTAGCAGGTTCTAAATTAGTTTTACAGACGCAAATTTTGCTAACCACCCTCTTTTACTACTCAACCGGCAATAAAACAAAAATATCATTTCAGCTATTATTTGGGTATGTGTCTATAACTCCAGAGTGGTACTATCTGATGGGCATTGGGATGGACAGTAGACTGATGGCACACACCTTAGCCAGAAGGTTTCCTAAGTACCTTGAATAATAAACCCCAATAGAGGCACTGGCAGGTTAATGAAAGACGAGTCAAATAAAAGACAGAAAGGGGCCCCAATAAATTACGCTAGATCTCCATGAATTGCTACTTTGGCCATGGGGGTATGTATGTGGGAATTAGATATCATAAAATGAAAGAAGACTCATGCAAAGTTCTGTATGGGAATCCTTTTGAGCTTTTCATTTGGCAAGCCAGGTTCTTTCAGGTCCCTCTTTGGCAATAATATAAAACATTTGGCCAAGGACAAGGCTAAGGCTGAAGCAAGATAAAATTAAACAGAAAAGCCAAAATCCAATATAAATATAATCCTAGAGATTGCTAGTGGATGCCTAAGAAGTCTAGAAAACAAATTTAACATAACACAATGATGTACAGTCCCAAATTACATTGCAGCTTTGCAAGGTCATAGTTAGGAAATGGATACCAATTATAAATTAATTACTTTGCTTATATGGTTAGCTTCCAGTGATGGCTCATGAAACGATAGAAGCTATTTTCCAAAAATATCAGTAAAGCTGGCAAAATTCTACAAATATCACGGAAGTGATTACATATCTTTATTTTAGAACACATTCCTGTCACTCTTAAAAGTTTTTTTTGTTGTTATTTTAAAATTTTATTTATTGTTTGTTTTTAAGACAGGCGTCTTGCCATGTTGCTCAGGCTGATTTTGAACTCCTGGGCTCAAGCGATTCTTCTTCCTCAGCCTCCCAAGTAGCTGGGTTTACAGGTGCATGCCACTATGTCTGGATTAAAAGTCTTTAAAACTGTCTGCACCTGAAAAGGCTGCTTCTGTTCCACTCCACAAACAGCAGGTGCAAGTCTCCTTTGCCTCTGGGGCAGTGTTCTATATAACTATCGTATATATATCATATTTTACGTGAATGGCATTTAAATGCTAGGAAATTAGTTTTAGTTAATAAAAGCCATATACTGCTAAACATTGTCTTAAAAATAGTTGCTTCTATTTGGAATGAAGTATCAACTTCCAATAAGTACCTTAACTATGTGACTAATTTAAAAGAGTAGCTATTTTGATCAGGCGCTGGTGAATTTAAGAATTAGTGAACTGTTTGTTAGAGTTTGCTTATTAGAAGAGTTTTCATGGTTAAATTAAATATTATCTGACATTAAGACATTAATTAAAAAGATGTTATAAAAACTACTGCAATAGTTACAATTAGAAAGCACCGTGGGCTAAGTACTATCATAAGCTATGTATGGCAGTGTGAGTATAACAACAGAATAGAATACAATCTAAAATTAGAATACATTTACAGGGTAAAATCAATGGGGAAAAGGTGATTAGGATTAACTGAAAATCTTCAACAGAACTATTTTCAAGAGATGAGAAAGGGAAGAAATTTAAACTCTTCCTTTTCTTAGAAAAACTGTATGATGACTGTGGCTTACAACTGCAGAGATGGGTTGTCATGGAAAAGATAAGTCTCCTTTCTCCATTAAGAAGTTCATTTACTTTATTTCCATGAATCTGAAGGCATCGACCAAAAATTTTATCTGTTTTTAAATGGGTTTTTAATCAAATGATTAAATGATTTTTAATCAAATGATTAACCTGTGTGTAAAGCAAATCCAGAGAGATTTGTTTTATATCTCCTGATACTCTGAACTAAACATATTGCTAGGAGAAACGCATTTCTACTTCCACCACATTCATAACTATGCCTTGACCAAGATGGAGATAGAGCGTCCATAAGATAACTTTTTAGTAAAGGTTAATAAAGGAGAATTGGTATATTGTTGTTGTTGTTTGGTTTGTTTTTTTGTTTGTTTTTTTCACCTAGAGGGGCCTGATTTTAAGAGTACCAAACTGAAGGGAGAGATATTAACTCTCCTTTGAGTTTTGAGAGGCAAACTCAAAGGCCTCTGGAGGCCATGCAAGTTAACATAAATAAATGATTGGGGCTAAACAAACTTTATGGATACCTGCCTTACCACTTCCTCCCATAAGCGTGGCATCACTATTCCATTTCAGGTAATAGGTGCCAAGAAGAAATTAGACACATGTTGCCAGGTCCTGATTTTTTCATTAGAAGTAGAAAACTGAAATGTTATATGAAGTATTCTATATTTTAAGTGTTGGCAATTACTTCTAATTAAAACAAGAACAAACAGCACTGCTCAGGTAAAACAGAACAAGCCTGTGACAGGATTTAGCTCGAGGTCTACCTCTGAATCCTATGATGAAGATTCTGGAAAAAAATATATATATTGATGGATTTTAAGCAAAGAGCAGGCAATTTCATTCTTACTCTTTTCCAACTTCCTAATGTTCTTTCTTGAAAAAAGTTGGTTAAGCAGATTTAAGTTAGCTTAAAGATAATAATATATACTTTTAATGTAAAAATTTCCAGTGGCAACGTTCTGTTCCAGCAATTACAGAAACCTTTCATAATCAGAGGTTTCCTTTAACCAAAGTAATCTCATCAGTCCATGTAATACTATATTCAGATGTAATAATTAAAACATTTAAAAACTGATAAGCCACAGACACTACACTAATGGCTGGCTTCCCTTGGCTTTGGAGGGCCTGGGGAAGCACATCTTGGGAAAGTGATACGGAAATATTTCATTATTTCCAATAACTAGTAGAGTTGTTTGGATACATTCCAGCAGAACATGAGCCCTGATGGTATCGGAGCCTCAATTTAATCTCAGCTGTAAGGCCTATGCCTTAGGACTGAGAAAGCTCAAACAATCTAATAATGACGTATATACCTGCTTGACATATTTGTCTATAAGCTCCTCTAATTTAACAATCTCGTAAGAATGCTTTCTGATGAGATAATAAAGCATAACCAACTTTTAAAAATAGCAGGAAAGAACTAATGGAATTACTTAAATTTCTTTTATTTTTAATTATTTTCTTTTTGAGACAGGATCTCACTCTATTGCCTAGGTTGGAGTACAGTGGTACAATCACAGCTCACCATAGTCTTGACCTCCCAAGGCTTAGGTGATCCCCCTGCCTCAGCCCCCTGACTACCTGGGACTACAGGTGCACACCATCAAGCTTGGCTAATTTTTGTATTTTTAGTAGAGACGGGGTTTTGCCATGGTGCCCAGGCTGGTCTCAAACTCCTGGGCTCAAGTGATTCAGCCGCGTTGGCCTCCCAAAGTGCTGAAATTACAGGTGTGAGCCACTGCACCTGGCCTTAAATTTCTAAATGAGATAAATTTAAATTCAGAAGAAAGTTTAAAATTCTCACTAAAATAAAAGGCCTAAGCCTTTTAGGGTTCTACTGAGGGCTTAAGTTAAAAAGAAAAAAATTCCTTCCTAGACAATACATGGGAGCCCCTTCAGGCTGACCTGGCCTGTTAGACCAGGAACTGATTGACAGTTCTTTGGTAAGGAGGCAGAGAAGCAGAACTCTCAAATCTAATGTTCTCCCTCTTGTCCTATTATTTCTGCTTAGTATTCTATTTTCTGGGCCTCTACCATGATTCACAGGGCAGTTTTCTGGCCCCACCTATGAACTGCTTATTGAACTTCCCTTAACCCTGATGTCCTATGTCCTAATTCTCTACTCCTTACCACTTCTAACCACACACACACACACACACACACACAGAGAATGCATGGAGTCAGAGTCAATTTAAGAAAGGACACCCATGAAGGTGAGAACTGAGGATGCAGTGTGGCAGTCACATGGGTGAGGAGTTGCCCATCTGCAACAATTAGCCTGTAGGCCATTAAAGACAGGCTCACAATCTCTTAGGGAGTCTATCACCCCAACTAGAGTAGGTGATCTATCCAGTAGATCTTTCTTAGTTCCAAGATTCTACTGCCTTAAGAAGGTCTATCGTGCAGAGAGTCTAGAACACATCTTTCTAATTGACACAGACAATTCAATGTCATTCCACAGCATGGACAGAATATTGCCATGTTTGCTGTCCAGCTCCCTACTCCCACCCTTACCCTAATTTCAGCTATGGGATTGTAAAAGATAATAAAGTTTTAAAGAAGTGTAAAATACTAATTATAGTTTGTCTCAGATCCAGATTCACAAAAGTATGAAACTAAAGTGCTAAGTGACCAACTGCAAAGAAAAGATGAATAGACAACTGTAAGAATAACATTCACATGCTGTATCTTGTCTTATATTTAGGGAATAGGTTTGAAAATAAAGGATATTTATGAAAGAAATTTAAATTCATAATATTTATGAAAGGCTCCTAATTTGACTACATGTCTAATATTGATGGTTTAGGCAAATTAGGTTAAAAAAACAAAAAGAAATGGTTTTGGTTAAAAGACAAGAAAGGAAAGTTGTTCAAACATTTACTATTTTAAGAGATTAGTTATAAAATAACGCCAACAGTCACAGAATATTGTACATTACAATGACATCACCATAACTTTTATACAATACAAAATATATAAATATACATACACACATACAGAACATGCACACATTACATTTTTTAAAGATTATAAACACTGAAACTTTCCCAATCAGTTTCTTAATAAAGTACTCAAAGTAACCACAATTGTTTACTTTTAAAGAGTATGGGCTTCATATTGCACAATTCTTTGGTTTTATTTAAAATCATCTTAGTCATGTAAAAACAAGCAGCTTATCTTAAAAGCTTGATTTTTTTCGTTCTATGATATATGTAAAACAAAACTTTTGCTTTATAAATAACTCAACATTCATGTACTGTAAATCCATAGGATGAATAAAACTCAAAATTCAAACAAGATGTTAATAAAGGACTATGAATATTAAATGTTTCAGGAGGCTGTAATTATGATGATTTCTTGAAATTAGGCCAGATCCCTCAAGAGTTAATGAATGGACACCAAAAAACCAACAGCACACATTAAGAAATGCAGTAAGAAATAATTTGGTTAAATGAGAAGTAAATTGGCAAAATAAAATCTACCAACATGAATCATTTAAAAAGTTTTTAAAGAAAGTCAGAGCCTGGAATTCCCAAAGTACAGATGAAAAGCCAAAGACAGTATGATTGAAGTAAAAGAAATGTTCATAACAAAGATTATTTGCATTTTGCTGGATAAGTGGGTGATTTCTGGAGCTGTAAACTCATTTACTAAAAAGTTGAGAGAAGCACCGCTTTCGTCACTGCTAAATGCAATCACTCAGCCAAGTTCTAAAATGAGAAATGTTCTTGTCGCAAGGAAAATGCTGCTCAGCCGTTTATTGCTTTTTTACTCTGAAGTTTTTTTCTTCCTATTTAAGAAACGTAGGGAAAGCAACTTCAGATGTTTATTTTTATCTGTAAACATCCAGAAAAAAAGCATTAAGTAAATAACAGACACTTTTTTGTTTTCCTTTGGACTGTACCTCTATCTGGAGAATTTAGTAAAGTTGCAGATGAGGAGGAGAGCCGCTTGCTAATGACGGGATCAACATGTTTCGAAAGATTCATGGTGGAAACTGACCGCCTGTCTGGATCTAAAACAAACGGAGATAATGCTAATTGACAGCCAACATGCAGGATTGCAATTTCCTAGTTCACTGATGGAAGGAAAAACTAGGATTGGATGCTTTCCACTCTATTTCTAGATCTGTCATAATAACACAGTTTCTAAGTGGACATTTTAAAGGTAACTTAAAGGATTAGAAATAAAATTCATTTCTCTTAAAGGATAAAATAAATATTTATTTCACCAGCTTGTCAGCCATGGAAACTCAAGGATACAAGCAGATGAAGACAAAAGGAAGGCCAGTGAAGGGCTTCTAAAATAGTGGAGGCACACTATGAAGCAAAAGAGGACCATAAAAGCAAATGCCTTTGAAATCTCCAAAAGAAGGAACAATGGGGTGGTAACATGCTGGTAACACAGAACGCAGACTCGCAAACTCGGGGATAAAAAGAACACCAGGTTCTGTGTAATTGCTGATAACTTTGCTCACAGAGTCATTTTACCCAGGGTATTAAAGTTCATTATAGAAGAAGGGTTGTTGTTGTTTAAAAAGAAAAAGAAACATTCTAAGTGTGGAAAGGATTTTTAAGAAACGTTTCTTTATTTAAAAAGTCCACTAAGAACCACACCTCTGTGGCTATGAGTTAGTGTGGCTACAAATGTAGAATTGGCACACACATTCATGAACAGTAGTATTGTTTATCCTGTAGTCAAGTAATTTTAAAATTTCTTTTCTTTTTTTTTTGGCGGGGAGACAGGATATTGCTCTGTTGGCCAGGCTGGCACAATCATAGCTCACTGCAGCCTCGATCTCCTGGGCTCAAGTGGTCCTCCCACCTCAGCCTCCAAGTAGCTAAGACTCTAGGCAGGCATCACTATGCCCAGCTAATTTTTTAATTTTTTTGTAGAGATGGGGTCTCATTATGTTGCCCAGGCTGTTCTCAAATTCCTGGCCTCAAGAGATCCTTCCACCTTGACTTCCCAAACTGTTGGGATTACAGGCATGAGTCATTGTGCCCGGCATAATTTTAGAATTCTTAAGTTCAAATCAGAAGGGAAATAAGCATATAAAAAGCAAGAATTAGCAGCATGCTGTTGGCATAGTGGACCCAGGTTATAATCATGCTCATTAGGATAAATCATGTTCCTCAAATAACACTGCATGTAATGAAAGCCTAAAAAGTCTTATTCCTTACTTATCCAGGAGGCAGGTGGATGTTCTGATCTATAGTAGCCAAAGAGAAAGGGGTTTTTGCTGTATTTTATTTTTCTGTTGTTACCTGCTTCTAAAACTAAAACAAAAATATTCCTTGTGGGAGACGCTTCCAAAACTCAGTACCCATTGGTCTAACTAACCTTGGCAGTAAAAAAAAATTGCTGCAACTTTTCCCCATGGAGTTTTGACTACTATTTATAGTGCACTGGTAATAAGCAAGTCTTTGATTAATATCAGACATTTCTATCTTCAGCTGGGATTCATTTTAATGGTTGAAACAATTTTATTATTAAAGAAAAACACTTCTGTGCCTCACATTTATACTTAGCTGATGGACTCTTAGGGCAATCCAAACATAAAGAAAGGATTTAGGGTCAAACATCAAAAGGAACATCCTAGTGATGACATGTGAGGTACAGGGAAGAAAGAGGAATATGAAAGTCATTTCCAGGCGATTTTATAGCAGTACATTTTCTGTTATTGCTTTATATGTTAAGCTTTAGTTGGGGGAAAATTGTGTCCACATGCAGGCCTATCCTCAGGCAGATTCTCAACAGGTTATTAAAAACATTTAATTCTGCTTCAGAGTAAGTGGAAAAAACGAGCTACAGTGGATCCTCCCATCCTAAAAAGTACTATTGAGTAGTAAAGCATCTAAATCTGCCATAAATTGTTAAACTTATGGAGGCACACCATGAATTTGTTCATTACTTAATATATAAGATAGTTTTTATTAATCTTTTTCTTACCAAACAAAACGAACGCACAAAAGAATAAGTTTTGAATGTACCAAGCTTTTGTTTTGTTTTTGAGACAGAGTCTCACTCTGTTGGCCAGGCTGGAGTACAATGGCATAATCTTGGCTCACTGCGACCACTGTCTCCCAGGCTCAAGCAATTCTCCTGCCTCAGCCTCCTGAGTAGCTGGGATTACAGGCATGTGTCACCATGCCTGGCTAATTTTTGTATTTTTAGTAGAGATACAGTTTCATCATGTTGACCAGGCTGGTCTCGAACTCCCGACCTCAGGTAATCTGCATGCCTCAGCCTCCCAAAGTGCTGGGATTACAGGTGTGAGCCACTGCACCCAGCTGATTGTATCAAGTTTTACAGTCCAGTGCTAGTCGATGGCCAGCAGCTGGCCAAGACAGGAATTTTAATGTAGACAGTTTCTATGATGTGTTTGTTGGTCAGGAAATCATGATAGAGTACCCATAATACATCAGGTATCGTTGTGAAGTAAAGGGTATTCAAAATGAGTAAGACCTGGCTGCTGTTCTCAAGATCATAGCAGATCATTTTCTGGTCTTTGAGAACTTGGCAAATCCCATTTATTTTCAGGCAAACTTCTCTATTCCAGTATAGGAAAAATTTATTATAATTCACAACCCATATTAAAATGAATTTTACCCAACAGCTTGCAAATGCAACACTGGTTTCTCTTGTTCTGAGTGGCAGAAATAAACGACATATATTAAACTTTGAGTGTGGAGGCAAAAAATTAAGCTAAGCAGCTTAACATCTCCTCAAAAATGTCTGATGATCTAACAGTATATCTCTGCCATACACATGTAAAGCAGGAAGTCAAGTAAAACAAAAATATGATTATAAAAATATATACCCTGCCAGCTTTACTGTATGAAAGGTATATAAAAAACTATCCCATCAACAAAATCTCATATGTAAATGATCTGTATAACAGATTTAATATGTGTCCCACCAACTACTGATGGGTCAGGAAGAACCAAGAAAACAGAAGTGCTTTCATATTCGGTTCACTGTCATAAGAAAGTAAGTTGTGGTGATATTCTTTAGACTTAAAAAAATTTTTAATTTTTTAAATTACATTTTTGAGTCAGGTTCTCACTCTGTCTCCTAGTCTGGAGTACAATGGCATACTCTTAGCTCACTGTATCCTCAAATTCCTGGCCTCAAGTGATCCTCCTGCCTCAGCCTCCTAAGTAGGTGGGATTACAGGTACATGCCACCATGCCTGTCTAAATTTTTAAAAGAATTTTTGTAGAGATGGGGTCTCACTATGTTGCCCAGGCTGATCTTGAACTCCTGGCCTCAAGGGATCCTCCTGCTTTGGCCTCCCAAAGCACTAGGATTATAGGCATGAGGTACTGCACCTGATCCTAGATTTTTTTTTTCAAATAAAGCAGTTATAAAAGATCTATAGTATGTTAACAATGAAAGAGAAGAGAATAAGCAAACAAAAAGAGGTCCACAGTTACTTAGCTTAAAACTAAAATTGGCAACAGCAGTAATGACTGAGGGAAGAAAAAAGCTAAACCGGATGTACTTTGATCCCAGGTAATTTTTTTTAGCTAAAAAACATTTTTTAAAGGTTTAATACTGATATTGAAAAAAGAAAAAATATAAATAGAAAACCAAAATGACTGTTTAAAGGGAAAGCAAACGTTCCACATGTAATTACTTTATTTCAACACCTTTAAGTCACCTGAGTCATATTATCACACTTAAGAAACACTGTGCCAATCCCAGATCTACATCTATGCGCTAGGGTATTAAGCATGCGTGATGACTAAGGTGGTGATGCTTCAGCTATTGATGCATCAGCCCTAGGTCCGAGGTGCTAGCTACAGGTCAGGCAATTGGCAATCACAGGGATGTCTGTACCAGCTTTTCTAGTACCACCAAAAGTTATGAAGTGGTGGTCCAGGCCTGCTGAATCGAGAGAGGAGAATGATGATTCAACAAAACCACCTGGGGACAGAATGTAAAACAATGATTTTTCAAAGTAAATAAATTAAAAAAAAAAAAAGATTATCAGATTCACACAAATGAAAAAAAAAAAAAAAAAGAAAAACCGACACACTATGCAAAATTCCAGGGGTATTGAATTTACAGTACAAAAATAAAGCCTTTCAGTAAATCCAAATTTCAATATGATTTTATGTCCATTCAGAAAGGAGGAAATAGCTTAGCCATTTACGATTTCTAGCTCAATAAACCTATACATTTTCTTACAGAGCATTAGTGTTGCATATACTTTAGGGTCAGAACACATAAGCTCATAGTATTGATTCTGGTCAGTCAATATAACTATAATCCTTCCAGAGAAAAAGATAAAACTAGTTAACTTATTCCATAATCCTGAAACCCTAATGCAAATGGAGGACTAAAATAATGTAGTGTTGAAGCTAGCATGTTTATTTAGAAACACTGTATAGAGTTCTTTAAGGAATTTTGTAACATGAGAAAATTAGCCTGTGTTAAGGGAAAGAGACCCTTGCTTCTTATCTCCATCACCCTCTTATCCTCAAATAGTGAAAGATTCATTTAATTGTTGTTTAATTATTTCAGCAGGATTTTTGTTTAGCAAACATAGATTTAGAAGGAAGAAGGAAACACACTGTTACTTTCAGGAAAATAGAGACTAATTTTGAAAGTGGTCACTGTTTACCTGCACTGTGGATGCTAGGGCTCCCATGGAGAGAGCCTCCCCATGACCAACGGTTATGCTTCTGTTTTGGCTTCTGGCTCCTTTCCATTGTGCGCCGTACAACAGCTTCATGGCGTTCCTTAAATGGAATAGAAGAGCTGAGGATTAGATTCCAGCTGGTTGGTTGAAGCTTCTTCAGTTTAAGGCAGAATGGAGTGAGGAGTACTACTTCAATTCCCACCCTACTATTCTTGATCTCTTGCTGAACTTCTAGACCTTGAGGTGAGACTAGTTTCAATCTCGGAGGGTCACTGAAGTCTTTAGGTCCCAGTTCATAAAGCCTTTGGTGAACAACAGGCATTCAAATAAACAACCCTTACTACTAGGGTGTGATGCTTTCATGAACACACATAAGCATGGTAATGCAGGTCTTAGCTTCAACTGATGCTTAACACATATACCATATTTAAAAAACAGTTCAGAATCTGAAAACATGGGTAACCCTGACCCCATGACTTATTGAGTTGTATGACCTTGTGTAACTTACCCACTCTGAGTCCTCTGAGTCTAAATTTCTATTTTTGTACAAACTGACATATAATGCACGCTAAAGGATTGAGTAAGGGTTAAATGAGATAATCTATGTGTAAATGTTTGCAGATGGTAAAGACTACAGAAACTCAATTACTTGGAGTGGTCTTAATATCCAGTACAGATGCATTGCACTTCAATAAGTTATAGGCTTGGACCAGAGAAATGGGCTTTTAAAGCTTCTGTGGCAATACTAATCATCAGCCCAGTTGCCACCTCTCATACCCCGAACTCCCTAGAAACTGTAGCCATCTGTAAAGCTGATCACTCTGAAACCATTTTGCTTTGCACCCTGCACCTGATTGCAAAGTTTCACAGAAAGTTTGCTGCCTGTCTGAACTAGAGGAGCCCCTCATATTCTTCCCGGGGGCGGCTCACTTTGTCCTCCTCAAGTCTCTGCCTCCGCTTCTCCTCCACTGCAGCCCTCCTCCGCTCCTCCTTCTGCCTCTGCTCCTCCAACTTCTTCTTCCGCTCTTCCAGGTGCTTCTCGTAGTGCTGCCTGGCTCGCTCTTCTCTTTCTAACCACACTATTTCTCTTGCAGCTTTGGGGAGGATTAAAAAAAGAAAAAAAGAGGGAAATCAAATATAGGCAGGTTGAAAACTTGAATAGTTAGGGCTGTATTAAGTGGTCTACAATGAACAAATATGGGTTCTTTGGTTTTGTATTAACCAAGCATGGCCTTTGCTTCCCTCAAATTTCCAAGAAAAATGTATTACTGTTAATTTTTAGCGTAATTTAATATGTTAACAATGAGGTTGAAGATATACTGAATTCCACTCTTTGGGAACGCAAGCAGCCCTCTAGTTTGTATGTAGAATAAGGCATTAACCACACGCTCTAGTCTCAATCCTGAAAATCAATAGTACCATCTGTCTCTCTTTTTTATTAAAAACAATGTGATATCCTCCAGTCTATGACTACATTTTTTCCAACATGGCACTGATTCTGAGTATTAAAAGGATTTGGGAGAAAACAGTTAATAAAAGATGTCTGAAGTGCCCTACAGGTCTATCACATTGAGTCAGCTCAGGGATGGGAAGGACTGAACAAGTAGGTGGCCTTGTGTCTGAGGAGCTCACAATTTATTAGATAAGACTTAACCATATCAAAAGCTGGATGAAAAATACAATCCAAAACTATCGTTCAACAATAGGATGCATTTTTTCTTCTTTATATAATACAGGTTCTTTCCTCATTTCAGGAAAAGATATGCCCCCTCAAAGCTATTTCAATATGCTGCTTCCTTCAGTGGTAATAACTACAAATATCTATGAGTTATTAATACTGTAGGCAAAAGGAAAAAATTCAAACAACATTTAGAGTGTAAATCTTGAGGACACTACATGGCATAGAAATTAAAATGTTACTTTTTAAAAGAAAAAACCGGCCAGGTGCAGTGGCTCATGCCTGTAATCCCAGCACTTTGGGAGGCTGGGTGGGGTGGGGGAGATCACTGGCGGTCAGGAGTTCGAGACCAGTCTGGCCAACATAGTGAAACCCCATCTTTACTAAAAACGTAAAAATTGGGAGGGTGTGGTGGCACGTGACTGTAGTCCCAGCTATTTGGGAGGCTGAGGTGCGAGAATCACTTGAACCTGGGAGGCAGATGTTGCAGCAAGCCGAATTTGCGCCACTGCACTCCAGCCTTGGACGACAGAGTGAGTGAGACTCTGTCTCAAAAAAATAAATATAAGAAAAAACATAAATTTAGAATATTTTAGTTTCCTCTAAATGTTTAATATTAAAGAATGCATTTCTGATACCATTAAATCTTTCCAAAGTTAGTCATTTGAGGACTAAATCTACTGAAAGTGATTGGAACTGACTTTATTTTAGTTGAAGAAAAGGACAAGGACAAATTCAAGGTGAATTTGTTCTCCTGGTATCATTCAGGGTGGTCTGTGGAGTGAACTGGGACTGGTTCTCCCAGCAGCTAGGCCACTAACTGGCGCTGAGATCTCAGACATGTCCATTTGGATTTTAGCTTTCTTTTGCTTAAAAAGAGGACACTGGTCTTCAAGGTTCCTACCAATTTTCAAAGCTCATTGTTCTAAGGAAATTCTCAAGTTAAAAATTTACTTCAATAAAAAGCATATAGTATACACAATAAGTATTTACTGAATGACTGAAAAAATAAATGCCACTGTGAGAACACACCTTAAAAGTTAACAGAAGGAGAACATAATTCTGATACTTTCTTAAGATGCACTTACTTTGCCTACGCACACTTGTGCACATAATACCTTTTGGATTTTCTACATGGGAATACCTTACTGGAAGGCTTTTAATGATATTAAACATTTTAATTCACTTAAAAAGGTGGATAAATTTTGACAGTGATAGCTTTTGTCAAAGCTTAAACAACACAAAATAAACAGTAAAACAACTGTCTTCCTCTAACCTGAGATCCTGTTATATTCCACCTCTAACTTTTTGATAATGCACACCATGCACTTTGTACCAAAGTACACTTATTGCTTTGCATCTTGCTTTTTCTGAGGCAGGGTCTCACTCTGTTGCCCAGGCTGGAGTGTAGTGGCACAGTCATGGCTCACTGCAGCCTTGACCTCCCAGGCTCAGGTGATCCTCCCATCTCAGTCACCTGGGTAGCTGGGACTACAGGTGTGCACCACTATGGCCAGCTAATTTTTTGTATTTTTAGTAGAGATGGGGTTTTGCCATATTGTTCAGCCTGGTCTTGACCTCCTGAGCTCAAGGGATCCACCTGCCTCGGCCTCCCAAAGTTCTGGGATTACAGGCAGGAGCCACCGCACCCAGCCTGCATCTTGCTTTTTTTAACTTAAAATATATCTTAAGAGACTTTTCTATATCAACACATGAAACATGAATTAACAATCTTTTTAATGGCTATACAGTATTTTATTGTCTATATACTATACCTTATTTTATATAACCAGTTACCTACTGAGTGATAGGTTATCTAAGTTATTTCCAGTATTTTAAGAATTCAGACCCTGAGCAATAACAATGGGCTGTCGTAAATCTCTGTGTAGATGTGTGAGCATGTGCACGTAGAAGAGCTGAATCAAAGGGAACATACATTTAAAATTTTGATAGATATTGTCATACTGTCCTCTGTGGAGGTCATACCAATTTATATACCCACTGACAGTATATGATGGTCATAGGCAGAAGAATCAGATGTGTACCTTGAGATATGCAGTATAAATCTATTTTTTAACTTTTAGTCTTCAAACTATATAGTCTTTGAGTTTTCTACCCCATTTTCAGGAAAATTTCAAATTCTTTGAGAACATTTGTGAACATAATATATTCCTCTCCTATAAGAGATCCAGAAGCCAACAAGAGAAAATAAGAAATAAAGCTGTTTATAAAATATTAATATATTTAAAAGCTGGTAAGATAAATGTGTAAAATAAGAGTTAAGTCACAAATCAATTTTTCTTTAATGTTTTCATCAGGATTTCTGGCTTATTAATAATACGTGGCTCTATTTCTTCACTAAATTTAAACTCCTCTGATTGCTACAGTCCTATTTTGGCTTTAATATCCTTATTTGGCCTTCCTCCCCACTGCTCTCCGAAATAGTCTCTGCATTCTAATTAGATCCCATCTCCTTAATATTAGCACCTCCCATCAAACCATGCTTCTCCCAGATCTTTGCCTCTGTTATTGCACTGTTGGGAAAGCTGTCATCATTTTTTATCCAAGCAGATCCATTTTTTAAGAAGGCATACTCATAATTGTAATATATGTCAGAATTACTGTTGGAACTGTGTGGGGGGAAGGGGCAAATGTCTAGTTCAAATGCAGATCCCAGAGCTCCACTTCTCATATTTAGAGGTGCTAATTCTAGGATGAGGCCCAGTCATTTGATTTTGGATAAATCTCACAGGTAGTTGAGACAAGTGACCCATGGATGGCATTTAGAGAAACGCTGTACTCTAAGGTCTTCCACAGAAGTGTCATCTCTTCTAGAGCTCACTGCTGATCTTGCGACATCTACCACAAACTTTACTATTTCTCTTTTTCTATCTATGTATATATCTATTTATTTTAGAGCCAGGGTCCCACTTTGTCACCTAGGCTGGAGTGCAGTGGTGTCATCACAGCTCACTGCAACCTCAAACTCCTGAGCTCAAGCAATCCTCCTGCCTCAGCCTCCTAACAGATACTACAGGTGCATGCTACCACATTCAGCAAATTTTTTTTTTCTTTTTTGTAGAGCTGGGGTCTCACTACATTGACCAGGCTGGTCTCGAACTCCTGGCTTCAAGAGATGCCCCGTCTCAGCCTTCTGAGTGCTGGGATTACAGGCCTGAGCCACAACACCTGGCCTACCATTTCTTATGTTCCGATTTCTCTGTAGCAAAGGTAATTTTTGTGTGTGTTTGTGTGTTTTTGTTTTTTTGAGACAGAGTCTTGCTCTGTTTCCCAGGCAGGAGTGCAGTAGCACGATCTTGGCTCACTGCAACCTTTGCCTCCCACGTTCAAGCGATTCTCCTGCCTCAGCCTCCTGACCGGCTGGGACTACAGGTGCGTGCCACCATACCCGGCTAATTTTTGGTATTTTTAATAGAGATGGGGTTTCACCGTGTTAGCCAGGATGGTCTTGATCTCCTGACCTCGTGATCCGCCCAACTCGGCCTCCCAAAGTGCTGGGATTACAGGGCGTGAGCCACCACGCCCGTGCAGAAAGGAAATTTTTTTAAAGAAAACCTTTCCACCTGCAGGTGACTGGTTTTTATGGAGCCTCTTTTTAAAGCTTTTTAGTAGCTGTATGGTATTTCATTGTCTATGCACATTATTTTTTATAACCAGTTACCTACTGATAGGTTTAATTTGACTTTTTACGTTTTTTATTGATGTACAATAACTGTACTATTTACAGGGTACATTTGATATTTTGATACATGCATACAGTATGCAGTAATCAAATCAGGGTATCTAGGATACCCATCACCTCAGACATTTATTACTTCTTTGTGTTGGGAACATTTCAAATCTTCTCTTATACATATGTCATATATATAATAAATTATTGTTAACAGTCATCCTATTGTGCTATTGAATACTAGAATTTATTCCTTCGATCTAGCTGTATTTTGTACCCATTAATGAACCTGTCTTTAACCGCCCACCCTTCTGTTCCCAGGCCCTGCCAAGCACCACTCAACTCACTATCTCCATGAGATCACCTTTCTTTAGTTCCCACATATGAGAACATAGAATATCTGTCGTTCTGTGCCTGTCTTACTTCTAACACAGTGACCTGCAGTTTTATCCATGTTGTTGTAGATGACAGTGTTTCATTCTTTTTTACGGTTGAATAATATTCCATTGTATGTGTGTGTGTATATATATATATCACATTTTCTTTATCCATTCATCCACTGATGGATACTTAGGTTACTTCTATATCTTGGCTATGGTAAATAGTCTGTCAGATAGTCTGATTTCCTTTCTTTAGGCTATATACCCAGTAGTGGGATTGCTGGGTCATACTGTAGTTCTATTTTTAATTTTCTGAGCAACTTCCATACTGTCTTCCATAGCAGCTACCCTAATTTACATTCCTACAACAGTGTACTAGTGTTCCCCTTTCTCTGCACCTTCATCAGTATCTGTTGTTTTTTGTCTTTTTGATAATAGCCATTCTAACTGGGGTGCTATGTCTCATTGTGATTTTGATTTGCATTTCCCTGATAATTAGTAATGTTGATCATTTTTGCAGTGACTGTTGGTTACTTCTATGTCTTCTTTTGAGAAATGCTATTCAGATCATTTGCCCATTTTTAATTTGGATTCCTTCCTTTCTTCCTCCCTCCCTCCCTCCCTCCCTCCCTCTCTCTCTCTTTCTTTCTTTCCTATTGAGTTCCTTACATATTCTGGTTGTTAATGCTTTGTCGAATAGTTTGCATATATTTTCTCCCACTCTATACACTGTCTCTTCTGTGTTTCCTTTGCTGTGCAGAAGGTTTTTGGCTTCATGTCATCCCATTTGTCTATTTTTGCTTTTGTTGTCTTTGCTTTTGAGGTCTTACCCCAAAACTCTTTGTTCAAACCAATGTCCTGAAGCATTTCCCCAATGCTTTCTTCTAGTAGTTTCATAGTTTCAGGTTACATTGTAGTCTTTAATCCATTTTGAGTTGATTTTTGTATATGGTGAGAGATAGGGATCTAGTATCATTTTTCTGCATATGGATTATCCAGTTTTCCCAGCAACATTTATTGAAGAGACTATCCTTTCCCCACTGAATGTTCTTGGTACCTCTGTTGAAAATCAGTTGGCTGTAAAGACATGCATTTATTTCCGAGTTCTCTATTCTGTTCCATTGGTCTGTGTGTCTGTTTTTATGGCACTACTATGCTGTTTTGGTTACTATAGTTGTGTAATCAAAGCTTAATATCTTGAAGTCAGGTCGTTTGATGCCTCCAGCTTTGTTCTTTTTGCTCAGGATTGCTTTGACTATTTGGGGTCTTCTGTGGTTCCATATAAAGATTTTTTTTTTCCTGTTTTTGTGAAGAATGTCATTGGTATTTTGGTAGGAATTGCATTGAATCTGTAGATCACTTTGAGTATGGTCATTTTCACAATATTAATTGTTCCAGTTGATGAACATGAGATGTCTTGCACTTTTTTGTGATCTTTTCAATTTTTTTCATCAGTGTTTTCAGTTTTCCTTGTAGCAAACTTTTACCTCCTTGGTTACATTTACTCCTAAGTATTTTTTTTTTTTTGTAGCTACTGTAAATGGGACTGCTTTCTTGATTTCTTTTTCTAGTGATTTGTCACTGGGTTATAGAAACACTACTGATTTTTTATGTTAATTTTGTACCCTGCAATTTTACTGAATTAATTTATCCATACTTAGAGATTTTTGGTGAAGCTTTTAGGGGTTTTTATGTATAGGACCATGTTGTCTGCAAACAGGGACAATTTTACTTCCTCCTTTCCAATTTGGATGGTCTTTATTTCTTTCTCTTGCCTAATTGCTTTGGCTAGAATCTTTTTGTGTGTGTTCTCCATGGTGCCTTTCAGAACTTGAACATATCCAAGGGTCTTAATAATTATTTTATAATTCAGTAGGAACTACTTCCTGATTCATTCACCCGTAACTGTTTCGGTCTTTGGTAAATTGCTTAACCTCCCTATTCCTCAGTTTTGCCAGGTGAAGATGTGGGTAAAAAGAGGATCTTTCTCATAAATTCACTATAAGGATTAACAAAATAATTACACTTAATATGGTTAGAATACTTTCCTGCATGTAGTAAACGTTCAGTAAATATTAGCTATTATTGTTGCTTTTGTCATCATCATCATCGTAATTTCTTAGAAAATTAAAGGTAGTTCTTAAAGTTGTGCTATAAATCACAACAGGGCTAGACATTATTGCAACAATAATTAGTTTTACCCCAAATAATCTTTTAAAGGAAGAATATTTCTTTGTCTATCCAACTTTTATTGAATTCCAGTACTATTTTCTACCAGGAAGTGCAGATCCTAATGCAGTGCCTTCTTTAAACAGTCACACAGCAAACAGGCAAATTAAACAACACTTGCCTATTGCAGAGCATACTGGTGAGCGCAGGGTTATTGCTAAATATAGGTCATGCAACATTTCAAATGGAAGGATAACAGAGTATTTCGATATTTTAATAAAAATAAAAAGTTAATTTATTCTAAGAGATGTAATACTTTAATACCTGGCCCTTCCATAAAAAGTTCTTTTTTTAAAGGGGAAAAAACAAAGTTTAAAAAATAAGCTAGAAGGTGTAAAATCAAGTCTATTGGGGTTAAGACTTCTAGAATGGGTTAAAATATTCCCTATGGATAATGTTGAGGTTATGTATTTTCTCATCAAGAAACGAAAATTTTGAATACATGAGAACATCCTCAGCAACTGTTATTGACTGAATTATTCCCCCCACCACCTCCCCCGGCTTCATATGCTGAAGCCCTAACCCCCAAGGTGAATGCATTTGAAAACAGGACCTTTAGGAGGTAATCAGGGTTAAATGAGGTCATAAAGATGGCACCCTAACCTAACAGATTCAGAGGAAATACCATTTGAGGATAACGTGGTCCATTGTAAGCCAGGAAGAGAGCCCTCACCAGAAGCTGAACTTGATCTTGGAGTGCCCAGCCTCCAGAGCTGTGAGAAAATGAATTTCTGTTGTTTAAGCTACCCAGTCTATGTTATTTTGTTGTGGCATCCCTAGTAGATGAATACAACTCATTCAGTATTAAAATCATTAACAATCACTTAATTTCATAAAGAGGCAGCTCTGTAAAAGAACAGTATGTCCAAAAACTGAACTGTGATTACTATTAACCTTTACTCTTCCGAAGTCACAATTTATCCCTGGCCTATGGGATCACATTATAAAATGAAATGAAAACCCACTGTAGCCCCTGAAATACTGGACACTAATGAGTCAGTCCCATCCCTGAGCTGCTGACACCAAGATATTTTAATGACACTGTAACAATATATCAGTACCATACAAAGGAGAAATCAATCTAGAGTCCATGTAGACTAGACTCCATGTAGAAATACATAGTGATTCTGTATGAAAAGAAATTAAAAATGAAAAACAGGACAGTGTGGTGGATAGAGGACAGTTTCTGGCTTCATAGGAACTTGGACACACCCCAGTCTTGCCACTTACAAGCTATGTGCCACTGAACAAATAATGACTTGGTGGCCTTGTTCCCTCAAGTTACTATGGCACCAACTTCCTGACAGGGCTGTTTTGTGGCTCACAGTAACATAAAAGCACTTAGCATAGTGCCATGTACATCGCAGGGATTCAATAAATGCAGATAATGATAGCCTTTACGATAATCAATAATTCCTGTCCTACTGCCACACAGAGTGATACGGTTTGGCTCTGTGTTCCCACCCAAATCTCATCTTGAATTGTACTCCCATAATTCCCACGTGTTGTGGGAGGGACCCTGTGGGACATAATTTGAATTGTGGGAGTAGTTTCCCCCATATTGTTTTTGTGGTAGTGAATAAGTCTCACGAAATCTGAAGGTTTTATCAGGAGTTTCCACTTTTGCATCTTCCTCATTTTCTCTTGCTGCCACCATGTAAGAAGTGCCTTTCAACTCCTGCCATGATTCTGAGGCCTCCCCAGCCATGTGGAACTTTAAGTCCAATTAAACCTCTTTTTCTTCCCAGTATCAGGTATGTCTTTACCAGCAGTGGGAAGACGGACTAATACATAGAGCATGCAACTAACAGGAAGAAACTCAGGTAGAACTGAACTCAGTGCACTCATGGGTTGTGCGTAACACTCCACATGCCCCTGTCATCACATTCAACAATCTAGAGTCCAGCCTGATACCTCTGAAGAGGCTTACTTCTGTATCAGGGGAGCACCTATTTCACTGCTGTATGAGAGAAAAGGTGACATTCAGAGACTAGAGCAATATTATCACTTAACCTCCGAAACATACAGACCTGCTGTCTCAGTTTCATACTAAGATATGGAAGGATTATGGGTAACACTGGCTACCAGAATAGCCAGTAATATAATGAAGAGTCAGAAAATGAAAAGTGATGAGAACATCTGAGTTTGGGTCTTGAGTTTGCTACTAATTCTGTGTGATCTTGGGAAAATTAGCCAAATTCTCCTACTTCTACATTAGAAAGAGTATACAAAATGATCTCCAAGATATCTTCCAATTAATTCCCATGACTTGATTTTTTTGTTTTTACCTTTGAGGACATGTGTGGGATTACAATTAGATTCCTTTTCTTTTTCTTTTTTTGTGAGACAGGGTCTTGCTCTGTAACTCGGGCTGAAGTACAATGGCATAGTAATGGCTCACTGCAGCCTTGACCTCCCAGTCTCAAGTGATCCTGCAGCCTCAGCTCCTGAGTAGCTGGGACTAGGCATGCGCTACCATGTCTGGCTCGTTTTCTTTTATTCCTTGTAGAGACAGAGTCTTGCTGTGTTGTCAGGCTGGTCTCAAACTCCTGGGCTCAAGTGATCCTCCTGCCTTAGCCTCCCAAAGTGCTGGGATTATAGGCATGAGCCACTGTGCCTGGTCCAGTTTCGTTTTGTTTTGATTTTGAGTGTTAAAATTTTAACCTTTATGCTTTATCTCAATAACTGTTGTGATTACTTATATTCAAATAAAAGTCATTTTCATATTATATGCTGACTGAATATATGTGCTGAATAATAATTCTTTTTAAAAAGGAATCTAATGGCTTAACCTACGCTCATCAATTTTAGAAGGAAGTTGTAAAATAAAAAAACAACATCTAAAGATGGAAAGTACAAACATTTTATAGATCTTAGAGCATTTTTGTAGGAAATACTAATTAGTTTTATTTAATAGTCAAGAAACAAGAATGAAAATGTAATCATTAATAGAGTGGAAAAGTTTACCACACCTTTCAAATTGTTAAAGATAATCATGGAATGAATGGTACTTACATCAAATCAACCCCTACCTCTATACTACCAGCCCTGCCCCTCCTATAAAAAGGTTTTTCTTTTTTTTTTTTTTTTTTTGAGACGAGTCTCACTCTGTCACCCAGGCTGGAGTGCAGTGGCTCCATCTCAGCTCACTGCAAGCTCCGCCTCCCGGGTTCACGCCATTCTCCTGCCTCAGCCTCCCGAGTAGCTGGGACCACAGGCGCCTGCCACCATGCCCAGCTAATTTTTTGTACTTTTAGTAGAGACAGGGTCTGACTGTGTTAGCCAGGATGGTCTCGATCTCCTGACCTTGTGATCCGCCTGCCTCAGCCTCCCAAAGTGCTGTGATTACAGGTGTGAGCCTCCACGCCTGGCCAAAAGGTTTTTCTTTTTTTAAAAAAGGGGGAAAAAGACCGGGTGTGGTGGCTCACGCCTGTAATCCCAGCACTTTGGGAGGCCGAGGTGGGTGGATCATGAGGTCAGGAGATCAAAACCATCCTGGCTAATACGGTAAAACCCCGTCTCTACTAAAAACACAAAAAATTAGCCAGGTGTGGTGGTGGGCGCCTGTAGTCCCAACTACTAGGGAGGCTGAGGCCGAAGAATTGCTTGAACCTGGGAGGTGGGGGTTGCAGTGAGCCAAGATCATGCTACTGCACTCCAGCCTGGGCAGCCTGGGCAACAGAGCGAGACTGTCTCAAAAAAAAAAAAAAAAAAAAAAAAGGGGGAAACAAAGTTTTAAAAAAAAAAGCTAGATGGACTAAAATCAAGCCTATTAAGACTTTCAGAATGTGTTAAAAACAAACACACCCAGCTATATTGTTTAAAAGAAACAAAACTAAAATAAAATGTCAAATAACACGCAAAAATAATGATCAAATGGCTATCCAGCAAATCAAAACACAAATGGGAACTGTGGGAATATTACTTCCAGAAAAAATAGAACTGAAGATCAAATGAGGAAAAAGACCCAAAGAAGTGAAACGATGCTTCCAAGATCATCACATGGTCTAAAAGAAACAGCTGGGATTTTCATTCAGCTCTGACTCTAAAACTTGTACTCAGTTACTCTACAATATTGCCTCTATATTCACTTCTGCATGCTTCAAATTTCCACCTGAATTTCTCGGTCAGATCCATCATATAATCTTATTTACTATCTGCACATTCTTCCCTGCTCCAAACTGGAACTTGCTCTGTCTTCTGTATTCTGACAGTATATTCCTGAGACCAAATGGTCTACAAAGTTAGTCACTTCAAGTCTTCCACAATGTCTCCCTCATGGATGGTGCACCCTAACTCAACACATCCATATAATTGGCCCCATCAATTGTTACATCAGAATGATCTCTCAGCTCGGTACGGTAGCTCACCCCTGTAATCCTAGTACTTTGGGAGGCTAAGGTGGGAGGGCTGCTTGAGCTCAGGAGTTTGAGACTAGCATGGCAACATAGCAAGACCCCCATCTCCACAAAAAAGAAAAAAAATTATCTGGACTTGTTGGCACATGCCTGTAGTCCCAGGTACATGGGAGGTTGAGGCAGAAGGGTCCCTTCAGCCCAAGAGTTTGAGGCTGCAGTGAGCTATGATTGCACCACTGCACTCCATCCTGGATGACAGAATGAAACCCTGTCTCTAACGTGAAAAAACACACCGTGCTCCTGCACGGAGGGTCCTTCCCATTCTGCCCTGTCCCTGTACACAGTGGTGGGCTAACGGGATTGAGGTGCTAGAATAGTAGTTACACAGGTGGAGATTAAGAGCTTTTCTTATATGTAGGCTGAATGACTTTTGAGGTAAGAAAGGACTTACTATCTCAGGGTTAGACTTAAAGGAATGTTAGCCTTCACTAAAATAATGGACTTTTGCTAAATAGGGCAATGGTTGTCCTTGGAATCTTTCTGTTACTGTCTTAACCCTAAGTACTTTCACTCCTCAAAAAATGTTGCCATTCTCTTCACCTGGGGCTGTCCTACTTAGCCCCACCCTAATGGACGAGGAGGCACAGACGTACCCCACCTCTCTCTGCTACGCCTTAGGCTTCTCTAAGTCCAGGAATCTAAGTCAGTATTTGTGGAATCATATGACCTGCCATCCTCATCTTTATCACCATCATCATCATGGTGAGATGTCGTCAGCTCTTGCTTCATGCTGACGCAAGTGATTTATAGGTATTGTCTTTGCAGCCACTCTATGAGGCTGACACTGCTATTCAACTTATTTTATTATGAGAAGTCTGAGAGATACAGAGGAGCGAAGTAACCTGCCCGATGTCTCACAACAAATAAGTGATGGAGTTGGCATTCAAACTCTGGATTGTCTGACTCCAGAAGCAAACAATGAGCCATTATGCTAAAAGGCATGAATTGGAACACTTTCCAAAGACCACAGGTCCTTCTCTATACTAGCAAGAAAGAGCTGGGCATCCAAATGTGAAGGTCCTGATCTTCTGATGCCACTCTTAGCCTCTACCGTCATCTGTTTACAAGACCCCTTACTTTTCAGGTTTTAAGATCTTTTTATCTTCACTCTTAAAGGCAAAGTAATTTGGGGAGAAAAAAATAATGGCTGTTTTGTCATAATGACTCATTTTATGTTCAGGCTTCAGTTTCTGCTTACCTAATCCATGCAGCAACCAGCATTTATTCTTTCCAGTCCTGAGCCTGACTCATGATACAGCTACTCTGGTATGTGCTAACATCCATATTCCTTTCACTAAGATGCATTTAGGTTCCTCAGCTGGTAATAACCTGCCTGACAGCCTCACGAGTTTTTGTACACTACATTCACTAAGTGACAATTTTAGGCGATGCAGATGCTGAGACTGGTGACAGATATGCCGAAGTTTATCCATTAGATATTTGGATTAGAAAGATTACTTCCCTAAAGCCTCCTCTGACCCCTTTTTTTCCTGGACAGTCTCTAAAGAGGAAAGTCCCTTGTTAAAACCAAAAACCATCTGAATCAAGTAATGTGAAGAATGAAATCAGGGGGAGTTTCACTCCCAACTCTAACCAAGAGTACAGCATTATTATTTACTAATTATTACTAACTTGTTATCAGCATTTTTGGGATGAACATTCTAAACCAGGTTGAAATAACCATTTATCTCTTGACCACACTCTTATTAGTACTGCCGTCACTCACTGAGTTGACAACACACTGAGACGAGAGAGGGAAAAAAAGAAGCACAGCAAGAAAGCTATGATTAGGAGGCAAAAGAAGCCCGATGAATTTATCTAGAAAAAAAAAAAAAAAAGCCCCTCACACGTAATTTAACCAAAGTTTGTTCAAAGGTTAAAACTCTTTTTATATTGTCTTATTCTTTCTAAAATATTGCACTATGATATATCTTAGCTTTGAACTTAGCTACAAAACCCAATATAAATGAAACTGTAGATTTGTAAGCTGACATTTTTCTTCAAGAGCTATGTCAGTCCATCATACATTCTCTGTCATGATTTTATAGAATCTCTGAAAGTACCAATTAGGAATTTGACTCTATTCATCTAAAAATTTTGGTTTCAGAAAAAGACTAAATAATTACATGTTTACTGAATGCCTAACATGTTCCAAGACACTTAAACAAAACTTAAGCACAATCAATGCTCCAAACTTACTTGTTATTATCTTGAAAAAGGGAAGCTCTGTGTCTCCCCAAGCGTAGTTTGTCTGCTACACAGTTCTTAAATATTCTCTTGAACTTTCTTGTCGACATATTGTAGAACTATTAGTTTTATAATATATGAAGATGAAAATTTAAGGCAAATCATAATAGATTATCCGCAGATAATAGGATAGATCCATGGGAAAATTTAAGGACTATGCTAATAGATTATCTCTGTATTCTTGTTCACCTGAGAAAATGATTACTAATAAGAATTTAATATCTGTTTAACTGAACTATCGTAAGGGCAGGTATTACATGATAATTTAGTAATGTTTTAACTGATTTGCAATACCTCCTGCATTCATCTCCACTTAACATTAAACAAACAATTGTTGGACACTGACTATGTGCCAAGCTGTTCTAGATACTAAGCTACAGAAATGAAAAAAAAAAGACACAAATCCTTTCCCTTCCAGAGCTTATGTTCCGGGGGTGCTGACAGATAATCAACAAATAAGTAAAATATCCACATGCTTAGATGTTGACAGAACTAGGGAGAAAAATAAAGAAGGTTTGGTTGGAGGGAGCTGAAAATTTGAGTAAGATGGTAGGAGAAGACTTCACTGAGAAGGTGGCATTTAATGAAATCTGTAGGAGGAGAGGGAATGAACTATGTGGATTTCTCAGGAAAAACACTCCAGGTGGAGTGCATTTGGCTGTTGTGTTTAAGAAACAGCAAGAAGCCAGCATGGCTGGAGGAGAGAGGGCAAAGGAGAGGACGTTAGCAGGTAGCAGGGCTGAGCCATGGTAAGGGTTCTGACTTCTACTATACGTGAGATGGAAAGAGTTGGAAGGTCTGGAGCAGAGTCAGGCCTGGCAGGCCATATTGCAACTGGGTCACTCTGGCTGCTGTGTTAACAGACTCTGTGGGAGGAGGAGGAAATGAGGACACCGGTTGGAAGCCTATCGCAGAATCCACGTGAAAGATCTAGCTGTCTTGGGCCAAGGTGGCAGCAGTGGTGGTTGTGAGAAGTAGTTACGTTCTGGGTATGTTCTGAGGGTACAGCAAAGAGTATTTGCTGATGGATTGGTTATGGGATGTGTGGGAAATTTCAGCTAAGATGCTAGGTAATCTTGTTTGATTTTCTATTATCTTACTCCTTGCTTGGAATATAAATTCCAGGAGGTTAGAAAATTTATTCTTTTCACTTCAATACTCCAGAATCCCCAGTTCAATACTATCTACGCATTAAATATTACTGAATTAACACATAAAATCACACAAAGGGAGGGGGGATTAGTTTTATTTTAAGCTCTCTGAATAAAAAATTTATATTGTTGCATAAATTCTATATACTCTGGTTCTAGTAATGGTTTCTGAAGAGAAATCGGTAACCAGGATCGATTCTAAGTTCATAAAGACAGAATTACTCTTAATGGACTCAAATGATAGTAACTGATCAATGCCATAAAGTTTTCTCAAAGCAGATCTCAGAATCTGCTCCAACACTTACATTTTAACCTCTGTTGAACGGGAGTCAACATAGCACCTATGCATCTTATGAATACCTCTATAAGAAAGGAGAATAACTCTTTCTCCATGACAACTGGATACCTGTCCAGCTCCTGAAACTTCTGAAAACTCCATCACCCATAAATAAAGCACAAGGATCTCTCTCTACTTAACAGCATCACCACTAGTGGAGGAATTTTAACATGGACTGTGGTGATCCTGTACATACTAAAATCATGCTTAAAAAGCTAACAGGGGCTGGGTGTGGTGGCTCACGTCTGTAATCCCAGGACTTTGGAAGGTCAAGGCGGGCAAATCCCTTGAGGCCAGGAAAATCAGACCAGCCTGACCAATGTGGCAAAATCCCATCTCTACTAAAAATACAAAAATTAGCTGGGCGTGGTAGCACATGACTGTAATCCCAGCTACTTGGGAGGCTGAGGCATGAGAATTGCTTGAACCTGGAAGATGGAAGTTGCAGTGAGCCGAGATCACGCCACTGCACTCCTGGCTAGGTGACGGAGCAAGACTGTATCAAAAAACAAACAAACAACAACAACAAAAAAGGGTAATAGGGCAGAAAAACAAAAGGGTCCTATTAACTATTCCATTTTTCTGAGATCCTCTCCATTACTTCCTTTGGCTAACTCATCAAAATGTATTCTAAAAATACAGCAAGTGACATTCTATTAAATAACTTACATTGCCAATTATGGCAGACTCACACAATAAAAAGCACAACCACTGTTCTAATTTGTTACTAAATGGGATTATACAGAGTGGAGTGTTTAGAACACTGCCTGGCCCATAGTTAGTGCTCAATAAATACTGTTTATCATTATTGCGATTATTTCACTGAAGATTATAGAGTAAGGAAAATCGGCAAATATGTATTATGTGTTTGTTTTACACTTAGCACTGTGCCATGTGTTGGGATACAAAGAATTAGAGACCACAGTCATATTCTTTGGAAGCTTAAAATACATACAACCAGAGATAGAAAATCTAAATAGATAAAAATTCAGTAGTGTATAAAACAGCAGTAGAATGTGAACTAAAATGTGATAGTTATACAAGATATAGTATATAGTGAAAGGATGATACATTTCCAAAAGGAGATTTCCTAGGAAGCCCTTAAAAGAGAAGGACTGGCACTAATTGTGACACAGTGCTAGGAGTATAAAGAACAACAGGGCAGTAAATGTATTAGCCCGAACTAGGATAACGGCAGAGGCAGCTGATATAATGGCATAGACTCTTATCTGAAATAAGAGTCTGCTAGATTTCTGACTAGATGGATTCAGGGTTAGAGTATGTCAACTTCTACCTACCTACTAGTCTAGTTAATAGTAGATAGTTGAAGCTCCAGTTAGAGAACTAGGCTGAGTCCAGACTGACCACTGGGTGGCTACAAGTGGCCCAATATGCCAGGATGGAGACTAGTCAGTGGACAGTATTGGGCCAGTCAAGGAAGAGAGAATGTTTTATTCTGCAAAAGATCTAATAGCTAAGCTGCTAGCAGAAAGAACCTAGGGTCTCTAGCAGAAGCATCAAAAATGACTGAAATAATGTCTTGGGGCCAAAAAAAAAAAAAAAAAAAAAAAATTGGTGCAATTAATTGGGACACAGAAATTACCAGGATGAGTCAGTTTTGGAATGAAAGAAAATGAACAATTTAGTTGTACAGAAGTAGAGTTTCGAAAAACAGGCAGGCATCTACTGCCTTACGAGTAGCTGGAAACGTGGAATCCATATTTAAAGAGGAGAGTGAACCTGTGAGAACAAATGAGATTCACCACCCCACCCGTGGAAAACACAAAATTAAATCTTAGACAAGAGATAGTGAAAAAGATGCAGAAGTCAAGAGACAGAATTTGAGGGGATAGAATCAGATGGAATAGGGTGGTTAGAGACTTTTCCACGAAGAAAAATAAAGCTTTCAGAGTACAAGTGCCCAACGAAACTGACAGAATAATCTCATACATGAAGAATTATGCCTGATTTTGTGAAAAATTGAAGGATAATGCAGAAAGAGCAGGCCACATGACATAATCCTACTATAAAAGCATCAAGGCATGACTCAGAGATTTAACCCACAGAAAATTATTAATAGGTCCTTTCTGTTTGCAAAATAGTACAAACATGCCATACCACCAATAACAAAATAATCAGACCTTTATTCTCCCTCTCTCTACTTTGCTTTTTAAAATATGTGGATTAAAACAATCTCTAATGATTTCAATGTTAACTTCAACCTACATCCAACAGTAAATAACCAATCTCACTGGCTATTCATTTTAACTGTGCTTTGCCAGCATTTGTGGAATGGTGTCCAATTTTTTTAACTTGAAAACTTAAAAGTTTGAAAGTCAGTAAGAGTTGACATTACCAACTGTTTTTTTTTTAATTAAGCACAGTTCAAAGATTTCCTTAATATTAAGTGGCAGCTTTTAAACTTTTTTTCTTTAAAAAAAAATTTCCACTGCTGTCATAGCTTCTGTTAAAGCACAGTTTATAGATAGTTGATCAGGTGTGCCCGTTGATATTTTTTTGGTACTGAAGTTTTTTTTTTTACAGTATTAAAACTTTTTTTATTTGAATAAGTGGGGAGAAGAGAAATATATTTCAGCACTTAGATATACAAATTATTTCCAAAACAGTTTAACACTCAACTAGTCGGTTCTATCAAAATCAGTTTTCCCTGGAACAAGCATTGTTCCCAGCTACAAGCGATCCTCATTTCGCGTGGTACTGTGGGACCATAAAACGGCCCTGAAATCTTAATAATCAATGGGGAAAATGATTGCTCCATGACCTTTAAGATTCTGTTAAAATATTAAAAATTCTTAAGATCAGTTATAAATGTAGGAAAAAAATGCAAAAATGTTTAAAAATATTTAGTACACTGTAATTTAAAACATTAGAAATAGAACTAAAGTGGTTTATTTCATTGTAAAAACGAAGTAGTTTGAATAGGGCTTGCCTTTTTTTCTGGCAAGTAACTTATGATACTGAGGGAGCATCTTTTATGTTCATGGCAATCATACTTCTTTTAAGTTTGGGTCAGCTTCCACCCTTTTATTGCTTGTGCTTTCAGTGTTGTGATATATTTCTATATTCACATTAAATATCCTTTAATGTAAAGTTTTGTTTTTTTTTTTTAACCATCACTTCCTCTGGGACACATTTGTCTTTATTGCAACCACGTTTCTTATTTGTGTTGATAAGTTTGCCTTCATTAAGCTCCTATGAATGCACAGCAGAAAGAACAATATTCCCATGGTCAGTGACTTCTACAAATTCATTTATGTTTGATTAAAATTTCACTTCCAGTGTTATCATTTTTCATTGCTTTGCTGCACTTTCATCTTTGTTGGCCAGTTCTTTTGAGTGTTCACTTCTATAAAATGTCAAGTGGATGACAAAGAGACAGCATAACTACGTGCTCTGCTGTAAGTGAACTGAATAACAGATACACAGGGACAAACCACTGGAAGAATCTGAAAGTAGTCAACATGACTGGTCATTAATCATGAAGTATATCTGTTATTTACATAGTGATTTGTAGACTGAAGAACTAGCAGAGAAGTTTGTACTTCATGTAATTACTCAGAGTTATACTGTGCTAACTAAAATTTTAACCTAGATTTTAACAACAGTTTCCTTACCAGTTTCCTTTCCTTCCTGTTAAGGAAACTGGTGTTTAAACTAAATCTGGGTCACTGAAATTTGTGCCCAAGGGAAACATGCAAATAGAGGACTGCCTACACCCTACTTGTTTATATTGATCCAGACAGGCTTAATAGGCTGAAAAATAGCCTATCTGAATTTATATCAAATAGTGAATCTTAAAGCACCCAAGATGAAAAATTAGGGTACACTGAGGTGGTTTTAAAATCTTTGTCATATGACAATCAAGCTTAAAATGTATCTTAGAGTAACAGAATTTTAGAAATAATGACCTTTAAAGGCCCCATAGTTTGGTACCACAGATTATCCAGCATGTTTATTATGAATTATTTCTCCTCCTTCAATTTCAATTTGCTCATACAGCCACTTGTGGTAACAGCGGCATTCAGCTCCACACTTGGTAGAACCACAGGCAGGACAAGCATAGAAACATCCTAAGCAATCTTCATCGAGGCAGTCACAGAGGTCCATGCCACTAAGAATCAGGAGACCTTGGCTATCACAGACCTTACTCTTTGCTGTTATCACTTGTCTGTCTGAACTAGCGGTTGCATTTTTTGTAAGCCTTCTTTTTTCTCTTTTACCAGTTTCTGGAGCAAATCCAGTTTGCCTCCCTGGATTTGTAAATTGTAGTGACCTCAAAGCTTTAGCAGTTCTTCCATCTGACTCAGGTTTCCTTTTCTGGCGGTCTTCAGTATCAACATCCACACTTCCATTGATTATCTGTGTGCATTTTGGACAAAGCTTCCAACTAGGTACAAGCTGTCTTCCGAATTTTGCACTCAGAAAAGTGGCATCATCTAAGTCAATTATGTGCAAATTTTTTTTGGCTAATTTTTTGTGTATGTTAAATGGGTCATAACATGACTTCTGTAAATCCTCAAATCTGTCAATGTAAATTTTTACATGATGAAAGCAAATTGCATTGTTCCCAGAAAGTGTCATTCCAGTTCTAAGTTGAAGTAAAAGCATATCATTTGATGACAATTCTTGCAAAGTCTTAAAACCTGTGTGACGAGTATAGTAGGTTTTATGGCATTCATTTGTAGTACGAAGCTGGACTTCAACTGAACATGGATCCATCATTCTTGATTCTAGCAAATTTTCCCTGTTTTATTTTGTCTAGAGATCTAGGTCATGGGCTGATCACCCAAAGTCCTATAATAGACATTTAATAATCAAACACAAGCATTCCCTGGAAAGTCAGAACTTCACGAGAACACCTTAGCTTTAGTTCTCCTCCGCCCAGCTTCGGGCAGGATCCGCGTCCACACAGGACACACTCGACCACCCGCTTCCCAGCCAGTCCCCACGCTACCACTGGTACTGAAGATTTTTTAGAAATCACCCTCATGTACTCTAAGGCACAGCTGAAATTAGATTTTTAAATGGCTCTTTTACAAATGTATATAATATATGCATGTATATTTGCATATATGCTCATTTCTGTATTTATGAAGATTGAAGGCAGCCTCTCAAGACTTAGTTCCAACTATGATGGTTAAAATGGAAAAAAAAATAGGCAAAAAGGCACTGCTCTAAAATGTAAAGAAAATAAAATTAATGCAAAGAAAAAAATTAGAATACATATATTTTCCTTAAAATTATGACTCTGACAATTGAAAAAATAAATGAGATCGAATTTTTAAAAATTATGATATTTAACATGGCAGGGGTAAGAATAAAGAGAAAAATGCCAGGTGTGGTGACGTGAGTCTGCAGTGCCAGCTACTAAAGAGGCTGAGGATCATTGGAGCCAAGGAGGTCGAGGCTGTAGTGCACTGTGATCACACCTGTGAACAGCTATTGCACTCCAGCCAGGGCAACATAACAAGATCCCATTTCAAAGAGAGAGAGAGAGAAGACAGAAACTATGTATATCACATATTGGCTCACCAAAAAAGTTAAGCTGTAATAGAATAATACAATCATCTAAATATAATATAATATAATATATATATAACATATAACCATATAATAATCTGAAAAGCATGTTGGGTCTCTCAGCAAATGCCTTTTTCCCACCTGTTCTTGGATATTGTTCTGTAATGCCTGCTTTTCTATCCCTTTGAATGGCTCCTTTCATCCTTTAGTTGGGAACTTGGGTGGCACCTCGCAGAGCCAGGCTGGGGTAGGCACTTCTACAGGCTCTCAGTGCCCCTGGCGCATACCCATTCACAGTGGATGCACTGCGCTGTGATGTTAATAGTTGCTATTTGTTCATCTGCCTTCCACTAGACTACACCTAGCTCTAGAGGGTTGGGTGTCAACCTTTATTCATCTTTTTGTCATCTTTTAAATACAATATATGGCACATACAGTGTTTGAATATATAAACTAATGAGTCATGTCCTGTGTTATCAATATGAATTGAAATATAGCATTACATCTTAAGAGAAAATCTAGTCACTCAATATACAAAGGTAGGCAACTTTTAGGGAGAACTGCAAGCTCAAAGCTATAAGTCTTACACCTCTATAGTATAAGTCATTTTTGTTTCACCAGTAGCATATTCATGCTTTCCACAAAAAACTAATGCTTGGTTTTGTAAGATAAAGAAACCCAAATGGAAAGGTGTGAGTTAAGTATGGAAAAGCTAATTCACAATGTGATTTAAATCATAAAGGAATGATCTCCTGACCTATGGAACTCCTTCTATTCAAGCAGATATGAATCCACACTATAACTAAAGAGATCTCCAAGTGTGAGACCTGATGGGATAGAGGGGGAAAAGGACACACGCATGGATTTGAAAACAGAGTGTAAATAGCAGCCACCCTAAAACAGTAGTCAGTTTCTTATTTTTACTCATCTTCTAGTTTCAGCAGCTCTGCCTTCATCCTCTCTCAGTTCTGGTTTGCTTGTCAAAGCAACCTTACTGGAGAGCAATGGGCATATTCACAGGAGGAAGAGCCCTGGTGACCACAGACAGCCTGCTCCCCAAGAACCTACCTGCCTGCAGGGAACCTGTCAGGCCAGGGAGGAAATTCTAGGCACAGAAAAACAGCAGAGTATGTTCACTTCCAGTAAGCCACTGAAATCTGTGCCTAAAAAACCTCAGAAGCAAAATAAATGACCTCATATGGCCATTATGGCAAGGGACAGAAACAAGTCTGAGTTGAAAGAATGTAAACAATAGCAAAAGACTTTTGAAAACCAACTTCCAGTACATTTCACAAATTTGGGCTTTGGAATAAGAATAATAAAGGGATGAGATACAGGGGCTGAGTCCCCAGTTGAAACATTAACTCTTACAAAACGCAGTACAACTTTAAGAAGTTACAGGTCATCTGCTGGGAAAAATTTGAAACCCTGTCAGTCTAGTTTTAGAATACCCAGGCACTCTGTACACACACATGCTGACCAGGCATTTAATCTTTTCAAGGTACATCGTTCACGTAATTTCAAGAGAGTAACCTGTTTTAGCAAGTTTACATAAATGGACATCAAAGTAAAGGAGGGGTTGGCACCTGCTTCCTTGCCCAGTATTCTAGAAGACAATGACTGTACAATCTCTAAGTGCTCTAGTCTCAGCTTCCTGCAAAGATAGTCCTGTGATCCAGGTTCCAGTGATTATATGACAAATATTGCAGTTGCTAACCTTTCACAAGGTCCTTAGGTAATAAGAGAAAAATCAGACACCTCAGCACATGCTTTCCTGGCAGCAGCCTGGTAGCATCTGTCTGTAAGTTCAATGGCAGCATAATTTTAACAGAGAAGGCAGTTAAGTGCCCTGGCAGTGTATAATCTCATAACTTTTCATGTAAAAAAGAACCATATGTTGACTGTCCTTGCATTTTCTCGGTAGTAAAATGTAAGCTGTACTATCACTCCACTCATATATACTTTTCCTCCAGTGCCACATTAAACTGTGATTGATTGCAAAAAAAAAAAAAAAAAAAAATACCTGAATCCTCAGGCTAGCATTTATTGTTACTTAAAACTTAGCCCTATGTTTATATTGTATCATCAAATCCTAAATTCTGCTTCATAATCCACCTGCAAAATTCATAAAGGTATGCAAGAGACCGTGGTATTACAGTGACATCCATTCAAATCCGGGCCATGGACACAGGGCCTGGGGTACCTAGCTGTTTCTCCCGTTCCTCACGTCGCTCCCGGGCCAGCCGCTGCCGGTCATCAACACGTAACACAGGCGGAGGGTCTGAAAACGAGATTAAAAAAACATGAGATGAAGAGTGGATTAAAAAAAACGAAAAAGAAAAAATACACATTGATAAATATTCAGTAAATTTGAAGAATAAAATATTGCTACACTTTACAACAATAAGTACATGTGACTAGAGTTACAATGATCCACTCAGTTATTACAAGTTTTCTAAGGACTTCCAAGCATTTTTCCTCTATTTGAAAACATCATGTAAATCATGACATAACTATAGCCTTTTAGCTATTTTCATCAAACAATATAAATGATGTTTTGTGTTCCTAAGCTACCAAACTTCTATTATTTTTACGCTTTAAAAAGTCTGTTCCTTAACGACCAACAGAATCCTTAAGTGGCTTTATATTGAACAAATGTTTGCCAGTTAGAGGTGAAGTGCTCGAGTCCAACAGACATGCATTCAGTTTCTGCCCCGTCACTCGCCAGCCAAGGTACTTACCTACCTCTCTAAGTCTCAAGCTATGAGGTGTACTTTGATTTATTACCTGTAAAATGAGGATCCAATAGAGCCTATTTTGCATTATTATAGTGACTGTTAGTGGAGTGTGTAGTGTGTATGTCCCAGTAAAAAACTGAACATCTACTATGTGCTCCAGGCACTGTTCTGTATACTGAAAAGACAGCAGTCACCAAAAGAGACAAAAACCTGAGACTTGGTGGGATTTATATTCTACTTGGGAAAAAATCTGACAAAGAAGATAAATAAGTACTATACATAGAATGAAAAAGGAGAAAAATACAGAGAATATTAGACTGAGATAAACGTTAAGGAGACAATAAAGAGATGAAGGGGATTATGACATGTCAGGAAAAGGATGTTTACTTTTTCAGATGGAGCCCAAGGAAGGCCTTACTGTGATAATGATGTTCTATAGAAAGTAAGTGCAAAGGCCCTGAGGTTGCAAGTACCTAATGTGTTCCAGAAACAACCGGGCGATCTGAGGGACTGGAACAGAGTGAGATGAGTAAGTGACGGGGCTTATGGTTAAGGTGAGGACTTTGCATTATACTCTGAGTGAGACATGGGTGGAGAAGAGGGGTTCTGCAGCAGAGGGCTACGTTTACAGGCTCACTCTGCTGCCATATAAAAACAAAATAATAAAAATGATCATCATGATACTCATGCTTAAAATTAGGTTTATTTTTCTCTTTACTAAGTTGACATTAGAATTGATGTTGACAGGCTGTGCGCGGTGGCTCACGCCTGTAATCCTAGCACTTTGGGAGGCCGAGTGGGTGGATTGCCTGAGCTCAGGAGTTCAAGACCAGCCTGGGCAACATGGTGAAACCCTGTCTCTACTACAAAATACAAAAAATTAACCAGGTGTGGCAGCGTGCACCTATAGTCCCGGCCATTCAGGAGGCTGAGGCAGGAGAATGAGAATGGCTTGAACTTGGGAGGCGGAAGTTACTGGAAACCGAGATTGCGCCATTGCACTCCAGCCTGGGCAACAGAGCAAGACTCCGTCTCCAAAAAGAGAAAAAAGAACTGACGTTGACATTTTTAGAATCTCATGTTAAAAATGGGAATCTACTATAATAATAGAGACAAACTGAGTGCAGTGGCTCACACCTGTAATCCCAGCACTTTGGGAGGCCGAGGCGGGTGGATCACCTGAGGTCAGGAGTTCAAGACCAGCCTGGCCAACATGGCAAAACCCCATCTCTACTAAAAAATACAAAAATTAGCTGGGCATGGTGGCACATGCCTGTAGTCCCAGCTACTCAGGAGGCTGAGGCAGGAAAATCACTTGAACCTGGGAGACGGACGTTGCGTTGAGTTGAAATCACATGTCACTGTGCTCCAGTCTGGGAGACAGAGTGAGACACCATCTCAGAAAAAAAAAAAAAAAAAAAATTACAGTAGAGACAAAGAGTAGTGCTTTGGCAACAAACTTAAAGGTCTGCATCCCAAATGTCTTTTTTTGTTTTTTCCTTTTGAGACAGTCTCGTGTAGTCCAGGCAGGACTGCTGTGGCACAAATCATGGCTCACTGCAGCCTTGACCTCCTGGGTTCAAGTGAATCCTCCCACCTCAGTCTCCTGAGTAGCTGAGACCACAGGTGTGCACCACCACACCTGGCTAATTTTTGTATTTTTTGTAGAGATGGGATTTTGCCATGTTGCCGAGGCTGCCAAATGTCTCTTGAACTTTACAGAATTTGTACATTTAAAGAAAATAAAAACAGTAAAGACATCCCTTAGGAGCCTGCATAAACCAGGCAGTGTGGATGAGGAACAAGACTAGTGGATGGTTTTTAAAAATTGGTTAAATGGATGCCCTCAATAGCCCACTATGATATTTTTCAGATTTCCTAATCATTTATGTACTTCTACATATTTTTTATTTGGGAAAATATGGCTCCTGGCCCTGAAGGTTTAATTTGGAAAAAAGAAAATGGAGGTGGACATGAAGACCCTCTCAGGCAATTTATTAAGGGCTATCCACAGGAAGTTTTTGCTGTCATTTGTTTTTCTGAAAGAAAATGGTGGCCATAGTAAAATGGTATTTTAAAGAAAGAACTCGGGATAAAAGTCAAGATGAAGTTAAAAGAAAGACCTTTAACAATTACTTATCACTTTAATACTCCTTAAATAATATGAGGTTTACCTACTCATGAAAACTTTTTTTTTTTTTTTTAAACAGGATCTTGCTCTGTCACCCAGGCTGGAGTGCAGTGGTACGATCATGGCTCACTGCAGCCTCAATCTCCCTGGCTCAAGTCATCCTCTTACCTCAGCCTCCCAAGTAGCTGGGACTACAGGTGTGCACAACCACAATCAGCTAATTTTTTTTTTTTTTTTTTTTGAGACGGAGTTTCCTCACTCTTCCTCCCCAGGCTGGAGTGCAATGGCACGATCTCAGCTCACTGCAACCTCTGCCTCCCGGGTTTAAGCTATTCTTCTGCCTCCGCCTCCCAAGTAGCTGGGACTACAGAGGTGTGCCACCACGCCCAGCTAACTTTTGAGATGGAGTTTCCTCGCTCTTGCTGCCCAGGCTGGGGGCGGGATCTCGGCTCACTGCAACCTCTGCCTCCTGGGTTTAAGCGATTCTCCTGCCTCCGCCTCCCAAGTAGCTGAGATTACAGGCATATGCCACCAGGCCCAGCTATTGTATTTTTAGTAGAGATAGGGTTTAACCATGTTGGTCAGGCTGGTCTCAAACTCCTGACCTCTGATGATCCACCAGCCTCCCAAAGTGCTGGGATTGCAAGCGTGAGCCAGCATGCCCGACCTCGGCTAATTAATTTTTTTTTTTTTTTTTTGGTAGAGATGGGCTCTTACTATGTTGCTAAGCCTGGTCTTGAACTCCTGACTTCAAGCAATCCTCTTGCCTCAGCCTCCCACAGTGCTGGGATTACAGGCATAAACCGCCGCACCCAGCCTCATAAAAACTTTTATTTAATTATAAAAGTTGAAAATCAATGTTGTAAAAGTCATATGAGCACATTATGGAAAGTCTGTAAAATAGACAGTTTAATTACTTTTAAAATTCCACTGACAAATTCTGTTAGACAATATTTCAATATGAAGTATGTGACATGTCTAGCTTACTTTTAAGTACATGCCAAATTTCATACAAAATTTTGAAAAGAAGGCTTTAATGACATATGGGACAAATGCTACCCCCGGCAACCCACACCAACCCTGACAGCCCCAAGTCATAGTAATAACTGGTGCTCCTGCAGTAATGAGGCAATGCCCAATTATGCAACGTAATGCTTCCCCCTGCAAAGTGCCTTTTGAATGTATATTCTGAAAACAGTGCAAGAAGTGCTAGTTTTTCCCTGATTTCTATGCTATTGTTTCATATGAAAATTATATTCTTAACATGTAACAAACTGCATCCTGTTTCATAAGATAATATGTAAACAACCAAACTTTTATACAATTAAACGCTGTAAATAAGGCCAATGCTTATGACTGCAGTAGTTCCTGGCTGTCCATCAACATTAGTGCTGAAATCATTACTATCTATCTGGAAATAGATTTGAGGAAGTAAAGAAATGTAACATTTCTGAAGTTCAAGATGCATAGTGGCTGTGATATACTAGATGATTTTGGTTGGTTTGGAAACCTGGCATTAGGAAATACTGAATTGTAGAGTGAAAAAGTTATTCAGTGTAGGTTGTTTCCATCCTTCTGTTCCCATTAATACGAAAGTCTCTTGGGTGCTAGAATGTCATTAACACCTGTGGCAGGTTAAAGATGGCTGTGCATGGGGCTGGGGAGGAACAGAGACTTGTCTGTTTTCTTCCCTGCTGCATTCTCAATGCCTAGGGCTGCATGTGGCAGAAAAGGATATTCAATAAGTATTTGTTGAATGAATGAATGAACAATGAGCAACCTTAGCTAACCCTCAGAGCCTTTAAACTTCTATTAAGATGCACCAATGGGAAAAACTAAGAACAATCTTGTAGCTGATAACGGAGTAAACTATTTAAATGCTAGACATTTAAATTTTAGTTTTAATAACTAAAAACTGATAAAAATTTATCTTTAAAGGTAGGTTTTCAAAAACATACAATTAAATAATTCCAGTAAGTAGTGAATTTCCTATAATTCATTGCCTCCCTTCTCATTTCCACCCCCACATTATTTTTCCCTGAAACAAAAGGTATAGAAAATACTTTAAAATTATGTATAGGTCAGCCAGGCACGGTGACTCACACCTGCAATCCCAGCACTTTGGGAGGCTGAGGCAGACGAATCACTTGAGGTCAGGAGTTCAAGACCAGCCTGGGCAACATGGCGAAACCCTGTCTCTACTAAAAATACAAAAATTAGCCAGGCACGGTGGTGAATGCCTGTTATCCAAGCTACTTGGGAGGCTGAGGCAGGAGAATCGCTTGAAGTCGGGAGGCGGAGGTTGCAGTGAGCCGAGATCGCACCACTGCACTCCAGCCTGGGTGACAAGATGAGACTCCGTCTCAAAAGAAAAAAATTATATATAAGTCAGGCACAGTGGCTCACTCCTGTAATCCCAACACTTTGGGAGGCCAAGGCAGGAGGATTGCTTGAGTCCAGCAGCTTGAGACCAACCCAGGCTCATTTGAAAAAGGGAGACCTCATCTCCACCAGAAATAAAAAAAAAATTAGCCAGGAGTGATGGCACATGCTTGAGGTCCCAGCTACTCAGGAGGCTGAGGTGACAGGATCGCTTGAGCCTGGGAGATCCAGGTAACTGTGAGCCCTAATTACACCACTGCACTCCAGCCTGGGCGACAGAGTGAGACCCTGTCTTGAAATAAAATAAAATAATGTATATTCTACATTGTTTCCCAATGGATCTAATATGGTTAGAATAAAATTAAGTTACCAATTCTCACAAGGAAAAAGGCTTTAAGAGGAATAGAACTTAGGCTTAAGTAAGATCGCAGTTGCACTCCACATTCAACCTCCTACCTATGATGGTTCAAGTGTGGGGTGACATCTAACCTGGGGCACTGTTAAGGGTGAAATGGAGTGCCATTAAAATTCTGTGTTTGATAATATGCATAAACCTGGATTGCTTTACACACATCTGAGAGTATGGTCATGCTACTAAAGAGCTCTCAAAGTTGACAAGGCGTTTACAAGAACTCACTAGGCCTTGACTCATATGTAACAACTACTATTTCTACAGTAAATACTTCTGTATTTCTGTTAGCAATTTGTACTTTATGAAGCACTTTCACATATTATCACTTTATTCTTCCCAATAACACTATGAATTAGCCAAGCATTTATTTATTCAATGAAGAGTTACTATGCCTCTTCTTCAAATGAAAAAACTCAGAGAAATAGATATGACTAATGAAGATAGCAAGGACATGTGTCAGAGCGAGGGCATAAAAACCCGATCTCTAATTCAGTCCTGTGCCCATCCATGCACCATGGCAGCTACAGTCATTACAATTGCACAGTGTAGCATCAGAGAAGGGCTGGAAGATTCGAAGTCATGCATGCCTCTATGAGGGCAATTTACTTATAAACAATAAGACAGAATAAAGTTTCAGTGGCTCTTTTAAAGACTTCTGTTGGGGGACAGCAAAGGGATAGGAATTCAGAGGGATTTTTAATGAATTTTGATATCTGCTTTTCTCAGGTCCATGAAAACACGCAGTTTTCTAAGGAAGTCAAACTATTAATCACTTGGAGGCAGCTGGAGTTCTGAAGAACCACCTCCCACTTCTTCAGGAATTAGTAGATGTGGACAGATCTGTGACTTTACAAACTGTCTGATTTGGTCTGGGTTCAAGTATTCACATTTGAGAGCAATGGTCCTTCCAGGATAACGCAGAACATAGTGTGCTCATGGTTCTAAAACACCACGAGGCACTTCCGTAATGTGCTTTTTTGTTTGTTTGTTTTTTTGAGACAGAGTCTCGCTCTGTTGCCCAGGCTAGAGTACAGTGGCGGATCTCGGCTCACTGCAACCTCTGCCTCCTGGCTTTAAGTGATTCTCCTGCCTCAGCTTCCTGAGTGGCTGGGGTTATGGGTGTGTACTACCATGCCCGGCTGATTTTTGTATTTTTATTAGAGATGGGGTTCCACCATGTTGGCCAGGCTGGTCTCGAACTCCTGGCCTCAGGTGATCTACCTGCTTTGGCCTCCCAAATTGCTGGGATTACAGGCGTGAGCCACTGGCGCCTGGCCAGCCATAATGTGCTTTAAATATAAAAGTCACAACTTGAATGTGGAGAAATGTCTTCTAAATCATAGAGATGTTCTGGAGCCTTCTAACGAGTTTAAGTATCAGACAGTAAAAGAGGAAAGGACATTTAGCCAAAACTTACTGGGTTAAAAAGGATTCTCCGAAATCATTCAGTCAGGATGCCCATACCTGGTTAGGATAATACTCAAAATATCCCAAATACATAATGAACTTTTTTTTCCCCAAGTTCTAGAAAATGAAAATCAACAAAATGCTTTAGACAGACATTCCCATGACCTGTATTCCACAAAAATTAAAAGGTATTACTCAAGGCCAGCCCTCCAACACATAACTCATATTATCCTTTGGAGAGACTCAGGAAAATAATGACATGGTGGCTTCTAAATCAAGAGCCTTTTATAGAGCTTGGCTTATCTGTATATACAAGAAAACAGACACAGGGATGCTCAAAAAGACACAATCAGAAGTGAAATGTCTCCCTATTTAACTTGACTTTAGCAATATAAATCAAATGACTGTATATAAGGAGATGGCCAATTAGGGTGGAAGAGGTTTTTCTGGCTTCTGATCTCTATACACTGTGTGCAATCTCTCATCACACTGGTGGTTCTGTGTTAGAATGACTTATTCATGTATTGGTTTATCTATCATACTGTCAACTGGAGGGTAGAGATTATGTCTTTTAGTAATATATTCCTAGTACCTTCATGATGCTAACACTACATGAATAAATGAGTTATCAGGATATAAAAGTATAAACTGCACAGTAAAAAAAAAAAAAAAAAGTAGAAATTAGAAGCAGTGGTGGATGGGGAGAACCAGAGAAATATAGCACCAACAATTAAGCTATGTTAAATTCTCATTGTATAACAAATGTGATTTTCTTTTATTTTTTTAAAACACATTTATTCATCTTTTTAACCCTTGTGGCTCAGCACAGGGCCTGACACACAGTAGGCACTCAACAAATATTTGACTTCCAAAGCATGACCATTCATGCATCCATAATCCTCTTTTTACAGTATAAAGAAGGCTGATATTCAGGCCCCAATGTGTATCTAAAGTAATATATATTTCCCAATAAGCTCTACTATTTAAAGGTGAGAAACAGTTCTAGTGTTCAATTTCAAAATCAAGAAGACATTCAGGTGAGTGTATCACGTGTTATTAAAAGACAAATACCAAAGCATATTTGCCTGTGCACCACTGCCTCTTCCCTTTCCTTCATTTTCTCTGTCCATATGAAAGCAAAGGCTTTATTATAGTTTTCACCAACTGTAAGAGCCCTGGACAATTTTTGATAATGTAAGGGCTTTTTACTTCAGTTTTTGTCACATATTAAAGCTGTATGTCAAGACTGAAGATTATCCACTATCTTCTCTTCTATCTCTATGTATTTTTCTATTTCTTCCTCTGATAGCTATAACTTGGTTTCTGAGTGTCTGGCTACAATAACCACAAAGGACTGTCATGACTCAAGGATATTAGCCACCACCACTTGATGCTGATAAACTTCCAAAGCCTTCTGAGCTCGATTAATTACAATGGAGGAGTCAGTCTCCAACTTAAAGGAAATTATAAATGCTTTGGGAGCACAATCTTCAATCAAAGGGGAAAGTATTTTTGGCACCATCTTCACTGTTCTCTGCAGTGGGCCCCCAGATGACTGGATGTTGTGCTCAGGCATTTCAGAGACAGGAACATAGAAATCTGACACGACTACACCAGGTAAAACATCGCAGAAGGGCCGGTCACACCTCCAGTGGGACCTTGGTGCCACCTGACGTGACCAACACCACCCGCTGGCCCTGTGCACCCAGCCCAGTCACGAAGCGGGCCATAACCTCAGCACAGCACCGGAGGCCAGGGAAACTCAGCTACGAGGTCTGTTTCCACCATCGGTCCAATAAATGTGCTTTTCATGCTAAAGAACTTCTACCTGCATGGAGACACACTTGAATACGAAAATAAAGGTCCACTAGAATACGCTACATGGGGACAGGGTTCATGTTGTTTGCTCATGCAGTACATCTCTCATGCTTCTTTGGCATAGAAGAACTCAGTAAACATTAGATGGTAGCTGGAAGGTGAGTGGCTAGATGGATGGATAAATGACTCAATGAAAAGGCAGGCTGACTAAGGAAATCTCTGTTTGGTAATTAAAACTCCTCTGAGGCTGCACATCATTTTCCACTAATGGCAGCTTAAGCAATATTTTCAACAATACTTGTTATTGTCTTTCCTCTAAATGACAAAGCAGATTTGTCCGTTGTGTTCAAGACCTTTTCCACATGAAAAAAAAAATTCACAAAACTAAACACAGTAGAATATTCTCTATAAGGTTAGACTCAGTTATTTCCATCTTTATTCTCACTGATTCACTGTGCTTGAGTGACTTCAGTACTGGATGCAGCATGAAATAGGTTTCCAAGAACCTCCTGGGGTATTTGGTTGGCTTTCCTTTCCTTTGATTGTCTCTTATTATCATACCATACATTCATTCCTTCCACAGGTCACGCAATGGTTACTGGATATCTGGAAGCAACCGCAATGTCGGTTCAATTGTTTGTATTATATTTATAGACTGTTAGATTATTTGTATCACTGAATGAAAGAGACTATGAATCAGAGGCTATTACATGAAATTACTGTGTAGGCATACAATCATTGCAAGGAATAGCAAACAAAGCCATAATTCTATACAAGCTTTGCTATGTGTAAAGATTTCTTGAAATAGTTTTTGAAAAAGTCACAAAAGAGATAACGCGATAATGCCTGTTGGACACACAGGTATAAAAAATTGTGTCCTATCATTTGAAACAGAATAGTAAAATTATTACCCCTTTAAACTGCTTGACATTAAATGAGTGCATCCACATACATCATCTCATTGATTGTCAAAATGACTCTGAGAAGTAAGCAAGACGTGTGTTTGAATCTACATTTTAAAGAGAGAAAACCAAGGCTTGGCTTTGAGAGGTTCTCTGACTTAATATCATATAAGCCAGTAGGAGTGTGTGTTTGGTGGCAGGACTGAAACTAAACTCTCCTAAATTCTAGTTTTCTGAAAACTAGAATTTAAACAAATTAAACCTTTATAATCGTCAGCATGCCTTTAGGGCATAAAAGATAATCTTTATTTTCCCACAATTAATGCAATGCATCATACCTGGTTTATTTCCTGAGTGGTTGTTATTTTGTCCTGAAATTGCAGAGGCAGGGCGGTTAGAGGCATTTTTCTTATCTTGCACTTTATAGCTGTCGGGTGCTACAGAAATGAGACAAAAGAGAAAAGATACATTTAGTTTCTTAAAATTTCTTCAGAAACATTTACGTATTCGACATTTACTGTTAACCTATGTACCAGGTTCTTAGGCTAGATTAAGGAAATGAAAAGATGAAGTAGTTACAACCCGTGCCCTCAAGGAGTAGGAAGGATATATAAAAAATCAACAACCTCGGCTTGAGTGACCAATCTTATAGAAGTGGCATGTTCAAGGGGCCATGAAGGGCCTTTCCCACAGCTGTACCAGTTTATGCATAAAGCAACCATGTGGAAGGACGACCGCAGTCTAAAGTCTTGGATCTGAGTTCTTACAAAGCACCATTGGCTTAGAATATATTTCAAATGTATTAATTTCTTTCTGCTTTGGTATATTCAACATCATTTAATCTTTCTTTGGGGTTACTGAGTCTCTGCAGTAGCCCCAGGTCCTGACAACAAACATCAACCCTAACTGAATATTATGTAACAGCAGACCATGGAGATTGAAAAGACTTCAACATATGTTCAGTACAAGTCACTTTTCTGAATCGGCCCGATAAACGCTTTTGGGGGTGGGGTGCTCGAGGGAGGCTGTAGTTTGCTTTATTATGCTGAAATTCAAATTAAAAAAAATTCAATTGAACAGGAGTTCTGGTTACTTGAACTCTAATTTATCTATATCTAACTTTTATTGGATCCACTCTAGGTGAACATCAGAGGTCTATCTGCCCACTTCATTATCGTCTGGATGTCGGGAATTCATTTCCACCTCAGAAGACCTTCTGAGTCATACTGACCACGAGACAAATGTAAAATCCATCTTAAAATTTTTCAATGCTCATATGAAATTGATAGGTTAATTTTATTTTATGTTATTTTATTTTCCAGTAAGCCTTTTGGATTAGTAACAATAGGCTAAATTTTGAAAACTAAAAATAATTTCTGAAAATTGTCAGGCTGTTTGGTCTAAGATTACATATTGCTAATTCCTAACTCGTTAGGTTGGATGTATTTCTAAAGTTTTCAGGCCATCTCTCTGCTTTCATATCACTCTTTTTCTTCTGCTATGGTTTAAGAGTCTGTATTTCTTCAAAAACTTCTTTGGTGAACACTGTAACAGCAAAAGACACAGAGAGACCTGGGTTCAAATATGAGACTTGGTACATAACCAGTTGAGTGGCCAGGAAGTTATTTGGCCTCTCTAAGTAGGTCACATGGGGTAATAATACTGCCTAACTCACAGAACTGTTGAAAGGATTATCTGAGAAGATATGTGTTAAAAATCTACCAAAAGCCTTGGCACATAGGAGGTGTTTAACAAGTATTCAAGGCCCTTTCTCCCAGCTTCTATGCTTTTCTGTGGAGTCCTGGGCATTCCATTCTCATAGCACCCATGCAGGTTTGAGTGTGTTTTGGAGTCAGCAAACCTGGTTCTGCCATTTACCAGATGAATCCTCAGCATGTTGCTTAACATCTCTAAGTCTTAATTTCCCCATCTGTAAAGGGGAAAAACATCTACTTCCAGAGCTGTAAAAATTAAATGAGATAATGTACAGAAAGGTAGATCATTGCCTGGCCCACAGCAAGGCACGACAAATGGTAGAAAGTATTTTTAGCTCTCTTCAGGAAACTGGGCTTCTGGTTCCTCAGGGATTTGAGAGAAAGCAAACCCATGTTAACTTGGTGACGGGGTCCTGGGGGCAAGTGACTAATGTGGCAGAAAAGTCTGGGTCAGCAGCTGGCTCCAGAAGTTTTCAGCTCAGCCACAGTCATACCTCCTGGGGCTCTTAGGTAGGGTGAACTTATTGATATAATTTTTAGAGTATGGCCTGGTTTGGGAAGAGGTAATTAGTCTTTCTGTTTCAGGGTTTGGGGGAGATGACAGTTTTCTAAGATTTGATGCTTTTCATTATATTAAGTAAATCTGAGCCTTAAAAAAAAACCCTCAATAACATTGGGAAAATAAAACAGGGAGTTTTTTGTTTTTTAAACAAAGTGCAGGGGATTTCACTACTTAAGAACACAATGACAAGAGGAATTTATTCATTTTCTGATTTCCAAAATTTAAAAACCTGAAAATCCTCATTAACGAGAAGATAGGATTGTATATACCCTTATAAAGGTTCTCATGAAAAAAAATTAAAATGATTCAGGTGACTTTCCAGTATTATTTATTTGAATCTCTCTTCTTTCATTTAAAAAAAAAGAAAGAAAATTAAGCCATATACTATGATGCTCAGTAAGTCTTTGCTAGCCTTATGTAATCTTTATTGACCATCCTGCTAGCTTGAAACCTGTATTCCATTAGTGTCACATGTGAGTGTTGAGGTAAAGACAAGAGGAAGGATACAGACAAGCACCCTGGTGGTCTGGGACTCTCTTTCCGACATACTCCGCAACAAAATATAGAGGCATCAGACATTTGGAGCCTTCATCTGGTGAAAATTCTGTAGCTCCAGTAAGTGCTGCAATGTGTACTGTGCAATCCACATCCTCTACCACTCACTGATTCATTCCAACATCTTCCCATAAAGGCCTTGGTGTTCTCACGGCTTTGTTTCTACTTCTGGCTGTATGGTCCAATACAGTCTTCTCTCAACTGCTAAAAATAATTGGTCCAACAAATGACCTGTCAATTTAGTCAAAATACTTGCTCTGAGACACTTCTGACTATAACCTTTGCACCATCCTGTTTAAATCTCACTGAATAATATGGGGACTTGACATCCACAAGGATAATGTATTTCAGTCACTCTTTTTAATAAAATCTGCAATGTGGGCTGTGATACAGCAAAAGCTTAAACTCAGTTTCCAGCTCTGTATAGTCCCTTATCCATGGGGGACTACTAGGTTCCCAAGACCCCCCGTGGATGCCTGAATTTGTGGGTAGTACTGAACCCTATATACGCTATGTTTTTTGGATCTACAGAGACAGTTCCTATGTGATTTACAGGTGGGCAGCAACTACAGTGTGCATCCACTGGACAAAGGAATGATTCACATCTCAGGCTGGACAGAGCGGAAGGGCACGAGATTTCATCACACTACTCAGAAGAGCATAAAATTTATGAATTTTTTTTTCTGAAATTTTCCATTTAATATTTTTGGACTACAACTGACCGTACCTGAAACCTCAAAAAACAAAATCATGGATAAGGAGGAACTACTGCATACATGCTTTTCTGCTACAGTCTTTAATTGGACTTTGTGGGCATACAGCCCCTCTGCGGACATATACTTGTGGGGACACAGCTTTGGAGGAGTGACCTAGAACACAGAACTAGAGGTTGAACCACATGAAATAGCCTTTTATGTAGTGAAAAATGGTTAAAATTTAACAACTTTTAATGTTTCAATCTAATAGTTTAAATAAATCTGTATAGAAAAGAGTTACCATATCAGGCCTGAGATCGCTGTTCTTATTATTTTGTATATATTTATATATATTTATTCTTTAAATTTATTTATTCGAATATACCTGCCAGGAGTATTGTAACACTCGAATCATAGGTATGAAGTGTTTTATCCAATGTGATTTATAAAATTTGCATTAGAACAAGAAGGAAATAAAGCAACAGCATCACTCCTAATGACTTTCCTGATTATTCCATGTAATAGAGAATTTCTCCTCAGTTTAAAATCCTCATAATTATAAGTGAAGTTGGGTAGCAGTGGTCAAAGCTCAAGGGAGTTAGCATCAGGCAAACCTGGATTTCATTTCCAGGTTTGTTTGTAACACTCTAATCATAGGTATGAAGTGTTTTATCCAATGTGATTTATAAAATTTGCATTAGAACAAGAAGGAAATAAAGCAACAGCATCACTCCTAATGACTTTCCTGATTATTCCACATAATAGAGAATTTCTCCTTAGGTTAAATTCCTCACAATTACAAGTGAAGTTGGGTAGCAATGATCAAAGTTCATGGGAGTTAGCATCAGGCAAACCTGGATTTCATTTCCCACACTACCTCAGTTTTCTTCCTATTTGTATTTATTCAAACAGTATACTACTCTATGGGACATCTTGAGCTCGATGCTGGAAGAAATATTAGGTGTGTAATTATCTCCTTCTACCACTTCTTTTTCCTTTTCTTGTCCTATGTTTCTATGTTACACTGTATTCTGGAACTTCCAATTCCTCCAACACTATCTCCTTTCTTCAAAAATCATGTCCCATTATGTCCTGAAATACTATCTGTACATCAATCACTGTCGAGTATGCATTTATAAATATGTGCTCTCAACAAAGTTCCCGTCGTCAACGTCTAGGGAATATCTGCTCATGTATTTCTGCTATCACTTGAACGTCCTCACAAAAAAGCCAATCCCCTAATGTCAGTCTCTTTGTCACTATCAACAGAACCACCAGGCTCAGAAATGTTAAGTCATTTTAATTAATTAAGTAATTTTTTCAACATTTAAAAATACCCCCATAGACCAGACACTGTGCTACACAGTGAGAATACAAAGGTCATATGACATGGCATCTGCTTTCAAGATGCTTACCATCCTTTGGAGGAGAGACAGTGGGCACATACATGAAATTGCAACAATGGATCGATTCAATTTTCTAAAAAATCCATAAACCCACAGAGGTTTAATAACCAAACAAATGATATAGATAGTGTTACAAGAATTCGGAGTGGGAGAAGGAGCCACAAGGGACAGTAGTCCCTGGGCAAAGAGCTTGCAGACCAGAAAGCATCCAGATAAGTGAAGAGTAATGTGAAGAAATTCCCTTACCAGGGTGGATCATGAGCAAAACTACCAAGGCAAAGGGACAGGAGAGATAATTGGTACTGTCTAGTCAGAACAGCAGGTTTAGGAAGGGAGGCAGTCGAAGATATGACAAGAGAAACAGGCTAAGGTCAATGTCTCTTTGAATTCTGAGTGTGGACTTTTTCGTGAAGGCAATGGAAAGTCACTGAAGTATATACCACATGGAACTTCCAGCTGTGAACTACTTTAGCTTCAGTGGATTCTGTGTAAATGAACAGTGAAGTCTAACAAGTCTGCTGGAAATGAATTTAAAAAGGATCTCATCTTAAAGAAAACAATAAAAGGAAATCAGACTAAAAACAGACATCCTAAGAACTCTGCCTTCTATATAGTTTAGTAACTAGTCAGGTTCTTCCACTTACCCATATCACATACCAAGAGATAACTATTTGACCATTACATGGTAAAAAGTGACATGAATGAATATGGTGAAACTTAGGGCTGTCCTTGAAGAAACAAGAAGTAGGGGAAGAGTAGAGTCAGTGTGGTCACCCTAGAAGAAGCCAAGGACAGCTCATGTAGCACCATATAGGGACCCTCCACCAGAAATGGAAATCCAGCCACAAACTCCTGGGAGGACGAGTGGCCGGCAGGCCAGATAAGGAAATGGGCCTGTTGGGAAATAGGTGGGGCATATTTTTGAAGGTCATTTTGCAGGGAGGTGAAGAAGATAAAATATGGGAAACTGATTGGTGCTATTAATCTTTTGTAGACCATCACTTAATGGGGAAGCAGCTGCTTCATGGGGCATGCCTACAGGTATTGTGTCATGGCAATTTAAGTAACTGTAAATGTCAAAAATAGTGCAGAGTCTCATTTGCTCTTCTATACACAATAAACCCATTTCATGGTATGGTGCAACATCTAACCACATTTAATCTGACATTTTGAAACAGAAATAACAACAATGAACCATTTATTCACTCTATTGCTCAATTCTTGTTGCCAAAACATATGCAACTAAATAGGACCGTCTGATAATGATACATATTTGAGTTATACACAGCACTCTCCCTATTCTGCTGACAGAAACAATTCAGTTAAGATCTTTTTCTTGCATTTCACATATCTATACAGAACACAAAGTTAAGATTTGGTGGCTATGGTAGACTTCATTAGAGCATGGTAAGAGTGTGGAGGCTTTACAGTTTGGAGTAGCTCATTCAGCAATGACAGTGACTGAAAGTCACTTTCTGAGTTCTCCATCTCTTCATAAGGGAAAAAACCTTAAGATGTATGACCATGATAGAAAATGATATTAAACCAAAAGGAAATACATTTGTTCAATAAAGAGAGTACAAACCCAACAAAAGACACTGACTTTATAAGTACAGTCTGACAGGGTGTATAGTTATATGACACATGGGGACAGAATCTACCACAGGTATCTCTCCTTATTTCTGTAACTGACACTAAGACATGAAGAATGGAACAGAGACATGTAGGTCTTTGTTAATAATTTATATTGAACCACTTCCAAAGTTGAGGCAGTTAGATTGAACTGTCAAGGTCTATACATGAGATGATAAAAAATACTGACATAGGCTGGGCGTAGTGGCTCACACCTATAATCCCAGCACTTTGGGAGGCTGAGGTGGGCAGCTCACCTGAGGTCAAGAGTTCGAGACCAGCCTGGCCAATATGGTGAAACCTCCTCTCTACTAAATACACAACAATTAGCCAGACATGGTGGTGCACGCCTGTAATTAATCCCAGCTACTAGGGAGGCTGAGGCAGGAGAATCGCTTGAACCTGGGAAGTGGAGATTGCAGTGATCTGAGATTGCGCCACTGCACTACACCCTGGGTGACAGAGAGAGACTCCGTCTCAAAAAATAAAAATAAAAAATAAACAAATAGTGATGCAATCAACTTTCTCTGAAATAAAAAAAACCAAACATGTGATAGGGAAGATATTAATATCATATATAAAACAGCAAAAGAAAATTCTATCAAAATAGGTTACCAAAATATTCCTAAGGGATAGGACTGGGCCATTTTCCTCCAAGGAGCTGATGTCTAGTCATAGTCATCATATTCTGAGCTTAAACAGTCTCCAAATAAATGGAACATCGGCATTCAGTCGTTGATATCTGGCCAGGTACAGATCTATGGTAATTTTCCGCTTGACCAGAACAACCTGAGGGCAGGGGCCATGCCCTTCAGCCTTACAATCTCCAGAATAACATGAGATATATTTTCTCTTCTGATGTGAAGTAGATGTGACCTTGATCTGACAACTCTTTTTGTCACCCTTTCTCTACAATCTTAGCAGTCATCAAAAAATAAGACAATGTATTCTTTTTCTTTTTACTAATCATCTTATCATTAATACTTTTTTAATACTTTTTCTTTCTGGACTTTTGCCACAGTGTTCCAGAAGGCACACATCCATTCCTCTCTTGCATCCTTCATCAAGCATTTGTTCAGTGTCACATATGTGCTGGGCAGTGTGCTAAACACTTCACATCAGAAGAGAAAAAAAATCTCATGTTATTCTAGGATGACTTCAACATTATATTAGGCAAGACTCAAAATCAAATGGATGTTTTGACCCCGCTTCATAGAAAGGAGCGGCCAGTCTCACCTACAGTGAGAATCTCAGGAATTAGAGTGACACTCTACAAACACAACAGAATACAGGTCGAGCATCACTAATCCGAAAACCTGAAACCTGAAACCCTTCCATTTCCAAACATTTCAGATAAGGGACACTCAAGCTGTTATTGCTTATACCGCATGAAGGAAAGAAAGCATGTGAACATTACAGCCTCTACTGATAACATCAGGCAAGCATCTCAACTTTGGGAAACTTGTAAACCCCAACCCTTTCCCAAAGCAATTAATAAATTTATTTTGATAATCTGTTTCTTATGTAGCCAAAGAATTATCCACCCTAGCTAAACACGAGGAAAAGGATATTTCAGAAAAGCACATGTTCATATATCTTGTGGGAACTGGGGGGAATCACCTACTAAGCTCTTTCATTTACCACTAAAAGCAGCTCCTCAATGCACATCACAAATGCTTTCTGAAATATTGTGCTGACAGGAATAAACATTACACACTTTAAATTCAACCAAAAAGGCTTTTATCTAAAAAATAAGTAAATAAATAAAACAAAAACCTTCCTTCAGCCAGATGGCAACACTAAAAATAGAATAGAAAATGATGTATTTTCCCCTTGCATTAATATAAATCAGATTAAAAGGCAAGTCTTTTCATCTCTGCTGACTTACCACCAGTCACAATGCTAGCTACTCTACAAGCATTATCCCTGCCCCACAACATGAATAATGTTTACGACTAAGCAAAGCACAGGGCAAAGTACACAAAAGGAGGGCAAAGTCTAACCATATTAAAGTTTTCCAGTCACATGGAGAAATGGTAAATCAGAGATTGTAGCTACCCATCTATATTTTAACAGCTGGAAACGGAGTTTATCAAATTAGACCCAATTCAATTAAAATCAATGTGTAATTAGAAGAAACTATTTAAATAATGTGGAAAAGAAAAATAATTAGAACTCAACTTTATTACACTTTGCTTAATTAAAATAACGAACTGAAAAGAGGGTGTTTTTACTTTAATAGGATAATGATTTACTTTAAGAAAAACTAAAATGGCTAATGCCAGTATTTTACAAAATGATTACTATTGGCCATAAAATAGAAAAGCTTTCATACTTACAAAGTACAGTTATCTAAGCAGAAAATGTACAATACTTAAAAATAGTTGTAAACAGGGGACTCAGTTTTAAATATCAGTTTTGTAAATAAATTTGCATGTAATTTTAATCCTATGAGTATTAGTCAACTGAGTTCAATCAGTGAAATAAATACACATATACACTGCTGTCAAATATCAAAAATTAATCATTTCTCCTCTGTAGAAAATATTAAAATATTTTAAATTTCTTATGTAAACTTTGTAAAATTTAATAGGAATGATATGGTAGGTTCTGAACGCTTATTCCAACTCATTTCACGTAACCACTGAATATTTAACTGAAAGCTTGTCTAAAATTATGGGCCAGCTCATTCTCCCCATGCTGTCCTATGCTACAGTCATTTCTGTATCTGTGACTGTGTTCTTTTTTCCTCACTAGAACACCAGCCTCACCATCTTTGCAACTATTTACATCTAATCTCTTTTTCTTTCTTAGAGCAGTTTTAGGCTTACAGCACAATTGAGCAGAAAGTACAGAGTTTCATATGCTGTTGCAGCCCCGCCCCCATGCCTATCCCACCATCAACATCCCACACCAGAGTGGTCCATTGGTTACCATTGATGAGCTGACACCAACACACCATCATCACCCAAGGTCCATAGTTTACATGAGGGGCCACTCTTGGCGATGCACTTTCTACTGGTTTTCGTAAGTGTATAATGACGTGTATACACCATGTAGTAACATGTAGAATTCAATCCATTTCCAGTCCAACTCAATCCATCATAGTCCAACTCAAGTCCCTTTCCCGTGAAATCTTTTTAAGCTATTCCTACCACCATCACATTTCTTTCTCTGACTTATACTGCACTCCCATGCAATCTGTCCCACGGTATTTAGCATTTGATTTCATTCTATCTTGTATCATTTTCAGAATGTATGCTTCCAAAATTTCTAAAAACTGAGTCCCATGAGAGGCAAAACAAAAAATGTGCTCTACAGTAAAATAAAACAAAACCAAAACACAATGAGGAATACTTGATGTAACATTTCTCTCTTGGAAATGCATACTGCAAGTCTGCATAGGGAAGGGGCTATATCATTCCATTCCATGCTGGTTACCCAATAAATATCAACTCTTTGATGCTTTATTTATTTATTTATTTATTTTTTGAGACGGAGTCTTGCTATGTTACCCAGGCTAGAGTGCAGTGGTGTGATCTTGATTTACTGTAGCCTCTGCCTCCTGAGTTCAAGCGATTCTCCCACCTCAGCCTCCTGAGTAGCTGGGACTACAGGCACGTGCCACCATGCCTGACTACTTTTTGAATTTTTAGTAGAGACTGGGTTTCACCATGTTGGTCAGTCAGGCTGGTCTTGAACTCCTGACCCCAGGTGATCCTTGACCTCAGACTCCCAAAGTGATGGAATTACAGGCATGAGCCACTATGCCCCGCCTTGATGGTTCTTTTCTAACAGAACCCTGATTGGCCACTGGACACAGATCTGGCCACAACATTGAAGACTGAAGTTGTTAGGTGTGGTTTGTGGGAATGATCCTTAAGGCACAGCAGACTCTGGTGTGTGAACCTGTTTGCTCTTCACCCCTCCTTTTCTTCCTGCTTTGAATGCCGATATGATGCTTAAGGCAGAGCATCTATCTGGAAACCACGAGGCTATCAGGAGGGAAAGGCCAAGGGAACAGAGACTCAGGCCCTGACATCTTTAAGTTGCTGGTCTAGTACCAGCAACTCTTCACTTCTATGTTCCCAATAGGTTAGAGAAAACAAAATCCCCCATTTGTTAAAATCATTAAGAAATTCTGTAATCATAAATTAAAAAAAAAAAAAAATCCCCAAACTGATACAGAGATCCTTCTGGCTACAGAATAAAGTCCACGCATCTTAGCCTTCCAAATGTCTTATTTCTTATTCAGTAACTCTTTTATTTGGCCCATTATGAATCCCACGTAGTCTAATCCGTCCAAAAGTCAGAAAGCCAAGCAGTCCTGGTTCATTATATTAAAGCAGAGCAGCTTTAGATTTGAAAATAGTGGGAGGAGCAATATCAGGAGGAAAAAGGAGTGAAACATGCCACATCAAGTTTTAATAACATTTGTAATAGAAATCAGTTCCATAGGAATTCAAACACCTTAGAAGCCAGTGGAATCCTAAAAAGAATGTGAAGGGTTCCCCGATCAAACGCGCTAACCTCAAATAGCTCCTGATAATTCCTGAGCCACAATTCTTCTCAAATACTTAGTATTCTAAGGTCCTATATGAAGTGCAACTCACAGGTTGGTTACACAAGGGTTAAATTCCCTTCTCTATCAACTGTTCTACAAAGAAACCTTTAATACACAATAGGTATCAATGGCACATTTGCTTATAAAAAGAAAGTAAATTTATCTATTGATTTAGCCTAATTTTATTTTTATTTGTTAGCTTTTCTATACTACAGAAAGAACATGAAAATAACATCTAAAAGGCCCATAATTCTATGACCCAGATAGCCTATTTATTCTTTTTATCTTAGAAAGGAAGTGTTCTTTATTTATTTAACAGATAGGGTCTCACTATGTTGCTCAGCCTGGTCTCAAACTTCTGGCCTCAAGTAATCCTCCAACCTCAGCCTCCTCAGTGGCTAGGCTTATAAGTGTGAACCACTGTGCCTGGCTTTAAGAAAGAAATGTCTATTACATAGTTAGGAAATTCAAAAAAGTACAAAAAGCTATAAAGTGAAAGGCAAAAGCCTTTTCCCTCTTCCTTTCTGAAAAAAAAAAATTCTATGTATAAATAGATATATTTGCTTTCCATTTATTCAGAACAATTTACTCTTCTGCCCCTTTCTTTTCTCATTTAGTAACCTATTTTAGCCTGCTTTTCAAGTTCTTCCTTTAATTGCAACTAATTTCATCACTTTCAATATGTGGCTATAGGAATTAGATATTCTAGATTCATCTTCTCATAAGTGTTCTATTAAATCTTCACTGATGTGTGAGACCACAGTCCTGATTGAGTATTATTTACCTTCTTCTGTCAGCATCTACACCTGATCCCTTGCTCCCAGAGTTGGTAACTTAATCTCTTGCACTCTCTGCTTCTGCCAGTCTGAACTCAACTGGAAAAGGCAGCCACTTCCAAGGAAATAACCACAAGGAAAATTCCAAGGAGGCTTTGCTTTCCTGGTACATAGCGTAACAGTGAACAAAAGTAGGAATGAAACCTTCAAGAAGTCACACTATTTGGGTTGAATCAGAGGCTTAAAAGCAAGGTTTGTTCCATATAGATACATTTACCATTTCTACCCCTCTTAGTTTTGCAAGCCTAACCTGCATGGGTTCCAGGCTCTGGCTTCTGCCAACTCTGATGGAAGACCATCGTGGGCTGCTGAAATTGAATTCCTTCTCTAGCACCTTCCCTGGATAGGCAATAAAGTAGTGGAGCAAAAGGGTGGAGGAACACTTCCTGGCCAACCCCATGCCCACTTCAAAGCCAGAAACAGGAAGCTGTTGTGCCAGAGCTGAAAGCTGAAGCTGCTCCTTCTCTGATACAAGAGGCAATGAAAAACTGGTGAAGGCAGCTGATGATGTCTGCAAGGACAGATGACACTGACTCCCACCTTGTGAAATCTACACAGACGCTACATGAGAACTCATCAACCGGCCAGGCACAGTGGCTCACACCTGTAACGACAGAACTTTGGGGCGCCAAGGCAGGCGGATTGCTTCAGCTCAGGAGTTCAAGACTAGCCTGGCCAACATGGTGAAACCCCGTCTCTACTAAAAAATACAAAGATTAGCCGGGCGTGGTGGCGGGCACCTGTAATCCCAGCTACTCGAGAGGCGGAGGCAGGGGAACCGCTTGAACCCAGGAGGCGGAGGTTGCAGTGAGACGAGATCGCACCACTGCACTCCAGCCTGGGCAACAGAGTGAGTCTCCATCTCAAAAAAAAAAAAAAGAACTTCTAGTGACTTTCTCAGGTAACTTGTGGTCTGAAAATAAATTGAATCTATTAAGTAATTAAGGCTATCATCCTGGAGAACAAAGAAATAGGGCCAAGCAAGGGCTTTGGTATGCTTAGCGTAGCAAGCAGAGACTCAATATCAGGCCAGGAAAAAGGGATTTAAATCACAAAGCATTCCTCTGGCCTCATGTGGGAAAGAAAATGGAGATTTAAAACATGTTCCTTTTATTTTTTTAAATCATCTTTCTACTAGACGAGGAATTTTTTTTGAGCTGTTCAATCTCTAATTTGCCACATCAATATGTCCCCAAATAAGAGATCTCAAATTCTGGAACCTATTGAATATCTAAATGTAGTAACAAAACAAAAACAAAACAAACTAATGGAAAGGATCCCAATCTGAAAAACACCAAAACAAAAGAATGGTTTTACAAGTTCTGCCAACTCTCAAAGGCACAAAGTGTGCTATGTGGCAGGCGCCACAACCTGGCAAACAGTAGCAGGTTGGAAGGAAAGGCTGACTGAGCAGCAGGTTGGAAGGAAAGGCTGACTGAGCAGCCCTTCAAGGAGCACTCATGGCTGCAGAGTCCACAGACTGCAATTTACACGCTTGCTGTCCAGTAAGTATTTTCATTTAAAGAATGCCACATCCATTTCAAACAAGAGAATCCGATTACAAATTCTAAATCTGCCTAAGCTACAGGCCCTTTGGGGGTCATGAAGAGCTCAGCTAACACTAAGCTGACGAATGGGCTCTTTTCTTCTAAATACTTTTAGAATGCATTTTATGTGACCATTTTGTACTTCACAACATCCACTTGGGGGTTGGTGCCTACAACAGTAGGAGAAGCCAGAAGGAGGTTGAGAGAGATTGAATGGGTAAACCATATGCATATCTTCTCCTAGAAGAAGGAGAAAAGAAGCCAACCATTACTAAGTGGAGGTTGGGAGGAACCAGCTACTCTCCTTGCGTCCCAGGGGACAAAGGGCTGTCACAGACCTGACCTATCTCCCCACTCTCTTCTTTATCCAAACACCTGCTCCTAGATAACCAGTCCTGTTTTCAGAATCGTAGGGGAATCATTATCAGAAAGGAAGATGTCTAAAGAACTGTCTGAGCTTTCTAACCAAATGTGAACAGATCTCATTTCAGTCTTTGAGTGCCCCCTCAAACAGCCACTTTTCCTAGATGCATTAGGAATATTCTAAGGAAGTGACATGGCAATATGTTTTCTTTTTAGTTTACAAATGATGCATATGCCCTCAACTTCATGACACTTTTTCTGTTATCCTATGTCCTTTATTTTACAGAAGTGGAAAATCTTAGAAAAATTTCAAAAGGGCGTGTGCTTTCTGTAAATAGTAAGTTAGGGAGGGAGAGGTTTTGATACTGAGTTTGGTTTCCAAGTAGATGAAAGAAGGAGAAAAATTATAGTTGGATGAGGGCAGGGTAGGAAGAAGAATTTGAGGAAGTGAGAAAATCTGCTTTACAAATAGTAGAATCTGAGCAATTTGAAGGTACATCATTGTATGATTAAAGCAGAATAGATGTTTAATACAAATTGAGTGAATAACTATATACACATTTTTTATAGGGATTTTATAATAACATTACTATCTAACAGGTTAAATAGGCTTTTGTGGGTTATCAGTTACAAATGCAATATTTTTATAATGTGCAAATGTGTGCCAGCTTTCAAACAGCTAATTCATATATGAACTTCTGGAACATAACCCATTTATTACTAAGAATTACTATTTTAAAAAACAAATACTATAAAAGTATGGCAAATAGGCATAAGGAAAGGGTCATAGGTAATCATATTTTAGAGCTAGTTGGGAAAGGAATTCAATTAATATGTGTGGTTAACCATTTAATTTTTAAAATGTCTTAGAAATAATCACACCTGTGTTCCTCAATTAATACTTTCGGATAAACTATTCAATTTTCCTTAGGCAAGATTTTCTGGCAGGCAAAACTTGACTTTGTAACAAATATTTGTCAGCAAAAATAAGGTAACTACTTATGCCTGAAAAAAATTCCATTTAAAAAATATTTCTAAAATATGATTTTTTTTTTTTTAAAAGACAGGGTCTCCCTCTGTTACCCAGGCTGGAGTGCAGTGATGTGATCATAAGCTCACTGCAGCCTCGAAATCCTGGGCTCAAGCGATCCTCCTGCCTCAGCCTCCCAAGTAGCTGGGACTACAGGCGCATGCCACAACATCGAGTTGATATTTTTATTTTTTGTAGAGATAGAGTCTCGCTTTGTTGCCCAGTCTGGTCTTGAACTCTTGGCTTCAAGCCATCCACCCACCTTGGCCTCCCAAAGCACTAGGATTACAGGTGTGAGCTACCACATCCATCCTAAAAGATGACTTCTTAAAAATCATCTGAAATCACTATGGACAAGCATTTATTAAACCTCAAAGCCATCCCTGAAGAATAGGAGATAAGATTCAAAGAATAGCTAATACCAGTCTTATTACTGAGAGTTGTATTTCACACAAGGAAAATTTACCTTCTCTTTCTATAGCTCACCAAATTGATTTTAGAAGATTTTGATCATAAGAAAAGTCACACTAAAGTAATACATGAACACTGGCCTGCAGAGTGGTCAAATTAAAAGTGTGACCACATTAAAAGTGATACAAATGTGAAAGTTGCTAGCAGTCTGAGTTCCAAGATAGCATCTGTGCAGAGTCCACAAAGCAGGAGTCAGTGCTGTCTGCCCCTGCGGACATCATCAGCCACCTTCACCAGTTTTTCATTGCCTCTTCTATCAGAGGAAGGAGCAGTTTCAGCTTTCTGCCCTTCTCAGCACTCCCTGGTATAACAGCCCCCTGACCCTGGCTTTGAAGCAGGCATGAAGGTGGCCAGGAAGTGTTCTTCCACCCTTTAGCTTCACTCCTTTATTTCGTATCCAGTGAAGGTGCTAGAGAAGCAATTCTATCTCAGACAGCCCAGAATGCTCTTCCATCAGAGTTGGCAGAAGCCCCAGCAGGAACCAATGCAGGTTTCCTACCTCCATCCCCAAGCCCTTGGCCCACTTCAAAGAGATGCCTAGAAGCCAAACAGATTTGTTGCTATGAATTTCATTAGCTGACTTATCACTGTGTTGCATAATTTTTTCCCCAGGGTACAGCTAACACCATTTCCATCAGCAGCTCCCCAAAGCTCCCTGCTACTTACAATAATCAATACAGGCACCATCTATGCTGGGGTTATAAAAATACCAATATTGATCTGATTTATATCAATCTGAGGTCACTTAGCTAAGATTACATATAAGAATGACAGTTTCATCTAAATTTTTAGGGATACAGACAGAATTCACAGCCATTTCATAGGCACCTACAATGAAACATCAGTTGACAATACATTTTAGTTTCTATTAATCTGGAAATTATTGTAAACCAGCTTTAAAAGTTTGCCAATCCTTATTTCACTAGGAAAAAAAATTAAAATCTTCACCCATTTTACAAAACTCGAGTTTACCGAAAAGTTTAGGCTGATTTTAAAAGCTAGAAAAACTATCGTAATACTACTCAATGTTCGAAATGTTGGTTATAAATCTTTATAATTGGTTTTAGATTATTGTAAACCTTTATGATTACCTAAATTCATGCTTCATATTCTAATTAGTAGTGTCCATGTATGTGCTACTTCCAAATACTCATTCAACATTGGCTAGAAAGGTCTACGAAGAATCTACTCTCTCTGTTATAGTATCAGATTAACTCCCTAAGAAAGGTTGTTGGAGTAAAAGAAATAACTCCACAATACCAAAACGCCACTGAAAACCCTCAACTGATAACTATAAAATAGGAGAAGCACAGACAGCTCCAGCTTTCAAAGGAAAATAAGACAGAACTACTGTAGAGAAAAAACATAGTAACAGCACCAGCAGCAGCAACTGTGAGGACCATTTATCATATTAGGCATTGTGCTAGAAGCTTTACATAATCACATCTAATTCCTACAGACACCCTGCAAGGCAGGCAATTAGCATCCACTTGTAACACTGAAAACACAGAGGCAGAAATTGGAAGTGGTCAGAAAGGGTCTGAATCTAACCTGGTTTGACTCCAGAATTTGCTTGGTTTTCATTCATCATGCTTATTCCTGAGAAAGGGATTAGACAAACTCACTTGCTGGGCTATCTGGAGAAGAACCGAGATGGGGTTCAGGAGCCTGAGTGTAGGTGCATTTTTTTTTCTCTCACTTGTTTTTTTCTGATGAGAGAAAGTAATAAGAGGCCTTGTGCCCATGATGACCTGTCCTGACCCTAGGAGAACTTCCCTCACTGCTTTGTAAAAGTTCAGCCATGCGTGGGCAAGCATGCATACAGTCACAGTGAGTTTTACTATTTCATAATATCTCATAATATTGATGAATACACAATACAGTCACAGTTAGTTATAAAGAAAAACTGACAGGTCTCCAAGACTGCAGAATTTCTAGAATCAAGACCTTCGGGAAAATGATATAAAATCCTCTTGCGACGAAAACTGTATTTTTCTTCTTTCTTCTCACCTCCCTTGCCCCCAACCCCCAGTTTAATTAAAAGGTATAAAGTGAAGAGAGAACAATAAACAATTATCATGGTAATTTGATAGTAGATACAAATGTGTCAACCACTTCCTCTGCCAAAATTCAGGCTACAGAATACAGGTGTTCAGAAAGTACAATGTGCAACTGTTTTAAATCATATTAATTTGTGTTTCATTGAAGTGAGAGCTTCATTTTATGTTCAACTGCACTATTGATAGGTTAATATCTGCTATAGTTTGAATGTATGTATCCGCCAAAATTAGTATGTTGGAAGCTATGATCCAATGTGATAGTGCTAAGAGGTGGGGCCTTCAGGTGATTAAGTCATGAGGCTGGGAGTAGTACCCTTATAAAAAGGGTTCAAGGGTACTAGCTAGGCCCCTTTTTTTGCCCATCTTTTCTGCACATGAGGACACAGCATGGGGTCCTCTTGTCCTTTTTGCCCCTTTTACTATATAAGGATGCAGTAAGAAGGCCCTCACCAGACACTGAAGGCCAGCACTTTGATCTTGAACTTCTCAGACCCCAGAACTCAAGAAAAGAAAGTTATGTTATTTATATTATCTAGTCTCAGTTTTTATTATTAGCAGCATAAACGGTCTAAGAAAATACCTAAAACTGTGTGCATGATGTATAAAATCTCTAGGATGCACTTAGGTGAATAAGGCCCCACTGCACCTATATTCTAGGAATTAGTCACATGAGTCAGCTCTACCACCCTTCCCCCTTTTTTCATCTTACAAACTGAAATGCAGTCACTTTCTGACCCCTCTACATTTTGCTTCACTTTATTCACTGGGCTGTCATAAAGAGTTTGGGATCTTCTAGTTCAGAATTAAGCCAGTATTACATTAATAATTAAGCAAACATCGGGAACTCCTTTTTTTTCCTTTAAGACTAAAGGCCTGAAAGAAAGGAAATCTTGGTGAGACAGCAATAAAACTGCAGTGAAAAGAGGGTGAGAAGCTGAAGTACAGACTTACACAGGGAGTGGCTGGCTCAGGGGCCTACTTCATGCCTGGTCTTGCTCCTTCTCTGAAGGGTAGTCTTAGGCTGATGGCTAGTTTAATAGTGCTGGGTTCCATTTGAACTCAATTTATTACAATGAGCTGCTGACCAAATTGGGCAGGTTAGCTTGGTTGGCTAGAGCAGGAGCTTGAAGGTCAAAGCACCATCCCTGTGCTGCTGGGTGAGTTCACCCACAACAGAATTCTGTAGCATGGTCACAGAAAAGTACAATGACAAAGTGGTGGGAGGTGTGAGCCAGGTGACTACGAATATAATCACTCAGCACAATATGTAATGAGCAGGCACTATTCTAGACATTAATAATACAAAGATAATCATACTGAGGCTAAAGTCTTCTAGGGCAGACACACATAGAAATACATAATTAAAACATAACGTAGTAAGTGCCATGATAGAGATCTCTATGGGAACACAGAGACAGGTAAGGGAGGCTTCCTGGAATAGGGGACGTCAGAGCTGGTCCTAAAGAGTGAGTAGGTATGTGGGTGGGGGCACTCCTTGCCAAGGAGAGGGCATCATAAACAAAAGCAGAATTTCTGCCATCAGTCATAGGGAAAAAGAACAGGATATGCATCAGCTTTTTATAAACCCAACAAGAAAACCTGTTAACTTCTTTTGTAAATGAAAAATTGCATCTTTACTCACTTAAAAATGCTTTTTGTTAAAATAAGATTTTTTTCTCACTTGTTGCAAGGAGGAAACTATACATTTTGTATATTATATGTTTACTGTTTTGTAATTTTAGAAGATTAAAATAAAACTTTAATAAGAATTAAGATCTAAGAATTATGACAATGAGCAGAGGATGGAGGTCCAAGGACACAATACTCTCAAATGCCGGAGAGCCCAGTATTAGGATGAAATTATTGTATCTTAAAAATAAAATATTTAAGGTCTTAAAAAAAAAAAACCTCCCCTAATTTCCTCTCTCCGCAATCTCTTGGTAATCTCTATCCTATTCTCTACTTAGGAGTTCAACTTTTTTACACTCCACATAACAACGAGATCATGCGGCAGCTCTCTGTGCCTGGTGTATTTCATTTAATATAATGTCCTCCAGGTTCATCCACGTTGTCCTAAATGACAGGATTTTCTTATTTTTTAAATTGAATACCATTCCACTGGGTATATATATGACATTTTCTTTATCCATTCATCCGTCGATGAACACCGGTTGACTCTATATCTTGGCTGTCGTGAATAGCGCTATAATAAACATGGGAGTTGAGAGATCTCTTCCGCATGCTGATTTCATTTCTGGCAGATATATACTCAGCAGCATAAAATAAGCTTAAAGTCTGAGAGAGAATTTTGCTTTTGAATTAAGAGGCAGTATATTTTAATATTTTATCATTTTTCCCTAATATATACCATCCAAACCACTTATATGCAACTCCATTTACCTATGGTACTGTGTTTACATTGCAGAAAAACAAATTCAGGAAATCATAGAGCAGAAAATGTTCATGAAATCAAATAATTAGAGCTACAGTTCAGTACTTCTCATAAAATGAACGGTGTTTTAGTAACTGTTTCCTTAGTACGTCTAATGATTTTATCTTCTCGTTCATTTTTCCACTAAATTTTGCTATTTCAGCATATAGATAGCTATTCTTCCTTCCCCTTTTTTGATCACGTATACCTTTGCAAATCTCAGGAAAGCTATTCGCCCCTTAAGCTGAAGACCAGGGCGTGAAACTTCAGAGTTTCATGGTCCCCAGAGATGGTCAAGAACCCCTCTCCCCTGGCACCCGATGACAGAAGATGCTTTGAGTGGTTACAAATTCCAAACTACAGGTCAGGGTGTGGTGGCTCCAACCTGTAATCCCAGCACTTTGGAAGGCTGAGGCGGGAGGATTTCTGGAACCCAGGAATTTTAGATCAGCCTGGATAACATAGGGAGACCCTGTCTCTACAAAAAAACAAAATTAGCTGGGCATGGTGGTACATGACTGTTGTCTCAGTTACTTGGGGGGCTGAGGTGGGAAGATCGCTTGAGTCTAGGAGGTGGAGGCTACAAGTGAGCTGGGATGGTGCCACTGCACTCCAGCCTGGGTGACAGAGCAAGACCCTGTCTCAAAACAACAACAACAGTAACAAATTTCAAACAACAAAGTAAATCTTCCCAATTTCCTCTATGAAGTTTTGGATCAAACATAAAACCTTTAAAAAGTGGTACTTAAGGCTGGGCATGGTGACTCATGCTTGGAATCTCAGCACCTTGGGAGGACGAGGCAGGTGGATCACTTTAGGTCAGAAGTTTAAGACCAGCCTGGCCAACATGGTGAAACCCCATTACTACTAAAAACACAAAAAATTAGCCGGATGTGGTGGTACATGCCTATAACCCCAGCTACTGGGGAGGCTGACAGGAGAATCGCTTGAACCCAGGAGGCAGACGTTGCAGTGAGCTGAGATCGCACCACTGCACTCACTCCAGTTTGGGTGACACAGTAAGACTCTGTCTCAAAAATAAAATAAAATAAAATAAAAAATAAAAAGTCATACTTAAAATAGTTCTTATAAAACAAGGTTTCAAAGCCCTTCTGTTTAAAACAGTGGTTCTTGAGGGTTTATATGAAAATCGCCTGTGGGCTTTTTACACCGTGCTGTCCAGGTCCCTCGCAGACCTGCTGAGCTGCAATTCTGAGGCATTAGGCTCAGCTGTGTATTTTTAAATGGCTCCCTAAAGGATTTTGATGTACGTCTCTGGTTTAGAACCACCAACTCACAGAATTTAACCTAGAATCATCTCCCACGGGCTAAAGTGATTGTTCACATTTTTCATTGCTTGGCAAAACATGAAAGTTCTTTCTCGGTTTCCTGAACTAATGGTTTAAGAGATGTTGATGGGCTTCAGCCATCCCCTAGACCAGCTGCCTTCAAACTGAGATCCGCAGGCTCCCAAGGGTATCCAAGGGCTTTCCACAAAAGGATTTTAACAGTTTTTGTGCTTTGGACTCCTCTGGCACCTGGCAAAGTCAGGCTGAATCTCTTCTTAGCATAATATTTTTAAATGCATAAATCAAAACAGCATTAGCAAGAAAATATAACCATACTAAAAATAAGTATATTTAAAAATGGTTATACTTAAATATGGTTAAAAATTTAATGCATATTTTTATACATTTAAATAAGTATACTCGAGAAATATATGTGCTCCTTTATTAACCCAGTAAATAGTCAAATCTAGGGGCATGTCTAATAACTGTCATGATTTCAAAGTAATCAGTTCAAACCACCTTTTGAGATATCTGAAACAACTGTAATGTGATAAGAAAACACATGACTTCTGTTGATGCTCATACTACTTTAGGTTTGTTGCTTACATTTGTAATTAAAGAAAATGCTCCATTTCCAGGTGAGGTTAGTGGAAAAAAAGATGAAATTATTTTCCTCATCCAAATTTACAAACGCTTGGAGTTAAAAACCTTACTTTAAGGGAATATGTGCATATGGAGGGTTATAAAGCAATCAGTTTCCAGATTCTTTCTTAAAACCTTTCATACCTCGTTTCTCATATACACTCCCCTTCTACTTTTTTTGAGATGGAGTCTTGCTCTGTCACTCAGGCTGGAGTGCAGTGGCGCAATCTTGGCTCACTGCAACCTCCACTCCTGGGTTCAAGCGATTCTTCTGCCTCAGCCTCCTAAGTAGCTGGGACTACAAGTGCACACCACCAGACTGAGCTAATTTTTGTATTTTTGGTGGCGGGGGGGGGGCTTCCCCATGTTGGCCAGGCTGGTTTAGAACTCCTGACCTCAAGTGATGTGCCCCCCTTGGCCTCCCAAAGTGCTGAGATTACAGGCATGAGCCGCTGCGCCCGGCCCTCTTCTGCTTTCATAAGGCACGCTTCTTATGCATCCTGAACGTTAGGTGGTTTATTGTCAAGGGTGCTAAAACCTCTGAAGTGTCACTAACGAAATGAGAGGATGCACTGCTCCTGTAAAAGCTCCCCTTGAGAGCAAAACAAGAAATACTGTGGGAGCAGGGCCTTGCTTCATGCAAGTGAAAAGGTTTCTGTCTCGTTTGTATTGACGCATCACTGTCACAGGGCACAAATTAATACAGAAAGTCTGCGCCTTACGATGTTTCGACTTACAATAGTATTAGACTTTATTCCATGTTATACCATGTCAACATTTCCTCACTTTTTAAGTCCATTGTGTATTTAAAAAATTTAATTTCTAAGGTATGTAAAAACAAAAATGTTTGAAGCCTAACCAATATTTCACAAAGCCCGTAAGAAATTAACTTTGGAGCCATGGAGGTCTAAGAGCCGCCTTCATCAGAAACACCTTGGGTATTTACTTAAAAAGCAGATTCCTATGCCCCAACTCAGATGTATGAAATTTGAATCTCTAGGGTTGGGTCTGGGAATTTGCACTTTGAAACAAGCATTATACTTGAATCTGATATACACCAAAGTTGAGAACCACTGCACTATGCTACTTTACTGCTTTGCTGTTAAGTCTTCTGGACACTATTGTTTCAACCATTTTCTGGAGCTATATTTATCTTTCAATCTATGGAGAGGCATTTGTTATAAGCTAAATTATACAAAGTCAACACAAGGCATTGATGCTTCTTCAGAATTTGATGGGAACTGACCATAGACAATATCAATAGGAACCATCTCTTTGTGCATCACTTAATAATTTTCAGTGGTACAGAATAGTGATGTTTTCCTTAACCTGTTCCTTATAATTTGATGCAATTTTTGGATAAGCTGTAAACAAGCCCACAATAGAACAGGGAGGCAAATATTCCCTTTTAAAAAAATATGGCCCCACCATATGAACTAATAATTTAAACTATGGCTCTGCTATGTAATTATTGTCAGAAAGAAGTGTTAAAGTTCAAAGCATTTGGTATTCCATGGGTGCTTTAAGCTTTTTAAAAAATGTCCTAGGCTAAAATTACATTAATCTTGCTACTTGAAACTCCAGTTTTGGACCTTTCATGAATAAAACTTCAGCAAATGTCTCAGTTTAAAATTATTCTTAAAGAGGTTTGACCCTGCTACTCTCTACTCTGTAGAGGCGAGATGTGCAGACTAACTGCTCAAGCCGACATCTTTGTTAGGTCTCTCCATTTTCATATAATGAAAAGAGTTCAACTGTGGGTTAAAGCATGTGATTCCACTGTTGACGATGAAGGAGTTAAGGACGATCCACCCCACACTATGCCAATTTGGCATATTTATTATTTCAAGCTGAAAGTACTTGAGAAACTAGTTGCAGAAAGGCCTTTCTGATCTGTCCTTTCTTACAGATGGTAGGCCATAAAAATTCCTTTGAGGATGCCTTCCCTCCAGTAGGGAGAGAAAATAACCCTTATCACCAGAGATTGGAAATTGCTGCTGCAATGAACCTGTACAGATAAACTTACTGAAGAAACCCTTATCTTCCACTAGCTTCGCACACCCCCACCATAGATCTCCTAGTGACCTCTAGAATTTACTGTCCCTAGCCCAGATCCCCTTGTCCTGTCATTTCTTCACTAATTTATTATTCCTTGTCCAAAAAGTACAAAAGCTATCTGCACTGGCCATTTATTTGCATCCTTACTCTCTTGTACTCTATGTATGTGTAAAAATTTATAAAACCTGTATCCTTTTCTCCTGTTAATCTGTCTTGTGTTAATTTGATTCCTAGAACCAGCCAAAGATCCCACTTAAGAACCAACATAGGTAGAGGTGACTTTTAGCCTTACAACCACCTACTAGTTTTCCATGAACTTGCAAAGAGTGAGAGATCTTGAACTTGTTGTCACTCAATAGCCAGCAAAAGCTCAGTTCCAAGAAGCCATATTCCTGGAGGACACACAGGAGGCACACTCATCTATATTTTCCAAAATCTATCCCTGTATTAAGTCATACTAACAGCTGCATAATGAATAACATTGTCTATGTAAAATCTGTATAAAGATATAACAAAAACTGAGTTTCTCCTGTACTCTCACAACACAATCAACACACAACACTTACTGTGACCTCTAGTTGCCAAAATGTGTGGGGATTTTTCCTTACCATCAATGAATTCTGCAGCAGACACCAGCTGGGTATCTTCTAATTCAATTCAATTCTGATACTACCTGCTATAAATTGGGGTTCCCACAATCCCTCCTCATCGTTCGGTTAATTTGCTAGTGCAGCTCACAGAACTCAGGGAAACACATTTACTGATTCATTATAAAGCACATTACAAAGGATACTGATGATCATCAGAGGTGGACAGGGCACAGCAAGGGAGAAGAACATCATCAGAGGTGGCTAGGGCACAGCATGGGAGAACGGACATACCACCATTCAGGAATTTCCACATGTTCAACTTTCTGGAAGCTCCCCAACCCAGTCCTTCTGAGCTTTTATGGAAGCCTCATTGCTAAGGCATCATTCATTAAATCATTGGCCATTGGTGATAACCTTCATCCCCTCTCTCCTCCCCAGAAGTTGGGAAGTTGGGGATGGGGGTGGGGCTGAAAAGCCCCAATCCTCTAATTCTGCCTTAGTCTTTCCTATGACCAGCTCCAACCTGAGGCTACTGAGGGGCTGCTGGCCACTAGGAATCTCATTCACATGCAGAAAGACACATCACTTTGGAGATTCCAAGGATTTCAGGAGTTGCATGCCAGAAAATGGGAACAAAGAACAAATATATATTTCACAATATCATAATCTGCTTTTAAGGCTAATCACCAACTTTGGCACATTAGACACCATATTCGAAAAACTTAGTGTTGTATACATTGAATGCTCAGTCTGTTTCAATGTTTTATTAGTCATTTCTACACAGAGTAACAGTCAAGGACAAAAACAACAAAAAAAATTAAGCATTTATACTGTAACGACCAAATTATTTTCAACAAAAACATCTCCCCCACAAACATTTCTGGGTATAAAATTTCTCTCCCCTGATATCATAAGTCCATGGGTAAGTTATACAACTTCATGAGCAGCCACTGGAATGTGTTCTATATGCAATGAGTCTATCCTTTACAATCTGTATCATGGTGTTAACAACACCAACCTCTACGGAGGTTTAATCTGAGAAACACGAAACTCATCCCCCCTGAAACTTGTTGTTATGTCTCTTGCCTGGATATTGCTGAGGTCACATCTAAACATTACAGAGAAATTACTTTTCAGTGTTAGTATTGAGAATAATTGTATTTCTTCCAAATAACTGATTTCCTTTCTCTTTCAGCAAAGTGAGTTGAACATCTGGGCAAGGCTTCTCATTCGTAACTGCAGTTTGAAAGCTTAGGGACAGATTGTGATCCACTCACAGGACTCGCCTTTGGAAGGGCATTATTTCCTGTTCCATTTTATCTTCCAACTTTTGGTTTATCTTTTTTCTTTCTTGAACATTTCTAATTTATATTACTGCATTATCCTTTAACTGTTCTTGTAAACACTTTTAGAACAATGGAGAGTATCATACATTTTTAAAAAATTTAAACAGGAAATGTTTTAATATTATTTGAATATTTATACTTTATGAAAATAGATGTTAAACTGTAATACTTAAGGAAAAATTTAAAGTCTCAACGATTGTCTGAATAAGTGGGTGTTTTTTTCAAAATAATGTCAAGTGCCTGGTAAAGTGAAAAGAAACCTCTTGTATCAACATCAACTTATCCTGAAAGTCATCACCTAAAACTTTTCTTAAGCAATGACTTTCATATGACACTGTGCTGCTAACATACCATAATATTAAAATGCTGTCTTTTCCCAAAAAGCAAGCATAAACAAGCAGTTAGAAAAAAGAAGCACTTTGGCCAAACGAGTTCAAAATTTAAAATGAAGGCTGGGCACGGTGGCTCACGCCTGTAATCCCAGCACTTTGGGAGGCTGAGGCAGGTAGATCACGAGGTCAGGAGTTTGATACCAGCCTGACCAACAAGGTGAAACCCCATCTCTGCTAAAAATACAAAAAAATTAGCAGGGTGTGGTGGCACCTGCCTGTAATCCCAGCTATTTAGGAGGCAGAAGAATCGCTTGAATTCCGGAGGTGGAGGTTGCAGTGAGCTGAGATCGCATCACTGCACTTCAGACTGGGCGACACAGTGAGACTCTGTCTCAAAAAAATAAATAAATAAATATAATCAGCTGAGCTGTTTAAAGACTCTGAAGGAATAAGTCAGTCCTGGGAATTAGGCAACAATGCTCTGGTGTCTGTGCAGGAAAAACACTACATATGAACCTAACTTGCAATAAGGTCCTTTTGGCAACACGATTATTAAAACAAACAAACAAACAAACAAAAAACCCTTCTATCATGAGTCTTGCCTTTTAAAAGGCTATGGTTAATGACTATGAATTTTTTTTTTTTTTTTTTTTTTAAGATGGAGTTTTTGCTCTTATCATCCATGCTAGAGTGCAGTGGTGCAATCTCGGCTCACTGCAACCTCCACCTCCTGGGTTCGAGAGATTTTCCTGCCTCAGCCTCCTGAGTAGCTGGGACTACAGGCGCCCTCCACCATGCCTGGCTAATTTTTGTATTAGAAATTGTACTAGAGACGGGGTTTCACCATGTTAGGCAGGATGGTCTCGATCTCCTGACCTCATGATCTGCCCGCCTTGGTCTCCCAAAGTGCTGGGATTACAGGTGTGAGCCACTGTGCCAGCAATCACTATGAATTCTTACAAAGACTCCCATTCTACAAAATGGTATTATAACAATGTCTGAGAGATACAAGATACAGAATGAAAAAGAGGAGAAAATAATAAAGCAATCTTTTCTATCAGTTGCTAAGAAACGAGCAAAAAAAATTAATATTTTATTAGCTTTGAAAAAGCTTCATGTACTGTTAGAATGACTAGAAGAATCCTTCCCCCATCCATCAGTGCATCTGTTCCCCACGTAAAGCACGCCTACATACAATGTTCTAAGTACTGGGGACACAGCAGTGGTGTTTAAAAAAAAAAAAAAAAAAAAAAAAAAAAAAAAAGCAGTCTGGGCATGGTAGCTCAAGCCTGTAATCCCAGCACTTTGGGAGGCCGAGGCGGGTGGATCACAAGGTCAGGAAATCAAGACCATCCTGGCTAACATGGTGAAACTCCGTCTCTACTAAAAATTCAAAAAATTAGCCGGGTGTGGTAGCGGGCGCCTGTAGTCCCAGCTACTCAGGAGGCCGAGGCAGGAGAATGGGGTGAACCTGGGAGGCGGGGCTTGCAGTGAGCCGAGATCTCGCCACTGCACTCCAGCCTGGGCCACACAGCGAGATTCCTTCAAACAAACAAACAAAATAAAAATGTAAGGCAATTTACAGAGTTTAACTGAGCAAAGAACAATTTGAGAATCGTGCAGCTCCCCAAACCAGAATAAGTTCAGAATGACTCCATGCTGCCATATGGTTGGAGGTTTATGTTAATAAAAAGGAAAGTGATGCACAGAAAATGGGAATGAGGTGCAGAAACAGCCCATTGGTTACAGCCTGGCATTTGCCTTATTTCAACATGGTTTGAACAGCTGGCTGCTGTGACTGGCTGATACTCGGTGATTGCTGAGAGATTATGTCTCCCTAATGTCTGTTTACACATCCAGTTAGGATGTGTAAGTTCACTATGTATCAGGAGACCTTTAGGAAAAACAAAAAATATGTAAGGAGCCAGCTTTAGGTTAAACTTAAAGGGGGGCAGAAGTACGCAGGGGCTCCGACCATAGGGACATGGGCATTAGCCAACGATTGCACTGATGAACTCACATGAGCAACTGGGAAAAGGGCTCTGAGAGGGAAGAACACAGTTCTTGAAGGAATACAACAAAGGAACCTGAATAAATGCAACTACTTAAAATTCCATTTGGAGGCCAGGCACCGTGGCTCACGCCTGTAATCCCAGCACTTTGGGATGCCAAAGTGAGCGGGATCACCTGAGGTCAGGAGTTCGAGACCAACCGAGGCCAACATGGTGAAACCCTGTCTCTACTAAACATACAAAATTAGCTGAGCATGGAAGTGCATGCCTGTAATCCCAGCTACTCAGGAGGCTGAGGCAGTAGCTTGAACCCGGGAGGCAGAGGCTGCAGTGAGCCGAGACTGTGTCACTGCACGCCAGCTTGGGTGACAAGAGCAAAACTCTGTCACAAAAATAAACATAAAAATTCCATTTGGCTTCTGTTTAAGCCTTTTATGCTTTTCACCAACACAATTCTAAGTAGAAAAAGTAAACTAAAACAAATTAGAATCCACATTATTTCCAAGATTTCTTCACTTGTTTTTAAATAGCACTTTCCCACTAACAATATCATAAATGTAGTTTTTTTTTAAACTGAATTCTTAAACAGAATTCCTAGCATGGAATATTTCTACCTGATTAAATATTTAAATTTTAATATTAAAATATTAAAATGCAAATAATCTAGTACTTCCAAATAAAACAAGTATCTCAAATATTAAACTATCATTTCTTTAAAAGGACTTTTTGAAATATACCACACTTTTTATAGAAAGGCGGGCTGATCACCTGAGGTCAGGAGTTCGAGACCAGCCTGACCAACATGGAGAAACCCCCTCTATATTAAAAATACAAAATTAGCCGGGCATGCCATGCCTGTAATCCCAGCTACTTGGAAGGCTGAGGCAGGAGAATCGCTTGAACCCAGGAGGCGGAGGTTGTGGTGAGCTGAGATCGCCCCATTGCACTCCAGCCTGGGCAACAAGAGTGAAACTCCATCTCAAAAAAAAAAAAAAAAGTGGATACATTTCTGGGAAGAGGAGACATTATATACCATAAAAGTCAATGTTCTGTTTTTTGAAGGTTACTGCTGGTGGGGCTCAGGGAATTCCACCTCAAAACATGACTGTAAGAGATAAAAATTTGTACCCCCAATATGCCTTTTTGCATAAGGATTATTTTGAGAAACAGCAGAAACTGGAAAAGCTCTGAAAACAGAAAATAAGTTACCCTTTTGTAAGAGAAATTTACACCCATAAAGGGAATCTCCATTTGTAAAGGTGTCTCCATCTCTGTACCAGAAAGAAAGGGATGGCTCTAAATCTAAACTAGAAACTCTCCTCAATGGGGAAGGCACCTACTTAAATCTGTGCAACAGACTTTACCCTTGTTTAGACATTTCCTGATCACCTCCCCATAACAGGTTTTCTCTACACCTCCTCTGTTTCTGTAGACATGTATTAAAGCCACTTCCTAGATATTTACAGGCATCTCTTTAATTGCACTTCCCTTTATGGCATTTTGCTAAATCTACTCTCTCTGTGCTCTATAAAAGGAACAAGAAAGTCTGGATGACAGCACATCTGTTGACAGCATGGTTCACTCGATAGTTTAAGTCCGGTGTTGAGAGCTGCTGTTCAGAAGAAAAGATTCTTTTCAAAATATTACTGTTCATTGACAATGCATCAGGTCATCCAAGATCTCTGATGGAGATGGACCAGGAGATGAATGTTGTTTCCATGCCTGCTATCACAATATCCCATCCTGCAAACCATGGATAAAGAAGTAATTCTGACTCTCAAGTCTTATTTAATAAATAAACTTCTTAAGGTTATAGCTGCCATAAATAGTGATTCCCCTGAGGGAGCTGAGCAAAGTAAGTTAAAAACCTTCTGGAAAGAATTCTCCATTCTAGATGCCATTAAGAATACTTTTGATGCATGGGAGGAGGTCAAAAATGTCAACATTTACAGGAGTTGAGAAGATGATTCCAAACCTCATGGATGATTGAGGGATCAAGACTTCAGTGGAAGTTAGTAACTGCAGCTGTTGTAGAAACAGCACAAGAACTAGAATTAGAAGGGAAATCTGAATACTGAATTGCTGCAATCTCATGATAAAACTTGAATGGGGCCAGGTGTGGTGGCTCACGCCTGTAATCCCAGCACTTTGGGAGGCTGAGGTGGGCAGATCACAAGATCAGGAGTTCAAGACCAGCCTGGCCAACATGGCAAAACCCCGTCTCTACAAAAATACAAAAATTAGCTGGGCATGGTGGCACATGCCTGTAATCCCAGCTACTCAGGAGGCTGAGGCAGGAGAATCGCTGGAACTCGGGAGGCAGAGTATGCAGTGAGCCAAGATTGAGCCACTGAACTCCAGCCTGGGACACAGAGCGAGACTCGTCTCAAACAAAACAAAACAAAGCTTGAATGGATGAGGAGTTGCTTCTTATGGATGAACAAAGAAAATGGTTTCTTAAGACGAAAGCTACTCCTGGTGAAGATACTATGAATGTTGTTTAAATGAAAAGGGATTTAGAATATTACACAAACTTAGAGAGGAACTGACCCCAATTTTGAAAGTTGTACTGTGGGTAAAAAGCTATCAAACAGCATTGCATGCTGCAGAGAAATGAAAGGAAGAGTCCATTGATGCAATCAACTTCACTGCCACCTTAACGTTTATGATTCTCTAAAGGCTCAAATGATCATCAGCAGTTTTTAGCAATAAAGTTTTTTTTTTTTTTTTCTGAGACAGTCTCGCTCTGTCGCCCAGGCTGGAGTGCAGTGGCGCAATCTCAGCTCACTGCAACCTCCACCTCCTAGGTTCAAGTGACTGTCATGCCTCAGCCTCCCGAGTAGCTATGATTACAGGTGCATACCATCATGCTCAGCTAATTTTTGTATTTTTATTAAAGACAGGGTTTCACCATGTTGGCCAGGCTGGTCTCGAACTGCTGACCTCAAGTGATCTGCCCTCTTCGGCTTTCCAAATTGCTGGCATTACAGGCGTAAGCCACCATGCCCGGCCACTAATTTTAATGAAAATATGTATGCTGTTTTTTTAAGACGTAATGCACACTTAATAGACTACAGTATAGTGTAAATATAATTTTTATGTGCACTGGGAAACCAAAAAATTAGTGTGACTGCCTTGTGAAATTCACTTCATTGCAGTGGTCTGGAACTGAACCTGAAGTATCTACAAGGTATGCCTGTACTCTGGAGATTCAGTTGGTATTCCCTAGGCATCACTCATGTATACATGAAGTATATATGTTAATAAATTTCTGTTAGTCTTCTCTTATTAATCTAACATTTGCCACAGGTGTTCTTGCCAACTGAGAACTTGGGAAAAGTTATATTTTCTCCCATGCTAAAACTAACAAGCCACTGGAAATGAATGCAGATAAAAATCTTTTTGTTTTTCTCATGGGTATAATTTCAAAACATTCTGATGGCAGCCATTGGCTATAAAACCTGTGTACAACATTCAGTGTATTTTAACAAAGCTTAATAATTAATGAACATCCTATGTCATTAATTTATAATAAATCCAATCTGTTTCAGAATTTTCAAATGCACTGCTTAAGATTCTGTCCCAGTGGTAATTAGCTAACAGTGACAGTCTTTAAATTCCTTTATTTGCATTTGTCATACACTTCCCGGACAATCTAGTGAATGTTCAGTGAGTGACTCTAAGGGTTGTGGCAGTGGTCAGGCTATCTGATTATCTTCCCTAATGAGTGAGGAGCTTTTCTCATCATTAGAATACATGTCAGAATAAAGAGACTTCCTGCATGAGACAAGAATAGGTAGAAAATTTTGTAATTATGATTATTTTTACCATGAGGATTCCCAACAAATTTTGATAATTTGGTTTTCTTCCTTATGTCGGTATGGAGGTACTGGATAAAATATTGATTTAATTTGGTAAATATTACTGTTATAATTTGGTAAAATAACATGAACTTTTATTAAAAAAGCAACTGAGTGCCTGCTTGGACACTGAAGAAATAGCTCATAGTATTTAGCCAAAGCTGTTTATGACTGATACTTATATAAACAAATACAGATCACTTAATTTTAACTGTAAGTGTTCATTAAGAGAAATTAGTCTTTCTGAGGTGGGCTTTTTTTTCCTTTTTTTTGCTAGTTTTGCAATTATGCAAGACATCAGTAAAGTTGTTCCTTTTCAATGTCTCATCTCCATATTTACATTTCAACCTCTTGGTACCTTGTCTACCCAGGAACATAGAGCTCAGAGGCTCTTCCAAAACTGCCAAAGGCTCCCAAAACAGGTATTTAGTAGGGTTTACCCAGTCCCACAAATGATGAGCAAGCTGCCACCCATCAGAATTCATTCATCATTTGACCTATTAAGTCCATCAGAATAAAATGTTAATTTGGATTTAAATGCTCATGAAGACTTAACCCTACCTAAATGATCAATCTATCTAGCTAGTTGCTCTCTGTCTGTCTGTCTGTCTGTCTACCTACCTACCTACCTACCTACCTAAGACAGGCTCTTGCGCTGTCTTCCAGGCTGCAGTCCAGTGGTGCAATCACAACTCCCCATAGCCTTGACTGCCTGGGCTCAAGCAATCCTCCCACCCCAGCCTTCTGAGTAACTGGGACTACAGGCACGTGACACTATGCCCAGCTAATTTTTGGTAGAGATGGGTCTTACTATGTTACCCAGGCTGGTCTCAAACTCCTGGGCTCAAGTAATCCTCATGTCTTAGCCTCCCAAAGTGCTGGGATTTCAGGCATGAGCCACCAAACCTGGGCAACACAGCAAGACCCCATCTCTTAAAAAAAAAAGTTAGCCAAGTGAGGTGACCCTCACCTGTAGTCACAGCTACTTGGGAGGCTGATACGGGAGGATAGCTTAAGCTCAGGAGTTCAGGACTACAGAGAACTATGATCACGCCACCTGCTTGGGTGACAGGCCAAGACTCTGTCTAAAAAATGAAAATAAAAAACATCTCCAGTTACCTTTCATCTAAAGGTCTACTTGAGATGTTAAATTTGGCCAAGAGAAGAGACACCAGGAGACAAAAATTGCCTTAAACTAATGCTACTCCTTAAAGACTATATAGTACATAGTCATGAGTTTAGAACTACCTTCACCTATAGTTGAACTATTCCTTTCTGGATCCTTGGTCAGACAGTCTCTCATCTTTCATCTAGTGTGTACTCTGAAGAGGAATATTGGACATGTGCTTCCAAATGTAGCAACGAAAACTCTAGAAATATGAGGAATAGACGGGTAAAAACAGCAATACGTGAATATTAAAACAGTTATAAAGAACAACATTATATAATGATAAAAGAGTCATTTCACCAGGAAGATATAATAATTATAAATATATATGCACCCAATATCTGAGCATCTAAATATATTAAAGCATACAACAGAACTGGAGAGAGCAATAAACACAATACAATAGTAGGAGGAAATCTGAATTTCCCACTTTCCATAATGGCTAGAACAACCAGACAGAAAATCATAAGGAACAGGGGACTTGAAAAACACGATAGACCCAATGGACCTAACAGACATGTATAGAACATTTCACCTCATAGCAGCAGAAGTGCTATGTTCCAGGATATGTGCCAAAACAAGTCTTAATGAATTTAAGAAGACCGAAATGACAGCAGGTATTTTTTCTGACCACCATAGGATTAAAGTAGAAATAAATAGCAGAGAGAATACAAGATAATTCACAAATATGTGGAAATTAAACAATATACTCTTAACCAATGAATGGGTCTTTAACAACCAACAAATGAGTCTGAATATGTTACCCCAAATAATCTTTATTTTATGGATTTTGAGACAAATGCCACCAAGAATCAGCAGACTCAATATGAAGCTCTACAATCAAGGCACAAATTTTCTTCTTGTAAAGGAAATTTGTATTTAAATAGAAAATTTCCATTTGTAGAGATATCTCCCTCTAATTCAGTAGGGATATGATGACTCCTAACTCATATCAATGGAGAAGACGTCAACGTAAATGTGCATTAAAAACCTTACTAAATAACCCTTATTTATTATACTTTTCCTGGTCAATTTCCCATAATTTGTTTACCCAGCCACAAAGCCCCAAGCCTCTATTCCTTTGTTTTGATCTAATACAGTATTTAAGCTCAAATTCTAAACACCCATTTAGGTTACTCATAGCTGTGTGCTCCCAAGTGTACATGCATGATGCACATGCTAGTAAACTTCTGTTTGTTTTTCTCCTGTTAATCTGTCTTTGGAAAAATTAAGCTGGAAAACCTGAAATGAGTAGAGAAAAATACTTTTTACATTCCCTATAGGGAAATTATAAAATACCTTGAGACACATGAAAACAAAAACACAACATATCAAAACTTATGAGATGCAGCAAAAGCAGTGCTAAGAGGAAAATTTATAGCTATAAATGCCTACATTAAAAAGAAAGAAAAAGGCCAGTCATGGTTGCTCATGACTGTAATCCCAGCACTTTAGAAGGCCAAGGTGGGAGAACTGCTTGAGCCCAGTAGTTCAAGACCAGCCTGGGAAACATAGGGAGACCCTGTCTCTACAAATAATAATAACAAAATTAGGTGGGTGTGGTATGCGTCTGTGGTCCCAGCTACTTGGGAGGCTGAGGTGGAAGATCACTTGAGCCCAGGAGGTGAAGGCTGCAGTGGTCCATGATTATGCTACGGCACTCCAGCCTGGGCAACAGAGTGATACCCTGTATCAAAAAGAAGAAAGAAGAAGAACAAGAAGAAGAAATATTTCAAATAAAAATAAAACATTATACTTCCAAAGAGCAAGAAAAAGGAGAACAGGGTGTAAAGTTAGTGCTAGGAAGTAATAATGATCAGAGCAGGAAAAAAAGGAGAATATAAAAATACTGGGTAAAAAAACTCAAAGAAACAGTGTAAAAAAAAAAAAGACAAAATCGACAAACCTTTAGCTAGACTAACTAAAAAAGAAAAACTCAAAAAAAAAATCGGTGATGAAACAGGAGATATTATAACTGATATAGAAATAAAGATATTATAACTGATACAGAAATAAAGGGGATCATAAAAGGTTACTATGAACAATTAAATAATTACATGCTAACAAGCTGGATAACCTAAAAGGAGGAGATAAATTTGTAGAAATACAGAACCTACTAACATTGAATCATGAAGAAATAAAATATCTGAACACACATTTAAATAGAAAAAAGATTGAATCAGGAATAAAAAAAAAAAAAAAAAACTCCACCCCCTACCACCCCCCCACTAAAAAAGCCCAGGACAAGATGGCTTCACTGGTGAATTCCACCAAACATTTAAAGAATTAATGCCAATCTTTCTCAAAATCTTCCAGGAAATTGAAGAAGAGGGAACACTCTCGAACTCAAATTATGAAGCAGTGTTACCCTTACCCCATAGCCTAAGACACTGCAAGACAAGCAAATTATAGGCCAATAACCCTGATGAAGACAGATGCAAAAATACTCAACAAAATACTAGCTATCTGAATTCAACAGTATATTAAGGGAACAAATGAGATTTATCCCTGGGATGCAAGAATGGTTCAACATACACAAGTTAATAGATGTGACACACCACAGTAATAGAATGAAGGATTAAAAAAAAAAAAAAAAAAAAAAAAAAAAAAAAAACCAGAAAAAAAACACATGACCATCTCAACAGTTACAGAAAAAAAAACCTGACAAAATTTGATACCCTTTCATGACAAAGGCTCTCAATGAACTAGGAACAGAAGAAAATTTCTTCAAGATAATAAAGGCCATATATGAAATCTCATAGCTGACATCAATTCAGTAGTGAAAAACTAATACCTTTAAGGTAAGGAACAAGGCAAGGATGCCCACTCTCACCACTTCTATTCAACACAGAGCTAGAAGTCCTTATCAGAGCAATTAGGCAAGAAAAAGAAATAAGCACTGAAAAGGATGAAGTAAAACTGTGTTTGTAGATGACATGATCTTATTTGTAAAAAACTTTAAGAATCCACAGAAAAACTAGGACTAATAAAGGAATTCAGTAAAGTTAAAGGATACCAAATCAACATACAAAAACCAGTTGCATTTCTACATACTAACAACAAACTATCCAAAAGGGAAACTAAGAAAACAATCCCATCTACAATAGCATCAAAAATTACTTAGGAATAAACTTGGCAAGGTGATGAAAGACTTGTATGCTGAAAAATTATAAAACATTGATTAAAGAAATTTTAAAAGACACAAATAAATGGAAAGATATCCCATGGTTATGGATTAGAAAACTTAATATTGTCAACATGTCCACACTACCCAAAGGAATATATAGATTCAATGTAATCCATATCGAAATCCCAATAGCATTTTTTACAGAAATAGGAAAAACAGTCCTATAATTCATATGGAACCCCAAATGATCAGGAGAAGGAACAAAATTGTAGGCATCACACTTTTCTATTTCAAAATAGATTACAAAGCTATAGTAATCCCAACAGTATGGTAATGGAATAAAGACATATAGACAAATGGAACAGAACAGGGAGCCCAGAAATAAGCCCACAAATATATGGTCAACTGATCTTTAACAAGAATGCCAAAAATACACAATGGGGAAAGGATAGTCTCTTTAACAAATAATGCTGGGAAAACTAGATATCCATATGCTTAAGGAAGAAATTAGACCCATACACAAAAATCAGTTCAAAATGTATTAAACACCTAAATGTGAAGCCTAAAAGTGTAAAACTTCTAGAAAAAAAGATAGGGAGAAGGTTCCTGACAGTGGTCTTGGTAATGATTTCTTGAACATGACATCAAAAACACATGCAATAAAAGCAAAAATAGATCACTAGGACATAAACTATAAGGCTTCTGCACAGCAAAGAAATCAACGGAGTAAAAAAGGAACCTACAAAATGGGGAGAAAATAACTGCAAACCATATTATCTGATGAGGGGTTAGTATAGGATGTACAACATTGTGCCTATGGTTAATGATCCTGTATCATACACCTTAATATTTACGAGGGCAGATCTCATGTTAAGTATTCTTACCACAATGAACAAAACAGAGTTATAGTATATTATTATATTGGCATAACTCAAGGAAAGTAATTTAGCAATATTTATCTATTGTCATGAAAAAGTTCAAAATTGTTGACTCCACAATCCCACTTTTGAGGCATTCACTTTTGAATCCCACTTTTGAGGGACCAACTGAATGAAAACTGTAAGATGTGGAACAAGTCTTATACCTAAAGACATCCATTAAAGTAACACATGTAACTGTAAAAAAGCAAAAGCAGTAACAGTCAATGGGGGACTGTTCCTTCCATGGATTTTTATCTAACCAGTGAAAATAAATGTATTTTAAAGTAAGTCAGTACCATAGATAATTGATCATACAATATTTAATAATAATTATTTGATTATCAATATGCACATTGGTGCTGAGAGGGAATACATGAAAATTGCTAAAGCTGCATTAGGGTGAAGAGATTATGGACGGTGTTCCTTTTTTGTTTTTGCCAAAATTTCTGTAATGCTATGTTATATTTGGATCATTAAAATAAATACATTTACTTATTATACACATGAAGCACTGTTTATAAAAAGATGCTTTGAAAACAGACATTTTTCTTAGTTGAAACTGGTTTATCTTCCTAATTCATCACCTAAAAAAAAGTTTACATATCATAGAAAACAAAAGGAAACAAGTCAGCCCTGTAGTTTTTCATGTGGAAAGACTGATTTCTTCTAGGTTAGAAGGGTCCTCTGTCATGCCCCATCCTTCAATACAAGCAAATTTACAATTTCCTGGGCTGTAACTTGTAGAATGTAGCCTCACCTGCCATCCTGGGACTAGACTTTTCCTGTGGGCTGAGGTAGCTGTGGAGTTGCTGTCATAATAAACAACAGAGTGAAGCCACATTTAAGGTTCATCTGAAGATTTTTTTTTAAATTAACTGCTTTAAATCCATAGCACACTTAATTTAATAGTTCCTGAGGAATACAGCCCTCCACTAGACCCAATGATAACACATGATTTTCATTACACATGTCCTAAGGTATATGGACCTCTTAGGTTCCAATAACAGGATTTCAATCAACTCAGTTGCTATTGGGTATAGCAAGTGTAACTTATACAAAAAGTCTAAAACTCTCTATACAGCTGACACAATTAAGAATTTCTCTGTCTTATTCCTAACAGCTCCATTTGATTCCTAACACCCATTGTACACCTTAAAAATATTTAAGAAAATACACAGTCAAGAATATAATTAAGAAGTATTTAAGAAAACTCCAAACTCCATGTTTTATAACTAAGAGAATTCTCACTTACATATAGCTACATTCATGTAGAGAAACAGCTTTTGCTTATTGATGATTTCACCTAATTTGAATCCAACCAAAAATCCTGAATGACATATTTAATTTTTACCTTGCATGACTGAAACGTTATTACTGAATACTTACATATTTAAATTGTGTATTTCACTTATGAGAAAAGTAAAAATACAAATTTCAAGTTCTCAAAGCAAGAAGGTTCAATAAAACGTTATATAAAAATGTTGATCTTTGACTATAACTGTTATGTTAAAGAGAAACATGAAACCTTTGCATTGTTAATATTGGTTCAAGTAAGTGGAAAGCTTAAATATTAACATTTACCTTCCTTGGTCCTTCATCGCATGTTACTTGCTATTCAGGCCACATGAGTTTGTTGTCTGTGATATTAGATATGCACTTATTGTAACCTAATGGGTTATGATCCAGAAATGGATTAAGGCAATATCTTTTAAAATAGAATATGCCTTGCAGCAAAGTATCCTCTGATTGAGAATACTGATGCCTTTAAGGATTGTTTGGGGTATTCTGAAGAAAACTACGTGTCAACACATATAACTGGAAATATAGTGGAATTTACTTATACGCTTTTAGGGTTTTCTCTCTAAACACTATTAGGAGTTTTAGACTTTGGTGAACAAACTGCCTTGGGTTTTAAAAAGTAGAAAAACTCTTATTTATGCTAAGTAGTCATATGCTATTGGTTCAAATCCATATTCTCACATATTTAAAAACTTTAAGTTTTAAAAGGCCAATTGCCTTGTAGTTCACTTAAAATGTATTTACTTATGTCACCTTAAGGCTCTGATTAAAAATAAATAAATTACATTGTTAGGATGGTATATCAAGCCAGGCATAGTGTCACATACTTGTAGTCCCAGCTACTCAGGAGGCTGAGGTAGGAGGATCGCTTACTTGAGCCCAGGGGTTCCAGTCTAGCCTGGGCAGCATAGTAAGACCCTTCTCTCAAAAAAAAAAAAAGAAGAAGAAGAAAAAAGATGGTATACCACTGGTTGCAATTTAGTACAAAAATTTCAGTTCAGAGACTAGTCACTAAAGAATGACTCAGTGAAATGCTATGAGAAAGGACTGGGGGCTTTTAATGTATCATTTATATCTTAAACTATAAACGGTAAATCTTAGAACTTGGGCATTTTTAGGTTGTGTGACAGTGTGTATTACCATCTCAGTATTCTTCCTGATTTAAGTTTCTGCCAGTTCTTTCATTTTATCTCATTTCTAGAACAGACACAGCAGATTTTTATGTTTAAACTTAACAACTCTTTGCCTGGACAGCATGGCAGATTCATGAGCAACACATTTCCTAGAAAAAGAATCTCTAACTTCTGTCCTTGATATGCCCCTGCCGGTGCTCTTTGCCTGTGAATACCTAGGTGGAGGGCAAGTTAAATTCCATTTAACTGAATATACTTTGAGGTCTCAGGAGGTTTAGGTGAGTGGATGATGGTATTTAAAACTTTAATTTTATAGGCTGGGTTTGGTGGCTCACACCTGTAATCCCAGCAATTTAGGAGGCTGAGGTAGGTGGATCACCTGAGCTCAGGAGTGTGAGACAAGCCTGGGCAACATGGTGAAACCCTGTCTCTACTAAAAATACAAAACTTAGCTGGACATGGTGGTGCATGCCTGTAGTCTCAGCTACTTGGGAGGCTGAGGTGGGAGGATCACTTGAGCCTGGGAGGCAGAGGCTGCAGTGAGTCAAGATTGTGCCATTGCACTCCAGCCTGGGCGACAGAGTGAGATCCAATCTCAAAAAAAAAACAAAAAAACAAAAAAAAACCACACACACAAAAAACAAAAAACTCTTTAATTTTATTGATGCATGTTTCAAAGACCACCTATGCTAAATATCATAAGGCTCAGAAGAGTAAAAAGTTTTGAAAATCAAAGAATCATTTTCTTTGAGGAAATTTCCACCAGATTTTTATGTAGCATAATTGTAGTCAATTAACACATCTTAAGAGTTTGATCCCATATCATTTAAAAGGCATACCGTATACATAATGATATTTATGAAGAATTAAAATACTAACCAGAAATACAATTTTCATTTATTGAATATCTACTGTGTTTCAGAATGTATTAAATGTTTAAATACCTTGTCTCATTCAATTTATTGCTCACAGTAAGAGTGCATAAAGACTGCATGTTAGGAAACATTCTCCATACTCTACAGAAATGGAAACTGAGGCTCAAAGAAGCAATTTGTCAACATAAATGGCTAAATTGTGAATAAAATCCACATCAAATTGACTTTAAAATCTATTATCCTAATTACTAGGCTACAATGTTTTCTAAAGAATTTTTTTTTCAAAATGTACTTTAGTGTTTTCACTGTTTAGCTGGGGTGGTTTTTCACCCTTAACTAGTATTTTTGGCAAATACAGAATATAAAGTCAAAATTTAGAATCTTATTAAGGAAAGAACTTGCATTGTGTTTAGTTTATATTTGAGTAACACTGTATAATTTGCTTTATGGGTTACAGATCCTTTTCTTGTGCATAACTTACTTGATCATCTTAAATTAGAACCATTTTATAAAGGAGGAGACTGAGGCTCAGGGAGGTTAAATGCGATTTGCCTGTGGTCAGGCAAACATGAAGTGTTGGAGCTGAGTTTTGAAATCTAGTTTTCTGACTTTCAAGTACAATATTCTGTCTTCTTGGTAAAGGTACAGAGGCAATGTAAGTTTGAGAACAGCTAGTGTTCGAGGGCCTTGCTTAACAAGATTTGTAGCTTCTAAAAAAATATGCCAACCATAAAATTCCTGGTAAAGGAGCCTGAGTTGGCCATACCGCACGACCATCATTGTGTATGTGGAAGGGGCTGCCCCTCCCGCGGTGGCTGAGCAGAACGCTGGCCTCACCCAGGCTTCAGACAAAGAGAGATGTTATTCAGTCTGTGACCTGGCATTTCACCATGAAATTATCTTTCTGGAGTATTCAATTTAACTATCTTTCAAGAAGGAAGTAAACTTCCTGATTTTTTCTTTTCTGCTTGAAACATTGTTTGAATCATCTATGATAACAGAAGATATTAACATTGCATGCTGACTTTCTTTTCTTCTTCCAAAAGTTAGAACAAACCAGTAGTGGTCTGTTAACTACAGTAGTTATACTTATCCATGGTTTCACTTTCTGAGGTTCCTGTTAACTGTGCTCAACCACAGTCTGAAAATTGGTGAGCACAGTAAAATAAGGTATTTTTGAGAGAGAGCGAGACCACATTCATGTAACTCCTATTACACCATATTGTTATAATTGCTCTATTTTATCATTAGCTATTGTTGTTAATCTCTTACTGTGCCTAACTTATAAATTAAACTTTATCATAGGTGTATATGCCTAGGAAAAGACATAGTACATATAGGGTTCGGTACTATCCACCATTTCTGACATGCACTGGGGATCCTGGAACCGTGGATAGAAGGACTACTGTACAAAAACAATTAGCATGTTTCACTGCAGTGAGACTCCTGATTTTATATAAAACTGTATCTTTTTGGTCATTTTGTTTGTCTTTTAACAAAGAGAGTAGGTGTGGTCTCTCCTACATTGCTGTCCTATTGAAAACTAGGGATGAATTCATTAATTTGATAATTAAGTGCCTACTGGTTGCCAGGCACTGTTTTGGGTGCTTGGGATACAGCAATGAACAAAACAGGTAACATTCCCTGCCCCCAGTGAGCATATATTCTAGTGTGAGGAAAGACAAACATTAAAGCATCAGGTAGTGAAAAGTGCTGAAGTCAGACCAAACAATGACGGAGAGCAATTTTTTGTCTAGAGGAGGTCACGTGTACCTTACTGTTCATTATTCCACAGCAGCTTGATGGTGAAAACAGGTTCTGCTCCCACAACCATGTGGACTTTCATGAATGAGCAGCAGGGCTGCTGTATGTCGAGTACACACACAGCTGCGAAGTGTGCAGAGGACAGCTCCCCCTGCACCTCCACTGAAATTTGAATTTATGGAAACATGCAGCTTCTACGTTCTCTACTTTTGCAGGAAATTGGAAAACTAGGACCAAAATCAATCATACAAAAATTGAGTATTTTAAAGCCACTTATCTAGGAGTTTTTGACCAATTATCTGGATTTTTAAAAAATTCTCCCTTCAATTTTAAATTTCTCTATTGGACATTTATCCAGTTTTCTTACTGAGTAACCTCTATTTCATCTGATAGAAGCAATCCTATTTTATCACATTCAAATGATAATGAAATTCAGTGCTTATGCATCAACCATGTCTTATACTAATGCTTGAAAACATATGTAAACATGCTTTCTGCAAAGAAAGATACGTCTCCATAAAACAGAATCATTAAGTGCAAAAAAAAAAAAAAAAAAAGGAAAGTCAGTTAGCCGATCAAATACTAGGCAAGGCATTTTTACTCTTCTTGAATGTATATACAACCCTGAACATTTGAGATTATTCCATTGTTTAATGATATTGACACAGTTACAGAATATAAATAACCTGTCTGAAATCACAGAACTAGTAAATGTCACAGCTAAAAGACAAATTCAGATCCAACCCCAAAGGTATTTCTAATATGTTTCCCGGACCAAAAGCAAACCACTTAATTCACACTAACCCATCTTCTAACAGTTACTGGATACTGGCAACTATATATCTTACATATCTTTCCTACATCAGATGTAGGAGGTGTGTTTTTATAACACAAATTTGCAAATGTTATCTGTGAAAATGAAGATTTATGCTTTTAAAAGGCAAATAATTGAGTGATTAAGGCAGCTTTATTATTCTAAAATTTAAACTTGATAGAACATCTACATAAAGAAACTTCTAGAAAAGAAAATAAAGTGATAAAAGTTACTCCCTGAAATGTAGTTTATAAAGTTCCAATGCCTGTATTTTCTCTGTAAAGCCTATGTGTGACTCACTGTTTACATAACATGAAAATGAGAGCATTCTGGTAAGGGAAGACATAACTGGGCAGCACAAATAATGTTTCTGATAAAAAACAAAACAAAATAAAAAAAGCAATAAGTAGGCAAGATGTGATCTTTCTTTTTAATAAGCAAACAACAGCACTCCCCCAATACACCTCTCTAAATAGAAAAGCAACCATTTTTTCCAAAACCCTGATCTGATCTAGACACAAATATTAAGAGGGCTAAGAAATTATCAATAAATTATATACTGAAAATTTTTTTTGGACAGCAGCATAATTGTCTATGTTTGTCTAGTTTGCTACTGTTCAGCTTCTCACTTTGTTTTTGTCAAAAAAAGAAAGAAATATGGAAAATAGAGAATGATGATGGTTTGCCTTTAATTTTCAAGGAAACTATCACACGGCTCGAGGACGTGAAGGCAGAAGTATAAATCCATAGTTTATATAGCAAATATCATTTTATTTAATTAAATTCCCACTCCTTTTTCTAAGGACATGAAAACAATGATAAAAAAAAAAAAGTTCTATTAGATTTCCTACTCTGTACTTCCACTTGTTACAAGTATTAATTTGTCAAAACGGATGTAAAGATTGCCTGATTACTGAATGTCCTTATTAAGGTTTTCAAGACACATTTTGAGCCCAAGAACTTACAGTCCAGTTTAGTGCCTTCCATGCTAAAATCCTTCTTTCTTGAATATCCTGCAACATATCTGCATGTCTCCCTCTTCTTGCTTTGCGTCCCTCAGCCAGGCAAAGACCAAATATCAGTGAAGGGGCCGTTTAATCATGCTAAGTATTATCTCTCACACAGCGTGAGGTAGCTCAGGAGGAAAGCAAAGGGTGGTGAGACATACGACTCGACAGCCACTGTTTTTAAACAGTAACCGTGTTCACTGAACCAAGCAAAAACTGGGAAAGGCGTCTGTTCAAAAAAGCCAGTGAAGCTCAAATGGCTATGGGCTGGGAGTAGGGGAGGCTTTTCCTGGTTAAGAAATGGTTGCTAAACATCAGCTCAGTCTCAGGGATTCAAATTCAGAGACCCCAAACAGAATGCACATTAAACATACATTAAAAACTTAATTGTTTACCAAAATCATCTAAATATTACATACTACTTCTCCAGACTTTCTGTCTTTGGGCTTCCTGATGCATTAACAATGTCATTTAAAACCCTGAGGGTTATGGCTGATTTTGTTCCCATACTAAAAGCATCTGAAAAAGGCGATCATTTAAGATCAGTCAGGCAGAGTGGCCTCTGTTCTCCCTTCACTGCTGAGAACAGACACGCAGTCACTGAGAAAGTGTATGGAATGACGTTTAGGTGCCCTGTTCAGAAGGTCCAAAAACTTGACTTGCTTTTAGCAAGTTCTGAATAATTCTGAAGGCTTTCACAGGGGAGAGGAAGAAGTAGTGAATTTAAATGCTAAAGTTTTAGAAGTTATTTCTATATACGTTAAATATTGGTCCTCGGAGTTTATCTTTTTTTTAGTCAGTGATATATTGCATTGTAAACTGTGAACTCAACATGACTACCACACTTTTGACTTGGGATTATCTTTAAAAGGGCTTTTTGTTTAGGGTCATAGAGTGGGAACCGAGGAGAAAGGATCAGGTTAAATCCTTGCTCTGCCCTCATAGCATTTAAAAACATGTGACCTGGGGGCCAAAACACTTTGATTAAAACCAATTAACTTAATGAGTTTGGGTGAGCAGTGGGCCCAATGTGAAAAGGAAAACACAATTTTTAGAAGAAAATAAAACCTGCCAAACCTCTCTGAACTAGCCCCTTTGAGCAGCTGGACCTGACCCAAAAAAGAGACTGGCCACTCATGGTTTCTAAGACGTGTGAGGATCAAACGCGGGCACTGGACTTGGCAACTAACCTTGTTAATACCCTTGGAACTACAGACTCCTTAGGAGGAGCCAGTGGAGTGCCAGATCCAGCCCAGCACCACCCCTACAGCCCCAGGGACCCAGCATCAGAGGGTATGACCACCACTCCCCACCCACTCCATTTTCAAAAGTAGCCTATATAGACATGGGCAACACCTCGTGTGCACGGCTTCTCCACCTTGGTACTACTGACTTTTTTTTTCTTTTTATCCTTCTTATGGTACTGATACTGACATTTTAGACTGAATAATTCTTTGTTGTGGGTGGCAGCTGAAACTTATTGATCATCTATTATGTGTCAGATATTATTCTAAGGGCTTTTGCACAGATGAACTGGTCTACTCTCACAATAACCCTATTATGACGCCAGTTTTACAGATGAGGAAACTCTGAGATACAGAAGAACTGTTGAAGATGTTAAGTGGCAGACTCTTAATCCCTATACAGATGCTGCTCAACTTACAATGGGGTTATGTCCTGATAAGCCCATTATAAGTTAAAAATATTGTAAGTTGAAAAAGCATTTAATACACCTAACCTACTGAATATCATAGCTTAGCCTAGCCTACCTTAAATGTGCTAAGAACACTGACATTAGGCTACAGTTGGCAAAACCATCTAACACAAAGCTTATTTTATAATACAGTGTTGAATATCTCATGTAATTTATTTAACACTGTACCCGAAGTGAAAAACAGAATTGTTGTATGGGTACTCAAAGTGTGTTTTGTACTGCATGCCTATGGCTTTCACACCATCATAAAGCTGAAAACTCCTAAGTCGGGAACTGGCTGCACTATGTTCCACTGTAGCATCTACCCTCCCTCTAAGTAAGGAGGTGACTTCTCACTTCCGAGCAACAAAGGCATTCAGGCCAGTGCTGCCTGCTGATGGGAAATGACTGGTACCACAAGGAGAGAAGAAAGGCAGGGAAAGACAGAGGACATTGTGTGGAGACAGTGCACCACTCTTCCCTTAGGAAAAACAGTTTTTTTTTTTTTTTTTAAACTAAATGGTGGTGAATTCATCCAGAAAAACAGCTGAATGCCAACAAGAGAGAAAAGAGAATAAAGGTTTTTGTATATGACAAGCGGCTCAAGCCAATTTCTTGGTCCCAGTGCATGCAGCAGTGGGTACTGTCAATTACGCATTATCTTAAACTGTACACTGCACAGTCACTGTCGTAGAAACAGGCATGATCCTAAATCATTCTTGGTATTTTCTCAAGATTAAGGTATCAGCTTATCACCCCACTTTTGGTTTCATTCTCTTTTCTTTTCTTTCTTTCTTTCCCTCCCTCCCTCCCTGGCTTCCTTTTCTTCCTTCCTCCCTCCCTCCTTTCTTTCTTGCTTGCTTGCTTTCTCTTTCCTTTCTCTCTCTCTCTCTCTCTCTCTCTCTCTCTCTCTCGTTCTTTGAAGGTCCCACTCTGTCACTGAGGCTGCAGTGCAGTGGTGTGATCTTGGCTCACTGCAACCTCTGCCTCCTGGGCTCAAGTGATCCTCCCATCTCAGCCTGTCGAGTAGCTGGGACCACAGAGGCATGCCACCATGCCCAGCTTTTTTTTTTTTTTTTTTGGTAGAGAAGGGGTTTTGCCATGTTGCCATGTTGCCCAGGCTGGTCTTGAACTCCTGGCTCAAGCAATCCTCCTGTGTTAGCCTCCCAAAGTGCTGGGATTACAGGCATGAGCCACTGCGCCTGGCCTGGTTTCATTTTCAATATACTATATAGCAAAACGACATCAGTGCTGGATACTGGCAGATGGATGAAGCCCAAACTGATAGCTTACAATTTAATGTAAAGAAATGGAAATCAAGGGGAAATAAAAATTGGTTCAAGTCAAGATCACACAATAATCCCTAAGAAATATAAAATACAATAAACATTTTGTAATGGGAGTTGGCAAATTATAAACTTGACTACAGAGGAGTTCAGGGAGAACTCTGCGGGTCCACACCCTCCCCTTTTGTGCATGAATTCATTGCCTACTTGCTTTCTTCAGAGTCGTTCTAACCCTGCTCTCTAGTCAAGTTCATGATTCAACAGCTCTTTCCTCCATTCTTAAGGCTATGTTGCTACCCTTGAAACTGAAGAAAGCCTTGTCTTGCCCTAGTAACACGTAGAGGCTGTTCACATCCTTTCCGATTCTCTCTCATCAAATCTGCAATCTGACACCTTGCTCTTTTTTGTTCTTTCTTCTTTCCTGTTTCTCCCTCTTAGCTTTTGGCTACTAATAGAGAAACTGGTTTTTGTAAAACAGGAACTCTGAAGTTGCAGCAAGAATTCCATGAGGTTATGAGATATGCAGTAGTATTCCTGCTTATTGTCTCCTCCCCAGCTTTCCTGAGGTATAATTGGCAAATAACAACTGTATCTATTTAGGGTGTACAACATAATGATGTGCTCTACATATACACTATGAAACAATTACCACAATCAAGTTAATTAACGCTTCCATCACCTCCCATAGTTCTCATTTTGTGTGTGTGGTAAGAACACAAGATCTACTCTCTTAGCAAATTCAAGGTATACAATATAGTATTGTTAATTATAGTCACCATGCTGCACATTAGGTTTCCAGAATTTAGTCATCCTGCCTGAGATTTTGTACCCTTTGGCCAACATCTCATTTTCCCCACCCTCCTCTGCTTGCTTTCAACGAAGCTTTATTCCACAAAGAATTGTGTCCTCCTGCATTCTTTTGTATTCCTTAGAATACATCAGAGGTGGCAGGAGTAGAAGGTGTGTGTGTGTGCGTTTTTGTGTGTGTGTGATAGTGAACGTAAAAATGAAAAGATGAAGATCTAGTTGTTCTACCAGATAACTGAAAGCATATGGATAGGCTAAGCACTTCCTCTGGAAAAAAAAAAATGCACTTACAGTGTATTCTCATTATTTACAAGAATTTAAAATTTTTTTCCTTGCAGAGTTTCACATATTTTACACTAGAATCACATATACTAAATGTCGTTATCATCATTATCAAAATGGTACAGTTTAAACTCTTGGTGTTTGGTAGAATTGTGTTTAACATAAATGCCAGGGAACTTGGCTATTGTTATTTTAAGAGGCAAATTCTGAGAAACAGATTTCACTTATGTTTTATTTATGGTTATAGAAAAGTAAAAGCAGAGATTCATTTTATAAAGAAGATGGTGCTTTTTTTGCTGAAAAATTGAAAAGCTAAAAGCACACATATAATATACGTTATTAAAGGACCCTGTTCACCCAGGCTATCATTTGCTCCAAGCTGATTATGATCACGGGAGGTCTTACTTGAACACATCTGAATTGTCTCAAATTCCAATGGCAGCCCAGGAGTACTGCAGCACATCACTTGCTCTGGACTCCCTTCTTAATCGTAGTTCTTTATTTGCCATTGCTTTTGTGTTTGAAAAGTAGTAAGCGGAGCTTTTGGAGGGTTTTTGTTTGCTTTCAACATTTACAATGTAATCTGGCACTCAGGTTTTACTTTCCTTCTCAACAGTTATCTTATTCTCTTTTCTTTTTCCTTTAGAGAGTCTCTAGAGGACACACTCTTCAAGATGCTGGAAAAGGAAGTTGCTGGGTTTTTTTTTAAGCCCAAGATTTATAGTACCTTGGACAGTGACAAAAGCTACCCATGCTGTTTATTTAGGAGACATTCACTTGATTCAGTTACCAACGTACCCTGCATGTGATTGTTTCTCAAAATCTGCATTTACATTACCCTGGAATCTTGCACGCAATCCTCAAATTGCAGAAACATCTAAACTTCACAAAAGCAGACAAAACTATAACAAGAGATACTTTCATTTTCTATATTAATACTTTTCTACTCTGCCTGTAATCAAGCCTTCCCACTCTTCTTCCTACCCTTACTACAGGCATATCACTAGCTATGACTGGCTTTCCTGTGGCACTTGTGAGACTCATACTGGTTTAGGGATAATTACAATGAAGCCACTTTTAAATGTTTATGATTGAAGCAAAAGTTCTTATGGAACATTGCAGCAAAATCAGGTTGCCCAGTCTGGATTATTGGGGCTGAAACCCGGGAAGAGTCAAACGCTAGACTCTTTCTAGCAACAGTCAATTGCTTCTTTCAACGGAAAGAATTTCTGCCAAAATACTATTTCTCAACCATTTTTTTTTTTTTACAACAGCTCAAAGATTTAATTGTCCCCTTTCACATGGGAAACTTGTAGTCAAATATTATCTGAACTCGCTACCTTTTCCTGTTAATTTCTACAAATTAATTACAAAGTATTTCAGAGAGGATTTCACTGATACAGAGGATTAATGGGAGAGCCTGACAGCTGGAGTCCTATGTTAGATTAGAAATTAAAATAAGGAACTTGACCTACTTTCAAAAGGGACATTTGTTAATTTCCTTAAACCAAACCAATGTAATCTTTCAGTTATTTGCCTTCAGAATATGGGGCTAAAATACCTGTGTCATCACAGGGAACAAAAATACATTATCCGTATGTATAAGAAACTCTTGGACAAAATATCTTTGACTTTAAAAAACACACATAATTTGATGTTTCCTTTTAGGTATATCCCAGGCTATGAACTTCACTCATTGCTCCCAACCACTAGCCCTAGATAATACACTCTCCTTAGTGAGTAGCAGCCAGTAATGCCACAATGAAACTGGGGAATAGAGGGAAGAAAAAAGTCAAGTCTAATATACCCAAAAGAAGAAATTCTTCCTTATAACCTAATTTGCATGCAGCCTACTTGACAGCCTAGGCTCAAACCAGCATTACCACTTTGCTTCCAGCTTTAGCCTACCAACTCATTCCTATAACTTGTCAGATTAGTCTCCCTTAAAAAACAAAACAAACAAAACAAAACAAAACAAAAACAGCTCAAGTAGCTCATCATTCCCCTGCTCAAATCATATCTTCCAAGTGCCCACTAAATCAAGGTCACTGCAATGTCTTTCCTTCTACTTTTCAAGAATTATTTCCCATTCCCAGATATCCCATGGTTTTACAGAATGTGTGTACTTGCTATTCCTTTAACATGCCTCATGATTTCCTTGTCTATTTCCTTCTTTCATGCTGGCTCTTCTTTCCACCTGAAATGTCTCTTCAATCATCTCTGTTAAATCTTCCAAACACATCAAGAGCCAAGGTACATGCCCTCACCCTCCCTAAAGTACATCTCAGTTCTCCCAAACAGAAGTGCTTGTCTTCTCTCTATAGAAGCCACAAACACATTGTGGCTAACACTAACAGCATTACCACAGGAGGAGAGGGTTATCACACTCATCTGTTTAGTCCCTGAAAGGCTTTGTGTATAGCTCAAGAAACGCCTGAACTGCAATGGCCTACCTTCCAGTATGAGTCAATTCCAGTGGCACTGGTATAAAATAACAAGCTGCAATCTCAAAGTTCAGACATAACTGCTTTAAATATTTTAGTATCTGTTCTTGTAGATTTTTTAAAGTATAAATATGTACATGTATATAATATAAAAATGGGATCTTCCATGTAAAACTATTTTAGAATCTGTTTGATATCTGACATCTTCCATGTAAAAAGTATGTTTCTAAAATGCCTTTATTAATGGCTGTATAATATTGAATTGTAGGGAAGCACTAACTTATGTAGCAGATTCCCAAAATTAGACTGTTTCCAGTTTTTCAATGTTATAAAGCAAGGCTGCCTATAGAGCTGTGCAAACTTTATCAATGTCTGAAGGGTAAATTCCTCAAGAGGAATTGCTAAATCTTTGGTTAGGAACATTTAAAAAGAATTGTGATATATTTTGCCAAAGAGAACCCTTATTGCTTCATCCTGATTGATGGCAGTGATTCATTTACTAGTGTCTCTCATTTACCAAATGCCTGCTGTGTTCCAGGAGCTGTTCTTCAAGACTCTTACATCCACTGGATGGAGACAGATAATATATGAGAGAACAGGTTAATAAATCAGATCAATATTATGAAAAAAACAATATTGGGGGTGGGAGATGTTTGTGGGGGTGGTCAGGGAGGGCCTCTCTGAGAAAGTAGCAGTACAGGTTAAAGAGGACCCAGTAAGAAATTAGTGCTTCAGACAGAGGGATGAGTAAGGGCAAAGACCCTGAGGCTAGAGTGAAAATGAATATTCAGAGGGTGGAAAGAAAGTCACTCTGGGTTAAAAAGTGGTGAGAAAGAACAAATGCAGGGAATTGTAGTTCATATTAAAGATTTTATATTAACACCAATGGGAAACCTTTGGCAGATAAAAGGCTTTAAGGAGAAGAGTGCCAAAATCTGTCCTATTAGTCTAAAAGGTGACTTGTTGCTGTGTAGAGACTGACTGGAGGTCAGGCTGCACATGGCAGGGGCGAGTGTAGAGCAGTGAGCCCAGTTCAGTCACTGATGTCATAATCTGGGGAGACAGATGTGGTTTGGACCAGAAATGGACATAAGTAGACAACTGTGATACTTTGGAGGTAGAGCCAACAGCGCTTGTTAATGGACTGGATGACACCTGGCAGTTGGCTGAGTACTACTGCAACAGAGCGGCCTGAGCACCAAACAAGTGTGAGGAAAAGAATCAAGAAAAGAAGACGCATCAAAAAGGTAAAATCTGTGACAGTGACAAAGATGTAATCACACTGTCTCTCTATATTTTACATAGTTTATTATATAAATATTGTCTTCTATGCTGCATGTCAGTCTAAAACGTGTGTGTGTGTGTGAGACAGCATCTTGTTCTGTCACCCAGGCTGGAGTGCAGTGGCACGATCTCAGCTCATGGCAATCTCCCCCTGGGCTCAAGTGATCCTCCCACCTCAGCCTCCCAGGTAGCTGGGACCACGGGTGCACACCACTATGCTTGGCTAATTTTTGTATTTTGGGTAGAGATGGGGTTTTGCTATGTTGCCAGGCTTGTCTTGAACTCCTGACCTCAAGCAACCTGCCCGCCTCAGTTTCCCGAAGTCTGGGATTACATGCATGAGCCATCATACCCGGCCAATCTAAAATTTTTATAATTACTTTCCATGTCAATAAAAACTCTTCATAGATGTACCAAATATACTAGGTATGTTCACCTTCTGTACATTCAAGTTATTTCAATTTTTGCTATGACTTTATACATAAATCTTTAACTGCAGATTAGATTGCAAGGGGAATCAGTAAGTCAAAAGTAGGAATAGCTTTAGGGCTTTAATACCTAGCACCCAAAATAATTTCCTGACAGTTTTTACCAGTTTACTCTCTTACCAACACTGTAGGTGAGTTACTATCTAAATGTATTGCATATTCTCATTAAAAGCAAATACAAATCTTGGTATAGCATTTATAAAAAGGTTGTAAACATAAATTATATAATTGAACATACAAGAGAATTAGCATTTTTGGAGAATATATTATCATTTTAATATAAATGTTGCCAGTAGTACTGTAGATTCTCTAACAAAAGCATCTCTACTGAAAACAAGTTATATAAACTCTCAGATTAGAGCTCTTACTATTAACTACTGAGAGCAGATCAGCCTCTTGATGTGTTGATCTTTAAACTCTTTTAAATGTAATAAACATACTGCTAAACAACATCGTGTTCAACCTCCTGTGATTTAAATAATCTGCTACAAAGTTAATATGCCAGAGTTTTAGTATCAAAAATTATAATCAGTTATGAAAGGTATATGAGAAAGTTGGTTTAGTTAATTTTTATTTTTATTTTTTCAGGATGGAGGAATCCTTTATTTTTATATGCTTTGACAAAGAGGTTTTCAATACACAATCTTCCCAAAGGAGAAGAGAGAACATGAAAATCAGCCTTTAGCCATCATCAGCAGCTCTACTCGGGGCAGGATCCTCCTTGCCCACGTGGCAGTGAAGCGGGTATATGTCCCTTCCTTTATGAGCGCAATCTGCTGTTTCCTTTTTTTTTTTTTTTTTTTTTTTTTTGAGACGGAGTCTCGCTCTGTCGCCCAGGCTGGAGGGCAGTGGCGCGATCTCGGCTCACTGCAAGCTCCGCCTCCCGGGTTCACGCCATTCTCCTGCCTCAGCCTCAGGAGAAGCTGGGACTACAGGCGCCCGCCACCACGCCCGGCTAATTTATTTTGTATTTTTAGTAGAGACAGGGTTTCACCGTGTTCGCCAGGATGGTCTCGATCTCCTGACCTCGTGATCCGCCCGCCTCGGCCTCCCACAGCGCTAGGATTACAGGCGTGAGCCACCGCGCCCGGCCAGTCTGCTGCTTCTTGATGGTACTTATGTTTCATCATTTTCTGCTGAAACATACATTCTATGAAACCATCAAATTGTATCTTGTATTCTTTCTCTGCCTAGATACTACCAATTCCAAATGTACATTCTTTTTTGAAAGCATAGCATTGAGCAGAAAGCTTGTGGGGCAATTCAGGATGGACTGTTTTCCAGTGATCTTTGTTATGGTCCAGTCTTTTCTGCACATCAAATAAATGTAAGGTGTCCTGCACAGTGCCCTTGTCTCCTCCCTAGCCTGGTTTAATTTACTTGAGTGCGCACTATGCAAAGGGATCCTGCTTTGCTTTTGACACTAGGACCTATGTAACATGGGGCATGTCATTTATTCTCAACAGCTGTGCTGTCCAGTAGGGTAGCCTCCAGTCACATGTGCCTATTTAAATTTAAACTAATTAAAAATTCAGTTTCTTAGTTGCAGTAGCCACAGTTTAGATAATTTCTAAAGTACCTTCTAGAATTAAATTCTAATGATTTTTGTGGCTTTGAAGTTCTTTTTAAGGTGCTTTCTCTGAAAACTTTACAAAAATATAACTACAAACATTTTAACTCATTAAATAATAGAATTTCAAAAATGAAAGTTTCTTTAAGATCACCTTCATTTATTTCCTAATTTTTTTTACATAGAAAAAGTTGAAATAGAGGATATAAGAGATTTGTTCAACTTCATATGACTAGTGAATGGATAAGCAGAACTAGAACATATAATTCTTAATCTATGACACCTGCTCCAGGATTTCTACTGTGTAACAGAGAAAAGGAATCAGTTATATTAAAAGCAAAGACCAGTTAGTGTATGTGTACATTTTAGCTGTGTATGTGTAGTATGTGTGTGTGTGTGTGTGTGTGTGTGTGTGTGTATACATACAAGTCTGAGACAATTTGAGCATCAAAATATGTAATTAGCAAAAAGATTTATAACCCATAGAATAAATATTCACAAGTCTACACTGATATAAACAAGATAGAAATTAGACCTCTTCTTTATGGTAGAAAGTGAACTAATAAATGTAAAAGAAATTAATTTTTTAAAATCACTATTTGGCAACCAATATAAATACTAATTGATTCAGGCAAGAATCATCAAGGCTAAAATTAACAGATGAATATATAAGAAAGAACAGAATATTTATATGGTCTCAAAATAACTCCTCACAAGATACTTACTAATTGAAAAGGAAAAATTGGTAACTTGATAGTGGAGAAACCTAGCAGATACCACCTCAAACACATGATGGAGGTTAAAGCTGGAACAAATCAACATGTGCCTCTTGATGTGATATATGGAGAACAAAAAATCATTTCTGTGGCATTCAGGCAAAAAATATATTACCTCAGTCTAATCATAAGGAAATATCAGGTAAATCCAAATTGAGAGACGACCTACAAAATAACTGCCCTTGAATGTTTCAAAAATGTAATATTATGAACTACAAAGACAGACACAGAGGAAGTGATAAAGATTAAAGAGACATAACAGCACAACACATAATCTTGATTTTCATTTGTTAGAAAATATATTATTGGGACAAATGATGACATATTTATAAGGTCTATAGATTAGACAATGGAAACCCCCAAAAGAGGAGTAACTAAACTTATATCGGACAAAAATAGATTTCAAGTCAAAAACTATAAAAAGAGACAAAGAAGGTCATTATTTAATGACAAAGGAGTCAATTCATTAAGAGGATATAACAACTGCAAATATATAGGCACCCAACACTGGAGCACTCAGAAATATAAAGCAAATGTTAGAGCTAAAGAGAGAGAATGACACCATTACAATAATAGCTGGAAACTTCAACACCACACTTTCAGCACTGGATAGATCATTCACACAGAAAATCAACAAACATCACACTCAATCTGCACTATAGATCAAATTGATCTAATAGGTATTTATAGGACATTTCATCCAACAGCTGTAGAATACACATTCTTCTCCTCAGCACATGGATCATTCTCAAGGCTAGAACATATGTTAGGCCACAAAACAAGTATTTTAAAATTCAAAAATAATTAAATAATATCAGGGACCTTCTCTGATCACAATAGAATAAAACTAGAAATCAACAAGAAGAATTTTGAAAATTACACAAATGCATGGAAATTAAACAATATGCTCTTGAATAACCAGTGGGTCAATGAAGTAACAAATTTCTTGTAACAAATGAAAATGCAAACACATTATACCAAAACCTATGGAATACAGTGAAAACAGTACTAAAAGGAAAGTTCATAGCACTAAGTGCCTACATCAAAAAAGTTGAAAACGTCAAACAAGTAACCTAACGACATCGTACAGAACAAGAATAGCAAGAGCAAACCAAACACAAGATTAGTAGAAGAAAAGAAATTAGGGCATAAATAAATAAAAGCAGCCAGGTATGGTGGCTCAGGTCTATAATCCCACCATTTTGGAGGCCAAGGTGGGAAGATGGATTGAGGTCAAGAGTTCAAGACCAGCTTGGCCAAGACAGCAAGACCGTGTCTGTACCAAAAACAAAAACAAACAAAAAAACCAAACCAAACAAAAACAGAAACATAACATATTTTTAAAAATACAAATGATTAACAAAATGAAGCACAGGTTTTTTGAAAAGATAAACAAAATCAACAAAACATTTGCCAGAACAAGTAAGAAAAAAAGAGACATAATCCAAATAAAAATGAAAAAGGAAGCATTACAACCAATATTCCAGAAATTCAAAGGATCATTAGAGGCTACTATGAGCAACTATACACCAATAATATACCTAGAAGAAATGGATAAATTCCTAGACACACAAACCTACCAAACTTGAACCATGAAGAAATCCAAAACCTGAACAGACCAATAACAAGTAATGAGATCAAAGCAACAGTAAAAAGTTTCCCAGCAAAGAAAAGCCAAGGACTCCATGGCTTCACTGCTGAATTTTACTAAATATTTAAAGAAGAACTAATGCTAATCCTACTCAAATTATTCCAGAAAAAAAAAGTGGAGGAGGGAGTACTTCCAAAGTCATTCTAAGAGGCATGATACCAAAATCAATCAAACAAACAAACAAACAAAAAAAAAAAAAAAAGAAAAAGAAAAAGAAAGAAGGAAATGAAGAAAGGAAGAAAGAGAAAAAAAAAAAAAAAAGAAAAGAAAACAAACTACAGGCCAAGATTCCTGATAAGCATTGACACAAAAATCCTCAGGCCGGGTGCGGTGGCTCAAGCCTGTAATCCCAGCACTTTGGGAGGCTGAGACGGGCGGATCACAAGGTCAGGAGATCGAGACCATCCTGGCTAACATGGTGAAACCCCGTCTCTACTAAAAATACAAAAAACTAGCCGGGCGAGGTGGCGGGCGCCTGTAGTCCCAGCTACTTGGGAGGCTGAGGCAGGAGAATGGCGTAAACCCGGGAGGCGGAGCTTGCAGTGAACTGAGATCCGGCCACTGCACTCCAGCCTGGGCGACAGAGCGAGACTCTGTCTCAAAAAAAAAAAAAAAAAAAAAAAAAAAAAAAAAAAAAAAATCCTCAACAAAATACTAGCAAACCAAATTCAACAACACATTAAAAAGATCATTCATCATGACCCAGTGGGATTTATCCCAGGAATGCAAGGATGGTTCAACATATGAAAAAATCAGTGTGATACATCATATCAATGGAATAAAAAAACATATAATTATTTCAAGTGATGCTGAAAAAGCATTTGATAAAGGTCAACATCCCTTCATGATAAAAAATCCTCAAAAACTGGGAATAGAAGAAACATACCTCAACATAATAAAAGCCATATAAGACAGATCCACAGCTAGTATCATATTGAATGAGGAAAAACTGAAAGCCTTTCCTTTAAGATCTGGAACAAGACAAGAATGTCCACTTTCACCACTGTCATTCAACATAGTACTGGCAATCTTAGCTAGAGTAATCAGACAAGAGAAAGAAATAAAGTGCATCCAAATTGAAAAGGAATAAGTCAAATTATTTTTGTTTGCAGATGATATGACCTTATATTTGGAGATGCCTAAAGATGTCACCAAAATACTATTATAACTGATAAACAAATTTAGTAAAGTTGCAGGATACAAAATCAACATACAAAAATCAGTAACATTTCTATATGCCAACAGCAAACAGTAAAAATCAAGAAAGTAATCCCATTTACAATAGCTACAAATAAAATACCCAGAAATACACTTAATCAAAAAAGTGAAAGATATCTTCAAGTAAAACTGTGAAACACCAATGCAAGAAATTGAAGGGGACACACAAAACAAGAAAGATTGGAAAGATATTCATAGATGTGAAAAATCAATATTGTTAAAATGTTAGAATGTCCATAGTACCCAGATTCAATGCAATCCCTATCAAAATACCAATGACATTCTTCATAGAAACAATCCTAAAATTTATTTGGAACCACAAAAGACCCCAATAACCAAAGCTATCCTAAGCAAAAACAACAAAATTGGAGGAATCACATTACTCGACTTCAAATTATACTGCAGAGTCATAGTAACCAAAATATCATGGTACTGGCATAAAAATTATTCTGACACACAGAACAATGGAACAGAATAGATATCCCAATAATAAATCCATACATCTACAGTAAATGCATTTTCAACAAAGGTGCCAAGAACATAAACTGGCAAAAGGACAGTGTCTTCAATAAATGGTGCTGGAAAAACTGGATATACATATGCAGAAGAATGAAACTAGACCTCTATCTCTTGCCATGTACAAAAATCAAATCAAAATGGATTAAATACTTACATCTAATACTTCAAACTATGAAACTGCTAAAAGAAAACATTGGGGAAACTCTGCAGAATATTAGTCTGGGCAAAGATTTCTTGAGTAATACCCACAGGCACAGGCAACCAAAGCAAAAATGGACAAATGGGATCACTTCATGTTAAAAAGCTTTTCACAGGAAGGGAAACAATCAACAAAGTGAAGAGACAACCCACAGAGTGGAAGAAAATATTTGTAAACTATCCATTTGACAAGGGAATAATAATGAATATACAAGGAGCTCAAACAGCTCTATAGGAAACTATCTAATGATCTGATTTTGAAATGGGCAAAAGGTCTAAATAAACAGTTCTCAAAAGAATACATACAAATGTCAAATAGGTATATGAAAAGGTGCTCACCATCATTGATTATCAGAGAAATGCAAATCAAAACTACAATGAAATATCCCCTCACCCCAGTTAAAATGGCTTTTATCCAAAAGTCAGGCAATAACAAATGCTGGTGAGGATGTGGAGAAAAGGAAACCCTTGTACAATGCTGGTGGGAATGTTAATTAGTACAACCACTATGGAGAATAGTATGAAGGTTCTATAAAAACCTGAAAATAGAACTACCATATGATCCAGGAATACCACTGTTAGGTATATACTCAAAAGAAAGGAAATCAAATGTATCAGAGATATCTGCACTATTATATTTATTACAGCACTAGTTACAACAGTCAAGATTTGGAAGCAACCTCAGTGTCAAACAACAGACAAATGAATAAAGAAAATGTGGTATAAATGCACAACGGAGAACGATTCAGCCATAAAAAAGAATGAGATCTTGCTATTTGCAACAACATGGATGGAAATGAAAGAAATTAAGTGAAATAAGCCAGGGACAAAGAGATAGACTTTGTGTGTTCTCATTTGTGGGAGCTAAACATTAAAACAACTGAACTCACAGAGATAAATGGTAGAATGATGGTTATCAGCAGCTGGGAAAAGTAGTGTGGGTAGTGGTAGGGATGGAGGGAGTAGGGATGGTTAACGGTACAAAAAAATAACTAGAATAAGATCTAGTATTTGATAGCATAACAGGTTGACTACAGTCAACAATTTATTGTACATTTAAAAATAACCAAGAGTATAATTGGACTGTTTGTAACACAAAGAAAGAATAAATGCTTGTGGTGATGAATACCCCATTTACTCTGATGTGATTATGTATTATATGCCTGTATCAAAATATTTCACATGCCCCATAAATACATATAGCTACTAGGGACCCACAACAAAAATCGTTTTAAATTATTAACATTTGAAAAATCCAAGTGAAGGGTACATGGGAATTCTTTGTACTATTCTTGCAACTTTTCAGTTTTTCTGTAGGTCTGACATTATGTATGTGAAAAATTTTTAAAAGATTTACATTAGAGAAATGTAAATTAAAACCGCAATGAGATACTACCTCACACCAGTTAGAAAGGCTCTTATTAAAACGTCAAAAAATAACAGATCTGGTTAGGTTGCAGAGAAAAGGCAACACTTTTACATTGCTGGTGAGAATGTAAATTAGTCACAGTGGAAAGCAGTTTGGTGATTTATCAAAGAACTTGAAATAGCAGTATCATTTGACCCAACAATCCCATTATTGGGTATATACCCAAAGAAATATAAATCATTCTACCATAAAGACACATACAGCTGGGTGTGGTGGCTCATGCCTGTAATCCCAGCACTCTGGGAGGCCGAGGTGGGTAGATCACCTGAGGTCAGCAGTTCGAGACCAGCCTGGACAACATGGTGAAACCCCGTCTCTACTAAAAATACAAAAATATTAGCTGGGTGTGGTGGCACATGCCTGTAATTTCAGCTACTTAGGAGGCTGAGGCAGGAGAATCACTTGAACCTGGGAGGCAGGGGTTGCAGTGAGCCGAGATCGTGCCACCATACTTCAGCCTGGGTAACAGAAGGAGGCTCCATCTCAAAAAAGACACATGCACATGTTCATCACAGCACTATTCATAATAGCAAAGATATAGAATCAACCTAGATGCCCATCAATGGTAGGCAAGATAAAGAAAATGTGGTACATATATACCATGGAATACTACACAGCCATAAAAAAGAACAGCATCATGTCCTCTGCAGCAACATGGATGAAGATGGAGGCAGTTATCCTAAGTGAACTAACGCAGGAACAGAAAACCAAATAATTCATGTTCTCACTCACATTGAGTACACATGAACACCAAGAAGGGAACAACAGACACCAGGGCCGCCTTGAGGGTGAAGGGCAGGAGGGGGTAAAAAAACTACCTGTTGGGTACCGTGCTTTATTACCTGGTGACAAAATAATCTATAAACCAAACCCTGGCAACACATTATTTACCTATATAACAAACCTGCACATGTACCCCTGATATAAAAGTATTTTAAAAATTAAATTAAATTTAAAAATATTTAAACCAAGGCCACCGAATCCCTATTATTGATAGTCAAAAAAATGAATGCAACATTTGGCTCCTTTATACTCACAGGAACATTAGTTAAAATGGAAAAAAATTAAACGTAAAACACATCAAAACAACAACAACAACAAGTTTTTCTAAAAATAAACTAACATTTTCTCCAAAGCAAAAGATACAAAAAGAAAGTAAACTTCTTACCTACTCCCTTCTCCATTTCTATTACATCTGTATTGCTCTAAACTTCAGAGGAAATATGAAAATGGATTCTTTTACATAGTAGCCTACCTTCAGATATTTTTTTTTTTTTTTTTTTTTTTTTTTTTTTTTTTTTGAGACGGAGTCTGGCTCTGTGGCCCAGGCTGGAGTGCAGTGGCCGGATCTCAGCTCACTGCAAGCTCCGCCTCCTGGGTTCACGCCATTCTCCTGCCTCAGCCCCCCAAGTAGCTGGGACTACAGGCGCCCGCCATCTCGCCCGGCTAGTTTTTTGTATTTTTTTAGTAGAGACGGGGTTTCACTGAGTTAGCCAGAATGGTCTCGATCTCCTGACCTCGTGATCCGCCCGTCTCGGCGTCCCAAAGTGCTGGGATTACAGGCTTGAGCCACCGCGCCCGGCCAACCTTCAGATATTTTAAACCTTTTTTCAACAGAAAAAAAAAAAATCAATTTGATTTGATCAGATGGAATAAACTGTCAGATGCCTAATTTAAAACTGGCCAGAGCAGAGCCTGCAGTGAGCTGAGATCCGGCCACTGCACTCCAGCCTGGGCGACAGAGCAAGATTCCGTCTCAAAAAAAAAAAAAAAAAAAAAAAAAACTGGTCAGAAATAAATATGAAAATTGAGCAAAGAGCAATTTGAAGGTGAAACTTGCTGGCTCTGTGTGGCAAAGGGTAATAGAATCTCTTATCTAGAGCAGCGGGTGCTGAGCTGGGGGAATTTCTGGGAGCAATTTCATGAGACCATGCATCAATTGACTTGAGATTCTTATTCTTGGCTCAAGTGAAGCCCTGAAATATCAATCTCAAGTGAGTCCAGGATTCCCCTTCTAGGGCCAGGACAGACCTCACATTGAGCAGCTTGAGCCCAATTAAAAACTGGCACTATTCTTAAACACGAAAGCAAAAAGAAATATTTCTCATACTTTTTCTCCTAAAGTAAAATAAAAGCAAACTAAACATTCTTTTATTAAAGAGTAAAGTATAATAATTTTGAATCATGGAGTAAAGGCTTCTTTAGTTGGATCCTGGCATAACAGCATCATTATTGTTGTGAGGGCCATTTGCAATGGAAGAAAAGAGTCTCATTTCTCTTTGCCTATGGTCATTCTGGTATGATGTAGATGTATTTATTTAATGCTTTCTTTGCCACCTAAATTATTAAACTCTTAGACAATAAGTAGAATTCTTCAGCTTTCTTCACCAATATCTTGCACAACAGAATTTGGGGTTGCAAAGTCATTTTCTTAATCAACTGAGGGTTTTTTTCTGTACTTGAATATGGATATTTGTTCAATGATTCTTTAAACTGTCAATCACAATACTGACTTTTTTTTTTTCTTTTTAGACAAGGTCCTCACTCTGCCACCCAGGTTGGAGTGGAGGGGTGTTATCATAGCTCATGGCAGCCTCAAACTCCCAGGCTCAAGTGATCCTCCTGTCTCAGCCTCCCAGTTAGGATTACAGGAGAGTACCCAGCTAGGTAATTTTTATTTTATTTGTAGAGCAAGGGTCTCACTACGTTTCCCAACCTGGTCTTGAACTCCTGGCCTCAAGTGATCTCCAGCCTCAGCCTCCTAAAGTGCTGGGATTACAGGCATGAGCCACTGTGCCCAGACCCATATTCAATGATTCTTAAACTGTGAATCATAATATTAATATTCTTAATCACTTATTCCAAAGCTTCTACTGTAGCACAGGATTTACCAAGTGTGTCCTCTGAGTGGTACTTTCTTCCAAAATGGAAGGTTCTGATATTAAATGTATTTGAAAAATGGTATGAATTGTGTCTCTTCTTTTAGAGAATTAAAACACATATATTAAATGTCTTGAGGAATCTTACAGTAAAGGAAACAACTCAATAAGGTCTCTAAATTTACTTGACTGAGGATGTTCCTTTTCCTCAATATTTATTAATCTAGGGGTAGTTCTGGGATACACTTTACAAATGTCATTACATTATGTTTGTTAGTTTTATTATTGCAGGATTGTCTTTAAAAGATATAGTTACATGATATTGTTTCGACACGACATTCCCATAAAATGAATACCATGTGGTAGTAAATTCTCTTTGTAAATCAAATGTACCAGGATAAACACATTAATTGGAAATTTAGGGGAAATCAAATTTAGAGGGTCACCTGATTGCCTTAGTAGAAGGTAACTAAGTTTGATGACTTAATGATCAATTCCACTTCAGATTTTTTAATGCTTTAAATAGAACCCATAATGCATTTTCACAGATGGCAAAAATAGATATTAAACTCCATTAGTAGGCTCCACAAGTCTGATGTGGATAAACATTTTTTTCTCTTCCTAAGCTTGTGAAACATCAAGTACATCTAATGGACCAATTAGAGTAATAAACCTTCACAGCCTGCTTGCTGCTGTATCTACACAAACTGTTGTAAGAACAAGTGCAACTGATTGCAAATGAAAATTCTCTAAATCCTAGATATAGGAAGAACTAGAGCAGCTATCTGCTCAGTTCACTAAAGTCAATGCAAAAATCTAGGAGCTATATATTTGAATAAAAGTGACGTGGGGAGGGGAAAGAAAGGCGAAAAATCCTTAATGAAGAACTACTTTATGTGCCTGGCAAAATCATGAACACCAGAATGAAGGCTCCTTCCTTGGCAAAAGCAAGAACAGGACAGAAGGCTACCACATATCAGATGAAGGCTCCCTGCAAACAGGAGAGTTGCAGGTGTGATAGCTAGAAGTATCTTTCACAGTCCTTTAAGTCTCTAAATAATGTCAGTGTATCAACTGTTTTCAAATTACATTCTCTGTATATAATTTCACTAATAGCAACCATATAGGATGCATCTGTAACTTTCCTCAATTCTAATTTTCATAGGCAGAAGAGACACTGACAAAAATAGCCCCACAATCTGAGAGTCACAGCAGACTGACCTAGTTAGATTCTACAGGCTGAGTGCATCTGAGCTGGCTTAATCCTGCCCTAGCTTTGAGGCTGTGGTTATGCCCCAGAGCTCAGACCTTAGGGTTCACTGGGTCTTGTGAATTTACAGTTTATAGGTCACTTGGGTATTTGAAACCATTTTGGTGCGGATCTGACGGAACCACCTAAGGCTATCCCAAAATCAACTCTCTGTAATAGGAAGATTTCTGAACCCATCATTCTCAAAACAACAATTTAAATAAACAAAGCCGATAATGGTATCAAATGGCAAATGTCAAAATGGAAAAGTATCTATAACATATTTGACAAGAAAAAGGTAAGTACACTTTATTTATAAAAACTGAAACATCCCAGTGAAAATGTCAGAATATGTAATTGACAAAAGAAAGGAAAATGCTAACAAGTATATAAAAATGTGTAACATCACCAGTAATCAAAGAAATGCAAACTAAAACATAAACCACCTATGGAAGGGGCAGGATAGAAAAATCAAAAACATAAAATAAACCATGATTTCTTTGCCCATGACATTGACAAGTGGTGGGGAGAGGTGGAAAAGTATGTTTGAATCCTTAATGAAGAAATCCTAAATAAAGGATACCCATCTTAACTATTGCAGAAGAATGTTTCAAAAATGCTTCTGATTTAAACTGTAAATCAGATTGTAAAATCGCATATGTAATGAAATGCCACATTTGTAAACGCACACATACGTTAGGGTTTATAAAGACCAGAATAATAAATACCAAAATGTTAACATAGTTATACAGAGATGGTAGGGATTATAGATGATTTAGAAACAATTTAAATTGTTTTAATTTCTAAATAAATATGGCCAGGTGCAGTGGCTCACACCTGTAATCCCAGCACTTTGGGAGACCAAGGTGGAAGGATTGCTTGAGGCCAGGAATTTGAGAGCAACCTGGGTAACATAGCGAGATCCCGTTTCTACAAAAATTTAAAAGAAAAAAAAAAAAAATTAGCCAGGCATAGTGGTGTGTGCCTGTAGTCCCAGATATTCAAGAGGCTAAGCAGGGAGGATTGCTTGAGCCCAGGAGTTCAAGGCTGCAGTGAGCTATGAGTGTGCGACTGTGCTCCCATCTGGGCGATAGAGCATGACTCGATCTCCAGAAAAAAAAAAAAATTGTATTTCTTTTCTCATCAGAAAAATGCATGTTACATTCACAATATTTAGGCAATAACAAGTGAGAGATGCCTAGAGGCGATTTCTGTTCACAATTTTCTGTGTTCCAGTTGTTAATGATGGCACAAAAGATGCCTGAAGTTGGACCATTAACATGGGCACGCACTTCATACGCAATATAGAGCGGAAAGTCCTCTGTTAAGAGTCATGCTTATTCTGGGAAAAAGGCCTCTCAAAAAATTTCGAAAGGACAGTATTATTGCAAAAGGGCAGCTTGTGTTTCATTTACTTTCACATTATGTTCATATTTAACTAACTGTAACATCTTACAAAAGGCAAATTTCTATAACAATTTTCTTTCCAAAGTCACTTTTTAAAGTTTTAAATAGTTTCCAGATAATATTCTTGTACAAGCTTTTCCAGTTTGGGGAAAAACCATTTGCTAAGTATTAACTTCTCTCACATTGTTATTCACTTTTTAAAGTTTTACGATAGTAGTGACACTATCTTGGCATTCTTTTCACAAAGCTTTTTTTGGGTATCAATTGTAGCAGAAGAAAACAATATGTTTTCCACATTTATTTTTGAAGAGAATATGCTCCAAGAAAAAACTTATCACACAAAATTCTACTTTTGTTTATAAAATAAAAAATAATAGTGTCTCCTCCACTAAAGCAGCAAAATATTGATTCTTGCTATTTGCCATGCTAGGTACTTTTTTTTTTTTTTTTTTTTTGAGACAGAGTCTTGCTCTGTCACCAGGCTGGAGTGCGGTGGTACGATCTCTGCTCACTGCAACCTCCGCCTCCCAGGTGCAAGTGATTCTCCTGCCTCAGCCTCCTGAGTAGCTGGGACTACAGGTGTGCACCACCATGCCCAGCTAATTTTTAGTAGAGATGGGGTTTCACCATGTTGGCCAGGATGGTATTGATCTCTTGACCTCATGATCCACCCGCCTTGGTCTCCCAAAATGTTGGGATTACAGGCGTGAGCCACCACGCCCGGCCACTAGGTACTTCTTAATAAAGTTCTTAGATGCAATGAGAAATAACTAATAGCACATTATAGGAAATACATGCAAGTCATCATTAGGAATCTTAAAATTTTAGGCATAATCTGTCAATCCCCAAATAGACAATGCTTACCTTCACCATCCCTCTTTTTTGCAATGTTTTTACCAATTTCTGATTTTTATCATTTTAAAAATGTGTTTTTTAGGGACAGTGGTTTCACTATGTTGCCTAGGCTGGCCTCAAATTCCTGAGCTCAAGTAACCCTCCCAAGTAGCTGAGACTACAGCAGTGCCCCACCACATCCAGCTCCGATTTCCGGTTTTAATAGGCACAGAAAGAGTCCAGTAGGTGCTAATCTCCTTGAAAAACATTGCAAGCCATTTCAAATAAGGACATATCTCTACCTTCCAAGAGTAGACTAGCTATATGTTTTTAAATAAGTTTCATAATTCACCTTGCCATCTGTGGGGTGAAGGGGAACCAACGCATGTTGTACCGACAGGTAAGGAATTGTATACATTCAATTATATCCTGAAAAACAACTCATGAAAATCCTCAACTAGAAAAAAAGTATGTTTCTTTTGCTATTAAGCAGTAAATACTTGATAAATATCTGTCCTTTTATCCCCAACATTAATGATTCCTTTTTTCTTTTCCATTCTTGCCTAGGCCTATAACTTTGTCTTACCTCTTCACACTATTTAGTTTATTTGGCAACAATATACTCTAGGAAATTCTTACTTCATTACAATGCTCTGCAACATCAGGTTTCTCTCTCTCTCTCTCTCTCTTTCTCTCTCTCTCTCTCTCTCTCTCTTTCTTTCTTTCTTTCTTTCTGACAGAATCTTGCTCTGTCACCCAGGCTGGAGTGCAGTGGCGCAATCTGAGCTCACTGCAACCTTTGCTTTCTGGGTTCAAGTGAGTCTTGTGTCTCAGTCTCCTGAGTAGCTGGGACTACAGGCGCATGCCACCACACCGAGCTAATTTTTGTAATTTTCAGTAGAGACAGAGTTTCACCATGTTGGCCAGGCTGGTCTTGAACTCCTGACCTCAGGTGATACACCCACTTCGGCCTCCTAAAGTGCTGGGATTACAGGCATGAGTCACCGCACCTGGCCTGTAACATCAGGTTTCTTATACTGAGGACCCTGATGATCCTTGAGACAAATCCCCATGGCAGTCTCCTGCCTTCTACCATGGATGGATATATCAATTTGCCACAGAGATTCATAAGACACTTGTGAAATGGAGTCAGCCAAATACATACAATTCCTCTTCCAGATATATATAAGCTGGCACAAGATAACCTGTGAGTTTGTAAAAAGTAAAAAATCCTTCTATGTCTACACGAAAAGTCACAATGAAATACTCTAGCCATTAAGCCTTCAACAATTAGATGTTGTTATTAACCCTGTGGTTATTATTAAGTTCTTTCAAAATAGAAGTGGCAGAAGCAACCCAAAGAGCCAAGAATAGAAAATCATTATTATAAGATTCAGGAACATCACACTTAAAAGCCATCAGGAAGATTTTCTTAAGTAGCTGGATAAAATTCTAATAATATAATTTAGTTATGAGAAATACAAGATCCAAGGAAAAGCTACTTCTATTATACTTATTATATTGTTTCAATGTCACAAATATGCCAAATGATGTCATTAAGATACTATATGATCTCAGTTAATTAAACTTAGCTGGTTATCATGGTCTCACACCTCATCACCTGTTTTTTGATTCAGTACACTCCTACGCCCTTTTCTCAATAATTCAAGCCATCAAAGGATCTGATGAGTGTTTCTCACTCTAATTATTAAGTTGATTACAATTCAATACTATCAACCAAGGCATGAACTGCTTTTTTAGGACATTTGAATTTTACTTCTCTAGTAGCAAAGCAAAAATTGAATCCCTCAGGTACCTGATTTCAGACGTCAGCACATAGCATGATCTTTCAGGGTGTGAGTCTGAATTCATCCTTTTGGGATAAGTGGAAGTGGAAAAACATATGTGCCTGTCTCCCCAGATACCTACTTGTGCTGCTTGGAAGATGAGCCAAGCTCAGCACTAAGGTATATTTCCATCATCACTGCTTCTGTGGGCCTGAGTCGCGCTCTCTCACACCTATAGGTCTGCCTGACAGGCCCTTGCCTGTAGACTCTCATCCTACATCCCCTCCAGAGCTTATCTTATCCCCAAAAATCCCTTTCCCTTCTCCCCATAATCACTCCTCTTTCAGATGCAGACTTCATGCTGCAAAGACTTTGGCATTACTGTTGTTAGGACTTTGTGATGTCTTTGAACTTTAACTTTTTTATGAAATCCTAGAATCCATCTCTACTCTATGTCATTTTTGCCTAGAATAATGATGCTTCTGAAAGGGAAAGGTGTGAATGGTATAAATTCTCACAGACTATTGAACCTGTTTTTAACTGGTAATATTTTTTAATTACAAAATGTAAAAATTACACAAGAGACTAACATTTGAACAGGTTTTCTTCATTGTGCTTTGTGTTACACGGAACAACATGAAATTGTCATGTTAGGTCAAAAATGGACAAGTAGGGCAATTTCATATAATTCAATCTAATACCTGACCCAATTTATGCCAATCATTTTAAGTGCCAGGATGAGCTGTTTGTGCAAAGACAGATGACAACCAGCAAGCCTCTTGTTCCTAGGACAAAGCTGTTTATGACTAGTGACCTAGACTTCTCACCCTGTGGTGCCCAAACCCAGTCTATTCAATGGCATCACCCGGTTTATCATGACAACTGCTTCAGACGGTGGACAGTCATTACTCACAGCAGCAGAAATGAAGAACCACCACCCTGTGGGCAAACCTGTATCCCTGTGTGAGGAACAAAACTGAGGAATAAAACATAAGAAAAGTAGAGCTTTACTATAATCTCTCCTATTTTCTTTTCAAAATCATTTTTATAATGTGAGTCTAACATTCAATTAGTGGGTTATATTGATTGAATGGAAATCCTAGATTTAAATACAGAAATAGACCAAAAAGTCAATACATTAAAATGATGCCCTTGTAATCCTGCCCACGTGATTGGCTGTCTCTCTTTGGTTTCAGATTCTGATCTGAAAGAATGGCATTTACAGGAAAACAGCAGAATAAACATGTTAAAAATGCATTAAGTCTACATAATAAATAGTCTCCCAGAGCTTCTCCATAATTAATCACCTGTATCTCAACATTCAGCTAAGTTACTAGGGAAACTAGGGGGGAGAAGACATCTTCTCTGTTCTGCTCCCAAACCCATGAGTTTACATTCCAAAAGAAGGTGATTAGGACAACGTAAACAAAGAGCTATAGTGCAAGAGAGAGGTCCCCTCTCTGGGCCAGGGGCATTGGGTCCGGAGAGAGATGGTTTCAGGATGAAACTGTCATACCTTAGATCATCAGACATTAGTTAGATTCTCATAAGGAGTGCACAACCTTGATCCCTTGCGTGAGCAGACATTATGGAATATATATACTATAGGTAGTAAATACAACACACTTGCAATCACTTCCTTTACAGTCTTTGGATTCAGTAATATGAACACAGTTATCTCTAAGCCAGGAAGTGCACCTAGTATCTTTACAGTGACTATTAAGTATTTTTGAACTCAAAGTGTATATTCATCTTAAACTCCTGGAACCATGAACTCTCCCATGTAATTTTCTGATGAATTAAGAGAAAAGGAAAACTTTTTTTCAAATATGTGTCATCTGTTGCAAAAGTACGTGATTTAAAAATACATGTAAATATAATCCTAGCTCTAATGTTTTCCTTTGGGAGTTTGGGAAAAAGCAGTTACATTTCTCTGTTGTCTGGTTTTTATCATTTGAAAATTGGAAGATTCATTCTGATTACTGAGCTAAATCAGTAGGGTTTAACTGATTTTGAAATTACAGTATAAAGGGCAATATTTCCATAAAAGAATAAAATACAGAAAAGTAATGAAAATAAAATTATGTATCTTAACTTAGCTAGATGAACCCAAGAAATTTTCCTGAAAACCAAGAGATAAAGAAATGGCGAATGATATATTCATTCAAAGTATTCCCAGGAGCAAAGGCAGTGGCTTACACCAAAGCCTGTTAAGAGTATTATTAAATAAAGTACTTAATGTCTGTCTACTTGGAAGGAAGAAACACCACTGGACAGAAACACTGTACATATATTTGTATAATTTTATTATGTAAAATTAATAAATCCTTTGTCCTAGAACTAAAAATTGTTTTTGGGAAGAAAATAAGATTGGAAAACTTCTTTTGAATAAAATAATATAAATCATAAAACTGTTATACTTAGTAGTGCCAAGAACAATGTGAAAGGAATGTCTCATGTCTCTTCACAATTTTTTTTTGGTGCTCTTTTTTTTTTTTTTTTTTTGAGATGGAGTCTCACTCTTGTTGCTCAGGCTAGAGTGCAATGGCACAATCCAGCTCAAGGCAACCTCTGACTCTTAGGTTCAAGCGATTCTCCTGCCTCAGCCTCCCAAGTAGCTGGGATTACAGGCATGCACCACCACACCCAGCTAATTTTTGTATTTTTAGTAGAGAAGGGGTTTCTCCATGTTGGTCAGTCTGGTCTCTACCTCCTGACCTTAGGTGATCCGCCAGCCTCGGCCTCCCAAAGTGCTGTGATTACAGGTGTGAGCCACCATGCCAGCCTCTTCTTTCCTTTTTTAAAGAGGTCTCACTCTGTCCCCTAGGCTGGAATGCAGTGGCTTGAACATTGTTCACTACAGCCTGGACTTCCTGGGCTCAAGGGATCCTGCCTCAGACTCTAGATTAGGTGGGGTTACAGGGGCACACTTGCCACACCTGGCTTCTATCTTCAACTTTTGAAGAAGGGAGACTAAGACACCATCTGTCAGTTAAACCCTCCCCTGAGAAGTCACAATTCTACAATGATTATCTCAAAGTTTTGCAAAGTGATTCCTATGAAACATGTTGGAAAACCCATACCAAGAGCATTGTATCATTCTCATTGGGATTCAATTATTTTTCAAAACTCTCAGACATATGTGATAAAGGCTTCCCATCTGCAGTTTTATCTTCCTATAAGTCTAAGAATGGCATTCGACTCTAACACCCTATAGTACTCTATAGCGAGGCAACATTAGATGAAATCCAGCTGTAATGTGAGACTATTATTTAAGCTTTGAGCTTCAGGTTTCATGTCTGTAAAATGGGGAAGGCACAACCTACCTACCTCTCAGGTTATAAGTAATTAAAACCTTTAGAGTTCTTAATACCTTACCATTTTTATTTGTACCACATAAAACCACTTTTCTTTTTTAGAAGCTGAAATCTATGACACGGAAGATAACTGGAAGTAGCCTATCTTAGTGGAACAGGCAATCATTATCATTGCAGTGAATTAGTAGAACCAAGCATGCTGAGTTGAGTGCCTTCAGTCTTGCAGCCTACCTAGAAATAGACTGTTACTTAGGAAACAGAAATGGGAAACGTGAAGATGTGCCACAAGAAAGGCTGCATTCATAGGGTGTGATATGCAGTAGCTAAATTAGAATTCTGACAGATTTAGTAACAGATTTGGTGGCAGTTGTAACATTGAGTCTTTTATTTATTGCAAAAACTTAAATTGATGTGCTCAGTTATTTTAGCAAACACATTTTACTTATATTGTCCTTGGGGTAAGATATATGGTTTTCCGGGGAGAAATTTCTCACTAGGCAAGATAGAAACACTTGTGCAGAAAAATTTACTTTTAAAAAATCCTCTGGTTGCATAACCATGTAAATGTACTTAATGCAACTGAACTATACATTTAAAAATGGTTAAAATGATAAATTTTCTGTTATGTCTTTTACCACGATTTAAAAAAAATCCTTAAATAACCATTATCCTCTCTCATTTCATGGACACTGAGGCTACAACTAATCCACAGGGATCTCTCATTATTAAGTCATGTCTACACGAGATGAAAGATTGTATTGACAGGATATAGACAAACTAGAGAAAAACTAGTCCTCAAAAGATGTCTTTCTCCTTAAGAAGGGGCCTAAAAACAAAACTTGAGATGACAGTTTCACACTGTGTCAAACCCTATGCATCAAAACAGTGGACAGAATATTTCCTTGAGAGCCTCTGGATCCAACAATACAGAGCATGGGTGTCCATACAGACCACAGATGAAAGATCATCTCAGGTACACACATACACATAAACAGAGAGAAATGAGAGACAGCACGACACCTCGTTTTATAATGTTAAGGTCATCACTAAAACTTCTTATACAGCAGAACCAACCTGCTCAAAACACAAAATGAAGCCTAGCAGAAGCTCTGCTTGGCCTCTGGAATTGCATTGACCCTCTTTATCTTTACCATTACTGTCTTCTACCTATAGCCAGTACCTTCTATCCCCGTTGAATCTCTAAGACCCTGAAAGCTTGAACACGTAGAAAATTCATGGTTCTTACAAGGAGAGGAGAAAGACCTTATTTAAGTCCATTATCTAACTTACTCCAGAAAACTGTTTTCTAAATGGTGTTAAAACTTTCTCCAAGAGAAGACCAGGAGCTCTGAAAAGTGCATACCCAGGTGATTGTATGCGGACCATTCCGATTTGGTCATAGCTTACTTTAGTCCATTCTTGAACTCTCATCTTCCAGATTCTGGGTTTAAATACATAGGTTTATTTTCATGACAAGTGAGAAGTGTGAGAATACACACACACACACGTAGAGCATATCTAATCCAAAAATCCAAACTGCTCCAATGAGCATTCCCTTTGAAAGTCACGTTGGTGCCCAAAAGGTTTCAGATTTTGGAGCATTTTGGATTTCAGATTTTTCAGATTAGGGTTACTCAACCTGTATAAGTATTTTTTTTTTTTTTTGAGACGGAGTGTCGCTCTGCCGCCCAGGCTGGAGTGCAGTGGCCGGATCTCAGCTCACTGCAAGCTCCGCCTCCCGGGTTCACGCCATTCTCCTGCCTCAGCCTCCCGAGTAGCTGGGACTACAGGCGCCGCCACCTCGCCCGGCTAGTTTTTTGTATTTTTTAAAGTAGAGACGGGGCTTCACCGTGTCAGCCAGGATGGTCTCGATCTCCTGACCTCGTGATCCGCCCGTCTCGGCCTCCCAAAGTGCTGGGATTACAGGCTTGAGCCACCGCGCCCGGCCCTGTATAAGTATTTTTAAAAAATGTATTCCTGATAGGTATATTAACCTTTTTTGGAAAGGTTTTCTCTACTGGGGTTTCCATAGGTCCACATGTCCCCAATGTGAAAAAGGATATGCATTTGGATAGAATCTATAGATACAAACAGAATCTATAGATTTTGCTAGGAAAATAACATTTTCAAGTTTACATTACAGTTATCTTTAAGGATCACAAGTCTTGAATTTTTCTCTTTAATTTTATTTATACATATCAAAACAAAGAAAAATTAAATACTGGAAAAAGAAAGTATTGATAAGAAAGCTGAAAGTCATCTCAAAATAAAGGCTCAAGGAGGGCTTAATTGGTAAGGAATGTTTCAGGCTGTGGAACAATCAAAATAATAAGTTATAACAGGATGTTCCTTAAGCTACAAATTATAAAAGGCATAACTTACATCCCCAAACCATATGTTATATTGTTGACAGATATACTTCTTCTGTCATATGAATATACTGTACCCATCTCTCCCTACCCCAGGGTAGGGGCAAAGGGAAATTATTTGCAAAAAAAATTTAGGTATTTTCCCCCAGGGGAAGAAAAGATATCCACTGGGAGACATTGTTTAAGCTTCCTCTTAGTAGCAGTTTCTAATTACCTGCGATTGGAAAAGAAGAGAAGCCTTAGTTGTCACAAAAGGACAGACAATTAAGCATCCTCTCATGTCCCTCATTCCTTTATGTCATGCAACTAATAAATGGATAGGATGAGCTTCATATGAAAACTACATGGAGTTAACACTCAACAAACAATGGGAAAAAGTGTAAACATTTGTCAATGTCATGTTTCTCTGGTTCTCTTTTTACTTAAGATACTATTCCTCAAGATCCTATCAATTTTCATATACCATTATATGTATATACATACCAGTATTGGTAGTCCCCTACATGTGAACGTGGCATTTAACCGGCATTTAAAAATATTTCCCCAACAGAAACAATATTACATATGGTAACTTGGCTCCTAGGCTGACCAAAGTCCATTTGAGGCCAGGCGCAGTGGCTCACACCTGTAATCCCAGAACTGTGGGAGGCTGAGGTGGGTGAATCTCTTGAGGTCAGCAGTTTGAGACCAGCCTGGCCAACATGGCAAAACCCCGTCTCTACTAAAAATACAAAAAAAAAAAAATTAGCCAGGAGTGGTGGCACATGCCTGTAATTCCAGCTACTTGGGAGGCTGAGGCAGGAGAATTGTTTGAGCCCAGGAGGTGGAGGCTGCAGTGAGCGGAGATCGCACCACTGCACTCCAACCTGGGCGACAGGGCAAGACTCCATCTCAAAAAAAAAAAAAAAATGAATAAAATAAAGCCCATTTGATCCATAACCTAACCTATAACATAAAGTACTGCTTTCTGTGCTATCATGTAGTGATATTTCCCTGGGCAAGAGTTTCAACCTGAGCTGCCAGGAACATGCCTCTCTCTTGCTGTATGAGGACAGAGCTTCCCCTAACTCCAAAGCAATAGTGATGGTTGTCAGAACCTTGGGGGTAAGAAGAGAAGGCCAACTCCCAAAAGGAAGGGATTGTGGAACTACTGGGGCTAAACTCTTGGCTAAGTAGCCCCTGGAAACCCATCTCAGGGCCAGCCCCCATTTCTGGTTTTCTAACCAGCCCCCAAGTGTCAACCGTACCTTCTCTGAAATATGATAATAATATTATATTTGATATTATTTGCTGCATGCCTAAAATTTCCATAAATAATCCCCAATCTTCATGCAAATTTAGTAAGTGGTCTTAGCCTCATTTTCAAATGGAAAAAAACTGGGTTTCAGATATTATAGGCAAGTTGGATCTCAGAGGAAAATAATGAACCAGAATTCAAATCTGGGTCTAGCTCTATTTCTGACTAGTTACAAAGCCTGAGTGCTTACCATCACATCGATAAATGCTGGAAAGAATTAAATAAAAAATTACAATTATGTGCCCAAGTTCTGGCACATAGAAGGTACTTACTAATGTTGACCTTCATTTCCTTCTCTTGGGGACTGACTTCATTCACTCTCTACTGGTACCACTGGTTTCATCTGAACAACAGTTTCTTCTCTTCCTGGCCTCTTCTCTAGCTTCATGCCCTGTACTAAATATCTGAGACGGCGGACCCTGCTAGGTAATATAGTGAAATAGGTTATACACTTTTTTTCTCCTACATCCTTTCACTCTTTCAGTTTTTTCACCAAAGCCCTGTAAGGTGTGAAAGGAAATTAAATCTTGGGACCCCAAACTCATTAAGCCAAAGCGAAAAGACAAACTGGGAACTGGGTCATGCAAACCTGCCTCCCCTTTTTTGGTTCCTAAATAAGATGGCTACAAGATGAAAAGCTACAGCCCTCCCCAATATTTTTGCCCACAAGAAAATTCCTAGTGAGCTGCAAGATCTTTACTCTCGGGTGTTTTTGTTAAAATTTCACCATGGCAATGTAAACTGATAGCTTATCTCTGCAGGTGCAGCCACCTCCCCGCACCACCCACCAGACACACATGCAATCGGATTGTTCCCCTACCCCATTTTGTCTTGTTATCTTTGTTTTCTTATGTAAAATGCAGATTCCCTGCATGTTTCCTCTGCCCCATGTCTATGTCATCTTACTTAAAAAAAAAAAAATGCAAATCCCAGCACTTTGGGAGACTGAGGCGGGTGGACCACAAGGTCAGTAGTTCGAGACCAGCCTGACCAACATGATGAAACCCCATCTCTACTAAAAATACAAAGATTCTCTGGGTGTGGTGGCGGGCACCTGTAATCCCAGCTACTCAGGAGGCTGAGAAGGGAGAATCACTTGAACCTAGGAGGTGGATATTGCAGTGAGCCAAGATCGCACCACTGCACTCCAGCCTGGGTGACAGAGCCAGACTCTGTCTCAAAAAAAAAAAAAAAAAAAAGGCAGATTCACCAAGCCAGACAAAGGCATGAATGACTCTTTTTCCCTAGCCTCTCTCTTACATGAAAATTGTGTACTTCTCAATATACCACCCTTTCCCCTTTAAATTTGGAGCCCTCAAAATAATCTTTGGAGAAAGGCATTAGAACTGACTCCCAACCACATATCCTTAACTTTGACAAATAAACCTCCTAAAATGATGGAGATTTGTTATTTTTCTCAATCGAAAGGTGAAAGACTTTATCCTTTCCTTAGGTCATGTGTCCTTTTGAGAAGATGATGAAAGCTATAGAACTTTTCCCCAGAAAAATGCACATTACGACATACACATATACTTAATGTATAATTTGTGGACCCCAAAAGTTTTAGGGATCTCTCTTCAGATACTCACAAAGAAAGAATCCTACATTTAGATTTGCATACTGTAAAGTTAAATCCATCTGCCTTTTAGAGGAACACTTAAAAACTGTTCATCATCAGCATGAAGATAGGATGGGAGTAGAGGGAATAAGGCCCGTACATAGAGTAGCACAAGTAACTGAGGACACTGGGAACACCAGGACCTGCCTGATTCATGGATAGGAAGGGAGATGAAAGGAGAAACAGTCACAAATTAATGTACTTTTCTTCCCAACTGACTTTGGACAACACAGTACAGACGCTGGTTCTAAAATGAAACGAAAACCAGAAGTCTCTGTGAGTTGAGACTCAGGTCTTTGCATGCACCTGTGTCTAAATGAACATGCTTATCTGTGCAGAGGAAATGGATTGAGAATGTTGGGTGGTTAGAGGGAGATGAAAGACAGAGTCCCAAACATTAGCTAAGAGGGAACAGATGGAAGATGGAGGATATGAAAGACTGTGAGCCAAGAGATCCCACAAGCCATTCGGTCACAGCTGGCTTGGGCAGTTGTACCTATATGGCAACGTGTGTGTGTGTGTGTGTGTCTGTGTGTGTGTGTGTATATGGAAAACCCAACGAAGTTGACTTAAATAATAAAGAAATTTATAGGCATTCACAACTGGCAGGCCCAAAAGTAGAAAAGGCTTCAGTTTGATCTGAAAATTCAGGAAGTCATTAGGATACTGGTTCCATTTCTGTGAGATTTTTTGGGTTTTGTTGAGACACAGTTTCACTCTGTCACCCAGGCTGGAGTGCAGCAGCATGATTTCTGCTCACTGCAACTTCTGCCTTCCAGATTCAAGAGATTCTCGTGCCTTAGCTACTCCAGGTAGCTAGGATTACAAGTATGCAACACCGCGCCCTGCTAATTTTTGTATTATTAGTAGAGATGGGGTTTCACCATGTTGGCCAGTCTGGTCCTGAACTCCTGACCTCAGGTGACCTGCCTGCCTCGCCCTCCCAAAGTGCTGGGATTACAGGCATGAGCCATGCTGCCCCGCCTCTCTGAGATTTCTTAGCTCTGGCCTCCTCTTTGGGCCAGCAGCCCTGAGGCTCTGTGACTTCTTCACTTTCAAAGAGAAAAAGAACCCACCCACGGCCTCTGGACACATGATTTACATGTGCCAATAGTTTCCTTTATTGTTTATAATCCTAACTAATATAGGGCTTCATGCGATAACCCCAAGGTAAGTACTGTTATCACAGTTATCACCATTTTACAGAGTTTGAGAAAAACAAGGCTCAGAGGTTATGTAACTGTGCCTAGTTACACAGCTGATGACAGTAACAGCCTGAAGCCAACGCAGAGCCTCCAATTCCACAGCTGATGCCCTTGATCACTCCACTACTTTTCTCCCCAGGCAGAGAAAGAACTAAGACAGGGGTTAACAAGCCTAATCTATAAAGTGCCAGACAGTAAATACTTTAGGCTTCTGGGCCACAAGTATGTCGTACATTCTCTGTGTTTTGTTTTTACAAACCTTTCACAGTTTTAAAAAACCCTGAATGGCCAGGTGCAGTGGCTCACAGCTGTAATCCCAGGACTTTGGGAGGCCTAGGCAGGAGGATTGCTTGAGTCCAGGAGTTCAAGACCAGCCTGGCCGACATAGGGAGATCTCATTTCTACAAAAATTAAAATGAGCTGGGCGTGGTGGCACGTGCCTATAGTCCTAGCTATTCAGGAGGCTGAAGTGGGAGAACTCCTTGAGCCTGAAGGTCAAGGTGGCAGTGAGCCATGATCACACCACTGCACTCTAGCCTGAGTGACATAGGGAGACCCTTTCTCAAAACAAAACAACCAACCAACAAACAAAAACAGTAGAGTGGACTTTTGAGTCAGACAGACCTGTATTCTAGTTCAGACTCCAGCACTTCCTAGCTGTGTGATCCTGAGCAAGTTACTTTTAACCTCTCTGAGTCTCAATTTAGTCATATATAAAGGAAATTATAGTAGCTGCCTTTATCATCTGATTATTGTGAGGAGTAAGATTAAATTATCTATACAAAGTACCTGAAACATAGCAAGTGTTCAATAAATACTGGCAATTATTTTAAACAATTGTCCCAATAAAAATTCCAAATTCTACAGTTTTCATTGGCATCCCAGGCCAGGAAAACTGTGGCTCACAATCTCTACATTGATTCTTCAAATGGAATTTTCCTTCTCAATTCCTTCTTTATGGAACATACTAATATTTCACTTGTTTTTCAATTAATCTCTCAACATCTAGTGCATCTGTATACTTATGGAGGATCTGTCTAGCTGTTGCATAGAATTGCCTTAAGTTTAGTAAAAATCTTTTCACTGATCTTGAATCACTTTGAAAGTAACTCTAAATAAATCAAATTCTTTACAGGTTTTGTAGCAATGTTAGACACACTATCTTTCTCTAAACATAGGAATGCTAAAGTAGCAAAGTGTACTTGTGGTTACCCTAAGTGCTTCTACCTGACTCCCAAAGGGATTTGAATGGGAAAAAGCAAACTTCTAACAGATTCTTAAAAATCAGGTGTTTCAACATCTGCTTTGATTTATGAGTAATCCCATATTCCAGGTTTTAACTCTTTCTCTAATTTTTTCTTTTAAGAAGAAAAAAAGCTCATCTTTTACAAAGCAGAATACAAATATTTTTGTCACTGTCAGATAATGTAAGATTATTTGTAGAAAAATCTTTGAGAGTATAACCATTAGATTTTAAGGCAGAGCCTCTAATTTCCAAATCATTGGGAATATACACAGAAAAAGATGAAAAAAAAAATACATCCACATGTCAACAGTTTTCCAAGAATCTTATTATTGTGATTACCCTATTGCAATGTATATTTTATGTTTTACAAACTTTCTAAACACAATCTCATGCTCCTTTTGAGAAAAGAAAAATAAAGAATAATATTATTTCCAAAGTAGAACTAAAAACCTGAAATTTTTTCCTTGTTCTCTTCCATGTTGAAACAGTTGGCCACATCTGACTATTTATTTTAATAGACACTAATTCAGTAGCCAGAGAAGCAGAATAGTGACCAGTCACTATGAAACTTCGGGCAACAGACCACTGCAGGTCTGTTCCTTCACTGTGAACTGAAGGTTGTGAATGAAAAGCACTCCCTTCCCCTCCAGTTCTTATATTATCACAAGGCCAGCAGGTGGCCTGGAGTCAGAGGGGCCTGAGTGCTGCTCCACCATTTGCTAGGTATGTGTATTTCTTGCTAGTTACTTCACCCTGGGGTTTAGGTATTACCTTGTGTAAAATGGGGTAAATACCTCCCTTAAGAGAACACCCTCAAGGCTCCCACATGGTAAGTGCTCCATTCATGATGGTGGTTCTCATTTCTCTTACTAAATATTATAAAGCTGGAAATGGAAAATTTTTCAGATCTTCCTTTCCACTCCTATCTCATTAATCTTATTTATCATTCATTTTACCCTAGTTGTTTATCCAATTTTTATGCCCAGATGGCTTTTATTATATATTGCACATGTCAAACTTAAGTTACACAATGATTAGACCACAGCATGACAACTTTCATCGCACCCATCCTTCCAGAACAGAGAAAATAAAGAGATCCACCATGGTTTGCTCACATGCACCTCTCAGATTAAGCTCCAGATGAAGCAGTTAAGTTCCCATCACAAATTTTCTCCTCTCCTCTACTCACTGGAACATCTGGAGGGGAGGATCACAGTCTGGGTGTGAGGCTGCAGAATAAGGAAAGATTCCTCCTGTGAATTCAGAGGGCCACAGGCAGCCATGGCTTCATGGACCAGAGTCTGGCATTCACAGAGGTAGTAGTATTTGCCACTAGATTCCAAACCAAGAACCAGAAAATGCTACGATGCCATTTTGTGCATTTTTCACCAACAGCCAAGCTAAATTTGTAGATTTGTTATGTAGCATGGGTCCAATTTTGACTTTAAGAGACAATGAAATACACCAGGGCTTGTCAAGGAATCTACCAAAAGCCATTTTTAAAAGTGTAATTCATTCATTTGCAGCAACAGACCCAGCTCATGGCTTTGGTACCAAGGAGAAGCAAATGAAGAATCTCTTAAGAAGTGCTCTGTGTGTGCACACACAAACGCATACATATGCTACATAATTTCCTACAGTGGTATATACACATAGACATCCCACACAGAATTATTCCCTGGTCAGATAAGTATACTACATTCCTTTCCTGGTGATTCATAATAAAATACTAAATGCTCTTACAAGTTCAAAAGTAATGAAATGTATTTTCCAGACTTACCTGAATTAGAAACACTCTTGTTGGCACAGTCATTAAGGGCCTGCACTAGGAGTGCCCTGTGGAACCCCAGTATGGGAAACACAACTGCACAGCATAAGTAGCGGAGCGGCACACATTGCACCGGCGGGAAGATGCTTCCAGGATGAATGTGGCAGTCCTGCAGAGGACTGGTTTGTGAATACATCAGATACTCCTGGGAAATGTCCAAAATTTGGGGAGGGATATTTTGTAGGCGCTGATGGGTCCTGAATCAATGGGTTATAATGATGACCAAGGTAATTTTAAACTATAAGTACTATAATAATTACACTTAGTTTGATATGATTACTCTAAGCAGAGCTCTCCTCCCAGGAATTCAGGTTGTGCCCTTATAATTGATATGGATCGAGTACACAGAATACTGATTTTTTTTTTTTCCCTCCAGCAAAGTAACTTTCTTTTTTCCAGGAAAATAAGGTGGCCATACAATGCATCATGATATGTGGCTGAGCTGAAAGCAAAATTGAGGTTGCCAGACCAGCAGTCTGCAAGTCTAAGCTTCCTCTTGTTAACTAAAATAGCCTCTACAATAATAAAAAGAAAACCCACAGTCATGGATAGCTAACTCTCTACCTTTTAATTATTCATGCTAATGCCTTGCATGTGTAGAGTTTATACTTTACAAGTGCTAATCAGGCCCAATGACTACATGAATAATGGAAACCCACAAATAATTATCAAATCTAATCTTAAGCAATGTTTTCAATACATGCTCTCCTCAGAAATCTTCCCCAAATGGTGCCGTCTCCCTTTCCTTCCTTTATTCTGAAAGAAGGCGGCCAACTTAACTTTTGATGTACTTTGCTTTTTCTCTGCCCACCTAATAGTATTGATGCTGAATGACCAAAAGGAAGTGAAGCAAGAAGAAGAGAAAACCAAAGGCTCAGGTCTGTAAACTCCATGCGGATCCAAAAGAAGAATCTGTACGAACAAAGATTTCTGAGGAAAAATAAAAGGCGGGGGGTGGGAGGAAGAAGGAGAATCTGAAACCTGACTCTAACCCTGACCCGCCATGTCAATGGAGATGATAATTGCCCTTCCCACAGATCCGCACAGTGCTGGTACCATCTGTTTCTTTCCCCCAGTGACTCAGCATACCTTATGAAAACAATTATCTTTTTTTTTTTTTTTTTTTTTTTGAGACGGAGTCTCGCTCAATCGCCCAGGCTGGAGTGCAGTGGCGCGATCTCGGCTCACTGCAAGCTCTGCCTCCCGGGTTCACGCCATTCTCCTGCCTCAGCCTCCCGAGTAGCTGGGACTACAGGCGCTGCCACCTCGCCCGGCTAATTTTTTTTTTTTTTTTTTAGTAGAGACGGGGTTTCATTGTGTTAGCCAGGATGGTCTTGATCTCCTGACCTCGTGATCCGCCCGTCTCGGCCTCCCAAAGTGCTGGGATTACAGGCTTGAGCCACCGCGCCCGGCCATGAAAACAATTATCTTTATACCAGATTATTGATGCAGCAATTTCTCTTGTCTTCCTCTAAGGGAAAAGAAAACCACCTAAACGGCGCTGTCCTTTCCATAATGTTAAAAAATCTACATTAACCGATGTTTAATTTTGCTAATTAAAACTAAATACCATTTTATAGCCATCCAATTCTCAAAAATCAAAGTGTCTTACTAAATCAAGTGGAAGTGAATATGGGGAAACAGGGATTGACATGAGCTGCAGGCAGAAGTATGCTGATAAAACTATTTCAGAAGGCAATTTGGCATGTGATAACGCACAGCACATACCACTTCTAGGAATATACATTTGCACATATGCTAAAAAAGAGAACTATAAAAAGTTACTGCAGCACCGATTTGTAGTCACAACAAAGTGAAAAAACAAAACTATAATCAACTTCTCCATTCATCAATTGGGGAATAGTAAATAAACTGCAGTAAAGTCACACTACAGAATTCTAGGCAGCACTTAAACTGTATTTATCACTTGGGATGGGTATTTCAAAACTTGAGTAGGGGAAGTACAAGTGGCAAACTGATATGTTAATGTGACATAATTTATGTCAATTTAAACACACAAATGATGTATTATTTATAGATATATACATGTGGTAAAATTACAGGGCTGCAAGGGTACATATTATCTCCCTGGGAAGGGAAATAGGGAAATAGGGAAACAGGAAGAAAGATGGAAGGAGGTGAGACTACGGAAGGATACACAGGAAATGACAAAACTAGCCATAATAATTTGTATTTCCCATAAATATATCTTTTTTGTTTTTGAGACAGAGCCTTACTCTGTTCACCCAGGCTGGAGTGCAGTGGCGCAATCTCAGCTCACTACAACCTCCACGTCCTGGGTTCTGGCAATTCTCTTGCCTCAGCCTCCCAAGTAGCTGGGACTACAGGTGCGTGCCACCACGGCAAATGTTTGTATTTTTAGTAGAGACAGGGTTTCACCATGTTGGCCAGGCTCATCTCGAACTCCTGGCCTCAAGCGATTCACCTGCCTTGGCCTCCCAATGTGCTGGGATTATAGGTCTGAGCCACCGCGTCCAGCCCATTTCCCATAAATATATCTTTTAATATAAAATATTTACCCTTCAAAAAAATTTTGTAGACACAGTCTTGCTCTGTCGCCCAAGCTGGAGTGCAGCGGCGCAATTTTGGCTCAATGCAACCTCTGCCTCCCTGATTCGAGCGATTCTTGTGCCCAGCCTCCTAAAGAGCTGAGATTATAGGCATGTACCACAATGCCTGGCTAATTTGTGTATTTTCCGAAGAGACAGCATTTTGCCAGGTTGGCCAGTCTGGTCTCAAACTACTGACCTCAGGTGATCCTCCCACCTCGGTTTCCCAAAGTGCTGGGATTACAGGCATGAGCCACAGTGCCCAGCCAAAATATTTAAAATGTGTTTAAAAGTTCTGGGTTCTGGGGTCCATGAGTATTTATTATGTTAGCCCTCTGCTTCTTTTGGTTTTTAAAGTAATTTTGTAAACATTATAACTCCCTTTTTTAGGGCCAAACAGATGATAAAATGAAAGACTGAAAAAGGTATATAATCTTACAACAAGTTTAAGGTGAAATAAAATAGTATCTTCCTGAACACTGTTTTAAGAACTCAATTACACATTACATTTCTATATAATGTATATATTATTGATAGATAGATAGGCAGATATATGCAGTAAAATTAGAGGAATTGACTGCAAGGGTACATATTATCTCCCTTGGAAGGGAAATAGGGAAAGGAAGGGAGAGAAAGATGAACATTAGTTATAATGTCCACATTTTAGTGTCCCCATTTTTGTGTGTCTGATGTAAAAGTAGTTTGCCTCACAATGCTATTATAAAAGTGATTGTCAAGGATAATAAGTTCCAATAAAAATATTTGCTATAGCTCGACAATCACTAGGCATCTGAGATTATTTTCAAGTTATAAAAAGTCAGAAGTAAAAGAAAAATGATGAGAACACATGGACATAAGGAACAGCAGACCCCGGGGCCTACCAGAGGAGGGAGAGGATCCGGAAACATGAGCACCAGGCTTAATACCTGGCTGATGAAATAATCTGTGCAAACACCCATGACACAAGTTTACCTCTATAGCAAACCTGCAAATGTATTCCTGAACTTAAGAGTTTGAAAAAAATAAAAAATAAAAATCTAATAATTTATATATAGGACTTATTACTGGCAAGTAGGAAAAATAAGGAATTTTAAATGTAGTTCATGTAACTACAGTATCTTTTCCACTGTGGGAAAAACTACCATTAGACATTGCCTGTGAAGTGTATGCTGATACAAACTTTTCCTTCAGAAAACCTTTATAAACATGCTGATGTAGCAAAACTAAAGTGATTGGTAAAGAAGATTTAATAACGTATTTAAGCCTTGAGAAATTTCTTCGTCAAATCAACAACAAAAAGAACTGTGTTTTTAATTGAATGTAATGTTAAAGAAAATTCTTATAAGTAAATGCCAGTTTATGTTTTCCTAGAAAACCTTTTTTTAACAGCATCACCTCAATTCAACACATCTTGCCACTGATATACTGCATGTAAGTAAATAACAGAACATCGAATAGGGAGAATTGAATATATGTAAGATGACTGTGGTAATCGAAGAAAACTTGTAACAAGTTAAACCCCACCTAAAGACATGCATAATCATTACTGTGGATGGTATTAGGTTTCACTGAGAAAGAAGAGGTCACTAAATAGCTGGAATTAATAATACTTGACACATATCACACTTGAGGGTCACCTGTAGGGAAGGGAAGATAAATGTGGGGAGGGAAGGGCATTGGTAGGAGTTTTTAGAGGGCAGAATCCACAATTTTAGATAATTCAGAATATTTTAAGGTTTATAAGTTTTGGGAAATTTCTGGAAACAATAAAAGATTATTTAGCAGGGGGCATCTGCCCTTCCAGCCTCAGTACTGGGAGTTGGCCCAGGTTGATACTGGAACTGGTCCAGCCTAGGCAGGTCAACAGACTCCTTTTGATTGGAAAGGTTTCCTTCACTGACGTGCAAGAACACTAGATATATTCCTTTCACCTTCAAAAAGGAATGAAGCTTGAGGCGGGTGTTAAAGCAAATTAAATATGGCCTGAAGACTCATACTTCTATATTTGAGTCCTTGCAGATGAACCGTAACCTAGGTTAATAGGCAGACAAAATTGAAAACCGAACTTAGTAGTATGCACCTGTAACAATAGCTGAGTGTTGGCCAATCCCAGTGGCCATACTTCAACCACTCATAGACTGCTGAGTGTTCAAACTGCATTCAAATAAGGCAAACATCAAGCTGTAACCAATCTCACTGTTTCTGAGCCTCACTTCCGATTCCTGTAAATCACTTTACCCTTTTTGTCTATAAATTTGTTCTGACAACGAGGCACCCCTGGAGTCTCCAAATCTGCTGATTCTGGAGGCTGCCTGATTCGTGAATCGTTTCTCTTTCTTTGCTCAATTAAACTCCATCAAATTTAACTTTTCTGAAGTTTTCTTTTAACAGGGGCTACAAGAAAAGTAATCCTTGCCCCCCAGAAAAGTGGGGGAAGGCAGCATTTTGAGCTGAAATGTACTTAAGCAGAGGTCAACCTCAATGCAGGGCTTAAAGGATACCTCATGTGAATCTAATGAGTCTTCGCATCCCACAGTTCTCTCTCTGGACTCCCGGAGGCTGAGCAGAAGATCCAGAAAACAGGAGAGAAGGACAGGAAGGCGGTAGTAACCTGCCTAGAGCCAGAATTACTGATTTCAATTTTCTCATAGACCAGATACAAATTTCTTTTAACTTGTTTCAAGTCTTCCAAAATTTAGACATCCTTCCAGAAGATTCTCAAAAAAAAAAAAGAAAAAACAAATTTTATTTTTTAAATAATTCTTTTCTTTTTAAATTTAAGAAAAGACATTTTAAAAAACACAAAATTTAGACATCCTAGCAGAAATGTTGGTTTCTTAAAACTACTAAGATAAAGTCATTGAACTAAGAAAGTTTTCCAAATACTAGTAACATTCGCTACCATTTACAGGCTGCTTGATTAGTGCCCGATTAGGCACAATTACAAGCACGTTTTAGATATTATTCTACCTAATCTTTAAAAACCCTATGAAATAGGTGTCACTACTAGCCCTGATTTATGGATAAAGCAGGCGAGGCACAGAAATTGTAAGTACTCTGCCTGAAGCATACATTTAGGAGAAGGCAAAAATGGGCTCTGGACTGGCTCCGCAGTCCAAGTTTTAACTCCTACATCATATGGTCTCCAAGACACCACGACACACTGCGAGCTCCCTCAATTCTACATATTCTTTGACACACATCCAAGTTTAAAATTTCAGAGCTACTCCTAGTACATTAAAACCTAACTTGCCCAATTTGCCTGTTAGAAAATTTGGTTTTCAGGCTGGGTGCAGTGGTGAATGCTTGTAATGCCAGCACTTTGGGAGGCTGAGGCGGATGAATCGCTTCACCTCAGGAGTTTGAGAGCAGCCTGGGCAACATGGTGAAACTCCATCTCTACAAAGATACGAAAATTAGCTGGGCATGGTGGCGCACGCCTGTACTCTCAGCTACATGGGAGGTTGAGGTGGGAGGATCACCTGAGCCTGGGGAGGTGGAGACTGCAGTGAGCCAAGATCGCACAACTGCTCTCCAACGTGGACAACAGAGTGAGACCTTGTCTCAAAAAAAAAAAAAAAAAAAAAAAAAAAAGAAAGAAAAGAAAATTTGGTTTTCATCAGAGAACACAGTAACAAAGACTTGTCACATCATTATCAGTCCTGAAGCATCACTGTGATTCTCAGAAGAGATCTTCATCAGCATCAGGATAAAGAAATTAATTTTTTATCAAATGTTAACTTATCAGAGATCAAGCATTCTGAATTTGGACACCAACACTTTTTGTGAACCTAATTATCCCAAGCTTTGTGTTGATATACCTGCTATGGCTTCATACAGGGATGCCTGCTTCTCTTCATTCAACTTCTAAGTCTCATGAACTGTAAGTCTCAGGGTCCCAAGAAAGGAACAGATAATGCTAAATGCTAAATGCTGTAGACTGGTCCAGGATGAACCATCAGTCGCAACTCAGAATGGTTTTCCTATTTATTTTTTGTTTTAACATTCACACTAAAATATTACAGTAAAGTTTGAAGATAAAATACACTAAAGAAAAACTGAAATAGGAAATGTACCTACTCATTAAAGTGTATGTAATCTTGGAAGAAACCAAATCCAGGATACTGGGAATGACTATGTAGGTTTCACTACAAATGATTATGGCAGTAACTGTCAGAAGAATGGAATTCACGAAACACCATTTAATGCCATTTAAGTCCTGAATTAAAGCTCTGCTTTCAAAACACATCACCTGAAATAGTATTGGACTTATTCTTTAACTTTGTTCTCCTAAAGTAAAACTATATAGACCAGCAATTATATTAACTCTTTTATGAAGCATCTGTAGTTATAATGGCCCACAATAAATAACCAAGAAATCCTCAGATGGGGCCGGAGCATTCAATTTGCTCCTCTCGATAACACTTCACCAAAAAACTATGCCACTAGCCACATGACTGCAATTACCTTTGACACTCAGGAGTTAGTGAAATCCAGTGTCAGTGGCCAACAGTCCTTTTTAAACATTTACCTCTTCCTTCTTCAAAATCATATCAAATGAAAACAAAGTTCCTCATTCTTCTATTTCCTGTTGAATTTTAAATTAGAATAATACAGGCTATATGTCTTTCCACCTATTTTCTCCTTCTAGTCAAGAGAGTAAATTATGATGTAGAAGTTACTTTTTTTTTTTTAAGTTTTTTTGTAAAGATGTGTCTTGCTATGTTGCCCAGGCTGGTTTCAAACTCTTCGCCTCAAGTAATCCTCCCACCTGAGCCTCCCAAAGTGCTAGGATTATAGGCATATGTCACTGCACCCAGTCTGGTTTTGTTGTTTGTTGTTTGTTTTGCTTTGTTTGAGACAGGGTCCAATTCTGTTGCACAGGCTGGAGTGCAGGGGCATGATTACAGCTCACTGCAGCCTCAATCTCCCAGACTCAAGCAATCCTTTCACCTCAGCATTCTGAGTTAGCTGGGAATACATACGTGCACCACCATGCCGAGCTATTTTTTAATTTTGCAGAAGTGGGATACTGCTATGTTGCCCAGGCTGGTGTTGAACTTCTGGGCTCAAGAGATCCTCCTGCCTCTACCTCCCAAAGCACTGGATTACAGGCATGAGCTACAGTGCCCTGCCTGGAAGCTAATTTAAAACATCCTCAATATTCACAGCAAATATTAGATGTTAAGAGTGAGGTACCGGCTTGGTGCGGTGGCTCATGCCTGTAATCCCTTTGGAGGCCGAGGCAGGTGGATCACCTGAGGTCAGGAGTTCGAGACCAGCCTGACTAACATGGTGAAACCCTGTCTCTACTAAGAATACAAAAACCAACTGGGTGTGATGGCGTGTGTCTGTAGTCCCAGCTACTCGGGAAGCTGAGACAAGAGAATTGCTTGAACCCAGGAGGCGGAGGTTGCAGTGAGCCAAAATCGCGCCACTGTACTTCCAGCCTGGTCGAAAGAGTAAGGTACGGTAGACAAGATGGGGTGAGCACCCCTGTGATGCGATTTGACAACTGGCCAGCAGCAAATTGGGCTCAGCTGATGGTGAGAGAATAAGAAAGGAGAAACGACCCAAGCAGCTGTTTTTTAGGAGTCTCACAGTAACATTTAACAGACCTAAAGAAGAAACAGGAGGCTATGAGGGGACACTCGAGCCTGCAAGGAAGGCCCAGGCATCATTGCAAGTGCATCTTTGAAATGGCTACCCATGAGTTCCAGGCTTGACAAAACGCCAGTGAGTGGGAAGGAGGACTCATAACTGTAAGAACACAGGGGGTTCAGAAGCCTGGGGGTGGTGGAGAGGATGAAGGTTCAGAAGCTGTGAGGCTTTTCTTCAAGTAGGAGGATGAGCTCACACACGGCAGTCCACCCTCATCGCTGGTTTTGCTTTCTGCATTCTGAGTTACCTGCATTCAATTACAGTCTGAAAACAGGTGAGTACAATGCAGTAAGATATTTTGGGAGCGACCATACTCACGTAACTTTTATTACAGTACATTGCTATATTATATTTCATTATTGTTGTTAATCTCTTACTGTGTCTAATTTATAAATTAAACTGTATCAGAGGTATGCATAGAAAAAACATAGTATATACATATAGGGATCAGTACCATCTGAGGTTTCAGGCATCCACTGGGGCTCTTACAAGGGTAAGTGGGAGACTACTGTGTATGGAAACATCTAGCATAGGGTAGGCAGCAAACCATTGTTTGCTGAATCTGAAGTCTGTGGGTACCTAGGGGAATTTCTGAGTTCATGATATCATAGGTGGTGTGGAAACAAGTCCCAGCATAAACCCACACAGCTGGCTGAATGAAGTTCAAGTGAAGGTCATGCAGCATCAAAGTAGATGTGTATGTCCCTGAAACTTATGGCAGTGGAGTAAGAATAATTTTGAAATTACTTAGATTGTGAGAAAATTTTGCTGATGATTAGAAATGTTGATATAAGAGGTCAGTTTGAAGTTCCATTCAAAATTCATACTAATTTTAATGTCATAGTATTCTAAACTACTAGATGGGTGAGGGGAAGTTATAGGATTCTGAACAATACCATAAAGAATTAGGATTTTCTACTGTGCTGTCACAGAAGAATCAGAGGTAGCAAATTCATAAAAAGAAAGTTTGATTCCCCAAGCAAGCCCAGGGTGAAAACCCAGAGTGCTGAGGTTTTGAATCCTAATATCGCAGTTGCCATTTTGCATCTTTACAGCGCTGAATGTAAGGTGTGCACCAGGAACTGTCTACCCACAAAGAACCTGTTTTTCTGGGCCTTAAAAAAAAAAAAAACAAAGGCAGATGCAGAGATGGTATTATAAAAGAGAAGCATAAAAGGAAACTTGTGAGGGTGGCGTAATGAGATGCACTGAATAGGTGGAGAACCAGAGGGAATGTGGCTAGGTACACAGTGGACTTTGTTAAATTAGCAGCAGCTCCAGTTCACTTTCCAAGATATTTCCTAATCCACAGAGCGGCAGGTGGGAGTGGGGGACACTATTAGTCTAGAGCTCAGTGGGAGTTTAAAACACTAAGGATTTATGTATGCAAGTTCTCCCTGGCTTACACTTAATATGGTCATGATAAGTGAATTTCAACTGTGCAAAAGGAAAGAAAATACTTATAATACTTCAAACATGGCTGTAATGAGGATATGCCACAAACTCGAAATGAACATTTTATAATAAGCTCTGGCAGTTCAAGGAAAGATGATGGTAGAAGGTGCTTCTGGAATGGTCTAGCACTGGAATTTTATCCAAGTAAGCCACTGCAGACTGTCCAAGCCAATGTCCTGGCCGAAAACAAACAAGTCATCCCTGCATGAAGGCTAGTGGACAAAGGTCATTAATACAAAAGTCACTGTCATTATCACCAGGCAGGGTGGCAACTGATCTGATATCTCCAGGCCTTTGCTAGATTCAGAACAAAGTCCTGGACCCTGGAATGTTTGAAGGCCTAGACAGACTGCCTCTTCAGCTGTGCTGTCTCATTCTCTGGCCGGCAGGGCCACAGTGTGCTGCCTCCAATCGGTTATCTCACGAGGAACCAGATTTGGGCTTCTGCCATCTGGCTTAGCACCCATGGACTAAGAGGTCTTGAATCAGCACCTAGAAATAATTTCCTTCAAGTTCCACAGAACAGCTCAACAGAAAAACAGAACTGTTTCCGTGGGAAAAGTAAATACCACAGTTTCTAAGACTATTATGGATGTAAAAAATTGTTGGATGTATTCTTGTCAACTTTTTATCTAGGTTGTGACACCTGTTCATGTAATGAAGATTCAGGAAGCCTCAACAAAGCATACATCAGTATACTGCCGATTCAGTTCCAGACTACCCCAATAAAGCAAATATTGCAATAAAGCAAGTCAGACACATTTTTTTTGTTTCACAGTGCATACAAAAGTTATGTTTTCATTACACTGTAGTCTATTAAGTGTGCAACATTATGTCCTAAAACAGTGTATATAACTTCATTAAAAACTACTTGATTTGCTAAAAAATGCAAAGAATCATTGGAGCCTTTAGTGAGTTGTAATCTTTCTGCTGGTGGAGGGTCTTGCTTCCATGTTGATGGCTGCTGACTGATAAGGATGGTGGTCACTGAAGGTTGGGGTGCTGTGGCAATTTACTTCCTTTTTTTTTTTTTGAAAGGGTCTCACTCTGTTGCCCAGGCTGCAGTGCAGTAACACAACCACAGGTCACTGCAGTCTTGACCTCTCAGGTTCAAACGATCCTTCTTCATCAGCCTCTCAACTTGATAGGACTATAGGCTTGTGATACCACACCCAGCTAGGTTTTTTTTTTTTTTTTTTGGGGGGTAGAGGCAGGGTCTCACTGTGTTGCCCAGTCTGGTCTCAAACCCCTGGGTTCAAGTGATCCTCCTGCCTCTGCCTCTCAAAGCACTGGGATTATAGGCATGAGCCACTGCACCCAGTTGCAGCATCTTAAAGTAAGATAGCAAGGAAATTTGCCAAGTCCATGAACTCTTCCTTTCATGAAAGATTTATTTCTCTATTGTATGCGATATTGTTTGATAGCATTTCATCCACAGAACTTTTTTCAAAAATGGACTCTATCCTCTCAAACCCTGCTGCTGCTTTATCAACTAAGCTTACGTAATATTCTAAATCCTTTGTCATTTCAACAATGTTCACAGCATCTTCACCATGAGTATATTCCATCTCAAGACACCACTTACTTTGTTCATCCATAAGAAGAAACTAATCTGTTCAAGTTTTATCATGGAATTGCAGCACGTCAGTCACATCTTCAGGCTCTACTTCTAATTCCAGTTCTCTTGCCATTTCCACCACGTCTGCACTTACTTCCTCTACCGAAGTCTTAAACCTCTCAAAGTCATTCATGAAGGTTGGAATCAACTGCCTCCAAACACCTGTTAATGTTGATATTTTGAGTTTTGTATGGTAGACACACCGACAGTGATAATGTGACCTAAGTACACCCTGAGAATGACCCTGTATGGCAGAGGCACCTCAATGTGTATTCAGAAGTCTGAGCTAAGGAATCCAGAAGTGACCAACTCAGAGATCCATTCCTTGTCTATGAGGAACACCTGAGGCCCAGATGCATCCTGTGGAACATGGGCCATACAGGGGATCACAGCCCATTGTTTTGGGTTAAATGAGGTTTGCCAGGTGGAAGTTGCTAGGGGGAGGGTGTTAAGTGAAAATGTTATATAAGCTGTATGTGTTCTGCAAGTGGTGGTGGTGGTTTCGCCCAGTCTGCCACCACTGGACTCTCTCACCTGTATGTAAGTCCCCAGTAACACCCATGTCTCATTCGCTGGCTCTGGGTCTCTTCTTCAGCCTCTTGAACCGGGTGCCATCACCACTGGAGTCAACAGGGGTTTGGCAACCAACCTGCCTCCATATATCACGGGTTCATGCCATTCTCCTGCCTCAGCCTCCCGAGTAGCTGGGACTATAGGCACCTGCCACCACGCCCGGCTAATTTTTTGCATTTTTAGTAGAGACTGGGTTTCACCGTGTTAGCCAGGATGGTCTCGAGCTCCTGACTTCGTGATCCGCCCGCCTCAGCCTCCCAAAGTGCTGGGAGAACATTAAGAACAAATGTTCTTAATGGCATCTGCCATGGTGAATCCTTTCCAGAAGGTTTTCAATTTTCTTTGCCCAGATCCATCAGAGGAATCACTATCTATGGCAACCATAACCTTACAAAATATATTTAAGTGATAAGACTTGGAAGTCAAAATTATTCCTTGATCCATGGACTACAAAATGGATGCTGTGATGGCAGGCATGAAAACAACATTAAGCTCCTTGTGGCTGGGTATAGTGGCTCATGCCTGTAATCCCAGCACGTTGGGAAGCCAAGGCAAGTGAATCATTTGAGGTCAGGAGTTCGAGACTAGCCTGGCCAACATGAGACACTGTCTCCACTAAAAATACAAAAAGTTGGCCAGGTGTGGTGGTGTACGCCTGTAATCTCAGCTACTTGGGAGGCTGAGGCAGGAGAATCACTTGAACCCAGGAGGCAGAGGTTACAGTGAGCTGAGATCACTGCACTCCAGCCTGGGTGACAGAGCAAGACTCTGTCTCAAAAAAAAAAAAAAAAGAAAGGAAAAAGAAAACAACATTAACCTTCTTTGTCCACCTCCATCAGAGTTCTTGGGTGACCTGGTACATTGTCAATGAGCAGTAATATTTTGAAAGAATTTTTTTCTTCTAAGCAGTGGGTCTCAACAGTGGGCTTAAAATAGTCAGTACACCATGCTATAAACAGACGTGCTGTCATCCAGGCTTTGTTTTTCCACTGACAGAGCACACATAGAGTAGATTTAGCATAATTCTTAAGGGTCTTAGAATTTTCAGAATGGCAAATAAGCATTGGCTTCAACTCCAAGTCAATGATTGCAATGACCCAGCTGTATTATCCCCTAACAAGAGATTCAGCCTATCCTTTGAAGCCAGGCATTGACTTTGACTCTCTGGTTATCAACATCCTAGATGGCATCTTCTTCCAACAGAAGGCTATTTCATCTCCATTGAAACTCTGTTGTTTAGTGTCACCTTCATCAATTACCTTAGCAAGATCTGGATAACTTGCTGCAGCTTCCCCATCAGCACTTGCTGCTTCACCTTGTGCTTTTATGTTATGGAGACAAGTTTCTTTCCTTAAACCTCATGACCATCCTCTGCTAGTTTCAAACTTTTTTTCTGCAGTTCCCTCACCTCTCGGCCTTCACCAAGTTGAAGAGAGTTAGGGTCCTTGTTCTGGATTAAGCTTTGGCTTAATGAACATGTGGCTGGTTTGATCTTCTATCCAGACCACTCGAACCTTCTCTGTATCAGCATTCAGGATATTTCGCTTTCTTATCGTTTGTGTGTTTGCCAGGGTAGCACTTTTCGCTTCCTTTAAGAACTTTTCCTCTGCATTCACATCTTGGCTGTTTGGCGCAAGAGGCCTAGCTCTCAGCCTATCTAGGCTTTCAACATGCCTTCCCTCACTAGGCTTAATCATTTCTAGCTTCTGATTTAAAGTGAGAGGCATGTAATTCTTCACCTGAACACTTAGATTAGGGACCATTGTAAAGTTATTAGTTAACTTCATTTCAAAATTGTCGTGTCTCAAAGAATAGAGAGGCCTGAGGAGAGGGAGACAGACAGAAATGGCTTGGTTGGTGGAGTAGTCAGAACACACACAATATTTGTTAAGTGGCTCATGCCTGTAATCCCAGCACTTTGGGAAGTCGAGGTGGGAGGATCACCTGAGGTCAGTAGTTTGAGATCAGACTGGCCAATATGGTATCATGATAACAACGAAAAAGTTTGAAATATTGCAAGAATTACCAATATGTGATGCAGAGATGAGAAGTAGGCACATGCTATTGGAAAAATAGTGCCAACTGACTTGCTTGATATAGGGTTGCCACAAACCTTCAATTTGTAAAAAAATGCAGTATCTGTGAAGCACAATAAAAGAAAGTATGTGCATACTAGACTCTGTATTAGGTGCTGGGGGCACAGTGTGAATCTGACAGACATATTCACTGCTTTCTGGAAGCTCTGTCTAGTTGAGAAGACAGACAATAAACAACAACTCAGCAAACACTTAATACACAATTTGCCTGGAGTAAGAAACAGCCTAGAATCTGAGACTAGCTTGGTCTGGGGACATCCTTAGGGAAATGACAAATTGTTTTTTCTTTTTTTTGAGACACGGTCTCACTCTGCTGTCCAGGCTAGAGTATAGTGCTACGATCATGGCTCACTGCAGTCTCGACCTCCTTGGGCTCAGGGGATTCTCCCACCTCAGTCTCTGGAGTAGCTGAGACCACAGGCGCACACCACCACACCTGGCTGATTTTTGTATTTTTTGTAGAGTCTCTGTTGCCAGGGCCGTTCTTGAACTCCCAGGCTCAAATGATCCTCCCACTCTGACCTCCCAAAGCACTGGAATTAGAGGCATAAGCCACCATGCCTGGCAAAGGAAATGACATTTAAACTGAAGGACAAGTAGGTGTTGACCAGGTAGAGTGAAGTGGAAAGAGGAGAAGCAGCAGAAGTACATACCAGGTAGAGGGAAGAGCTCCAAGCGAGACATAATCTACCGTACCAGGACACAGATCCGCTGGCATATATAGGTTCAATTATAGCAGCAAATAACATTTAATTTGAGGCTTTCTCCACCATAAGTGTTCATAGCACTTACTTCTGAGTGACTACAGAACAAAACAAGACTAGCACAGAGAAACAAGAAGTACTGAAAGAAAAGATGGCTAATCATACTTAGAATAAGAAGTCTTGGTGCTGAAAATAAGTATGTGAAAATAAGCCTGCATAAAATAAGCCTGGATACATTTGGCATCCCCAGTGTAAGCATCCATAATCTCAACCACTGGCAGAAACCTGTCCACTAGCCTAAGACATTGCCATCAAGCAACTCACATACATGCACATGAGCGCACATGCACACCCCACATCAGAAGGAAAAAAAAAACCCTTGCAAAAAAAAAAAAATCCTTTTGAATTGGGTTTTAAAATGGCAGACGATCACTGCTATTGTTCCCTGATTAAGGCAGATCAGAGGTTTCCATTAATCCCAAGGAATAACAGGTACACTCCCTTAATCATATTTAAAATAACAAATGAGGTGATTTGACATAATGGCAATGTATTTCCTTCATTTAACACAACAAAATTACAGGGTACTGCATGAGCAATCTACCTGGCAGCTAGGACTTCTGATCCACATGAGCAAACACAGAACAAGGACCAGTCACATACGCCTATGGCAGGAAAGTGACTAAAACGACACAAGAAAGGGGGCAGCCTTCCTAGAAATTTTCACTCACAAGCAAGTTAAGGAAAGAAATTAGATTAGGGAGAATATCTCTATAAAAAGAGACTGGTTAAGGTCTGGCACAGACAAGCATGATGGTGTTTCCACCAGGCCATTCTCCCAACAGAACATGTCAGTAGAAGTTATCAGAAAATGTGAGACATTTGGTTATAAATTACCAATGTTATAATTGTCATATAATGAGCTCCAATTATTTTCCAGAGAATAAGGTAAGTGCTATGTATTCTCTCTAATACTCGCCATCACCTGTGAGCATGATTTTATTCATCTCATTTCACAGATGAGAATCTGAGGCTTAGAAAGTTTAAATATTAATAACAGTAATGTGCATACTTCCACATGTAGCACTTTTTCTATCACTTTTTTCTAAGCACTTTTTTCACAGTTTCTCACACCAAATATAGCCTGGATTTCTAATAACTGTGGCAAACTTGGACCTGTGGCCACTCACTACTAGTGAACATGCTGAAACTTTCCTAGTATCCTGTTTTCCCACTATGTAAACTGATATCCCTGAGAGTGGCTGGTTCTCAATTTCTATAGTTCTACATCGGGGCTCAGAGACGACAACTGGTTTATAAGGGGGTAACTTCTCTCAAAGTTGCATTTTTACTTAGATCTTAAGCTACATTATTTGGGAAGTTTTTAAAAGGGGCTAATAGAGATTCCAACTCTCCTCCCTCCTGCCCAGCTCCAAGACACCTCTTGGTCATGCACTCAGCTAGTGACCTTGAAAGCAATCCTATTAGGAGTACAGAGGTGGCTCGAGCCTCCATACTGTTGTTCTCAATAATGATTTTAGAATGGCAGATTCTGCTGAATCTTGGTATTTTAATATATTTTTACTACTTTATTAGGCCTGCAACTTTAACTTAGAATGAATCTAGTCCCCCAAACCATATATATTCAAGATCAAAACTGTTAAGATAATTTTTCTTGGTCTATATTCCTGAACGTCATTCCCACTCCACACTAGACCTGGGATTGTAAATTCTTTGGAATCCAGAAAGATTCTATGAGAATTTTCTTACTAACAAACCAATGCTGGGCAGATAGCCTGGAAAACAAAAAAACAAAAAAACCCTGCATTTTACAGTTGGCATAAATGTCAAACGGTGCTCTGGTAAATATTTCAAACAGTGCCTTATGTCCATCTGTGACACACTTTGGGCCTCTGCATCTGAGTCTGGGGTATAACAGGGCATGACTTATCTTCTGAATTGGCAAATCTAGAACATAAACTTAACATAACATATGGAAGGTGCAACATAAAGTGGGTTTTTCCTAAATGTCTAGATGATCTGAGAATTAAGATGGAGTCTCTCGGTAAAATCATTTTCATTGCTGTTAAGTTTCTGCTAAATGAAAAACATAGTCAAGGTGCCTGGAGCCACCTGGATAATTTCTGTAACAACAAATTAAAGTTGCTCTTGGAGACACACGGATGTTAATGGAAATGGACATTCAATTCAAACTCAGACTATAATCTTTTAATAAATAATATCTAAGAGTTATCAGCCAGGAGGCTCTAAGCAAATACTTAATTGTGTTTGGTTCCTGTGATTGGAGGAGTCAGCTCTTTTAGCTCCATCAATTATAGCTCTGGAAACAGGCACACAATTTTTCAGTCTTTTAGTTTTATATAGCAAGCAAATTACATTTTATATTGTACCTCACTATACAAAAACTTTCGATAACCAAACACAGGTTAAATCATGTTCCTCTTGTACACAGTAATGTATGTGGTAATTCTTACTTATATAACACAGAATGCCTAGGGAACAGCTGTATTCTTTTACTCAATAGTTACAGAGAATCCAATGAGTACAAGACATACATTAGATGATGTGATCCTTGCTCCATCCCCTATTATTTTTATATAAATATTTTGAATAAATATTACATTTAAGATCTCTTCAGCAAATAAAACTTTATGCCAATCAATTTGACCTCAAGATTTCCTCCTCAAAATAAGGATCTTTGATACCATTGTTCTAAAATATATTTTTGCCTCCCTAGCTGTTAAATTTTACAGCTAAAACCATTTGCCTAGCCCTAAAATGCCACACATAAGGACACTGGGAAGACAATGGTGCAAGCCTCACAGAACAAAAGAGAAAAAGAAACAAGGAAATGTATGAGAATGATTCTATAGAGGCATTCACATTTCTTATTCTAAGACTCCTCTTGGAAAACAAAAAGATTCATAACTTAGAAAAGGACATTACAGTTGCTAGATCATCACCTATCCGATAGGAATATAAATGATAAACACTAGATTATATTTCATTTGGAAACCTTAACTGGAGGAAATTCTACCTTTATGGTGGAAAAGCCAAAAGAAGAGAAGTCACTGCAGGCTCCAGAAATACACATTTTAACAAAGTGGGGGTGGGGGAGTACAGTTTCTCAGAACCACTGTGTCCTGATCTCAAGGAGAAGTTGTATTTCTTTACAATTTAATCTACGATTAGCTAACAAAAGGGACAGAAAGCATTATTAACCTTGATATTCACAAAGTGGTCAATTAATAGCACCTTATAACTATATACCTTTGTTTTTCCACCAAAGAAAAATGAATAGCATGACAGAAAACAACAAAACAGGGCTGGGTGCAGTGGCTCACTCCTGCAATCCCAGCACTTTGGGACATCAAGGTGTGGGGATCACCTGAGCCCAGGAGTTGGAGACCAGCCAAGGCAACAAAGCGAGACCCCACCTCTACAAATTAAAAGAAAAAAAACAGCCAAGTGTGGTGGTGTGCACCTCTAGTTGCAAGCTACTTGGAAGGCTGAGGAGGATCACTTGAGCCCAGGAGTTCAAAGTTGCAGTGAGCCATAATCGTACCACTGCACGCCAGCCTGAAAGACTGAGCAAGAGTTTGCCTCCCTCAAAAAAAAAAAAAAAAAAAAAAAAAAAAAAAAAAAGGAGGAGAAGACGACAAAGAGATAATCTCTGTTATACTATTAAACAAATGCAGTTGGATAGAGAACAATATGATTAATGTATCAAACACAGAATTGTCTCTTTCCAAGTAGTTACCTTGAAAGGACAATTCTAATGCTATCAACATTTCTTAGAATTCCTATATTATGAAGACCTTCAGAGTCTGTAAAAGTTATTTTAAGTGTTAAGTTTGCCTTTGTTTCATAATGTTCCATGTACTCTGGAAGGTACAGGGTATAAAAAGGATGAGTCCTGGCCCTTACAAAGCTTACAGTGTTTGTAGGAAGGAAGGGCATGGATGCGTGCATGGATGATTTCATTACACTGAAGTAAGTAAGTGTCAGGGCTGAAGTCAGTACAGGACTTACAGTGCCGAAGGAACACAGCGAGGGGCTGCCCTTTGTGCCAGGAATGAGGAGGCTGGGAGCAAGAGAGGCGGTTTCCTGGACATGGCACCAAAGGAAAGTCTGGAGAAGATGCCATGTGATCTGATTCTACAGAGTAAGTCAGAGTTACCCAAATGAGGAAGAAAGATGAGGAAAATGGACAGATGAGCATGAGTAGGACACAGAGGCATGCAAGAACATGATGGAGCAGGCAAATGCAACAAGCATTTTGGTGCTGCTGGAGCACAAAGTGCAAAGAGTGGCAGGAAGGAGGATGAAGAGGGAAAAAGGGACCAGCTGGCAGGTAGTCTAGGTGCCATGCTAAGGGGCTTGGACTATTCCTTAGGTCAGGGGTCACAAAAGCAATGACTACGGTAATGCAGATAACTGAGGCAGGCCATGTAATGTATATTCTAGAAGAGGGGCACTGCAGCACGCATGACCTGTCTCTAGCTATGGTGACACCTGCTACTTCGCTCCAGCTGATGACTGCTGGGAAGACGACAAGAGTGGCTGTGTCTTCCAATTTTTCAAGGGAAGCTGAAATCCAGATTAGGAAAAAATCAGTTTCTAAATGTTGACTCATAAACACCTGCAGGAGACAAATAAACATAGCTATAGACTAAATATGGCTTAAAGACTGCTAGTCAAGACCTCTGTTTCACTGAGAAGTTTATTTCTAATACGCAGATATTCCCATTGGAAAGATGTCATAGAGGCATGCTATGGAGGATGGGTTGGAAAGAGGAAAGATTGAAAGCAGGAAGACCATGATCCACCTAGAGAGTGATGAGTCTTTCGTCTTTTGAGGGAGATGATAATTTTGATAAAATCAAGTAAAAGTCATTTAGAGTCAAGTCTCATGAGTAAATTTAGTATTAGAGCTGCACATCAATCAGGTTTTATATAAAAACAAGACAGGAGTATAAAGTCAATCAGATGACTGCTTTAGGCAGTTCACAGAATGAGTCAGGAGACCATTACAAAGCAGAAGTTGTAAAATATATTGTGTAATAGTCATGAAGCCTCTAGAAGTGTCTATCTGCAGGTAAACATTGTGTGGATGTCTAGCTTCTATAATGACATTTAAAAGATGCTTTGCCCATTACTCTCTGCTCCCGCCTTTAAGGTCTGAGGTCTTCAACCTCAGCCAGACATTTGGGATGGGAGAGGAGTCTATATCCCTTAAACGCTCTGTTTCAGATTAAAATCTTGAGGCCAATGTCTTCACAGTTGGCACATACTTAACATTTCCACCACTCTCATCCTCTTCCCTTCCTGACTTCAATTTATACTCTTGCATTATTTGTACATATTTTTCTTCCTGCACTTCTGAGCAGAAACCATGTCAATTATCTTTGCATTACTTCCAAAAAACCCCAGCAGAGCAATCTGCCACAGAGTGAGCATTTAACAAATGCTGGTTTAGGAGGAAAACGCCTTATTACTTAATAATCACTGTGCTCAGCAAAATTCACCATAAGGCAGGTTTGCCTTGAGACCTATCCAAGGGCATTTAGTTACTGCAGCACCTAAACAGTCTCTCCTAAGCCAGTCCTGAAGTCAGCATTACAAGGAGGCTTGAGGTTCTGAGGTATAAGAGCATCAGCATAAGCCCAGCTCGCTCCCAGTGACTATTTAATTACTATGGTAATAACAGTCAGGTATGTAAAACATTACACTCCTACTGATTACATGGAAGAGTAATCACTTCTTCAAGAATTATCTAGTCTGCCATCTAAACAAACTATTGCCACCCCACCAGATAACTATGAAGCCATCACAGAAACCCAGATGGTAATCTCCACGCTCACTCTTACTGAGTTATTTGATGTTTGCCCAACAGTATGGTACCTGAAAAGATGGTACTCATCATTAGCCAGGATAATCCTGAACGGAAACATTCAACTCATCAAATTTAGATGGTAAACTTCTTTACTACCAGTTTTAAAAAAAAGATACTAAGCATGAAAACCAGGTTTGGATACCAGGTTTGGGTATGGTTGGCAGATTAGGCCATGGGGTGGGAAAAGTTTCTGATTGTGTATCATAATAGTCACACACAAAATATAATCTGTATGTCATCTTGCTATGATGCTTTGGGAATAACTGATTTAGAAAATAAGAGAGGGCCAAGCACAGTGACTCACGCCTGTAATCCCAGCCCTTTGGGAAGCCAAGACGGGAGGATCACTTGAAGACAGGAGTTCAGGATCACCTGGGCAACACAGCAAGATCCCATCCCTACAAAAAACTTTTTAAAAAATTACTTGGGTGTGGTGGCATGTGCCTGTAATTCCAGCTATTAAGGAGGTTGAGGCAGGAGGATCACTTGAGCCCAGGAGTTGGGGGCTACAGTGAGCTATGATCGTGCCATTGGACTCCAGCTTGGGTAACAGGGCAAGACCCTGTCTCTAAAGAAAAAATAAAAATAAAAAGGAGGAAAAAAAAGAGTCCATTAAGAGGTGCAACAAATGATACAGGCAACTAGTGACTGGTAATAATAATAATAATCAGAACAGTGCAACAACATTTAAGTGGAAAAGGAAAAATGGAATTATCTACACATCCAGTTTTCTGTGTTCTCATGCAGTAAAGAGGCTGTCTGCTCCTTGCTCCTTGATGTTCTTCTTTTTTTTTTTTTTTTTTTTTTTTTTTTTTTTAGATGGAGTCTCGCTGTCGCCCAGGCTGGAGTGCAGTGGCCGGATCTCAGCTCACTGCAAGCTCTGCCTCCCGGGTTTACGCCATTCTCCTGCCTCAGCCTCCCGAGTAGCTGGGACTACAGGCACCCGCCACCTCGCCCGGCTAATTTTTTGTATTTTTTAGTAGAGACGGGGTTTCACCGTGTTAGCCAGGATGGTCTCGATCTCCTGACCTCGTGATCCGCCCGTCTCGGCCTCCCAAAGTGCTGGGATTACAGGCTTGAGCCACCGCGCCCGGCAATGTTCTTCTTAATAACCACATTCATTTCAGGACCCAACCATATCCAATACCAGGAAGCAGTAAGGACGAACAAACCAGAGAAGACACAAATTCAGAACGTAACAGCTCTACAGACTAGAACTGTGTTGTCCAATAAGGTAGTCACATGTGGCTATTTAACTAAAATTTTGTTTCTCAGTTGCACTAGCTGTATTTCAAGCTCTGCAGCTGTGGCTAATGGCTATTGTATTAGACAGTGCATATACAGAACATTTCCATCATTTTCCATGGAACAAAGCTGGACTACAAAGTGAATATTCCTATTGTTAAGATGGACCCAATGAAAAATTCAGTCAAAGCCAATAATTTTATTCACTGAGCATAATTAGAGATACCCAGGGTTATCTGGTTATTTTATTGAATGTGTCACAGAGACAATTGATGATCCACAGAAGGTTTGGACATCCTTATCAGCACAGGATTGTTTTTCTCAGTCTTCCTCCAATACCCACCTTTGCCCTCCCCACCACTGTGGGCAGGGATAGAAAGAAAAATGGTAGGGGGTCAGAAACTCCCTGATTAAGTCTCTCTTATCCAAGAACCTACATAAATTGCCAAAAATAAATAGGTTTTTAGAAGCATCTTCTTTCCTCCCCTTTCTCTTCCTTTTTAAAAAAATACTAAAAGGCAACTGAACAAAAACAACAATAGGAGACAGGAAGAGGTATTCAAGAAAATTATTAAGAAGAGGACAGGGTGCGGTGGCTCACGTCTGTAATCCCAGCACTTTGGGAGGCCGAGGTGGGAGGATCACAAGGTCAGGAGTTTGAGACCAGCCTGTCCAATAATGGCAAAACCCCGTCTCTACTAAAAATACAAAACAAATTAGCTGGGCGTGGTGGCGGGTGCCTGTAATCCCAGCTACTCGGGAGGCTGAGGCAGGAGAATTGCTTGAACCTGGAAGGCAGAGGTTGCAGTGAACTCAGATTGCGCCACTGCACTCCAGCCTGGGCAACAGAGCAAGACTCCACCTCGAAAAGAAAAGAAAATTATTAAGAATAAAATGGATGGTTATCCTAAGTTACTGCCAAAGATATGCAAGGAAAAGTACCACAAATCAAGAATGTTTCCAAAAATACCCCATGGGAACAATTCAACAAATCCACATTAATTTTAAAAGTTACCAACTTTTCAGAGGCAAAATGATTTGCCGCTAAAAATTTAAAGTCCTTAGTTTTCATCCAGAGCAACACACTCTGGTTCAACGATCTAATTCACAGGCAAATAAAAGAATCACATTAAGTCACCTTCCAGTCATAGCATCATTTGAATTCTGAGGTCATTTGGTTCTCAGACAGGAGCCTGGTCTGATAGTAAATAAAAGTCAACTACAGTAGTAAGATTCTACTTATTAGAACTTTCCTGCGTACAGTCTCATAAAAAGGAAGTAATATGCTTTTGGATCTAATGTAGACAGTTTCAATTACATTTAAGAAAAGCAAAGAAAGATTCATTCAAGAACCAGGAAAAAGAAAACCAGGAGTCCTCAGACACTGGATTCCATTTAACACTCTTCACTTTATCATTGCTTAAATATTTGCTTTCTACTTTGTGACGCTACCTCTCTGCCATCACAGAAGAAAATTTGATATCTCAGTGACAGAATAATTTAAGTGCATGCTAAAATTTAATCAGCACATAAAAGCAAGAAAACTCATAACCCATCTGTTTAAGAACAGCTTATATATTTTGGGGAAGGGGAAGCAAGACTTAGGATGCTGGAAAACATAAAACAAAGGCCTTAAAGCCCCTTTTTCAAAAATGCCTGATGTTGCTGTCTCTGGCTGATAATTACAGCCCTGGGAGGGCAGCTGTGAGACAATGCTGACGATGATGCAGTGCACAGGCCCTCAAGAAGCTGGCAAGCTGCTGCTACCTTTCACACCGTGAAAGAACAACACAAGGGTCAGACTTCCCTTTTCTGTACCCTGTGCGTTTCAACTGCCATACACGCATTCAGTGACAAAGTTATCATCAGAAGTTATACAACCTCACGATCTGCTCCCTGCTCCCTAGCTTCACCCTCCACATTCGCCCTCAATGTTTGCTGTGCCCCTCTTTACTCTCGGCATTTTAGTAGGCATTTTAGTATAGAAAGAGAAGTGACATTTTGACCCTTTGCCTAGAAAAGGTTGCACTCTTGAGTCACTTTAACTCATCCCTTTAAAGCAGAAACTCACTTCATTAAAGTAAGCAAAAATTATCTGAGGCACCTAAGGAAGGTGGGGAGATGTTCGTTTAAACCTTGATAACTCAGTATTTTCTCCTCTTGATGAGGACAGAGTGACTGGTCACTGTTGAAGTGAGCATGGGAAAAATTAAAGATCTCTAGGCCAAGAAAGTAGCTTAAGTCAAAAAAGGCAACTGATCTGAAATATACCAAATCTACAAAAACTGTTTCCCATTTCATGCATACACAGCCCTACCGAGGGTATAAACACTACCAGCAAACCGTGCTAGGAGGTCACAAGCACTCCCCGGAGCATGCACGAGCAGCACAGTTTATAAAACGTTCTTTAGGCAGTGTGGGAGACAAGGGCTGGATCCGGCTCCGACCAAATGATGGAGCTAATGCATACCTTTCGGTCTTCTGGAATTTCCATTCTTTTGCTGTTCGTCTTCCTCATTAATGGTGAATAAACCAAGGGGAATTGGCCTTGCATTGGTCTTCTTCAGTCTCTCGTGTCGGAGAGCTGTAGCTGATCCAGGCATACCGCTGCTACTTGTTTTTTTTTTTTTTTTTTTAATTATTATTATATTAAAAATATATGCTTATGTAATTGCAGCTCCCAGGAAGCTGCTAGTTCCTAAGCTGCCTGTTCATTTGAGCACTTGTAATAGATCCCCTATGGGTAAACAGTTTGCAAACAGCTGACAGATAGTACCAGCCACTTGGCAACTGAGGCCCTGCAGTTCCCCTCACCTAGCAGCAGCTTCCCCACCTCCCCTACCAGCCCCCTCCCACTGACTCCCCGACAGGCACATGCGCTGGTGATTGCTCGGGCGCATGCATGCGCGCGCGCGCCCACACACACACACACACACACACACACACACACACACACACACTTTCCAGAAAAGCCCTACTAAAGACACGCAGGGTCTGGTGCCTCCCACCACTGCCTAACCTGTTCAATCAGCTTCTTCCTGCTGCAGCACCTTTTCCCAGTCTTCTTCCTGCTACCGCACAGTAAAATATTCAGCTCACAGCAGAGAGGGGAAAATATGATACGCTGCCGTTAACAGTTGCCCTGACAACCCTGACATATCCTAATCAAGGAGGGCGGAGAGCAGCTCCATCTCCCCAGCTGAGAAGCGGCAGCTTGCAGGATGCTGGGTTCTGGGAACTCACCAGCAGAGGGTTACTGCGTGAGGCCGCTGGGCAGCTCCCTCTTCCTCTCAGCGGCAGAGCAGCAGGATGGGAGGAGAAAGAGTTTTGCTTGCACAAGCAGCAGTAGACTCCTCAGTATGGAGAGAGAGGCCTGAGAAAGAAAGGCTTTTTCTTCTTTTCTGGGCCAGGTTGTCTATCGTAACGTTTGCAAGCCCCTGGATGAATGAAGGCATGGCTGGTACCCACAGAGCAGCTCCCTTTACTTTCCTGACATTCTTACCACCCCAGAGCATGTATAAAAACAGGGTTGGCAGCACTGGTCACGAGGGCCACCAGTGCCATGTCCCTGAAACCCTCCAGGGAAGACAGGCAAGGGAAGAATTATGCTGGCTCCCACTAGAGATCACAATGTGGAGTGTCTCCTCTGCAACTGAAGTTTCAAGGACAGAACCTATACTCGGGAATTCTCCAAAGGAGAAAAACCTGCCTCTATTACACCCAGCACACCGCCCACCCTCAGTCCCCACCACTCTGGGCAGTCACTACCAGCGGTGCTGAGCGATGCTCAACACTTGACCCAATTTTAGTTCTTTCTGGATTGTTTTCTTCAAAGCACAGAATCATGTGATTATTGTTTTCTCCTGAAATAAGCTATCTCACTTTAAGACTCTTCACTTCTAGACTGCTTAAAATGTATGCTGTCTCCAAAAAGAATTTACAATAAATGACATTAAAACACGCCAACACCCAAATTAAGAAAAAAAATTTGTTGCTTTTGCATTTTAATAAAAATCAAGTCTGCTTAGCAAGTCAAAATCAATCCTCCCACTCCCAAATTACTCCCTTACTTTTTCTCAGTACTTAAACCTACTTATCCAAGAGAGGACCCAAGGGAGTCTAAGGCAAGTAAAATATCCTCTCTAAATCTCTTGTGTGAAACAGTAACTTTGGACAAATCACTTAACTCTCTCGGTGCCTCCATTTTCTCTGTAACATTGGGGTGATGACTATCATTTACCTTATGAGATTAGGGTGAGGATTAAATGAGTGTGGTGCCAGCAACGTGAAGTGCTTAATAAATACCAACTATTATTATACTTTATAATAGTTTGCTGTAACTAGTCCATTTTTTGCTTTGTAATTATTTTCAAGGTGTTTCCAGTTCAACTATCAATGCTATCAGGAAGTACTTCTTTGTATCTACTCTTACTGTCCAGCATGGTGCTGGGGGATGTACTAAATGGTGAGCAAACACATGCTGAAAAAAATAAATGAATCTTCAGAACTCTTTCCCTCCACAGGCTGGTGGATTTAATTAAGTTCACATGTATTTATTAGATCTCTGGCATGAAGAAACGCAGGAAATTTCAGTTTTAGAGTTTATTTTAAATTGTGTCAATCTGTGCAGTGGGTCTTTGGAATAAAAGAGAATGGAGTTTTGGAGCTGAATGGGCCTGAGAAAACAAGGGAGTTAGCATCATTTTACATGCGAGGAAGCCAAATCTCATGAAGTGAATGAAATTCCTTGCCTAGGTCAAATGTTAGTTGGTGCCAAGTCTACAATTAAAATTTAGACCACCTTCCTCCTAGTCCAGTGCTTCTCCTGATGACGAATGCTTGACCCAGATGTTTTTGAATCCTAGATCTCTCTCCAACTTATGTGGAGATGGAAGGAAAGGGAGGAGGCATGCCTCCAATATTCAAGATCTTATTAAGAAATAAAAAAATGAATACAAATTGTAAATGTAACATACTTCCATAATTTTCTATATTTATAAACTTTTATTCTTGAATGAGACATTTGTTATTTCCTATTATTTTTCTTTAATCAGATGATCAATAAACATAGGTGTAATATACATCAATATCATACTATTTGTGAAATGAAAATATTTTCAAATCCATATTAACTTCTTTCCTCTACTTCAAGAGAATCAGGTCAGTATGTACAATAGCAAAAGCACAACAAAACAAAAAAGCAAAAGAATAACAAAAAAACCCACATATAAAATAAGCATACTTGAAACTACCTTTTGGTAAAGAAAATGAAAATCTATGTCTTCAGCAAATGACTAATTTCATTTAGAAATGTTTGTCACCCAAATACAGCTTACACTTTCCAAATAAACCTAGCTGCTGCTCTAATAACTAACAGATCATCTCCACCGAGTCAAGATGCTCCCATCCTGCTGTCTTGTAAATCCTGCCTCCAACATCAACTAGCTGCATCACTGTCACAAAAAAGCAAACACCACAGATCAAATAATAATAATAAAGGATTTTCTTCCTACCCTTATAAAGGACACATTTTTCACTTAAGACTAAATTCATTTGAGATTAGTTTCTTAAATGTTCACACCCAAACTTTAATGGATATAGGGTTAGCTCTTGGGGAATTCCAGGAATACTGTGGCTTGGCCCCTGTAGGGATGTGAGTACCATCTTCTCCCAATTCCCTTTGACATTCTGATCCAAAACAAAGGCAAATATGGAAAGGGGTATGGTGAGACCTTAAATTTAAATATCTGCCAAAGTAAAATAAACACTACTCTGAATTCCTGAACTCTTTTGAGACGGAGTCTCGCTGTTGCCAGGTTGGAGTACAGTGGCACAATCTCGGCTCACTGCAACCGCCGCCCCTGGGTTCAAGTGATTCTCCTGCCTCAGCCTCCTGAGTAGCTGTGATTACAGGCATCCACCACCAAGCCCGGCTAAATTATTTTGTATTTTTAGTAGAGATGGGGTTTCACTGTGTTGGCCAGGCTGCTTTGACTCCTGACCTCAGGTGATCCACCCACCTCGGCCTCTCAAAGTGCTGGGATTATAGGTATGAGCCACCGCGCCCAGCCCCCTGAACTCTTCTCCAGCACTAAGGAGCATTTTCAATTAGATGTGGTACAAGTATCCTTGCACGTCACATGCAGATATAGAGGCTTTTAAATCAGTCCCCATGGGAAATGGGCATGCAGCTCTCCAATAGTCAGTCAGGTTTTGCAATTACTTTGTTTAAATCATTAAAGTGACAAATGTTGTATTAATAGAGACTTTGTACAAATTTGAGAGAAATGAGACACTGCCTCGTGCAACAGGGTTGATTTTACAACTAGATTGGCTTTACATTGCGTAAAAATATTCTGTGGTATAATTTTAAAATGTATTCACATGTATGGGTAAAAACACTACCACTCAGCTACTATAATTAAAACAGTCCCAAAGGCCCCTGAGCAACTGCAGGCCCCACCCGCTTAGTCCACAATAAATTTATGTCTCTTTGTCCTCCTACCCTGGCTGGTTAGCATCTCTGGCCTATGTCCAACCTGTGAGTTGGATGAATATGAAACAGAGTCAAACCTGCTGATCGTTGGGGAAGTAAGCTCATGAGTTGGGCCTAGCTGTCACAACGTTATATAAAAGACTAACATGTAGTCACATGCATACACATACACACACATAGAGTCAGCTTTCTGTTCACATTTATGCTTCCTAGACTCCTGTGACCATAAAGTTGGAAAACAGCACACTCCATGAATGAATCCAAGAAATCTGCTTAACCAGTGAGAAACAAATCTAAAATTTCCCTTTCTAAAAGCCCAGTGAGCTTTACGAAAACATTATTGAAAGAAAAAAGAGCCTAATTTGTACTATTCAAGGGCTAGAGCTGAAAACATAAATTATTACTGCGGATTGAATGGTCTGTCACCGGTAAATTACAAGTTCCATGTATGTATAAGTTATTTACTTTTCATCAGGGTCCAGAAGTTCCAAAATTCTTTTCCACATTTCTACATTCGAGGAGATGGTTAATTCTTCAAAACTCCCAGACTTCAGTAATCTTTTAAGTATTTAATGCATCTCCCCAAGATAAACTGCAATTTACTTCTAGCAGGAGTTTTAACAATATTTTTATGCAACTTAAAACCTATGCATGATTTTGAAAATGACAAAGCCAACACAGGTTGACATGGAATCAAACAACCACTAAGGAACAAAGGTTCCCATTTGGTTCTTTGCCACTCTATTCTTAAAGTTAAAGGGCGGCCTCAGAGTTTCCTAGAATTACGCCACTTACTGATGGCTTTTGTGACGATAAAGGCACAACATTCTGCCATCTTGCAGCATCATGCATAGCGTCAAAGAGGCTGGATAAAGAAATACTGCACAAAGAAGTATCAGCCCTTTGAAAGGAAAAGGCAGATTTGCTTTAATCTTCTTTATTTGACCACTTTTTGTTAACGGGCATATAAGAAAAACAGTAAATACTGCCCTAGTAGTGGTGATGCCATCAGCCAGAAGTACAAGGTCCCTGTGGTGCCTTTTTATAACATTTCTATAAATCTTCACTGCAAAACACTTCATGGAGCCTACAGAGTCCATTTTCCCACGTCTGCTCTATCATAAACAAATTTCAAACTCTAGGGATTCATTTATACAAATGTGAGGTGTGGATACTAAGCTTTAAAACCCTTTCCTAAACATTAGGTGTGAAATGCCACATTAAACCTTAATCCAGTAGCACATATTAGAGTGCCTCTCAGCCCTCGTATTCATTACTCTCATTGATACTACTTCATTAATGTGCACCACATGAACTTCTGAATTACTTGATAAAAGTTAAAGGTGCAAAGATATCCTCTCCCCTCACGATAATTAGGCTAAGAAATCCAGTTTTATAGATTCCAAATGAGGCAAAGAAATCAATCTCTGAGTTCAACAGAAGATTCATACAGATGCCTGGACTGTGTTTCTGTAAGTTACCTAATTCACTGAGGGTCTGTGAGCAGTTTAATTTAGTGTTTAGTTTTATTGTTGAGCCACACCATTAGAAAGATAAGAAAATGAAACTATGGTTCCTTGCCTTGCTTTGCTTTAGGAGTAGTAAAATCATGTCAAAGATGCCAGATGGGGTGCTTTGGGGCATGCCATCAGAGGGGATACAGAGCCAAAGGCATAATGTTTTCACCAAACAGAGGCAGTGGGGAGCCACTGAAGGGTATTGACAGCTAAATGTGTGATCCAGACAGGCCAGGATGAACTTGCAGTGAGAAAGAGAGACAGGACTGAGACTAGTTATGTAACTACTTCGTCCAAGTGGAGAAAAGGGATCAAATGGTGGCCATAGGGATAGACATAAAAACAGGAATATGAGAATCAATCATGTTTGTGTTTTTTAACAGACATCCCTCTAGCAGTGTGAAAAACTTATCCATAGGCTTGAACGTGAATACCAAGCTCCTGCAATAGTCCAGATGAAAGATGGAGAAGTGGGCAATGGAAAGAAAGGTAGTTAATGTTTTTATTAAAGATTAATATGACAACAAGTGCTTTATATCCATAGATAAAAGAAAACTAAGAGATGGATAGACTAAGGTCCAAAATGATCTCAAAGAATGAAATAATGAGCTATACTTAGACAGGATACAGCCTATTCAGTTTATTCCTACTGAATAGGCTATATTCTTATTAATTCGGTAGGAATAAACAGGAACATCTCTTTTTATATTTAAAAAAAGTTCAACTGGACAGGTATAAAATGAAGACCTACCCAAGCTGCACCAGAAACAAGGAGAGCACTTGGACAACAAGCTCACTAAACATCATCAGCGCACTGAGGAAGTAAAAACCCTAACAGTGTCACAGCGGAATCGGCAGACACCAGCGTGCCTAATAGAAGACAAGCGTTCTCTGTTTTCTGATCCTCATACCACATGGTACTCGCAAGATATTTGAAATAGGATGATAAATGAGAACACATTCAGAAGAGAGTGACCCAGGACTTATCATAAATATTCTAGGCCATAACATAGGAGACATAACATAGGAGAAAAAAAGACAAGACTCCAGAGGAATAAAATACTAGAATTAAAGGTTAACATATGGAAGAATTTACACTTTTAGTGGAAGTGTAAATTTAGTTCTGGAAGAGAAAACTGATAACAGTGACTGGAAGTTACCAGAATGTAAAAAGTTATGTTTCTTGACATTGAAGATAGCTGTGCGCAAACACTGATCTGGGATGATGATGTTGGATTAATGCACTGTTCACAGGTTGGAATTTTTTTTTTTTTTAATCTCTAGAGCTTCTTCTGATCCTGAGACTCCATGACTTGATGTAAATGGAAAGTCAAGTTATATAGCCAAGAGAGAATACTCAGGCAGAGGGAAAAAGCAAGGCTGAGACAAAGCGCTTTCCTTTGCTGTACCTGTGCGTTTACTTACTCACATGGCTTCATTTTGTAAGCAACTCTGCGTTTCATTATTTGACTTATTCAACTGATGGCCCAGAGGATTTAGCCTTAAATGCTAAATCACAGAAACAACTGAACCTTCACCAGGTGTTTGGGTTAGAAGAGGGCCACACTGGTCGGGCGCAGTGGCTCACACCTGTAATCCCAGCACTTTGGGAGGCCTAGGCAGGCGAATCACGAGATCAGGAGATCGAGACCATCCTGGCTAACATGGTGAAACCTTGTCTCTACTAAAAATATATTTTAAAAAATTAGCTGGGCGCGGTGGTACGCGCCTGTAGTCCCAGCTACTTGGGAGGCTGAGGCAGGAGAATGGCGTGAACCCAGGAGGCGGAGCTTGCAGTGAGCCGAGATTGCATCACTGCACTCCAGCCTGGGTGACAGTGCGAGACTCCGTCTCAATTAAAAAAAAAAAAAAAAAAAAAAGAAGAGGGCCACACCACTCTGATCTCTGCACCTGCAGCTTCCAGACCTCCCACATTCTCTCACCCACAATGTAATGAAAACCTACTGATACGCACACCTGTAATCCCAGCACTTTGGGAGGCCAAGGCGGGTGGATCATCTGAGGTCGGGAGTTCAGGCCCAGCCTGACCAACATGGAGAACCCCCATCTCTACTAAAAATACAAAATTAGCCGGGCATGGTGGCGCATGCCTGTAATCTCGGCTATTCGGGAGGCTGAGGCAGGAGAATCGCTTGAACCCAGGAGGCGGAGGTTGCAGTGAGCCGAGATCGCGCCATTGCCCTCCAGCATGGGCAACAAGAGCCAAACTCCGTCTAAAACAACAACAACAAAAAGAACCTACTGATAAAGATGAACAAGAGAGTTTTCCCCTCAATGAGCCAATTTTTTATAGGTGGATCCCTATAGCTATGTGACTTGAGAGGTGAAATCTAAAAGTTTGTGAATGAAGAACGATACTAAAGAACAGCAAACCAATTCAGTGTATGACTTTATGGGCATTTTAAGGATAGTGATACACTAAGTCTTTAGGACAGCAAAGCATTGGACAGGTGAAGAACATTCATTTCAGAATGTTTTAAGACTTTTCCTCAGTCCCATCTGTGTTAGTCTGCTTTGTGTTGCTATAAATACCTGAGACTGGATAATTTATAAAGAAAAATTTTATTTTGGCTCACAGTTCTGCAGACTGTACAAGGAGCACAGTGCTGGTATTTGCTTCTGCTGAGGGCTCAGGACGCTTACAGAAGGAGCCATGGCAAGACAGGGAACAAGAGAGACATCAGGCTCTTTTAAACAACCAGCTCTCACATGCGAACTCACTCATTACCATGAGACGAGTGCCAAGCCATTCATAAAATTGGCTCCCATGACCCAAACATAACCCACTAGGTCCACCTCCAACATTGGATGTCATATTTCAACATGAAACCGTATCTAAACTGTATCACCGTCCTTTGCTACTTTGCCACTCTTTCCATTTCTTTCTCCTAAAACCTCCTGAAATTAAAAGACATCCATTTTTTTTCACTGCGAGTTTAATATCCTGTTTTTACCTTAAAAAAATCAGGAAAGATTAATTTTTAAATTTTATCTCTTAAATAATTAAAATGATTTGTATGATTCCAGGTAAAAACTGTTAATTTTCTTTCTGTCAGTGTATCAGTGAGGGTTCTTCCAGGGAAATAGAACCAATAGTATTTTTGGCTATTTCTCTGGAGAGAAATATATTGTATATAAAGACTTATTTTAAGGAATAATGGCTGCTGCCACTGTGGGGGCTAACAAGTGTGAAATGTGTGCAGCAGGCTGGCAGGCTCGAAACTCAAGCAGGATTTCCATGTCACAGCTTTAAGAAGACTTCCCCCTCCTTCTTCTTTCCTAGGTCTTCACCTGATTGCGTTTGGCCCACCCATAGCCAGGATAATCCCCTTCACTTAAAGTCAACTGATTGCAAATGTTAATCATGGTTACAAAATACCTTCCCAGCAACAGCTGATGTTTGGGTACCACAGCTGAGCCCAGTTGACACTTAAAATTACCTATCAGTCAGTGACCTCAGACAGATTAAGATACTACATTCCCACATTCAAGTCAGCATGCTGCGAATGAAAGCATGCATTCAAAAGTCAAAGGTTTATGTATCAATGATCACAATCTTCATTGAATAGGATGGCTACTATTTACTCAGATAATTTTCCAATACCGTAACGCTCTATTAATATAATGTTCCTACAGTTGGGGTCAGGATATCTTAGACTTATTAAATCCCTCTTTATTTTCACTAATGATCACCCTTTGAGAATCAAGTACTGGTGAGCTTAAAAGCGTTATCAAATAAACCCTTTTGATGAGAACTAAGCAGTCTGTTCATCTGAACATTAAATGATTCAGAAAGTACAGATATATAGATTACAAAAAAGTCCTTCTCTATTATAATGAAGTAACCCCACTTTCTCAATCAGTAGAAACTAAAGTATATAGATACGTACATGGGGGGAGGAGAGAGGGTTGGATAAAAATGCTTTTCATGAGAAAAGCGTATGAAGGTTTGAGGCACTAACTTTATTTTTTGGTTTATTTATTAACTGAAACCAACTGTTACACTTTGGATGTTTGTGTCCTCCAAATCTCATGTTGAAATGTAACCCCCAATGTTGGAGGTGGGGCCTGGTGGGAGATGACTGGATCATGGGGGGTGCGTCCTTTATGAACGGTTTAGCGCCATCCCCGTGGTGATGAGTAAGTTCTCCCTCAGTTAGTTTACATAAGGTCTGGTTGTTTAAAAGTCTGGGACCTCCCGTTACCCCACTCTCTTGCCATGTCAACGTGCCTGCTCCCGCTTCACCTTCCACAATGATTGTAGGGTTCCTGGGACCCTCAGCAGAAGCCGAGCAGATGTCAGTGCCATGCTTGTACAGCCTGCAAATCCCTGAGCCAATTAAACCTTTTTTCTTTATAAATTGCCTAGCCTCAGGTGTTTAAGTGACACAAAAAGGGCCTAACACGCCAATTCTGACAAAAGAAAAAAAATTACATACAGTTCTCCAGCATAGTTCTGAAACCAATCTAGAGGAAGGAGGCACCTAAAAGAAATGCCAAATTATATAATTGTGGTGAGTAAGTTAGAGGCTTGGTACATTTTCCTTCAGTGAATGTCACACTGAGAATTGTCAGTAACCAACCAGAACACCAAAAGCCTTTAAGCTAAATTATAAAGATATAAGTATATTTAGGATTGAGTAACAAGCTTAGAAGCTCTTAAAATTTGTAACTGCTAAGCAAAAAATGTTCCTAATGCATCAATATTTTTTTAAAAAAATATGAAGTATTAATTTCGAAGAAGTAGATGTTACTAGCAATCCAGTACGGTTTTTTTTGTTTTGTTTTTTTGACAAATACATCTTCTCTTAGGCTTGACTGACCTAGAGCCATCAAGATTTTTAGGGGGCTCTATATGAAAATATTAACATCTCAAAAAGATTAACAGGTTGGTAAGCACTCGGAAGACACCTACTTCATTTCTCAAACCCTTTCACTTTTCATATCCATAACCTAAACCCATGGATGGCAGCTTAGGAAGGATTATAATGACAAAGGAGCCTTTTGGCAAACTTCCTAAAACACCCCAAATGACCATTTTGCCTTTTTCATAAAGTATAATGGCTATACTCCAGACACCTGCAATGTTGCAGTAAAGAAATCAAAATCATAATAAAAAATCTCTCCTTTCTCTTAAATTTTTTGCTGGAAATACTTCTAGCTGGCTCCTGTTTCCACAGGCATGAAGACACTTGCCCCTAAGTTCCTGAAATAAGCAGTAGCCATGTCCCTTTACTGCCCAGAGCCAGACTTTATCCAGCGCACTGGAAAAAGACCATGTTTACAACAAAAAGAGGGAGGTTTGTATAACAAAAGCTGTTTTGAAAATAACTGCAAATCTGCAAAGTGTTGAATGAACATGTTTCCAGATAGGGACATCTGTAATAGTAAGCAACACTGTGCTGTGTAAGAAAAAATCAGCTTTGCACATTGTACAAGGGGTTCAGAATGCCCAATTCACAGGTGTCTGAACTCCATATCCAGAGTCCTAATTCTGAACCTTCTGGCATTTCATACATAGGCCTTCTCTCCTCCAAAGCCTTCTTGAAGACTTACTTGCTACTCTGGGTGTCATTAATGAGTCCTGCAACACTCTCACAATGACATGTGGGTCTCATCACATACATGGTTTAGATTTGTGTTGCACAGTTGGTTGATGATTGGAACTCCTTTTCTTTTTTCTTTTTTTTTTAACTTTGATGCTGTTCTCAGCGAGCAGCAGATAGATGTTGGGCCTGATCAGTTTGTAAATAAGTTGAAGAAATGACATTCTCAAATCTGTCCATTTTAGACACAGCTGGGATACCGAGGATTGAATCTGAAATGCCAACCTAGGGCTCTTCCCTGTGAGGCTTCACTGGAGTATAAGATTATGGGGTTTTTCTATCCAAAGTCATTTGAGTCTCACAGGTCTTCTAGACTAAAAATAGCTTCCCACTTCTCAATTTATTTCCATACTTTCTTTCAGCTGTTGAGACATCTCTTCTATTTATACTCTATCTGGGCCTTATACAGTCACTGCACAAAGTACATGGATGTAACTTTTTCTATATACAGGGAGGGCATCTTCACCAGGATATTGGGATGGGTTTATTCCTAGTGTTAAGTAAATCCGTACAAAACTTATTTCAATAATAATTCAGTTTATTTTTACTGAATAACACATTTTAATATTTCAAAGATGGCATCGGGAACACTTGTTTAATCAATTTCCACAGTGGCTACTGGACACAAAAAGACAATTTGGGGGCATTGTTGGAAGAATCTCAACCCAGGACCCATCTGAGGAAGTGACGTATTTTCAGATTTACGAAGTTATGAAATTAAATAACTTTTATTTTTTTGGTTTTTTTGAGACGGAGTTTCACTTTTGTTGCCCAGGCTGGAGTGCAATGGCACGATCTCGGCTCACCGCACCCTCCGCCTCCTGGGTTCAAGCGATTGTCCTGCTTCAGCCTCCCGAGTAGCTGGGACTACAGGCATGCGCCACCACACCCAGCTAATTTTGTATTTTTAGTAGAGATGGGAGTTTCTCCACGTTGGTCAGGCTAGTCTCAAACTCCCAACCTCAGGTGATCCGCCCGCCTCGGCCTCCCAAAGTGCTGCGATTACAGGTGTGAGCCACCATGCCTGGCCAAAATTTTTTAAAAGATATAAAAATCTAAATTCCAAATTGAACAAGATATCATTTTCTTAGCGAGAAATGTGCCTCACATACATGCCCACACACCACACCCAGGATACACCTTGTAAATGGTATTCTGCAACTTAAGAAAGTTTCTTCTAAAATTTGTGACTTTAATAAGACAACTTACTGATATTTTCTATTTCATGTATGTACTTTGCTTGAAGAAACCCAAACTGCCTCCTGCTTCTCATGAACATCTCGTGGAAGGCAAGTTGTATGTTTCCTCTATTTTCCTGGTAGAGAAGCATAGTTAACGTGGTGCTAGTGCCTTGTTTATAGTCAGAATGGGTGTTAGGAGGTCCATCTCTCTATGGCTTAAAGCAACATACCTCTGTAGCAATGTTTTAGCAAAGGACTTAAAATTTAGAACTATGGGCCAGGCGCTGTGGCTCACGCCTGTAATCCCAGCACTTTGAGAAGCCGAGGCAGGAGGATCGCTTGAGCCCAAGAGTTCGAAACCAGCCTGAGCAATATAGCAAAATCCAATCTCTACAAAAAGAGAGAGAGGAAAAAAAATTAGCTGGTGCCTGGCATAGTGGCATGTACCTGTAGTCCCAGCTACCTCAGGGGGCTGAGATAGGAGGGTCGTTGGAGCCCAGATGTCAAAGATGCAGTGAGCCATGATGGTGCCTCTGCCCTCTAGCCTGGGTGACAGAGTCACCAGAGCAAAACTCTGTCTCAAAAAAAAAAAAAAAATTAGAACTATGATATAGCCATTAAAAAAACACTTTTGGATTCCATAAAAATAAGCCAAGGCCGGACACGGTGACTCAAATCTGTAATCCTAGCAATTTGGGAGGCCAAGGTGGGTGGATCACCTGAGGTCAAGAATTCAGGACCAACTTGAGCAACATAGTGAAACCCCGCCTCTACTAAATATATAAAAATTAGCTGGGCATGGTGGCGGATGCCTGTAATTCCATCTACTCAGGAGGCTGAGGCAGGAGAATCACTTGAACCTGGAAGGCGAAGGTTGCAGTGAGCCGAGATCGCACCATTGCACTCCAGCCTGGGCAACAAGAGTGAAACTCCGTCTCAAAAAAAAACAAAAAACAAAACCAGCAAGGGCTTTTACGGGTGTTTAGCATGATCACATAACAATCTAAGGGTCTCACAGGCCAGTGTACAGTAACCTCCTGGAACATTTGACAGGTAAAAACTATCATCCAAAGTGCTTTAATGATGCCTTTGATCCCAGCGCCAAGCCTATGACAATGTGATCACACAGCTACAATGAGGTCTGAATCATCATTACATTCTGATGCCTTCATTATGGAGAGCCTACTGTGATAAATAAAAAATGGCTTAAGGAAGAAACTTAGCATGCCAGGGTATGCCCATCGTTTCACAGTAATGCAATACTAATCTTCAGTAATCATGACAAGAATTATAACAAACACTTGGTGCTTATGCTGTGTCAAGCACTGCTCTAAGAACTTCAGTATTAACTCATTTAAGCCCTGTGACGGTATTACCAATATCCCATTTTAAAAAGGAAGACACTGAGGAAGAGAATGCTTACATGACAGGCCCAAGATCCCACAGGTACCAAGTGGTGGAGCTGAGATTGGAACCCAGGCAGCCAGACTCCAGAGACCTTGCACAAAATAGTAGGTTACAATTACCCCTAAATAATTAGTGTTAGGTTTGAGCTTCAAACCTCACAGCCTCACACATGCTCAGTTTCCGAATAATCTTAAAGAGGAATCAAAGATACTCTTTTCTAGGGATCAGTCCCATCCAACATCCCCTGCTGACCTTTTCATTTTGGCCTTGGACTTCACAGTTAGAAACACACTAGCTGCAAAGAGGAGAAAATGAAAAGAAATCATACTGCCAAAGGTAAGCCCTCCCAGAACAAGCTTCAAATCACAAAAGATGGCACAAAACCTCAGGAGCAGGCATGAACGCAACTCAGAAGTGCCTGTAAGCTCGGTGTGGTGGCTCATGCCTATAATTTCAGCACTTTTGGAGGCTGAGGCAGGAGGATTGCTTGTGTCCAGGAGTTTGAAACCTGCCTGGGCAACATAGAGAAAACTCATCTCTACAAAAAATAAAATTAGCCAGGCATGGTGGCATGCACCCATAGTCTCAGGTACTTGGCAGGCTAATGTAGGAGAATTGCTTGAGACCAGGAGGTCAAGGATGTAGTGAGTCATGACTGCACCACTGCATTCCAACTTGGGCGACAGAGCAAGGCCCTGTCTCGAAAACAAAAACCAGAAATGTCTGTACACATTTCAGTGTGTAGTGCCAGAGATGATAATTTTAGGTGATAATCAAAGCACAAGTTGAATAATCCTGCTAAGAAAAAAATGCACAGTAAAAACCGCAGAGGTTACCAGCTGGGCCTTGGGCACAGCGGCATGCGGTGAGAAAGAAGAGAGGTGAAAGAAAGAAAGATTAGCCTGAAGGGTATTAGCATCTGGTCACACGGAAGGGAGAAGGTCGTACTTGGGTCAACTATTTATAGACAGAAGAAACAAGCCCCAGCCTCCAGAGCCAGGGACCTGGTGATGACAGGTCAGGAGTCACTAGAAAGATCTCCGGGAAAAATGTATAATTTTCTACGAAAGACTTAAATATCTACCCCAATTTAACCTTTCCTAGTTTTAAGGGGCAGGATGGAGAGGAAGGCAGTGTGAGAGCTAAGCAAAGTCGAAAACAAGAAAGTTGAATGGTCTTTTGTCTCACTGCACATATTCATACAGAAATGTGCATACATGTGGCCACTGAATATATGTGTGCATATTTAGCTATTCAATTGTACTCAGACCTGTATTCACATCTGTATTTCCTTCAAAAAAAGTCCTGGGGCAAAAATAAGAGATAACTTGAGTAAACTCACTAGATTTAGGGCAATTGCCATTCTGATTTTCCATGTGGTTTCCATAAGCAAGGTGCGCACACTTGACACCACCCACCACAACGGTCAAATGGAAGGAATACAATAGGAAAGGCTCTGAATCAGTAGTTCTCAGCACTGACTGCACACCAGACCATCTGGGGAGTTTTAAAAACACTGCCACCTGACTCCCATCCTGCAAGATCCTCAGATAATTACCTTGGATGCCACCTGGGCATCCTGATATTTAAATGGTCCCCAGGTGATTTTAAATCACTGCCAAGATTGAGAGCCAATGATGTGAATCAGTGATACTCCAGCACATGGGCCCAATGATCATTTCAACAACATAACCTTAGGGTCAAGAAGTGACCCATATTTAAATGAATCCACCAGGCCTGTGGTGAAGGCTGTCACTGGACTAATTTGGAACATGAATAGAAACCAGTCCAGCTGGAATGCAAGAAGTAAGTAACCAGGTCCTGGCTGGTGTGCCTGCCACCCCAAAGACTTGGGTCAGGAGCTTCTGAGAACCAGAAGCCCAGATTTGAATCTTGAGAAGCAGCCAAAAGTTTTGCTACAGGAACACATCTTACAGTCAATTATTATGCACATTATTGCAACCAAGCAAGCTTCATGATGAGGGGTGGAGGTGCTAAACGAAGGGCTCCTTTCTAGAATTTCATCTTGACAGTTAAACTGATCCTAGAGAACTTCTTTTCTACATTCAACAGTGTTGGAGAAATAAGTTTTATACTCAGAGGTTATGCCATAGTGAAGGACATTTCTCTTTACCAGAAAGCCAACTCCAAAAAGAAAGCTTTCGTAGGATTTAATTTTAAAAGTTACAGAAGGAGAAATTTTAAGATACCCCAAATCTCAATACGCTAAACTTAAAGATATATCATTTATTAACAGTGCCTATGAGGTGCAGCTCACATATGCCAAGTGCACTGCTCCCAGCCTCCTCCCTGCATTGTTTTACACCCTGTGCTCATCTGTACCATCTGGTCAGGTGTGTCAATCCTCCTTGGCACTTTCTCATGATTCTTTTTTCCACAACTATTCCTAAAGGAGCATCAAGGATGAAGAACTGTTGAATGCAGTTATTCTGTCAAATACTACATATTACTCTTCAAATCAAAATTCAAAGTGGGGCCGGGAGTGGTGGCTCACACCTGTAATTCCAGCACTTTAGGAGGCTGAGTTGGGCAGATCACTTGAGTTCAGGAGTTCGAGACCAGCCTGGCCAACATGGCAAAACGCTGCCTCTACTAAAAATCTAAAAATTAACCAGGCATGGTGGTGGGCGCATGTAGTTCCACCTAGTCGGGAGGCTGAGGCAAGAGAATCATTTGAACCTGGGAGGCGCAGATTGCTGTGAGCCAAGATTGTGCCACTGCACTCCAGCCTGGGCAACAGAGCGAGACTCTGTCTCAAAAAATATATTTACAAAAAAAATTTCACAGTGGTTCCTAATAAGAAAATCTTATAGATCTTTTTCAACAGGCTATTTCTCAAATTAAAAAGATACTAAGGAAAATAATTACTGAAGAGAAAATCCAAATGCCATTTAAATATGTCAACCATAACTCAGAGTTTTACAAGAGCTAAGATAGTAAAGAGGTAGACAGTATCACTGCTAGAAAACTAGACAAACACTAAAACTGAATTTTATAAAAAAAGAATAAGCCTAAATACCATTAACATTTAGCCTATGGAACCTTAGACCATGAGGAAGTGATGAAACGTCCAATGATAGACTATCAAGGCTTTACAAAGCACTGTATCTGAGAACTGGTAAGTATTCAGTTTGACAATACAAAATGTGCCAATAAGGAATTAATCAGGGTAATAAACAAGGTATATGACCAACATGTCTAGCTTTCTAACAACAAAACAAGTTATTTCCAAGTTGCAGAAAGCCATATCTCAAGGGATTAGAAGACAGACTATTAAGGAGGAAGAGAGAACTTGAATTGGCAAGGACTATGCTATATAATGGCACTTCCGTCCATAATCAACTTCAGAATGTATACTCCACAGGAAATAAGAGATACCATGGATCTTCAAGCCAGCAATGGTGTGTTAAAATTAAAAAAATAAATAAATAAAAAATAAAAGAAATACTATGGGGAAAAAAGAATGAGGGAGAATAAAGATATGAGAGCCAAATACAAACTCCATATTATACCTGGGCTCTGGGATCAACACTACCTCCAGGCTTTCTTAATTCATGTGAGCATGGGTTAGCATTAAAAAGGCACTATTTTACTTTGAGGTGATTACATTGCTTTACTCAAAGAAGTTGGTGGAATGGCTAAAGTTTTAAAAACAAACAAAACTAACAATGCTAAGTATGAGTGAGGATGCAGGGCAACCAGAACTCACATACGCTGATTGTAAGAATGTAAAACCATTGAGACGCTCTGGAAAAGTTTGTCCATTTCTTATAAAGTTAAACATACAGTTACATGAATCAGTAATCCTACTCCTAGGTATTTACTGAGGATAAATGAAAACTACGCTCACACAAAAACCTGTAGGTAAGTGTTTACAGCAGCATTATTCATAATTGCCAAAACCTGGGAACAACTCAAATGTTCTTCGATAAACCATCTATGATACATCCATACAATGGCAAACTACTTCATCAAGAAAAAGGAAGGGACTACTAATATGCACAACAGTGTGCCTGAATCTCAAAACCATGATGCCAGGTGAAAAATTCAGACTCAAAAGGTTACGAAATGTGGGGCCGGGTACGGTGGCTCACACCTCTAATCCCAGCACTTCGGGATACCGAGGCTGGTGGATCACCTTTGATCAAGAGTTCAAGACCAGCCTGATGGGGTTTCATAGAAACCCCTTCTCTACCAAAAATACAAAATTAGCCGGGTGTGGTGGCGCATGCCTGTAATCCCAGCTATTTGGGAGGCTGAGGCAGGAGAATCGCTTGAACCCGGGAGGCAGAGGAGGTTCCTGTGAGCCGAGATCGTGCCATTGCACTCCAGCCTGGGCAACAATAGTAAAACTCCGTCTCAAAAAAAAAAAAAAGGTTACACAATGTATGATTCCACTTTTATGACATTCTGGAAAAGGCAAAACTAGGAAGATGGTAAACAGATCAGTGGTTGCCAGGGGTTAGGTGTAGGAAGAGAATCTCACTACAAAGGTGCAGCATTAGGGAATTTGGGTTGGAGGCAGAGGACTCTTTGGGATCATGTTAACAGTGGTGCTTACATTACTCTATACATTCAATAAGAACTAAAAAAACAAAAGAAAATGAGTAATTTTTGTACACAAATTTTTTATTTATTATTTATTTACTGAGACGGAGTCTTGCTCTGTCGCCCAGGCTGGAATGTGGTGCTACTATCTCAGCTCACTGTAACCTCGCCTCCCGGGTTCAAGCAATTCTCCTGCCTCAGCCTCCTGAGTAGTTCGGATTACAGGCATATGCCACCACACCTGGCCAATTTTTGTATTTTCAGTAGAGACAGGGCTTTGCCATGTTGCCCAGGCTGGTCTTAAACTCCTGAGCTCAAGTGATCTACCTGCCTCAGCCTCCCAAAAGTGCTGGGATTACAGGTGTAAGCCACCGCACCTGGACTGTATGCAAATTTTTAAATAAATTTTTAAAAATCCCTCTGCCTATTCAAGGATTTGTAATTTTTCCTTTCACCAGCAAGCTTTATGGGAGGGTCTATTAAATTGGCTACCTTTCCTTCCCAAACTGTTTATCTAATAATCACTTATAATCTGATGTAGCCCCAACTCTTCCACCAACAACTGAAATTCCTCTTCTGGGGTTGGTCAGTGACTACTAGTAACCAAATGCACAGCTTTTTATAAAATGTCTTCATCAGTCTTTGAATCCCTTACCTCTCCATCCTTCTCAGCAGGTGTGACATTGCTCAGCTGTGCTTTTCCATCTGTCTGCTTTGCTGGTTCTTCCTCCTCCCACGCTTTACACGTCATCTCACCCTTCCGTGGTTTTTCTGAGCTCTCCTCACTCCCAAACCTTCAGTCATTATTCCTTTACGGAGTGAATCCCAGAGTGCTGACCTCTATTTTTCTCTTTTAGTCCTATACTTCCAGTTGCCTTTTGAACATTTCCACTTACAGATCTCTCTTATACCACACATTTTCATATCTAAAGCAGAGGGTTTTTCTTCCTGTTTCTCCCACCAAAACCTGATTCTGCTGGACACAGTGGCGCATGCCTGTAGTCTCAGCTATTCGGGCAGTTGAGCCAGGAAGATCACTTGAGCTCAGGAGTTCAAGTCCAGCCTGGGCAACATAGCAAGACCTGCCCCCTTCCCCCACCTCTTTGGGATAAAAAACAAAACAGGTCCTCCTCATATTTTCCAATAAGTCAATAAACCAAACTCAAACTTGGAAGTCTCATATGTCACCTTTTTACATGCAATCCTTTGACACATGCCCCTGCAGAACCTTAGTCGTCTCTTCCTATTGCCATGCTAACGACTGCCTGGATTTCTGCTGGAATCTCAAAGTTGGTGTGTATGTCACTGAACTCTTCTTCAGTCCATCCTCAAGTCTACATTGCTACTTTGAAATGAGGACCGGCTGAGTAGACCTAGCCCTTCATTGATCTCCAGAGATCTGGCTAATCTGGCTAGGCAGATGTTTCTCATGCATTCTCATCCCTGCAGATGCATCCTTCCTAAAGCAGTAAAAGAAAAAAAAAAAAAAAAAATCAATGGAAGAGAATGACTTTCCCAGAGGCAGGAATTTTGCTTTCATCAGCTAAAGGCACAGCTGAGCTCTTGTTAGAACTTGCAATCAAGATTTCAAGATTCATGGGTACAGAACTACCTGACTATGCCTTCTTTAATCAATATTCTTTATTCTCAAGAATCCTCACTTCCCCCCACTACCCCACCCCAGAAAAATGTAATAACCTCTCAGTTTGGCCTTCAGCCCTTCCACAATTTGGCTTCAGTGAACAGTCATTCCTAACTGATCTAGGACTTTCTTTGAGCTTTACACGTGTCAATATGACCAAAACTTTGCTCTTTTTCACATCTGCACCTTTGTTTTTCTCCCTTTCCTCCATCCAATTTTATATCCCACTTACCCACTTTTAAAAGTTTATTTTTTTATTTTTTAAAACAAATTTTTTAAATTTTATTTTTGTGAGTAAATAGTAGGTATATTTATGTGGTACATGAAATGTTTTGATACAGGCATGCAATGTGAAATAATTACATCATGGAGAATGGGGTATCCATCCCCTCAAGCATTTATCCTTTGTGTTACAAACAATCCAGTTACACTCTTAGTTATTTTTAAAAGTACAATTAAGTCACTGACTATAATCACCCTGCTGTGCTATCAAATTGTAGGTCTTACTCCTTCTTTTTGTTTTTTTGAGACGCGGTCTCGCTCTGTCGCCCAGGCTGGAGTACAGTGGTGCAATCTCGGCTCACTGCAACCTCCACCTCCCGGGTTCAAGTGATTCTTCTGCCTCAGCCTCCCAAAGAGCTGGAACTATAGGCGTGCGCCACCACAGGCTAATTTTTTATTTTTAGTAGAGATGGGGTTTTACCACATTGCCCAGGCTGGTCTCAAACTCCTGGCCTCATGTGATCCGCCTGCCTCAGCCTCCCAAAGTGCTGGGATTATAGGCGTGAGCAACTGCTTCTGGCCTTTTTTAAAAAACAAAACAAAACAAAAAAACCCATTAACCATGCCCACCTTCCTGCCACCTCTCACTCCCCACCCCCTCTACCCTTCTCAGTCTCTGGTAACCATCCTTTTACTCTCTATGTCCATGAGTTCAATTGTTTTTATTTTTAGACCCGACAAATGAGTGAGAAGATACAATGTTTGTCTTTCTGTGCCTGGCTTATTTCACTTAACATAAAGATCTCCAGTTCTACCACTTTTTAAAATTTAACTTCAGTGCTGTATCCGGTATGTTCTTCCTGCTGACCATAGCCGGAAGTGATTTCTCCTTCACTGAACTCTCATAATCTACAACTGTTTGTTGGTGAATTTTATCTTCCTTACTAAATTCAAGGATCATTTGTTCAACAGCCTTCTAACCACCATAATGCTGAATATACAGAAGGCACACATTTCTTATTCTAAGCCTCAATATTTTCAATTCTTACATCAATATGAGGCCTGAGTTTTTAAAAACAATTCTTCCAAATGATTATTTCTCATGCATTGGGAAGCAAAGATGTTAGAATTTTTTTTAGAGAAAATGCCAGTGTAAATAAACTGTGTAAAAATATTTCACACACGCCTATCAATATCACATAAATGCATGCTCCTGAGCACAACTGCCTAGTCTAATAATGTTTCCCCCTACTTAGCAAGATGTAAAGGTAACAGCCATATAGGATGGGAGAAAAGCTATCTAGCTACGCAAATGAAGCATCTCTTTCAAACGGGACAAGCTTAATACCAAATTGTCATCTGAGCCCCTATTGGTAGATATTTAATGTAGACCCTTAGAGTTAAGTGACACTTACAGGGTCACTTTTTCATATGGAAAAGTTCATGAAAGGATGGTCACAAAAGAGGCCATGTTCATCACACACGTTGCTAAAGTGGACAAAAAGCCCAGTTCCAGATTCTAAGTCATGACCCACTTCCCAAAATATCAACAGAATTGACAGGTTATTGGTATTAACTTATTCCTTTGTGCATCAGAGTTTCCTGAATTAATCAAAAGCAGCTTTAAATTTGCTTTTAGTTCAGGAGGTTTTTAAAACAGGCTATCAGACTAGGAATTAGTGCTGTACACTCGCTTTCCACAGCTCTTGAACATGAACATAAAATTAAATACACAAAGCTTGGATTGAGGCAGTTTTGTGAATATCACACGAGGTAGGTCGACTACTCAAAAAAGCCTGAAAAAGGACTTGACATCCTCTAGTGGTGATGTCTTAAACTTGTTTCCAAGGCAATTTTTTTTCCCCAGCTCTTGCTTAACTTTGGCTGTTGGCAAGAAAAATCTATTGGAAGAACTTTTCATCCTTAAAAAAAATAAACGTTTTCACCGCAAGGAATGTGATTTGACTAACTCTGAGAAGAAGATAAATATATACCCACAGAAATATAGTTTTTAAATGTTGGATTTATATAATAGCTTTTGATACGCTTAAGAATGGTCTCATTTCATAGGCTGCACGCCACCACTGTCAATTCATCTTTGATACACACACACACACACACACACACACAAACACACACATAATTCTGAACACATTACAGGTATCATTTTTATAATAACCTGATATTCTAACCTAAAGTGCCCTAAAATTACACCAGTCTTTGTACAGAAACACAAAACCTAAGAGCTATTTAAGAGTGGACTCGCCAGGCGCGGTGGCTCACGCCTGTAATCCCAGCACTTTGGGAGGCCGAGACGGGCGGATCACGAGGTCAGGAGATCGAGACCATCCTGGCTAACACGGTGAAACCCCGTCTCCACTAAAAAAAATACAAAAAAATTAGCCGAGCGTGGTGGCGGGCGCCTGTAGTCCCAGCTACTCGGGAGGATGAGGCAGGAGAATGGCGTGAACCTGGGAAGCGGAGCTTGCAGTGAGCCGAAATCACGCCACTGCACTCCAGCCTGGGCGACAAAGCGAGACCCTGTCTCAAAAAAAAGAAAAAAAAAGAGTGGACTCTACCTCATAATAATGAGATCTAAAAAAATTAAAATTAATCCCTCAAGAAACGTTGCCATTTAAGGTGGCAATTTTCAACTCTTGATGGTAATACAGGTTTCTCTGTCCACCGCCACCCACCCACCCCCCATTTCCATACACGCTTCTGATCGTTTAAAAAAATGAGACTTGCAGTATTTGGATGTGTATAATGTGAAATATGTTCACCAGAATAAAGTGCTAAATTAAAGTCTCATATTCAGACATAGGTCGTGTGTTTTAAATACATGGAATAACTTAAGTTGTTGAAATTCAAACAATCCCCCTTGTTCTCTCAAAATAACTATCACCTAGATTCAAAAAAAATACATTTACACCTTCCTTCTTTCTTTGGCACCTGCTGACACAAATGCTTCTGAACACTAAAAACATTAATAGTAATCTTGGGGTAGAAAAATAGGAAAGAGATGTGAGGCCAGAATTAAGTTTTCAGTGAAATTATAAAGTATAATTATTCAAGACCATATATAAAATGTGTCCTTTGGAAATTTAAGTTCTTAGGCAAAAGTGTGGAAGAAATGTTTTCTATGAAGGAGATAACAACCAATTTAATTCCCTTTTTAATAAAAGAAAATATTACACTGACAGGCACATGGTTGATCTGTATATTAATTGTTGGAAGCACGGCCTATTCCTTAACATGTTCAGGCACTGAATATGCTACAGTTTGTAGTTAGTTCACTTACGTCTGAACAAGTTGTTCATGTGCAGATTCTAGAAAGTATTTTTGAGCACAAATTGACACTTAGCTCGCTAGAACAATGCTGTTTCACACGCAGTTACTGGGTCAGGGTTAGGCACCAAATCATGCCGTATATTTACAAAAGAGGACGCTGCTCTCCCGAGGCCCTCACTTGGGGAAGCCCCGTCCCAGCGTCTAGCTCATCAAATTCCCGAAAGCAATTACAAAAGCATCTCTTCTCCACCCCAAACCAAAATAACGATCTACCAATCTTGCAAACACATTAAGACAAACTCCCTACAGGAAGGAGCATGACTTAAAAATAAACAAGTTCAAGGTACTTTGTCAGTCTTAACCTCATGTATCTTGGCTGAAGGGATTAAATCATAAGACGTTGGGTACCCAACCTCTTCCTAGCAATAGCAGATACATAATTTGCAAATACTGTTTCAGAGCTCTCTGGACCTTTCACGTTAAAATAAGCATCCTCGACGGTGGGGAGACAGTGATTCTTACATTTAGGAAACAATTGCTTCCGATTGGGAGTGTACGGAAGTGGAAAACAGCTTGCAATTGGAGAGCCTAAGAATTGAATTTCTTTTTAAACTAAGAAACTGCCTCACCGTCCCCATCCCCAAGTGTAGGAGGATACAGAAACAGCTTACTGGCCAAGAATAGAAGAGGGAACCAGTGGGGAGGGACGGATTTGCAAGATAGCCTCTGGAGAAAAAAAACCACGAGGGAGAAAAATCGGCTTCATACTATGGAGAGATGGGCGGGGGTGGGAAGCCTTGCTGCTGGTCTTGGGGACGTGATCCCCTGTCCCCAAGTGTGCCCCTGGAGGTTGTGGGGGAAGAATATCCTCAACACAGAGGCCTGACCACCAAATCCTGGGCTGCAGAGCCAACAATCCTCCTTTGGGCTCCTGAACAGACTGAAAACAAAAAACTCTCTACGAACTCTGACAAGTCAACGAATGTCTGATCCCGTCAAGCCCACACTCGCAACCCCCCACCATGCTGCACTGGGCCCCGGCCCTCCCGAGCTCGGTCCCCTCGGACGAGGGTCGTCGCCACTGCGAGCACCGGGTTGGGGGGCGGGCCGCTCACCCCGCGGTCCTGCCCCACACCGACCCCGCCGAGGAGCCCCCGGCACCGGGGGCGACCAGGCAAGGCGGGAGGAGGTGCCCAGAAACTGCTCGTCCTGCCAATCGCACCTGGCCGACGACTCTCTGGCCGCTGGTTTGGTCTGCGGGATACGATTTCCCATTCAACTGAATTAGACCAGAGCCCGCGGCGGGGAGGGCAGCGGCCGGGGTCTCTCCGTTTCCCCACCACGCCCGCGAACCCCGGCTCGCCTCCACCTGTTGCGGGAAGTCGCGGTGGAGCGCCCGAGGGCGGCCGGAACCCCGGCGGGGGAGAGCCGGACGGCCGAGGCGCGGCGGCGAAGGGCGGGGGAACGCGCGCTCGGAGCCCGGGTGCGCGGCGCGCAGGGCCGGTTGTTCCGGGCTGCGGCCGCGCGGGCGGGGAGGGGGCTACCGGCGCCGGGTGATTTCGGTGCCAGCCCGCTGGCCCCGCTCGCCGTCCCCTGCCCGCGCGCACGGGACCCCCACTATCCCCGCTGCGCGGTCACCTGTTTCGCTCCGTATTGCGCCGTCGCCGCCCCTGTGGCCGTCGCCACCAGCTCCTAGCTCCGCCATGGTGCTCCGATGACGCGCCCGGAGAGCCGCTCCGCCCTTTCCTCGGCTTGGCTCCCGCCGGCCCCCGCCTCCTGGGCCAGCGGCCCAGACAGGTGAGCGCAGTCTGGGGACGGCGGAGGGCGGGGGCACAGAGCGCGGCAGTCGGCTGCGGCCTGGGCCCAGCGCGCCCCCTCGCGGGCAGGTGCGGCGTGGCAGCCGCTCCGACCGCCGCGGCCGAGTCTTGTCTGGAAGAGCGGCGGGCGGAACCAGCACCTCTGCCCGGAGCTTCCGGTCGCCGCGGCGGACCCGCTGAGGACTCCCGGAGATATGGAGCGGGGTTGGCGAGGCTTGGTGGCGCCTCCTGGAGTCTGGGACGAGCGGCGGTCCGAGGAGCAGCCCAGGTGGGGCAAGGGTACGGAGACGCTATTCCCCTCCGAACTCTGAAGCAGCCAGGTCACTGTCCGCTCCGCGAGGGCTGGAGTTCACGGTGACAGCCAGCAGAGCATCTGATGCCACGTAGAGAGACGAAGTACATGGGTCGGATTCCACGCTGGGAGCCGGCCTGGATCTGCGCTTTAGGAAGCCACTGCGGACCACCCTATCTTGTCGCCAGGTCTTCGCATCTGATGAGCCTCACGGCACACAAGTTAGAGAGGTTGTGCCGGCTGAGGTGTCTTTTCTTTTTCTTGGTTTCCCATTAGTAAACGACCTTGTGACTTCTGGCTTACTTAGGAAGACCAGAAAAAAAAGACAATAGGTAACTAATTTTTTTTTTTTTTTAAAGAAACAGATTATTGGCCGAGGAAAAAACAATTTCGCCCTAAAGGATAAGCAACAAAATACTGAGGGGGGAAAAAAGCCTACACAAATGGAAACATACGGAAGAAAATCAAGGAGCGACCAGTTCCGCATGGTTACACTAAAATGCACTCCCACACTCTGGCTTGGCTGAAGATAACCAGCAAGCTCTGAACAGTTTAAAACCCTTCCAAGGACTGTGGCAGCACTGGACACCCAAGAGAGTCTGAGAACAGTATTGGATTCTTGCTAGGGTTACAATTTTCACTATCTTTGCGTGCAAAACTTGCCACTCTGAGCCCAGCGAACTATTTTTATTTGGTTTACTTACTGGCTTTCTGGGTGACTAGGTAGAGATTTAACTAAAGAACACTTCTATGGTCTGTGATGATGAATTTTCCTGTAGTGCCATTTCTATAATGGAATAGGCAAACTGACCATTTAGAATGTGATATTCCTAAATCACATTCAAATCAGTCTTATCAGAGACTTCTAATAAATACAAATAAAGCACCAGGTGGCTAGAGGTAGTTTTTGACCTCAGCTTGGGCCTCAGCAAAGATTTTTTTTTAACTACATGAAAACATCAGAGTTTGAGACACTTTTCTTTGAGCATGAGAAATACTCTCTTAGCTGAATTTAGAGAGTTGAACTATCCGAAGAACCCCGGAGAAGGAAGGTGATTTATTTTCAACCTTCTGATTTACCACCGACTTAAATCAACCAATGGGTTGTTTCTTTGACCAAAAAAAAAAAAAAAAAAAAAAAAAAAGTCAAGACTTGTGATGTTTGTTTTGTTTTGTTTAGTTTGGTGTGTGCTTACTCATTGTCCCTTTCTTTTGATAGCCTATATTTGTCTGCCACAAGTTAAACAAAAATAAATAAGGAACACACCAAAATCCTGGATACAAAATCCTGTATAGACAGTGTGTTCCAAACCTAAGGAGGTGTCTGCAACGGGGTAGGCTGCTGAGTGACTCTGCGGAGAACGGATGACATCTGTTAAATGTCAAACACCATCACAATGTACTTCAACTTGTACTTTACTTGGAACATGGAAGCCATCTGTCTGGAGCTCCCACATCCATTTCAAATCTTCAGGGTTCCCCATTCCAGGGGAGGAGCTGAACCTCCTGACACCATCCACTCCCCTCCTGCCTCCTTCAAACATCATCCCTTTTTTCTCCCCAATCCCTAAATGTTTGTGCACCCAGGGGCTCTACCCCAATAAACACAGCTAAGACTCTTTGATTCTGAAAATATCTTCCTTTAACTTCCCACCCTCCAGAATCTATTGTCTTATGTTTTGTTCACCAAAGGTAATAAAAATAAATGTGGATTTTGGTGCCATTATTTTTCAAAAAAAAAGCTATATATTAAGTTTTTCATGCCTACGTATACAAATCAAATCCTTATTTTTAAATCCATCATTCCCCTAGACTTTCTGCCCCTAGAGTTTCTACAGCACTTGATCCTCTAATCACCTTGCTCTTGGTCTACCATTGGCTTGGTTTTTCTCATTCCTCTGTAGCAGTCCTTTCGTCTTTGTTGACTCAGATTCTTCCTCCCTTCTAATCCCCCGGTATTTTTACTATCCCCAAATTGTAAGCCACAACCTTTTTATCTTTACTGTCTCTCACAGCCCTCATTTGCTATTACTTCCATCCTGGATCCTGGTGACTCCCAAATCCTGAATATATACCCTTAATCTCACTCCTGACTTCCACTAACACATTCTGAATGGTCCCTGCACAATTCTATCAAGATACCCTGCCATTAATTTAATATGTTCCAAACCAGATTAATTTTGCAATATATAACCAGTTTACACAGACCCCTCCCTTGCTCAAAAACCCTTAATAGACTCCCCGTTCCTATATAACTAAATATTAACTCCGCCTCCTCACCATCACCACCACCACCCCCTAACTGGGCCCTGAGCTCTCTACTACCCATTTCCACTTTTCACCTCTGTAACTCATATTTCTAGCCAATGGAGTTGTTCATTCTCCAGAATACCTTCCAAATCCCTGCTTTCTAGCCTTTGTTCTTGAAGCCGCTCTGCCCAAAGTGACTTCCTTCATCCTGACATATTTAATAATACTTTACCTCTGAGGCCCAGGTTAAGGTTTACTTCCTCCATGAAGCCTGTTCTTCTTGCCCTGGCTCCCAGCATGCCTGTCCTTTGGACCTGGCCAGGGCTTCCTGGGCTTGGTACTTGGCCAGCTGTTAAAATAGACTAGGCATGAGTTATTGCAAATTTGCCTCCTCAATCTGATGCACATTTTTGGTAGTAGGCACTTTGTACTCTACTTCTCTATAGGGTGTCCATAAAGTCTAGAACTATCAGTTATTTTATTTGCTCACAAGTTGCGGATGTTCTTGATGACATCATGTGCACCGCCTGCATTCTGAACTTGGTAGGCATGGTATATATCTTTTGTGTTGCTGCCGTGCCTCACACACAGTGGACATTCAAATGGGTTAATAATAATTCCTCAATGCCCAACTTTTTTATGTGGTGGCCTAGGGATGAATGAAACCAAGTATCCAATGACAGGAGAAAGAGATCAAAATGCAGTTAAAAGGAAACATTAGATCTACTTCTCCCAGCAAATTCCTGTTTTGTTTCTTTTGTAACACTGCCACCACCCCTGCATAACTGTTCTGTTTCAAATCATCTTTCTAGGCTCAGCTTTGCACCTTCCCTCTTCTGGAAAGCTTTCCTTGACCCCTTCTGACAGTAAATGTGAGTATAGCAGTGACTGCACGACCGTTGTTTCTGCTTTGTCTTGATTCCTGGACAAGAAACTTCAGGGGCAAGAACCGTATCTTGTTGGTGCACCACAATAGGTAGTACCCAGTATTTTTTTTTTTTTTTTTTTTTTTTTTTTTTGAGACGGAGTCTCGCTCTGTCGCCCAGGCTGGAGTGCAGTGGCCGGATCTCAGCTCACTGCAAGCTCCACCTCCCGGGTTCGGGCCATTCTCCTGTCTCAGCCTCCTGAGTAGCTGGGACTACAGGCGCCCGCCACCTCGCCCGGCTAGTTTTTTGTATTTTTTAGTAGAGACGGGGTTTCACCGTGTTAGCCAGGATGGTCTCGATCTCCTGACCTAGTGATCCGCCCGTCTCGGCCTCCCAAAGTGCTGGGATTACAGGCTTGAGCCACCGTGCCCGGCCCCCAGTATTTAATAAATACTTTTGAATGAAGGATAAGTGATGACAATAGCAAGCATATCTCAGTGTTTACTATATGCTAAACATTGTGCTGAGCACCTCTCCTGCATTCTTTTGTGTTCTGAGACAGAGTCTTGCTCTGTCGCCCAGGCTGGATTGCAATGGCATGATCTCGGCTCACTGCAACCTTCACCTCCTGGGTTCAAGCAATTCTCGTACCTCAGCCTCCCGAGTAGATGGGATTACAGCCGTGCACCACCATACCTGGCTAGTTTTTGTAATTTTAGTAGAGACGGGGTTTCGCCATGTAGGCCAGGCTGATCTTGAACTCCTGGCCTCAAGTGATTCACCCACCTCGGCCTCCCAAAGTGCTGGGATTACAGGCGTGAGCCACTGCACCCAGCCTTCATTTTCTTATTTACATCTTATAATAGACCCATGTGGAAGGTACACCATTTCCTCCATTTCACAGATGAGAAAGCTGAGACTTGGAGAAGCTAATTAACTTGTTCCAGGTCACAAGTCGAGTTACAGTTTTGCTTCAGGCCTGTGTGTGCAGCCTCCTGCTACACTAAACAAGTGATGAATGTTAACCATCTTGCTATTCCCTCTATAGAAAGGGGCTCGCCATTTCCCTCTCTAGCTGTTACCTGAAATAAGGAGGTGAGGCTTGATGATGTTAAATTACCTGCGAAACTAATTTTTAAAAAGGGTATCTGGGCCCCACCCCAGACCAGTAAAAACAGTTTTCCAGCTGGACACAGTGGCTCACGCCTCTAATCCCAATATTTTGGGAGGTCGAGGCAGGATGATCACTTGAGCCTAAAAGTTTGAGACGAGAGTGAGCTGAACAAGTGAAACCATGTCTCTACAAAAAAGCAAAAAAAATTAGCCAGGCATGGTGGCCCACGCCTGTAGTCCCAGCTACTTGGGATGCTGAGGTGGGAGGACTAATTGAGCCCAGGAGGTGAAGGATGCAGTGAGCTATGATAGTGTCACTGCATTCTAGCCTGGGTGACAGAGATTTTGTCTCAAGAAAAAATAACAATAAAAACTCAGTTGTCCCAAGGTGGTGGCATCAATATTTTTGAAAAAGCATCCAAGTCATTTTAATGTGAAGCTGAGTTGAGAATCACTGCCCTAGATTGATCCTAAAAGCGTTTCAAACGCAAACCTTTCCATAATGGAGCCTTCCATAATGGAACTGTCTTCTTTTGTGCCTGAGACCCAAAATTCTGACAAATGGCTAATGATGTTGGCCTGGGAATGTGTTATGAACCATGTAGGGACACAGGATCATCTGCTCACAAAGACAGGGTAGCAGGAAGGTGCCAAGGAAAGACTGTATCATTGAAGATTTGGTTTAAGATGGGTACCTTGATCCTATATACAGTCAAAAGAAGCACTTCACCATTAGAATTGAGAAGATGAACTGTGGCTGAATAAACAGCTTACTCTGTGTTTCAGCATGAGCCAAATGACGTGTCACTGAATTTATACCTCACTTCTTTCAGAATATCCACACAGGATACCAGAGACAACTGTGTCCTCCAAATTAGGATGTTAAAAAAGAGGCCAGAAGCAGTGGTTCACACCTATAATCCCAGCACTTTGGGAGACCAAGGCAGGAGGATCACTTGAGTCCAGGAGTTCAAGACCAGCCTGGATAACACAGTGAGATCCCACCTCTACTAAAAATTTTAAAATTAGCTGGTTGTGGTGGTATGCCTCTGTAGTCCCAGCTACTCTGTAGGCTGACATGAGAGGATTGCTTGAGCCTAAGGGGACAAGGCTGCAGTGAGCTATGATCGCACCACTGCATTCCAGTCTAGGCAACAGAGCGAGACCCTGTCTCAATCAATCAATCAGAAAACATTAGTGAGAATGTTTTGAATACTCTAATGCAATATAAAATATATTGTACCTGGATTTTCACGTCGAAATAAAGGTATCTTCTGCTTTGTCAAAGACTGTTATATATGAGTGAAATCATGATGTATAAATAGCTCTATGTCATTTGTATCCTGCCTAATAAACAGGTTCCTCTGTATTTAAGAAAATATATTTCATTTATCTATCTAGGAGCATCAGGCTTCCTCTGATCAATATGGGCAGGCTCATAAAAATATACTATTCAGCTTAAAATAAATAAAAATATTTCTCCAAATATGAGTAAATTGAGGAGATAGAAAAATACAGTATTCTTGGCCAGGCATAGTAGCACACACCTGTAATCCCAGCACTTTAGGAGGCCAAGGTAGATGGATCACTTGAGGTCAGGAGTTTGAGACCAGCTTGCCAAACATGGCAAAACCTCATTGCTACTAAAAATACAAATTAGCTGGGTGTAGTGGTACACGCCTATAATCCCAGCTACTCAGGAGGCTGACCTACAAGAATCACTTGAACCCGGGAGGTGGAGGTTGCAGTAAGCTGAGATGGTGCCACTGCACTCCAGCCGGAGCAACAGAGCAAGACTCTGTCAATAAATAAATAAATAAACAAATAAATAAATAAATACGTAGTATTCTCCATTAAGATGGTCTTTGCAGACGCCTTAAGATACACAATAGTCATCCAAGATAACTTGGGGCCTTGAGAAAAATATACTTCCCTTTATTCTTTTTTTCCTCACCCTCTTTTTTTTTTTTTTTTTTTTTTTTTTGAGACAGGGTCTTACTCTGTTGCCCAAGCTAGAGTGAAATGGCACAATCATGGCTCACTGCAATCTCAACCTCCCGGGCTCAAGTGATCCTCCTGCCTCAGCCTCCCATGTAGCTAGGACCACAGGTGTGCACAACCACACCTAGCTGAATGTTTGAGTTTTTGTAGAGATGGGGTCTCACTTTGTTGCCCAGGCTTACCCTTTCTTAAACCTCCATTCCCCTGAGGAACAACCTGGATGTCAGTTGTCTGACTGCTTGAATAGAAGACAGATTTTACTAAATGTTATAGCTGGAGAAACGACTGGAAATTTAACACAGCAGACTATCTAGTTTGTCAATACAAAATAAGAATTCTTTAGAAGTTATCAAAACAGTATGTTGAGAGTCTTTTTAATTTTTAGAGTAAATATGACACAATGGATAGCTTTAGAACAAGCTAACGTTACTACGGTTCAAGCATGTGCAACTGGTACAGTTCAGTAGTACATAAACGACTCAAACAAATGTACGACAGGTCAGAAACTTAAGTTACAAAATATAGTCAATATTACAATTAACACAGAGAAGTAAAAACCATTGCTCTCAGATTCTGCACACTTAAAAAAACATAAACTTTATACAGTAATTGAAATTATGCATTTCTACTCAGATTATTAGAGCATATTACAAACACACAGAAGCCTAAAAAGTTATGGTCACATTTTGGTTTTGTTCCAGTGGTGCACAATCACATGAAATGTTACATCCGTTTTGTGTGAAATAAACATTTGGCTGAAGTGCAATAGCTGCTGCATTAAAAATATTTCCATAAAAATGCTTAGATTAAAATCTTCCTGAACGTTAGGGTTCTAATGTTCAGGATTATTTTAAGAGTCCTTATGAAGAGTCCTTAAAAATTATAGAAATAGATGTAGTTAGGAAATTTCAGTGTGTTTTGTCTGTTTTTTTTTTTTTTTAACGTGAGTAAACAAATACTGGATTTAAAGTGCAGCTCCTTTCTCCTCTCCCTTCGATTTTCCCACCCCCAAGAAGGTCAGATCTGTATTAATTTTTAGAATTTCCATTGAAGATTAAATTGAGCAACAGTCAAGTCTGTTTGTTTCGAAAGTCAATGATGGCCTTCCACAGTGTGCACAGCATCCCTCCCCTGTTGAAAGACACAAGAACATGGTGAAAAGAACATTTCATTTGAAACACTGCCCTTGAAATAGAAAAGTGACTTCTTAGCTTTCATCTGCTCTGGTCAGAAGAAGATCCCAAAGTCTGATCAGTTATTATGTATTCTTTTTGTATATATTTTCTCATCTTCCCTCCATTCCTTCTCTTTTCACTCCCACAAACTGCTGTGTCCCAAAACATCATTTCAGATTTTCAGCATTTTTGAAATTTGTCTTTATAATGGTGGGTATAATAGTTTTCTGCTTGGGCTGGGTGTGGTGGCTCACACCTGTAATCCCAGCACTTTGGGAGGCTGAGGCAGGCAGATCATGAGGTCAGGAGATTGAGACCACCCTGGCTAACACGGTGAAACCCTGTCTTTACTGAAAACACAAAAAAATTAGCTGGGCATGGTGGCGAGCACCTGTAGTCTCAGCTACTCGGGAGGCTGAGGCAGAAGAATGGCGTGAACTTGGGAAGCGGAGCTTGCAGTGAGCCAAGATCACGCCACTGCATTGCAGCCTGGGTGACAAAGCGAGACTCCATCTCGGAAAAAAAAAAAAAGTTCTATGCTTGGCCTTAATTAATAATAAATTATATCAGATTATACCAGGCTTTTGGAGGGCAAGTCAGCACCTCCTCCAAATATTTATTGAGTATAACACCATCATGAACTCAATTAAAGCATTTGTGTAAGGCAGCTTCAGAATATCTGCATGGACTTAGTCTGCATATTATTCAAAAAAATTCTTCCAGTTGATTTTCACTTACTAATATAGAAATATTGGTTATTAGAGCCCTCAAAAATAGAATGGTCCAACTAACTCAGTTTACTCAGAGCAGCTAAGAACTAGAGAGCTCTGTCCAGAACTGCAAAGCTAATTAGAGACCCAGCCTGGGCAGGTACTCAGACTTTCTTATATTAGCCCGGTACTCTTTCTATCGTGACAACAGAAAGAAAAGTGGTACCTTAGTCTCAAGCATTTTAAGTCATCACGTGTAACATAGTAGAGAACATCCAATAGTGTATAATCTTCAGCCAAAAACTGTAGAGAAAGTAGAATATGCACAAAAGTAAGATGTTTTATATAACTTTAATAAAGCACAAACTCTATTTATAATGTAAACCTTGACTATAATTAAAAATGAATCTAAAAATGAAATTACTAAAAACACAATCTTCTGTGATTATTAGGGGAAAGGCCTCCCTATTACTCAATAAATACAAATAAATGCATCCAGGCTGGGTGCAGTGGCTCACACCTATAACCCCAGCACTTTGGGAGGCTGAGGCAGGCGGATCATCTGAGGTCAGGAGTTCGAGACCAGCCTGGCCAAAGTGGTGAAACCCCATCTCTACTAAAAATACAAAAAATTAGCTGGGCGTGGTGGCATGTGCCTGTAATCCCAGCTACTTGGGAGGCTGAGGCAGGAGAATCACTTGAACTCAGGAGGCAGAGGTTGCAGTGGGCTGAGATTGAACAACTGTACTCCAGCCTGGGCGACAGAGTGAGACTCCATACAAAAAAAAAATACAAATGCATCCATATTAACTTCCAAATGCAAAAAGATTACAAGTGACACAGAACTTCTGAATGGTCTTCTAATGAACAGATGAGACTCACTTGTAATCACATCTGCTGTTCAAAAACAAATCTTGTATTTAGAAGTTCAATGCTATGTAGCTTTGTTTTTTCTCAAGTGGATAAAAAGTGTTCCTGGAAAGGTGTTGCCTATGCTTAATTTCTGAACTTACTTTTTCATGGTTAAGCAAAGGCACTTGACTGTAATTCACCATAAAAGCAGAATCTTAATTTGAACTGCACCTTTACATTTTTAAATTTTATTTTTTTTATATATATATAGAGAGACAAAGTCTCACTATATTGACCAGCCTCATCTCCAACACCTGGCATCAAGCAATCTGCCTATGCTTCCCAAAATGTTGGGATAACAGGCGGGAGCCACTGCACCTGTCCTGAAGCTTTGAAATCAAATAAGAAAGGGCAATTATTTAGTAGATTATCAATTACTATTCCGTAATTGGGATTTGAGCCTAAGTTAGAGGAATGTATATTCTGGAGTTGTTTAAATTTATTCAGCTGTAACTTGTTAAATGTAGATTTCCAAGGCGGCCCAAAATTCTCTTAGTTAATAAATTATCAAGTCAAAAGAAGAGATATCTTTATTCTTATTTATTTAAAAAATTTAAATATAAAACAAATTAAAACAATATTGTATTAAGAGGGCCCCTCTATCAAATATTACAATCTTTCAATGTATGCCTGTGTGTTCATATAATGAACATAAATGCTATTCATGCTCATTACAAAAGTCTATAGGGGCCAGATGCAGTGGCTCACGCTTGTAATCTCAGCACTTTGGGAGGCTGAGGTGGGTGGATCACTTGAGGCCAGGAGTTTGAGACCACCCTGGCCAATATGGTGAAAACCTATTTCTACTAAAAATACAAAAAATTAGCTGGGCATGGTGGCATATGCCTGTAATCCCAGCTACTTGAGAGGCTGAGGCGGGAGAATCACTTGAGCCTGGCAGGCGAAGGTTGCAGTGAGCTGAGATCGCACTACTGCACTGCAGCCTGGGCGACAGAGTGAGATTCTGTCTCAAAAAACAAAATCAAAAAAAGTCTATATGGAGCACAAAGGAATTAGATTATTATAGGTAAAATATGGTTTGTATAGAAAATGTTTCTGAAATAAGTCGACTAGATTCATTTCATTAAGTAGCAATAAAATAGCTGCTGCCTAGTGGAGTCTAATAATGTTGAAAGAGAATCAAAAATTTAACAAACAGGCCTAGCATGGTGGTTCATGCCTGTAACCCCAATACTTCGAGAGGCTGAGGTGAGAGAATCACTTGGGGCCAGGAGTTTAAGACCAGCCTGGGCAACATAGCGAGACCCTTTCTCTAAATTTTTTTTTTAAATTAGCTGGGTATGATGGTTGATGTCCATAGTCCCAACTATTCAGGAGGCTAAGGTGGGAGGATCACTTGAACCCAGCAGGTCAAAGGCTGCAGGGAGCTATGGTCACTGCACTCTAGCCAGGGTAACAGAGCGAGACCTTGTCTCCAAAATAAAATAAATAAAATAAAATAAAATAAAAATTAACATACAAAGAATTAGAAACAAGAATTTTTTAAATTCTATCTTTATTTTTTTCCCACTTTTTCTGGTTCTCATTTCAAACATATTAAATTCCTAAGGGGCTCAGGACCACAGAGCTTTTGCCTGCCTCACTGTCTTTGTACACACTGCAGCCCCACTGCACAAGGTTCTTCCCTGGTCTCCCTCCCACACCCCTCCCGAACATACATACAATTGGCCTATTTACTCCCTCATATTCTGTTAGCCTTCAGCTCTTTCATCCCCTTCTCCAAGAATCTTCCCCAACCTCTCTCTCTCCCTGTCTAATAACACCTGATACCTTTTTCTTCACAGAATTTACCAGTGTAGAATCACATTTGTATCTGTGGAGTTAGCTGATTATCACATGCCTACCCTGGTCTGTAAGCCTCAGGAGGGCAAGGCTGGGTCTGATTTGCTTACCAGTGTCTCCCTTGTGCCTGTCACATAGCAGGCACCCAACATTATGAAATGAAGTGAAAGAATACTTGTCCCACAGACAGTTTTCTTTACCCGGCTTATAGTGTCTTCATCCGCTCCATTCACTCTCAGCCAGTCGGTAAGCTCAGAATCTTCAGTATTTGTGCCAGGAGAATTTAGGTGAAATACAGGCAGTTCAGGAATTTCTAGAACAGAATTTTGGGAAGATATTCTTAGTTTCACCTAACAGAGGTCATCTGAGACCCTCACAATCAACAGACATTTATTGATACTTTAAAAGATTTTGCTCTATCAGAGAACAGTTCATAGAAACAATTGAGTTTGGCAGTATAAATGATCGTATGAATAAAACTCAGACAAGTGAATTTACCAGTAAACAAGAAGCAAAAGCAATAATGAAATGATACTCCTACGTTATACTTTCATATCAATTTTATGGTTTCTTAGAATAAACTCTGTGCACCAAAATTATACTCTGTGTTTTTCATGCAATAAAGACGAACACAACTAGCAGAGAACTATATAATGATCATAATCTCTTTTTCTACTATGAAAGAGCCATACATCTAAACAAATAACTGAGAATTCTGTTATCCTCTAAATGGGCTAAATAACATTCTCCCCACCTATGCCTTTTTACTACTACATCTTTATTCTATTTAAGCCTCTTCAAATTATAAGGAAAAAAGCTAGAATATACAGAATATAGATGCAAAATGACAAAAAATAGTATTATTTATTCTAGTAATATTGTGAAATCTTTAAAAATAAAGGAAGATTAAAAACATGGAGAGCCCTATTTACCTCAGGAATACGTAATCTCAGGAAAAGATGATTATGAATAATCTATTTTTACTGTACTTATAGAAATGAGTTTGCTAGAGTTAAAAATGAGATTTCTTTTTTTAAAGGAATTCCTGCTTGCAGTCATGGTAGAAGTGACAAATGCTGACTTAGCCACAAATAAAACTTCGTGTTGGCTTGCTTGGTTTTTTGTGGCAGCCTGGCTGAACAGTATTACTATAAAATTTTCTGCTATTCACCTATGGGTTGGGACTTAAGCTTCAGGTGTTTAATTTCTTGGTCTTTTTCTTCAATAGCTCGATGAAGGAGTGCTTGTAATTCCTTCTCTTTCCGAACCAATTCTTCCAGTAATCTGCAGAAGAAAAATACATTAGGTGACACAGGGTGACCTTCTATTTTTATTTTTATTTTTTAGATACAAGGTCTCTCTCTGTTGCCTAGGCTGAGTGTAGTTGCCCGATTATAGCTCACTGCATCCTTAAACTCTTGGACTCAAGCGATCCTCCCATCTCAGTTTTCCAAGCAGCTGGGAATACAGGCATGCACCACCATGCCTGGCTAATTTGAGTTTTTTTTTTTTTTTTTTTGTAGAGACAGAGTCTTGCTATGTTGTCCAAGCTGTTCTCTGAACTCCTGGCCTGAAATGGTCTTTCCACCTCAGTCTCCCAAAGCTCTGGGATTATAGGTGTGTGCACGTGCCATTGTGCCAGGTCTAGGGTGACCTTCTAGACATGAGCTATAATAAGCACGAATACCCCTGATTTTATTGAAATACAGATTCTGGTCCAGTGCCCCTGGAGTGAGTTCTGAGACTGTATTTATAATGAGCTCCCAAGTGACACTGATGTCGCAGGTCCACAGACCCCAGTGTCCAGAAGCAAAGCTTTGGAAGACTGTGCCTGCAGACAAGAATTGAAAACCTCCACCACAGATTGCCTGCCACAATCTTCAGAGATGGGTTCTGCTATTTCTTTTCATGACCATAAATATCAAAAATATAAATATGGGATACAGATATTAACAGACCTATATTTTACATGTATGGACGCCCATTAAAAAAGTTGGCAAATGTGCATAATACCATAATCAATGCAAATCAGAAAGGTAATCACTTTTTGTAAACTATGAAAATTTGAGAAATAGTCATAGGTGAGGTCGCCTAGAATATCTGGCACATACCAAATTCTCAATAAATGTTCATGGTTGTTGCTACCATTGTGATTGTTACTATTAGTCCTCTCCCTTCTAAGGGGGAGGGGGTGAAGCGGGTAAAAGGATAGCTGTGTTCCTGGTACATTCAGTTCCTAGTTGGCATCTGATGCAGTCCCCAAAGAAACAAGGAGAAACTGTGATATTCATACCAAAGTTCTTATCCACAGAAGGTTTGCTATGCAACTGAGAGCCAACTGGTAACCTACTCACCATTTCCAATAGAATTTCTCAAAGAAAACATTCCAAGTTATGAAAAGTGGTGCTCTAATTTTTTAGAAAAGTATCTTAGTGTAACTTGGATTCAGAAATAATAATTTAAAATATATCATTATTAAGATTATCGAGATAAATCATTGCATAACCTACAGCTCTTAACAAGCTCTATTTGTTTCATTTTCTGAGTATTGATAGATTTAACTCAAGACCAAGTTCCATCGAAAAGTTTGTTTCTGCTTCACTTGACATACTCTGAAGGCAGCATCGTGCAACTGACAGATCTGGGCTTGTGTCCTGGTTCAGCCCTGCACTTCCTGTGTTAACGTTAGATAAATTACCTAATGCCTCCAGGCTTCAGTTTTCAAATTGTTTGTAAAAAAGAAAACTAAAGCTTCCAGAAAAGATTATTGTGAGCATTAAATGAGACAGCATAGGTACAGTGCCAAGTCAGTGTCTGGTCTTTAATAAGGGCTGTTCTGTTCCTTGCTGCCTCAGTCCCTGGAAAACAGCCTTTCCAGGGCTCAGTGGGAAGGAAACCTGCCCAGACCCCCAGGCTCAACCCAATTCCCACAGGACATAAAGATGAGATCCTCAGATAGGAGAAGGGATCACAGCTGAGTAAGTAGCAGAGGTGGGACAAAAGTAAAACACAATGAGAGGTAGACAGAGAAGGTGGGTGGAGGAAAATAGTTTAACAAAGACAGCTGCAGGGTAAGTGTGGTGCACAATGAGGTGGATGAAGCAGTATGAACTAAAAGCTAGCAGAGGGAGCAGAGGGTTGGAGGGAGCCTTCTTATCTAGTCCAAAACAAATGATATCCAAAGAAATGGGCAGCAAGCTCCGTGTGAATGTTTAAGTTGGCAGTTTTTTGATCTGGTATGTATTTTTGTCCTACTTGCTAATTTATATGTATAGGATGGTGATGGTATCTTCTTACTGTTTTCTCAACGAACAAAGTGACATTTTCTAGAGTTTAACCTATGTAATTTTCCTTTTATCTTTTGTTAAAATGAATGAAATGTGGACTGAGAAGGACTCTGTACTTGCATATTTGAGTCCTTGTGGACAAACTATAACTTAACAGGTAGACAAGATTGAAAACCTAACTTAGGAGTGTGCGTCTGTAACCATAGCTGAGTCTTGGCTAATCCCAGGAGCCATACTTCAACCACTCATACACTGCTGAGTGTTCAAATAAGGTGAACACCACCCCATAACAAATCTAGCTCTTTCTGTACACTTCTGATTTCTGAACGTCACTTTACTTTTATTTGCTGTAAATTTGTTCTGGCCATGAGGCATCCCTGAAGTCTCTCTGAATCTGCCATGATTCTGGAGGCCACCTGATTCACAAATTATTTTTTTCTTGTTCAATTAAACTCCATTAAATTTAATTTGTCTGAAGCTTTCCTTTAACACCTTAAACACCAGAACTTTAACACTGGAAGCAGAGTATTGACAGCCCACCTCATTTGCTCCAAATCCAGCTCTTAGAGGTATTTATCTTAAGAACAATCCAGTATATCAATTTTATTTTTACTTTGTGTTTATTTAGTAGTGCAATATTTTGAAATCAAGGCAACTGTCTGCCTTTCTGTTCCAAAAAAGTATGGCAAGATCTGCCATGAGGTCAATTTTTAACCTTGGATGGGCAGGAGTGGTGAGGTGGATTGGTGGGTAATTCCAGAACTGCAGGATGGGGAAATTAGATAAACAGGCAGCTCTTCTTGAGATAGGTTTTTGTTTTTGTTTTTGTTTTTGAGACAGGGTCTTGCTGTATCACTCAGGCTGGAGCGCAATGGTGCAATCATGGCTTACTGCAGCCTCAACCTCTTGGGCTCAGGTGATCCTCCGAGCAGGATAAACCTGATTTCCCTTCATCAGTGATCATCCTAAATATTCTAAGCTTACAATTTTTAATATGAGAGCTACAACCTTTCCTAAAAACACAGTAACATTTCCTCTAGATTCATTTTGCAGTAGGTATGCCTTTATATTTCAGGTAGTATTCAACTGAAAATTAGAAGGACCAACATGGACAGGACTGGTCCCTTATTTCGATTACTTGGTTTTTGTACTAAAGCTGCTGTCCTTTCTTCAAATCAAGGATGAAGCAAACATCGTCCCTCATGTCACTTTTCTGCGGGTGATGGAGAGCCGTGGGAGATATTACTGAAAAAGGAAAAACGAGGCTGATTATCTGTAGATTTCACAGATTCAAATGTAAATATGTAGAGGAAAAAGCAAAAATGTGTGAGTTGTTGTGAAAACTGCAGTTACGTACTAATGTAATAAAGAAATGTGGGTAAATGCTAGTCTTTTCAACAGAGATGGGCAGATGTGAGAAGCAGGCCCTCAGCTAGAACAAAGAGACCCTCAGAAGAGAAAGGAGGAAGCTGTGAAGAAATTGGCCGGAAGCCCTCAGGGACTGCAGATGGCCCAAGCGTGGTAGACAGACAGTGGCGCCAGGGTGGTGAGCACAACGCTAAGCAAATAGGCCAAGGAGAGAAGGAAAAGGAGTTGTGTCTAGGCTGCATTAGGAGAGGCAGGTCCTATTGACATTGCCAGGTGTGTAGACAGGAGGTTTCAGGACCAGAAAAGCAGATGTACCAGCTCTTTGGTAAACAAAGTAGCTTTACTATCTGTGTAATTCTAACCAGAAGTCGTGGGTGGGAAGGGGTCAACCAAAACAGTAATGAGTGAACTTTCCTCCTCCAGAGATCACAGCAGGAGTCCAAAAAACACCACCACTCAGGACTGGGCAACAGAGAGTAACCTAGAGATAAGTGACTATCAGACAACTTCCATAATGATGGGGTGTTATCCTTGGACTCTTGCTTGAGAAGAGAAGGAATGAGGGAAACCAAGATTTCCATGAAGTCTCAGAAGAGAAAAGACCCAAGTTCTTTCCCACTAAATAGTAGAGATGGCAAGAGCTGGGTTTCAGAGGACAAAATTGGGATATGAAAGTCAAAGAGGCAACTCCCTTTATTAAAATAAGACTGCTCTGTGCACATCATAGAAGATGTGTCTATACGGATTTACTTAACCATGCAACCAAATCTCATGTTTCTGAATATAGGATGAGCTTTCACCACTTGTACTCATTTTGGTATACAAGCCTGCCTTTAAAAACCTAAACTTTATGACTGGAAATAAGATATTTTTAATCTCCCTGGTGAACAACTAGAATTTTCAATTAAGGTTTCTAAATATTTGAACAACTGTTATTGATTCACTTAAAAAAAAGTTTTTAATGCAAACCCAGAGTAATAAAGTTAGTTTCCCACATGTCAACTGTAGGCAGCACAGGAAGCTACAAATCATAAAAATTCAGACCTTGAACTGTACCAACAACATCTGCGAAGAACAGGAAACATTTGCTGTTAACTTAATGATCTGATCTTGTGGGTTCTATGCTACCAAATTATCAAAGGCAAATTATACTCCAGATATGTTATAATATATCAAAAACAAAATAGAATCATAAATGTGGTCAACTATCTTCCTTTTTAGGTTCTAAAATACAAATCTTTAGCATCATTAATTAGTTTTGTTCCCTCGACCTCAGTAATCTTCCTCTCCTATAAGAACTTGACTGGGCTTTCAAAAACATGAGCTTTCTATTCTTTCAGCTATCTACCGGAAGGTACATGCTGCTCTGAGCCTGTTTCTTAGACAGTCCATGAGGCTATAACGAAGCTACTGGAAAAATCTTAGGGCACTTGGAGATGAAGAAGTAATCAAATGCTGCTGAAAAAGGCTTAAATTGGTAGAGGCAGAAAGTGGTATTTGACAAAAGAGGCTAAACTAAACCTCTCTTGTTTTATAAAGAAAGGCATTCAATCAAGTTTCCACGAATGGGATATGGGAATCATATTCTGTAGACCAAAAACACATGCTCTTTAGTAAAAGACTAGAAACCAACCCATTTCAGCGTAGGACTTACCTATTGGTTTCTATTTTCATCCTTCCAAGCTGTACATTCAGTGACCGGTGAGCACTCTGGGAATCATGAGACACAGTAGAACTAAGCGTGCTCACGCCTGAGGTAGCCACGGCATCTTCAATGACAGCCTGAGGTCTTCGGACAGTTTGATTTGAAGGCTGTTCCTCATGGTCATCTTCTACATCCAAGTCTTCTTGATCAGCAGTATCACTCTCAGATGCAAGGCTGAAATGTGGCCTTAGTTCTGTTTGGCATAATATCAATGGTAGCGTTTATAAAATATGACTCATTGCCTTAATTTCTTAAGATATGAGTGCTACCCTCCTGCCCCGCCATCAATAGGATATATTCCAAACTGCTTTTCCAAAAGTGAGGATGGATTTCTGGGCACTCAGATTTGTTCTTCTATTGAACTTGCAAAATTCACAAGATATTATCTAATTCAAACAGAATGATCTAATTCAAGAATGATCAATACATATTCACATTGCACATATGTGGGGAAAATGCTAGAAATCTGAAAGAAAGGCAAAGATGTAAAAACCCTTTAAGAATATTTAAAAGTGTTTATACAAGTAAAATTCATTTTCAGATTACACAATATCTGGCAACTATTAACTTGCTTACAGATAAGGAAACTGAGATATACAGAGATTATGTAAACACATGTGAGTATGCAGAATACTTTCTGCCTATAACATCCAAAATGTAAGGGGATGCAGAGCAGGTGCTGAAAATGCCACACACAGGCTGATACGTTAGTAAGACTATCTCTCTCTGACTATTAGGCTGATTTCTAGTGCGTGTTCTCCTCTAACCTGTTGACTAACTATTGAAATTTAAACTATAGAAGCTACAAGTTTCCAATTTAAACACACTGTATAACATGAGATCATCTGCATGCCAGTTTAGAACTTGGATGATACTGTGGCTGGGCACGGTGGCTCATGCCTGTAATCCCAGCACTTTGGGAGGCCAAGGCGGGCAGATCATGAGGTCAGGAGTTTGAGACCAGCCTGGCCAACATAGTGAAATCCTGTCTCTACTAAAAATACAAAAATTAGCCAGACATGGTGGCATGCTACTTGGGAGGCTGAGGTAGGAGAATCACTTGAACTCAGGAGGCAGAGGCTGTGGTGAGCCGAGATTGTGGCACTGCACTCCAGCCTGGGCAACAGAACGAGACTTGGTCTCCAAACAAACAAACAAACAAACAAAAAACTTGGATGATACTGTAACCTAAAAATAAAATTCTAAGCCCCCCAACTGACTGAAGAACCACCTACCCCCAGGTCAAGGGGATCCCCAAGAAAACCTGAAAAAACTAGCTCAGGCCATGATGGGAAGAAAGGTCAGATATTCCTTGTTATACTTTCTCCCTTTGGAGTTTAGGCATGACTGACCAGCAATACCATTAAAATAAAGATCATAAGGCTGACAAAACAGACTCTTTGTAGCAATAAGATACCAAATTCCAACCTGACTCTAGTATAGCATCCCATGACAAACAACAGGCCATAAAGGAAGTCACAGTATTTTGCCCCAAAATATATTTATTTGACATATTTTGGAATGGTCCTGCAAAGTCATCACTTGTGGGGGAAATCTGCATTCTGTAGACAATCCCTTCCCTTTCCAGGTCTTTTCCTGATCCAGGAGAGATTCAACTAGGAGTCTGATACTTTTTAAGGTCCAATAAGAGATTTTACCATCTATTCTCTCTGTAGTTTGCTACTTAGGGGCTTCATCTACATAATAAGAACCTTGGCTTCCACAATAGCCCTTATCTTAACTCAAGCATTTCTTTATGCTGACTTCAACTCTTCAGGCAAAGTTTAACTCTTTCAACCAACTGCCAATCTTCGAATCTACCTATGACCTGGGACCCCAACCACCTCCCCACCTCCCAATCCCTGCCAGATGTCCTGCCTTGCTGGGCTGAATATCTACCTTACATATATTGCTTTATGTCTTTGCCTGTAACTTCTGTCTCCCTAGAATGTATACAACCAAGCTATAACCCAACTGCTCTAGGCACATGTTTTCAGGACCTCCAGAAGCTCTGTCACAGGCCATAGTCACTCATATTTGGCTCAGAATAAACTTCTAAATAGTATACAGAGTTTGGCTATTTTTTGTTAATAATATCTTCCCATAAGAAAAAATATTATAAATTGTGATTAAATCCTTAAACTTGGTCCACAAGAAGGAATTACAGTCATAATTTAAGTGAAATCAAGGTAGCAGAAATGTTGAATTTTGGCTCCATATACTCTGGCACATAGAACATTTATCAGATCATGGAACCTACTAAAAATCTGATGAAAGTCATAAAAACTCTCCCCAGAATAAAAACACATTCATGCAACATTTTGCCTAGATTTCCTGGTTTTACCTAGATTTTGCTATATTTGCACAGACTCCTGAAGCCTCTCCCAAGTTCATGAATCACACGTTAAGAGCCCCTGTGTAGAGGAGGGGAGTCCAGTGGGAGCAGCGGAGAACCCCATCCCACCATTCTTATATGGGCACTTTGGCAAGGTCATCAAAGTCCCACCAGCCAAATCCTCTAGGTAACTTTTATCTTTACCCTACTTGATCTGTGAACAGTATTTTCCTCTAAATCTCTGGCTGCTATTTCTCTTCTTCAGAGCCTTTTTATCTACTACCTGCCCCCTTTTTAAGCTGGAACCTAGGGTTCTATCCTTCACTTTTTTATGTTTCTACTTTTGCTCCATAGATGAGCTCATTCAAATCCATGAAGGTTAAGTACTTCTGACGTGTGGATGACAAACTCTACACCTCTAGCCCCAGTCCTATTACATCTAGAACATCCTGGACATTACTGTTGAGTAGGCACCTTAAATTCAACAATCTAAAGAGAACTCATCATCTTTTGATTGTAACAAAAACTAGAGTGTCCTTCTTCAAAGCCCGATTTACATAGACCTGGCTTGCTTTATCCCTCCTTTAAAATTCTGTATAGTGGTTTTAAAAAGTGCATGACAGAAATTTTACCATCTTAATCATTTCTGAGTACACGGTTCAGTAGTGTTAAGTATACTAACAGTGCTATGCTACCAATCTCCAGAACATTTTCATTTTGCAAAACTCAAACTCTACCCATCAACAACTCCCCATTACTCCTTCTCCTCAGTTTCTGGAAACTACCATTCTATTTTCTGTTTCTATGAATTTGACTACTCTAGATACCTCACATTTATAGTGACAGAAGACAGACAAATTCCTAGGCAGACAGGGATCGGTCTCCAGTGAAACCTGACCTTAAAGCCAAGGACAGATTAAAGCCTGAGAAGCAAGCTGCCAATTCCGGAGACAGTCCACAACCAGAGTGAAAACTTCTATCCCCATCTTACCCACTCTCTCAAAATTGCTTCCTTCTGAATGATGCCTTTTAACCAGTCAAGTTGTGCTTTTTCCAAGACCACCCATGAACCAATCAGCATGTACCGCGCCCCCATTCTAAGCCCATAAAACCCCCAGACTCAGCCTCACAGATGGCTACCCAATTTCAGGTCCCCTCTCAAGGCTGAGAACTTTCTTTCTGTCACTCAATTAAATTCTACTCTGCTTTGCTCATTCTCCAATGTCTGTGTACCTTATTCCTCTTGGTCATGGGACAAGAACCCAGAACTCACTGAACTGTGGGATTGAAAGGGATGTAGCACTCCTGCTCGCCAAGCTGTGGGCGGCAGGAGTAATAGAGCTGTAACACTCCCTCCCACTTGCTGAACGATGGGAGAGAAGAAGCCACTGGGTGCCACTCCCTCCTACTTGCTGAACTACAGGAGTGAAAAGGCCATAAAATTATGGAATCATATACTATTTGTCTTTTTGTGACTGGCTTATTTTACGTAGCATAATGCCCTCAAGGTTTATCCATGTTGCAGCATGGGTCAGAATTTCCTTCCTTTCTAAGACTGAATAATATTCCATTATATGTATACACCACATTTTGTTTATCCATTCATCTGTTGCCAGACACTTGGGTTGCTTCCACTTCTTGGCAATTGTAAATAGTACTGTTATGAATATGAATGTGCAAATGTCTCTTTGAAATCCTTCTTTTAGTTTTTTTGAATATATACCCAGAAGAGAAATTGCTGGTTCACAAGGGTGCTTGCTTCTATTTTTAATTTCTGAGGAGCCATCATACTGTTTTCCATAGTAGCTGTATCATATTACATTCCCAACAACAGTGTACAAGGATTCCAATTTTTCCATGTCCTCATGCTTTAACTCTTAAGGCTAACCAAACATCACCTCTACTCTATCTCATCTCTTATTCCAAAATCCCATTTCTTAATGTATTGATAGTGCAGGAGTAAGTCAAAATCATGTGTTTTAGTTTTGTAAACCCAGCACTGATTGCAGGGGCTAAACATATTACGTCTTCAAAAACTGTTGGCAGAATGGAAGGGTATTCCTACTAGGGTTATTTGTATTTAGAAAGCAATAAAGTGATTTAAAAATAATTTAAGAAAATATGATTCTAGATTAGAGGACAAGATTAGACCTTTTAAAACTTTCTATAATTAGTCTTACATTTCTGTTATGATTTCTAAACTGAATTTTTGTTTTTGTTTTTTTAGACGGGGTTTTGCTCTTGTTGCCCAGGTTGGAGTGCAATGACACGATCTTGGCTCACTGCAACCTCCACCTCCTGGGTTCAAGCGATTCTCCTGCCTCAGGCTTCTGAGTAGCTGGGATTACAAGCATGCACCACCATGCCTGGCTAATTTTGTATTTTTGTAGAGATGGGGTTTCTCCATGTTGGTCAGGGTAGTCTCAAACTCCTGACCTCAGGTGATCCCCCGCCTTGGCCTCCCAAAGTGCTGGGATTACAGGCGTGAGTCACCATGCCCGGCCCTAAACTGAAATTTTAAATAATGTAAAAAGGTTTGTAGTCCTGTTGACTATAATCTCACTTTTAGGGAAGGAAAATTTCTAATCCTATTATATTTAAATATCCTCTTACTTCTGTAAACTTAAAATTATCATTTTACATATGTATATATGATGTTAAAAATTCTCTGAAATAATTTAAAGAAAGTAGAAAATTGTAAGTTCATGCAGTGCTTTGTTATTTTGGTCTTTCATGGTGGCTCCCTGAGTGCATGTCATCGGATTAGACATTGTAAAATATGCAAATGACATAGAACATCTGGTCCTTTTTCTCAAAGAGATGACAATCTAAAGGAGAATTAGGGCAACTATACAGAAGAGTGCTGAGAGCACATGCAAATATAACATGAAATTATAAGTGCAAATGAATACAGCTACAAATATCTCAGATTATCTCAGGTATAGACCTAGTTATATATATAATTCACATGTATATTGAGATGGTTAATTTTATATGTCAACTTGACTGAGCTAAGGATGGCCAGATAGCTGGTAAACATTATTTTGGATGTGTCTGTGAGGGGTGAGGGTGTTTCCAGAAGAGATTAGCATTTGAATCAATGCACTTGGTAAAGAGGATGGCCCTCTCCATTGTGGGAAGGCATCATCCAATCCACTGAGGACCTGAATAGAACAAAAAGATGCAGAAAAGGTGAATTCTCTTTCTCTCTTCTGGAGCTGGGACATCCACCTTCTCCTGCTCTTGGATATCGGAGCTCTTGGTTCTCAGGCCTTCAATTACAGTCAGCTCCCCTGGTTCTCAGGCCTTTGGAGTCAGACTGATTATACCACCAGCTTTTTTGGTTAATGGTGGAACTTCTCAGCCTCCATAATCGCATGAGCCAATACCCATAATAAATCTTCTCTTATATATCTCTATGTATCCTATTGGTTCTGTTTCTTTGAAGAACCCTAACACATACATGTAGTAAGGGTGCTAAGGGGTAAATAAAGTACATATGCAATGACTAAATCCAGTGGTAGTTTCCTCACTCACTGAGGGATTCATAGAGGCTGAAGGGCCTATGCAGAGTTCTGGAGGAGGGGAGCCTTGGCTTGATAGAGAAAGAGGGAGAGGTATTTGAGAGAAGGAAGCTCAAACGGTGGCCCAGGACCCTCTGGGAACAATGTAAAGCAGAGGGGACTGTCAGGAGAAAGCCATGTGTCAGGAGAAACATTGGGACTCAAGGGGGTCTTAAAGCCTATGAGTGGGAAAGTGGGGCCAGTGCATTGTTTCCAAACAAGCATGATGGGATCAACAACAAAACTATTCCCACCCAAATAGTTACTTCCCCAGAGGAAAATAACTAGACCAAGTTTCTTTTTCTTTTCTTTTTTTTTTTTTTTTCCGAGATGGAGTCTCACTTTGTCACCCAGGCTGGAGTGCAGTGGCACAATCTCAGCTCACTGCAACCTCTGCCTCCCAGGTTCAAGCGATTCTCCTGCCTCCGCCTCCTGAGTAGCTGGGATTATAGGCATGCACCACCACACCTGGCTAATATTTGTATTTTTGGTAGAGACAGGGTTTTACCATGTTGCTGGTCTTAAACTCCTGGCCTCATGTGATTTGCCCGCCTTGGCCTCCCAAAGTGCTAGGATTATAGGCATGAGCCACCACACTTGGCCTAGACCAAGCTGCTTTAACACAGGGTATTTCTAATGCTTAGTAAGATCGTAATACTTGTGAGTGCAGTGTATCACACTTGCATGAAGCTCCTCGTACGTATACAATGCTGTTCAATTCACATTAATGTGAACTTGGAGCACGTGCTTGATTCAGTTTAACAACTGGTGGTAATATCAAGTGCTTGAAGCAGCTTTTAACAATTATTGTTAATATAGGAAGTATGCTAACATTATCAATACTCTTACCTTAGCACTGCCATCATAGTCTCTGTGCTCAGCATTACTGCATCTGGTCACCCACAAGCAGCCTGTACTAGAGGACTAACGCTGCCAATAATTTAAAAGTTGATTCTTGATGACAAGTGAGAAAATAGTCTGAGAAAAAACAAATTCTTAAGGGACTTGTACTGTACTCTCTGTTCTGTGTGCTCCTTTTGGAAAAAAGATTAAACACTTTTTTTTTTTTTTAACTTTTTATTTTGAAATAATTTTAGGATAACAGAGAAGTTGCAAAAATAGTGCAGAGAGTTCTTGTATAGCCTTCAGCCACTTGCCCTCACCTTAACAGTTTATATACCTCTGGCACTATTATCAAAACCAGGAAATTAACATTGATACAATACTTTTTTTTTTTTTTTTTTTTTGAGACAGGGTCTCACTCTGTCGTCCCCCAGGCCAGAGTGCAGTGGCGCAATCTCAGCTCACTGTGGCCTTGACCTCCTGGGCTCAGCTTATCCTCTCGCCTCAGCCTCCCTAGTAACTGGGACCACAGGCACACACCGCCATGCCTGACTTATTGTTGTATTTTTTATGTAGAGATGGGTTTTTACCCCACTGCCTGGGGTGATCTCAAACTCTAGGCTCAAGCAATCCTCCCACCTCCACCTCCCAAAGTGCTGGGATTATAGATATGATTCACCACGCCCGGCTTTGATACAATACTATTAACTAATCTATGGACATTATTTGAATCTCACCAGTTTGCCTACCAATGTCCTTTTTCTGATCAAGGATCCCTCATTATAATTAGTTGTCACGTCACCTTAGTCTCTTCCAATATGTAACTAGTATTTCTTTATTTCTCAAGACCTTCACCCTTTTGAGGAGTATTGGTCAGGTTTTTGTACAATGTCTTTTATTTGAGGTTCACTGATGTCTTGTTGTGATGAGGTTGGGGCTGTCTATTTTTGGCAAGAACACCACAGTGTGATGCTGTGTCCTTCTCAGCGCATCCTATCAGGAGGTATATGACGTGACGCTGACATGTCTTCTTACTAGTGATGCTTACCTTGATCATTTGGTTGAGGGAGTGTCTACCACATTCCTTCACTATAAAATTACTGTTTTCTCTTGGCAGTTAGTAAATATCTTGTGGGGAGACACTTTGAAAACCATTCACATATCCTGTTTCTCCTCATCCTTTTGCCTACTTTAGCAGTCATTGATGGTCCTTGCCTGCAATAATTATTACTGTGCTGTTTGCCTACTGGTGATTTTCTGTTTTCCTCATTCATTTTCATTTATCAATCGCAACTCTACTATAACAAAAAGCTAACCTTTCTCATCTATATATTTATTTATTTAATTATTTATATTAATATGGACTCATGGATGCTTATTTTATTCTATAATCTATAATCCAATATGATCATTATTTTATTGTTCAGATTGTTCTGTCTTAGACTATTTGGAACATTTTCAGGTTGGCTATAGTGTCCTTTCAATAAATCTCCATCCTTTTTGACACTTTCTTATTTCTGGCAGGTATTTATTTATTTATTTATGACATGGGGTCTCGCTGTGTCACCCAGGCTGGAGTACAGTGGTGCAATCATAGCTCACTGTAGCCTCTATCTCCTGGGCTCAAGCGATCCTCCCACCTCAGCCTCCCAAGTAGCTATAGGCATGCACCACTATGTCTGGCTAATTTATTTTTATTTTTTTAGAGACAGGGTCTTGATATTTTAGCCAGGCTGGTCTCAAACTCCTGGCCTCAAGTGATCCTCTTGCCTTGGCCTCACAAAGCCTTAGGAGTACAGGGGTGAGACACCATGCCCAGCTACAATCTTATCTTTTATTTCCCCTGCCCCCAGCCCAGAATCAACCACTGCTCCAAGGAGACCCAATTCCTTTTATTGAAGAATGGCATTTAGAAACCAAGATCTGGGTCTTCTCAGCCAGCAGATCTAGGAAATGAATGTACAATCATGTGCTGTATAATAACATTTCAGTCAAGGATGCATCGCATATACTACAGGGGTCCCATAAGACTATAAGACTGTATTTTACTATACCTTTTGTGTGTTTAGACACACAAACACTTACCACTGTGTTAAAATTGCCCACAATATTCAGCATAGTAACACACCATACAAATTTGTAGCCCAGGAGCAACAGGCCATACCATACGGCCTGGGCATCTAGTAGGCTCTGCCATCTAGGTTTGTGTAAGTCCACTCTAGGATATTTGCACAATGACAAAATTGCCTAAGGACGCATGTCTCTGAACATAGCCCTGTCATTAAACAATGCATGATTGTCCTAGTGATGGTATACTTTTTAAAATGTGTGGTCTTCTTTCATGTGTCTTCTGAAATGGCAGGTTAACTGTAGTATCTTACATCTAAAAGGAATTTTTATCAGGGGCATTTGAAGACCGTCTGTTTTTCATGTAGTTTCTTTATATCTTAATTGCATAACAAAATCTTTCAGGACATCGAGAAATTTCATGGAATTGTTGAATGACTGACATCAGTTCATCTTGTCCACATATTTCATCATTTATATATTGGTATATAGTGTGTATGGATTTCTCTTATCCTGGGGGAAATACAAAAAGTACTGTCTCCATGTAATTCTCCTCTAAAATTTCCACTTTTCAAAAATAAATGTTTTTAAACAGTAACTTCAATTGAAATCAGAAACTCCTAGTGGCCTCAGAGAAACCAATTTCATGGTGGAAGGACAAAGTCCTTTTTTTTTTTTTTTTTTTTATACTTTAAGTTCTAGGGTACATGTGCACAACGTGCAAGTTTGTTACATATGTATACTTGTGCCATGGTGGTGTGCTGCACCCATCAACTCGTCATTTACATAAGGTATAACTCCCAATGCAATCCCTCCCCCCTCCCCCCTCCCCATAATAGGCCTCAGTGTGTGATGTTCCCCTTCCCGAGTCCAAGTGATCTCATTGTTCAATTCCCACCTATGAGTGAGAACATGCGGTGTTTGGTTTTCTGTTCTTGCGATAGTTTGCTGAGAATGATGGTTTCCAGCTGCATCCATGTCCCTACAAAGGACACGAACTCATCATTTTTTATGGCTGCATAGTATTCCATGGTGTATATGTGCCACATTTTTTTAATCCAGTCTGTCACTGATGGACATTTGGGTTGATTCCAAGTCTTTGCTATTGTGAATAGTGCCGCAATAAACATACGTGTGCATGTGTCTTTATAGCAGCATGATTTATAATCCTTTGGGTATATACCCAGTAATGCGATGGCTGGGTCATATGGTATTTCTAGTTCTAGATCCTTGAGGAATCACCATACTGTTTTCTACAATGGTTGAACCAGTTTACAATCCTACCAACAGTGTAAAAGTGTTTCTATTTCTCCACATCCTCTCCAGCACACGTTGTTTCCTGACTTTTTAATGATTGTCATTCTAACTGGTGTGAGATGGTATCTCATTGTGGTTTTGATTTGCATTTCTCTGATGGCAAGTGATGACGAGCATTTTTTCTTTAGCAAACACTTTTAATAAACAATGTGCCTTGTTCCACACATGGTTGATCACAGCAGTGTCCATTCCTGGGATACTCGTGCAAGGACAGCTCCCTCTGCAACCTCCCTGCTATTCTCCCTAAACCTAACAGAGTTTCACCTACAGTTACTTTTGCTTTTTAAACTTTCTATTCTGGAAGAATTTTAGATTCATGGAAACATTGCAAAGATAGTACAAAGAATTCCTGTATACCATCCACACAGCTCTTCCTAATATATCTTACATAACTATGGCATGTTTTTCAGAATGATTAAATTAACGTTGGTACAATACTATTAGCTAAACTGCAGACTTCACTCAGATTCTCAGTTTTTCACTAATGTTCATTTTCTATTCTGGATACCACGTTACATTAGGTAATCATTACTAAAAGGAAGTTTTTTGTTTTTCTTTAAATTAAGTAAACAGATCATTTATATGCTATTTAAGTCGTTTCAAAATATACTCTCTTTTTCCTTTCTTCATTTAGGTGTCCTTAATTTAGGGTGCTACTGTATTTAACTCATGGCCCATACCTCTCCCTTTCAGTGATACACACTATTCCCCCTTTACCCCTTAGATCTTTTGAATATGTAACCCCTCTATAGCACATTCCATACAACCAGCCTTATCCTAATGATAAAGCATCTGAAGAAAAGTATTGTTTGACTTCCTTAAAGCATGAATTTCTTAGGTTCACATCCAACTACTAATCATGTGCTTCAAAGCCTCTCTAGAATGTTTTTCTAAGTTTCTACACTATACAAAATTTCCATTCGAATATTTTTTTTTTTTTTTTTTTTTGAGACAGAGTCTTACTCTGTAACCCAGGCTGGAATGCAGTGGTGCGATCTCGGCTCACCGCAAGCTCTGCCTCCTGGGTTCACGCCATTCTCCTGCCTCAGCCTCCTGAGTAGCTGGGACTACAGGCGCCCGCTACCACGCCCGGCTAATCTTTTTGTATTTTTAGTAGACACGGGGTTTCACCGTGTTAGCCAGAATGGTCTCGATCTCCTGACCTCGTGATCCGCCCGTCTCAGCCTCCCAAAGTGCTGGGATTACAGGCGTGAGCCACCGCGCCCGGCCCCTAATTTGTTATAATCAGGTGAAACTCATTTACTTACTGTTTCAACCAAATATGAATCAGGGATCCACTGTTTTCCAGACACTATGCTGGACAGTATGCTAGGCTCACAATAAAATAAACCAGAAACAGTTACCCTCTGGTGAGGGTAACAGCTATTAAACTAGAAACAAAAGTAGTTTCAGATTATGGCATCACAAATTGGTGAAAACCACTTCCAAGGAGAGAGAATAACAGAGGAAGCCTACTTTAGATTTGGTGATAGGTCCGGACTCTCGGTGGCCTGAAGAATGCAAAGGTGCAAGCCACAGGACAGGAGAGACATGGGGTGGAGGTGTGTTCCAGGTTGAAGTAACATGTTCGGGGATAGCAGAACTTCTGTTTCTTTCTTACATAAGAAGTAACTTAATGTTGACCAATGTTTAACATAAAGATGGACACGGATGCTCTCCCTCTCATGTCAAACACTCAAGTGTTCTATGAGAAGAAAGGGAATTCCACAACTCAGAAGGGTTGGCCTGAACTTAAAAGTTTGTAGTACCATTTATAAATAATTTTAATTTAAAAATATTTCAGGGCCAGGTGCAGCAGCTCACGCCAATAATCACAGCACTTTGAGAAGCTGAGGTGGGAGGACAGCTTGAGCCCAGGGATTTGAGACTAGCCTGGGCAACAGAGTGAGACTTTGTCTCTACTTATAAAAAAAAAAAAAAAAAAAAAAAGAAAAGAAAACTAAAATGAAAATATTTCATATTGATCTTATCCTTTTAAATTTATATTTCGAATGCTTTATAACATAGGTACAAATTAGTATAACAGAACATGTTTCTAATTTGTTTATATAAATATATATATAAATCTGTATCTATCCATCTATCAATTGGTCAACTGCTCTTTCTTTCTACCTACCTACATATTCATCCATGCATCCATGCATCCACCCACCACTCCAACACACACACAGGGTGGAAGAGCTTTGCCTACAATTTCTTTATTAATGGGCAGACTATCAAAACCTGTTGGAAGTTTTGCCTTAGAGTATGAATACACTCCTCACTTATGCCAAAAAGCCTTGTTTCATCAACACTACCCCTGTTGTATTTCACTGCCAACATAGCTGGGGCTGTGTCTAGACCAGTGATTTCCAAATTTGGCTGTGCATCAACATGACCTGGGAGCTGCATTAAAATCAGGTTCTTATAGATGGGACACGGAAGATTTTTAGGGCTGTGAAAATATTATTTATTATACTATAATGGTGGATACGTGTTATTATATATGTAGAATTCCTAGAGAATGTACAACACCAAGACTGAACCCTAATGTGAACATGGATTCTTGGTGATAATAACATGTCAATGTAGATTCATTGATTGTAACCAATATACCACTCTGTGGGGGACCTTGATAATGGAGGAGGCTATGCATGTGTGAGGCTAAGGGGTATGTGCAAAATCTCCGTACCTTCCACTCAATTTTGCTGTGAACCTTAAACTGCTCTAAAAGACTAGTCTTAAAAAAAAAAATCAGATTCCTGGGCTTTATTCCTGGCAGATTCTTATTTGGCCTCAGATGGGGCTTTGAAAGCTGTAATTTTAAAGACAATTAAATTGCTCAATGCAATGAGCTATGCAGTGCCTCCTTAAATTGCTCAATACACTGGAAGATTTGGGAACCACTGGGTAAAATATGTAGGAATGTGTTTTGTGGTCCAGATATCTATATTTTGAAATGCATATTTATCTGAGTCACCTGTATATTTTTCTCTTTCTCTTCACATCCAAAAACATTCCTTAAAGACAGGGGAAGCAAGCCTTCCTCACGCTTAGTAAACATTTTGCTTTGTGTACCATTATCCAGACTACAGGTACTATTTGGTGATGTTGAAAATATTTCTTTAAAAAAGGGTATTATGGTTTTTAAAGTACTAAAGTGATATGAGAAATAACAGATGAACACTAATCTAAAATATCCAAGCACTAAATATGTGCAGAGTAATTAAATATCTCTGACCTGGAACCAGGATGGTAATGGCTGTCTGCACCGCCTTCCGGATGATACTGTCTAAGGCAAACATCCAGTGCGGCTTGATGTTATGATTCCGAAGAACTTTATTGACCTGGAGAGAGAGTGACATTTAGCCTACTTTAATTTTTAATTGCAAATAGCCTAGCTGATCCAAGCAGTTGGATGAAGTTCCATTTACAAAAAAAAAACTAAAAAGTTTCTTCACCTTGAATTCTTTGTAATTCTTTATGTCATTGGAAAATAAAGTAAAAATTGCTACTTCAAATCAAAGTTCAGTGAGCCCCATGTAAGCAAATAAGTTATTTAAGTGAAAGGCAGTCTGGTTCAAATGAGAATGTTGCTTCTTTGGGACTCAGAATCTGCAGTTTTTAGCTTTTATGATGTCTACAGAATGGATGGAGGGAGGGGGTGAAGGAGGAAGAGAGGGTCTAAGAGACTTTAAATAAAAATAAAGGCTGTTCTTACTGTTCATTATTTTCAGTTATTTATTATTATTATTATTTTTTCGTTTGCTTTGGAGACAGGGTCTTCCTCTGTCACCCAGGGTGGAGTGCAGTGGCGGGATCATGGCTCACTGCAACCTGTGCCTCTGGGGCTCAAGCAATCCTCCTGCCTCAGCCTCCCAAAGTGCTGGCATTGCAGACAGGAGCCACCGTGCCTGGCCATCTTAGGCATTTTTAAGTATACGGTTCAGTGGCATTAAGTACATTCACAATATTGTACTACCATCACTGCCATCCATCCACAGAATTCTTTATCTTGCAAAACTAAAACTCTAAACGCATTAAACAGTACGTTCCCATTTCTCCCTCCCCACGGTCCCTGCAAACAAGCATTTTATTTTCTGTCTCTTATACATTTCACTACTATAGGTACCTTCATATAAGTGGAATTACAGTATTTGGCCTTTTGTGAATGGTTTATTTCACTTGGCTTCATCTCTAAGCTTCATTCATGTTGTAGCATGTGTCAGAATTTCTTGCCTTTTTAAGCTTGAATAATATTCCATTGTATGTATTTATCATGTGTATTACCTTTCTAAAAACAAGGTTTTAGCGTAAGACTAAGACAAGCTCACTTAAAGTTTGGGTTAACTCTATTACCTGTTGGCTCACACAGACCTCTAAAAAAATAGGCTATTTCCCCAACAGGGCTCTGGTTAGATACCTCTAAGTGCCTATAGTATGATTATGGAAGTATAATTTTATTTAAATTCCAAAAATTTAATCACCATCCCTACTGCGGCTGGGGAGATGGTAACCTAGTCACAAACCCATGCCAAGAGCTGGAGCTCCAGTTGCTCATGCCTGTCCTTGGTCCATCTTCATCAAAATCCCCTATTTTGGAAGAGAGTCAGTTTGAGGACTTCCTTGTAGTAGTTGCACAGGAAGTGAACCCTTGCTAGGTTCCCACTTGTTCTAGAAAATCCATCCAGGCTGAGTTTGTCCTGGTATCTTCATTTCTTTAAATAATTTACATGCTGGCTGGACACAGTGGCTCATGCCCTGTAATCCCAGCACTTTGGGAGTCCAAGGCGGGTGGATCACCTGAGGCCAGAGTTCAAGACCAGCCTGGCCAACATGGCAAAACCCAATCTCTACTAAAAAATACAAAACTTAGCTGGGCATGGTGGCAGGCGCCTGTAGTCCCAGCTACTCTGGAGGCTGAGGGACAAGAATTGCTTGAACCCGGGAGGCAGATGCTGCAGTGAGCTGAGATCATGCCACTGCACTCCAGCCTAGGCAATAGAGGGAGACTCCACCTCAAAAGAAAAGAATTTACATTCTTATTAGGTGGAAGAGGGATCTGTTATAACCATGACCTGCTCCTTTTAGCTCTTTATTACATAGCAAATTACATCATAGGGCCCATACTTTGGGTTCATTCTCATCCTGGACAGTGAATGAGTAAGAGCAGGTGTGTGTGTGTCTGTCTGACCAAGGCCCAGGAGTACAACCCAATAGGTCTCAGTCTGAATTCTACAGCAAACTTGCTTTCCAACCTCTAGGCTAGAAGCCAAATGTGTGGGCAAGTGCAAATTAGCGAAATTATTTCACTCTATTTGCAGGCAGTTGGGTTTCCCTAGTTGCAGCATAAGCATGCTTTTAGCATTTAATATTAGTGATAGGCTTTGCCAGTTGCTTTAATTTCTTATGCCCTCAATCAAGTCAGGACTCTTGTCCCTGTCCACAATATAGCATAAAGACCAAGTGGCTTATGCCGTGTCTCAGAGAATGCTAGTGGTTATTGAAGGATTCTGATTTGGCTTTAAATTGGGGATCATTTGATGTTGCATATAAAATTGTCAAGATACTTTCTACATAGAAGCAATGCACTCATTAGGGCTGAATTAATTTTTGGAATTTAAATAAAATTATACTTCCAGATTTATACCACAACCACCATGAAGAACCCTCTTATTTCAGTCTCCCATATCTTGCTAAGGGTCTTCTGGGGGTTGCTTGAGGCTTTTTGGCACTGAGTTCCACAGATAAGTCTCACCCAAGAATAAGACAGAGGGTTCTGAATCCGTTACAGAAGACTAGCTTTAGTTTGTGTTGCATAGCAACTCAATTTTAGAGAGAAGACTTCTCAGCAATCTCTCATTAGATCATGTGCTTTACTTTTTAATCAGTGATGCTCTGTACTCTGCAAGTATATTTCTGGCTAGGACAGAGTAGGTATTTATGAAACAGACATGTTAAAAATGTTCTGTATGAAAACTAGAAAAAATTGGAAAAAAATTACTGGTTTTATTCAGCAGTGACCATTTCAATCTGTACTGTTAAGTTTTTCTCAATGGCCACTAGATGGCATTTCTCATATAGCATTGACTAAAGTGTGTTACGTTGCTAAAGTCGTCAAAATAAACAATGACCCAACATAATTTCATAAGAACGAAGTTCAGCCATGGGAAATATTTTGTTATTTTCCATGGTGATTCGGTTTTATGTGTTTTTAACTTGGGGAATGCAAACACACAAAACAACAAATCAGATACTTAGAAGCACATTGAGAGGCGAATATCTCATTTTTCATCCAAAAAGAATAGAGTTCAATGGAATTTTTAAAGAAAAATAACAGAACTTATGTTTTATCTTATTTTTCTAACCAATATTAGTGTGTGGGAAAACACTGGCAAAATATCATACTTACAGCATCTTGAAAACCAAAGAGCACCACCTGGACTTGGCTAATGCCATGGCTGTCGAAGTCCAGCTCCAGTTTCAGCTTTGACAATGTGGTGGCTATGATTTTTCGGTCAGTGGATCTCACAAATTCTCTGAGGCTTGCAATGAGGGTTGTGATGTGTTCCCATTTTAGTTTGGGTTCTTCAGACCCCTGAGAATAAAAATCAACAATCCTTCAGTCAACATATGCCGGATATACCTGCCATGGGACTCCTATCCCCATACCCCCTGTCTCCGCTTTTTTTTCTTTTGGTAGAGACAAGGTCTCACTATATTTCCCAGGCTGGTCTCGAACTCCTGGGCTCAAGCGAGCCTCCTACCACTACTTCCCAAAGTGCTGGGATTCCAGGTGTGAGCCACCATGCCTATCCAATTCCCACGCCCCTTTCTGAGAAGAACTGGACTTCCAAATGTCTCCAAAGGAAAGACCATATTTTGAACTATATGGCTCCTCTTCAATCCTCCTACCAACACCAAGAAATAATCAGAGAGAAAAGGTACCTGCCCCACACGCTGGTCAGTAGCCATGATACAGTCAGATAACAAAGCTTTGCCCAAAAAGACTGAGGCCATAAGATTCTTTCAGAAATTTTAATTGGGAACTAAAAAGAGATTTGAGCAATAAGCTATAGGATCTCAACCTGAGAGTCTGCCCAGAAAGAGAAATTATAAAACAGGGTAATGAATATGTCCAACTATAAGAAAAGAAGAAGCAATGGAATTGAGAAAGACAATAGGGAGTGTATTAGTTCGTTTTCACACTGCAGAAAACACACACCCAAGACTGGGCAATTTACAAAAGAAAGAGGTTTAACTGGACTTACAGTTCCACATGGCTGGGGAAGCCTCACATTCATGGCAGAAGGCAAGGAGGAGCAAGTCACATCTCACGTGGATGGCAGCAGCCAAAAAGAGAGAGCTTGTGCAGGCAAACTCCCATTTTTTAAAACCATCAGATCTTGTGAGACTCATTCACTATCACAAGAACAGCGCAGGAAAGAGCTGCCCCCATAATTCAATCACCTCCCACCGGGTTCCTCCCATGACACATGGGAATTGTGGGAATTACAATTCAAGATGAGATGTGGGTGGGGACACAGCCAAACCATATCAGGGAGGGAGAGGAGAAGTGGACAAAAACAGAAATGCGCACCCAGAGGGTCAATAGCAACCAAGTCAGAGAAAAGATGTGCAAACTCCGGGGACTTGAAGTTCCTTAGTCTCATATTCTGTTTTCAGTGCCTGTGAGACTCGGCTAGGCACTATGGTTGGAATTCCTTAAGAGTCTACTTCCCTTATTGCTATGCGTGTCTACCTATAACATGTCCTTGGTACTTCAGTTGTCCTTACAGTGTGTCAATTCCTTGCAAGCAAGAGGGGCTGATCTCAAACTTCATTCTTTTTTTTTTTTTTTGAGACGGAGTCTCGCTCTGTAGCCCAGGCTGGAGTGCAGTGGCCGGATCTCAGCTCACTGCAAGCTCCGCCTCCCGGGTTCACGCCATTCTCCGGCCTCAGCCTCCCGAGTAGCTGGGACTACAGGCGCTGCCACCTCGCCCGGCTATTTTTTGTATTTCTTAGTAGAGACGGGGTTTCACCGTGTTAACCAGGATGGTCTCGATCTCCTGACCTCGTGATCCGCCCATCTCGGCCTCCCAAAGTGCTGGGATTACAGGCTTGAGCCACCGCGCCCGGCCTCAAACTTCATTCTTGAAACTACTCCTTACCCATCAAAGAGGCAATTGCTTCTAAGAATGGACCAATGGACTATTTTATTACACTAAAATATATTACAATGTTCAAACAAATGCTCTTTCTCAAATTGAATTTTTCTTTTTGTTTTTTTTTAAGAGACAAGGCCTCTCTTTGTCACCCAGGCTGGAGTGCCGTGGTACAATCATAGCTCACTGCAGCCCCTAATTCCTGGGTTCTAGTTCTCTTCCCACCTCAGCCTCCTGAGTAGCTAGGCACTACAGGCACGTGCCACCACACCCAGATAATTTTTTTTTAACTTTTTGTAGAGACTGGGTTTGCTAAGTTGCTCAGGCTGGCCTCAAACTCCTGGGCTCAAGTGATCCTCCCACCTTGGCCTCCTAAAGTGCCGGGATTATAGATGTGAGCCACTTTCCCCAACCTCAAATGGAACTTTTCTCCTTTGAGCAAGTCACACTGCTTTTTTTTCTTTTCTTTTCTTTTTTTTTTTTTTTTTTGACAAAGTCTTGTTTTGTCGCCTAGGTTGGAGTGCAGTGGGGCCATTTCGGCTCACTACAACCTCTGCCTCCCAACTTCAAGTGATTCTCCTGCCTCAGCTTCCCAAGTAGCTGGGATTACAGGCACCTGTCATGTCCAGCTAACTTTTGTATTTTTAGTAGAGCTGAGGTTTTACCATGTTGGCCAGGCTGGTCTTGAACTCATGACCTCAAGTGATCTGCCTGCCTCAGCCTCCTGAGTGCTGTAATCTCAAAGTGCTGGGACTATAGGCATGAGCCACCATGCTTGGCCCACACTGCTTCTTTAAGGAAGCAGAGTAGGATGTTATTTGTTCCCATTTAACTGTAAGAAACTGTAAGAAACTATTATCTCATTTTTATTTTATATTGTACATTTTCTTACTGTACCATTAAAATGAAAATTCCTCAAGTGGGCTGTGAAAATTATAATTTCTAGGAGTCCATTAAAATAAAAAAGAAATGCACCATTGAGTTCTTTCTCTTAATATATTTTCATTTGGAAGCTCGGTCTCATGTTTATGTTTTCATGAGAAAAGATTATATTGAAAAGCTTGAAAGCTGTCATTCAAGGAATATTTTAAAATCACACTGGGAACCATTATAAACTTTGTTGGTTTTTTTCCTTACCACAAACTAAATTGCACCCAAGGAAAAGATTCACAGGCAAAATCATAACACCATGAAAATATATTCAAGAAGAAAAATGTGAGTTATGCAGAAATTGGAAGCTTCTCTTAATAAAAAATCAGTTGCAACATGTTTGCCAAGAGCAGGCTTCAAATAACAAACTTTTTTTTCGACGTTAACTTTGTTTTTACAACAGAAAAACATGTTGCTTCTGGTTTTTTGATGTGTGTGCCACTGTCCTACAAAGGAACATGCTCTACTCTGGGAAATGTTTTCTGTTCAGGCTATTTCATCTACTTATGTCATCGTTTATTTCTGTTCTGACTCCTGTCTCTCCATGTTAACTCATTCATGTGCCTTCAAAAACAAGCATCTTGGCCAGTATCTGGTGAGCCTGACTCAGTGTCAGCATAGGTTTGACGGTACGCATTTCCTGCACTCCTAGTACCAGGGTGTGATGGTTAATACTGAGTGTGTCTACTCGATTGGATCGAAGGATACAGAGTATTGATCCTGGGTATGTCTATGAGGGTGTTGCCAAAGGAGATTAACATTTGAGTTTGTGGGCTGGGAAAGGCAGACCCACCCTTAATCTGGGTGGTCACAATTTCATCAGCTGCCAGTGTGGCTAGAATATAAGCAGGCAGAAAAATGTGAAAGGAGAGAGTGACCTAGCTTCCCAGTCTACATCTTTCTCTCGTGCTAGATGCTTCCTGCCCTCAAATATTGGACTCAAAATTCTTCAGTTTTGGAACCAGACTGGCTCTCCTTGCTCCTCAGCCTGCAGATAGCCTATTGTGGGACCTTGTGATCATGTGAGTTAATACTTAATAAACTCCCCTTTATGTGTGTATATATATATGTATTCCATTAGTTCTGTCCCTCTAGAGAACCCTAATACACAGGGTCTTCTTCAAAGGTGCTCTCCAGTCTTCATCTTTTAAATTTCCTTCCTCAAAAACCAGGAGTGGATTTCAGAAGGACGTTACAGATTACAAGGCTTTTCATGGTTTAAGGTTTGAGGACCTGTCCAATATCTAGATTTGGTTTTGTTATAAAGTGTAGGCTTAAATATAAATACATATCTAGAAATAATACAATGACAAGAATTATTTCTGATTGATTGTAGAAAAAATTAAAGATATTTACATAACTATAACTAGCCTGCTTGATAATAACAATAACAGTTAACAGTTGTGGAATATTTTCTGTTATGATTTAAATCACTCACAATCTCCATTACTCCTGATAGCAACCTTATAAAGTAGACTCCTCCATTATAGATGAGGAAGTTCAGGCTCTGAAAGGTTAAATCAGTTGCCCAAACTGCACAGCCTTTAAGTGATGGAACGAGGCCCCGAACAGAGGGAAATCCAAGCTAAGCTCAAGCTCCTAACCATTATATTCTACTGCCCCAATGACCTGCAGTAGCAGCTGTCAACCTGGGTCAGGACCTGTTCTACCACTGAATCACCATCTGATGTCACAGGTGGTGATTGTGTCTGACTGTGCCAACATCCTTAACAGCACAGTCAGAAGGGCCCCCACCATCATGTGGCCATCACGGATGCAGCGTGTGATTCTGCTCAGCAGTTTTGGGTACTCACTGGTAGCTTCATGCTGGTCCACTAAGGCCTCTGATGGTTGCTTTTAAGGTTTTCTTTCATTTCTTCTTTTACAGAGAACATTCAAATGCACTTTAAAACTAGGAGGTACCAAACAATTGAATATGACTAACCACTCCCACATTTAAATATTTCAGCACAGTCATAGAAGTGATGACCAAGGCAGTCCTATTCCTGATGGCGCTATGGTCCAGCAGGGAGACAAAGAATAGACCCCAACAAGCTGGCATTTCCTGTACTGGAAAAGCACATTCTTTGGGGGTAATTAGAGATTTAGGCAATTCCTGGATTTTATGTGTTTTTGACCTAAAACCAAGCATCTTAAAGGTCCACAGGAGAGGCCTTCACTCCGCAGTGGCTAATGGTGATTTACTTTCCTTCTTCACCTCCAATGCCTACCCCCCACCCCACTTTACATTTTTCCTAGCACTTGTCACCATCAGGCCTACCAGCAAGGCAGAGCAATGTGGTGGTTAAAGCAAAAACTTCGGAGCCAAACTGCCTGGGTCAAAATCCTAACTCCCTCACTTAGGACTGCATGACTTTGGCAAACTACTCAAGTCCCCTGTGCCTGTTTCCTCATGTGTAAAATGAGGATGCTAATAGAATTACTGGTATAGTACTACTGTCATGAAAATTAAATGAGCAAATACACGTGGAATACTAAGAATAGTACCTGGCCTAAAGAAAATGTTAGCTGTTATTACTATATGTTTTATATATATGTATAGTTTTTCTTCTTCCACTAGAATATCACCTTCAAGGGGATGCAGATACTTTTATTCAGTTCGCCAGGGTATCCCCAGCACATACTACAGTGCCTGGCCTTTGACTGATGCTCAGTAAGTATTTGTTGAATGAATGAATAAACTCCAAGTGCTGCCCAGCTGCTCTCTCCATCCAGCTTGGTTCCTCTTCTTGGGTCAACCCAGTCCTGTTCTCAGTCCTTGAATGATCACAGTGAGCCACAGGAAAGGCCAGAGAGAAAGCTGATGGCTCGAGACCGCTCCAGTCTCCACTGCCACGAAGCATGTATGACACTCAGAGGCCCGCTTCCCCTCACTCTAGAGCACTCTAGAGCCCTGACTCAGAGGCCCGCTTCCCCTCACTCTAGAGCACTCTAGAGCCCCGACTCAGAGGCCAGCTTCCCCTCACTCTAGAGCCCCTTCTTCCTGTGCCTCAGAGTAACTGCCTGAGCCAGCTTTCCTTTAGGACCCAAGTCAAGGTTTTTGAGAGCGTGTAGAAGACACTCTTTTCAGTTCTCCTTGTACCGAGGCCCTACTGGCACGTATATGGCCTTTCTGCTCCTTTTGTGAGATCTAAAGAGATGGATGTTAGGGAATTCCAAAGGCGATAAAATGTTCAGCAAAGAAGCACAGTGAGGTTCTCAAGACAGAGACAGGCTGAGATTGTTTAGTAAGAGCCAAGAGAGAGCTTTGCTCCATTTATATCTCAATAAAAGATGAGAACAGGTAAACTGTTGTACTGAGAGACTAAAAACTTGGCTGGACTCCTCCAGCCCCAACCTTTTCTTGCAGGTATTTCCTCAGCACACACGGAGGGAAGAAGCTATGAGCAGTAGTCCACAGTGATCATGAAGGACAGGTGGAGGCCACGGTAAGGGAGGCAGGTCGATGAGTTCCCAGTACCCACTGAACTAAAAGAGGATGAGAAGTGTCATACCAGGGATGACCGTGTCTGTGGGAGGTTGTATCCACAAGAAGCTTGGGGCTGAGGAAAATCCATTTTTCTCCTGGTGAATATTTGGAAAGGGGATTCTTCCTTGTATCTGTACACAGAATTCCAGGGAACACACTTTCCCAGGTATTATGGTTCTGTGTCCTCCAAATTCATATGTTGAAGCCCTAATGCTCAATGGGATGTATTTGGAGACAGGGCCTCAAAGGGGATAATTAGGACTAAGTGAGTCGTAAGGGTGGGGCCCTAATCCAATTGAACTGATGTTGCTGGTGTCCGTATCAGAAGAGGAAGAGACATCAGGGCTGCAAATGCACCAGAAAAGACCATTTGAGTGTATAAGCAGGTGGCCATCTGCAAGCTAAGCAGACAGGCCTCAGGAGAAACCAAACCTGCCAACCCCTTGATCCTGGATTTTCGGCCTCCAGAACTGTGAGAGAATACATTTCTGTTGTTTAAGCCACCCAGTATGTGATAGTTTGTTATGGTTGCCTGCCCCGGTTTGGATGTGATTTGTCCTGCCAAAACTCACGTTGAAATGTAATGATACTGAGAGGCGGCAGAGTCTTTAAAGAGGCATTTGGGTCATGAGGCTCATGAAAGGACTAATGCCGTTCTCATGAAACTGGGTTAGTTCTCAGGAAAGCAAGATGTCATAAAGCCAGTTGGCTCTCCTTGTCCCTCTCTTTTTTCCACTCAAGCCCCGCTGCCTTTCTACTTTCTGCCTTGAGTTGAAGCAGCACGAGGCCCTCACCAGATGCAGATGGGCCACTGGATCTTAGACTTCCTAGCCTCCAGAATCACGAGCCCAAATAAACTTCTTTCCTTTTTAAATTACTGAGTCTCAGGTATTCTATTATAGCAACAGAAAATGGACTAAGACACAGCCCTAGCAAACTAGTGTACCAAGGAATGACAGTTTCACTGACAAGCTTTTGTTTATTTCAGAGTACATTTGGCCTTCTAAACTATTATATACAACAGATCCTCAGATAACATTGTTTTGCCCAATGTTGTCTCATTATAACCTTGATGAGAAAAAAAAGAATGGATTCCTGGTAGGGGCCACTGTCTGTGTGGAGTCTGCACATTTTCTCCATGTCTGTGTGGTTTTCCCTGGGTACTCTGGTGACATGGTTTGGCTGTGTCCCCATCCAAATCTCATCTTGAATTGTAGCTCCCATAATCCCCATGTGTCATGGGAGGGACCCAGTGGGAGGTAACTGTATCACGGGGGTGGGTCTTTCCTATGATGTTCTCATGATAGTGAATACGTCTCATGAGATCTGATGGTTTTATAAATGGGAGTTCCCCAGCACAAGCTCTCTTGCCTGCCACCATGTCAGATGTGACTCTGCTCCTCATTCACCTTCCACCGTGATTGTGAGGCCTCTGCAGCCATGTGGAACTGTGAGTCAATTAAACCTCTTTTTTTTTTATGAATTATCCAGTCTCAGGTATGTCTTTATTAGTAGCGTGAGAACAGACTAATACATATGGTTTCCTCTGCATCCCAAGGATGTGCACGTTAGGTTCATTTGTGTGTCTGCGTGGTCCGTGTGAGTAAGTGTGGGTGTATGTGGATGTGCCCTACAGTGGAATAGTGTCCTGTCCAGGGCAGGTGCCCACTTGGTACTGAGCTGCCAGAATAGGTTCTGGCCACCTATGGCCCTGAACTGGGTAGATAGTTATCTTGTTTTTATTAAACTTTCTTAAACATATATAGAGTTCACATTTATTTCAATGTTGAATATTAGAAGTGTTTTAGTCTTTATTTAGGAGTTTGGTCATTTTTTTGTGACCAGAAATATGCCATAGGAACTTAACTCTTGTTTATATCAATTAGTCTATGGTAACACTGGTTTGGTTATATGTAATTTTGCTTAAGTTACAGTTTCCAAGGACTTATCAACTACATTAAGCAAAGACTCACTACAATTTACTTCCCATTGCCCTTCGCCCTCCATCTGAATGTAACCTCACAAGCTCCGGGCTTCTGTTGTATTCACTGATGTTTCCCAGATGCTGAGAGGAGCGACTGGCAGGTAGCCTCGTGCTTCTGTCAGAATTAGCAACTCATGTGGCTTAAGGCGTGTTTATTGATGGAATGAATAAACAAATGAATGAAGAGTAAAAGAGCCTTGTAGGGGCTAGCTGGAATGTCATCAATGTGAAAAATTTGCTTCTGACTTAAAAATATCTTATGTTCAAAAATGCAGTGAAAAAAGCGTTTCCCTTTTTTCATATTAATATAGTCCCTACTGTAGGATTTGCTTTCTTTTTTCCCCTGGGGTAGGTTTGTTTATCATGAGCACTACAGCTTCCTCCTGCCTTTCACATCATCTGTGACAGCTGCAGGTGGTTAGGACACAGGTAAAATATGTAACCTTTGGGAAATGAAGCACCTGGGAAAGGATTTACCTGAGCTAAAGATTCCATTAGATTTCTCACAACTTTGTCTTGGTCTTCTGTCAGGATCCTGTGAAGGGTGGCTCGCCTCTCACTGTCCTTCCTCAGCATGAAGAATCCGGAATCTTTTTCTTCAGGGGAAGGGGGAGCACTGTGATCTTCAAAATTCTCATCTGGAATGCTGAGAAAATTTATGCGGCATACATCACAGTTTCCTTTATAAAATGACACACTTAACAACACACTTCTCTCACCCCAAATAAAGTCAGGTCTTTACCCCAAAAAGAGTGTCCGAATTCCCTTGACATCTCTTTCTCCGCAGGATTTGGCTCTTGTTTTGAAAGAGAAGGGGTCCGCTTTCAACTCCGTGTCGGGTGAAACTGAGCCGTACTCACTGCTGCTGCTGGTGTCCTCCACCAGCACAGGTACTGGCAAAGATATACTCCTGAGATATTCTGCTTGTGATGAGAGGAGGGAAAAGATAATTGAGGCTTTAAAAACTGTACACATACTGAAACACCCATTGAAAGAGAGCCATATTCTTTGTCACATATCTTGTTGCAATGAGCAGCATAATTATGCTATGTAAGGGGATGGTCATGTGTTACGACTGCCCCCCTTGCTCAGCAAAACCCATACAGCAGGGCAGCCAGGAAAGGGCCTCCCAGGCCCTGGGAGGGATATCTCTGGGGTACCAAAACAGTCAAGGAAGCAACAGGTTCAGCGGGTCTGATCCCCTCATTTTTACTAATTATTTCTATTTATGGGTCTCAGTTTTCATATTTATAAAATTCAGGGTCAGATTGATAATCTTTAAGCCTGTTCTTTAGGGGCTTAAGGGTCTACGTTAGCATCTTGGAGCTGCCTTGGTTGGGATGAGTGAGGGGGATGCTGTAAGTCTAGACCACAGGTTCCAATCCTGTTATACCTGAAACCAGAGCAAATATGATGACTGTCATATATCACAGTTCTGCTTAAGGATTCATATAAAAAAGGATTCTTCACTGAAAACAAATTTTGGAAACAGATGGACTAGATGATCTCTTAGGTCTGTCCTGGTTCTCAGATACTATGATTTTCTAGTAGACATGAGCTTCTTCTTTATTTGGATGGAGAATAAGACAGTGGAGTTGCCTATATTTCCTCAAACATTGGTGTTAAAGAAAGTAGTTTTTGCCAGAAACATCTTTATCAAACACACATCCTAATGCTACAAAAGTATTTTAATAAAGAATGAAGGTATAAAATTATAGAAAAGGAAATCCACTGTTGCCTGGAATCTCCTTCTTACTTAATTCCTCTTAGGCTGAACTGAATCAACTGCCCCGATCTCAAGGATAGCAGAGGACTCCTGACATTGGTTTCAGCTGTAGGGAGAAAGACGGAAGTATATACAGCTTTCAGGAACAGCTGACCTCATGGGAAACCACCTTACTGGTCGGTAACTGGAAAGTCTCCCCAGGATGAATTGGTTGACTTATCTGCTGTTATTTAAACATTTCTGTAGCTGAATCACTAGAAGGCAGGAAGCAAGAGGAAACCACAAAGAGTTGCTGAATTGACCAATTAAGTATCAGTATGCAAATGATATATGGCAGGGGAAATGCCTGGCATGTATTGTTTCCAAATATTCTGGAGCAGCTCATGGGCCTAGCATTTCATGGACCATATTTTAGGCAGTGCTGCTACAGCAGAAAGGAAATGGGTGACCTCTTCCGCACTGATAATAGTAAGGTTGTCTGAGAGAAGAAAGGTTTGAAAGGGGGCTCGAACACCGAACTACTTTTGAGTCATTCCTGGGGAAAGTCAAGGTCTAGAGTGTGCCTTGTTTCACTTTAGAGTCAACATCATTGCTATTTGGGGGGAACAGATTTCAGAACAGAAGAAAACAGCTACTTGGGAGAAAGAGTTTCACTGCTATGAGATGTCAAGCCCCTAAAGTTAAATGTTGCTGATGGAAGAATACAGCTGAAGAAGATCTCTTGGCTTGACTGAGTAGCCGATCTCTTTATAAGAAAGGCTACAAGCCCTTCAGTGGAACTCACTGCTGATCTTTGAGACTTGGTGAGTTTCTTCACCAGCCCATTTTCATAAGATGCATGCCACACTCAGAAATGGAGGTGTGCATCATTCATATTTCAAAGACAAAATTGTTGTTTCTTGGGAGTAAAGAGACTAAATCCTATCTAGAACAGTACAAGATGAGGGATTGCTATCATGTGTTTCCGTGTTTGTGTGTGTGTGTGTGTGTGTGTGTGTGTGTGCCTGTGGAGTACATGTATGTGTATGTAAAGAAGAGAGGGCGTAAGGACTTGATTTATCCTATATTTTGGCTTTTTGGTCATATCATGTGGTTTGATTATCCACTAATGAGAGGACTTGTGTCATACCTGTTAATTTTAATATTGCTTGAAGTAAAACTGTATATGCTTAAGGATGGAACCCAGTGCCTCTTGCTATGGCTCATTAAGGAAATAAAGGGACTTATAGATATTCTGCATGTTCTATGTGCAGAGCCCTGATTCCCTCCTTGGCTTGATTTTATTTTTATTTTTGAGACGGAGTCACACTCTTTTGCTCATGCTGGAGTGCAGTGGTATGATCTCGGCTCACTACAACCTCCACCTCCTAGGTTCAAGTGATTTTCCTGCCTCACTCTCCCAAGTAGCTGGGATTACAGGCGTGTGCCATCACGCCTGGCTAATTTTTGTATTGTTAGTAGAGATAGGGTTTCGCCATGTTGGCCAGGCTGGTCTCAAACTCCTGACATCAAGTAATCCACCCCCTTCAGCCTCTCAAAGTGCTGAGATTACAGGTGTGAGCCACCGCACCTGGCCTGCTTGATTTTAAATGAGTGAACCTGATTCTAGATTGAGTCCCCCTTCTCTGTTAGGCACATGCATTCATTCATCCAACATACAGTTGTGGATCATCTACTATTTGTCAGGTAGCCAGCAGGAGTTGCTGATGGACCAGAGTGAAGGGTGTCAAAAGGAAGATCAAAAATGACCCCAAAGTAGAATTCTGGCCTAAGAAACTGAATGGATGCATATTGTACTTATATACTAAGATGAGAAATAATACAGGCCAAAAAGGAAAGTTCTTTTTAGTGGATAAGGGGTGTTATTTGACAGTGCAGTTTGAAAAATGAAGAAGGCAACTCGGGGGGACAGGCGCAGTGGCCCACGCCTGTAATCGCAGCACTTTGGGAGGCTGAGGCAGGTGGATCATCTGATGTTGGGAGTTTGAGACGCCTGGCCAACATGGCGAAACCCCGCCTCTACTAAAAATACAAAAATTAACCTGACATGGTGGTTTGCCTGTAGTGATGGCCACTCAGGAGGCTGAGGCAGGAGAATTGCTTGAATCCAGGAAGCGGAAGTTGCAGTGAGCCAAGATCATGCCACTGCACTCTAGCCTCCAGCAAGACTCCATCTTAAAAAAAAAAAAAAAAAAAAACCAATTGGATATGAGTCTGGAGCTCAGAAGGCTGGGCTAGATAGAACCTCAGCAGCCTACTGGCTGGAGATGGTATTTAAAGTAAAGGATGACATAATTTGGGGAAAGATAAAAAGACAGCATAGACCCAGCCCTTAAGAATGCCAATATTTAGAGGAAAAGAAGGGGATGAACAGGCAGCCAAGGAGAATGACAAGGAGCAGCCATGAGGTTGGAAGAAAACAGAGAAAATGGGGTGTCATGGAAGCCCACACAGGAGAGGGCAAAAGTAAGAGAGAACGGTCATCCAGGCCGAGAGCCACTGAGAAGTTGAGTAGGTTGAGAAAGGCACTTGTTGGATTTGACTGAAGAAATCTCATTAGACCTTGGCCAGAGCAGGCCCAGTGATCATGTGGAAGGGGAGATGCTACATGGGTGGGAAGGAAGAGGTGGAGATCTGGCGACACTGTGCTTCAAGACAGGAAGCTGGGATGGGGGGCAAAAAAAAAAAATGGTGGTGGTATCAGCCAGTGAGGCCATTTGTAGATCAGGGGAAGGATGGGTTTAGGACAGAAGACACTACAGCATGTGTATATGGAACTCATCGGGAGAGGCAGAAGCTGGAGGAGTCACAGGGGCTCCACAGGAGCCAGAACTCAACTGTGGGGGATTGGCCTTCTGCAGGACAATGAATGTTTTCTCTATTGTAAGGGGTGGAAAGAGCAAGACAGGTGGTGCTGAGACAGGTCGCTTTATACATTTGTGGTGGAAATAGGATCAAATCCATGCCTGAGATTTCTAGCTTCTTAAGTTATGAATATTTCCAGGCAAGTGAGAATGCATAGAACCTTTCTGTATCACTGTAAATGGGAAGAAGCTCAAGTATAAATATTTCCAGGGAAGCATGGTGACAGTTTCCAGATATCACAGAGGTTACAAGTTCCTTGAACATCAGCTCATACACGTGAGTGACTGGGACCCCAGGCTCCAAGAGAGGAGCCTGGCAGGACTTCCAGTCACAGGCAGCCTTACTGCTGATGTCTTGCCAGGTATTAAGGAGCCCTCCTCTATGGGGTTGACCATGAAGAGTCTAAAAGAGGCTGAATGAACCTCTCTGAGGATAGAACACATCAAAGGTACTTCTCTAGGGATATGATTCTCATTGCCCTATTTCAGGGGCTGATGGGAAGGGGTGTGAGCCCCATACCCCTAAGAGATAGCTTTACCAAGAGGCCAGGGGTAGGCTGGAGTCGGGAGGGGTGACTGGCCACTCTATGGACTCTAGATTGTTGGGAGCTCCCGTCTATGGAAGGGAGATAGTGCAACCTTTAAGGAATTAGATACATTCCTGCTTTGGGAAAGTGGAGATTTTCTAAATCCCTTCCATTGCTGTGAGGGTGGCCTCAAATCCTAACAGCTATTCACGATCACTAGGGATCTTTCTGGTTCTCCTTCTCCTAGACAGTTTAGGAACAAAGTCTGGCCACAACACAGAGTCTCCTAACTGGCCATCCTGCCTCCAGTCTCCAACTGGCCAAACAGAATAATGGTTCTCACACTGCAGTGATGACAAGAATCATCTGGGTTTACTTAAAAGTACAGAATTCCAGCTTGTACCTCCAGATTCTGAGAAGGGTCAGGCATCTCAATTTTTAACAAGCATTGCAAGAGATCCATGCAGGCAGGATCTGGGATCAACTGAGGCACAGCTATATTCCTAGTGCCTCGTGCCTATATTCTAGTGCCAAGTGCATAGCAGAGGGTTAAAAATGTTATGGAATAAATGTTATTAAATAAACCATCCTCACACAGCTATCGGAATGATCCATCAATAGCTTCACTGTCCAATATGGTCGCTACTACCCTCATATGGTTATTAAAATTAACATTTAAATAATAAAAATTCAGTGCCTCAGCCATGGTAGCCATGTGTAGTGTGTCTAATAGCCACATATGACTAGTGGCTAATGTATTGGACAGGGCAGGTACAGGACATTTCTCTTACTGCAGAATCATATGTCCAGTGCTGGTCTATAATATTATTTCAGATAAAAAATTTCCCTGGCTCCCCAACCCTCCTTGCTGATTCCTTAGCATTTCATAAGGAGCCCTTTGGGATCTGAGCCTGCTCCCCACTCCAGCATCATCCCTCTCCTTTGACTTTAAGCACCAGTGTTGCTGAGTCAGCAAGGCTTCCTGAACACACAGTAAAGTTTCACATATCCTGGCATTAACTCATGTGAGGAGTGGCCTCACCTGGATCTCCACTCCCCATCCACCTGTTAAGTTCACATTTGTTCTTACTCATCAGGTGCACCTCACTGGAAAGTCTGCCTTGAAACGGCATTCTCAGACTGACTTCAATCACTGTCTCTCCCTTTTGACTCCTCTGCACAGACTAAACTGCACTATGGTGGAGATGACTTTTTCCAGTGTTTTTCTCCTATAAGGTCAACGGCTCTTTAAAATCAGGAATTCTGTCTTTATCATCCTTATACATTCAGGGCCTAGCACATTTCCTGTGCACACCATCACTGTACAATTAACATTTAAGTGAACGTGAATTACTTAAATCTCTGGGTCTGTGTGTGGCCATGGGAGAGCAGTCAGGATGAGACAAGTCATGTCTCTCTCTAAAGGGGAAGGAGGTCTCATCGTCACCACGCTCTTACTCCCCTCTTAAGGGGAAGCCAAGTGCAGTTATGGGAGGTAGAGAACCTTGAGAGGTGGGCCTGTGCTCTGGACAGAAACACATATATGGCCTAGAGGAAGTACCTGGGGAAGGAAGAGGCCTGTATCTTGCACTCATCTAGGAGAGTAAGAGTAGCGAATAGGTCATTGTTTCAATTAACATGAGGCATGCCATTTTCTATAATACCTGGGAACAATCAAATGGGATTTTAAGCAAGGCATGGTGGCTCATGTAATCCCAGCACTATGGGAGGCCGAGGTGGGTAGATCACTTGAGGCCAGGAGTTCAAGACCAGCCTGGCCAACATGGCGAAACCCCATCTTTACTAAAAATACAAAAATTAGCTGGGTGTGGTGGTGGGCGCCTACAGTCCCAGCTACTCAGGAGGGTGAGGTGGGAGGATCGCTTGAGCATGGGAGGCAGAGGGTTGCAGTGAGCTGAGATTGTGCCACTGCACTCCAGCCTGGGACTCCATCTCAAAAAAAAATTGAGGGAGGGATTTTAGCTCCTAATTTGGTTAGCACATCTGTCCTGCTCTCCTAGGGAGGACAGAGAGGAGGCACACCATCCATGTAATGATATTGTTTTAGCTGAGAGTCTGAACAGTTTAATTATGCAGGGAATTGGGGACTGCCCCTTTTTCTAGGCCCAAGTTCACGTGTGAGCATGAGGGGCAAAAGGGCAATAGGAACCTGACTGACTAGAGTTCAGCAGGTTTACACCTTCCATCTCATGCTCACTCTAAGGTACATCATCACTGAGAAGACATGGGCAGAACTGTCCACTTAAATGATCTCTCTCTCGCTCTCTCTCTCGCGCGCACATGCACGCTCTTGCCAAGTGTGTATAGTTGAGTTCACAGAAGCTAAATGCGTGTGTGTGATGGGAACCTATTTCCTGCGAACAAAAACCAAGCCATGTGGAAGGGATAAAACAATCATGGACTAAACTTCCGGGCACAGCTCCAAGGCTCTTTTAGGATATTATTTTATTTTATTCTCAGAACCAAATCTGTGAAGTAGGTAATGTTACCAGCAAAGAATGACAGAAGAAATGTGCATGTCCCATATTTAGAAAGTGGGTCAGTGGGATCAGAACCCACTTCTGTGTAATTCTGAAGTCAGTGTCCATTTTAGGATACCAGAAGCAGGCTGGTCAGAAGGTTGCCAAGCGCTGCACGGCTGACTTTGTGACAATGCAAGGCTGCCTTCCGGAGCCCAGGCTGTCTGTGGAGAAAAGAGGTACAAGGATGTGCCTTTCCTCTTCTGAGTTTCCCCAGATTCTCAGAATGGAAGACACGGAAGAAGAAAAAGTAGAGAGGCTGCACCCAGGAAACCTCAATTAACAGGCCTCTACTCTGGACTGATTGGCTTTGGGGCATCTGAGCAACCTGCAAAACCTGCCCCTGCCCCTGGCCTGCAGAACCTATGCACAATGAACATTAAGCCCCCTGAACTCTTTGATCAACCACTTATCCAACTTAGGAAAATCCAACACCATGCTGTTCGTTTTTGTTTTGTTTTGTTTTGTTTTTTTGAGACAGGGTCTCGCTCTGTCACCCAGGCTGGAGTGCAATGGTATAATCACAGCTCACTGCAACCTCCACTGCACCAGGCTCAAGCGATCTTCCCACCTCAGCCTCCTGAGTAGCTGGGACCATAGGCATGCACCACCACACCCAGCTATTTTTTTGTATTTTTAGTAGAGATGGGGTCTCACCATATTGCCCAGGCTGGTATCGAATTCCTGAGCTCAAGCAATCCACCCACCTCAGCCTCCCAAAGTGATGAGATTATAGGAGTGAACCACCACACCCAGCCCCATGTTCTTTACTATTCTTGGAAATGCTTTAATGGATCATCCTAGGGAAAATCTACCTTCTCTACCTTCCTAGTTATGATCCACAAACGCCAACGTTAGAAAACAAAGGCACAATAACTCCTGACCACTAAAAATACAATGTATCACCCCAAAGATGATAGAGGAAGGTATCCGGCATTGATATTTTCCACAAAAAACACATTGGGTAGTCAACTGGCTCCTAGATAAGGAAGCATTTACTTCACTCAAATTGAAGATGTCAAAAACACAGTAACTATCTTGCTTTTAGGGAGAAAAAATTTAAGCCACCCCCACTCATGAAAGAGAAAGATGAGGGGTTTCCAAAGGAACAACCCAGGTAGGCTTTCAGCTGCACACATCCTTACAGTACTCCCCCAACCCCCACCAATGTAAGCCGGGAGCAGAGGATGAGGCTACTTGATGGGAATTCTGGAGTTTATCACACGAGACACTAGGTCTCAGCTCAATGGGCAAAGTAAAAACAAACTCACCATTTGATCCAGCTGAAAGAGCTGTGGAAAGAAAAGCAAACAGCCATGAATAAGCACGTGGTGGGTTTGTTGTTAAACTGAGAAATCAACAAAAAGTGAATGCCTGAAATGGGATCAATGTCCTTTCCAAACATTCAATCTGCCCATTCTCATCCAATATAAACACCAAAAAAATGCCAAGAACAATTGGAACCTTTGCTTGTTTTTTTTTTCTGAGTTATAGACAATTATTGCAAAAATACAATGTACTTATATTTTTACACTGCTGTTTTATTTATAGCTGGCAATCTTTGTTCTCTTTCTTTTTCCTTCTTTCCTTTTTTTGGGGGTGTAATTATTCAGAAGTATATGCCCTAAGAGACAATAGGTATTTTCTACTGCCTAAAATTAAAAGAACCTATTACCTACAGAGCTTGGAAATTCAACAGCTTTATAATGGCTCTGTAGGCCCATTTGTGGTAATCTGGGGTTTCAGCTCCAAAAGGCTAAATTTAACCCTTCTTACACTTGAACCTTAGTATCCACAATGCTAGAGTGACATAGATGCTGACATACTACCTACCTACTAACTGTGTCATTGAAGACTACTATGTATGAGGTCCCAGCATTCGTGAAATTGATGGAACACAGCTCCCTGATGCTGCAACCAAATGCCTGAGGACACTGTGCTAATATTTACACCAATTTCCAGTGATATCTGTAAACAGGTTAGTTTACTTCTGGAAAATTCTTCCATCTTAAAAGCTTATGATTTAGGGACTCAGACTATATCCTCTTCAATGCAATCACATACCTGAAAGCTTAGGTTGTGTCTTTTTCTTTTTGCTTGAAACTTTTAAAAACTCATCAACAAGCAAGTCGTTAGCACAGGCTCTCTTGTCAGGGTCTGGTTCAAAACATTTCAGGATGAATGCCTTGGCCTCTGCAGACATGGATTCTGGGATCTCAGGGTGGACTTTAAACATTCCCACCTAAGACATAAATATAAAAAGTGCAATGTGCCTTCTGAGTGAACACCTCAGCACCTGAACCCCAGCTTCCATAACTTGATGCCCCAATGCAACAAGATCTTTTATTATACAACACAAACTCATGGTTTTTCTCAAAGGGAGATGAGATGCGTTTGCTGTAGGTTATAAAAGATTGACAGAGTGCCTTGGTAACTTTACCAAGGCAGAATAATTAGTTGAAGACAGTAGACAGCACTACAGAGTAATAATTTAGTCTTTCAAAGCTTTAGAACATATTGGTACACTGGCACACAAAAAGAATCTTTATTTTTATTTATTTATTTATTTTTGAGACAGGGTCTCACTCTGTCGCCCAGGCTGGAATGCAGAGTGGTGCCATCTCAGCTCACTGCAGTCTCGACCTCCCAGGCTCAAGCGATTCTTTCATCTCAGCCTCCTGAGTAGCTCAGACTACAGGTGCATGCTACCACGCCTGGCTAATTTTTTATATTTTTTGCAGAGACAAGGTTTCACCATGTTGCACAGGCTGGTCCAAACTCCTCGGCTCAAGCGATCCACCCACCTCGGCCTCCCAGAGCGCTGGGATTACATCCATGAGCCACCATGCTCAGCCACTGAGCTGAGACCACTGAGTTGCTCACAATAGCTAAGTGCTGGGCATTGTGCTGGGGTTTCTCCACTTATGAATCTCATCAAATCCTTCCAACAACCCAGTGGATTAAATATTTTCCTTGTTGCACCAATGAGGAAAATAAGGCTTAGAAAGGATGAGGTAACATGGTTAAGAAAAGAGGGATCTGGGATCTGAACCTGAACTGTTTGGATTAAAGCCTATGTTCTTTTCCCTATTACATGATTTGTGAATATTTTCCCTGTCTCAAATCACCTACATTAAAAGAGATATTTAAAAGCACTTTAAAATTAAACAAACCTATTTTTATAACAATTAGAATTTACTTCTTATTGCTGCTATTCTAAAAAAAATTAATGGTATTTTCATTTTTTAGTACAGAGCAAATTTTCAAAGGAAATCCTTTTGTTCTTATATAGCTTATATAAATTCATTGTAATATAAACAATATATAATTATTTGTAAGAATTATATAGCCTATACTATGTGTCAGACACAGTTCTAAGTGCTTGGTACATTTTACCTCATACACTCCTCAAAAAGCTCTTATTATATAGGTACTTGTTTTTTTTTTTTTAAGATGGAGTCTCATTTTGTTGCCCAGGTTGGAGTGCAGTGGTGTGATCTTGACTCACTGCAACCTCCCCCTCCTGGGCTCAAGTGATTCTTCTGCCTCAGCCTCCCGAGCAGCTGGGATTACAGATGCCTGCCACCGTGACCCTCTATTTTATTTTTTCTTTTTTAGTAGAGAGGAGGTTTCACCGTGTTGGCCAGGCTGGTCTTGAACTCCCGACTCAGGTGATCTGCCTGCCTCGGCCTCCCAAAGTGCTGGGATTACAGGTGTGAGCCACCATGCTTGGCCAATAGGTACTATTTTTATCCTTATTTTATAGATGAGGAAACTGAGGCACAAGCAGTTTAAATAATTCGCTCAGTCTCAAATATCTTGACCATGCTGGAGCCTGGATTCAAACACTGTAAACTGGTGCCACAGTCTATGTCACGCCGTCTCTCTAAGATAGCATCACTTCCTGTGCACAGCTTACACTGGCCCTAATGTGACCAAAACACATGGTATAATAATCACTGCATTCGTGAATTATAAAGCAGCATTTCAGATAAGTCCTAGACACTGGAGGAAACCTGAAAGACTGGCCAAGAAGAGAAAGACATCCACTCATGGCAAGAAAGGCACCTCTCTTGGCACCTGTCATTGCTCTTTGAGGTTTGGTCACACTACTCATTGTTATACCAGCAGTATCCTATCAGATTGTCTTCAAGCATAAAGCCAAGCTTTGCACAAAAGCAGAAGGTCTGTCAAAACACACGGCCCCTCATAAGAGGCTACGCACAGATGGAATAAGGGCTAGAAACGTGGTCTGCAGCAGGGAGAGGAATAACAATTACCATCAAAAGTCCTTTCAGGCCAAATGCGTGGCTCACGCCTGTAATCCTGGCACTTTGGTAGGCCAAGGCAGGCGGAGGGCCTGAGTTCAGGAGTTTGAGACCAGCCTGGGCAACATGGTGAAACCCCGTCTGTACTAAAATACAAAAAATTAGCTGGGTGTGGTGGTGTGCGTCTGCAATCCCAGCTACTCAGGAGGCTGAGGCATGAGAATTGCTTGAACTCAGGAGGCGGAGGTTGCAGTGAGCTGAGATCACGCCACTGCACTCCAGCCTGGGTGACAGATTGAGACTCTTGTCTCCACAAAAAAAAAAAAAAAAAAAAAGTCCTCTGCCTTGGATACCACAGGAGAGCACAATAAATAAATAAATAAATAAATAAATAAATAAATAAAAATTTTTTTTAAGTTCTCTGCCTTAGAAAGTAGCAGACGTGTGAGTTTTACTACTTGGGAAGCATGTTTCCATTTTAAACTTCCTGTTGGCCTGGCAGTCTGGCAGGGGAGGACTGCAGGGATTCAAGACGCAGGTCATAGCCATGCTCAGTCCCCAGATCCCAAAATGCTGGCACTTGTGCTCTCATAAGCCTACTTCTATTATCAGGTACCTCCTACTGCAAAAGGTGGGGCTTCTTCCTCCTCCCATAGGAGTTACTGATGGCCAAATTAACAAGCTAGAGGAGTAAGTATATGAGAATAAGATTGATTTACTTAAAATGGTAATTATGCTCTTTTTTAAAAAATGAAGCCTTCAAACTATTATGGTAGAGAAGTAAAGGAAATTATTAATTTTGATTTAATTCCTAAACAGATTAAAAAATGTTCTTATATCTTCCTCCATGGAAAATTTTCAGACTGTTTCCCAAAGGGCTTAAATCATCTTCAGTATAGTCATGTGTTATTTATACTGTGTTGTTCAAAGGTGGTCAGGCCAGGCGCGGTGGCTCAAGCCTGTAATCCCAGCACTTTGGGAGGCCGAGACGGGCGGATCACGAGATCAGGAGATCGAGACCATCCTGGCTAACACAGTGAAACCCCGTCTCTACTAAAAAAAATACAAAAAACTAGCCGGGTGAGGTGGTGGGCGCCTGTAGTCCCAGCTACTCGGGAGGCTGAGGCAGGAGAATGGCGTGAACCTGGGAGGTGGAGCTTGCAGTGAGCTGAGATCCGGCCACTGCACTCCAGCCTGGGCGACAGAGCGAGACTCCGTCTCAAAAAAAAAAAAAAAGGTGGTCAATGGAAGTTACATTGAATCTCACTTTATAGCTGAGAAAACTAAGGCACAGAGAGATCCACTGTGTGAGGCACCAGCGCTGGCTCTAACTGAGAGAGACTCTTCTTGACCTTTAATGTGTTCTCAGTTCGTGTTTACTTAGCTCCCTTTATCTAAAAAAATATGACACACACACACACAGAACATCCAATAGCTATAAAAAGGTTTATCCATTTGTTTTTAAGAGAAATGAAGTGTGACCTTGAACATAGCTGCTTGTGGTTCTCCCAGTTCATAAAATGGGGGTTTTCCTGTGGCCATTTCGATGATTGTACAGCCCAGAGACCAGATGTCTGCTGCTTTTCCATAGCCTCTTGGTCCTTTATCTATTATTTCTGGTGCCATATACTGGAGGGTACCTGGAAGCAATTCAAACACATTTCCATTTTAAAAAGATAAAACAGAAGGATATCTAATGACAGTTTCAATTTTTCTATAGGAGTTAGATAACTGTAAAAACATGATTCAAGTCCTAATATATTTTGTGAGTTCCAGTTTACTCTGCTATTAATAAAAGTGGAAATAGCAGTTTTTATAATGGATTTCATCAGTGACATAAAACTACTTTGCCAATATTGTCTGGTTCTGAATAGGTATGCTCTCATTCCCTAGACAGTGGAGTATAAGTGAGGCATCATTTCACTGGGCCGCTTACAAACTTCTAACAATTAGTCTTTTGAGAACAATAACATCAGCACACATTTCTTCAAATGCATGAAGACTGTTATTATGTATACTTCTAATCTTTTCCAGAAAAGAATATAGTTCATTCATCCATTTCCTTAGCTCTATCTCTATTTCTCAGTTCCCAAATTGAATGCTTTAGCTCTTCTGTTTTCATTCTTATTTCTTAATCATGACAGCATGAAGATTCTGAAAGCCATTGTGAAAATTAATGCAAATACATTTCTGGTGTGCCCTATTCTGTAATCCAAATATACATGACTCCTGCTGCTGTCTGTGGTCCATGGACTAACAGGTTTAAGAGATCAAAGACAGGCCATGAGCCATCCATACAGACACATCATCAGATACAGTGACTAACAATAAAATGAAGGCTGGGCGCGGTGGCTCACAAAGTGCTGTAATCCCAGCACTTTGGGAGGCCGAGCCGGGCGGATCACGAGATCAGGAGTTTGAGACCAGCCTGGCCAACATGGTGAAACCCTGTCTCTACTAAAAATACAAAAATTAGCTAGGCATGGTGGTGGGCGCCTGTAATTCCAGCTACTCAGGAGGCTGAGGCAGGAGAATCGCTTGAACCTGGGAGGTGGAGGTTGCAGTGAGCTGAGATCATGCTACTGCACTCCAGCCTGGGCAACAGAGTGAGACTCTGTCTCAGAAAAAAAGAAAAAAAAAAAAAAGAATAAAATAAAAAGGGAAGAGATTTAAGGTTGCATGGAATCAGACTGGTGGAGAGTGTGGCATAATGGAAAGAATTAAGTGGAGAGGGCCACGAGCCCTTAGTCTGCTTCTGGCCAAGTATATCCCAGGTAAACACACAACTACAATTACTTCATTAACCCAAATGAGAGGCTGGATTTGAACTTCGAATACCCCATAAAGTGGTTTCCCAAAGTCTAGCAATGAGTCAGAAGCATGAATAAAAACACATCACCACATACCCTGCTTCTGATATACAAATAATATAGTCAGCAAACAAGAACTCATCCAAGATGCCATGTTGAATTACTTCAAATCATGAGGTGTTTGCCAAAAGAACTGCTTCAGTATTTTCTGATTCATAACCAAAGTGACAGACATTTTGATAAATACAGATGACACCTTTTAGGAATGCCTCGTGCATCGTTTATAGGTGAAAACAATTATGTAAAATTCCTGCAAACTGTTCCTCCAAAAACCACTATCATAGGCGAGAAATGGACTGTTGTTTACAAAAATAAAAGTGTATCATTTTCGTTACGTATTGCCATCTTTCTAGGTTTATCCCACAGAGCTTATCACTGCATAGCAGTAGTTCACGTTCACGTACAACTGCACATGTCTGCTCTCAGAAAGCCTTTCACCTGGCCAAGGACAAGGCAACCATGCTCCCCAAACACTCGCCCACCCTTACTACAAAATTGGTATGATTTCTCTTCATTTGTAGCTTTTCCCCAAGTGATAAATTTATGATTTAAATAAGCTCAAATAGTCTTTTAGAAAATGCGTTGAAGTCTACCACCCCCTTTTGTTGTATCGGGGCCTAGAGTAGAATTAATGAGAGAATTTAAGTGGCATTAATAGCTAAGTAGGAATTATAGCAGACCAAAATTTGGAAATTTTTAATTTTTAAACATCGTAAATTGCACAATTCAAATAATGTCAACAACAAATTATGCAATATTTGATTCATCAGATAACATTTCAAAGAGCTCCATCTGCCAATTGTGTTTAATTATCCCCCACTGAGCAAGTGCCAGAAAAACAGGTTGAGTCATGTGTTCTTATCTGCTCCTCTTTTTACTTCACAAACACATGACACATAGTATTTTAAACAAAGCAATTTACGAAGCTGGATAATGAAGATGAGAGCCAACCTGAACATTGGAGGAAAATCAATGAATTTGCTCTAAAACTCATACCTCATGTATCTGCATTCTAAAGTTTTTTTTAAAAATTGCTTTGAATTACCTATTGTAGAATTTCTTTGCTGCTGCAACTACCCAGGGAGGTGGCACAGCTTAGTAGTTAATTAAACTCTAACGTCACATTTCATTCATTCATTCATTCATTCATTCATTCATTCATTCATTCATTCAACAGATCTACATTGAGGGCCTACGATGGGCCAGGCACTGTTCTAGGCACTTAGAATACAGCAGTGGAGAAGACAGACAGAAATACCTGGACTTATGTTTTTGCAGTAGAAGCCAGATGATAAACTATCAGCACAGTAAGTAAATTACACAGCATGTTAGAAAGTGATATATTATGACCAAAAAAATATAGACCTGAGTGAAGAGGATCAGCAGGAAGGCCGCCATGGTCAATAGGGTGTTCATGGTTGGTCTCACTGCAGAGGGGACATCTGCATTGAGACTGGAAGAAGGTAAGAAAGTTACCCGTGCAGACAGCTGGGGTAAGTGTGGTAGCGGCAGGAGGAAAAGCCCATGCAAAGGCTCTGTGGCAGGGCCCTGCCTGCTGTCATAGAGGAAATGCAGGAAGGTCCACGTTTCTGGCACAGAGTAAACAACAGAAGAAGAGTAGGAAATGAGGTCTGAAAGGGTACAGACTCCGAATCAGGTCAGAGCCTTGTCCCCAACTATAAGGGTTTTGATATTTGTTTACATAAAAAAAAAAAAAAAGAAAGCCACCGAGGGCTCTGAACAATAGGACCCCGTTTGTTTCAGAGGGATCACTTTTGCTGCAGTGCTGAGAGTAGACAGTAGGGGGCAAAAGTGAAGCAGGAGCACAGCTGGGGAAGCCACGGAAAATGCAGGTGTGCGATGAGAGTGGCAGCGGCAGAGGCGTGAGAACCGGTCCAATGTTGGTCATGTTTTGAAGACAGAGCCAATAGGCTTCCTGGATGGACTGGGATGGAGTGTGAGAAAAGAGAAGCGCCCTGGATAACACTATGTCGGGAGTGGCTGCCAATTGAGACAGAAGAGTGTGCCGGGGACAGGTTTGGGAGAAGATAATTAATTCCTTTTGGCCTGTTAAGTCTCGCTTGAGTCTCAGCTCTATTACTAACTAGCTTTGTGACCTCGGGCAAGTTATTCAACCTCTTTGAACCTTCATTTTCTCACCACAAACTAGGATAATGATACCTAATGATTAAGGCTGATGTATGAATTTCAATAAAATGTATGTAAAGCACTTAGTGCGAGCTAGGTATACAGTAAGCACTCCATAAATGGTGATTACTGCTGCATTTTCCCTCATCAAAATCACCAAGAGGTTATACAGACCAATTTATTGACTGAGTACCTGGGACTAAGCTCCTGGGACTTGATGACCACCAAGTTCATGTTTGAAGCCTACGATGTACAGGGCCCTCGGGACCAGTGCTGGGGACAGATCTATGCATGTTAGTGACGCACGTCACTCTTACGTGACACCAGTGGAAGAGGTCCACGCAAAGGGCTCTGTGAGGACTGCTTTCCTACAATTCCTTTGGAGATTTCACAAAAAAGATATTCCCCAGATTAGTAGCACAAGATATTGCGTTAACATCCTGTCCCACAAAGCGTGTGAAAGGAGGGATTTTCCTCTCAGAAGTTACTGAGTCTTGACAGCACAGAAACTGCCACTTGCCAAGTTCAGAGTATGAGGAAAGAAATGTAAAGACATTTGAAGTTATTAATAGGTCAGCACTTAGTTTTTTCAAAAAAATATATTCAAAATGTGTTAATTCTGTACCCTAAAATATCCATCGCCTTGAGGCAGGACCTGGGTCAGGGGTATTGCTGACTGAATGCTCTGGGGAAAAAACTTGACACAGAACGTCTCTCTCTCCTACAGGAAGGCAGAGAGAAAGATGGACTAGAGCCAGAAGGCAAAAGCAAAGAGCAAACAGTAGATACAAAATCTGAGTTCTGGCTAGGCGTGGGGGCTCACACATGTAATCCCAGCACTTCGGGAGTCCACGGCAGGTGGATCACTTGAGGTCAGGAGTTTGAGACCAGCCTGGGCAACATGGTGAAACCTTGTCTCTACCAAAAAAAACCCACAAAAAATTAGCCAGGCATGGAGGTGCGTGCCTATGGTCCCAGCTACTAGGGAGGCTGAGGTAGGAGAATCACTTAAATCTAGGGTGGGAGAGGTCACAGTGAGCAGAGATTACACTACCATACCTCAGCCTGGGTTACAGAGCGAGACCCCATCTCAAAAGAAAAAACAAGAACAAAAAAACTGGGTTTTGCCAGGCATGACATCCTAGATACCTAGGAGCCTGCAGTGGGTGGACTGCTTAAACCCAGGAGTTCAAGACCAGCCTGGGCAACATAGCAAGACCCAGTCTCAAAAAAACAAAAACAAAAACAAAAAACCAATCTGAGTTCTATCCGGTAAACACTGCTGTGACTTCTGACTGCAATGTCACTTCTCTCCCAGGAAATTTTCTCGTCTGCAAAATGGAGGTACTCCCACCTACCTCACAGAATTGAAATGGGGCCATGTTGCTTCATAGTAGACCAAAGATTATTCATGATCTTTTTCTCTTCCCTTCCCCTCCTCTTTTTTTTTTTTTTTTTTTTTTTTTTTGTGGGGAGGGTCCTAAATTTCTCTCTATAAGAAGAAGAACTTAACACTTCATGAGAATCAGCATGATGGAGTGATAAGAACTAAGGGTGGAGATCAGGTTTGAAATCTTACACACCCTCCCTAGAACTATTGGGCAGTCATGAATCTCTTGAGTCTGAGCTTCCTCTTGGCTACTGTTACCTTTTTGGAAATCACTTGGTCTCCACCCTCCCAGTACTTTGCACCAAAGGCAGCTCAGTGGCTGCACTGCCTAACTTCTCAGGAAAGCTCTCTCCCTCCCTTCTTCTGCTGAGTCGGTGAGTCATTTCCTCTTTCTGAATTGAAATCCTAGGTTATTTATATTGTGGAGTAGGGGAGTCAACCACAGAGAGTAAACAGTAAAAGAGAGAATTTATCGTCCAAATGGGAAGTGATTAGGGTATGAGTAAGAATCACAGAGAGGTTGGGCCAAGGAAATGTTTAATAATAATAATAAAAAAATCTTGCTAGAGTTATTGTAGGCCAACCAGGAAAGAAGTAATTACATTAAAAGAAAAACAAATAACAAGTTGAAAATTAAAAAAAAAAAAAAAAAAATCTTCAGTGGCAGTAAGCAGGAGACTAACTAAGCAAGTCATATACATACAGGAAGAGAAAAGGGCCAAATCAAATTCTGTAACACATAACAACATTGGCCAGGCGCGGTGGCTCACACCTGTAATCCCAACACTTTTGGAGGCCACAGGTGTGTTACTTGAGCCCAGGAGTTTGAGACCAGCCTGGCCAACATGGTGAAACCTTGTCTCCATCAAAAATACAAAAAAATTAGCTGGGCATGGTGGCGCACGCCTGTAGTCCCAGCTACTCAGGAGGCTGAGGTGGGAGGATTGCTTGAGCCTGGGAGTTTAAGGCTACAGTGATAGGTGATAACACTCCTGCATTCCAGCCTAGGTGACAGGGCAAGACCCTGTCTCAAAAAAAAAAAAAAAAAAAAAGAAAAGAAAGAAAGAAAGAAAAGAGAAAAGATATCAACATTACTGTGTGTGCGAACACCAGCTGAATTTCTCTCTCACATTATGCTCAAACTCAGCAATTATTTCTTTAATTACATAAGATCTGTATCATCATTGCAAAAACATACCAGTAAAAGTTTCAGTACAGGGGTTTATGCCAGCAAGCCTCTTTGATGTCCCGAAGTCAGAGATCTTGAGAACACCACTGTAGGTATTAATCAACACATTGTCACCCTAGAGAACAGAGGACTTTAATCACAAATGTTATCTTTCTTCAGATACTGTCTATTGTTGACTTGGTAAGTCCAATTAAAAAAAAAAAAAAAAAAAAAAAGGTGTCCTTACAGCAACCAACAACATAATTCTGTATTCTTCATTAATAGTTTATCTCAATAGTGAATTCTTGACACTGTTTTTTGTTTACATATTATCAGTTTGAGACCAACTGCCTTTGCAAAAATTGTAACAGTGAGAAAATTATGACAGTAAAAGAGAACTGATCTAACCACCACCATCTTGCCTTAAATTTCCAAACTGCCCTTGGTCATTCCAGGGTGTAGACCAAGCTCACTTGGAGAAATTTAATTTATAATTTATAGTTTAGATGATAATAGCCCTTCCCCAAAACTAAACCATCTTTGTAAAACTAATGAAAGGCCACCAGGTTAACAGGATGAGAGGGGCCTAAAGTCCACTAAGATGTAGGCATAGCCAAATGATTATCAGCCCACTATTCTGGGGGGTCACAAGATTTGCAACTCCTCCAATTGTTCCTATAATTGACATCACTATTATAGAACCAAAGACTGGCCTTTTGAAATGTCTTTACAGGCTTCTCCATTTCTGACTATCAGATGGCATCACCCAGACCTGTGACTCTGGACTCAGCCAGTCCTGTAGCCCCCACCCAGAACTGGACTCAACACATAAGAACTATTTTCCACACCTGTATAATTGCATCCCCAACCACCCAGACCCTAGCCCCCTGCTCACCAAACTATCTCTGGAAAACCTTAGCCTCTAAATTTTTGGAGCGGCTGATTTGAATAATTATAAAATCCAATATCTTGTTTGGCCATCTCTATGTGTATTAAACTCTCAGTTGCAATTCTTACATCTTGAGAAATCAGCTCTATCTGGTCAGTGGGCAACAGGAACTCATTGGGCGGTTGTAAGTTCTTCATAATCTGCTACTCAGATCACAAGATCAAATATGATTCCTAACTGGTTAGAGCTTGTTGCTATTTACAGAGATATAATGATGTATGTATAATTAAATTATGATTTTCATAACTTTCCAGTTACTTTATTTTCTTTTCTATGTTTCTTTACTTCTTTTCCTGGAATATGTAGAGGCATGATAGATAAATGGGCATTTTGGTTGATTTTTAGGGTAGTAATATTAACTTATTTTCAATAGTCCACACTTTGTAAAAAATGTATTAGTTCTGAATTTTCTTTTTAAAAAGAGAACGTAAAGTTATTATTTTAGCTTATTTTAGAGAATCTATACCTTATAATTATAGTTCAATCAATGAATATGTGATACTTGTGAGAAAAGGGAATTTTTTTTTCTTCTAACTATTCATTTATTGATTCAATAAGTATTTACTGAGTAGCTACTATGGGCAAGGATACAAAGATTAACCAGCCTGTAAGTTCCTCAGGACCAGGGGCCATCTCCCATTTAACTTTAGACAGCTGCATCCCACACCACAGAGTTCCTAGGAAACATTGTGTAGTGGGAGCACAATCTTGTTGGCTGAATGCAGTTAAGCAGTTTGTTCTTTGAGCAAAAGCATTAAGACATGAACATAAAGAACTGATTCAGGGGTAAACGATTTCTTATATTTCTGCTGTTTCTAAGATTTACTTATTCACCATTCTAAATTAATACTCATAACACAATATGACTTTTGCAAGTAAAATAATAACCCAGCAAAGAAAGAACTCATGAAAATGAATGCTGGTGCACCTTACCTTTATGTCGCGGTGAACTATCTGATTGTCATGGAGATATTTTAATCCTTCCAGTATTTGCTTTGTATAAAAGCCAATTGTTTGCTCATTATCTTTTAATGGACCCCATTTGGAACGAAGGAGAGCAGAAAGACTTCCTGTAAAGTAGGGATAAATAGTAAATAAATCCTCATTCAAATGAGCTCTTTAAAGTGTATTAATAATGTAACAGCACTTTAAGCTAATATTCATTGGTTCTTCACAGTGGCCCAGGAGCTGTACTAGATATTGGGCTCAAACATGAATTTGCAAATATCCCTACTCTAAAGATGATTGCTATCAAATATGTCTAAGTAAAAGGCCAATGTCTACTGCTAACTTTAATTCAAGTCATGATGATTGATCCTGAAATGGTTTCCATATTTATGTATTGTCTCTGTGAAATTACATAATTCACTTGTAAAGCTTCTGGAACTTTAAATTATTTAAGCCTTATTATTATTTAAGGAATGTGACTTTGTGGCCTGAGTCATGTAGCATTCGGTTGTAACTTCTGATTCCGCGATTATAGGCTAAATCTCTTCCGCATTTTTGTCCTGTAAATGATTGGGAAAGACTGAATAGTGCCAAAGAAAAGATCCCTTGAGACCATTACCCCTCCTTATGGAATATTAAAATAATATACCTTGGAATATAAAGCTGTAACCACTTAAATGTAATGACCTTGTGTAGAAGATGTTGCCACCCCGTTAGTCTTCGGCCTATATAAGTGAAACATGAACTTCCTCACTTTGGAACACTGGCCCATTCTTTTGGAGTCTGTGTTTCCTGGGTGGCTATCCTCAAGCTTTGCACCAGAATAAACTCTATACATTAGGATATTTTCTAAATCTCATCATTTATGGTTGACATCTCCTAACTGGAGGTAATGTCACACGTCCAATTTTTCTCTCAGTTTACACAGATGAAGACCTGTACTCTAGTAAATCCCATTCAAGTTTACTCCCCTTCAAGGCTCTAAAAATTCACACTTTTTAAAGAAAGAAATATCTCTTACCTCCAGGGACCTGCTCCATGAAGATTTTAATGAAACCATTCTCACTGAAAGAGCCCAGATACTGGACAATATTTTTGTGCTTCAGGTGCTTATGCAATGCTATTTCTTCATGCAGGGGCTGAGAGTATCTAAAAGACATGCAATTGTCAATGAGTTAATTATGTAGCCAGACTTTACTGTATAAATTTAAACAATACAAATGGAAAATGTCAGCCAAATATATGTCCATATGTGAAACCAAAATGACCATTTAAGGCCTTTATTTCTCCTAAGGTAAATTCTATGAGGTTGAAGGTGTGGTAGGATTTGAGGGGAAATGTGTCAGGTACTAAGCCAGTTGTATACGTTAATTCATTTCCATGAGAAGGTAGTGTTGGTATGCCCATTTTACAGATGAGGAAACTGATTCACAGAGAGGATGACTAACTTGCCCAAGATCCCAAAGCTAGTAAGTGACAGAGCTAAGATTCAAACCCAGGAGAACTGAAATCGTCCACACAGTTTACTCTCCATATTAACATATTAACATTAACATGACTTTCTATTCTACTGGCCTCATCAACACAACTTTATTATTGACTATAAAACTTTACTATCACAATTTACTAATAATCAGGAGACTCCTGCCCAGGAAGACAAAACTTGCAAATAACTTTAATGTACATTCCAGAACTTCCTGAAAGGCCCGTCAATTCTTCAACAGCAAACATAAAACCACTCATAGGTCAAATCTCTTTGAGCCCCTTGCATCAAAATCTTCACCTTACTGTGTCCACTAATTCTATTATATCATGATTTTTACCTAATCCTCATGAAGCCTCCACATTGAAAGTGTGACTTCAAAATTATGTACTTGATATATGTTGCTGATTCAAATTATGAAAGTTATTTTATATTTCTGGAGCAGAACAACACTTTTGATAGTTATTGGAAGTACTGTAAAGCTTTATAGACTCTTAAGCACCCTGAATTTAATGTAGCCCTAATGAATTATTTTACTGCTTGCCAAAGAACATAATTTCAGCAAATTGAGTTTTAAAAATCAAATTGGCTTTTATTCATGATTCATGAGCCAGGCAGTATCCAATCCAAATAGGAGGTCCACTGGGCATGGCAGAACAGTGGGTTTTCTTTTGTAAGGTAGCTTGAGCAGGAACAAAAACAACACAGAGCAAAAGCCAAGTGGTTAATGTTAGGTTAGTTCAGGTTACTTCCCTTGCAGGGGTTAAAGCAGAGGGGACTTCCTTATCATGCCAGCTCAGGTTGGCTGGGTGCCTTTTGATCAGTCCCTGTGACTCTGTTTTGTTTTTTTTTTTTTTGAAAATTGGCCTGTTTGATAATTTGGCTATCATCTCTCTCCTGATTTTTCAGAAGGCCAGATCTTACAAGTAAACTGCTTAGTTTTGGTTTGGTGATGTGGAACCCTAGCATGGTTCCACAGGCTGGTCTGCTGGAGCCTAGTGCAGGAGCTCAGTCCAAATCTGTAGCCTCAAATTTTACTTAAGAAGCTAAATATTGTAGGGTGTCAGCAACAATAAATACAGACTCAAAGGAATTCCTCTCTCTCTCTCTCTGTCTATAAAATCTAAATCGAATCTAAATCGAATATATATATCTCCTATAATGGAGGCTACCGGTGTGAAATACACTAATAATGCACATTAGTGCAAACCTGATGTCTCACACTTGCTTCAGTCCTACATATAGGAAATCCTTAGATCTTACACTGACAAATCCATTGGTTAATATTGAATAATGCTATTTTCAATAAGCTTTTTAGAGTAAGTACTATAGCTAAAGCAATTAGTTTATAAAAATTTAAATTCACTTAATTTAAATTAATTTTTATTATCTGTGTAATATTTCCAGAAAGCAGCCAACAGCAATAAAAACAACAAAATACTTGCATTTTAGATCGATTATTCTTTTTTTCTTTAGAATTGCTTTAGGAACTATGAAGGGCAGGTATTAAAATGAGCACTTTAATAGTATACCAGTTAGAGATAGCAACAACATTTTGATAATTGCTTGAGTGAGATAACACCAGAAATACCAATATACAGTGTTACCAATAAGATATTTAGGTAATGACTCTCAACTATAAGGGTATTTACAAGTTGCTTCTTCCATGAGGGTTAAAACACTTTGATGTTAGTTCATACCTTCTCTCTTTTTTTTTTTTTTTTTTGGAGATGGAGTTTCGCTCTTGTCGCCCAGGCTGGGATGCAATGGCGCGATCTTAGCTCACTGCAACCTCTGCCTCCCGAGTTCAAGCGATTCTCCTGCCTCAGCCTCCCAAGTAGCTGGGATTAAAGGCGGCTGCGACCACACCTGGCTAATTTTTGCATTTTTAGTTGAAATGGAGTTTCAACATGTTGGCCAGGCTAGTCTTGAACTCCTGACCACAGGTGATCTGCCCACCTCAGCCTCCCAAAGGGCTGGAATTACAGGTGTGAGTCAACACACCTGGCTCACAACTGCTATTGATATGGATTAGTGGCAAATACTGTGCCTCTGTATTCTACAGAGTTAAGAGATAAAGAAAAATCTGAAACAACCAACTAACTCAGATGATGATGATGATGACGATGATGATTATTTAAGACAGGGTCTCTCTCTGTCACCCAGGCTGGAATGCAGTGGCACGATTACAGCTCACTGCACCCTCAGCCTCCCAGGCTCAAGCAATGCTCCCATTTCAACCTCCCGAGTAGCTGTGACTACAGGCGTGCACCACCATGCCCAGCTAATATTTGTATTTTTTGTTTCACCATGTGGCCCAGGCTAATCTCAAACTCCTGAGTTCAAGTGATCTGCCAGCCTTAGCCTCCCAAAGTGCTGAGATTACAGGCATGCACCACCATACTGGGTCCTCAGTTAATTATTAATCATAAGGCTCCCACCTTCTGATTCTCCACTGAAAATCAAAACATCAATGCTTAAACTTAAGATCCTGGAGAAGCAATATCCTTACCTTATTAAACTAAGGAGATAGGTCAAAATTTGCAATAATGGTCAGAATCCAACCTAGCTAAGGACACGTACTCTTTTCCAATATAGAAAATAGTACAAACACCCAGCATTTTCACTAAGTGTAAGTGCCAAGCATTAAACAAGGATGGAATTATAATTTGTTCACATCAACAAATTAGTCTTGTCTATGAGAATTATAAGAAAATCATATTTCTTCTCAATTACTTGTAACAAGGAAAGAAGAAATGGACTAGATAATCAGAGATACTTATATATTTGGTTTTGACAAAACTATTAATCTATAGGTATCTCCCAGACACTCCCTTTGAGTCAAATCCCCACTGCTAACCATCTAGACCAGTGGTTGCCAACCTTAACTGGATATTTACATTTCCTTTTTTTTTTTTTTTTTTTGAGACGGAGTCTCGCTCTGTCGCCCTGTCGCCCGGGCTGGAGTGCAGTGGCCAGATCTCAGCTCACTGCAAGCTCCGCCTCCCGGGTTCACGCCATTCTCCTGCCTCAGCCTCCCAAGTAACTGGGACTACAGGCGCCCGCCACCTCGCCTGGCTAGTTTTTTTTTTTTTGTATTTTTTAGTAGAGACGGGGTTTCACCGGGTTAGCCAGGATGGTCTCGATCTCCTGACCTCGTGATCCGCCCGTCTCGGCCTCCCAAAGTGCTGGGATTACAGGCTTGAGCCACCGCGCCCGGCCGGTATTTACATTTCCTAAAGGGCTTCTAATTTCCAGGACCGCCCTAGGATTTTTGGAAGTAGAGCTTGAGCATCAGTATTTTTAAAAGCTCCCCTGTTGTCTCTCATATACAGCTGGGTGAAAAATGACATAGAAATAACCAGTCCATGGCAGGGTGCAGTGGTTCACTCCTGTAATCCCAGCACTTTGGGAGGCCAAGGTGGGCAGATCACTTGAGGTCAGGAGTTCAAGACCAGCCTGTCCACATGGTGAAACCCTGTCTCTACTAAAAATATAAAAATTAGCTGGGCGTAGTGGCAGGTGCCTGTAATCCCAGTTACTTGGGAGGCTGAGGCAGAAGAATCACTTGAATCCAGGAGGCGGAGGTTGCAGTGAGCCGAGATTATACCACTGCACCCCAGCCTGGGCGACAGAACGAAACTCCATCTCAAAAATAAAATAAATAAAATTAAAAAAAAAAATAACCAGTTCAGGATATGTAGAATATCAGAAGAGAAAGCCAACCTGAGATTAACAACTAGTTGGGGGTAGATGATGAGAACATACTAAATCTACCTCTTCTCTCTTACAACCACTTTCATTCTCTAACAAAGTGGTTTTCGAACATGAAGGAAACAGAGGAGAAATTGTTTCCGTTGCTCTGATCCTTCTTTACAGATGGGAGTTTAGTGTACAGAGGTTGTATCATGCATTATTCACATCACACTACTTTTGTAATTATCCTTTGTAACTGTAACTGCTATCTTTTTCAACAGAATGTCCACACCCCTCCAGGTCACATGGATAGAAACAACTTTGGTTGCTGTATCTTCACAATAATAGACTTGTCAGCAATCTCTTTATATTGTTAATAAGAAGATGCCCTGCACCAGCTGTTCAAGGTAAGGGCTTGTCATGCGCAAATCACATATACCAACTGCATTGTTACAGAACAGGAGCTGAAACACCTTGTTGGTATTGGTGTGCTTTGTGTGTGTATAGCAGCATTTGAATAAACTTAAACAACAGGATGATTTTAAAAGTGAGTTTCTTCCAAGTGTCCACCTAAATCCATCAGGAGGGGAAAAGAGAGGAGCTGTGGCTAAAGGTTAGTGAATTTGGCTGCAGCAATTTGATAGCGATGACCTCGTTAAATTTCATATTGTTTCAAATCTATACTATCTATATATATGATCCTTAAGAACCTGTAGGACTAAAAGAAAAATTTTAAGATGACAACTTTATATATATTACCTAGGTATTTAATGAGTAATTTCTACTGCTGTTTCATAAGAATCCGTAATCATGTCTCATGAATTAACTAAGAGGAAATGCTGGAACAACACCAAACAAATATGAAATTGAATGAAACTACAGAAGCGGCAGGCAGCAACAGCTGTTTGCTTACCTAATATCTATTCCTCCCTCTTTCTATGATTTTGTTTGGAGAAACAAATGGCTGGCTAAAAAGCTGGAGTTCCTAGTTCCTTGTAGGTAGGGGTAGGCATTTTGGGCGAGTGCAACAGAGGGGAAAGTATACTGGGCAGTTCTGGGAAGCTTTGTTTTCCTTTTCCTTCTGGGATGACATACGGAGCCTGGAGGCAGCGTGAAAGTCACGCACTAAGGATAAAGAGCTGGGATCAGGCACAGTGCTTGCATGGGAGGGGGTGTCTTTTTCAGTTTGGGGTAGTCAGAGAAGACCTCTCTGAGGGCTTGACATTTGAATTAAAGCCTAAATGATGAAAATGAGGCAATCCTGCGAAGGTCTGGGTTGATCTTGGTATGCCCGACAGAGAGACACCAGTGTGGCTGGAGTGGAGGTGAGGCCACAGAGGAAGCAGATCGCCTGTGGCCTTGTGATTCAAAGTAAGGGTTCTGGGTTTCATGCTAGTTGCAATAAGAATCCACTGAAGGGTTTTAGGCAGTAGTGACATTATGTGATTTTTAAAAATAGATGTTATTTTTTAGAGCAGTTTGTAAGTTCACAGAAAAATTTGAGAGGGAGGTACAGAGATTTCCCACACACTCCTGGTTCCCAAATATGCACAGTCTCCCCCATTATCAACATTCCCCACCAGAGTAGTCCATTTGTTACAACCGATGGACCTTCACTGACACATCATTATCACTGCATGATTTGATTTTAACTTCAGAAAGACCTCTGTGACTCCTCAAAGAAGGATGGACTAGGAGTGGAGGAAAGAATGAAAGCAGAGACCAATTATGAGGTGACTGCAGAGACTAGAAGGGAGTCCGGGCGAGAGGCCTGAAGGCTTAGATTAGAGGTGCAGCTGTGGTGATCGGAAAGAGTAGAGAGATTCAGAATATATTGCAGAGGCTGATACAACAAACAGTACGACCTACTGATGGAGTAGATGTGGAGTGCAAGAGAAAGAGAGGAATCCAAATGAATCCTGGAGGTTAGCCTGAGCAGCTGGATGGATGGGGAGACAGAACTGATGACACAAGGAGTACTTTAGGGAGAGTACATTTGGGAATAAAAATCGGGTTTACGGCTGGGCGCAGCAGCTCACGCCTGTAATCCCAGCACTTTGGGAGGCTGAGGTGGGCAGATCACTTGAGGGCAGGAGTTCGAGACCAGCCTGGCCAACATAGTGAAACTCCATCTCTACTAAAAACACAAAAATTAGCTGGGCATGGTGGCGCAGGCCTGTAATCCCAGCTACTTGGGAGACTGAAGCATGAGAATTGCTTGAACTCGGGAGGTGGAGGTTGCAGTGAGCTGAGATGGGGCCACTGCACTCCAGCCTGAATGACACAGTGAGTCTCTGTCTTAAAAAAAATAAGTAAATAAAAATAAAATCTAGGTTCGCGATTGGGTAATATACTGACTACCTAGGTATATTTGATGGATTCATTTGTACTCCAAACCTAAGCAACACACAATATTCTTTTGTAACAAACCTGCACATGTACCCCGATTCTAAAATAAAAGTTAAAAAAGGAAAAAAATCCAGGTTCAGTTTTGGTCATGTTAACCTTGAGATGCCTTTGAGATCTGTAATTGAAGATGTGGGGTAGACAGGTAACCTGGGGAGCTCAGGGCTGGGTCCTTCCTAAGGAAGGCTGGTCACGTGGCCTATGACCACGGCCACAGAACGTGGACTCAAGGGCAGCCAGAATCAGCCCATGATGTAGCCCAGCATTAAAGCCTGGCCAAATATGGATAATAATAACCATCTATTAAATAATCAAATTCTCTCTCTTTCAGACTTTGAATACACAACACACACAACTGTGTGTCATACACTACAACTGTGTTTCACTAATTATAGGAGCACTGCCTTACAGAGAGATGTAAGGGAAGCCCTAAGGCAACAGAAATCATAAGGTTGAGAGAAGACAGAATTAGTAGTTGGAGAAATAAACCATAAGGCAGAGCACAAGAGCAGTGAGCAACAGGTAATCCTATCACCAGAGTGCTTCAGTTTCCTGAACAACATTTTTGTTTCTAAAAAAGATTCCATCTTTCACAAGGCCTCACTACGTGAGGTTCAACTCATTTCTTCAAGTATAGGTTGGTGCAAAAATAATTGCGGTTTTTGCCATTACTTTTAATGGGAAAAATGTATATATTATACATTTTGTAGTTGTCACACAGTTCTTGGATATTGTCCCAGTTTTTTTGTCTTTTTTCTCTTTGCTTTTTTAATTTTGAAAGTTTCTATTGATATATTCCCAAACTCAGAGATTCTTTAACTGTGTCCAGTCTACTAACAAGCCATCAAAGCCATTCTTCACTTCTATTACTGTTTTTGATCTCCAGCATTTTTGAAAATTATTCCTAGGATTTCCATCTCTGAGCTTACATTACCATCTGTTCCTGCACAATCTCTACATTTCCATGAGAGCCCTAAGCGTGTGAATACGATTCACAATCTGATAACTCTAATATCCCGCCATATCTGGTTCAGGTTCTAACACTTGCTATGTTGCTTAAACTGTGTTTTTTGTCTTTCAGTATGCCTTATAGTTTTCTATAGAAAGGTGGACATGATGTCCCCGGTGAAAATACTGCAGTAAATAGGCTTTTAGTGGTATGGTGGGAAGCAGTCAGGCAGGAGAAGAGTTCTATAGGTCTATGATTAGGTCTCAGTCTTTTAGTGAGTCTGTGCCCCTGGGCTGTGAATTTTACAAGTGCTTCAAAGTGCTTCTTAGCTTTAGCCCCCTTAGATGAGACAGGACAGCTAGAGTTGGGCTACATTTGGTACTCCCCTTCCCCCAGCTTGGTGAGGCTCTGGTAAAATAGAGTCTCTTGTGGACAGACCTTGTTAAGAACAGAATGCTCTAGCGTATTTTAAAATGGTGACTTTTCCTTTCTTGCTGCCAGGAGCACAATGGGATTTCTCTAATTTCAGGTCTCTGTGAGGACCTGGTAAAGCTCCAAAACTCATGAAAGTGTGACCCTCACCCCCAGCCCCCAGTGACTGGGTCCCGCTGGAGTTTTTCACTCAGACTTCACAGTGGGCCTCTAGAGATTTGTTAGTTACAGTTCAGTTTTCCTACCCCCGCACTGGTTCCCACAGAGGTTTCTGATCATGGACTTCTGCTCAGTAAGTTATGAGTCTCTCACTTCGCCAGTCTCTCCAATTTCAGGGGCAGCTGCCTGCCTTGCAACTTCACTGACAAATCCAAGAAGAGCCGTTGATTTCAGTCTGTTCAGTTTCCACTTGTTAAGATAGAATGACAATTTCCAAGCTCCTCACATGCCCGATTGGAACTTAGAACTGGTTCCAACCTAAACCATTTCTGATAGTGCTTATTCCCCATCTATTCATATAATACATCCACCTTTATCCAAGACAACCTGAGCCCAGCACACACAGGGCCATTCTCTTTTCTAGTCTCTGAAAGCCCCGTTCTTCCCCACCAGTCTGGAACTTCAAACACTGAATGATGCAGCAGCTAAACCTCAGAAGGAGCTAATTGACTCAATGTCAGAGTTTCATTCATTAGAATGTCATCAATATTTTCTAAAATACTATGAACAACCCAAAGTACTATAGAACAGCTTTTAGTAGCCACAATTACTGTACCTGCTGTCTCTCTCTGGGATTTCCTTAATAGCAATTCTGACTTGGTTGCTCAAGTCCCGACCTGCGTAGACTATCCCGTAAGTGCCTTTTCCTAAAACGACTCTGTCACCATTTTCATCATATTCATAGTCATACTACAAAAGGAAAAACGGGGAGAAAAGATTGAAACGTTAGTTCATTCTACATTTCCAACATCGATTTTTTTCCAAGAGCATTATTCCTTATCTTATCAGATGGCATTAACAGGCCAAAGTTCTAAGAAGTGCTTCAAGGATGAACAAATAAATGCTCCCAACATAAAGCAGATATTGTGTTTATGTTTTCACAACTGTTACAAATACAGTGGGGATTACATAGTTAACTTCATAGAAGTGCTTCTCCAAAAGCCATGTGGATTCTTTTACCCACTCAGTCCTGTTTTTCATTGATTCTGGAGATCAATGAAACAGTGCATAACTAGCATGAACATCTATCAATGTCTATCACATCTAATAAATCGTCCTTTTGTTATTCACTTTTGATGCTGCCAAAGCATTTTACACTGCCAGGGGAATAAAACCACTGAAAGGCTTTGGGTAAGAAGAAAATTTTGACATCTTACCAGCTGCCGATGATAAAGTCAGGATTATTTTACTTCAACCCACCCCCCACTCCCCAAGACCCAGAAACATTTTTTTTTAATGAAAAATAGAGGAAAATGTTTATCTCTGATGTAGAAAGGAAATATCTATAGCTCTAAACTGCAAACTGTCAAGTGTGTCAGCCAAATATGGAAAACTGGATCTACAGAAAGGATTCAGTAAAGACCTCCTCAGATCTGGAAGCATCACCCCAAAGCCACATCCTTTGTGTTGGACTGAACTAAAGGATTTAGGGCCATCACATGATCAAGGCATGTCCCTGTAGAAACCCAGCACAAAACTACAGGCCCCCGGGAAAGAACATTAGAACAAGCTTTTCACATAGTCTACATTTTGCTGGAGTTTAAACCTGGCAGTCCATAGTTAGATTCAATGCACAGCAGGGTCTGAGTTGGCCATTAAAAAAATTATTTCTGGCCAGGTGCAGTGGCTCATGCCTGTCATTCTAGCACTTTGGGAGGCTGAGGCAGGTGCATCACCTGAGGTCAGGAGTTTGAGACCAGCCTAGACAACATGGCAAAACCCCGTCTCTACTGAAAATACAAAAATTAGCCGGGTGCGATGCTGTATGCCTGTAATCCCAACTACTCAGGAGGCTGAGGCAGGAGAATTGGTTGAACCTGGGAGATGGAGGTTGCAGTGAGCTGAGATGGCGACACTGCACTCCAGCCTGGGCAACAGAGAGAGACTCCATCTCAAAGGAAAAAAAATGATTTCTAACATGTATAAGTCAACAAACTTAACGTTAATACTGATGAGTAATCTAAGAAGAGGGCAATGATCATGAGTTTTTATGCTCTTTAACAACATAGCCTTGAAATATATAAAGCAGAGTTGATACAATTTCAGAGAAAAATACTCAAATATCAACCACAATAGATTTTAACAGAACTCTTTTAGAAAGGAATGTATCTGGCATACAGATTTTAAAATAGAGAATCTAATGGCACAATAAACAAGTCTGATATTACATCTACAGAGAAAGCTCTGCACCCAGATACAGATTCCTTTCATGCATATATGAAAAATATATAATTGATCACATATTAGACAACAGAGAAAAATTTCAACAAATTCCAAAGAACTGATATCATAAAGACCATGATCTCTGAGCACAGAACACTAAAAATAAGACAGCCAAAAGTATATTTTACTTTACTTTAAAATAACCAATGGGTTAAAAAGGAAATGACCATGGGAATTACACAATCATTTTTTATATGAGAAGAAAAGCATTATTTATCAAATTCCATAGATATGGAGTTAGGTAGATGAAAAATGTCATGATATTAAACAAATCCATTAGAAAATAAAAATTTAACATGAATAAATTTAATGGTCAAGTCAAGGAAACAGAAAAAGAATAACATATTGCTACCAACACAGTAGAAGAGAGGCTCTGGATTTGGCAAGATGGTAGACCAGATACCTGAGAAGCCTCCTGCTAAAAACACATAGGTAAAATAAAACAGACATACTTTTAAATGTCTAGCTGGGCTTACTAAAGAGTAAAGGTGATTGCAGACGCTAGAAATGAAGAGGAAAGGAATACTAGCAGGTAATCACAAGAACTCCTGAAGCTCAAAAGGTAGGGATGAAGGCAGGATTTTCAGTTTCATTAACCTAGGGCAGGAGTTCATGCTCGTTTTTTTGGTAAAAGGTCAGGTAGTGAATGTTTTAGCTTTGAGAGCCATATAGTCTTTGTAGCAACTACTCAATCCTGCCATTGTGATGTGAAAGCAGCCCAGCTGATACATAAACAAATGGACATGCTTATGTTCCAATAAGGCTTTATTTACCAAGATTAACAGTGAGCTGGACTTGATCCTAGGGCTATTGTTTGCTGACCTCTCATGTGGGGCTTGGGTTTTAATGCCCAGGAGGGGATAGGAAGTATGGCCTAGTGCCTATGCCAGGCAAACAGCAGAAACACACAAAACCAGGCCCTTGATGAAAGGGTAGATTAGAAAAGTCAGCCCACTACACTGTGAAACAAAAAGAAAGCTGGTTTGTCTCAAGACTGAGCTCTGGAGGAGCAAAAATAGGTCTTCTCTAAACACGTTCAACCATAGCTGATCCTGGCTGTTTGAACTTCAAATTAACACTTATTGTAATACTCATAATTGCTCTTGAGCCTGGGATATCCCTGGAGTGCCTGGCAGAAACAAAGGAAAAACATTTTAATGGTAGACCCCTTGAAGTTTGCTATGCAGAATTCTTACTGATAATGCACCACTAAAGTTGAATTCACAATCCAAAAAATATAAATTATGTAAGGAAACAATTCAACATCAGTGAAAATATATATGACAAATCCCAATCCTCAAGACTTCATTAAGTCAGATATGATAGAATATAGTTATAAAATATGTACGTTTAACATAAAGATATAAAATATTTAAAAATGAGAAGATGAGATATTCTAAAAAAGGCCAGACTTGAAAGAGAATTGAATACAACTTCCAGAAATTCAGCCCTAAATAGGAAAAATAAAAACAAATTCACTCAGATATGATATAGTGCAACTACAAAATACGAAAGACAGATCATAAAAGGGCACATTACCTACAAAGGGAGCTCATCAGATCACTCTGCACACTCTTGGGTACACATGCATGACTCGAGAGGATGGGGCTGGGGTGGAGCATGTTCCTAACAGCTCCAGGTTATTTGTTTCCACAGGTTTCCAAGCCCTTATAGAAGGAGGTCAGGTGGTGTCTTCTGGGGAAAATTATGCCTAATACAATGCTAGGGCTGGAGTGAGCACTGGCCTCCTTAGCATGAACCCTTCTCTGGCTCAGGACAGAGGCCAAACTCTGGAAGGGAGATGACTGCTTACCCATTGCCAAGTATCCAGTGGCACATTAGAGAAAACCCTGTTCTGGCTGCCTAACGTAAAGCTGAAGACTGTCTAGGTCCAGGGCAGATGATCAGGTAGGTGGTCAGAGTGAAGGAACAGGCAGCAGGGATCATTCAGCAACATGCCCTAACTCAGAGTTAAAACTGGGCTCCTGTGAGGAGGCAGGAAGCATAATCCAAACAATGCCACCTGAAGGAGCCCAAGTCTCCACACCCAATTCCTGTGGTCTAGACTTTTGCAATGCTGTGCCTGCCACGCCGGAATTCTACCAGTGGGACCCAGTCAGCAGGAGGTAGGGCAGGGACCATCACTAAAGAAGCTCAACTTTGACAATGTGCCCTCTCAAAGGATTAGAAACCTATACACTGAATCTAGTACCACCACCATTTTACACTACAATGCTTTATAATTTTAAAGGAAAAAAAAAACAACTTTCGATAACCCACCTCACTTGACTATCATAATATCATAGTAGGTTTCTGATTACTTTCAATTTACAAATGATCAGAATTTTTTTTTCAGTGAAAATATATCAGAGTCGTGATTTGAAACCAGCTTGTAAGATTCCAGATTTTGTATCCTTTCCACTACCTATGCACTAGGGAAACCCTATCACAGAATAAGAGCTTACAGGGTAATGATCACTACTTGTTTCCAAACACCAGTATTATAAAGATATTACAGTATATTGTTAATATAGATTGAACATCCATTTGCTTTTTCAAGCAGACATCTGGTAGCCACTGTCCTCTTAGAATTTTGCTTTTTTCCTTCTCTTACTCCATATTTCAAATTTATTGTCAACTGTTCTCAGATTTTTCTTCTTAAAATCTCACAAATCCATTTTACTCCTTATTCTCACTGCAATTGCCTCCGAATCTCTGTAGAAGCAGCACAGAAGCACTTCTCTGCAAAACAAAGTTCAGAGGCTTTTCTCCTCCATGTGGCTCCATTCCCCAATTTGTTCTGCACTAAGTTGACAGTGAACTTTCCAAAGTCCAAAGTTCCACGTGAGCTTTCCATGTCAGTGCCACTGCATCTATTTTATTGGCAGCTTGTTACTTTCCGGATGAAATCCAAACCCCTTAGCACAGCATAAATGCCTGCTACGGTCTGAATGTTTGTGTACCCCCGTCTCCAGCACCCTCAAAATCTGTATGTTGAAACCGATTCTCAATGTATTAAGAGTTAGGCCCTTTAGAAGGTGATTAGGTCATGAGGCTAGAGCCCACATGAATGGGATTAGTCCCCTTATAAAAGAGGCTTGAGGGAGCCCGGTAGAGCCTTCAGCCATGTGAGCACCCACAGAAGGTACCATCTAGAGAAAGTAGGCCCTCACCAGACACTGAATCTGCTGGTGCCTTGATCTTGGATTTCTCAGCCTCTGGAACGGTGACCTATGCATTTCTGTTGGGTATAAATTACCCAGTCTAAGGCATTTTGTTATAGCAGGCTGGATGGACTAAGACAATGCCCTTCAAGGTCATAGGGCTGCCTCTGTCATCCTCGTCTGGACACTGAGCTCTTTGAGAATTGGGACTTCATCCATAATTACTCTAACCCAGTTTTAGCATGTCGCTTGTAGTAGATGCTTAGTAATAATTTGTTTAATTAATTAATCAAGTTATAGAAAAATGTGATGAGCACTTTTTTAAAAAAGAGCTAGATCCCAAAACCAAACCTTTAGAATCATTATTGGTTTATTCTTGGGTGAAAGCATTTTTCCAATAGATACATTTACAATCTTTTTTTTTTTTTTCTTTTTTAAAGAGTGTTTTGCTGTCGCCTAGGCCGGAGTGCAGTGGTGCCATCATAGCTCATTGCAGCCTTGAACTTCTGGGTTCAAGCAACCCTCCCACTTCTGCCTTCTCAACAGCTGGGACTTCAGGTGTACACCACTATGTCCAGCTAATTTTTTCTATTTTTTGTAGAGATATGGTCTTGCTATGTTGCCCAGGCCGGCCCTGAACTCCTGGCCTCAACTGATCCTCCTGCCTTGGCCTCCCAAGCGCTGGGAGTACAGGTGGGAGCCATCATCCTCAGCACTTTTTTTTTTTTTTTTAAAGAGATGGAGTCTTGCTATGTTACCTAGGCTGGACTCAAAGTCCTGGGCTCAAGTGATCCTCCCAAATAGCTAGGACTCAGGTGTACACCACCAGATCTAACTCTACAACAGGTATGCTTACATAGAACAGTGAAGAATACATAAACCTCGACGAGGCTGCTACAGTTTTCATTTCCCCTAGGAATCTAAGGCATCAGAAGACTATTTTTTAAAAAGATTATGTATTAGATACAGAAGCTGACTCCTGTTGAGCAAAATGGTGATAGTAAAAATGAAAAGGACTTGTAAAAAGAGCAGTGTGATTTAAGTAAAACCATCTCTGTGGGTAATTGCTGCTTTTTCTATCTCCCCTTTCTATTCTGACGAGATATAGATAGAAATTGAAATTGTAGTTTTGAAAGAAAGCTGAAAAGACGCAAGAGACTGGTTCAGCCTAGAAGGATATAGAATTATCTATGTAATGGCCAGAAATAGTAGAAGAGAGCCTGGACCTCAAACCAAGAAAGGTAAGGTCTGTTAACGACAAATACAGAAAAAAACAGTGGTGGGGGGCGGGGAAAGGAGGGTTTTAAAAACTAAAAGATAACATTACATTGCTTATATATTTTACATTCTATTTCTATGGTAATAGGTTAGCAAATCAGGTTGTTGCTAAGGGAAACAAGAATTTCATTCTGAGGCAATCATGAGAATTTTTCTAGAATCATCTCTTTATTGCTGTCTGCCCAGAACAATCTAAACCAGTAGTGGGAAGAGAATCAGTGTAGGAAGACAATATTGACAAGGCCAAACAACGACGTGGTGACTCACTGAGTCCTTGCACTCTTGAGGGAAACAACTACCTTAGAAAAAGCCATGCACTTTCGGCGGGGGCTTAACCACGTTAGGTGAGTAATCACTTCGAAGACTCCAATGGCAGCTTTGTTAATGTTCGGTCTGTATGGCCTTCTTAATATGTAAATGCCAAAACATTAGTAACTACTGATAACATTAATAGAATGCCAAAAACACTGCAGGTGCAAATATCTAGTGTGATGGATCTCTCCTCCCTTATATCTGTATTCACATCTCACCTTCATTTATTTATTTATTTATTTATTTATTTGAGTCTCACTCTGTCGCCCAGGCTGGAGTGCCTAGGTTCAAGCGATTCTCCTGCTTTAGCCTCCAGAGTAGCTGGGAGTACAGGCTCTTGCCACCATGCCCAGCTAATTTTTGTATTTCAGTAAATGATCCACCCGCCTCGGCCTCCCAAAGTGCTGGGATTACAGGTGTGAGCCACCACACCCGGCCTAAATCTTACCTTCTTAATGAGCCTCCCAGGCCTTCCTGTCTAAAATTACACGTCCCTGCTACTCTGTAACTTCCTGAACCCTTCCCTGGTTTATTATTCTCCTTAACCCGGATCACCATCAAACATACTATAGATGGTATTTTACTTATTTGTGTTTATTGTCCATCTCTCATTAGAAAGTAAGCTCAGTCTACAGCCATACCACCCTGAATGCGTCCAATCTCTTCTGATCTCGGAAGCCAAGTGGAGTTGAACCCGATTAGGACTTAGATGAGAGCATGTAAGCTCAGTGAGAGCAGGAAGTTTTCTCCATTTTGTTCTCTGCCGTCTCTCCAGCACATGGAATCCTGCCTTCCACTCAATAGCTGTCCAAAAACTATGTGAGTGCATTAGTGAGATCCACTTGGACCCACTGATGTGGAAGAAGATGATTTTAGGCTGAAATCATCAGAAAAACAGCAGCAGCAGAAAAAATCCTGATCTAAACTTCTTTTGCAGACATAAGCAATGCCTCCTAAAATATAACCTCCAGGAGGTTAATGACCAAAGAGGAGAGATGGACCACTTGCACCTAGAGGAGATGTTGCATAAACAAAACCTCATCAAAACTTTCTGTTCCTCGCACTTGTTTCTCATTAGTTCCCCACCATTCACTTTCTTAAAGTCCTAACCCTCTTTCTTACTAAGATGATATATAAACACTCAACTGTAGCTGTTTAGGGAGCCAATTCTTTGTGTAAGTCTCTTTCATTGACTTAGCATTGACTACATGAATAAACTTTGGCTAGGCACGGTGGCCCACGTCTGTAATCTCAGCACTTTGGGAGACTGAGGCAGGCAGAGTGCTTGATGCCAGCAATTCAAGACCAGCTTAGACAACATGGTGAAACCCTGTCTCTACAAAAAATACAAAAATTAATCAGGTGTGGTGGTGCACACCTGTAGTCCCAGCTACTCAGAAGGCTGAGGTGGGAGGATCGCTTGAGCGCAAGAGATCGAGGCTGCAATGAGCCGAGATCGCACCACTGCACTCCAGCCTGGGGGACAGAGGGAGATTCTGTTTGAAAAGCAAAACAAAACAAAAGAATTAAGTTTGTCTGTTCTCCTATTAACTTGTCTTTTGTCAGTTAATTTGCAGGCCCCCGACCATTGAACATAAGCTGGTAGAAGAAAAAGGTTTTTCCCTGTTCCCAACAGAATGAATGAATGAATAACGAATCGATACTCCTATCATACAACACTATAAGTGATGTATTTTCTCAGTCAGGGAAGTAACTGGGTATTCAGTTTCATATCTGCACAAAAATAGAAATAGGATGTTAAAAAAAGTTTTCTACATGATGATTCCAAACTGACTAAAATAAATTCTAAACCATAATTACTAAGGTATATGAGGCCAATCATCAGAAAAGAAAACAGTAAGGTCTTTCATCACCCTGCAGATATTTGAGTCAAATGAAAATAATGTCACTTTTTTTTTTCTATTTTTTTTTAGACAGGGTCTGGCTGTGTCACCAAGGCTGGACTGCAGTGGCGCAATTCTAGCTCACTGCAGCCTTGACCTCTCGGGCTCAAGCAGAGAGGTCCATACGGATTGGAGGCCTTCTCCCATCCATATCTCTCTCCTCCCAGTTTGAGATATTAGGTTGGTACAAAAGTAATTGTGGTTTTTGCCATTATTGCTACAACCGAATATTAAAACAACTCTGGTTTTGTCACTGCCCAGCTTCAGACCCTTCAGACTGAATCTCTTCTGCTTGGACACCTGGCACCATGCGAGCTCATGTGATTAAAAAGGGCATAAAGCCACCATCCTGCCATGGGACATTAACAGTCCAGTCCAGTGCTGGCTACCAGATTACAATGCATTGAGAAGAGCTAGGCCAGAGGAGTGGGCCAAAATGCTACGAGAAAAAAGTAAGATGGGGAGTTGAGAAATGATTCAAAGAAAAAAGGACACAGGACCTGGATCTGAAAAAATAAGGCTTTGGTCACTAAGTGGGACTGGGCAGAAAAGCTTGTGAGGTTGGGCATCTGCATGTCAAGCCCAGAGGTCGGAGAAGCATGGCCACCTGGAAAGTGGAAAGGAGGTTGGCCCCGCTGGACCACAGGGTGGAAAGGAAAGGGGAAGCTACAGCCAGAAGGGTGAGAATGTTGTATGGTGCAAATACCTCCTTCTACAAAAAGGAGCATCAGCTGGGCGTGGTGACTGTAATCCCAGCACTTTGGGAGGCCCAAGTGGACGGATCACTTGAGGTCAGGAGTTCAAAGCCAGCCTGGCCAACATGGTGAAACTCCATCTCTACTAAAATTACAAAAATTAGCTGGGCATTGTGGTGCATGCCTGTAGTCCTAGCTACTCAGGAGGCTGAGGCAGGAGAATTGCTTGAACCCAGGAGGCGGAGATTGCAGCGAGTCGAGATTGCACCACTGCTCTCCTGCCTGGGCAACAGAGTGTGACTCTGTATCAAAAAACAAAAAGAAGCATCAAAGGTTTTTAATTTGGGGAGTCACAGGATTAAATCTGTATGAGAGATTTCTCTGATGATAACAGAGACAAATCATGAGACATGTTAAGCTATGATAGAGGGTGAAGACCTGAGATCAGGGGAGTGACTGAGAAGATGAAATGAAGGGGCTGCAGGAAAGAACGGGCATGAGGGATTAAGAGGGGATTGGGAGGGGTTTCTCAGGAAACTGGCTTGGGTTACTGGGTAGATGCCTTTACTCTTAATGAAGACATGGAAGGCAGGAAGAAGAACAATGGATACCAAGGCTGGTTAACTCTCATCAATTGTTTGATGATTTCAATATAAACGTATTATAATAATAACATATTAAATTACTTAAGATATGAGTTCATGATCCTTCCATGTCAAAATACATCCTTGAGTCAAAAAGCATAGCTTTGAATCAAAAGAAATAGATTTTCTTTCTGTTAAAAGACAGAAAAGTCCTTCTCTGAGAAGTGGTACTGCGTGATGTTTGAAATAACCTTGTACAATTTATACCAATCTTGGATATTATTTTAAAAATTAGAGGTAGGAAATGACATTAAAGATCTTCTTGCTCTTGGCCCAGCGCGGTGGCTTACACCTGTAATCCCACCACTTTGGGAGGCCAAGGCGGGTAGATCACCTGAGGTCAGAAGTTCAACACCAGCCTGGCCAACATGGTGAAACCGTGTCTCTACTAAAAATACAAAAATTAGCTGGGCATGGTGGTGAGTGTCTGTAATCCCAGCTACTCAGGAGGCTGCGGTGGAAGAACTGCTTGAACCCAGGCGGCGGAGGTTGCAGTGAGCCGAGATTATGCCACTGCACTCCAGCCTGGGTGAAGAGCGAGACTCTGTCTCAAAAAAAAAAAAAAAAAAAAATCATCTTTTCAACTCTAACTTAAGGAATGAAGTAATCTTAGCCCAGCAGGAGTATGAACTTTGTCTGGGGTTATGAAACTGACTGCTGGCAAAGTCAGAACCAGGGCCCGAGGCTCCTGACCCCAGCCTGGAGTTCTTAGTAGATCTAGCTTGAATCAGAAGGAAGAAGGGGCTGGTGACCTGAAAGAAGCCGAATCCCTCTCACAGTTGTACTGCTTCAAATAAACCTTATTGTTCCAGTCAGAATGAAAAACAGTTCCTGCTTTGGGCTTCTAAGAAGTCTTTCAAATTCTAGGAATTAGTTTCACATTTGTAGTTTATAGAACCACATTAATAGTTACTGTTTGCTGACTGCTGACAACACCCTAAGTGAAGTTAAAAACATTAAGTAGCATTTCCTGACCTTGCCAACATTTTTATTTTGTTCTGGGCCGAGGTAGCCAAAGGCTTCAAGGATAATTGACACATGTATTGAAACAACTCTAATTCTACCTTCAATTGAGGTAAACATCAGAAAATAATTATTCTGCATACAAATCTTAACCATTGTGTTAAGATGATCTCTAAAGTAATTCTTCTTGTTTCCACTGTAAAGAATTGGAAGTGGAGGAATTATTTTTAGTTTGTTATTCATGGGCTGAAGTTTGAGTTCAGTTTGTGGTAATGAAATTAAAGAATTCATTTAAATCAAATATGCAGGATGCTGATAAAATAACTTTAATAAAGAATGTTGAAAACATCTAAGAAATGTAACCAAATACATAATGGAGAGTTATAAGTTATGCAAAAATACATGTTAAGGCTTAATAATTCATGTTGGAAAGGTGCCCTGGCTACAAAAGGACCTTCAGGGAGAGGGACAACCATGATGGATCTCACCATCCTGCAGTCCAGAGCATCCCTGTAAACATGCATTCATTCATGTTTTGCTAACAGAACACCCACAAAAAACATCAGCAATATCACTAGCTGGCACAATGGCAAACTAAGCCAAGGCTCTTGAAGCCAGTCTGCTTGAATTCTTCCTACAGGCTCTAAAGTCCATTGGGAATACTGTAGAAGCCATTCTGGGTCAGAAATTTTACATTAATCTAATGAAATCAAAGGATAGAAATGTAAGAATGTTTTCTTTTCTTTTCTTTTTTTTTCTTTTGGGACCAAGTCTCACTCTGTAGCCCAGGCTGGAGTGCCATGGTGCGATCTCGGCTCACTGCAACCTCCACTTCCCAGGTTCAAGCGATTCTCTTGCCTTGGCCTCCTGAGTAGCTGGAACTACAGGTGCACGCCACCACAATCAGCTAAGTAGAGACAGGGTTTCACCATGTTGGCCAGGCTGGTCTCAAACTCCTGGCCTCAAGTGATCCACCCACCTTACCCTCCTAATGTGCTGGGATTACAGGCATGAGCCACCACACCCGACTTCAGAATGTTTTCTTTTCTTTTTTTTTGAGATGGAGTTTTACTCTTGTCACCCAGGCTGAAGTGCAGTGGCACAATCTTGGCTCACTGCAACCTCTGCTTCCCGGGTTCAAGCGATTCTCCTGCCTCAGCCTCCCGAGTAGCTGGGATTACAAGCACCTGCCACCATGCCCAGCTAATTTTTCATATTTTTAGTAGAGACGGGGTTTCGTCATGTTGGCCAGGCTGGTCTCGAACTCTTGACTTCGTGATCCACCCACCTCGGCCTCCCAAAGTGCTGGGATTACAGGCATGACAGAATGTTTTCTAATGTTAAAATAGAATCCTTGAACTTGCTTGAAAAGGCTGTTAGGAGCACTTTGATGAATCAGAGCAATATGATACAAGCTGTGTTTTGTGAGGTCAGCAGACTGACTAAAACCCTCTGGATATTACTAGGAAGAAACCTTAGCATTTCCCTCCTTCTTCAGTTGGTGAGAGTGTTTCCCAGTGCTTGCATAGAATTGCCTAATTAGGGAGGGTCTCTCACAAAGCTTACCCCATATACTACTGCATACTGAATACGGGATCTGGGAGTGGGTCCACCTGCTAGCTCTTTGAAAAGTTTTCACCCCTTTCTTCCTTTACATTATAGAAACCTGGGGCTTAGAAAAATCAGCTAGCTAAATTCTAAGGCAATTAAAGCTGTGTTAAGCTATGCATATGGTTTTTAGAATAGTTCCCAGAGTAGAGCCTGTGAACGATCGATTCAGTCGGTTATAAAGACCAACCTTGTGTAATACGGTTACCACAGCCTGGCTAGGCTATGCATATTTTTGGTAAGAAGCAGTTAATTCCTGAAAGGAGGGTATGAAACAAAGGATAGCTATCTCTGGTAAAAAAAAAAAAAAAAAAAAAAAAAAGCCAGAAATTTGTAACATTGCAGAAGACTTTATAAATTTTCCAGTCATCTCCTTCATAATTCTACATTATTGATAGAATCGTTTCATTTTCAATTTCTTTAAGTTTTACCTTGGCAAACTGCTGTGTATCAACTGAAGCAAAATTTAACACAGAAACAGAGATAACAAGGTATAATCAAACGAGCCCTGAAGTAGGAGTCAAGAAAGCTAATTCCTAACAATCGCTTGAATAAGAAATAAAAAATTGTAAAATATAAAACATACATAAATAAGTATTATCATCTATTACTTCTATAGACAGCAAGCTAATGCATAGGAATTTTTTTTTTCCAAATTAGGTCCGTCATCTTTTTACAACTTTAATGAAAGAGCCTTAGGCTTAACTCCAAATATTAAAGCTATACAATTGCTAGATAATCATAGAACTTAACTACAGGCAGAGTTAACAACTGGCTATTATTATAGGCCAGGTGTGGTGCTTATCCCTATAATCCCAGCACTTTGGGAGGCCGAAGCGGGAGAACTGCTTGAGCCCAGGAGTTCAAGACCAACCTGGGCAACAAAGTGAAATCCCATCTCCACCAAAACAAAAACAAAAACAAAAACAAAACAACAAACAACAAAAAGTTAGCTGGGTGTGGTGGCATGCCCTGGCTGAAGTGGGAGGATTGCTGAGCCCAGGAGGTCAAGAGGCTACAATGAGCCATGATTGTGCCACCGCACTCCAACTCCAGCCTGGGCAACAGAGCAAGAGCTGGTCTCAAAAAACAAACTATTGATTATATTAAAATTTTTTCTCAACTGTTACCTTACTAACTCAGTGTTTTTATAAAAATTTTAGTTTATGAGATGACATTATCAATGTGATCTAATAAATAAGTATGCCAATTAGACTGGTGAGCGACAGTTTCTTCGATTTTACTTTAACATTAAAAATATAATTTTCAGTACGGCTTGGAGGTATGAACTGAGTATTTGTGTCCTCTCCAAATTCCTGTGTTGAAATCATAACCCCAAGGTGCTGGTTATTAGGAGGTGAGGCCCTTGGGAGGTGATTAGGTCTTGAAGGCAGAGCAGAGTAACATTAGCGGCCCGGTAAGAGAGACCACAGAGAGCTAGTCAGCTTCTTCTATCATGTAAGGACACAGCAAGAGGGCACCTTCTATGAGGAACAGGCCCTCACCAGACACTGAATCTACCAGCACCTTGATCTTGGACTTCCCAGCCTCCAGAACTATAAGAAAATAAATGTCTGCTATTTATAAGCCACATTGTTTACGGTATTTTGTTATAGCAGCCCAGTGGACTAAGATACTTGGATTCAGAGTTCTCTCCCAAGTCAAACACTGGGAAGAGCTTGGAGAAAATGGTGGCCATGTGTCAAGCCTGGAGAAGTGTCATCCTTCAGACACTGAAGATGCTGGAGTCAGCATTCTTGACACACTCTAGCATTGGTCCTTGCAGTGGAGGAAGGCTCCTCTTCACACAGCACACATGGCAGACAAAATGGACACAAACTAAAAGTAGGTAACCAGCAGTGAGGTGCAGTGGCTCATGCCTGTAATTGTAGTGCTTTGGGAGGCTGAGGTAGGAGGATTGCTTGAGCCCAAGAATTCAAGACCAGTCTGGGCAACATAATGAGACCAAGTCTCTACAAAAATAAAAATAAAAACCATATAAAAGTAGGTATCCATAGTGATCTGTGTCCATCAGACATTAGTAAAAGGATTCCAGTTGAAAAGAACAACATTTGAAGTCATTGTTATCCCCTCCTCTCTTAATTCCATTAATCTCTCATGGTTTCGGGTTCTCTGGGTAGCATATTAACGCCTGCCACAAGCGTGCTATCAACCAGAATCTTCACTGAATCTTCTTTGTCTGAATTGCACATATCTCAGAGGAGAATAGAAAATGTGTAAGGACACCATGGCCCATGCATTGACACTGTCATAGATAAAGCATAGTTACTTGCTATCAGATAAGTTAAATGCTAACACTTGGTGCTGCGGAATAAAAATTCTCTGATGTTAACTTTTTAGCCCTTTTTTATGAAAGGGATTCCAGAAGTTGTTTTTAACATTAAAGGAAAGCTTACAGACAGTCTCCTACCCTTCATACACCCTGCCTCCTGCCTCAGTAAGGCTTCAAATAGTTTGTTTTAAAATGAACTCTAAATGTAGATGGACACCTAAGTCATTACCTCCAGCGAGTCACTTTCACAGTCTCCTTCCTCTGTGCTTCTCCCCTTCTCTTCGGTAATGGTGTTCACCATCTCAAAAAACCTACAATACAAGTTAGCACATTAGCATCCATAACACAAACAATAGTAAATATAAGCAAGTACATCTCAAAGTGACTTCAGAACCAAAACTGACAGCTAAGAGAGTCTCTAGAACCAGGCAATAACACACTATCACAATCATGTGAAAAATACAATTTTTCAAAAAGAAAATACAGGTTGGTAGAATTTTCTAGAAATTTCTAACCTAATGCCTCACTTCAAATACATTTTTCTTCAGGAACTCTTCTTGTAAAGTTTTTTTTTTTTTTTTTCTGTAGACCATTTAAGAGACAAGCAAAGTGATTATGGTGACAAACAGATTGGCATCCTGATTGCTGTGGCTAGTCTGTTCTGAGAGGAGGCTGATGGTTCACAGACATAAAGCCGGGAAGCACTGTGCACAAGGGCTGATGATCCCACAGGCAGGTCAAGCTATGTGATGCCAGACCAAGGGAAGAGCAGGTTATGGTGTGACAAGAAAAGTTTCCCTAACACAACTCAGAATCTTTCTAACCCACCCATCCATCCATTCATTCAACAAATACTCACTGAGTGTCTACTAGGATAAAGAACTGTTCTGGCCATTGAGATCATGATGATGAACAAAGTCTGTCTTGGAACTTGGACCCCATTGATGGAGTTCTCATGTGGTGTCAACTTCCTCACTCTTCCTATCTCTATACACATTTCTTAGAGGTCCATGACAAGAAAAAAATTCCCAAGCATGATTGGAATAACAGTATGCACTCATGATGATTAAACAGCACAATGAGTGAGAGAGAAAAGCTAGTTCAACCAAGAGGAAGAATAAAGTGAAAGATCAAAAGAAAAAAAATCTGGTCTTACAGACACAATTTAAGATCTGGGTTAAGGATTTGCATCAGCCACTCATGTAAAAATTTTCAGTATGAACATCTCTAGGCAGAATATAACACTCAGCAGTGGGATGGGAGCACTAGTGTAATTTTCAGAAGCTTGCATTCTGAAGTCTCCTGTGCCTGATTCAAACCCCAGATTTTTATGCTTATTGACTACATGATTTTAGGCTATACTCTCCAGGACTACTTTTTTGTTCTTTTCAATACAGATATTAATACTACCCATCTAATGGGGTTTCTTTGAAGACTGAAATATTCATCCCGGGGCACACACTTCATAAATCTTAGCTATAATTATCATAGAAATAAGTCAACAGACTCGAGAGTTTAAGTGTAAGTGGATAATTAGTCCATACAAGAGCTAGGAATTTTCTTATTTCCAAGTGTTTTTTTTCCCTTACCATATGTTTTATAATAATAAAGATAAAGCTTGAGCCAAGAATTGTGGATTCAACAAACACTTTTCTTTTTCACACCAAGATAAAAATGAACGACTGTATATTGTAGCTAGTGTATCAGTCATTTATAATGAAGTTAAATAGTAATTATTTAAATAAGAACAATCCCCAGCAAAATTCTGAGTCCAAACTAACTTTCACCTATACTTTGGCTTCTAAATTATCACTCACTTCTCTAGTTTCCCACAGTCATAGTGTTCTAAAGAAGTAAGAAGACTTTAATTATTAGCCCAAGAGAAACATACAATGGAGAAAAACACAAACGTACAATGCAGTCCATGGATTTTTGGATGATCTCTTTTATTGGCATAGATCAGATCACCGGCTCTTAACCCAGGGTTCACCCCCACCAGAACACCCAATATAATTAGTCTGAGGTGGGGGCCATGTATGTTTTTTCAAAGCTTACCAGTGAATCTAACTAATACGAGCCAAGGTAAAGAGGTACTATTGTATATGATACTGAGATGATTTATATCAGTAAGTGAGCACTTAAAGTATGCATTATAATATTTAACAATTAACCAGTAAGTCTTGGTTAATGTTTCATCTGTGGGAAAATAAGTTATGACTAAGATAAAGTTTGACTTATTAAAGAATCCCCCCCAAAATCTGTTAAATTTATGACATAATTATAAAATATTAGCCCAAATAAAATATTTATATAACCACATAGCCATGAATTCTTCACAGAAGGTACATGTTCACTCATTAGTTGAAAATAATGATCAGGTAAGAATAATCTTTTTCACACACAATGATTAATACATACTTTTTACAATGAAGTTCTGTACAGAAATAGATTTGGAAATCATCAGAATTGTGGAGCACATAAAGAAAGCAGCATCTTTCTTCAAATTTAGAAATACTGAAACAAGCAAACAAAAAAGCATTATTCAGAGAACTATCAATTCTTCTATGGTCCTATGATGAAAAAGAAATAAGTTTTAAATTCAATCCCATTTATATCTATGTTGTTTATAACAAGCAGTTATAAATAGCACTTTAAAAAGTGACATTTCCTGCACCACACTACTAAAATTATTTACTCTTCTGAGAGGTGTCCTCCTCCTCATGTCTGCAGAGGAGGTCTGCTCTAGGGTGTTGTAAGCACACGTAAACTACACATCCTTTCAACAGAGCAGGGAAAGGCGTCCTGCCTACTATAGTATTCTGTGTGCTGGGAGGAAAAGCATAAATATCAACTGGCTGGCCGACCTCAGTGATTCTGGTGCTATGCAATCTGTAGAACAATGAAATGCTTCCGAAGCTAGGCAGGCAATTTGTGGAGGCAGTAAAAGCACCTCATTCGTTATAGAGATTTTAGAGGAGTGAAGCAATGCACAAGTGCACTTGGTTAGGACTCAGTGAGTGGCTGACTTTACGGCACTACAAAACAGTTTTGAGTCAGCCCACTAGGCCATGCTGTTTTATGCCAGATTGGCAACCATTTTCTGTAACAGGCCAGATAGTAAAATACTTTAGGTTTTGCAGGCCAAACTATGTAATTCTGCTGCTGAAGCATAAAAGCTGTCTAAGAGGATGCATAAATGGACATGGCTGTGTTCCAATAAAACTTTATTTACAAGACAGGTGGGTGACCAGATGTAGTCCATGGGGCATAGTTTGTCAACCCTTATTTTATGCCTTTGTGTCTGCTGTTCCTTCCATTTGGAATGCATATCGTCTTTTACTTTTAAAAGAAAACTCTATTCACGATTTAAGGCTCAGCTTAGACCTTACCTTCTCTCCCTGCCCTACTTCTGCCCTAAACAGAAAGACTTCCTCTTACACCTGTGTTTCTGAGTTTACTTCTTTCATTGCTCTTCTCACACTGTTTTGTGATGAGTTGTTAAACGTCTGTTCCTCTCCCTGCTGGGCTGTGAGTTCTTCAACAGAGGAGTTGACGTCTTAGTCATTTTTGTATATTTGGCAGAACAGGACTCAACATTTGACACGCAGCTCGTGCTTAGTTAATGCCCACTAACTCGAGCTGTGCAAGTTCTGAGGTGACGCAAGGCAAGCTGCTGACCTAGTTGGATTTTCTTCCATAGTTTGTCATCTCTTCTTTATGGAGGAGGAGGCCAGGAAAAATGAGCTCTCTTTGAAGTCACAGACTACAACTCAAGTTTCTCAGCATATAAGCCAGCAATAGTCAGATACTAGCAGCCTATGTCTAAGTCATAAATCACAACAACTGTTACACAGGGCTACCACACCTTATTAAAGAAAATGTATTCACTGGAAAACAGATATGATAAAGTGAAATTTACATTTACCATACTTTCTTAAGTGGATTGCTTAAAAATGCAGCAATAAATAGTGAGTGCCTTGTTAGACTGGCTTTAAAAATTAAATATTAAGAGTACAGCTTTATTTGAGAAAGTATCGACCAAAAGATATATAATGAGTCAGTCCATCATCTTGCTTCTTTCTGTTCAGATCATTCATGAGGTAACAGGTAGCTTTACCAGGAGAACTCTAATTATTAGTGACTCAGACCGCTGTACCAATTTATGCTCTAATAAAACCAATTATTATTATTCCAAAAGCAACAGGATATTGCATAACCAGGCTGCAAAAATCTGTTGTCTCTCATTGCTATGACGTGGGGGTAAACAGTAGTACGCACATCTAACTTGGTTTGAAATTTGCAAGAGTTGATTCAGCATGAGCTTCAATAGAACAATTATTTAAAGACTTAACCACTGACTCTTGATTCTTAAAAAAAATCTTATTTCTAAATCCCAAGAAATGGCATTTTCTGAGCTACTGGCATTGGGACAGCAGTCAGAACGGAACCAAACTGAAGTTCACCACTGTAATCTCAAGATCAGGGCAGGAAAGTGACCTCACGGAAAGTTTTTTGTTTTTTTTTTTAAATGGACTCCTTATCATCTGAATTTATTAATATTAGTGGCAGGGGCTGGGTGGGGTGGCTCACACCTGTAATCCCAGCACTTTGGGAGCCTGAAGCGGGCGGATCCCTGAGGTCAGGAGTTTCAGACCAGCCTGGCCAACATGGTGAAACCTCGTCTCTACTAAAAATACAAAAATTAGCTGGGCATGGTGGCGTGTGCCCGTAATGCCAGCTACTTGGGAGGCTGAGGCAGGAGAATCGTTTGCACCTGGGAGGCGGAGGTTGCAGTGAACTGAGATCATGCCAACTGCACTCCAGCTTGGGCGACAAGAGCAAAACTCTGTCTCACAAATGAAAAATAATAAAAAATAATAAAATAAAATAAAATAAATAAAATTAGTGGCAGGATACATCCTGGTAGATGGCATGTGTGCTTTGGATCCATGCAAGGAGAGATGAGTTCCTGGTATATCAGAAGGACAGAAAATCATCCTATTACATAAACCAACAGCTCCGCTAAAGAGGAACTCCACATGGCTGAGTGTTATCTACATTTTGATGCTGGTCCACAGTTCGCATTTACCCCACAGTTACCATATTTAAGTAGGTCACGAGCACAGAGTCACCTCAACCAGCAGTGAACATTTTGTTGCAAATCTTTTCCTGCTGGAGATAGTGATGCTGAAGAAGGTTGGGTGTTTCCACCAATTGAATGATTCTTGACATTCTTTGTATTTTAAAATCATGATTAAAAGTTCTATCTAGCCCATGAATAGTGGAGAAAAATATCTTACAAGTAAACAAAATGTACCAAGGAAACTTACCTCACTCCCCTGACAGAAGAGGCACTAAAATTCCACTCATGTATACCTTTCTAGAACAACAAGAAGAAAAAATAGAGTCATCCAAATGGAAAATAACATAACAATAATTTTGTTTAATTATTTTTAAAGTGATATACACAGTCATTTTTCCTGGGACACTATTTTTCATGAAAGAATTATCTGGATGGAAAGCACGATTCATTCTCAAGTCACAAGGGTAATGTTTACTCTACTTAATAATTCCTGTACTTCAATAAAACAGCTTCCAAAAGAGCCTAGGAGAATTAGTCTCATTAAGTTCTAAAACTTGATTCTAGTAATAACTGTTGTGTGTTAATTTTTAAGTAAAAAAACTCAATGATCAAGGTAATTCTATTAGTACAGTTGAGCAATATTTCTTTTCTGAGAAAGATAAACATTAATTTGAATAACATCTCGGCAAGGTTTTAAAGATAACTATTTCTGAATTATCTTTAGTTAAGATTTCCAACTAAACAGGTGGCTCTATGTCTTCAGAAAGTAGTAGAGCAAGAATGTAGTGCCCATCATAACTACAAGGTATTGCTACCTAATTTATGCAAAATTTCATATGCTAATAAAGTTTGAACATAAAAAATTTGATTGTCATACTATAAACATGGGTGATTTGCAGAGCGAAGGTGAAGAAAAATGTGGGAATTTATTTCTTGAGTTTATTACTAAAGCTAAGATAAAATTATTATCAAATTCGTATGTCCCTAAATTAATTACAAAATGGATCATAATCCCTTTAAAAATGTGTGACAATATAAAATTAATAGCATAAATATTTTTACAGAAATAAAGTAGTTTTTCCATGTGTCTAAGTTGAGCAAGTACAGTACAGCAATAAACTGACACTGAAATTCAATTCTATAAATTTAAAACAACCAGGAAAAGGAGTTCTTACCCACCCACTGCCAGGAGGCTGAGGTCTGGCCTGGGTTAATGAAATGGGTGGCAAAGCCTTGTGGCTCTGAGGTGGCCTAGAACCCTCCTTTTGGCTAAAGCAACTCAAAAGCCACAATTTATATCTACAGCCCATAATTCTTTGCCAGGTCCATGCAACTTAAAATAAAAATAGATCCTCTCAAGTCAGATGTGAATTTACTAAAAAGCTAGTTTCAGTGCATATCAGTCAGGTCACGGGAATGTGACCTGAATGAACACAGAGCAAATTTTGTTGCATGAAGTCCAGGAGGGCAGATGCCATAAAAAGGTACTCATGGCATGTGGTGGCTCTCTTAACCAGAGTACAGAGGGAGTGAAATTAAAATAGCAGCCTCCAGCTTCAGCTGGTAATTTGGAAAGTTGCTTCTAAATCCTGTTGGCCTCAGGTGAACTTCTAAATATATATATGACCCAGGAGCTGCAGCCGTTACCTGTACACTACTTGCGTGCAATGCAGCCTTATCCTCAGAGCCTGCAGCTGAGCTGCTTTCCAAGACCATGTCCAGGAGCAGGAGGTGGGAAGCAAGTGTAGAGCTGAGGCAGTATGCAAACCCGCCCCTGAACACAGCAACTGGCAAATACTAACAAGACAGCACTGGTAAAACGCATCTTCTATCAATCCTTTTCTGGGAACAGCTAAGTAGAAATTTTGGACTGGTTTCGTAGGAAAGGAGTGGAGTATTTCCAGAATGCTTGGTTCCTGAAAAGTTGCCAGTGCTGCCAGGGAACGTTCCATTTCAGTGATGTAAATAAAGCCCAAGCCCTGAGATGGAAGGTGGAAGGAGGCCTCCCTCCCCACCTACCTGTAGGACCCACCACAAGGAGGCGCTGATGACCTACAAAGCCAACAGGTAGTTTCAGGGCTCCTGGGACCTGTCTGGGAATTAGGGAAGAGCGGGTCCAAAGGCAGCGCTAGCGATAATTAGCCCCAGCAGGCAAACCAACACTCAACCTAATTTAATCAGCACAAGCACCATTTTCTAGGAACGGGTTAGCTGCAGATCCCAGGCCCCAGTTAGGGCTAGAATAGGAGCTGGAAGTTAATGCCGTATTGACTGAAAGTGGCAGGAGTTATACTGTAGTAAGCACTGTCGGCTCCCTCAGCAACTGTCATTCCCTCCTCCTCTGCTGACAAAAAATAAATTTTGCCCAGGTTCAGGTGGCAATGTTTATGAATGGTGAAATCGGTAAGTCTAAATTGGCCATGGCAAGTTCATTTGCCTTGCTGGGGATAGGTGTAAGCATGGTCATGTGATACAACTTATGGTATAAAGGAGAGCGCTTGGCCCTCCTCCCTGGGACGCCGCCTGTGTGAAGTGCTTCTTGGAATAGCTAGCTACTTAAGAACATGAGAGGAACACCAAGAGTATGCAGAGAAGCCAGAATTCAGAATTCTGATGCTGAAATTACCCTCAGAATCACCCCACCTCAAAATTTATTTTTTTTCGTCCAGGCTGGAGTGTGGTGGTATAATCATAGCTCACTGCGGCCTGGATCTCCCAGGTTCAAGCGATCCTCCTGCCTCAGCCTCCCAAGTAGCTGGGACTTACAGGCAGACATCACCAAACCTGGTTAATTTTAAAAATTTTTTTTGTAGAGATGGGGGTCTTGCTACGTTGCTCAGGCTGGTCTTGAACTCCTGGCCTTAAGCAATCCTCCTGCTCTGGCCTCCCAAAGTGCTGGGATTATAGATGTGAGTCACCATGCTCAGCCTATAATTTCTTGTAATATGAAATACCATTTATTTAAGCTGCTTTCAGCAGGGAGTTTGTAGCAGAAAGCATCCTTGGTGGATGAGAGCATCAAATCATCTTAATCTAGAATCTGGGGTAAGCATGTTTCCCTCATAAATTTCCTGGGCCTTCTGTGAGTGGCCACTGGCTGGAGCTGGAGTGAGGGAGGAGAATCAGCACTTAATCTTCCACTAGGCCCCTGCCTTTGCTTGATAATCCATGAGATAGTCCAAGGGTGCCCAAACTTCAACCCCCAAAAGCGGGGGAAATTCTAAATAACCATTTAAAACATCCTGCAAATAACTTCTCTCTTCCTCAATCTAAGTTTTTCTTTCATTGTACACATTCAGACTTTCTTCAAGGACTAACTTACTTTTTAGCAGCAGCCATTCATTCAACCAAGAGAGAACTGTTAAAAGATCGGGATTTCAATTAATTTTACCCCTGAAGGTAGAGCAGCTCTCTAAGAGTGCCTGGGAATTGGTATATAATGTGCTTAAAGTTTTGAAAGTTGCAGTATATATATATATACTAGCTCACAGAGCTATTTATTCCATATTTTAGAATAAAAATAGAGAAGGAGTGACTAAAGAAATAAACATGATAAATGAAAAAGCTACATTCTCTATTCTAATTTTAGGAAAAAATTTTAAACATTCTATGATAAAAGCAACCGATGTTTAGTTTAACATAAGACCTATTAAACTGGTTGCTTCTCTGTTAGCTATAGATGTTTTAAAGTAACATGGTAATAATAAAGTTTTTTTGTTTTTATTGCTTGTCCTCCTTCCAATTTTACCACTTTTATTTTAAAAAATTGAGAAAATGGTAGTGATAATGAATACACTATGGTTAGAATCAGGGTTTGCAAAGAAATTGACATAAATTCAGAATGGAAACTGATACAAGAAAGCTTCAACTTTTGAACAAGGAGAATTTTTAGCACTAAAAGTTATAGGAAATAAGGACAACATAAATATAATTCTTCCTGATCAAAAGATGGTGAAAATGGAAAATGGACAGTATACAACTTAAATTTGTAACCCTATTTCATGCACTTGTTTATATCCTAATATATATCCTAATATTTCTTAGTAATATGTAAAATGTAATAATAATGTAAAAATTGTCTCTGTAATTGTCACAAAACATAAGAGAATTAATACGAGGCTCACTTTACTGAGCAAAGAACCTCTAGGAAGGAGAAAACAATAACAAATAGCTGGAAATAGTACTCATTTTCCAAAAATCTCTGGCTTACTTTCTGTTCTTTTTCTGTCTTCCAAATTCTTCTGGCTCTCTACTCATTCTCCAGGCCTTGCTAATCGCTAATTCCTTTAGCCTCACTCTGTTTCCAAGTGTCCTTGGATAACCTTGCTCTTTTCAATCAAGCCTTTGAAAATCTCCTCCTCCAGTCCTGCTCTCGTCTCCATAATGTTCATGTCTCCTAACTTCTCTTAGTTTTTGTAGTTTCCACTGGATGATTACTGTAGCTCAGTTTGTGAGAACATGTATGTATATACTTGCATACATACAAAACAATATAAATATTGCACTGCACTGTAAAGCAATATCACTAACATGTATATAGACAGTTATATTGATTATTCCCAATTTTGCCACTGGATGATTCCATTTGGAGTCTTGCCATCAGTTTCAACTAAACACGTCCAAAATGAAATTCCTCATGATTCCTCTACAACTCAGGTTTTCCTTCTAAGAATCCTACCACCTTTATCAATGCAATCAAAACTTGAGTCACCTTATACCTATTCCCTCTTTTTAACCCTTCTTCCTAATTTGTGATTAAGTCGTATACTTTTCTTTCCAAATCATCCATCCCTTTGCAGTCACAATTGTATTATTCCACTCTAGGATCTCTACCTGCCTCATATCTAGCTAGTTCCTCTACTAGTCTTCTCTGTGACCCTCCAGAGCCTCAGACTTCAGAAATCAAATGTCAAGACCAGATCAATTTTATAGCTACACTAGCAACCATTATGGAGCACTTGTTCCAAGCCACTTAGCACTGTGCTACATGATTTCCATTCATCCTCTCATTTAATCTTCACAACAATTCTATGAGGTACTATTATTCTCATTTTACATATATGGCAACTAAAGCATGAGGAGTTGAAGTGGATGCCTAGGCCACGAAGCATGCAAGAGGTAACGTCAACCTTCACACCTATGCACTTTGATGCTGACCCTGGGTTCATAATTCATATTCTGTTCTGCCTTCATGCCAGCTCTCAGATTTTCAGAAACGTGAGTGACGTCCTGTTTCCTACTGACACATGCTTAAAATTCTTCTTCCTAGCTTACATAGCACTGTAGAGTTTTATGTCATCCTGCCCACCCAATCATATCTCCCACCTCCCTCAACACGTTTCCCCTTGTGGAACGAGTCAGACTCTCCCAGCCCCTGAACGTCCCATGCTTGCTTTCACTTTGGTGCCTTGGTTGGAATTCTGCCTTATTCTTCTAATCCAGTTTGTCTTCCCGTGTTCGTTTATCTCTTCCAGTTCTACGCACAGCCAAAGTACAGGTTCCACTTCCTTTAGGAAGCCTTCTCGAAGGACTCCATGCCTCACTGATCTTCCTCCTCACTGAAGGCCACAGACCAAGAACCTATAGTGTCCTCTTCAGGAACCGGCACAGTCCCAAAGTCCACAGAACTCAAAAGAATGCTGGTAGATTGATTTGCTCTACTATCATCTCAACAGTGCTTTCCTCGGGTGTAGCGTGATGCATTCTAACATAATTAAAATAACATGTTAGAAATGTTGCTGATGGGGGTGCTGGGGCAATGACTTCTTTCAAAGTCTTCCCTCTATTACTTCGCTCATGGAAATGAGTCTCACGGGAAGCTATGTCTTAGCTGAAAGCCTGTCTTCAAAGTCCTTTATCAAGGAAGTTTTCTGTTATGAATAAATTAGTATCACAAATAACTTTTTCAAGTGTTTCTCCATACAATTGACACTCCTATTAATGAAAAAGAATCAAGCTTCTGACTCTGCACATAGTGGCAAATATTGGCATGTGTAATTTGGGGCTGGTTGGGTGATCGAAGATCCTTAAGTTACCACAACCTATCGGTAGAGTGTCTCTAAAATTCAGATGCAGCCAGTTCCACACTGACTTGTAAAAGTGTCAGCTAGGACAGTGTTTCACAAACTGGGATTGGAGAAAGACCACAGTTCTGAAAGATGCTCCTCAGTATTCCTCAGTGCTACTAGATGGACTCGGTGTTGAGAACGTAAGAATGGATGGTTTTCTCCAAGCTTATTATGTAATTTCACGTTGCCAACATTTAGTGTGCCTGCTAAAATACTAAGTTACAAGACTTAACACGACCAACTGTATCTAAATATAGAACAAATTAAAATATAAATAACATGCATTCTGGGTGCTGCTTAGTATCTATTCATTTGAAACACAAGACACTGCCCTTCCTAGAAACTATAGCACTGGGACCAGTGATTTCTTGCCACTCTGATAGAGGTCACAGGGCCTGGCCATGATTGACATCCAGGAAGGATCTGTCCCAGCTGACTTGGACATATCAGAGCATGGGACATTCTTCTTGCTAGATTATGGACATGCTGTGTTGTTTTCCTGTTGAACTTCCTAAGGTGGTGGTTCACATGTGAGATCTGAGTCTACCTCATAGAATTGTCCTCAGTAGGTCTGACATGCACATTAGGAATCTGCAATTTATTTTATTTTATTTATTTTTTGAGACAGAGTCTTGCTCTGTCACCCGGGCCAGAGTTCAGTGGCACAATCTTGGCTCACTGCAACCTTTGCCTCCCAGGTTCCAGCAATTCTCCTGCCTCGGTCTCCTAAGTAGCTGGGATTACAGGTGTGTGCCACCACGCCCAGCCAATTTTTGTATTTGTAGTAGAAATAGGGTTTCACCATGTTGGCCAGGCTGATCTCGATCTCCTGACCTCAAGTAATCTGCCCACCTCAGCCTCCCAAACTGCTGGGATTATAGGCATGAGCCACTGTGCCCAGCTGGAATCTGCCATTTAATTAAACCAGCTCCCTGGGTGACTCTAATGCTGGTGTTCCAGGGAACCACATCTTGAAAAGCACCATCCCCAGGAACCAGCTTAGCCATAAAGTCAAGGATGTAATAATTCTTGAGCTACTACAATTGAGTAATTTAGTATGTTTACATCCCTATTAAAGTTATCAACCATGGCTACACATCAGAATCATGGATAAATCTTCATAAAAATGCATGTGTCCAAGCTTCACTCTAAGTATAAAGGATTCCAACTCAGTCGGTCTCCTGAGATCCAGTGTATTGCAGATAATTCTGATGCAGAGCCAGGTTTGTGTACCAGTTCAACACCAACAACCTCCCAAATGATTACTCCCATGCCATTTAAAGAGCAAAGCAGGGTTAAACTCTGGGGTTTCAAAGTTAGGATTTAGTCCATATAATATGTACACTGCAGTCATTTATAATTGTTTTTGTTGTTATTGTAGTTAAGACATTGAACATTTATTATATACCAGGCTCTGTGAAATGCACTCTACCAAATTATTTCATTTAACCTTCACAACAACCTTTCGAGGCGGACATTATTACCTCATTCTACAGATGAGGACACCATAGCTTGGAGAAGACAAGTTGCCCAAGGGCAGTGGTAGGATTTGAATCCAGGTCTATTGATTCAAGTCCACATGTAAAAAAGTGCAAGCCCATACTCCCAAATCTACTTCCTGATTCCACTTCCTGCTTTATTTTTCCCTCTTCACCATTGAATATACCTATACATTTATTTATTGGTTTATTGCCCTCTCTGAGTGGAAAGCAAGCACCACGAGGGCAGGAATTTCACTCATTTTGGACACAGCTGTTTCCCCTAGAGTCTAACACCATGTCTGGTAGTGCCTGTCCAGAGTAAGTGCTCAATAAATATTTATTAAATGAGTAAGTTGATGAATGATGGCTAAATAAAATTATAAGGGCATTCTGAGAAACAGTTATGAGAAAGAAAATAAATTAACAATCTTTCCACAAGACTTCTCTCATATCTGTTGGTTTATCCTGTGGACTGAAGCCAGGTCCTGAAAATGTCTGTTTTTAAAAAATAGTAGGATGATTTGTACATGCATTAAAACTGATGAATATAGAAGTGGAAAGGCTTATCCACGTGACTGCTATGAACGGAAGTGAGACTGTTTTAAGATCCTTCTCAAAATAGGTGGTCGCACAGCCCACCTCACTTTGTGCACAGCACACACTGAGTCAGTGGCTAATCTGAGATTTAGCAACTACTTAGATAACAAAACAGCTAGATGTAATGATAACTATAATGGTACCAGCGTAAGATTAAAAGTGGCATCATTCTGACAGGCTTCCTAAAATTAACATATGCATCTTTTATGTCATGCATTTTAAGTATTAGTTCTTTGGTGCATAACTTACAGCATGAATTTACAAAAGAGAAATATTCCAATTCTGAGTATGTTTTGGATGGTTATGCCATCTATAATAAAAATCCAAATAGTTCAATTATATTTTATTAATATTGATGAAAAATTCATAATTCAAATTTAACAAGTTTTATAATACAGAATGCATTTATGCCAAGACAGACACACAGCTGAGCTATTTCTTCTTAACTAACACAGACATTTGCTGGAGTATATAAATGCTAGAAGAGGCCGGGCGTGGTGGCTCAAGCCTGTAATCCCAGCACTTTGGGAGGCCGAGAGGGGCGGATCACAAGGTCAGGAGATCGAGACCATCCTGGCTAACACAGTGAAACCCCGTCTCTACTAAAAAATACAAAAAACTAGCCGGGCGAGGTGACGGGCGCCTGTAGTCCCAGCTACTCCGGAGGCTGAGGCAGGAGAATGTCGTGAACTCGGGAGGCGGAGCTTGCAGTGAGCTGAGATCCGGCCACTGCACTGCAGCCTGGGTGACAGACCGAGACTCCGTCTCAAAAAAAAAAAAAATGCTAGAAGGGTGTAAAGTCCTTCGTTACTAATGCTCTTGTGTTGATAATTGCACAATTTACCTTGTCATCAGGAAGCACGTGCCAAATAGAGATTGTCTTTTCCTCAACTTCATTGTTGATAGACAAATAAGAAGGTTGATAGATTTTGGTTGGTTCTAATATTAATACCTTGAAAAGATAAGGCAAAGAAACTAATATCAGTGACTTAAGATTGAAACCACTTAGAGTTGCTGAAACACCCCACCACCAATGTAGAGGATTATTGGATGAGCTTCTGAGTCTGTTGCCAGAGTAAATCATTTCAACTTCTGATTGCTGTTATTCCTATAAATCCTTCAAGCATTTTACAGTATTTATCAATTATCATAACGTTCAATAATGCATCACCTTGTATTGCTAATAAACTTAGACATACATTTTTGAAGTCCATATATGGGCTCAGCTATCCTCAGGGAATCTACTAGCGATAACTTTTAAAAATCTTCTATTTTATCATGTACTACATAAGCTATTTCTATAAATATAAACGTGTCAAAGAAAGACAGAAAAGGTCCATACATAGAACGTCACATCCTTATTTTAGTTTTCTGCTATCACACTTTATCATACAGATGTAGTAGTATGGTTTTCATACCCATGTAAATAAATTTAGAAATGGTTTTAGTTATTCCTGAGTTTTATATATAAACCAAAGAAACAAACTTAGCCATATGAAATAATAAACACGTTTTTGCACTGCCTTCCAGATGAAACTGGCATCTTCAATAATGATATATTTAGCCTTGTAAGAGAAAAACAGAAATAAAATTTGTTCCTATTTTGAAGCTCTATGAGGGGTATGTGATAAATGAGTTGAGAATCTCCATCAAAGGACTTCATGAAGTACTATATTATTACTAATGTCTCACATTTGGAGTGAATAGTACTAAAATAATACACATGCCCTGGTTTCAAAGGTGTGATGATTCATTATCTACTTGTACAGATGCTTAAAGGCATCTTCCTGGCCCAAATTTCCTAGGCAGACTTCACTAGGAAGGTTTAAAAAAAGAAAAGTCAATACTTAACTATTAGAGAAACTGGAATAGTCTTTCTACTCTACTGCTTAACATTCAAGAAAATTACCTTTAGAACTAATCTTGAATCAAGCAAGTTTTCCAAATAAAAGTGGAGGAAAACTCCTTCAGAAGGCACCATCCATAAGGAATTACAAATTCATAATACAGTAAAACAACCCTCAGAAAGAAGGCAAAAGAATCTGGGCGTATTTGTTTTACTCCAAACTTATCCTAACAGTGCGTTTACTTAAGGTACAGGGAACTAGAGAAAGGGAGGTAGAAAAAACAATTTTTCTTTACTCTTTGAATATTAAAAATGTTAAGGGCTCAAAGAATTCTCAGTCAGGCTCTAACTGTGAAAATAAGATGGGCTATACCATAAAAAAACACACGGTGAGAGCCCATAAGGGAACATATTCGGACTAAGGAACAAACTCACCCAGTGAATCAAAATCTTAATTCCAATCAACAGAGACATAAGCGGTAATGATGAATAATGAAAATCATTTTCCCATCTAAACTTTGCAGAAATGGTGCTCTCATATCTGAGTATCACAATGTATATGAAATCAAAATAATAGAGAATAAAAGGTGAGTTTCCCAAAACATCATCCAACTCTCTTCATTGACAAGTGAGAATATACCCCATTCCCAAATTATGTGGGCACACTATTATATTCAACAGAAGAAAAGAAAAGCACCAGCTCCTCTCTTGTTAAATTATGTCTTTATTGTCATCTTAATATTTCTAACAGATAAAATCTGGACTATGTGTCCCTAACTTGAGACAGGAAATAAAAACAAGGTTGTAACTATCACTGTCTTAATATTTGTTGAACTCTTTGCTCTATCCTTGAAATGACAAAATGTGAGAAATGCATAGCATACATTACAGAGGTCACAGAAAGGCTGGGAAACAGACCAGGGAATGGAGGCAATTTGATAAAGCCTTAAAGCTAGATATACCTCACTTATTAGTTTATACATTCTTGCTTTTAGTTTCTTGTTTTTAGGTTAATATTATAATTAACTGCTAATTTCATGTATCTGAATCAAAAAGGAAAACTGCAAGGCCTATAAAGAATAGATAGTAACCAAATGTTTAAATTTCTACAGGGTCTTTGAAGTACCATACTTCTCTCCTTCCTCTCTCCTGACATTAGATAATGAGTTGATGGTCTCCAAACTTTTCAATGTAAGAAGAAAAGAAAATATATCAAGAGGAGAGCTAAGAAAAAAGAATAAATTAAAGTGATAAATGATGGTACCATTTAAATCATTTCCCAAGTAAACTTTCAACTTTCTTTTGTCCAGAGTCACAGTTAATTCTTGGAGAAATGAGAATGAATACAGTATTGAGATAAATAAAAGCAATCAAATAATATTTTCTAAAATAGGCCATCTTGGATTTTATTAGATCATTTCAAAAGAAGGATAATGTTATCATCCTAATCAACACCTACTGCAACCTTTGTAGTGTGAGCCACGGAAGATGCTATGCTGAGGATACGACAAGTTGCAGTGACCAAGATCACCCTACAGGTACTAAAAGGCTGCATTTCTCTATGAGGGAGAGCACTGATGGCAAATTCCAGAAGTGGTTACAACTTATTACCCAAATACTGGTCCTGTTTTTCTGCTATGCTATCATGTATATTGAGATTTAAAAATCATCTCTATGGCTTCCATTATTTTTTAAAGCAATATCTTTACAGTTTCTTCAGTGCTTCATCATACATGTAAATATAAGACAATAATCAAGTGGTTAATCCTAAAGCAATTTCCATTAAATTTGGAGCTTCTTGGGAGACTGGCATGTTCTGGAACTCACACAGGTGAAGTCGTTGTAGGAAAACTCAACTTAAGAACTACAAAATTGTACAATTTTGTCCTCTGTGTAACAACAAACTATGGAAAAGAAATTTTGAGTACCTGAGTTATGAATTCTGATGTAGTAGTAGTATTTAGAGATGAGTGGGAAAACACTGCATTTTAGAGTCTTGTCACAAAAAGACAGACCCCAAATAAGCCACAAAGTTTCAAGAAGGAAATGGATTGCTGAGAAAAATCAAATATGCCATAAATATGTTGGCACAGTAACACCTATGTGCCTACCACTGGCAGATAACTAAGTGTTAACATGCTGTCATATTTGCTTCAAAATGTTTTCTAAGGAAATGAAATGTTGCAAATAAAGTTGAGGTCCTCAGGATCCCTTACACAATTATATCATCTCCTTCCCAGATAAAATCCCAGAATATTCAGCAATTCCCATGCCCACCAGCAGGCTCTAAACATGCTCTTGTCTCCACAATGGTGTCAACTGTTGTAAAATGTTTTAATTCTTTGAGTCCAATGGGCAAAAAATATAGTGTCTCATTTAATTTGCATTTTCTTGACTAACCAGAAGTTAATTATCTCTTCATATAAATTTTTTCTTCTTTTATTTATGTATTTATTTATTTGAGATGGAGTTTTGCTCTTGTTGCCCAGGCTGGAGTGCAATGGCATGGTCTCGGCTCACAACCTCTGCCTCCCAGGTTCAAGTGATTCTCCTGCCTCAGCCTCCCGAGTAGCTGGGATTACAGGCATGAGCCACCATGCCTGGCTAATTTTGTATTTTGAGTAGAGAGAGGGTTTCTCCATGTTGGTCAGGCTGGTCTCAAACTCCCAACCTCAGGTGATCCGCCCACCTCGGCCTTCCAAAGCGCTGGGATTACAGGCGTGAGCCACCATACCCGGCCTCTTCTTATTTTATATTGCTTATCACTTTATACAGGATTTTTTTGCATATTAGGCAAATTGACCATTTTACACAGTTTTATAAAACATTTTCTCCCTGCCTAGCAGTTTCTATTTGGCATGTTCACAGTGGTTTTTTTTTTTTTCTTTTTTAATCAAACAAAAATATCCATTTTTTTAGTGAAATCAAATTGGTGAATATTTTCCTTTGGGACTTATAAGTCCCTTTCTTGCTTAAGGATGCCTCTCTCAACTGGTGTTTATACCTATATTCTCCTAACTTCTCACTTAATATTTTCCGATTTGTTTTTTATATTCACTTATTTATATTTATATTATGACAGACAACTGTCAAATATATTTTATATTCACTTATATTTATATTATGACAGACAAATTCATACGAAAAAAAATCTAAATGGGCTCAAAGTGACTAATTTGAATGGTTTCCTTTCATAGCCAATTTTCTAGTCGATCAAGTCAACAGTCAATTAAATACCTGAATTCTACATTCTCTTCTTTGACTACATTTACTGCTACTGAGAGCAGCAGCTAGAGGCACGCTGCCAGCTCATTCTAAGGTAAGTATTTTCCTAGGCTACACATTATCTAGGCTAGAAAATGAAGTGTTTCAGTTAGAAAGGCTTTCAATTAAAGACCCTGCTGAGCTCAAGGCTTCATCTGGAAGCAAGAGTAAAGCATGCTCATGTGAGCAATGGATTTAATTAAGTGAAGTAGATGATCCTATCAACAAGAACTAGAAAACTAGATTTTGCAAAAAGAATTGGGAACTGTCACCACCTCTGGGTATGGAAGATAGAGATCAGAGAGCTCAAAGAGATTTATGGCATAACTTTGATGTGGAAAGAAATTTGTACATACAGCAAGTTACCAATAATTCTTGAATTGGATGCTGGACGATATTAAGAACTATCAGAAGAGGCATGGCACCATCTGAGAAGAGCAATAGGTGTTTTGTGTGTGTGTGTGTGTGTGTGTGTGTGTGTGTGAGATACATTTAAATCTGTGTATCTGAAGTCCACTAGAGACCAGTCAAAATGAGTTGCAGACCAGAAACTGCAAGTCATTATTTCCCATGGTCTAAAACGTTGTAAATAGTGATTGGGGATATTACATCTAACTCTGACCCACCTGGGTAATGGGTGGTGGGGATGGGATAACAATGCAGGTGAGCCTGATACTTTTCACCACAATACGGGAAATAATACTGAAGATCATGTCGACGCAACTGCAGTATTAAGGAAAAGCATCCATTGGGCTGCCCTGAAGCTAAGCCAAGAGACAGTCTTTGCATTGCTTAGGAAGTACACTTCACCACTTATCAAAAGGAACCACCCAAATTCCATGGCAAAAACATAAAAATAGATCTCATTTCTCTGATTTTGAGAAGTTATTTTTAAAAGTAAGCTAAAGCAAACCAATGTGCAGGAAATAAAGATATTAACCAGACAACTGCAGCTTTAGGGCACAAAAATCAGCCCCCAAGCACTGTTACAATCACAGCACAAGATGTTCTTTAAATAAAGAAATGTACTTAGATTTAAAGGAAGAGTACTCACTGGAAACCTAACCACAGTAACATCGGTCTTTGTGGCCTCGACCAGGAAATCCATCCAAAAGTCCACAAGTTCTTGCTTGGCCACAGGCTGTTCTGTGGTCAGTTTCACAAAATGCTTATATATCAAAATTGTCTCTACAATAGACTTGAGGTACCTGAGAAGTAAAAGATATAAAACACATAACACACAAATTTAGAACCACCTGTATCCCAGTCTAATTCTGTAAATGTAATTTATATATGACATTAATAGTTATGCATTCAGATTCACCAAACGTTATTCGTTATTTGTTACATATCATGTACTTTCACACTTTCTTTTTTCTTTTTTTCTTTTTTTTTTTCCTCTGTTGAGAAAGAGTCTCGCCCTGTCACCCAGACTGGAGTGCAACGGCGCAATCTTGGCTCACTGCAAGCTCCGCCTCCCGGGTTCACGCCATTCTCCTGCCTCAGCCTCCTGAGTAGCTGGAATCACAGGCGTGTACCACCACACCTGGCTACGTTTTGTATTTTTAGTACAGATGGAGTTTCACCATGTTGGCCAGGCTGATCTCGAACTCCTGACCTCAATCTGCCTGCCTCGACCTCCCAACGTGCTGGGATTACAGGTGTGAGCCACCGCGCCCGGCTGTGCAACACAGTATCTCATTTCTATCTCACAAAAACTCAATAACGTTGGTTATTTTATCCCTATTTTAGAGATGAGGAAGCAGGCTTAGAGGGCTTGGTAACTTGGACTAGGGCCATACATCTAGTTAAAACATGAATTTTAAAATGCCTATGTTCTATTCAAGGAAGTGGTTAATGCATTTATTTTTAATTACGCTTCTTTGAGGAAGCTTTCCTAAATAGACCCTTCATAAGGATCATTATTTAGTTCTGAGGCAACTCAGCTTATATATTATACGAATACCCTCAAACCTAATCAGACAGATGGTGCCTCAAAAGAAAAAGTTAGGAAAAATGAGGAGTGGGATAATTATAGGTGATAATGGCTATGCAGGCGCTTTATGGACTATAAACATGGAAGTTAACATTCCATAAAAATTAAGTTAGTAAACCTTAAGGCACTGTTTTGCGGCTATGAGTACCATCGCATAGAATAGTGCCTGTTTTCTTGCTAACAGAACCAGGATGCCTAAAATACTGCCATCAGAATGGTCATTGTAAAGAAATAGCAAATGTGACTCAATATCATGCATGCATCTATTGGTTCCTTTATTTTGTATCATTTGCTGAATGCCTACTGCTGCACACAGTGCTGTGGGGATAAATATCAAAAGATGTTATAACACCAAGAATAAATATCCATGGAGATATGATTAAACAGAGAGACAACTTAAAAAGCCATACACTAAGAGAGTATTAAGAGAGGCATAACTAAAGAATGACAGAAACACTGAAGAAGGGACTTGGGTGTGAGGAAGGGCTCTAGGTCAAGGTCAGCTTTATGAGCAGGTGTGATGGATGAGTGTTCCCCGGAGAATGTGTGCATTGTGAGAGGCATGCTCAGCACGTGCTCAGACACTCATGCATGAAACCGGCAAGTGTGGTATGAAGAGACAGCAGTGTAAACCCAGGGGTGTGACAAGAGCTGAGGCTGGAATGGCTAAAGGCAAATCTTGTTTGCTAAGACAAAATGATGGACTTTATCCCTTAGGCTGTGAGGAACAATTAAACTATACCAATTTAAGGATTTCAGTGCAGGGAAAGTGTCAGGTGTGCATTTTTGAAAGATCACTGTGATCTTCAGAAAGATCCCTGGGGAGGATTGGCTAAAGGAGACCTGAACATGAGGAAAATTCTTTAAAAAGTCATGAGGGTCTAACTTGGTGGTCTCTTCCTCACACAGTTTCTGTTATAAAAACAGGGAAGTCGGCGGCCTGGGCTCTGAGCAGCTCTGGAAAGAGGCTTTCACTATATCATGGTTAGCCTTTTAAAGTCTTTACAGCTAATGGTTAATCGCTACATGTGATACTAATAAAAATTCTTTTCTTTTTCCTTTTTTTCTTTTTCTTTTTCTTTTGAGACAGAGTCTCGCCCTGTCACCCAGGTTGATATGCAGTGGCGCGATCTCGGCTCACTGCAACCTCTGCCTCCTCGGTTCAAGTGATTCTCCTGCCTCAGCCTCCCAAGTAGCTGGGATTACAGGCATCCGCGACCATGCCCAGCTAATTTTTGTATTTTTAGTAGAGACGGGGTTTCACCCGGTTGTCCAGGCTGGTCTCAAACTCCTGACCTTAAGTGATCTGTCCACCTCGGCCTCCCAAAGTGCTGGGATTACAGGTGTGAGCCACCATGCCCAGCCAACATTGTTTTTCAAAGTGGTCCTGAATGCAGATGAAATTTTGTTTCCACCTCTCCAATTACCACATAGATAAGGATGAGATGCGGGTGTACTCCAAGAACAATTTGAAATTAGAAAAACATACATATATAGGAAATACTCAAATGTGTCAGTCAAATCCTAAGAAGAAAAGAAAAATCAAGAATGAGAATTCCGAAACTGAGATTAGATCACAGAGGAAACAAAGGGCATATGTTTGGAGTAGAGGTCTAACAGCTGTAATGGAAATGTGGTCTCAGGCCCCGAACAGAAGCTATATTTGCAGGTGCAAAATGCGTGACCTCTGCATGATTCACATGGGTGATACTGGCCAACCTGGGTCAGTGGGTTGGTCAATGTGCAGGAAAGGCAAAGTCAGGAACCTGCTGACATCACCTATGTCCAAAGTCATCAGAATTTATGTGTAACACATTTTATGAATATCACAATTTTCCTCTATATTCTGCATTTTATTTTATAAGCAAATAAAATCATCTAATTGTCAGTTCAGTAAATACAATATGGGAACAATATGGAGCTGTTTATTAAAAATAATTGTATCAACATATAATAGCTAATTATTACCACGCTGGTGTCTTCAGTTTAAAAAGCTTTTCAGATGCTTGAATGACTCTCATGTGGTCATTGGCTAGGACACTGGCCCCCAGAAAAAATCCAACTTCCCAGTAGCTCTGGAGTTTCTCCAAGTTTCCCTTTTTACCAAGAAGACTACTTAGCTTCACCCCTAGAATACAAACAGGAAGTAGAATGTTACAAACACACCCCAGACAGGTAGAACCAGGTTTTCACTAAAAAGTAAAATTAAGCTTTCATTCCTCTCTTCAGATTAAAACAGCTTTGTTAAGTTTCTGATTATTAAGGTGGTTTCAGTTCACCATAAAAATAAGTCATAAAAAGGAATGGAACACTGATACATACAATTACACCACAGATGAACTTGGAAAACATGCTAAATTAAATAAGCCAGACACAAAAAGACAAAGGTTGAGTGATTCCACTCACAAGCAGTACCTATAAAAGTCAAATTCCTAAACGTGGAAAGCAGAATAGAGCTTAGTAGGGACTGGGGGAAGAAGGGAATGAGGAGTGATAGTTTAATGGGTACAGAGTTTTAATTTGAAAAGATAAAAAAGTTTGGGAGGTAAATAGTGGTGTTGGCTGCGTAACAGTGTGAATATTCTTAATGCCACTGAAGCGTGCACTTCAAATTTTCAAATGGAAATTTTTGTTATGTACATTTTATCACAATAAAAGCTTGGGTGGAAAAACAATAGTAAGTCAGACTAAGCAGAAAGGTACACAGAAGAAAGTGAAAATTAACTTTTAATTTGAAAACCCAAGGAAAACTGCTATGGTCACTTTAATGTACATAAATCTAGAATTTGTATATATGTAAGTATATGCACAAATTAAAAGGCAATAATACAAACATTGTTATGTAACCTTCTTCTTTGTCTTTTTATAACATGAATTCTTAAATAAAAGGGAAATCTCACCTTTTTTATGCTGAAATTCTATCAGTTGAAGTATAAATGTATACAGTGTGTATATTTTGCAAGAGTAAAATGCTATAATAATTTTAGATACAAAAAGTTACACACCTAAAACATAAAAGAAATAAGGAAATATGCTGGACACGGTGGCTCACACCTGTAACCCCAGCACTTTGGAGGGCCGAGGTGGGAGGATTGCTTGAGCCCAGAGTCACTAGACCGGCCTGGGCAACACAGCAAGATTCTGTCTCATGAAAAAAAATTTAAAAATCTAAAAAAAAAAGAAAAAACAGAAAAAAAAGGAAATAGACTGACAGATAATACTGTCTTGTTATGTCACTGTCTTAAAAGTCCTGAAATCCAGTAATATAAATACTCCAACTTTGTTCTTTTTCAATACTGTTTTGGCACTTCTACGTTCTTAATGTTTCATCATATATTTTCTATTCTACTGTGTCTTGTATTATTTTTGCATTTTATAAGTATTTGTTTGCTTAAAAAGAATATGTCCTTGTAGCATTGTTTGGTGCCACTAACATCCACCATATTAAATTGTTGGGAAAATTATCTGAGATTTAGGAATAAGGCAAAAAGGTAGGACATATCATTTCCATATCATATGGGAGGATGAGGCCACTCAAGGAGTGTCTCGGGCAAGTGAAGCTAGCTCATCTCATTATGTACCACTTATTAAAGGCCTCAGGCATACCGAAGTTTACTTGTTAACCTGCAGATTTTTGTCCAGTAGAGATGCAAATTTCTGTAGAGTGGAATGGATGAATCCCTAAGATTTATGGCCTGTGGACATAAAACAGCTTTTTTTTCCCTAATCAAACTCAGATATCTTAACATTTCTTTGTTGTCTATGAATAGAAATGATTTTTTGAACTGGACATTCCATCTTACTAGTTTCTATATTAGTTGAGTTAAGTAAAATATTTTATATTTGCTGAGGGTCATGATTTTATATGTGTCCGTTTTATATTTGAGGAGAGTCATGATTTTACCTTTTTGAAAATTATCTGTGAATGAAACAAAATAACCTTTAAAATTTTTCATGTTACTTTTTATCATATAATTCCACTCAAACCACAAGTATTTCAGGGAAAATGTCCATTTGGGAATTCTTCACATTTTGTGAGGGTAAAGAGAGAACAGCTTTGCCACTGCTGTTTCATGAGATGAAAAAAAATTACACACACATAGGACAACATCCACAGTCTTCTATCTGGACATAATATTGCTGTCGTTGTTTTTGAGACAAGGTCTCACTCTGTCACCCAGGCTGGAGCGCAGTGGCATGATCACTGCTCACTGCAGCCTTGAATTTCTGGGCTCAAGTGATCCTTCCACCTCAGCCTCCCAGGTAGCTGGGACTACAGGCACGAGCCACTATGTCTAGCTAATTTTTGGGTTTTTTTCTGGAAAAACAAGGTTTCGCCATGCCAGTCGAACTCCTGGGCTCAAGTGATCCTCCTGCCTTAGACCTGCTAGCTGAGATAACAGATGGTACCACAACTGGCTAATTTTTAAATTTCTTTGTAGTTTTTACTTTTTTTTTTTTTTTTGGTAGAGACAGGGTCTCACTCTGTGGGCCAGGCTTGTCTCGAACTCCTGGGCTCAAGCAATCCTCTCACCTTGGCCTCCCAAAGTTCTGGAATTACAGGCACGAACCCAATAATAGTTTTAAAATAAAATTTCAGATGCACTCTTGAACCTCAGAAGTTCATTGTGTGGTGGTGATATTTGGTTTTGGCCTTGCCATACATTTATCACATGATCGTGACACCCAGCCAGCATTTGGATAAAATGTATATTTTTGATGGCAATTAGTATTTTAGCATATGGACGTATCACAATTTATTTACCCAAATGCAGATGGGTGGCCATTGTTATTACTCTAAACATTCTTGCACACACAGCTTTGCGTATTTGCTCAATTATTTCTTTATAATAAAGTTCTAAATGTGGATTTGTTAGGGATAGAAGACATGCCCATTTTTAATGTTGATGCATTTTTGCCAAATTGCCCTTAGAAAATGCTGTACCAATTTATACTTTCACTGGAGGCATCTGACAATAAGCTCTTACCCACAGCCTTCCCGGTGAGGGAGACTATCACGTGCATTCATCTTTACCAATCTGACAGAGGAAGAAAAAGAACATTGTCGTTTTTAACCACTGAGATTGGCTCTCTTTTCATGTTTGTATTTCTTTTGCGAATGAGCATTTATGCTCTTTGCACAAACTTGTTTCTACATGAAGAGATTAATCTTTTAAGTATGGAGTTAAGAACATGGTTCTAATTTTTTATATTTAGAAGTCTGTTCTCTTTCTCTCTCTTCCTTTCTCTCTCCCTCTCTCTCTCTCCCTTTCTCTCTCTCTCTCTTCCTCTCTCTTTCTCTCTCACACCCACACAGAATTTATATAGAAATAAACATCTTAGTGCATAAAATTTGTTTTGTATTTAGGATTTTTTCCATAGGATAGAATTTCAGGAGTACTGTTATACTTGGTTCCAGACTACAATATTTTTAGGCTCTTCATTCACAGGGAAAAATTAATAAAGCACAATTTGTGATGTTCAGTTGTACCTTTTTAACCAAGTCCTTCCAGATCAATACTTTTCTCCATTTAAAAATATTTTGGTTGAATTTGTAAGCAATGAGCAATATGTCATTTCTGCTCATAACAACCAGTTCACCATTTATTTGATTCAGTTGCATATTTATGCAATTTAAATGCTGACAAAGTTGTCATTAAAATTGGTTGACTTACACTGAGGATTTTTTAACAGTTTAGTTTTTATCACAGTCTTATCACCTTGCAGCTGTTATTATGTTCAAGGCTGTTTTAGTGGAAAATGGCAGACTTTACTGAACACTCAGATGCCTAGCACTGTGTGTATTGAAAATGTTAACTCTCTGAATCCATACACCACCACAATGAGTTAGAAATTATCTCCCTTTTGTGGTAAGGAAAAATAAAACCCAGAAAGGTTTAGCAACATGTCTAAAGCCATACACCTCATAAGTGGTAGGGATTAGATCCTTTTTAATTTTCCATTATGAAGAATCTCAAACATACATCAAAATTAAAAAACTACAATGAATGACCATATTTTCAACAATCATTAACATTTTGCTATTGCTTCCTCTCCCTGAATATTTTTGCTGAGCCATTTCAAATTAAATTGCAGATATCATGACATTCCACTCTGAAATATTACAGCATATACCTAAAAAATTTTCCTCCATATCCTGTTCCATTATTGCACCTAACAGAAACAACGCACTGATATTATCTATCATCTAGTCCTGATTCAGATTCTTGGATTGACTCCCAAATGTCTCTTACAGTTTTTGTTTTTCCAAACCGGAATCCAGTCAAGGAACATTAATTGCATTTAGTTTTTATGTCTCTAAATCTGTCTCTCTCTTTTTTTTTTTAGAAAGAATCTCACTGTATTGCCCAGGCTGGAGTGCAGTGGTGCAATCTCTGCTCACTGCAACCTCCACCTCCCAGGTTCAGGCAATTCTCCTGTCTCAGTCTCCCAAGTAGCTGGAATTACAGGTGTGAACCACCATGCTCAGCTAATTTTGTATTTTTTTAGTAGGGATGGGGTTTCATCATGTTGGGCAGGCTAATCTCTAACTCCAGACCTCAAGTGAGGCCCACGTTGGCTTCCCAAAGTGCTGGGATTACAGGCATGAGCCACCGCATCCGGCCTCTAAATCTCTTTTAATCTAACCAATCCCTCTACACATTTTTTTATGACCCTGACTTTTTGAAAAGACAAGGAGTGCTATAGTGCAGGGTCCCCAATCCCAGGGCCACGAACAGGTACTGGTCTGTGGCCTGTTAGGAAGGGGGTCACACACAGGAGGTGAGTAGCAGGCAACTGAGCAAAAGGCTTTTTCATCTGTATTTACAGCCATTCCCCATTGCTCTTGTTACTGCCTGAGCTCCGCCTCCTGTCAGATCAGCGACAGCATTAGATTCTCATAGGAGCGTGAACACTATTGTGAACTTCCTGTGTGAGGGATGTAGGTTGTGCGCTCCTTACAAGAACCTAATGCTGATGATCTGTTACTGTCTCCCATTGGCCCCAGATGGGACCGTCTAGTTGCAGGGAAACAAGCTCAGGGCTCCCACTGATTCTACATTATGGAGAGTTGTATAATTATTTCATTGTACATTGAAATGTAATAATAGAAATAAAGCGCACAATAAATGTAATGCGCCTGAATCATCCCTGAACCACCCCTTGCCCCTGGTCCATGGAAAAACTGTCTTCCACAAAACCAGTCCCTATTGCTAAAAAGGTTGGGGACTGCCGCTCTAGTGTTCTCACATTCTGATCTGTCTGATGTAACTTCTTGGGATTATTTAACTTATTTCTCTAGAGCTTGTGATTCCTATTAAGTGAACTTTAGATCTTAAGATTCAAGTTAAACATTTTTGGTGAGAATATTTCACAGGAGTTGCTGTACACTTGGCCGGGTGCAGTGGCTCACACCTGTCATTCCAGCACTTTGGGAGGCCGAGGTGAGCAGATCACTTGAGGCCACGAGTTCAAGATCAGCTTGGCCAACATGGCAAAACCCTATCTCTACTAAAAATACATGGGCATGGTGGCACGCACCTGTAATCCCAGCTACTTAGGAGGCTGCAGCATGAGAATCGCTTGAACCTGGGAGGTGGAGGTTGCAGTGAGCCAAGATCGCATCACTGCACTCCAGCCTTGGAGACAGAGTGAGACTCTGTCTCAAAAAATAAAAGTTAAAAAACTAAAAAGAAGAACTGCTGTACACTTCATAGTCATCATAATAAAGTCCTAAGGGCACATGTCTGGCTACCCTATTATTAGTGATACAAGGATGGGTCACTGACAGCTGGGTCCCTCCATTCTACAGGTACATTTGTTCCTTTGTGACTAACAAGTTATCTATGAGTCAGTTTTTGGTATCATGTAAAAGGGGTAAAATGAAATTTTTTAAAGTAAGCATTTCAATTTAATGTTTTTAGTTCTAATTGATGATCCTTGCCAGAATCAATTATTTTAACATCACTCTCATTATCAGCTTTATCATTACCTTGTTAACTATAATAGCGTACTTTTGAAGAATACATTCTCTGGAAGAAGAATACATTTACTATGTAGCATACCTCAAGAAGAGCGTTTTTTTTTTTTTTTTTTTTGAGTTGGAGTTTCGCTCTTGTCACCCAGGCTGGAGTGCAGTGGCGCAATCTTGGCTCACTGTAACTTCTATCTCCCGGGTTCAAGAGATTCTTTTGCCTCAGTCTCCCAGGTAGCTGGAATTACAGAAGCGTGCCACCACACCCAGCTAATTTTGTAATTTTAGTAGAAACAGGTATTCATCATGTTATTCAGGCTGGTCTTGAACTCCTGACCTCAGGTGATCCACCCTCCTTGGTCTCCCAAAGTGCTGGGATGACAGGTGTGAGCCACCACGCCCAGCCTAAGAAGAGCTATATTTCATCAATGGGATGAACTACAGTATTTCTGAAAGAGGAAGGAAATGTACTTACTTCTTTCCTTATAACTTCTAATTTTCTGAAAAGTTGGTCACTTCCATAGGTGACAAAGGAGTTTTTCAGTGGTTGGTGATAGATTTTGTTTTGATTATTTTTCCTTGATTATCTCTATTGACTCATGGATTTTTATGTATAGTAATATATATTTTATATTCAATATTTTTTAACGCTTACTGAAAATGATATTTAAATAGTGGTTTGTCTGAATTCCAAACATAGTGTTCTTTTACTATATCATCATTACTGTTGGAGACTCAAACCTCTAAGTCTGACTCTCACCCATAAAATGTCTCACAGTGGGAAAATTCCACAGAAGATGGAAGCATCATCTTGTATTTAGCTAAAGTTCGAATATTATTTTTAAGGCTTGTGAAGGTGAAAACAGGAAGATGTAGGATATGGCTCTGTGTTTTAAAATCCTAGCTCTAAATAGCCTAAGCATCAATGATTGTTCAAAAACTGGAAAAGTAAAACACAGATCCATGAAGCAATTAGTCATAATCACAAACAAACACACAACTAGAATTAAGAGTCTTTGGGCAACAGAGCATGACAGTTAAGAATCATTTCTGTATTACATTTGAGATCTTAAGATAATACATTTAGCTTCATATTGAGTGCTCATCTTAATTTTTAATTGTTTACCCTTTATAAATAAATCAAAATTTCAAAAAGCATCTAAAGAAGGGATTTCATAAGTAAAAGTCTAATTAGTATAAGAACTCAATAATTCAGAATAACTTGTATGTTTGCAGAGGCCAACAGGAGGAATGGGAGATATAAATTACTGGAAAAGCTGATTGGAGAATTTAAAGAAAGAATGAAACTATACGTATCTTTAAAATATGCCAAGTATGTTGTCTCATTTTTATTATATACTATCAATTAACATCATTATTATATTAAACTACCAATTTATTTAGCCAACCTGTCTTTCCTTGAAAATCCATTTAATCCTCTTACCATATAAAAATTAACTTTAGCTCAATCTATGTTGATCAGTATAATTTGAGTTTTAACTATGTTTTCATTATTGAAGGACAATACAATTTAGAACGCATATCACAGTATTTTAGAAGCCTAAAACAGTTCTCACGATAGCTAAAAATTCACTGTTAGGCCATATTTTAAGTCTGTATATGTTATGCAATTTCTAAAATTTTAAACTAACTTTATATGTTTTTAAATGTTTGTTCAACATGTATTACAAGTGAATTCTTCCTGAAAAAAATTAACATGTTTCTTTTACATATTAATCACACTTCCTCAGACCTCAGAGTTCTGACCATCTTAATAAGTATTTACCTTCAAAATGAAATTTAGAATAAGTACATTTTCAAACCATTGTCATTGCTCTGCCTACATACGCAAATCAGTGTCAATTCCTGCAATAATTTAGAGGCTTCAACAAAACCTCACCTTGAGTTAAAGAACAGAACAATAAATGTATGACTGTACCAAAATAGAACATATATACTGAAAAAATATCTATCTATTGTATATCAATAAAAACAATGAAAAAAGCAACAAAAGAGCAATAAAAATATTTTTAGAACACTGATATAGGGGTTTTGGCTAGTATAGAGTTTTTAATTTAGTCTTAGACACAAAATTTTATTATAATTTCTGAAAAGTACAAATTGCAATGTACCTTCTCTGATTTCATTGAACCAATCAAAAGAGTTATTTCAGGCTGGGCAAGGTGGCTCAAACCTGTAATCCTAGCACCTTGGGAGACCCAGGTGGAAGGATCTCTTGAGCTCAGGAGGTTGAGATTGCAGGGAGCCATGATCATGCCAGTGCACTCTGGCCTGGGTGACAGAGTGAGACCTAGCCTTAAAAATAAATAAATAAATAAAATAGCACAGGTTTTTGAAAAAAGCACCAGGAAAGCACAATCTAAGCCAGCCTGGGCAACATGGCAAAACCTCATCTTTACAAAAAATACGAAAAAATTATCCCGGTGTGGTGGTACATGCCTGTAGCCTTAGCTACCCGGGAGGCTGAGGTGGAAGGATCACCTAAGTCTTGGGGGTGAAGGCTGCAGTGAGCTGTGATTGTGCCATTGTGCCCTGAGCAGCAGAGTGAGATGTCTCAAAAGAAAACAACAACAAAAGAATTATTTCAAACACACCTTTCTGCCTTTAATACCACTGCTATCCCACAGTAATAAATATTTTATCATTCTTTTAGTCTGGGCATTTCAAAACATAAACAAAAAAACATTCTGACTTTAGTTAGCTTCAAAGATTCTCCAGAACATTACATATAGATATGAGCTCTTCCAAAATAATGTTGTTTTTTATTAAGTCTAGGATTTAATAGACTTTAATTTCTCTTTAAGAAAAGTAAAAAGAAATTCTCCAGTTAAAGTGTGCCAGGTGCGGTGGCTCACGCCTGTAATACCAGTACTTTGGGAGGCTGCAGCAGAACTGCTTGAAGCCAGGAGTTCAAGACCAACCTGGGCAACACAGTGTGGCCACGTCGCTATAAAAAAAGGTTTTTTTTAATTAGCCAGGTGTGTCAGTGCACACCTACAGTCCCAGCTTCTTGGGAGGCCAAAGTGGGAGGATCGCTTGAGCTTAAGAATTCGAGGCTGCAGTGAGCTATGATCACACCACTGCACTCTTGCCTGGGTGACAGAGTGAGACTTGGTCTCTAAAAATAAATATTTTTTTTAATTTTGAAGAAAAGAATTTTTCTACAATTCATAGCTTCACTAAGCTGAACGTGTTATCTTTTCCCTATGAAAAATAAGACTGAATATTTCTATGTCGGTAGTAACTCCTAAAAGAGTTGGAAAGGTTCTCTGAAAGGAGATGGTTAGACACCCAACAGAGCAAAATACGATTCCCATAGACAGGATTCCAGTATCCAGAATCTTTTAAAAATGTGAGCAAAGCCAAAACCAAGAAAATCACTCGAAATTTGTTCACTAAGATGCCCTAACTTCTTTAAATCCCCAGGGAAAGGCAGCAGATGAGATAATGTCCACAGAAAAAAGGGACAAAAGCACATTCTGTCGATGGCTATGGTTCAAAGACGGTCTTAGGAGCATAGTTCCTACCAAGACCACCATTTGCTTAACCTATTGCTCCTGGTGCTTTGGGGGGCTCTTCCCCCAACACCAGTGAAATCATAGAGACAGGTGTGCTTGAGAAACAGATAAAGGAAATAGCAGAAGTTTTTGAAGAAAAGCACCACGAAAGCACAATCTAAAATAGGAAATATTCCTGATGTCTCACAAAACACTAACATTATTTGGGAGTTAGGGGCTGAATGCGGAACTCATATCCTCAATATTAGTTTGAGCTAGAATATTAACCAGGGGGGCTTTTAGAGACAGGTAAGAAAAACTAAAAACTGAATTATGTCCTAATATCAGGATTCTGTACAATAGTATGAAATACTAAACAAGGAGATATAATAAGCCTTTTTTTTTTTTTATCTTTAGGAAGTATGAAAAGACAGCAAAAAATTTATCTATTCAGGATTCTTTTTCTTTGCACCAAGTTGGGTATAGTTTCTTGATTTCCATGTAAAATATCAAGTTATAATTACCAACTTTCCGGAGCTCAAAGGAAGATTCAAACTGGTGCCCAGCTGCCAGGAGGAGGACCGCATAATTAATTCCTGACTGTAGTGTTGGCTCAGATTCAAATGCCTTTTTGAACCTATAAAAAACCACAAATGTACAAGTTAACTTTCTCAATCATGAAACCCTGGGTGTGTAATAGCTTCTGTTTGTATAACTCCAATGCCTGAGCAAGTAAAAATATTGCACTGGCCTTCACCCCAGAATCTGGTGTGTTATTAGCACTTAACGCTTCAGAAACTGCTTATCTTTGTCCACAGTTCTATTGCTTTCCCCCACTTAGCTCACCCTCAACCTACCTAGTAACCCTAGTCTTTTAAAAAATCCTATCTTCAATCATCTACCAGAAGTATGTGAATGTGAAAATTTAGTTACAAGGGCACTTGTTACGAGATGAAAAATTACCCTAAATATCCAATATTATACAGGGTAATATAAAATAACATATATTCCAAATGTTAGAAAGCAATGTAGTCATTTGTGTTGTGGAAGCATGTTAAAAGTCAGAAGAAAACTAGTGTTTCCAAGTAAAATGTAGCCGTCTACTTGGAAGCCATCATTCAGGGTGTGTGTGTGTGTGTGTGTGTGTGTGCAATAAACATTTAAAAATGAGAACCCTGCACATATTTTTTAAAGTAGTTTTTAAAAACTCTTAAAAATATACAGAGCACTGAGGAGGTAACATACTGAAATGATCAATTCCATAAGAATGATATAAAAATGAAATAATGTCAATTATAGGATGAAATTAAGAAAAGCAGAGATTGTGTCTCTACATACTAATTTTGGCTCAGAGAGTTATAAAAAGACTTTTCTGAATATGCATAAAACTGAGTATCAACCTTTGAAAACACTTCAATATTTAAAAGGACTTCAGTGTTTGGATATTTACTTTATTTTCAAGGTAATACTTCCTAGGATACATTTAAGGGTTTCCTTACATGCATCATTAAACAGGCAATGATAGTCAATATAATTTCACTTAGGGGTATGTAAAATCAGAAAAATAAAATAAATGCCCTAGTGACTAAGAGGAACTGCCTGAGGCCAATGCATGAAAAATGAAACTTTTATGTTTAAAAAAATCATGCTGAAGAAAATATAAGAACTAAATATCTAACAAATGACCATTTGATGATACCAAAAAAGGTTATGTGGGAAGAAATACATTACAATTCCAAGATAAAAGCATTCTCACCTAAGTCATAACTGTGTAAATAAAAGACAGGAATACTAAACATAGTGATAGGTACAATAGTGTATATTGTAGGCACAATAAGTGTATATTCTTGGCTTTTATACATACTCAAAATTTTCCATAATTTAAAATAAATTAAACATCAAATGAAAACAAAAAATACATTTTTCTGAATGTTGAGGACCATGTCTCTTTTTTAAAGGTCTTGCTCTTTAAGTAGAACAAGCATCTCTGAATGGAAGCAAAAATAACTATGAATCTTAACTAGTTGGCTCTGATAGTTATGTACCTATGGAATAAAAAAAAGTACCACTGCATCACTATAGGTGATTAAAAAGCATATTTTAATGTTTCCAGACGTATACATGTTTCCATTCTAAAATGAAAGTATATACACCTAGACTACAGATACTCAACACTATATCAAGGCAAGTCACAACTTACAGGTCAACTTACAAGTCTTAGACTAACATAAGTCTCAAAGTTCTTTGTCTTTGTTCAGAGGCAAGTATAGTGTCCCAACAAAAAGGATTTAGGAGAAGAAAGAAGTAGACACTTCCCTTTCTACCAATTCATATCAAGATACATAATATTTTTCATTAAATACATTATTGCATTTTCCCTGAAACCAAAGAACATGAAAAGTCTCTCTTAAAGATATGAAAAGGAAGAGGCAAAAATGAAGGCATATCAAAATCAATCAATAAATATCGGCGAATATCTCCTATGTGCCAGAACCAACCCAAATGAATATTTGGGTTTATATCTGTTTTTCTGTTGCCACAAACAATATATATTTTTGTATTTTAAATGAAAATATAAATACCAATAAAATTAATAATTCACATTTTTCTCAAGCTCCCCTCCATCCATGAGACTAAATTGAATACCGTATTGAGGAAAAAGTCTTAATGTTTTCTGGAGCTTAAAAGAGCATGTAGGTATATTACAAAAGAAATAAAATCCTGTCATATATCATTAGTATACCACTGCAGGAAGTGGGAATTCTCCCATACTGTAAAAGCAAAGAAGTACAGTATTCTTGGCAGAAAATTGCCAATATCAAAACTATAGAATTTTTGTTTGTTTGTTTTTTTGAGATGGAGTTTCGCTCTTGTTGCCCAGGCTGGAGTACAATGACACTATCTCAGCTCACTGCAACCTCTGCCTCCAGGGGTCAAGCAATTCTCCTGCCTCAGCTTCCCGAGTAGCTGGGATTACAGGCATGTGCCACCATGCCCGGCTAAATTTTTGGGTTTTTTTTTTTTTCAGTAGAGACAGGGTTTCTCCATGTTCGTCAGGCTGATCTTGAACTCCAGACCTCAGATGATCCGCCCACCTTGGCCTCCCAAAGTGCTGGAATTACAGGTGTGAGCCACTGCACCCGGCCAACTATAGAAATTTTTTAAAACTATGTATACCTCTTAACAAAACAATTATACATTTGCAAATTTATACCATGAAAAAATATTAAACATGTAATCAGAAGTTTCATTACAAGGGCATTTGTTACAAGATGAAAAATTACTCTAAATGTCCAATAATACTATAAAGTATAATATGGAACAAAATATTATACAAATGTTGGGAACCTACATAGCCATTTATATTGTGGACAAATATTAAATGTGAGGGGGAAAACTTGTGTTTCCAAGTAAGACGTAGTCGTCTACTTGGGAGCCATCACTCCTGCTTCAGTAACTAGGGGGAAATAAGAACACATATCAAAAACACATTTTTGCGGACACTGGAGATCTATGGAAGCAACAAAAAAATCACTGAAATAAATTCCAAAGAGGGAAGTGGCCTTCCAAGATGAGCTGAATTGCCGTTGTCTTTCATGGGGGCATTTGCTGATTCTGATCCTAAGATTAGGCTTGGGCTTGGCATGGGCAGAAAAACTCTGTCTATTTTAAACTTTACCAAGGAAAAGAAAAACTAGTGGATTTCTTGATAATTGTGTGGTTTGGCATGACAGAATGAAACCTGGAAGAGTCCCAAATGTGTGGCTGTTTTCTTCACAGGACATTCGTTGAATGCTGAGTTGTACAGGAGGCTAGGGCATGGAGTAGAGCTGGGATGACAGAGTGAAATCTCCTGAGTGTTTAGGAGAAAAGTCCCACTAGGGAAAGGAGTCTACAACAACCATAGGAAAAAAGTCTCCCCTTTAAGAAATTTACCACATTTTGGGCTGGGCACACTGGCTCCCGGCCCTTTGGGAGGCCAAGGTAGGTGGATCACTTGAGGTCAGGAGTTCAAGACCAGCCTGGACAACATGGTGAAATCCTATTTCTACTAAAAATATAAAAATTAGCCAGGCATGGTGGTGTGTGCCCCTAGTCCCAGCTACTTGGAAGGCTGAGGCAGGCAAATCACTTGAACCCTGGAGGTGGAGGTTGCAGGGAGCCAAGATTATACCACTGCCCTCCTGGGCAACAGAGAAAGACTGTCTCAAAAAAAAAAAATAATAAAATAAAGAAAGAAAAAAGAAAAAGAAAAAAGAAATCTATCAAATTGTGGAGAATAAAGAGCTAAACACAAAACTCCTAAGGACAGATATGAAATATCCCACAGTATTTAATGGATAAGAAGATAGAAATCTGCCTGCCTATCAATTAGAAGTTCAAGAGGGTCACAGCTAACAAGCAGAGATAAAATAGAAACAGACTAGGTCAATGAAAATAAAAACCTAGACCCAACCCAACTCAACTGCATTTGTTGAGGTAATCAGCTTCTTACCCTATCTGGCTAACAGAGGAAAGGGAAAATCTCTGTGAGTGAAAATAAAATCATCTCCAAGTCTCAATAATTTTTTAATACAAAATGTCTGGGATACAATAGAGAAATATGAGACATGCAAAGAGCCAGGAAGTTGTGACCAATAAACAAGAGCAAACACAGACAAGAAAAGCTGACCTACAGATAATTTGGATACTGGAGTTTATAGACAAGGACTTTAAGATAATTATGACAAATATGGTAAAGAATATAGAGAAAAAGATAAAATGGATAAAAGATACAAACAACTTCAAAAGAGAATCAGAATCAAAGAAATCACATAATCTAGCACCAAAACATACAATACCTGAAAACAAGAATTCCGTGTATGGGCTTACAAGTTAATTCAACAAAGTGGAAAAACAGTTTTGGTGAACTACCTTCTATGTCAATAGAAGGTATCTAAACTGAAGCAGAGATATAGAAAAAAAAAAAGAAAAAAGAAAGAAAACACACACACACACAATAAAGCATAAGAAACAGAGGAGACACAGTTAAATGGTCTAACCTATGTATCACTGTAGCCCCAGAAAGAGAAGAAAGAGAATATGGAGCACAAGAAATATTTGAGATATAATGGATAAAAACATTTCAAAACTGATGAAAACATCAACCCACAGATCCAAGAAGCTCAGCAAAACTCATGCAGGATAAAATAATTACAGTCTAAATGCCAAAACATGTTACCAAAATCCAAAAACACAGTGGAAAATCTTTTAAAATCAGCCAGAGAAAAAAGATACATTACTTTCAAAGGAGCAATAAAATTGACAGTAGACTTTGCCATACAAACTCTGGAAGCCAGAATACAACGTAGCGACATCTTTAGAGTAATAAAAGAAAAAAAAAAAAGCCTAAAAAAGATATTTTCAGACAAAAACTGGGAACTAGTTGCCAGCAGATCTGAACTATAAAAAAATACTAAAAGTGCTTCAGACTAAAGGAAAATGATTTCATTTGGAAGCACTGAACTTCAGAAAGAAAGAGCATTGGAAAGAGTAAATATGTGACAAGATCTAAAATATAAAAATTATTTAAAACCTATTGATTATTTAAACTGCTCCAAGTTTCTTTCCTTGTTCAGGAAGCAGTAAAATACAAAATGTAAGGTAGACTATAAAAGTAAAGGATGCAGGTTGTAATCTCTAGGGAATACTCAAAGAATAATATGAAAACTATTACTACAGTGCTAATGTAGCAGAAAATGTAATACTAAGTTAATAAAAATAAAGCAAGAATTGAGGACTAAAGGAACAAAAAACATGTAAGACAAATACAAAATAAATAAGACAAATAGTCAATACTATTGATATAACCCCAACTATCAGTTACCACATTAAATGTAAATGATCTAATCATTCCTAATAAAAGAGATTTTTCAAACTGAACTGAACAATAACAGCAAAAAAACGCAATTATATTCATTTTTAAAAGGCACACTGTAAATACAAGTTGAGTAACCCTAATCCAAAAACTTGAAATCTCAAATGTTCCAAAATCCAAAACTTTTTGAGTGCTGATGTGATGCTCAAAGGAAATGCTCATTGCAGCATTTCTGATTTCCAATTTTCAGATTAGGGATGCTCAACTGGCAATTATAATGCAAATATTCCCAAATTCAAAAATATAAAAAATCCAAAACACTTCTGGTCCCAAGCATTTTATATAGAAAAGATACTTAACAAGTATTAGGACACAGGTAGGTTGAAAGTGAAATGATGCATAAAGATGTATCATCCAAATATTAAATAAATGTTATTATAGGTTAATATCAGACAAAATTGTCTTTAAGATAAAAATTATAAGAGAAAAAAGGAACGTTTCATAATGATAAAGAGGTAAATTCAATAGGAACATGTAATAGTCCCAAATGTACCTAATAGTATGGTTTCAAAACATATACAGAAAAAATGGACAGAACTAAAAAAGCAGACATACAAATCTACAATCACAGGTAGAGATCTTAAAACACTCTCAGTGATGATCAAACAAATAGACAAAAATTATCAGTGAGGATATAGATTTGAATAACATTATTAGCCAAGTTAATCTAACTGACTTACATGGAACACTACACCTAACAACTGTGTACCATATTCTGGGCCATAAAGTCCTTCTCAACAAATTTCAAAGGACTGAAATAATGAAAAATGTGTTCTCTCACCACAATAGAATTAAATCACAGAACAATAAAGAAAGATATATTTGGAAATTGGGCAACTCAGTTCATAACCCAAAGGTCAAAGAAGAAATCATACTGAAAATTAGAAGGTATTTAAACTGAACTATATATATATGTTGTTATATATGAAGTAATGAAAGTCTAATAGATAAAATGTCTGGGATGCAGAACAAATTATACCTTTAAATGTAGACATTGGAAAAGGAGCAAGGTTGAAAAATCAATGCTCCAAGCTTCCATCTAGTAAACGAACAGCGTATCATCTTCAAAGTAGAAGGAAGGGTATAATAAAGAAAAGAGCTGAAATCAGTGAAATAAAAAGCAAACATGCAATAAAGAAAATAGTGTCAAAATGTGGTTCTTTGCAAAGATTAATAAAATTGATAAACTCCTAGGCAGACTTCTCATGAAACAGAGAGAAACAAAAATTACTGCTAAGCCCTCATAAACAAAAAGAGGGGCATCAGTACAGATGATATGAGCATTAAAAGCAAAGTAAAGGACATTTCGAACAACTTTATGCCAATAAATATAACAACACGGGTAAAATGAAAAAATTTCTTAAAATCACATGTAAGCATGACACAAGAAAAAATGGAAACTCTGAATAGCTCCATATCTGTTAACAGAATTTATAATAATCTGAAATTCTTCTTTTTATTGTCTATCTGCTCCAAGAGAATGTAAGCTCTGTAAGAGCAGGAACCTTCTCAACCTTGCTGACCAATGAATCTCTGGTACTTGAATAATCAGAATACCTGACATGCTGCAGGTGATTATGAAATACTTGTGAAATGAAGAAAGAATGCATCCACCTCCTACCAAGAACCAGGCTGAGATTACTGGTAAATACGTCAGCTCATACAAGATACAAATAATCTTTTAACTTCCGTTAGTGATCTCAACTCTGATCTTGATAAAACCGTATTACTAGAAACTACATCCTTGGACCACCTTAAACAAGTGAATAGGATATAACTTTCACTGTGTTACATTATTCACTGTGTTACATCTTAATGTTACTGGAGTCCAAAACTTCAATAAAAATATTGATGATGTTGTTTATATAGCTTTTATTGATTGATTGTTGTTTATGTAGATTATATTTACACAGGGTCTGTCATGAGAAATTCCTTTAATTTACTGTGAGGGAGAGTTTAGCTTCCTCTGAATAATCGGTATATGATTTTTTTTCACTCTATTACTAAAAAGCATATTGGCTTGAAGCTCAGTCATAGCAAGCATGTTGATCCTTATTATTGCCATATTTACATTCTCTAGTTTCTTTGTGTTAATTTTCATATATATTTTATCATTTTGTTAATTTTTCAATTTTTTTTTTTTTTTTTTGAGATGGAATCTTGCTCTGTCACCCAGGCTGGAGTTCAGTGGTGCGATCTCAGCTCACTGCAACCTCTGCCTCCCGGATTCAAGCCATTCTCCTGCCTCAGCCTCCTGAGTAGCTGGGATTACAGGTGCGTGCCACCACACCTGGCTAATTTTTGTATTTTTAGTAGAGATGGGGGTTTCACCATGGTGGTCAGGCTGGTCTCGAACTCCTGACCTTGCGATCCACCTGCCTTAGCCTCCCAAGGTGCTGGAATTACAGGCATGAGCCACTGCACCCGGCTCATTTTGTTTGTTTTTCTAAGACTCAAACTTGATTTTACAAATGTAGATGTTAAAATAATGATGATATCCATTTTAACTGAAGATGCTGTCTCAGACATTTTAGGGTAAGAGTGTCACAGTATCAAACAACTTGCGAATCCCAGTGGCTTGCAACTCCTGTTCATGCTACATATCTGTGTCATGAACTCTGTGTCATGGTTCAGCTCTGCTCCACATTGTCTTCCATCTGGGATCCAGCCTGAAGGAGCAGCCTTCTTGTGGGAATGGCCAAGGAAAAAGTACATGTGGTACAATCACAAAATTGCTCTCAAAGCTTCTGCTCAGAATACACATCAATCAAGACACACAACCAAGTCTGGTGTCATGGGTGGGAATATTTAATCTTCCTACAAATGAGGACAGTGTATTTCTAACAATAATACAACAGCATAGATTATAGTCTCTATCAAAGAAAGCTGTGATTAACATCAAATGGTAAAAGAATCAATAGTAGCTGCCTCTGATTACTGAGCACCTACTAGGTACAAGGCACTGAATGAGACATTTCAGGCATAATACTTTAATTCTGACAACTCTTTAAAGTAGGGGGAATTCCTTGTCAACAAGAAAATTGAAGCACAGGAATATTAAGTTATGCAGTGAGGAAGTGGTCAAGCAGGAACTCTACCCAGTTCTGCTGGATTCCAAAGCCTAGGCCCTTTTCTTTGTATGGCTCTGCCTACCCTTTGGTTTATACTAACAATTTTTGTAGTTCCTTTTCATTGATTTCTGGGAATTTTTTTTGTTTGTTTTTAATAAAAGGGAGTTGAATGAAACAGGAAAAATAAAAATGAGATATAAATGAGAGAATTGCTTTTATATTAAGGATAAGGCTTGTATTCTATATACAACAGAAACAGATACTGATATATTCTAAAAAGAAGGTGTTTTTCACAATCTATTTGATCAGTCTCATAAAACAAAAGACTAATACTTCAAAAAGACTTACATGGCAATACTGCTGAAATGCACCCATAAAAACACACCAAACAAGAGTTTTATATTGTTGAGAATGTTTCAGTTTAGCAAGAGGATACGTAAATATGAACAATATGTAAGTCTATCCATAAAGAAACCTATAAACAATGATTAAAAGTGCAAAACTATCTATAAAGATAGATAAATAAAAGGATGAAGCTGAATTAGATAAGACTTTAAGAAGGAAATAAATCTTAGGGAACTACACATTTACATCTTAAGAGAAATTTAGTGCCTATCTTTGAGTAACCATACGAAGTTATTTCCACTCCTGTTGAATTTTTTTTTTTTTAATTTTAGCACTAAATATTTGTTGAAAGGGGCAAATAATTTTTTTTTTTTTTTTTTTGAGATGAAGTCTCACTCTGTCACCCAGGCTAGAGTGCAATGGCGCAATCTTGGCTCACTGTAACCGCCGCCTCCCAGGTTCAAGTGATTCTCCTACCTCAGCCTCCCGAGTAGCTGTGACTACAGGCATGCGCCACCACACCCAGGTAATTTTTGTATTTTTAGTAGAGATGGGGGTTCACCATGTTGGTCAGACTGGTCTCGAACTCCTGACCTCAGGTGATCCACACACCTCGGCCTCCCAAAGTGCTGGGATTACAGGCATGAGCCACCGCACCCAGCCAAAAGGGGGCAAATAATTTGCATTATTTAATTCATTATTTCATTTAAAAGTTGAAAACTTTTCTTTCAAGCTTTCAAAGCAATAGGTTTCTGTTCAAGAATTGCCTTATGATTAGTACTGTATTTTTCACCTGATTGCAAACTAGCTTAAAAGCAGTTAAGTCCTTGATTATAGAGTGAGTGAAGTCTTCACAAAAAAGACTTTTCACTTTTCACATCTGCACTGATATGTTCAACAGAAATCAAAAATAAAGAAAATATTTTTGAACTGATTATTTCTAGCTGGAATATCTACTTTCCAACAAAGAAGACACTGAGCTCAAGTCAAGTTCTTGCTATTTTTCATTGTTGTGATATAACAGCTGTGATTCTTTCTATGAGACACAAAGGTAATTAAATTAGAATTTCATGGTGTTTTTTATCTCTAGGGATATTTCTGAAATTAACACTCATAAAATAACTCAGAGACAAAGCAGGACAGCATGTGAAGAAACTAATGCTGAATCACCCTGCTGTTGTGATCTGCTGGTGGGGGTATAACCCTCCAATTCAAACTACTTATTTGTGTACATATCTTCTTATAATAGAAAACTCGGGAACAAAATAAAAGAACCCCAAGTTCTAACTGTGTTTTTCCAGTCCTTTTACCACGCACATATTTTTTTCCCAAGAAAAGAGAATCACACTATTTTTATGATCTGCTGTTTAACTGATGAAATATCAAGATGCATGTTACTATTAAACATTTTTCAAAACCACAATTTTCTTCTGGGCATATACTTAAAATAATTGAAAGTAGAACCTTAAAGAGATATTTATACACCAATGTTTAAAGTAGCATCATTTACAATAGCCAAAAAAGTTGGCAACAATTTAAATGTCCATCAAGAGATGAATGGATAAACAAAATGTGGTATAAACACACAACACAGTTATTATTCAACCTTACAAAGGAAGGAAATTCAGACACATGCTACAACATGGAGGAAGATTTGAGGGCCTTACACTTAGCAAAATAAGACAGCCACACACACACACACAAAACCCAAACCAAATATGACACCACTTATGTGAGGTACTTACAGTAGTCAAATTCAGAGAGATTTATAGAAAGACAGAAAATGATGGTGCCTAGGGTCAGGGGAAGGTGAGAATGGGAAGTTGTTGTCTAACAGATACAGAGTTTTAGCTGTGCAAGATAAAAAAATTTTCTGTGGATGGATGGTGATGATAGTTGCATAACAATATGAATGTACTTAATGCCACTAAACTGTACACTTAAAATGGTTAAAATGGTAAATTTTATGTTATATATATTTTACCACCAAATTTTGAATGAATGATACTCCATCCTTTGTAAATGTGATTCTTTGCTTAACAACTTCTCTATTTTGGGATATTTAGATTTCTTCCAACTTTTTGTGAAGTTCAGTGTCATGAACACCATTGCAGATCTTTGTTTCTATGTCTACTATTTCTTTAGGATAGTTTCCCAGTGACAGAACTGGATCATAGAACATGAATGATTTCAAAGCTCTTGATGCACAATGCCAAACTGCTTTCCAGAAAGGTCTTTACCAATTCACATTCTCAAGAGCGGTGTAGGAGGGTGACTTTTACAGCGCACCCATGCCGAAATAAATTATTCTCATCTTTGCCAATTGATTGCAACAAGAAAGAATAGCTCAGGATTCTAACTTGCTCTAATTTGATTACTCTTAAGGGTGAACAGTTTTCATATGTTTATGATGCATGTACACTTATTCTTGCAATAACTGCCCCAATTATTTAAAAAGAAATGCAAACCCATATTCTGAGAAGGTTGGAAAGATGGGAAGAGATACACGTGGAAGAGCTCGGGAGGGGAAGTGGGGTTGGGGGTTTAGATTCAATCTTTGAGGCTATGAAGAACAGTAAAGATTTAGGAGGAAGGAAGTGACAACAAATATGGAGAAAATCTAAATATTTCATGCAAGGGGAATAGTTACATCAACCAATTATGATTAATCTATGCTGTAAGATGGATCCAGTAAAGCAGAATCTCCAGGGGCAAAGAATTTCACATTGCTGAAAAATTCTCTAAGTAATTCTGATGTTCTCAGTCAGATTTGCAAACAATCGCTTTGGTTCACTAAATGAAATCACTCCTATTCTTCCATATTCTCCTTCCTTTTCAGTATAATGCTTGACAAATATCTAATTCTCTCCCTCATTCCTCTAATAACTGAATTACATAAAGCAAGCCTTAGTTTCTCTCCTTAGGTGCTCCTTCTTTGTTAGTCAATTAGGAAACCTCTACAGAGACATAGTAAATACTCATTCTGGCCGTGTACAGTGGCTCATGCCTATAATCCCAGCACTTTGGAAGGCTGAGGAAGGATCACTTGAGCCCAGGAGTTTGAGATCAGGCCTGGGCAACATAGTGAGACACCCATCTCTAGAAAAAATTTGAAAAATCAGCTGGGTGGTGGTGCACATGGGTAGTCATGGATACTTCAGAGGCTGAGGCAGAAGGATAGTTTGAACCCAGGAGGCTGAGGCTGCAGTGAGCCACAGTCACAACACTGCACTCCAGCCTGGGTGACAGAGTGAGATCTTGTCTCAAAAAAAAAAAAAAAAAAAAAACCAGGCCTGTAATCCCAGCACTTTGGGAGTCCGAGGTGGGCAGATCACGAGGTCAGGAGATTGAGGCCATCCTGGCTAACATAGTGAAACCCCGTCTCTACTAAAAATACAAAAAAAAAAAAAAAAAAAAAAAAATTAGCCGGGTGTGGTCACAGGTGCCTGTAGTCCCAGCCACTTGGGAGGCTGAGGCAGGAGAATGGCATGAACCCGGGAGGCGGAGCTTGCAGTGAGCCGAGATCGCACCACTGCACTCCAGCCTGGGTGACAGAGCGAGACTCCATCTCAGAATAAATAAATAAATAAATATATATATATATATATTTTATATATGTATATATAATTCTTAGACCTCAACTTGGTCATGCCATAACACAGCTTCATCCAATCCATCGTCTGCTGAATGTGCTTTAAATCAAGGTCAAAGCTTCAGTCCAATGTTCCAGGGCACTTGTTTACAAAGCAACTATGGACACGCTGTGTGTTTTACCCAAGTTCTTAGGTCATTCTGGAACTAGTGATCCCTTAGGAACCCTGTACATCTGGTCACCAATGAGCTGGTGTCATGCTGAGTTACTAAGAACTCTTCAGGCCTTGTGTTCTAAAAATAAAAATCAACCAAAATTTGGGGACTCATATAACAGACACAATAAAGGACTAAGCAAAAATAATGTTAATGCAACTATGGTGAGATAAAACTCTGGAGGTAGGGAGAGAGGGGGAAGGAGGATGGTAAAAATGAAGAGAACACTGAGAAACAACTCGAAGCCAAGACAAAGGAAACAAGGCTAATCTGGCAAATGGAAAATCGACATTGCTCTTTATTTGTCTGTTGATTAGTTTGTTATATAACTCTTCCAAAGTAGAGCCAACCCCATTAATAATGTAAAAACTAAATCTTTATTAGGCACACATTACTGTTTGAATAGCACTGTCACTGACGTAAAAGAAAATTAGTTGATAAGGCCAGGCTCACTGTTCTTCCCCAAGTTACTATGGAAAAATGAACATACTAATGCTAAAAGCAGACTTAATGCTTTTAATTTCCTGGTTATGGATCTTTTTTGGCATTATAACAAGACAGACATGATTATGCTAATACAGTACAAACACCTAATTTCCTTTCGAAGTTCTCAAAATGACTTCATATCTTCCCTTAAGAACAAGAACACCATTTTCTCCAAAACCAAATGTGATTTCAGGCAAGTACTACCTATCCTACATGGTGCCACAATAGCCCTGATATATGAAATTCAGACAGGGCCTGTGTAAAAATTACAGATTCTACACATTTTCCCTCATTAGCTAAAATGTTTAGCTATATCCAGAAAGAAAAAAAATGACTTTTAGAAATATTTTATAACAAGAGAAATTTAATATAGTCAATGTTCATTTTGAACATGGATAAATATATTAAATATGTAAAGAAATACAAAATGGGGGGGCAGAAAAAAATACAAAATTATTCACTAAGGATGTATTATACACCAAGGATATAACACTAAAGGCTTACTAAATTTCAGGACTTTAACATATGTTGTTTTATTCAGTCCTCACAACAAAGCACTCATCCCAAAGAGATTAGTCTAAACCGATTGTAATAATCCCATCCTCTTTGCTAGTGATTTGTATAGTTTGGGGCTGATGAAATACTAGAAGCATGAAGGCATAAAGAAAGTCTGGAGTGGGTTTTTACAGGCATGTTTTCTCAGTCCTAAGAGAATGATACAGGAAAACATTGTCTCATTTCCCCTCAACACTGGTGCAGCTAATCTGGATTGATTCTGGAATGGCCATAGCCATCTTGCAACCCTGAGTAGGGCAGCCCAAGGTCAGAGCCACCCATGGCCATAGCAAGAAAAAGGACCTGACTGATGTCTTTCAGTTGCTGGTTCAACCTGCACTTGAGCCAGTCCTACTTCTGAACTTCATGTTTTAGGACATACACTTTCTTATGATTAAACCCATTGGAGTAAGGTGTTCTGCTACTTGCAATATGCCAAGAGCATTCTAATTCATCTAAGCAAGTGTTAATTTTTTTTTTAAGTAAGAAAATAGAATATTCTAAGGGTAATTTGCCCAAGATCACACTGTTTCCAAGTATTGTATCAACATTGATCCCTTGTGAGTCTCCCCTTAGTTCATACTTCTTCAACAAAACTGAAATCTAGACATTTCTGGAAATGTCTATGCCTGGAAACTTCAGGAAGGAGGGCCTAGGATACAGTAAAAACAACACTGGATCTGAAAAAATAAGATTTGAAATTTTATTAATCACAGAGCAACATGAAATTCACTGGAATTCTTTGACTTTCAATTTCTTCAGTTGCAATATGTGAAGTGGCCAGGTGTGGTGGCTCCCATCTGTAATCCCAGCACTTTGGGAAGCTGGGGCATTAGTATCATTTTGCTCCAGGAATTCGAGACTAGCCTGGGCCACATAGCGAGATCCCATCTCTACAAAAAATAAAAAAGTAGCCAGGCATGGCAGCATACGCCTGTGGTCTCAGCTACTTGGGAGGCTGAGGTGGGAGGATCACCTGAGCCCAGGAGTTCAGGGCTGCAGCAAGCTGTGATCTGTGCTGGGCGAAAGAGTGAGACCCTATCTCAATTTTTTTTTTTTTTCCAAACAGGAAGAAAAATGTCAGCCTTGCCTACTTCACAAGGTTCCTGTAAGCCTCCCTCATTAGTAACATGCATAGAACTTTGTGTGAACTGTAAGGGTTAAGGGCTCAATTATTATTAATATTTCTATCTATCGGAGCAAATACTGCATATAACAAAATTTTCTAAATAAGTCATACTGCATAGGAATTCAGCATAACCATTTGTGGTTATTTATTTTTAGATTGGCTTAAAAAAGAAAATGTGGAGATAATCTGGCAATGAGAACTTCCGCGGTCCTCTAAGGCATGGTGATTTGTCCCTAACACTTCCTTGGATCATCTCCAGGGGTTAAGTTTGCCACTTCAGAAACTTGGTGACTGTTTTTTAGGATGTAAGTCTCAGCTCTTTAGTCACAAATTCTCACCCTTTGAAAGCTGGCTCTCCTCCCAGCTTCTCACCCTCTCTGCTGTCATCTTGCTCCTTCTCCTGCAGCCCAAGTCATCCTCTAACTAGCATGTGATGGGCACCACTGCTGCCTTTAACTAATTTAAATCTTTATATTGAAAAGCTATGAGAAAAATGTCACAACCTTTTAAATACAAACTGCATTATTTCAGCCATTCTCAAGAGCTTAGATGAACAAAAATAACTAAGGAAATGACAAGGCAAAACATCAAATGTTAGAGAACTATTTTTTTAACGGTTAAATTAGGATGTATTCATTCAAACCATTCACTCTCTGTCTCACATAAGAGTCAACAATCACTTTGTTCCAACAATATACTGTAATTCAGCACACTTAGAAAAATCTAAACCAGCCAGGCGCGGTGGCTCACGCCTGTAATCCCAGCACTTTGGGAGGCAAGGCAGGTGGATCAGTGGAGTCCAGGAGTTCAGGATCAGCCTGGGCAACATGGGAAAACCTTGTCTCTGCAAAAAATACAAAAATTAGCTGGGCATGGTGGCATGCACCTGTAGTCCCAGCTACTCAGTAGGCTGAGACAGGAGGATTGCTTGAACCCAGGAGCTCAAGGCTACGGTGAGCCAAGATTGCACCACTGCACTTGAGCCTGGAAGACAGAGCAAGATCCTGTTCTAAAATAATAATAATAATCATCATCATCATTTTTCCCCTATTTTCTGTTTCACATTCTGAACCCACAACTAAAGCTATCAGAAAATAGATCACATCAGAGGCTCTCTGTAGCACTAAAATGCTGCCATTTAGTACTTGGATCAGATAATATGCCTCCCTCTACTGTGGGTCAGGAACATTTATTAATATTATTAAAAAGGAGAATTGCAGAAAAAGTTCGATGAGCCATTGTAATCACAACTGCTTGGATTCTCTTTCCATTGAGTTGGCACTCTTATCCTTAAACTTTCCATGGTCAGTGGCTTACTGTTTATTCAAGTCAACAGAAAATGACTCAGTCCATGGAAAGAAGCCCGAGGGACTGACTACCTGCCCTAACACCTCACTCCTTATCCCAGCACCAGCATTTAAGAAATGAAAACCCAGAGGATTATGACTCAAAAGAAAAAAAAAAAAAAAAAAAAAAGGTCAGTGGAAACATCCCTTTGGGATGCATGACTAATGAGGGGGATAATCCTGGGAACATCTGGCCAGATGCCCAACAACCTCAGCAGCCCTGCTCTCTGTTAGCACCTTGACAGGGCAGTTTTCCTTCTCAGCTCTAACAGAAAGGGAGGTCGGGGACAATGCCAACACAAATAAGAGTATGTCTGCACTACAGTGGAAGCTGGACAAAACACTAAGAAATACCAAAATAGCTTTATAAGCAAGAACATGAAAAGACATCTATTTTAAGATTGGGGAGTGGGGGATCTCTTTTAGTGTTAAATAGGACAAATGGATATAATGACAATAATGGCAGATTATGGATAGGTCCACTACAGTAAAAGTGGCATTCTTACATTACTAAATAAATCAGTTAAGTGTCATGTGCAAGATCAACTCCTGAAGACTGTCCCATTAGAAGACTTTGAGCTCATAAACTAGGTATTGATAGAATGTATCTCAAAATAATAAGAGCTATTTATGACAAACCTACAAGCAATATCATACTGAATGGGCAAAAGCTAGAAGCATTCCCTTTGAAAACCGGCACAAGACAAGGATTCCCTCTCTCACCACTCCTGTTCAACATAGTATTGAAAGTTATGGCTAGGGCAATCAGGCAAGAGAAAGAAATAAAGGTTATCCAGATAGGAAGACAGGAAGTCAAATGGTCTCTGTTTGCAGATGACATGATTGTATATTTAGAAAACCCCATCATCTCAGCCCAAAATCTCCTTAAACTGATAAGCAACTTCAGCAAAGTCTCAGGATACAAAATCAATGTGCAAAAATCACAAGCATTCCTATACACCAATAACAAACAGAGAGCCAAATCATGAGTCAACTCCTATTCACAATTGCCACAAAGAGAATAAAATACCTAGGAATACAATTTACCAGGGATGTGAAGGACCTCCTCAAGGAGAACTACAAACCACTGCTCAAGGAAATCAGAGGACACAAACAAATGGAAAAACATTCCATGCTCATGGATAGGAAGGATCCACATCATGAAAATGGCCATACTGCCCAAAGTAATTTATAGATTCAATGCTATCCCCATCAAGCTACCACTGACATTCTTCATAGAATTAGAAAAAACTACTTTAAACTTCATATGGAACCAAAAAAGAGCCCATATATCCAAGACAATCTTAAGCAAAAAGAACAAAGCTGGAGGCATCATGCTACCTGACTTCAAACTATACTACAAGGCTACAGTAACCAAAACAGCATGGTACTGGTACCAAAACAGATATATAGATCAATGGAACAGAACAGAGGCCTCAGAAATACCACCACACATCTACAACCATCTGATCTTTGACAAACCTGACAAAAACAAGCAATGGGGAAAGAATTGCCTACTTAATAAATGATGTTGGGTAAACTGGCTAGCCATATGCAGAAAGCTGAAACTGGACCCCCTCCTTACACCTTATACAAAAATTAACTCAGGATGGATTAAAGACTTACATGTAAGACCTAAAACCATAAAAACCCTAGAAGAAAACCTAGGCAATACCATGCAGGATATAGTATGGGCAAAGACTTCATGACTAAACCACCAAAAGCAATGACAACAAAAGCCAAAATCGACCAATGGGATCTAATTAAACTAAAGAGCTTCCGCACAGCAAAAGAAACAATCATCAGAGTGAACAGGCAACCTACAGAATGGGAGAAAATTTTTGCTATCTACCCATATGACAAAGGGCTAATATCCAGAATCTACAAGGAACTTAAATTTACAAGAAAAAAAACAACCCCATCAAAAAGTGGGTGAAGGATATGAACAGACACTTTTCAAAAGAAGACATTTATGTGGCCAACAAACATATGAAAAAAAAGCTCATTATCACCGGTAATTAGAGAAATGCAAATCAAAACCAAAATGAGATACCATCACACGCCAGTTAGAATGGCAATCATTAAAAAGTCAAGAAACAACAGATGCTGGAGAAGGTGTGGAGAAATAACGTTTTTACACTGTCAGTGGGAGTGTAAATTAGTTCAACCATTGTGGAAGACAGTGCGGTGATTCCTCAAGGATCTAGAACCAGAAATATCATTTGACCCAGCAATCCCATTACTAAGTATATACCCAAAGGATTATAAATCATTCTACTATAAAGACTCATGCACACACGTGTTTATTGCAGCACTGTTAACAATAGCAAAGACTTGGTAGCAAAGACTTGGACCCAACCCAAATGCCCATCAATGATAGACTGGATAAAGAAAATGTGGCACATATACACCATGGAATAGTATGTAGCCATAAAAAAGGGTGAGTTCATGTCCTTTGCAGGGACATGGATAAAGCTGGAAACCATCATTCTCAGCAAACTAACACAGGAACAGAAAACCAAACACCGCATGTTCTCACTCATAAGTGGATGTTGAACGATAAGAACACATGGACACAGGGAGGGGAACATCACGCAATGGGGCCTGTCGGGGGTGGGGGCTAGGGGAGGCATAGCATTAGGAGAAATACCTAATGTAGATGTTGGGTGGATGGGTGCAGCAAACCACCATGGCATATATATACACCTATGTAACAAACCTGCACATTCTGGACATGCATCCCAGAACTTAAAGTATAATTTAAAAAAAAAGAAAGGAAGAAAGAAAGAAAGAAGTCTAGAAATCTTTGAGCTCTAACAGCATTTTCTGTTCTTACTAGAAAATAAATGGATAGCTTAAAATGAAATCATAAAAATCCTGACATCTTCAATTTGACCTGAAGACCTTGAACACAAAGCTCTTTTGAGAGGCAGTTAATGTTCCTAGGCTAAATGGGAATTATTAAAATAAAAGAGCCAGAATTTGTAAGTACAGAAAATTGAAACAAAAACAAAACCAGAAAAAACTCTGCTCCTTAACTGAACTTTATGCGACCTTGAAAGCTTTCAGTCTTCTAGATTATTTTGTTTTCAAATGGAAAAACACTTCTATTTTATCCTGGTACACAATGCACTCTGACTTCATAGGAGATATTTCCTATCTTAATTCATTAACCTTGAAAACCAGGCCTTTTTGGACTACCTATGCATTTCATTGTCACATACCAAAGCATTTTATGCTGGCCATAATGTTTCTCAAATATCCAACTCTAAATTTCCTACAACTAAGAATTTTCCTAAAGTGTAAACATCAGGGTAATAAAAAGCCTGCAAAATTACACTCCTCTTTTTTAACAGCAGAAAACAACAACAAAAACTTGGTTAAGGCCAAGTACAGTGGCTCATGCCTATAATCCCACCATTCTGGGAGGCTGAGGCAGGAGGATCACTTGAGGTCAGGAGTTCAAGACTAACCTGGCCAAAATAGCAAGACCGCATCTGCAAAATATTTAAAAATTAGCCAAGTGTTGTAGCGTACACCTGTAGTCCCAGCTACTCAGGAGACTGAGGCAGGAGGACTGTTTGAGGCCAGGAGTTTGAGACTACATTGAGTTATGACTGTGTTACTGTACTCCAGCCTAGACAACAGAGCAAGGCACTGTTTCTAAAAAATAAAAATTTAAAAAATAAATTTGGTTAAGATAAACTGTAAAATTCTTAGCAGTGTAATAAAAATTTATAGTACAAATTTAAAAGTCCAAAGCTTCCCTAAAGGATCTAGGAAATTACCATCCCCAAGTGTTTCTCCTTCTTCCCATTACCCTACTTTCAGTTGTTGCTATGGTTTGAATGTTTCTCCCCAAAAACAAGTATTGGAAGCTTAATCCCCAGTGCAACAGTGTTAGGAGATGAAGTCTAATGAAAGGTGAAAGGCCACGTGGGCTCTGACCCCATGAAAAGATTAATGCTGTTATATTAAAAGTCAGTTCCGTATAGAAGGAGTGGGCTCCTTTTAATAGAATGTGTTCAACCCCATTTGCCCGCTGTCTCTTTCCCCGTCTGCCATGAGCTAATGTAACAAGAAGGCCCTTGCCAGATGCTGGCCCCTTGATATTGGACTTTCCAGCCTCCAGGACTACGAGAAGTATATACGTATTCATTGTAAATTACCCAGTCTCTTGTATTCTGTTTTGGCAGCACATAAAATAACTAAGACAGTCCCTCTAAACTGTGAAAATGATCTAAGATTTCTAAAAGCTAAGATTTCTGTTTCAAAACTTAAAAAAAATTATGGCTACCATACAGGAACTCCTAAACTAAGTTGGCCTCCTTTAATTTTTTTTTAAATCAAGGACTATTTTGGGAATGTGGTAGGAATACTAAGTACAAAAGAATAATATAAGCAACGCCCCAATATACTTCCTACTCAGCTTAAGAAATAAAATATTTTTAATATACTTGAAATTGCATGTGAATCACTCCAGGATCTCTTTCTACTTCTTTCTCCCCACTGGTAACCATTATACTGAATTTGGAGGTTATGATGCCCATCCGTGCATCTATACTTATACTAAATCTCTATGACTGTTTTTAAACATTCTATAAATGATACTGTACTCTCTATCCTTCTGCCACTTGCTTACTTTGCTCAACTTTTTTAAAAGTTTTTTTTTAATGTTGAAACTTTTATGTAGAGAAACATCTAAGATTTACTGTAAGGTATATAAATCTGCTGGATCTAGGGGAGGCAAGTTCTCAACTTTCCTCAACAATGCCAAAATCTCTTAAGTGCGTATAGAAATTTATAGCACAACCAGCAGGCATTAGGACTCACATTTCTCTAACATCCTGGCTAACAACTGATATTGTCAGATTTATAAATTTTGGTTAATCTGAATAGAGAAAAGTGGTATAAAAATCTTTTTATATGTTTCAAAAATACGTTTATTGGCCATTTGTGATTCCATTTTTGTGAATAATCTGTTCACATCCTATGCATTTTTTAAATCTCTTTTTCTTAGAGATATTTTGAGGAGTTATTTATATATACTGAATACATATACTATATTGGTTACATGCATTGTTCCCTGTCTGTGATTTCTTTGTTGATGGTATCTTTTATATTTATTCATATATTTATCATTTCTACTGCTATATGCATTTTCCTATAGATCCATTTGGTTTCATTTCCCCTCAGCCTAAAGACTTTAACATTTCTTGTAGTGAAGTTCTGCTGGCAACAAATTATCTCAGTTTTGACTTATCTAGAATTGTCTTTACTTCACTCCCATATTTTAAAGACATTATCACTGGATATAGAGTTCTTGGTTGATTGGGTTTCTTTCTTTCAGCACTTTAATGTTATTCCATTATCTTTTGGCTTCCTTCTGATAAGAAGTCAGCACTCACTCTTTCCCCTGATGTATCTTCTTTCTTAGGCTGCATTTATGACATTTTTTTGTATTTCTGTTTTTCACCAATTTTACTATGATGTGCCAAGAGATAATTTTCTTTGATATTTATGCTTCTTGGGTTTTGCTGAGCTTCCTAGATCTGTGAGCTGTTTTCTATTTGTTTGTTTGTTTGAACAGATTTGGATAATATTTGACCATTAATTCTTCAAATATTATCCCTGCAATAGTATATCTCTCCTCTCCTTCTGGGACTCCAGTTAAAAGTATTTAGACCACTCAAGGCTGGGTGCGGTGGCTCACACCTGTAATCCCAGCACTTCAGGAGGCCAAGGCAGGTGGATCACTTGAGGTCAGGAGTTTGACACCAGCCTGGCCAACCTGGGGAAACCTCGACTCTACTAAAAATACAAAAAGTAGCTGGGCATGGTGGGGCATGCCTGTAGTCCCAGTTACTTGGGAGGCTGAGGCACGAGAATCTCTTGAACCCAGGAGGCAGAGGTTGCAGTGAGCTGAGATTGCGCCCCTGAACTCCAGCCTGGGCGACAGAGCAAGACTCTGTCTCCAAAAAAAAAAAAAAAAAAAAAAAAAAAGTATTTATACCACTAAATGCCACAGGTCATTGAAACTATTAATGACTTAATCTTTTTCTTTCCTCTGCTTCAAATTTAATGATTTCTGATAACCTGTTTCCAAGTTTATTGCTCTTTTATTGTATTGTGTCCTACCTGCTGTCAATCTGATTTGATGACATTTCAACTTCAGATATTGCACTTTTCAGTTCTAGAACTCCCGTTTGGTTATTTCCAGTTTCCAAATATCTCCTATAATTCCCCATATTTTCACCCATTTTATTCATCTTTTCAAGTAGATTCTTTGATATATTTATCATTGTTATTTTTATGTCCTTGTCTGGTAATTCTAAACTCTGTTTTATCTATGGGTTTATTTCTATGACTAATTTTTTTCTTAATTATGAATCACACTTTCCTATTTCTTCATCTCTTTAGTAGTTGGGGTTTTTCTTTTTCTTTTTTATTTGTTTTTGTTTTTTAAATAAGACAAGGTCTTATTATATTGTCCAGGCAGGAGTTGAACTCCTGGGCTCAAGCCATCTTCCTACCTCAGCCTCTTGAGTAGCGGGAACAATGGGCACATGCCGCCACACCCAGGTTCCTTAGTGATTTTTATGGTGTATTAAACATTTTGGATCATACGCTATAGAGTTTGGATTTGTTATCCTCCTCTTAAGAGTATTTAGTCTTTTCGTTTGTTTGTTTTGAGACAGTGTCTCACTCTGTCGCCCAGGTTGGAGTGCAGTGGCACGATCTCGGCTCACTGCAACCTCCACCTCCCTGGTTCACACCATTCTCCTGCCTCAGTCTCCCGAGTAGGTGGGACTACAGGCGTCCGCCACCACGCCCGGTTAATTTTTTGTATTTTTAGTAGAGACGGGGTTTCACCGTGTTAGCCAGGATGGTCTCAATCTCCTGACCTCGTGATCTGCCCACCTCGGCCTCCCAAAGTGCTGGGATTACAGGTGTGAGCCACCGTGCCCAGCCAAGAGTATTTAGTGTTTAAATAAAAGGTAAATAAATTATTGGTGGTTCACCTTGTTCACACAAAGCCTTATCCCACTCAATGTCCAGGTCCTCTGGCAGCCTCAAACTCACTCTCAGGCCAATAAGACTGTGATTTCCTGCTAGAGTTCTATCTGTCCTGCTCCCTGCAGACCAGGGAATGCCCCAAGGGAAAAGCCATTCAAATGTGGAGTTTATCCCATGTGGTGCCCGTCAGCCAAGGATGAAAACCTCTCCAGTTTCTGGCTACTTTTAGTCACTCTTCAGTGCTTTCCAACTTTTTCCAACATTTATAATTGTTATCAACAGGAAGATCAGCACAATAGAATCTACTCTGCTGTTTCCAAAAGCTGTTACTTTGATAAGCAGAAGCCAATTTTCATGCAGACCATTTTCCCAATCTTATCTCTTATGGTATATGGCGTTTTTAAGCCTTGTTTAAGAAATCTTTGCCCCAGCCAGGGCAACATGGTGAAACTCTCTCTCTACCAAAAATACAAAAAATTAGCCAGGAGTGGTGGCACACACCTGTGGTCCCAGCTACTCAGGAGGCTGAGGTGGGAAGATCACTTGAGCTCAGGAGGCGAAGGTGGCAGTGGACTGAGACTGCACCACTACACTACAGCCTGAGTGATGGAGCAAGACTTTGTCTCAAAAAAAAGAAAGAAATCTTTGCTTATCCAAAAGTCATATATAATTTGTACATTTTTTTCTAAAAATATTTTTCTAAAATATTTTCTCATATTTTGGTCTTTAATTCACTTAGATTTCATTTTTTGTGCATGGCTTAAAATGGGGATAAGACTTTATTTTATTTTTCCAAGCAAATAAAGAAATTTTCCCAGTACCATTACTACAGAGTCCATCCTTTCCTTTACAGCTCATGAAGCTGATTCTGTCATAAATCTGGACTCAAGTATATCTCAGTCTATTCCAGGCTGTCTCTTCTATTCCAGTGCTTTGTTTGTCTATGCCTATAGCCACACTGCAATATCTTAATCATTACAGCTTTATAATGAGTCTTGTTAACTGGTGGAGCAAGTCCTTCCACCTTGTCCTTTTCCAGAATTGCTTTGCCTATTCTCAGTCCTTTATTCTTCCAAATAAATTTTGGAATTGGTTTTTCAAATCACATGAAAACCTCTGCTAGGGGGAATTCAAATCTTTAAAATATCAACCCTTCTCATCTACAAACTTGGTATATTTTTCCTTTCATTCAGGTCTTTTAAAATGTCTTTATATAAATTTTTCTACAAAATTATATTTTATTATTTACATTAATTATTTAAAATATCTTTTTAAAATTATATTTCCTAAATTATCTTTTCATCTAATTAATCCTAATTTACTCTACCATGTTACATGAATTTTATCAAATTATTTACTAAAGTTATAAACTCTAAGATTGGCCAGGGATGGTGGCTCACACCTGTAATCCCAGGAGGCAGAGGCAGGTGGATCACCGGAAGTCAGGAATTCAAGGCCAGCCTGGCCAACAGGGTAAAACCCGTCTCTAATAAAAATACAAAAATTAGCCAGGCATAGTGGCGGGCACCTGTAATCCCATTTACTCGAGAAGCTTAGGCAGGCGAATTGCTTGAACTTGGGAGGCAGAGGTTGCAGTGAGCTGAGATCACGCCATTGCACTCCAGCCTGGGCAACAGAACAAGACTCCATCTCAAAAATAAAATAAAATAAAATCTAAGGTTTAGTTCATAATACACAATCTTATGGATTATAATAACAGTTTAACACTCTCATTTGCAAATACTTTTTTATGCTATGGATTTACCAAGTAAGTAGCTCATTTATATACTATATACTTACCAAGAAGCTCCATGGTCTCTACTTTCCGTGTCTGTGAAATTAGAGTCCAAAAACATATCTTTGTAGATTCGACCAACTAGGCAATACATATCTGAAGCAACTTGTCCTTCACTTTGCACCATGGGAATCATAATATCAAGAGCTTTTGCTCTGTCTCCAGGGAGATTTCTCCTAAGGTAGAAAACATTGTTGTTTCAATATACATTACAGAAGCAATACAGGTCAATTCTTTTTAAAAAGCTCTATTTAACATGTTGATTCACATTAGAGAAATTTGCCAGGATAGAAACAATTAGATTTTGAGAGTCCTCTGTAAACCTCTGTCCTAGGCCTAATTTTTTGATTTATCCTATTGTATGTCTACTGGGTCTAACAAGGATTTCTTTTGAGTTTCTGTGTTGATAACGGTGATGGATTTGTACTTACTCATCCACAATCCTTCCGATTTCCCTGCAGCCTATATGCAGGTTCGAGTTGGTGAAATGAGATTAGAGCTGTAGTCTGTGGTTTTGAATAGGGCAGAGTAAGTTAATCCAAGTAGGGACAAAACCCTGACCTTAGGTTTCAATGGCTTTTGCTCCAAAACTTAGCAAACTCATTCACAGACGATACCAAAAATCAAATCAAACCCAACAACTGCTTGATTTCTACATGTGACTAACTGATTATCTAAGGAAGTTGCTTTATGTAGCATGTTTTAAGACAGTATGTGTAGACAGTTCACAAAACCAGATAAAAACCACATAGAGTTATCATTTCTTGGACCTTGAAAATATTATGCTAAGTGAAAGAGGTCAGTCACAAGGGACCACATACTGTACGATTCCACTGATACGAAATGTCTAGAATAGGCAAATCTGTAAAGACTGGAAGTAGATTCGTGGTTGCCTAGAGTTGGGGATTTGGGAGGGAAATGGAAGGGGGGCTGCTAATGGGTACAGGGTTTCCTTTTGGAGTGATGAAAATGTTTTAAAATTTATTGTTTTAATGAAATGTATTTCTTTTTTGTTTGTTTGGAGACAGAGTCTTGCTCTGTTGCCCAGGCTGGAAGGCAGTGGCATGATCTTGGCTCACTGCAACTTCTGCCTCTCAGGTTCAAGCGATTCTCCTGCCTCAGCCTCCTGAGTAGCCGGAACTACAGGCACACGCCGCCACGCCTGGCTAATTTTTTTGTATTTTAGTAGAGACGGGGTTTCACCGTGTTACCCAGGCTGGTCTCGAACTCCTGAGCTCAGGCAATCAGACCACCTTGGCCTCTCAAAGTGCTAGGATTGCAGGTGTGAGCCACCATGCCCAGCCTGTGAAATATATTTCAATAAAGCTATTATAAAAAATGTATCATTTCTATTCTCAATTACTACTCTAAATCTTCTGTCCATGAAATTCCTTTTTATCCTTTGTACTAAATATCTAACACTATGTTCACCTAGACATAACCATCCTTATTCTAGTGAAAACTTTTGTGTGAATGACCATCTGGTGTTGAGTGTATTTGCTTAAAGATAACATCATATTCGTGTAACTTTTACAATTCTAAAAAATATGAATAGCAAATACAAACTTTGACAGAGCAGAAAACTGTAAGAATTTAAATATATCAACAGTGTGAGACTTTTTTTACTGAAAAATAAATCAGAAAAAAATAAGAATGTGTGCTTCCTATATTTCACAGGGTTGAAGCAGATATGCTGATATTACATTTTAATAGGGACTTCCTGCAATGCTGCAGTAAACACATTCCCTGTAACGAAATGCAGGTTACACAATAATATGTTAACGCATTCTGGAAGGGAACTTTTTCTTCTTACCTATTCAGTGCAAATGCATAATGAAACTTCACATGGTGATGGGAGGCCAAATCAAAGGTTGGCAGTTTTTCTAAAGTCTCTACCAGCTTCACAATAGAATCATAGTCCTTTCAAACAAGATGAGAATAGCACAGAATTAAACCATTAGGAGAAAATTCTGACAATAACATGTCTTTTGACAACCAGGTATCTGAATTCAAGAAACGCATTAAAAAGACATTAGAATCCAGAAAACACTTTGAAGAACCTAGAATAACAGTTTTTGTTTTTCTTCTAAAAGGTTTAGATCATATATATATATAAACATTAGAAACATAGTTACCATGTTGAACAAAAACTAAAAAAGCAAAAGAAACAAAAACGCCAAGCATGATAATGCTCTGCTGTCTAAATATGGGTGGTTTATTTCTCCATAGAGCCAGATTCCTGGTATGCAGTGTTCTAGCAATTTCAGGGAAATAAAAATGTCAAGGACATGAGGCAATTGGTTGAACTTCTGTTACAAGTAGCAACACAGTTCCATGTCACATGAGTAAGCACTCTAGCCACAGGATCCTATGTGCCACAGCCCTCCATGGATATGAGTCTGTCTCAACCACATGAAGCCTTTACACAGACCTGAAAGGCTAGGAATGGAAAGAAGAAACCGGATGTCACTTAAATTTTACTATTAAAACCTAAGAGCAAATCCCTAACTTGGAGAGGATTTTATTCTACTTACCCTATTTTTAAAATTTTAAGACATGTCAATAAAAATGATATAGCCTGTTAGTGTGTTTTACATTACATATTTTTTAAAGTTATTTCTATAAGTAATCAATTACATATTTTTTTCCTTTGGGCAAGTTAGATTCAGCACTATCAATTTCAAGCAATACAATTTCAAGGGATAAAAAGTATGTCCAGAAAGTTCTAAAAATGTCTGCTATTTGCCAAAACAAAGCTTTCACTGACAGGTGTGCCTGAGGCGAACAGTAGAATAGACTGTGTCCACAGGTTCGCTGTGCCAGCAGATTTTTCTTTTTGTTCTTTTGGAGGAAAAAGTCAGGCCTTTACCATACAAGTCTTTCACAATCACTGATGGTTAACTCACATGAGTCTTTTTCATCCATCATAAAATTATAGGATGGAAAGCTTAAGAGAGTCAATAAAAAATTACGTGTAGTAACATGAACTGCTTACCAGCAAAGTGAAATTTGAGGTTAATACTCCCTTATCCCTCCAACATTTTACATGACAAAGATTTCACTTTAAACATCTTCTCACCTGGATATCTCTGTAGGAAAGTAACAGATTTATGACAATATCTGCTGTCAAGACTTCGATATTATCTACTCGCTGCCGAATTCTTGCCAACTCAGCTGCCAATTCTTTACCAGTGTATAAATTACGAGCTTTCCTGATATCATTGAGTATAGATTCCCGGAAATACTGGCTGGTAAAAACACACACATTTCAAAGAGTTTGACATTAGAAATGATTTCAATTGAAAGCAATAATTTTAATAAAGAAATGAATGATATTTGCAGCAATAGCTATAAAGCATTTGTAGCTTTCAATTCATTCAGATGCCTTTAGTAAATATCTTACATATCTGGCATTATTAAGAAATTTAGCAGCCAATGTATTTCTTTTAATACTCTGCCTTCAGAAAGAATTAAAGGTAAAGGTACTCCGTATTAATAAATTTTCCTGCAAAAAACCACTTAAAATGCCAAAACTTTGTTTTCCATTTTACTGTTTCCAGTATAAATTGTTCTAAATAAATTAGATGTACCTATGATTTTTTGTTTGTTTGTTTTTTGTTTTTGTTTGTGAGACAGAGACTCACTCTGTTGCCCAGGCCAGAGTATACTGGCATGATCCTGGCTCACTGCAACCTCCATTTCCTGGGTTCCAGCAATTATCTTGCCTCAGCCTCATGAGTAGCTGGGATTACAGGTGTGTATCACCATGCCAGGTTAATTTTTGTATTTTTGGTAGAGACAGGGTTTTGGCATGTTGGCCAGGCTGGTCTCGAACTCCTGATTTCAAGTGATCTGCCTACCTCGGCCTCCCAAAATGCTGGGATTACAGGCGTGAGCCACTGCACCAGCCATGATGTATGATTTGAACATAATACAACCTTAACTTTCTGACTCAGCCTATCATTTATTAACATAAATAATTGTTCTTCACTGAAAGAACAATTAGAGTTAAGAGTTAATTAAAGTTAAAATGTTCTTGCCCTTACACTAAAAGTCCTTGGACATTTATCCTGGTAATGTTTCTGTACTTGCTTTGTATATATTTTTAGTTCTACCATCACTATAAAGCAGTTACTAGACTTTTTAATTTTTTGCTGATTTCAACTTGTCCTGTTGTTGTTCTGTGAATAAAATGTATTATGTGGCATCTATTTTATCTACTTGGAGGATAATAAACATTTTCCCCCTGGTTCTTAGATGTATACTAATATCTCAAGAGCACCTGATATCATGCACAAATAAAGAAGTAGAATAACACTTCATTATCATCAACAAATGGCATTATTAAACTTTACCTAGAACTTGCTTGTGCCACCTTCAAAAGTTGAATAAAACGATCCACAAGAGGTAAGCAGATGGGTCCAAGAAGCAGCTCGAAGTTCGGTTGCATGAGCTCTGTCAACCCCTTCATGAAGCTGCTGTCACAGCAGTAGACCTTGTTATGTGGCGTTATCATATAAGGAACAAAGGTGTAGTTCCCAGTGCACATCTGTGGAGAGAGGAGGCACCGGGAAGTGGGGAGCTGGCCTGGAGACACAGCACAGATGGTCCCATGTCTTACTCAGTTTTAATAATTCCAAATGCAAAGGGAAATAGAAAAGCCTCATTACTTATTTACGACCTATGACAATGAAAATTTCCCCAATTCCTTTCATTGCTCACTTCAAATAATTAGGACTTACAGATGATACCAAAAAAAGAGTGGAACAGTTTCTATCTATCAATTAAATATTGATTCACCATTTTCAAGGCCAGGGCACTACGTTACTGCTGTTGGAAAACGTAGTTTAAAGCATGGCCTTCAGCCTTCAGGGAACTTATAATTTAGTCACAGGGCGCAGCATACATATATGAAAATGCTACAAGCTCACATTTGAAGGGCTTCCTACATATAAGGTGATGCTGCAAGTAGGTCCTGCTCAAATCCACTCCCTGGGAGGCTGCTCTCTCTCTCTGTCTCCCCACTACTAAAACGACAGGCCCAGAAGTTATCCCTGATGCTTCCATTCCCTTTCCCTTCCATATCCTGTCGAAGTCCTATCTGTCCTGACTTCAAAATATAATGTCATATTTGTCCATTTCCCTCCATCTTCTCGGCCAGCACTTTAGTCCATACACCAATGGACCTGGGCCAAGCCACTGTCATCAGCTTTAACTGGTCCCCCTGCTTCCACTCTTGTTCTCTAATTCACTCTCTACTCAGCCATCAGAGTGATCATTCAACACCCTCCCTCAGATCACTTCCCGCAGCTGCTTAAAGCCCCATCTCTTGCTCTTGGGAGGAAGAAGAAACTGCAATGCAATGTACAAGGGCCTGACTATGCAGATCCTGCCCCTCTCTAACCTCAGCCCTGCCACTCTCCCCTCGCCCACTACAACCTGGGCTCACTGACCTTCTCTTGGTTCCTGGATGACGCCCAAGTGAGGATAAACTGGTGCAAACAAAAGCAGAGTGGGGATGAAAGTGGAAAGTGAGTTGGATACCCTGAGTAAGCAAATATGACTAGAGCTTGGAGCTCAGGGAAGGGAACTAAATGCAAAGTTAAGGATGTTAGACTGTACATTCTGGGAAATGGAGAATCATAGAAGGATCCACAGAGGGAAAGAAAACACAATCAGCCGAGTGTGATGGCTCACGCCTGTAATCCCAACACTTTGGGAAGCCAAGACGGGCAGATTGCTTGAAGCTAGGAGTTCAAGATCAGCCTGGCCAATATGGTGAAACCCCATCACTACTAAAAATACAAAAATCAGCCAGGTGTGGTGGTGCACACCTGTAATCCCAGCTACTCAGGAGGCTGAGGTGAGAGAATTGCTTGCAGTGAGCCGAGATTGCACCATTGCACTCCAGGCTGGGTGACAGAGCGAGACTCTGTCAAGAAGAACAAACAAATGAACAAACGAAAGAAGGAGAGAGAGAGAGAGGCAGAGAGAGAGAGAAAAGAGGGAGGGAGGAGGGAGAGATGGAGAACTGTGCATTTTCACAATGCACTATCAAAATACACAAATCAAATGCACGAATCAAAATGCACAATCAAAACTGCATTTTGGCAGCCTGGGCAGGTAACAAGATGCACCAAAGGAAAGAGAAACAAGGTGTGAAGAGATGAGGCAGGAAGCTACACAGCATGACCAGGTCGGCAGAGGTGGCGATAGAGAAACAGACACATGCTCGACTGAAGAAGGAGGAATCAGCTGGATCTGGTAACTGATAACACAATCTGAGAAAGGGTAAGGCATCAAAGGCAACTCTGCAGTCCTAAGGGGGACCGCCTATACAGAGTGGTATCATTAACAGAAAGCAAGAATTCAGAAAGCAGAACCAGACTAAGTTATCTATGAACACATGACTCTTCGAGACACTTGTATATCAGGTAATTAATCAAAGAATCTGAATTCTAGTTAAAATATGAGAAGAACTTCAAAAGGTTGAGATTTGCATTTGGTGGGATGGGGTGAAATGTTCACTTTTAAAGAGGTTGGGATTGAGGTGGGGCAAGATACCTAATGTGAAAATGTCCAAAAGAGAGCTAGTAATATGTGATTGAAACATAAAATAGTTTCAAGCCAAAATACAGACCTGAGAATTATTGGATATGGTAGAATCAAAAGAAGTGGGAGAGACCTCCATGAGAAAAATCATAGAAAAAGGCAGAGGCTGAGAACTAGAAAGAGGTATGTGGGAAACCCGACTACTGCTATTACGCGGAACAAAAAAAGTCCAGGTTATCCATTCCTAGCCATATTAGCATACAGAGAATAATACAGCATTTCTCTTACCCTTAGCACTTAAGTAATAGGTACAAACATGTATTCACCATGTGCGTGTGCCTGGGTGTGAACAGTCATAAGTCAGTGGGTCACAACCTACAAAGAAGCTGCTGTGGCCTTCATGTTAAAAGTGAGGAGACAGGTAAGGCTTAGAGAGATCCTACATTTGGTCTGTGACATGTTTGGCACTCCAGCCCAGGGACCTCTTTCTCTAGAGGGCATGTCCTTCCCACTAGGGGGGTATGCACCCTCCTGAGTGGCCTTTACAGCAGACATACCTGCTCTCTAACCTTCTGTCACTTTCTGTGGGAACCTTGCATGAGCCAAATGACTGTTCACAGAAAACAGACAAGAAATGCCAAATGCCCTTATGACCAGACTTCATTATTTATGACCATATTACCCTTTAAGGCTGCTTCTTGTATGTCAGGTAATGAAGCAGAAACCAAACCTCACTTCCAGTTAAAGCATGAGAAGAACTTCCAGAGAGTGAGATTTGATTTGAAAATCAAGTATGCTAAATTGTTCCTGTCTCAGGTTCTCCTCCATGGAACAATAATTAGAAGAGGAAACAATAATTGGAAAAGGGAAAGTGAACATGTCCTGCTTCTAAAATGTTACCAAGATTCCACGCCACATCCGCCCAATTTAATCCTTTTACCCAAGCTACTGCTGAAGCAGAAAAGAAAGGCAAGGATACCAAAGAGGCTGCTTTCCAAAGCATCTGAAGCTTCAACTATGAGAATTGTTCTAAAAGAATGACAGAATCAAACACTATTGCAGATAAGCACCATAACTCAAAATTACGAACGAAAATTATCTGAATCCTCCAAGTCACAAAATGAGAACAAAGAGCCAAAAAGCCAATAAAGCAGAAAAGTGGTATCAGAGTTTAAGCTGCTAGATAAAATTATGTATCCTCAGAAGCCTTAATACTACATACATTAGTTTATCAGACATTATTATTGAAATACGGGCAATGGGGAATACTGCACCTGTGTAAAACTAATTCTGGGGGAGAATGACTCTCAGATGTCTGGGTGTGTGTTAGGCAGAGGAGAGGTAAAGGGGTAATAACGAGTACGCAAACAGCAGAGAAAAGCAGTTCCTGAAACAAACCCCATGGTATAAGGCTTCAGAATCTTTGCTGAAAATACCTAAGCATGCTAAGGGTTTTCCCAAGTTCTAGGCTTCAACGCATTCTTTGGAGTTTCTTTCCCATGTTTCTAAGGCAATCATTTTTTTTTTCAACTTCCTATTGCCAATGTCAGGAAACAAGGCGGGTGATAAGCTACAGAAGCCACATGGCTACAACTGGGCCTGAGCTAAGAGACAGCCCAGTGAGTATGCAGTGGGGGGAAAAGCTGTGTGACACTGTGTTTTTCAAAAAGATATAACTGCCCAGAAAAGCACTTTTGCAAAATGATGAAAACTAATAGTATGGGAACATTTATTTCCCAAGTTGGCTCACATGTAACTTAGAAATGTTATTTCTGTATTTGCTGTGTGCAGACTGCCACCAAACCCATAGCATGAAATAGCTGATAACCCAAAGTAAGTAACAACAACTCCGATGTGATCAAGAATAGACACCTGAAGTGGAACAATTGCCTTTTATTAATAAAGTACTCAATCTAAAATATTTAAACTTGCTTCAAAGACCTTGTTTCCTTAAATTTCAAAACACTGAGGCATGGTCATAAAATGACAACACAAGCTATAAAATCCCACAGCTCAAAATCTAGTCTTACTCTAATTCATAATTCATTTTTGTTGTCGTTGTTGTTGTTATTCTAATTCATAATTCATTTGTGTTGTTGTTGTTGTTGTCTCGCTCTGTTGCATAGGCTGGAGCGCAATGACATGATCTCGGTTCACTGCAGCCTGCACTTCCCAGGTACAAGTCATTCTCATGCCTCAGCCTCTCAAGTAACTGGGATTACAGGCGTGCACCACCAAACCCGGCTAATTGTTGTATTTTTAGTAGAGATGGGGTTTCACCATGTTGGCCAGACTGGTCTTGAACTCCTGGCCTCAAATGATCCACCTGCCTCGGCCTCCCAAAGTGCTGGGATTACAGGCGTGAGCCACTGCCCTGACCCCTAATTAATTTTTTTCACCGTTTAAAAAAAACCACAAAAATACTCCAATTCTGTTTTTCAATTTTTAGAAACTACATTAAGGTAAACAGAAGTGTGTGTTGAAAATGAAATGAGCTTCTGGAAAGAAAAGCTGTCAGCATTCAAATGTATTGAAATAGATGCTTGAAATATTCAGCTTTTTATAAGAACATTCAGCACCTGAAATGCAACAGCTCTCTCTCAAGTCAGGGGGCAACTTCTTCAGAAGGTACAATATTTGGTCTTTTTATCAACCTGCTTCTCCACAAGTCCAAGCTGGGCTAGGCAGGACGGACTTCCTTCTGCCATTCGGTCTCAGGGAGTGCTACCTTCTGTGAAAGACACTGACATAATGGCTACCCTCTCTTTAGCACATCACCTTACGTTCATTTTCTAATTTGTCTGCTTCTTTGTTTGCTGATTTTCTACCAATTAGACTGTCTACACAACAGTTACACATGTGCTTGTTTCCACTTCCAGCCTCCCCCGTGAGAACCCTGAGGCACCAAGCCTGAAGCCTGGCACGCAGTGCATGTCCAATCAATATTTGTTATAAAAAAAAAAAAAAAGTGTGAGATAAATTAAACAGTTTAACACCTTTAACAAATTAAACAATATTTAAAAACAGTGCATTAAAGCATGAAGCAACAATTGCTCATTTCCTGTTGAGATAGGAAGGATAAGAGTTTATAATGGCAGCATTATTTACGCTGAAATATGTGTCTGCCCTGGTTAAATCTTAAGCATATGTTTTAAAATTACTTCAGAGTTGTATAATCATTACTAAAAAAAAAAAGGTTTAAAATTTCTGATTTAAGGAGAAATGACCAATTGTATTATTAATTTTGTCATCTTAAATCAAATCTTGTGCAGGCTTTTATAACATATTGTGTATTATCTTTACTCCGAGTTGCAGGGGTACATTCTTTAAGGTTTTTAAATACTGGCTTACTTTCTGAAATAAATGTACAACCACTGGCCACAACCGTTGGCCTAACAAGGCTGTCTCCACTTTATATTATAATTCTTCTTCACACAGCATTTTTTTAAATTTAAAATTTACTTTTCTCATGTTTTCACATTTGTTTAATTCTGTGTGGAAGGTAGGAATTCTGTAGTGTAGTCTCAGAGGCAGAGTACAATACTTAGGAACTTAAATCAATCTCTTCAAGTAGAAGACAGATGATAGATATGTCTATATCTTAGTGGACATTAATTATATTATATTGAGCCGGCTAGCTCTCAATATAAGCTATCAGTATTGTTATTCCTATACCTTTCCATGATTACAGACACTGGAGAGATGATCTTGAAAAGCCTGTCGTATCAAGGCTTCACTGAGGTTGGTGAATCATGATTTAGAAAAGGGAAAAGGGAACAGCATATTTGAAAGGATGGCATGAATGTTGCCATGGAAACTTACTACAGACACATATACATACACATATATGTGTATCTCTGTGTGGATATATGTTGCTTTAGAGCCACTCATAATTCCACAACACTGAATATACTATAAAACATTTTCTTTTTTATTCATTTATTTTTTTTTTTGAGACGCAGTCTCATTCTGTCACCCAGGCTGGAGTGCAGTGGTATGATCTTGGCTCACTGCAACCTCCGCCTCCCGCATTCAAGTAATTCTCCTGCCTCAGCCTCCTGGAGTAGCTGGGATTACAGGAGCATGCCACCATGTCTGGCTAATTTTTGTATTTTTAGTAGAGATGGGGTTTCACCATGTTGGCCAGGCTGTTCTTGAACTCCTGACCTCAGGTGATCTGCCTGCCTCCACCTCCCAAAATGCTGGGATTACAGGCATGAGCCATCATGTCTGGCCTGAATATACTATGAAACATTTTCTTCCAAAATTTAATTATATGCAGAAAAAGACAGGTATCAGTGTCATCTCTCATTATGAAAAATAAAGTTTCACTACAATGAAGTACTTAGATAACCATGTTTATATTGATACATCAGAAAATCTAAAGAGGAGTAACAGAGAGAGAAATTAATAATTTGTGATTTAAAAAATACTGAAGATTAGTTAATGAAAAAGAAAATATTTTTAAAACTCTGGAAGGCTAAATAAAGTACTCACAGTATTCTTCTGGCAAATGAGTTCCTGAAAAACAAGAAAAAAATATACCACAAGTTAATATAAAACTGAATCATTCAACAACATTTCTTGAACTATGTGGGAAAATTTGTATTAACAATGATATTAGCAATTAGAAATTTCAGGAAGTGTAGATTACATTCCTGCATCTGAAAAGTTTATCTATCTATCTATCTATCTATCTATCTATCTATCTATCTATCTATCTACTTATTTTAGAGAAAGAGTCTGGCTCTGCTGCCCAGGCTGGAGTACAATGGCACAATCATAGCTCAGTACAGCCATGAGCTCCTGGGCTCAAGTGATCCTCCCACCTCAGCCTCCCAAGTAGCTAGGACTACAGGCCTACAGGTGCATGCCACCACATCCAGCTAATTTTAATAATTGTTTTTGTAGAGACAAGATCTCACTATGTTGTTCAGGTTGGTCTCAAACTCCTGGCCTCAAGCAATTCTCCCACTCTGGCCTCCCAAAATGCTGGGATTACAGGTGTGAGCCACCATGCCCAGCCCAAAAAGTTTACAATCTGTGGAGGAGACAGGAGAATACAAAAGTATTGTCTGTGGTTTAAAAAACAAAGCAAAACAAAAAACCAGCATAAATATGTAAAATCCCCAAACTGAATAACCTAAAACTAATTTCTGCACATTACCTGATCAGCCACCATCTCTTTGGGAAGAGGTTAAAATGAGTTTGCTTTCCCTAAGCACAATCTGTCTCACACTCTGGGAGGGGAAAAAGCAGTGTGTTACATCCTGAGCAGCTAGAAGTAAAGGGTATTGGCCACCGGCAAATCCACACACAGATGATCAGGACATCTGACAAAAAATAGTCATAATTTGTGTATTTTTCATTAAGAAATATAATGGGATAAGTGGCTGGGCACAGTGGCTCATGCCTGTAATCCCAGCACTTTGGGAGACAGAGGCAGGTGGATCACCTGAGGTCACAAGCTCGAGACCAGCCTGGCCAACATGGTGAAACCCCATCTCTACTAAAAATACAAAAATTAGCCAGGCATGGTGGCATATGACTGCATGACTGTAATCCCAGCTACTTGGGAGGCTGATGCAGGAGAATCACTTGAACCTGGGAGGCAGAGGCTGCAGTGAGCTGAGATTGCGCCACTGCACTCCAACCTGGGTGATTGAGACTCCTCAAAAAAAAAAAAAAAAAAAGAATGGGATAAATACATAGTGTGTGGGCAGTGTGCCTATCTTCTAGGTTGTGAAGAGTGAGTGAGATTATACAAATAATATAGCTATACAGTGCCTGACACGTAAAAGCTCTCAATATAAGCTAACTATCGGTATTGTTATTCCTGTACCTCACCATGACTGCAGACACTGGAGAGACGATCTAGAAAAGCCTGTTGTATCAAAGCTTCACTGAGGTTGGGGAAACACGATTTAGAAAAGGGAAAAGGGAACAGCATATTGGAAAGGATGGCATGAATGTTGCCATGGAAACAGAAATCGTAAGGCATTTGTGGAGCCTCAAGGGCGAGTCCATCTGGCTGAGGCAAGGAGCCAGATCTGAGAGGGAAGAGTGTGGCCAGGCAAGGCCCGGCTGAGTGGCCATCATCTTCAGCCCAGGACCAGGATGCTGAATCCACATGGGGCAAAGAAGAACCAACGAGGGCTTTCATGCAAAGGAGCATGTAAGATTTTTGAATGTTTAAGGATAGCAAATGAGAAAACAAAAACTGACAGAGGAAAGAACTGCACTGGGTAGTTGTGAGGGCCATGAAGATGTACACAAAATACTAAAAATGCCTGGTGCCGTGGCTCACACCTGTAAATCTCAGTGCTTTGGGAGGCTGAGGCCAGAAGATCACTTGAGACTAGGAGTTTGAGGCCAACCTAGGGAACATGATGAGACTCTGCCTCTAGAAAACATTTGAAAATTAGCTGGGTGTAGTGGCACACAACTCACACCTATAGACCAAGCTATGTGGGAGGCTGGGGCGGGAGGATCACTTAAGCCCTAAAGATGGAGGCTGCAGTGAGCTGTGACTGTGCCACTGCACTCCAGCTTGGGCAACAGAACAAGATCCTGGTTCAAAAAAAAAAAAAAAAAAAAAAACAATGACTAAAATATATTCTTCAATACCTCACAATGTTGCTGATAAAAAAGGACATGTACACATTTAATATTTAAACATTTATATAAGTCTGGATGGACATTTGTGTATACACACACTTGCTAAAAGAAAAAGAATGACACAGACAGCAAGAGCTATGCTTTATCAGAGAAAGATGTTCCTGTAGATTTAGAAAGCCTGGGAAGCTCAGCAGAGAAGGTGGAACTCAAGCTGAGCTGTGAAGGACAGACACGACCTCCAAGGGCAAAGCCCGAAGGTGGGGATTCAGACCAGAGAGCTTCATAAAGCAAAGGCCCATTTGAGGAATAATAAATGCTATCAAAGGGAGCTAAAGAAGACAGTTCACTTGGGGACCTAAGGAAGAGTGAATTAAAGAGGAACTTGGGCAGGGAGCAGGGGGAAGGAAAAAAACCTTGAATGTAGTCATCTGGCTAACGCAGAAAATTCATTTTGACGCACACAAAAAGTAAAATCAGAAAGCTATTTGGAGCCTTATTGAAGAAGGCTTCGAATGCTCCAATAAAGTACTCTGCTCTGTGAGCACCTGGCAGTCAACGTATTTTTTAAGTTGAGTGATATGTTCAAAGAAGTATCAGCACATATTGGGCCACCATTTTTAATAGTAAAGGCTGAGAACAACATAAATGGCCATCACCTAAAAACTGGTAGAATAAACTCTAGTACCTCCATACACTGGAATACATTACAACCAAACAAACAATGAAGAACTTATTGAAGTGATAGAGCAGGATCTCCCAGATCTGCTAAGTAAAAAAAGCAGAGAACAGTTTTTTATCCTATGCTCCTATCTATGTACAAAAGAGAGAAAAATGAAATTCTAATTTGTAAATTCATAAAATCTCTCTGGCAGGATGTATAAAAAGCTAATAACAGTAGTTGCCAATGGAGTTGGTTGGCTGGGATAAAGGTAAAAGAATAAATTTTCACTATATATCCTTTTGTACTTTTAAATGTTTGTAGCGGGTGAATGTATTACCTTAAAAGGACAAATAAATAAAAGGTAAACCTTGTTAAAGTTTTACGCAAACTAATTTGATGATGGTACTTAGTATTAATTATTTTTTTTTAATTTTTTGAGACTTAGTATTAATTATTCTTTTTTTAATTTTTTAGTTTTTTTAATTTTTAATTTCTGTTACCCAGGCTGGAGTGCAGTGGTGGGATCACGGCTCACTGCAGTCTCAACTTCCCAGGCTCCAGCAATCCTCCCACCTAACCCTCCCAAGTAGCTGGGACCACAGGTATGTGCCACCACACCTGGCTAATTTTTATTTTTTTGGTAGAGATGGGGTTTCACCATGTTTCCCAGGCTGGTTTCTAACACCTGGGCTCAAGCGATCCACCTGCCTCAGCCTCCCAAAGTGCTAGGATTACAGGTGTGAGCCACCGTGCCTGGCCAGTACTTAGTATTTGATGAAGAAAAGCATTTAAGTGGCTATTGAAAAAGTCTGGAGACATCATAATAAGTGTTTAGTCAATGGGAGTGCCCCAGGAATGGAAATCAAAGGACAGATGAGTGGCATTTTAGAGGAAGGTTGAAAATGGCTTTTCCTGCAGGTGTTTCAAATAATATCACACACACATAGAAATGGCTCACGAACAAGGAAGTTGAAAAATGTTGGATAATCACAAAGCCAGGAACACAGTACGCAGAATTTTTCAAACTTGATTTATGGAGCCTCTCTCCAGAGTAGCAAACCATACGCTTGCAAATATGGCTCTCGCCTGATAGAATATCCTTCTCTCTTCCCCTCTAAGTAACAAGGAAATGCCCTCTCCATCCTCTCTGCACAGCATCCTCTGTGCAATGTATAAGAAACCTGTCCTCTGTGAAGCTGGCCTTCGCTGTGTTCTGTGACACCTATCTTCCCAACAGAAGTAGATTATGTCTTCATCTGTGCTGCCATTAACCCTCATACAGATCTCCTTGATAGCACTTCACTTACTATATTGCACATTTTTGTTCCTAGGATTCTCTCACCCTACATCATGACTTCCTGGGGGCAAAGACCATGTATTTTATTCATATTTGTATCTTGACTGATGGTCTAGCAAATGTCATGACATATAGCAGGTATCACAAAAACATAAATAAATGAATAAATTAATGAATGTATAAAATATTGGACTATGAATTAGGGGTAGATATGTGCAAGATATGGCTCTGCTCCCAGTTAGCCATTTCACTTCTCTCTCATGTGACACTAAGAGAGTTGGACTAAGCGATTGCTAGTCTCTTCCAACGCTGTGTTCATCATTTGCTTTTGCCTAAAGGGCTCTCATGGTCAGTGTTGTCCTTGTGCTGCTAGAAGGAGAGATGCCCTCATGCTCCCCCAGCATACAAGATATTCTACCCTTGACTCTGTTTTTGATGCACCAGGCACAGAAATGGAAGTGGCAGGGAAGGGAACAGTGGTGAGTACTGAGTGAGCAGAAGGCTCTATAGAAAAGGAAATGGCCACTACTGGCTTAGTGCCAATATGGTATGTCTTCCTTATGAATTGCTCATTGAAATAATAACCCTCTTACATGTCTCCTCTGCCTTCCTGTCAGATTATGCATACATTATAAAGCATGCATCTTAGATTATGCTTGCAGATTGTGCCTGCAAATTACAAAACTCTATTAAAATCATTCCTGAGCCAGATGGTGGTGTGCACCTGTAGTCCCAGCTACTCAAGAGGCTGGGGCAGGAGAGTTGCTCGAGGCCAGGAGTTCGAGGCTGCAGTGAGCTATGATTGCACCACTGCACTCCAGCCTGGGTGACAAGAGAGTCCCGTCTCTTAAAAAGAGAAAGAAAAATCATTCGTATAACATCTGAATTCTCATTAGCTATTGCTTATGCTTTGTAGAAGCTAAAGCTGAAGGAGACAGAGTTTCTTCACAGTTTATCATGTAACCTTAAAGGAGGCATCAACTTTAACGGAGCAAAGGTACTGTCTGTGCATTTAACTCAATCCAAATAAATAACAAATAAGACCTTGAAAGGTACCTAGAGCAGAGAATGCTTAATTTGTATTAAATCCACTAAAGAGGGGTGGGAAGGAAAGGGAATAAATTTAAGACATAACTGCTCTATTTCACATCAGCTCATAGAAATTTTCATCTCAAGTACCTATGAATAAGAAGATAAAATCAACATAAATTCCAGTTCCTTACCAGTGGCACATTTCTGAAGATGCATTATCCCACTACAACTCTGTACTTGTCTGAGGTCTTTAGGGGGTTTTTGGTCAGTGTAGCCCTGGCTATACCAGAAACATCCAAAAAAATTTTTTTCCTGATTTTCTGGTATTGGTTGATAACCAAGTAAGGGAAGCAAGACAAAAGAAACAATCTAGTCCAGGTCTCATTTGAAGGCAAACACTAACTTTTGATAGCTCTCTGGGACAATGTTTGAAAAGGCCACCTCAGGGATAATTAAATGGAGTATTTCCACCACTAGAAAGTTTTTGTGCCTAAAATTTAGGTAACTGCAGCCAGGGGAAAAAGTGGGAATCGCAGGCATGGAGTGGCCAAGTCGAATCAGACTTGGGGTGGGAGAAGCAGGAATAGGAACCAGGATTTCAGCTTCCTGAAAGAAGAGAAAGGAGCAGGCTGGGAGTTCTTGGCCAGGGAAAGAACCTGGCCCTGGCTGGTGGCTTTCTGGGTCTTCCATTCTGATCCCTCTTTCTGTCCTAGTGGAACTTGGCAAGTTTTCCATTAAAGTGGGGGAAAAGAATAATCCCTATATTCCTCAGCTCCATCTTCTTAACTCATTTCAATGTGTCAAAAAAGCAAAACAAGGAACTATCAGATGGGCTGTGTGGGCCTACTGGGCCTTGCTGAGAAGGAGAAACACTCCCTTTACCCTTTCTGCACGCTGCTAAAACAAGCTGAGCAGACCTGAGGAGAGTAATCCAACACAAGTGTCATAGAGCCGTGACACACAGGCTTTAAAGATAGATAGGAAACAAAGCACTTTTGTGTTTACATGTTATGCCTACATAAGCTCAAGCTTTAAAAGAAAAAAATCTCAATAATCTTAAAAAAAAAACACACCAAGAAAATCATCTTTTTGCAAAACATATGAAATCTGTGGACAGACTGAGAGAGACAAGTACCAGATGACAAGTCAAAGAATATGGGGCTTATCCTTGCCCTGACACTAGCTGTGTGTGTTCCTGAAACAAGTCATCGCATGTCTCTGGACTTATTTCTCTTCTGTAAAGAAAATATCTTCTGGCCAGGAGGGGTGGCTCATGCCTATAATCACAGCACTTTGGGAGGCACAGGCAGGCAGATCACTGGAGCCCAGGAGTTTGAGACCAGCCTAGGTAGGAAACATGGCAAAACCACATCTCTACAAAAAATACAAAAATTAGCCAGGTGTAGCAGCACGTGCCTGTATACCCAGCTACTCAGGAGATCAAGGTGGGAGGATTGCTTGAACCTGGGAGGTGGAGGTTGCACTGAGCCAAAATGGCACCACTGCACCCCAGGTTGGGTGACAAAGTCAGACCTTCTCTCAAAAAAAAAAAAAAAAAGAAAGAAAAAGAAAATACCTTCTATCTTTCCAATCCAAATAATATCTAACTTGTCTGTCTCATTGGGTTCTATGCAAAGGCCAAATGGAGTAAGTTAACGAAACTATTTGCCAAGCCATTTATAGGAGGAGGTATTAATAAACCAAAGCAAACAACTCCAACTCAATTCCTGCACTGCCAGGTCTAGAGACCTTTCACACCTATGTTATTCATGACAGGGGTTAAGAACACATCCTTCTCTTGAATATGAATACCTATCAATTAAAACAACTAGTATCAAAAATCAGGTTAAATTATACCAAAGTTGGAAACTAATCCTAAAAGGAATTCTAGCCTCTCTTCTTTCCCTATTAAATTCTTTTCATATTTAAATAAGTATATCTTGGTGGAAGAACTCTGCCGTAAGTAGATATCTGTCTCTAAACTGGGCTGGAATGCTGAAAAATGACACTTTATATATAAAGCATTTAACAGAGTTTTTTTTTTTTTTTTTTTTTTAGAAACATGGTCTCACTCTGTCACTCTATCACCACCCAGGCTGGAGTACAGTCATGTGATCTCAGCTCACTGCAACCTCAACCTCCCCAGGCTCAGCCAATTCTCCTACCTCAGCCTCCCAAGTAGCTGGGACTACAGGCACACACCACCATGCCCAGCTAAGTTTTGTAATTTTTGTAGAAACTGTGTCTCACTATGCTGACCAGGCTGGTCTTGAAATCCTGGGCTTAGGTGATCCTCCTGCCTCACATTCCCAAAGTGCTGGGATTACAGGCATGAGTCACTGTGCCCGGCCTAACAGAGCTTCTTAACACAAACTTCACTTTATACTGTGTTGCTATTATAATCAACTTCTTCTTCTTTTTAACCAGCTGTTTCTTTCAGCAACATCTAATTGGGCCATAATATTCAAGTTCATGTATTACTTTTCTTTTTAACTGTATTGTTAAAGTTGGAAGCATAATGAATTTTTCTACAGTAAATCATACTTTGCACATTGATACGGTTTGGCTGTGTCCCCACCCAAATCTCATCTTGAATTGTAGCTCCCATGATTCCCACATGTTGTGGGAGGGACCTGGTGGGAGATAATTGAATTACGGGGCAGTTTCCCTCATACTGTTCTCGTGGTAGTGAAGAAGTCTCACAAAGTCTGATGATTTGATAAGGGGTTCCCCCTTCCACTTCTCTCTCATTCTACCTTGTCTGCTGTCATGTAAGATGTGCCTGTCACCTTCTGCCATGATTGTGAGGCTGCCCCAGCCACACAGAACTGTGAGTCCCTTACACCTCTTTTTCTTTATAAATTACCCAGTCTCAGGTACGTCTTTATCAGCAGCATGAAAATGGACTAATAGACACACATATTTCAGCAATAGTTTCAAAGATATATTCTAAAAAGGCCCAAAGAGGGTGATGGGTTACAATGCCAAAAAGATCAACTTTCACAGAAAGAGTCAATTATTTAGAATAAATGAAAAGAAAGATAATTCAGCAAGGCTTGCCCCACTCCTTCCTCTGTGCACAGAGGTAGTCCTTCTTGGTCTTTACGGGTATTCAAAGTCACAGGCCTATGACCAGAGTCACTACAAATGAGACAAATAGCTGGTGCCTACCCAGTCATATATGGCATTGTGCATCGCCTCTTGGACAAAATGGTAATAAGAGATTCAAAACAGTGGGCAAGGAGTGAGGGTGGTTAAAGAGGAATCAGGAAGGAGAAAGCAAGGGCATATTTTACCCAGTCTATACATAATTCCTTAGAAGGTACACTATTGCTAATTGACATCCAAGAAAGCTGAATTCTCCAGTCTTGAGTCCTTTCAATAACCTCAGGGATTCTACAATTAGGAAGTCAACTCCTGCTAAATAAATCATTCATCTAGCTTGTCAATTCAAGATCTTCAGAGAAAACCTTCATAAAGCAATGTTACACAAATGGCTTATCTGCTTCTCCCCACAAATTACCTCTTTCTTTCCCCAATTTGAGATGGAATGATTATAGCTTAAAAGAAAGTTAGATCATTTCTGAATAAATAAAATAAAGGAACAAGATTGTTTCTACCAAATGATAAGAAGTGTATGGGATGGCAACATTGAACCAGGAAGAGTACAGAGTCCCAGCATTTTAAAATCAACAGCTGGTCATAAAGTAAGCTAGAAACTTCAGGGATGTCCAGAGGCAGCACTATTAAAAAGGGGCAGGGCCAGTGTTCCCGGTTCACAAATTGTGAGACCACTTTATAGGATCATATTTTACAACAATGTTTTTAAAACACATTATTGAATGTGTACTTTGTACCACTAACAAGTTGATAATTTTTAAAATGCTGAAAAGAATCCAGCCAAAAATTCTTTGTTAAACTAAAAGAGTCCTAAACCTTTGAAAAATAAAAATTTTAATTTCATGCACAACTCAAGCTAAAACCAAATTCACCTTATTTACTTTGATAAGGGAGGCAAAACTTTAACAAAAGGAAGTACTGTTTTTTGTTTATAAAAACAAAAAAAGAGATAAATGTTTTTATGGGTTTAAGAACACTCTGGAATCCGAGTAGATTCTCCAAATACAGGTAAGAATTCAATTCAAGTGTGAGGTATTTGTAATAACTTACCAGATGTCCTCACCAATGTACAAACCGGTATAATCATCAAAATTTACACATGGACATCACTGTTATTTTCAAAACTATAACCATTTGCTTCAAATGGATATGAATGAGTGCCAGAAAGACAAGACTCCGTGTTTAAGTTCTAAAGGAGATTGGGGCCCTCAGTGCCTGCAGATAAAAGATCATGGGTCTAGGTGCCATGGAACTGCTTGAATGAGCAGTAGTTTTCAACGTTCATTTACGTTGTACCATGTGTCAAAATTTCCTTCCTTTTTAAGATTGAATAATATTCCATCTATGTACATACCACATGTTGTTTAGCCAATGATCTGTTGATAAACATGTGGGCTGCTTCCACCTTTTGGCTACTAAGAATAATGCTACCATGAACATGGGTATACAAATACCTCTTCAAGATCCTGCTTTCAATTCTTTTGGGTGTATATCCAGAAGTGGAATTGCTAGATCATGTGGTAATTTTATTTTCAATGTTTTGGGGAGCTGCCATATTATTAACATTTGCTGATTTTTAAGGGCTAATTTAGTGAAGTGTTACAAATTTTGGTTTGTGCACCTAAGATTTCATGCTAGTCAGATCCCGATCTAGAAAATAATAGATGCACTGAGGCAGAGTAAGGGTTTCAAGCATCACATATGTGTGTTCTGTATTCAGTGAGATAGTGAAGAAGGAAGCATGTAGACAGGTTGCCACAGAGAAGACTGTCTATTAATGAAAATCCCATCCATAAAGTAACTTTTCAGCCAATAGTTAAAGATAAAAATACAACTAAATCTTTTGAACAAGAAATAATCTAATATAATCATTATGTTTCAACACAAACTGCATCGCCACTAACTGATCTGCCTACCAATCTATCAGGAAACATGGAAACATCTCATTTAATGGATAAAATGAGAATAAAGTCTGTTGGAGTGCAGAAAGGGAAATATCCAAATATCTGAAGCTTTCTAACCACAGCCAGAACATAGAAAAAAGACACTAAAAATATTTTGGGATTCCAGTGTCCAAAACGCATATACGTTATCCTGATGGATACAAAAAAATAAAAGAATATAGCAATCTATTCCTTTTTTAAAAAAAGGTTAATTATTAAATATTTCAAGTATATAAAAAGTATAAAAATTAGCACTCATGGTCTACCACCTAGATTTAGAAATATAACATCACAGATATAGTTGAAGACTCTCATACTCCCTTCTCAATTTTATTCCATTCCTATCTCCTAAGAGGTAACTATTCTGAATGCTGCTTATAATTCCCATACACATGTCTATCCTTTTTTAACACAAGTGTGTATAAAAACATCCTCTTGCACATGATATTTTATATAGATGGTATGATACTGTACACAAGTAATTTGTTTTTTCCCCCAACACTGTTGTTTTGAGATATATTTATATTGATGTCTAAAGCACTAGCTGATTTGTTTTAAGTGCTCTATAATATTCCATTAAATAATTATAGCTGGCTGGGCACGGTGGTTCACACCTGTAATCCCAGCACTTTGAGAGGCCAACACGGGTGGATTGCTTGAGATCAGGAGTTCGAGACCAGCCTGGCCAACACGGTGAAACCCCATTTCTACTGAAATATAAAAATCAGCTGGGCGTGGTGGCGGGAGCCTGTAATCTCAGCTACTATGGAGGCTGAGGCAGGAGAATTGCTTGAACCCAGGAGGCAGAGGTTGCAGTGTGCCAAGATAGCATGACTGCACTCCAGCCTGAGCAAAAGAACAAGACAGTCTCAAAAAAAAAAAAAAAAAAAAAAAAAGATTACAGCTGAAGGTATCTATTAATTCTCCATTTCTTTGGGAGGAGGAGTTATATAAACATGTTAACATAAACATTCTTGATTATATCTCCTTATGCATGCAAGAGATTTTTTTTACAGTATACATTTAGGGTCAGAATGACTAAGTCTTGGTGATATGCTCATTTGATATTATTAAATATCCCCAAATTACGCTTCAGAAGGTACTATCTCTCCCACCAGTAGTGCGTAGGTTTCCCACTCTCCACAACCTGGCCATCTGTAGTATAAGAGGTTTTAATTCTTGACTATCTGGCACATGCAGGCATGTTTCATCATTTTGTTTTGCTTTGTTTTATAGTACAATTGTTTAAAGTGAGTGGGGAATGGCCCAGAACATAGAGAAGGAGCTGAGAAAGGGAGTGGAGGAAAGGATCACAAGAAGATGAGCTGAGAGCTGGTGTTATAAAGGAATTTCTAGTGATAAGAGATGGTTCATGAAAACAATTTCCTCACTCTACACAAAACGGCTTCATTTCTCCTAAGTCATCAGAGGTGTTTAACGCATCTGCGCCACAGCTCATTGACCAGGAGTGTCCAGACTTACTCACCACTTACTGAGAGACCCCAAGTGGAAGTATGATCATTTCATAATGCATGAAATAAATCACAGAGTAATTGTTACTAGCATTTCTTATTTTAAACCAATGTAAATCTTGGCACAGATATTCTCTCAATAAACATTAGTAGGCACATGAGAAATTCTCATGAGATTTATTTAAAGAAAATTATAAAAAATAAGTGTTGTTACAATGCTAAAGAAAAGAAAAAGAATTGGCCGGGCACAGTGGCTCATGCCTGTGATCCCAGCACTTTGGGGAGCTGAGGTGAGCAGATTACTTGAGGTCAGGAGTTCGAGACCAGCCTGGCCAACATGGTGAAACCCCATCTCTACTAAAAATGTAAAAATTAGCCAGGTGTGGTGGCACATGCCTATAATCCCAGCTACTCTGGAAGCGGAGGTTGCAGTAAGCCGAGATTGCTCCATTGCACTAAAAAAAAAAAAAAAAAAAAATCAACTTCCTTCTCTCAAAGTGTAATGGTCATCTTTTCTTAAAAAAAAAAAAAAAAAGAAAAAAACGAAAATTTTTCATTCTTTAGTACTTGATAGTACTTGTGATTTAAAACAATGGATATAAAGCTTATTACAATTAAATGCCATGACTAGATTCTAAATATCCTTTCAAATGATACTTCAGACATAGATTTTTAAAGTACTTTTATAGCTCCCATTATTTTTCCAGGAGCTTAAATTAAAAAAAAAATTTTTTTTCTACGATTTCTTCCTGAGAATTTGCCGCCAAAGAGAAACTGCAGTCTTCAACAAAGAGCAACAGATTAAAATAAAACTTGTGCAGCTGTACTTTCTAGACGGCCAAAGAATCAACCTAAGTGAAACTAAACATATGACAAGAATAGCATTCTAAAACTGTCTTTGCCCTGTGAAAACAGAGGGATGCTTTGTTTTTATTTCGCTTGGCTAATCCTTATATGATATATTATTTTAAATATCTCTTGTTCTGTTTATTTCATTGCAGTTTTCCTATCTGTTGGTCAATGGCAGGAATAAGGGTTACATCTTTAACTAACTGCCCAGAAATGAATAAAACTAAATATATATACACACACCAATTCTTTTCAGTAGCACAGGACCTGAAGAACTTTCAGGACTCAGAGGAAATTGCTAGACTGCCAAAAATGCTTCCTATCCCAGATATTTCTGTCCTCTGCAACCAGACACATGACCTACCAGGCTAGAAATAGTCTAAATAAGAAAACAGCAAAAGTTTCAGTTAATAAAAGGGAATAAAGAATAAAGAAAAAAAGACGGATGTTACCTAGGAAAACTCAGGAGGCATAGCTGATAGGTTTTTCTAAATGAATACACTCAGCAGAAATATATGATATAATTTTAACTAGAAGTAACCGACAATAATGCAATAATGCTTAGCGGTGAAGGGCAACAGGCTTTGGAGTCAGGCAGTCCTAATTCCAAATTTTCCTAGCTATATCACCTTAGGCAAATGATTGAATTTCTTTGGGCTTCAGTTTGTGATATTAAAAAAATGCTAGGGCCGGGCGCGGTGGCTCACGCCTGTAATCCCAGCACTTTGGGAGGCCGAGGCTGGTGGATCACAAGGTCAGGAGATCGAGACCATGGTGAAACCCTGTCTCTACTAAAAATAGAAAAAATTAGCCGGGCGCAGTGGCGGGCGCCTGTAGTCCCAGCTACTCAGGAGTCTGAGGCAGGAGAATGGCGTGAACCCGGGAGGCGGAGCTTGCAGTGAGCTGAGATCCGGCCACTGCACTCCAGCTTGGGCGACAGAGTGAGACTCCGTCACAAAAAAAATAAATAAATAAAAAATAAAAATAAAAAAATGCTAATAGAATATACACCTCACAGAGCTCTTTTAAGAATTATTATTATTATTATTCTTTGTTTTGGGATTTTTTTGAGACAGGGTCTTGCTCTGTTGCCCAGGCTGGAGTGCAGTGGTGTGATCTCAGCTTACTGCAACCTCTGCCTCCTGGTTCAAGGGATTCTCATGCCTCCCAAGTAGCTGGGATTACAGGCAAGTGCTGCCACATCTGGCTAGGCGTGTGCTGCCACACCTTTTCCTAGGGAAGTATTTAAAAATAAGTGTTGTTACAATAAAGAATTTAAGAATACTTCCCTAGGAAAGAATGGGCACAAAATTAAATCACCAGATACTAGTAGGAGCAAGAGCAAAAAAATGTAGAGAGTAAAAAATCTCCAACATAATAGTGCCTGCTTAAATAAACTTAATCTGTCTAGGTGTGGTGGCTTACACCTGTAATCCCAACTCTTTAGGAGGCCAAGGAGGGAGAATCACTTGAACCCAGGAGTTCAAGACCAGCCTGGGCAACATGGCAAAACCCTATCTCTGCAAAAAAAGAGAAAAATTAGCTAGGTGAGGTAGCATGCGCCTGTAGTCCCAGCTACTCAGGAGGCTGAGGAGGGAGGATCACATGAACGCAGGAGGTCATGGTTGCAGTGAGCGGTGATCACAACACTGCATTCCAGCCTGGGTGACAGAGTGAGACCCTAAATAAATAAATACATACATAAACTTAATCCAAAGAAAAATGAAAAGAGCTAAATCAAATAATCTAATTCCTTCATCAAATGCTAATATGTGTTACAAATAGCAGCAAATCAAAATGTCTAATTAAAAATGAGTTACAACATTTTATGATGTATTTATTAAAGAGGTAAATCTGGAGGAAAATTAAGGAGGGGCTTAAGGATTGCTCCAGGTCAAGGATTGCTCTAGGACAAAAAACAGACTTAGGACAATAGGGGCAAATCTCTTAGAACTGTTTCAGAGTATTCTGGAAAGGGATATGCCTGTCAATCACCAGCACAATGCCTGGCATGTAGTAGGTACGTTTGCTCAATGAAGTTCTGCAGATTTCTCAAAGAAAGTCACACATGCTTTAAATACGCAGAATTCAAAATGCTATTGACATTTTTTTGCATGAAATATGGGTTAGAGATACTCATAGAACAATTGCTAAGTCATTAGTAATATGGTTTAGGATTCTAGAGCTCAAGGTTGCAAGGTTGGCTCAGATTTGGGAACTGGAAGACAGAGCTGAGAAAAAGCCACATGAAGCTAGCTGGAAGTTTCACAAAAGAAATGGTTGATGGCAAGCACAGCATGCATTTCACTGAACTGTGGGATGCTTTTCAAAGAATCATACAGTGTAAAATCACTTGGCCTTGCAAAAAGCATTTTAGGCAAATTTTTTTGGACGGAGGAAATGCCTTTATAGCAGTAAGTTCCTATTACTGGAGAGAATGACATTAAGACAGGTTGAATTTTGTAGACAAACACAGTAAGTTTCTCTTCCTTTTCTTCCATCTTAGTTTAAATCACACCCTAGTGAAAGAGGATGCCAACTATTTTGGTATACTCAGAGAGAATTTCTCAGAGCACTTTCAAGGAGGAAGTGTACTTTTAGTTAGGAGACCGGTGGGCACCAGGAAGCTCCCAAAAGTGACAGAGCATGAAGGTTTAACCATACCTTATGCAATCTCCCTTCTCCACGTCTGTGCTGATGACTTCCTAGTAACACAGTCTCCTCCGTTACAACCATAAGTGAAACTCAGAACTCAATGTGAACTTTTTTCCTACTCATGTCATCAAGTTTCTACAGTGAATTCTCAATAAACCTCCCAATTTGACTAGTAATTGGTGCATACTGACCACACATATAAACGCCTTTCACAAATAAACGCTACTTAAAATGTTTGGATGACAAACCGGTATCCCTGAAATGCTGATGCTAAAATGAAACATTCAGTAAACAAGGGAGGTACCTTCAGCGACTGCAGAGAGTCCGAGTTAGTATCACAGTAGAGGATGATGTTGTTGGCCATGCTGAAACTTTCTCTCACCCCAAGGTGGTAAAACAAGGACGGTTGCCGGAAGGCATCGCTCATCTCCACCACCGCAATATCTGCAAACAGAAAACAAAGTCCCCCAAAGGATGACACCCAAATAATGCCCAATCAGCACATTTTGGTTTTAATTATCTTAGTACTCAAAAGAGGAAATAAGGAAATGATAGGGATTTTCCCTCTTCATTTATCACTGAATTTTTAATTTGCAGCTCTACCTGGAAGCGGTTTTATAAAATGTAACAAACCTCCTTTTTCTGTTTTTAAGAGACAAGGTCTTGCTCTGTCACCCAGACTGGAGTGCAGTGGCACGATCGTGGCTCACTGAAGCCTTGAACTCCTAGGCTCAAATGATCCTCCCACCTCAGCCCCCTAGTAACTGGGACTACAGGCATGAGGCATCATGCCCAGCTAGTTAAAAAATTTTTTTAGAGACAGGGTCTTACTATGTTTCCCAGGTGGAACTCAAACTCCTGGCCTCAAATAATCCTCCTGCCTCGGCTTTCCAAAATGCTGGGATTACAGGTGTGAGCCACCACGCTTGGCCCAAACCTGCATTTTTTTTAAAGAAGAAGGAGATCACATGATTACTGGAAACTGAAGAGAATTTGTGATAGTGGGAATCAGGGGCTACTGCTCTCTCATAAATTTCAACATTAAAACAAGTTAATTAAGGTTTCAAATAAGAAAAAATTTTTTTAAAAAAGCAGATTCATAAAAAATAGCAGTAACACATGTAAAATGAGACTTAAATAAATAAATAGGTAAGCTTATTAGTTAATCCAGAATTGGGTTTTAGAGTTAAATAACTAATATCTAGTAAGTCCCTGGTAAGTATAATCAAGAAAAAAAGAGAGAAAAAAGGTATAGAAAATATAACTAAGGGGAATATAACCACAGATGCAAATCCATCCAAGGCTCAAAGATGACCAGTAACAAGGTAGTAGAAATTTGATATCAAAAATTGACAATGTCGGGCCGGGTGCGGTGGCTCAAGCCTGTAATCCCAGCACTTTGGGAGGCCGAGACGGGCGGATCACAAGGTCAGGAGATCGAGACCATCCTGGCTAACACGGTGAAACCCCGTCTCTACTAAAAAATACAAAAACCTAGCCGGGCGAGGTGGCGGGCGTCTGTAGTCCCAGCTACTCGGGAGGCTGAGGCAGGAGAATGGCGTGAACCTGGGAGGCGGAGCTTGCAGTGAGCTGAGATCCAGCCACTGCACTCCAGTCTGGACGACAAAGCGAGACTCTGTCTCAACAACAACAACAAAAAAAATTGACAATGTCACAAAAATGAAATTTAGATTAGTCTAAAACTCCTTTATGGCTATAAACAAAAATATGAAAGAAAAACTAACAAAATGTATCAAGTGTTATAAGACCAAGATCGTGAGTTTAAAATTTATTTGGGGGATGCAAGGATAGCTCAATGGAAAAAAGTCATCAGCATCTCGAATATGTTCCAAGTGCATTAATTAAAATTCTCAATCCATTTATCATTAAAAATAATTGCTGAGCTGGGCATAGTGGCACACACCTGTAATCTCAGCTACTCAGGAGGCTGAGGTGAGAATACCACCTGAGGCCAGGAGTTTGAGGCCAGCCTGGGCAACACAGCAAGACCTCTAGCTCTAAGAAGAATAAAATTTTAAAATTAAAAAATAACTGCAAATTAAAAATATAAGGGCATTTCCATAACATAGAGAATAATACACATTTCATAACAACTTCCAACTTTGTGCATTTAGGTATTCTCATGAAAATCAGAAACAAAGGCTGTCAGCTATTGCCACTACTTATTATATAATGGCTTTTTGAAAAATCCCAGCCACTGCAATAAGATTTCTAGAAAGTAAGAAGATATAATTCTAGAAAATAAAATACACAATTATCTCTATTTGCAGATGTTGTGGATGTCAACCAAACACCCCAACAGACTTAGCTGAATAGCTATTAGAAGTAATAATACAATTTAGTAAGGCATCAAGATGGAAAACTATTATGAAAACAAAGAGCTTCCTTTGTAATTGCAATAAACATTTCGGAAATATAAAACAGAAGCCATTCATAATTACGACGAAAATGTTAATATATAACAAATTTAAAAGGAGATAATTTGTTAAAAATATATGTAATATTTGAGAGATGAAAGGTTAATATCTTTATAAATCATCTCTTATGATCAATTTAAAATAACTCAGCAATGATAAAAACATTACGTTAGACAATCACACTATAGACATCAGCAAGCAAATTCACAGAAATTTAAAATGGTAAATAAACATATGAGAAATTATTCTTCATCTTGCTTCTAATAAATGCACATTAAACCAACTATAAAATGCCAATGTTTTGCCTAAGTGAGCAAAGTAAAGAAGTCAATGAAAATGCAGAGAAATGACACTCTTTTATGCTGTGGGAAGTGTAAACTTTCTTCTTTCTTTTTTTCCTTTTTCTTTTTTCTTAAAGGCAGACAGTTCTCAGTTTGTTGCCCAGACTAGAGTGCAGTGACAAAATCATAGCTCACTGTATATATGCACAGCCTCAAAATCCTGGGCTCAAGCGATCCTTCGGCCTCAGCTTCCTGAGTAGCTGGGACTACAGGTGTGTGCCACCATGCCTGGCTAATTTTTAAAACTTTTTCGTAAACACAGGTGTCACTATGCTGCGCAGGCTGGTCTCAAACTCCTGACCTCAAGCAATCCTTCTGCCTCAGCCACCTAAAGTGCTGGGATTAGACGCATGAGCCACCACACCCCAGCCAAGTGTAAACTTTCTAGGAGGCTTAAATCCTAAAAATTATGTACACTCTGACCCAATAATTCCATTCCTTGGAATTTACTCTGAGAAGATTATTATAAATGTGAAAATAGATTTACCTGTCTGTCCATTGAAAAATTATTTTTTATGATAAAATGATGGAAAATATCTAAATACCTATCAGTAAGAAAATGGTTATATATGTATGTGTGTATGTGTATATATGTAATCATGAGATATATATATGTATATCATAATTTCAAATAATGGAATTTCATGTAACCAAAGAAAAAGAAAAATGTAGAAGAATACTCAGCAACAGGGGATAAATTCAAACTATATTAAGTAAAAATAAAAAGTAAAATATAATATACATACTGCCATGTATAGCAACAGGGGATAAATTCAAACTATATTCAGTAAAAATAAAAAGTAAAATATAATATACATACTGCCATGTATAGCATATACATTAAAAATACAATGTATACATTATAGTGAGTGCATTATGATGTTTACATTCTATGTACATATCCATGTGCATAAAAAATACCTGAAAAGTTGTACACCAACTTTTGTTGGTAATAGCTGTGTTATAGGGATTATGGATTATTTTATTTTTCTATTTTATACCTTCTATATTTCCCACAATTTCTATTATGAACATTGATTACTTTCACAATTTAGGAACCTATCAAAATATAAAATGAACAACATTCAAGACCTGTGTGACAGAATATAAAACCAAAGTGCAGCACATAAAAATACCGCAGACGCTTGAGAAGCTGTTTGGTGCAGAGTCCATCTTGTCTAATGGGCATGAAATTAGCATTAAACTTTGGTGAATGAGAAATCAATCAGATGAAACTGAGGTAAAAGACACAGAAGAAGTTTATGAAATGGGAAGACAGGTCAAAGGAGCTTCAGAAGGTTTTTTCCCCCCTCGAGGCTAAAAATGACTTAAGGACTCTTTAATACAAATAAAGAGTTTTCTTTTGGGGTCCTTAACGTTTCTGCATCAAAAATCAACACATGACAAAAGTGAGTCACTGCATCCTACCCACACAGCCCAGCTGCCTCCTGCACCCACACGGCTTCCTCCTCCCACAGGTGCCAGCCACTCAGCAGTCAATCACATTGCTTTAAAATCAAGAAGCAGCGTTATGTGGGACTGGAAGAAACCAAATAAAACACTTACTGATGAAAAATAAGAGACATGCAAAGAAAAATACTAGCTAAGTTAAAGTAATGAAAGGAGGGGATAAATTTTTCCGGAGAACTGACATGTGGAATTAGATGCTAAAATGAAATAAAAACACTGCAGAAAGTTTTCAGATTAAGAGAGAAACTAGATTTTTTTTTTTTTTTTTTTTTTTGAGATGGAGTCTCACTCTGTCTCCCAGGCTGGAGTACAGTGGCACGATCTCAGCTCACTGCAACCTCCACCTCCCGGGTTCAAGTGATTCTCCTACCTTAGCCTCCCAAGTAGCTGGGATTACAGGTGTGCACCTGCTAATCCATCCAGCTAATTTTTGTATTTTTAGTAGAGACAGGGTTTCGCCATGTTGGCCAGGCTGGTCTTGAACTCCTGACCTCAGGTAATCTGCCCGCCTCAGCCTCCCAAAGTGCTGGGATAACAAGCATGAGCCACTGTGCCCAGCCTAGATATTTAAAATAAATGGTGCAAGCAAAGTAAGGTATATTTATTACCTCTGAACACCTAAGCAGGAACAGATCCATTTCTGGATGCTATAAAGAATACTGAAAGGTGCTTACTGGTATAATTTTAAAATACAGTAATACGGTATAGTAACTTAGAAAAAGGCTGGCTTTTTTCTATTTCAAATTCAAATAAGTGACTTGCTCTAAGACATTTCTATTCTTTTCTAAATTTACTTTTTAGTTGTCATACAGCAAACTTCATTCTCTTTGTCTCTGATGTACAGTCTAATGGGTTGTGAAAAATGCATATATACCGGCATAGTCATGATACAAAATGGATCCTTCACTCCCAAAATCTCTGTCATGCTCTCCTTTTGAGGTTAGTCTTCCCCGCACCCCAAATCCCAGCCCCTGGCAACCACTGATCTATTTATTGTTCCGAAAATTTTACCTTTCCCAGATTGTCATATAAATGGAACCATACAGTATGTAGCCTTTTGGGTTTGACTTCTTTGACTTAGCAAAATGCATGTGAGATTCATGCACAGATGTCCACCCACAGGTTTGAGGACATTTGGGTTGTCTCCAGGTTGGGCAATTTTGAATAAAGTTGCTATTCATATACAAGTCTTTATATAGACATATGCTTTCATTTGTCTTGAGTAAAGACCTAAGAGTAGGATTACTGGGTCATAGGTAAGGGTATGTTTACCTTAATAAGAATATGCCAAGCTCTCCCAAAGTGACTGAAACATTTTGCATTCCCACCAGAAAAGCATGAGGAGCATCTCAACTGTCCAACATCTTTGTGAGCACTTGGTACTGTCAGTTTTTCTTCTAAAGCCAGTCTAATAGGTATGTAATGGTATCTCGTTATGGTTTTAATTTGTATTTCCCTAATGACTAATGAGGTTCAGCATCTTTTCATGTGCTTATTTGCTATCTGTATATCTTATTTGGTTAAGTACTCAATGCTTTTGCCCATTAAAAATTATTGTTGAGTTTGTTTTCTTACTGTTGAGGTTTGAATGTTCTTTGTATTTTCTGAATATTGTTCCTCTGTCAGATATGCAATTTGCAGATACTGTCAGATTATGACTTGTCTTTTCATTCTCTTAAGTGTGTCTTTACAAGATAAGAGTATTTAAATATAATTAAGTCCAGTTCATCCACTTTTTCTTTAATGGATTGTGCTTCTGGTGTGGTATTGAAAAAAAATATTTGCATAACCCAAGGTCACAAAAGTTTTCTTTTATGGGTTCTTCTAGAAGTTTTATAGCTTTACATTAAATTTAAGTCTATGAACCATTTAGAGTTGATTTTTGTATATGGTGTGAGGCATGGGTCAAGGTTCATATTTGTTGTAAAGACTGTCCTTTCTCCATTGAATTGCCTCTGCATTTTCAGCATTAACTTGCTATACTTTGGTGGGTTTATTTCTGGATTCTCTATTTCATGAAATCTATGTGTTTATCCTTTGTCAATACAACACTGTTTTGACTGCTGGAGCTTTACGATAGCTACTGAAATCAGGTAGGTCAACTCTATTCTGTTTTCAAATATGTTTTGGCTGTTGTAGTTGTTCTCTTTGCTTTCCTGTGTAAATTTGAGAATCAGCTGGCTGTTGATATCTATCAACTGATAGCTACAAAAAAATCCTGGGATTTTGATTGTAATTGTGTTACATCTAAAAAATCACTTTAGAGAGAAATGACATCTTAACAACACTGAGTCTTTCAATCCATGAATATAGAATATCTCACCTGTAATCTCAACATTTTGGGAGGCCGAAGCAGGCAAATCACTTGAGGCCAGGAGTTCAAGACCAGCCTGGCCAACGTGGTGAAACCCTGTCTCTACTAAAAATACAAAAATTAGCCAGGTGTGGTGGCACATGCCTATAATCCCAGCTACTTGGGAGGCTGAGGCACAAGCATCACTTGAATCTTGGAGGCAGAGGCTGCAGTGAGCCAAGATCACATGACTGCACTGCAGCGTGGGTGACAGAGCAACACTCTGACTCAAAAAAAAAAAAAAAAGAATATGGAATATCTCTCCACTTACTTAGGTCGCCATTGATTTTTTTTCACTAGTATTTCATAATTTTAAACATGTAGATCCTGCACATAGTTTGTTAAATTTATACCTAAATGTTTTCTTTTTTTGGTGCTATTATAGATGGTACTGTTTTTAAAATTTTCAAATCATAATTGCTCATTGCTAATATATAAAAATACAATAATTTTTGTAGATTGATCTTGCATCCTGAAATTTAACTGAACTCAGTTATAAGTTCCAGAAGCTTTTTTCATATATATTATTTTATATTTATTATTTTACATAGACAGTCATGTAATCTGCAACTAAGTGACTTTACGTTTTCCTTTCCAATTTGTATGCCTTTTGTTTTTTGTTTGTTTTTGCCTTGTTATACTCGCTAGGACTTCCAGTAACACATCACTGTTTAAACGGTAATATTTCATTACCTAACTAAAGAACATATTCTCTGTGGCTACTTCCTGACTCTGCTGGGTACGTTCTCAAAAGTAGTAAAATAAACAGGTGAAAATTATCTTCCTTGTGAAATGATCCTAAGACATATTAAAAATACAAATGAAGATGTAATTATAATAAATTAAACAAATGCCTGATACTCCAGAATTCCTGAGCCCCATTTATAGGAGGAACAGTTTATCCATTTCATTTTATAAACATATATTCAGTAGTCACTATGTGTCAGGCACTATATGCTTTTCAAATATTAACTCAATCTTCCTAATACCCCTTTGTGATGGGTAGTATTATTTCAGGACACTGAAGCAGAGAATGTACCTGTCAAAGATCAGCTAGAAAGTGTTGCCACCGGAATTCAAACCCAAGCAATCCAGCTCTAGAGTCCAAGCTCTTTTAACTCTTCACTTACTCACATCCTAAACTTACAGGAGACAGAAATTCACAAGTTCAGAACACAAATGAGATGTGAAAATAGATTTGGGGATCAAATCATACCAGTCTTATTGTGTATTTTATGAGTAAATGCACTTAATAATTATCTAATTGAGTTGTAATAATACTGTAAGTAAAACTGCCACATTTAGAAATTTAAGAAAGTTAGTCATTTAAAAGTATAGACAAAGACACAAAAATCTCCTACATTTTTACCTAAGGTGTAATTTGCCTCCCTGTTCCGATTGAGTTAATGTTAAATGGAGGATAACATGAGGTTTACCAGGGGTTTATTAAAGCATAATAAAATTTTTAGGGTAATAACATTAAACCATTAAGCTTAATTGCATTTTGGTTGTCAAATGGCAGTGGCTGGTAGTCTGTGGGGTTTTTAAATTGAATTTTTCCTTCATAATAGGGTATCTGTTAGTTAAATATCTCACATGAGTTGCTGCTGCTTGTGAAGAGTTGAGTTGAGTTGAAGGAAGATGTTAATTGGCATTTGCTGAAATTTAACCTAAAAGTCATGTCTTGGTAGAGTTTCCTAAAGACTCCAAGTCACTTTTCTAAAGTTTGGCAAGTAGATAACATTGGGAAACTGCAAAAGTCCTGTTATACAGCTAGGATGGTTGCAATTTTCAAGAAGGACATAAGAATCATCTATTGTTGTAGCCTTGAATTGGTCACGGTTTGGCAATCCCTACTATAAATGACTACTCTTTCAGCTTCATCAGCCTGCTTTTAATTTCTTGTGTGTTATTTGGTTAATTATACCATGTAAAATGATGCAAATTTATATCAACAGTATATTCTGGCCCATAATTTCCTCATCACTAAACTCCAATAAATGTATGCATGGTGATTCAAACATGAATCATTCTTATATTGCTAAAGCAAATTATACCTAACCTCTCCAACCCAGCCCTAATTTTCTTATTTGGTGACACTGTATTACACTGAAGTGTTTTGCTGGCTTTTTGTTGTTGTTGTTAATCCACTAAGTGAGGCCTGGTAGGGAGGTAATCAGAGGGATATTTTTCACTTTTAGAGGTTGGCCTTAAAAAGAGTTGAGAGCCACTACACTTACAAAAGGAAAGGGAAGAGAGGAAAAGAGAGAAACCTAGTGGGGAGGGAGGGCAGAAGAGAAAAAGAGAAGAGGAAGAGGGAGGAAGAGGGAGGAAGAGTGAAACAGAGACAGAGGAGGGTGCAAAACGAAGATAGGTGTTATAATAACTAAAGACCCCTTACCCAGGCAATAGCTGCAAGAGCTCAGCTTTAGAGAATGTGAAGGCGGAGAAAGCACACATCCTTCGGAGGTGACCAGACCAGAAGGTCACGATCTAGAGCCACGGCTCTCTGCCAGGAGGACACCCAGCCTCAGTAAACCACTCCACGGAGCTGAAGAGCTGGAAAGGAAACACTCCCATCTCCAGAAGAGTAATGAGCATGTAAATAACAGACAAGCTGTTCTTTGACTTTCAGAGTTTGAATCCCAGTTACGTTTCTGGACGGATGACGTCAGACAATACCTCAAACTCCCTGAGCTGTGGTTTCTTCAAGTATAAATTGGGAATAACAACACAGGTATTGACTGCACAAAACTGTTGTAAGGATTACATGTGCGCTAGGCACAGTAAACTCACCATGAATGGTAATCACATGGAGCCAGGACAAGAAATGCCCAGAGGAGACCCTTTGAGCAAGGAATCATTAAAATGTGATTGAAGATAATGCTATTATACAATTCAACACCTCCTGATAAAGCCTTATATGAGTAATTTCTCATAGAAATGATGTTGAAGGCAAACTTTTGAAAACATAGAAAACCAACATAAAGAATTTTGACTTGATCCTATAATCAATGGATGGATCCATCCATGTCCATGGGTTTTGAGAAGATGTATGTCATGATCTAAGCTTTGCTGTGGAAAGATAAAACTAGAATTTGTAGATGGATAATAGACTACACAGACTGGGGGCTGGGGATCGTGTGGGAGTCATCCGAGAGAGTACGTCCCTCGACTATCACAGACAACATGTGGGGAAACCCAACAGCCTTCAGGGACTTGGTGTTTACAGGCAAAGAAAGAATTAAAGATGATTCTGCTTTGAACATGCATAATTAAGGATAACGATTTGCCATTAACATAGTAAGGGAGGTTTTGTGGTATTTTCTGAGACAGGGTATCACTCTGTCATCCAGGCTAGAGTGCAGTGATGCAATCATGGCTCACTGCAGCCTCCAACTCCTAGGCTGAAGCAATCCTCCTACCTTAGCCTCCTGAGTAACTGAGAGTACAGGTACACGCCACCATACCTGGCTAATTTTTTTTTTTTTTTTTTTAGAGACAAGGTCTCACTATGTTAACCAGGCTGGTCTCGAACTCCTGGGCTCAAGTGATCTACCCGCCTAGGCCTCCCAAGTGCTGGGATAACAGGCATGGGCCACCACATCTGGTCGAACTTTTTTTTTTTTTTGATAGGAGCTTGAGTTCAAATTGGAACACACTAAATTGGGGGGTGGGGAGTGAATATATTACTGATAGCAGTCCTTTTGAATCTCAGCAGAAAGATCAAAAACAGAAAGATGTAAGAATAACAGCAGGCCAGGCACAGTGACTCATGCCTGTAATCCCAGCACTTTGGGAGGCCAAGGCGGGTGGATCACGAGGTCAGGAGATCGAGACCATCCTGGGTAACACGATGAAATCCTGTCTCCACTAAAAATACAAAAAATTAGCCAGGCCTGGTGGCAGATGCCTGTAGTCCCAGCTACTCGGGAGGCTGAGGCAGGAGAATGGCGTGAACCCGGGAGGGGGTGCTTGCAGTGAGCTGAGATCGCACCACTGTACTCCAGCCTGGGCGACAGTGAGACTCCAACTCAGAAAAAAAAAAAAAAAAAAAAAAAGAGTCACAGCAATGAGTGACCACTGAAACCGTAAATGTAGATGAGGTTGTCAACTTAGAGTACAGAAAGAAATGAGGCTTCCTGGACTCAGGAATTCCCCTTCTCGTTATATACCCAATAGAAATACAGATATGTGTTCATGTAATGAATGTTCATAGCCATAGTATTTGTAAACCATTAACAGCAGAAGAAATTAAAAAGCATGCTATCTAGAGACAATGAATACTATACAGTAATGAGCATGAAAAATCTACAACCACATGTGACAACATGGATGAATCTCACAAATGCATTGTTGAGAGGAGGAAGCCAGATACAGAGGACTAGGCACCGTGTGATTCTGCAATATTAAAAGTCACAACGGCGCACACCTTGGAGAGGATGGGCCATGACTAAAGAGGGCTTAAAAGGGTCTTTTGGGGTGCTGGTCAAGTTCTACTTCTCGATCTAGGTGCTGGTTACTTTGGCATGTTTGCCTTGTGAAAATTAACTCATTTCTAATCGATTATTTTGCCCAGAATGTTAAAAGAGAATTGCATTAGCTTCCTGTGCCACTGTAACAAATTATTACAGTTTGATGCCTTAAAACAGCAGAAATGTCTTCTTTCACAGTTCTAGAGGCCAGAAGTCCAAAATCAAAGTGTAGGCAGGGCCAGAGCCATGCTTCCTCCAGAGGCTCTAGAAGAGAATCAGTTCCTTGCCCCTTCAAGATTCTAAGTTTTCAGCATTCCTTGGCTTGTGATGTGTATGCATGTGGTGTCAAAATGCCCTCCGCCTCTTTTAAAAGGAACCTTAGGATGGCATTTAGGACACACCCAGATGATCCAGGATTATCTTATCTCAAGATCCTTCACTTCATCATATCTGCAAAGACCCGTTTTCCAAATAAGGTACCATGCACACCTTCCAGAGTTTTGACATAGATATTAGGGTGGCAGGGGAGATGAGGGACAAATTTTAGCTTACCACAAGGATTATAAAGAAGCTGCATGATAATGAAGGTGACTACAACAGAACAAAAGGTGCTGAATACAAGATGAAGGAATGGAGGGAAGGAGCCCAAAGGATTCTCCAAAGACAGGCGAAGAACAAAAGGTGATTAACATTTTCCAAGGTCCATGGTAGGCACCTTTACAATCAGTTAAGGAAAGCAAGAGATCAGACAATATTCTAATGCGACAGAAAGATCTAAAGGTTTTTAGTGTTAGAATGGTGTACTTGAACATTATTAGGACATGTGGAGATTGTATGCATTTTTGAAGTCAAGCTGAAAGAAAAAAAGAGAAAGATTTTAAAGGGGGTACTAATTAATAGAGGCTATCTCTACATTTTCAGATTAGACAGATGGGTTGGGTTCTATGACAGAGGAGAAAAGTCAACCATGGGGGAAAAGGGATACTTTAAAGGTAAGAAGGAGGGAAGTACCAGGCGCAGTGGCTCACATCTGTAATCCCAGCACTTTGGGAGGCTGAGGCGGGTCAGGAGGTCAGGAGTTTGAGACCAGCCTGACCAACATGGTGAAATCCCGTCTCTACTAAAAATACAAAAATTAGCCAGGCACAGTGGCAGGTGCTTGTAGTCCCAGCTACTAGGGAGGCTGAGGCTGGAGAATCACTTGAACCCCGGAGGTGGAGGTTGCAGTGAGCCAAAGTCACAGCACTGTACTCCAGCCTGGGTGACAGAGCAAGGCTCTGTCTCAAACAAAACAAAACAAAACAAAAAAACAAGGAGGGAATTAATTAATGGCAAAGACAAGGAAGTGATGAAGTGAAAGGAAGAACACCGATCTCCTCCTTCACTTCAGGTGGTGACTCACTGATAGATAGCCAGTGGTCAACAGAAAAGAAAGCCCTCTCCAGGGACAGCTGAAATAGGCCTGAGTGACATCATTGGAGATGTGCCTGAAAGTAGCACTACCTGAGTTTTTGCATGTCGTGACCCCAATTCGTCGTCTTTTTCACTAAAAGGAATTTATTTTAGCATTCCTTTTACTTGTGATAGTAACAACGCTTACAACTACAGCAACAGAAGCAAGATGTAAGCCTCATAAGTATCAAAAACACCATTTTTTGAACTCTTATCTGCCTACAATAGAGGTAAAGGAAAATATGAAAAGAGGGAAGATCTAGACTAGAATTAAACTTCATTCTGCTTAGTGGCCACAGGCAAAAGCCTTAAATACACATTAAAATCCCAATCTTACAAATGATTGTTCTTGGTCACAAAATGGACTGGACTAACAAAAACTCCAGTTTCAAGCACATAGTACTTTTTCCTTTTTGAGACAGGGTCTTGCTGTATTACCCAGGCTGAAGTACAGTGCTCACTGCATCCTCGACCTCCTGGGCTCAAGCGATCCTCCCACCTCAGCCTCTCAAGTACTTAGACTACAGGTGTGCACCACTATGCCCAGTAAATTTTATTTATTTTTTGTAGAGACAGTATCTCACTATGTTTCCCAGGCTGGTCTTGAACTCCTTGCCTCAACCAATCCTCCTTTCTTGGCCTCCTAAAGTACTGGGAATACAGGCATAAGCCACCACGCCCAGCCTCAAGCATACAGCATTTCGATGATGGTTTAGTAAGTGTTATTAAGAGAGCCCTGCAAATACTGTCACTGGGTTCAGTCTTCAAGTGAGTCCCTCATATCACTTCACAAAAAAAAGTGGGTAAATCACAATTTATATCTTCTGGTGCATACCAACTACTTTATGAAGAGACATTTTTCTGATATGAGCATAGCAATCCCCTACATAATTTTGCTTATTAGAAAAGTACAAATAGGTTCTACCCAAAAAAGTGTTACTCTCTTTTCAAGTTAAAATAGAGCCTGATTTATGCCTTAATGTTTTGTTTTGTTTTGTTTTTGTCTTTAAGTTTAAAAAAAAAAAAAAAAAAAAAAACTTTTTTTAGAGCTGTTTTAGGTTTACGGCAAAATTGAGAGGAAAGTACAAAGATATCCCATATACCTGATGGCCTCACACACACACAGCCTCCCCCATTGTCAACATCCCCCATCAGAGTGGTACATTCTTTACAACTGATGAGCCTACATTGATACATCATAGTCACACAAAGTCCATAGTTTACATTAGGGTTCACTCTTGGTGCTGTACATTCTTTGGGTTTGGAAAAATTTATCATGATATGAATCCACCACTATGGTATCATAATTATAGTATCATACAGAGTATGATACCATAACACCCTAAAAATCCTCTGCCCTAAAAATCCTCCAGGCTTTGCCTATCCATTAAAAAATTACGTTTTAATGTCATGGTAACAGCAATACAACAGGTCAATGACCTTCAAAGAGTATATAAGAAATGTATAAGTCAAAATGAACCATAAGGTTTATTATGTGACAGGCACATGCTATACATTATAAATAGAAATGGGTGCCGGGCACAGTGGCTCACACTTGTAATCCAGCATTTTGGGAGGCTGAGGCGGGCAGATTACCTGAGGTCAGGAGTTCGAGACCAGTCTGGCCAACATAGTGAAACCCTGTCTCTACTAAAAATACAAAAAATTAGCCAGGCGCGGTGGCACACGCCTATAATCCCAGCTACTTGGGAGGCTGAGGCAGGAGAATTGCTTGAGCTCAGGAGACAGAGGTTACAGTGAGCCAAGATCATGCTACCGCACTCCAGCCTAGCCAACAAAGTGAGACTCTGTCTCAAAAACATAAAAAAAAAAAAAGAAATGGGATAGGAGGCTGCTATGTTGGTAAAAATTTCTGTATCACCATGGCAAACCATTTTTCTCCTTGAAATGGTTATATTTCATAAAGGTGTGCTGGGTTTGAGTCTATATGCATACATTTAGATCTCTATAAACTCATTTTGTATAATACATTTCAGTCCTTAAGTAATCAATCTACTTTAATCAGATACTGAAAATGCTGCTCATGAATATATGAACAAGCTTTTGTAAAGCTTATTACAGTTTTACTGTGGTTAAGGTCTATGTCATTTGTTTTTTTGGTCTCTCATATTTAGTTTTAATTAAACCATCAAAGCTTCATTCATTTATGCTTCAGTGAAGTTCCCCAGGCACACAGAGTAGCCCTTTGTAACTTTAAGATTCTTATGGGAGCATCCTCCCTCACAACCCAAACCAATAATCTGCCTCATTTAATTGGCACTTGTTGAAGTTACGTAAGATTATAGGAGTTGATTTGTGATAATTTTTGAAGAAAATCTGACTGTTCCTCACAGATGTGGATGCTAAGTGACATACTCTTACCTAATCGTCCTATACCTTCACAACCTCTTCACATGGAAAACAGAAAGAGAACAGGGAGAACTTCACATTCTCTGATGATGTTCAGTAGCAAACACGGCTGTGGTAGTTTAACTCATGTTTGAGGTCGTTCTGATTTAGAGGAGGTATTTCTCACTCTGGCTAGAGAAATAACTGTCATTTATGTGAATTATGTTTACATAAACATTAATAGTTATTAAAGCAGTATAACATAGTGATACAGCAAAACTCAGACTCTAGAAAATTCTACAGAAAGAATGACCTGAATTCTTTAACAAAAACATCACAGAGGTAAAGAAGAGATGGAAGTAGAAATTAGATATTAAAAGAGACTTAAGGGACATAGTCAACTGGAATGTGTGGACCTTGGTTAGATTCTACAAAAGCAAACTTTAAAAAATCATGGCATTTATGAGGTAATCAAAATTTTGAAAACTGACAGGATATTTGATGATATCAAGAAACGAATTATTTTAAGTACGATAAGGTACTATGGTAGGAGTCCTTACCTTTTAGAGAAGAAAAATGTAGCATTATAGGCTGAGTGAGGTGGCTCAAGCCTGTAATGCCCAGCACTTTGCGAGGCTGAGGCAAGAGGATCGTTTGAGTTCGGGAGTTTGAGACCAGCCTGAGCAACATAGTGAGACCCCATCTCTATAAAAAATGTTAAAAATAGCTGGGTGTGGTGGTGCATGCCTACAGTCCCAGCTACTCAGGAGCTGAGGCAGGAGGATGACTTGGGCCCAGGAGTTCGAGGTTACAGTGAGCTACGATCGTGCCACTATACTCCAATCCGGGTGACAGAGCATGAACCTATCTCTAACAAAAACAAAACAAAAAAAAGCATGGTAATTTCATCCTATGTTAAAACATAAAGAATGCTAATGTCTGGCACCACATGTTGTATGAATTCTTTATCAAAAAAAAGCATTATTTCACATGCCATGAAAATATAATTGTAAGCAATAAACACTATACCATTATTGCTGTAGAAAGGAAATCAGCAGGTTTTTTTCTTCCTTTCTACTGCTGTAGAAACTAAATTAAATGAAATCCAGTTGCATACTACTTATGGGCAGAAATTGTTGCTCACCCTGGTAAGCAAGCCAGTTTGGAGGGTTTTTCCCTTGCAATTATGGCTGTCATTTCTTGTGGTCTTAAATTCCATTGGATCTAAGAAGTGTGGGTGAGGGCCTGGGAGCTCCGCAGTGCTCCAAGATTCTTAATGTGTCAACAAATGGAAACCTCTCACAGTCAGGATTCAACATCTCTAAAAGATGCCATACCCTTCCTTTTTTTCTACTCTGTTAAACTCATTTTCAACACGTAGTAAATAATTTCATCTAGTCAAAATGTGCAACAGTTTTTGTTCAAATTTATTTCTAATAGTATCTGTAATTCTGTTGACACGACAGATGTATACATGATTCTGCCAGTAAATAACTTCATTCCTAGCATACGTGTTGACATTCCATTTGAGTCCAACAATCCATTTAGGGGGGTTTAGACTTCTTTCTTGAGAATGATTAGAGGAAATGAGTAGGATTAAAACTATTCATTGCTAACTGATCTTTTAACTGCTGACAGACAGGTGGCTGGACTTTGCTGACTATAATTAAATAGTCTCCTTTTTTTTTTTCTTTCTTTCTTCCATTTGATTAAATCTATCAGTAAAGGAGCTCGCATACTCACTAGGAAAACTAATATTGTTGTTGTTTTAGAGACAGAGTCTCACTCTGTCACCCTGGCTGGAGTGCAATGGTATGGTCATAGCTCTCTGGGCTCAAGTGATCCTCCCACCTCAGCCTCCCAAGTAGCTGAGACTAGAGGCATGCCCCATCACTCCTGGTTAGTGTTTTACACATTTTTTGTAGAGATGGTGTCTTGCTAATTTGCCTAGGCTGGTCTCAAACCCCTGGACTCAAGTGATCATCCCACCTCAGCCTCCCAAAGTGTTGGGATTACAGGTACAGATATGAGCCACTGTGTCCAGCCATGTTGTTATTTTTTTAATGTGACAAATTAATTTTACATGTCTATAACTTAAATGTGATTACATAAATGTCTCTTTAAAAGAAGGCTATCAACGGAGGCCAATATCCTAAGCAAATTATTGCACGTACAGAAAACCAAATTCTACATGTTCTCACTTATAAATGAGATCTAAACATGAGAGTACACATGGACATAAAAATAGGAATAGACACTGGGGATACTAGAGACGGGAGGGTAGGAAGGGGGCAAGGGTCGAAAAACTACCTATCTGATATTATGCTCACTACACGTGGGTGATGGGATCATTCGTACACCAAACCTCATTGACACTCAATTCACCCCGTAACAAACCTGTGCATGTATCCTCTGAAACTAAAATAAAAGTTGAAAAAAAGGCCAGCCACACAGAGGTGAGACAGGCAACCAAAGACCCTCACCAGCCCCGCAATGGGGAAAATGAGATAAGCCTGCTGAATAGAGACAACAGACCAGAAAGGAAAGGAGAGGGCAGTCCCCGCCATGTATCACATACTAAGTCCCTCCAAGGAGCCCTTTGATGGCTTCTTATCACGCTGCCCAGGAGGCTCCAGTTTCTTCGCCTCAGCTTCCATCCATCACAGCACTGTGGAAGTAAGAACTCCCTTTACTCTGCTCTCCCACATGTTGATTTGAACACACTTGATTGTCTATTCTATGCAAAGTACTGAGAAGGGGTCAAAGGAATCAGCACCAGCCCTTCACGGGCTGATACTCTTCAAGTGCAAGGGCTGGACATGTGAGCGGCAGAAGTGCAAAGTCAACTGAAATAGATGTAAATGTTCTTTGGGAGCAGAGGACAAGGAGTGGCTGATTCTTATAGGAGTAACGGAGAAGGCCATTCAGGGCAACAGCTTCACAATAAGCCTTGAGAAGTGGTAGAATTTCAGGATGCAGGGCCTGGGAAGAAGGGACATTCCTGGCTGCTTTGCAATTGCACAATATAGGAGTTTCTTTTTACCAGAAAAAATTGCTCCACTACCTAAGAATGGACATGTACACCACCACCCACCAAATGAGAAATGGCTTATCACTCTGCCCAGCTGGTCTTTCCACAGGAAGTTTAGAGGGGAAAAAAAATAAATTGCACAATCATTTTTTGGAACACTTTTCAGTAAAAACTTTTCTTATTAGGGAAGAGAGAAATTTCCTTTTACTTGTGTCTTTGTGCACTGTACCGTGCCCAACTAAATGCATCTTCTCCTGTAACGTATCACTTGGATCCCCCACTTCCCTGGTCAGAGGGGAGTTTTTCGGTCCTCTTCCTGGCAAACCTCTCTCTACTTGAGACCTTATAGCTGCGGACCTGCTTGTCTGTGTACTCCAAGGGACCTGACCGTTTAACAGAAATACTCGGCAGAGGAGGCATTTGATGGTAAGGAGACAGCTTCTAATTCACATTGCTAAAATGAGAGACAAACAAACAGAAGACAACCTGTGGAAAAGGCTTCTGAATAATAATAAGAGTCTTCCAACAGGCACTCAGCCCAAGAGTCCACAGATCATCGCCACAGCAACAGACAGTATTTGGAGGCAATGAGGAGCACAAAATGCAGATCTGACAAAGGCATTAGCAAAATTAATTCATTTCAAGGAGGCTATATAAGCTCCTGAATTTGCAGCATTTGCTTCTGTATGTATATTAACCATCGGAAACAGAAAGAGCTAATGAGCCGAAGTGCTGGTGAGAACAGTCAAAGTACCACATACAGTTAGCACTACTTGGAACAGATGGCTGACAGCCTGAGGAACCTGTAGCCACGTCAGCTCCAAAGCAGAGACCGGTTCAGTCATCAGCACAGCCAATGTTCATGAAATCCCTACTAAGTGCTAGGTCCAAGGGATACAAAAGTCATCCAAACACACACACACGCACATACACACGTGCACACACACATACACACACACACACACAACAAACACCCATGCACACTGGGTTCCTGCCCTCAGAAAGTTGATGATCTAGCAGGAGAAGAGACAATCAAATAAACGTACAAAACAAATGCACACTGTGGTAAGTGTGTTGACAACATGACACAGGGCATTTTGAACAGTACAACAGACAGAACTGATGCGTCGGTGGAGCTCCCCTAACAAAGTAATGGGGTCTGAAGGATATAGAAATAAAGGGATGTAGAAGTAAATGTGGCCTATCAGTAGTCAGTGCTGACCAGGCATTACAAATGACAATGGTGTCGCTCCTGCCTGCTACGCCTGGGGTATAGCTGGCTGGTGTCAGAATGCCCAAATCCATACTTGCTCTATGAAGCCCTGAACACCCTGAGCCCATTTCCTCACCTGTCAACCAACAATAACAATAGTCCCTGTTACAGACAGGGCTTAACAACAAAGCGGCATCAATGAACATCAGCCATGACTAGAGAGTGGGCCATGGGTTGGGGGGACGTCCCTTCACCCCTCACTCCCACCCTAGGGTACTGTCAATCACTTACAGACATTTTTCCTATTTCCTGTACTTATTTCCCATACTCTTCCTATTTGATAAACAGGAAGTATGGAATCAATAAGACGAATTTCATTCTTTTCAGTAGACCCTTTAGTGCCTTAAAAAAGTCTGAAGTTAAAGAGCATCTTCAAGAGAGGTCCTAGACCATATGGACACAACCAACATTTGCAGTCACTATTTTGGGGGTCTGAAGGGGGCAGACCTGGGCAGCTAATGGCAAGCCCCATAGAAGGTACAGAAATTTTCCAGCTGAATACATATTCCAGTTTGCTTCAAACAGTCTTAGATGTCTGTTATCCCATGATGTGTATGATCTCACTGTCATTTCTAGTAGATTCCCCCTTTCATTCTCAAGTGTCCTGGTTGGGCCCTAAGAAAGGGGCAGTTCCCACACCATTAGCCATCCCTTCCACGGGCAGTGGCAGCAGGGCCCTGCAGCAGCCAAGAAACTCAGCAGGAGCCCCTCTTTACAGCTGCTACTCTAGGTGGCTTGGCCCCGGGGCTTTCACAGGATGAAGACCTCAGCCCCGCATGTTCTTCAAATTATTCTCAGACACAAGCTGCTTTTTCCAAATCTCCCAGCCAAGGTAATGAGAGAAATTTTACAAATGGCATGGAGTAGAATCAGACAGCTTTTAAACTCTAGCCCTTGCTCTTCGCGGTAAATTGCATTTCATCTTGCTGCGATTTTTCATCTTTTCTTTGGTCATGTTTTTTTTTGTTTGTGTGGGAGTGTGCACGGGCGGCTGGGGACAAGGGGAGGTGAGGTGTTTTTCCCTCCTTTTTACCTTCCCCCTCTTTCACCTTTAATCTTGGGTTTCCTTTTTTGGAATCTACATCTTCCTCCAAGGGCTGATCTTTGTCTTCTTGAATTTCTGCTGTTTACTTACGATTTCTTACTGAAAAAATGCATGTCAGGTCAAGTTTCATTTAGACATCAACAAGCCAGGGCTGATTTTATAATGCAGACCACGTGTCCCCTGAGTCCTGGACTAAAAGTCCCAAATACTCTTTGGAAACTGGTTTAAACCAGGTGGCCATATCTGAAAGACTTCTCCCCAGCTCTTTCTACCTCCATGTGATTTATTTAAGAGCAAGTTTGAGACAATAAAAAAAAAGAAAGATTTAAAAAAGGAAGAAACGTTACCTGAAATTCCATCATCCATAATGCCACCATTCACCAAATGACATTTTTCCTAGGATTCTTGAGTGAGCTTTTACGTTAGGTTACTTTTAGAAAAAGTGCTACACAAGTTATTTTCTTCAACTGCTCTGAATCTTCCATTTGTTCCCGTCATCATAAATAAACCAGACTTCTGAGAAGGAGCTTGAGTGCAAAATAACGAAGGGGCAATTTTCTGCCATTTAATTTGATCCTACTGCTCTGTACGAGAGCTAGAGTTTTTACTTGTTTTGAAAATGAGGGTTACATTAAGATGGTTAATTTTTTTCACTCCTGGAGAGACTATTTACTTCTTCATGTTGAGTTCCCAATAGTTCTCAACACATTTCATTATAATATATGCACTTGCTTTCTATCAATAAGACTGTCTTGGTTGTCGATATAGACCATGACACTAGCAATGTAAACCTCTTAACTAAATGTATGAAATAATGAAACTATATCCAGGCAAATGATAAACAATTTAATGGTTGACAACCCTCAAAAATATAGTATATTTAGTCCTCAGTAGCAAAGAACTATACATATTAAAATGACCTGTTATTAGTTAGTACACGGAGATACTAAGCATTTTGATATTTCACTGTAAGCATTTCCCTATACAATTTATTATGAATACAAATAAACATACACATGCCCATTTGGTATGGGAGCAAATTCAAATTATTGGTTTATATATTATTAATTCAAAATTGAATTATAGATAATGTTTCAATCACAATCACTTCTAATTGCTAACTTCACAGCCGGAGAAGCCTGAATAAGATGTTGATAATTTGCAGTCAAATCAAAATAATGAAAGTGTTCAAACACCTACAAAAAAAAAACCCTATAGCTAACATCATACTTAATGGTGAGAAACTAGCTTTCCCACTAAGGCGAAGAAAAGGGCAAACTTGTCCCCTCTCACCGCTCCTTTTCAACATCATACTGGAAATCCCAGCTAATGAAATAAAATGAGAAAAAAATAAAGAGTATACTGATGGAGACAAGAAATAAAACTTGTCATTGTTCACAGACGGCAGGATCATCTATGTAGAAAACCCAAAAGAATCAACAATAACAAAATCCCTCATAGAATTAATAAGCAATTATAGCAGGATTTCAGGATTCAAGATTAATATGCAAAAGTAAATTACTTTTCTATATGCCTGCAACAAACAAGTGGAATTCGAAAACAAAAACACAATGCCATTTACATTAGCACCCCCAAATATGAAGTACTTAGGTATAAATCTCACAAAATATCGATAAAAACTATATGAGGAAATCTATAAACCTCTAATAAAAGAAATCAAAAAAGAACTAAATAAATTGAGAGCTATTCCATGTTCATAGATAGGAAGACTCAATGTTGTTAAGATGTCAGTGCTTCAAAATTTGACCTATATATTCAATGCAATCTCAAGCAAAATCCCAGCAACTTATTTGGTGGATATTGACAAACTGATTCTTAAGTTTATATGGAGAGGAAAAAGACCAGAAGAGACAACACAATATTGAAGAAGAACAAACTGACATTACCTGATTTCAAAACTTACTCTTAAGCTCTATAACAAGACAGTGTTGTATCGGCAAAAGACTGTAGAAATAGATCATTGGAACAGAATATAAGGCCCAGAAATAGATCCATATAAACACAGTCAACTGATGTTTGACAAAGGAGCAGAGGCAATATAATGAAACAAGGATAATCTTTTCAACAAATGGTGCTGGAAAAACTGAACCTCTACATGCAAAAAAAAAAAAGAAAGAAAGATACAGACCTTACACCCTTTGCAAAAATTGACTCAAATGGATCACAGTCCTAAATGTAAAATGAAAAACTATAAACTCCTAGAAAATAATATAGAAGAAAATATAATTGACCATTGGTATCATCATAACTTTTTAGATACAATATCAAAGGCATAATAAAAGAATTATAAGCTGGACTTCATTAAAATTAAAAATTTCTGCTCTGCAAAAAACACTGTCAAGACTGTCAAGAGAATGAGAAGACAAGCCACAGACTGAGAGAATATATTTGCAAAAGACATATCTGTTAAAGAGTGTTAGCCAAAATATACAAAGAATACTTAAAACTAAAAAATAAGAAAACAAACAATGAGATTAAAAAATGGGCCAAAAACCTGAATGGATGACTCATCAAAGAAGACATACAGATAGCAAGTAAGCATATGAAAAGATGTTCATGGGGCCAGGCACAGTGGCTCATGGTTGTAATCCCAGCACTTTGGGAGGCCAAGGCAGGAGGATCACTGAAGACCAGGAGTCATGGTAGAAGGATCAACTGTGCCCAGAAAGCTGAAGGCTGCAGTGAGCTATGCTCATGCCACTGCACTCCAGCCTGGGTGACAGAGTGAGACCTTGTCTCTAAAAACAAAAAGAAAAGAAAAAGAACAAAAGATGCTCAACATCATCTGTCACCAGGGAATTGCAAATTAAAACATTGAGACACCACTACACACCTATTCGAATGACTGAAATCCAAAACACTGACACCATCAAATGCCAGTAAGGATATGGGACCACAGGAAGTCTCATTCATTGATAATGGGAATGCAAAATGATACAGCCACTTTGGAAGACAGTCCGGCGGTTTATGATAAAACTAAACATACTCTTGCTATACAATCCAGCATTTGCACTCCTTGGTATTTACCCAAATGAATTATTATGTCCACACAAAACTTGCATACAGATGTGTATAACAGCTTTATTCATAATTGCTAAAACTTGCAAGCAACCAAGATGTCTTTCAGGAAGTAAGTGGATAAATAAACTGTGGTACAGACAGACCATTATTATTTAGGGCTAAAAAGAAATGAGCCATCACGTCATGAAAAGACATGGAGGACACTTAAATGTACACTGGTAAGTGAAAGAAGCCAGTATGAAAAGGCTGCGACACTCTGAAAAAGAGAAACTATGGAAAAAGCAAAAGGATAAGTGGTTGCCAAGGGTTGTGAGGAGGGATGAATAGGCAGAGAACCAAGATTTTTAGGGCAGTGCAACTATACTGTACAATATAGTACTATAATTGTGGATACATGTCATTATATATTTGTCCAAACCCATAGAATATACAACACCAAGAGTGAACCCTAAAGTAAGCTATGGGCATCAGGTGATAAAGATGTGTCAATGTAGGTTTATCAGTTGTAACAAATGCACCACTCTAGATCAGTATATTAACAGCAGAGGAGGCTGTGCTTGTGGGAGAGTAAGAAGTTCATGGGCAGTCTCTATACCTTCTGCTCAGTTTTGCTGTAAATCTAAAACTGCTCTGAAATATACATATACATGTATATACATGTATGTATATATATATACATGTGTGTGTATATATGTATACACGTGTGTATATATATGTGTACATATGTATATACACATATATATGTATATATGAGAACCCTTGACTCCCCCATGCTCAAAAAAGTCTCTGTTCATGGTCTCAGGGTTATAAGGAAGGCCCCTGACACTTTGAGAGAAGCCAAAGAACTCCCACAGATATCTTGACACTGTGCTGGAAGGAGGACCTAGTCCATGCCACCACAGTTTGGAAATCAGCAGCTCCCAATCCAGTGGCAGAAAGTAGAACCTTCGGCCCCATGCACTCCAACATGGACAGGTATCCACACCTTGTACACCCCTCACCAACCCCTACACCAGGGAGTTCTGGTTATGGTTCAATGAAGTGCAGCTGCAAAGCCTAGTCATTTAAAGAAAAATTCACAGCCTTGGCTGCACACTGTAATCACCTGGGGGCTTTGAAAAGCAGCAAGTCTGAGTCCTCACCCCAGAGATCCTAATTTACCTGGTCTGGGGTGTAGGGTGGCCATCAGGATTTTTGGAATCAGGTGATTCTAATTTTCAATAAGACTAAGAACCACAGATTTGGAAGCTGATTTAAAGACACTCATCCATCAACCATGCCGCAGAGCACGGACTGCTTATTTTAGCGTTTTGATCCATTATCATGCTCCTTAGAAATTCTGGCAACAAATATTCATTTTCATATTAATGGAAATAAATTGCTCTTAAAATGAAGACCAGTGTAAGTAGTATTTGGCTGGAACATAATGTTTCCTGTTCAGAATGCTGACAGGGCAGCAGTGGGCATACACTTGGCAGTTATTAAATTTTTTTTTTTTATTTGAGCAACTTAATTGGAGCTTCTACATCTATTATGTATCTTGTTTAGAAAAGTTCCTTTAAATTGGTTGAACAGATGAAGATGACTATTTTTCTCTTTCCTATATCAGAGTATTAAAAATGGGATAAATATCATAATCATCTATTTCACCAACACATGAGTTGTTGGGAGGAAAATTAATTTTCCCTCCATTTTCAACTCTCAACACACGAATACACTTTTTGAAAATACAAGAACACGGATGTGACCTAGAAAAGAGGTTTTGTCAGGGCACTCAAAGAGTTAAAGGAAAGGCCGGCCAGCTCCCTGCCTCTGGCTGCTGTGGGAGGGAGGAGGATGCTGGGAACTCTCCCCGCTGAATGGCTCTTTCTCCCCTTCTTTGAGCTGGGAGTAGAGGAATGCAGTGACTCCCAGCACACCTCCCATCTTGCCCATGAACATCACAAAACCCTGTTCACAGGGTGGACTCTAAAAATAAAATTCCCTGTGCCGCTGCCTGTGCCTCAGTTTTTCTGCAGGCATTCTGCATGTTTCCGCTGCTTGTTTGTTCAAAGCTTTCCAGCTACCAGCTGCACACAGAGAAAAAGGGCCCGTGGACATGAAAAAGAGCTCACATCTGCATCTGTTACTCAAAGATATTTTCAATAAAGGCATAGATTATGTCATTTTTGGTAGCAAGAAATTTAATCTAGATAATTCCAAGGCGAGTCAGCATAACCCAGGGATTTCTTACTCATGTTCCAAAGTCTCATCCTAATGTTAGCTTAATGTCTAACATTGCTTCTCTCTCAAACCCAGATTGATTCTGTTACGTCTGCTTATGGGATGTCAGTTGGTAAGGAGCATGCATAGCCTGGAAACAGGGTCAAGAGAAGAGGCAGGAAGACTAGTTAGGAGGCAGCTGCATGGGTCCAGGTGCGAAATGCTGATGTTTGAATTAGGATGGTGGCAGTTTTGGAAGAGCATCAGATACTTAAAATGATTTAATATCTTAACTCTTGACTTCCCCAATAGAAGAAATACCAACTATGGTAAATACAGCAGGTTTATGGCTTAGTGTTCAAGTTAATAAGTATTCTCTAGGTTTACAGAATGAAAAAACTAGACATAAAGGAATCAAATGAAATACATTTCATAAAATTTTGAGGTGGGGCAGGAAAATACAAATACGTTCGTGTCTGTAGGTCTGTGAAAAATGATACAGGTAGAAGATAATCTTACCTGTAATAACAAGATATCTGACTATGAGCTATTAGTTACAACTTAATTATTGACCCAGGAATTTCTGTGTACTAGTCTATGGAGGTATTTGGGTCTCTTTAAATGAAAATGACTAGCAAGGCACTGAACATCACAGAAAGAATACTGGATACACAATTGAAAGTAGTATGCATTTTAATAACTATCCTAGAAGAAAGCTATGGCCCCACTACACAGAGAAAACCATGCAGGGTTCTAATACCCACGAGAGAGGGTGACAAAATCTATGTATAATCATGGTTTAAGAGGTAAAAAAAACCAATTTGAGTATGCACAATAATATACTTTCCTTTTTGCAATAAAAAAGCAACGAGGATTAGTGAGAAAGATTAGGAGAAATCCTCCAGTCCTCTTTCTGACCCCTACTCTTCAGTACCTCTGGTGATCTTGGTTTGACACCGTCTATGCTCTAAGAATGGTCAGTTTGCTACATACAGTTGGAAGAACTACACTTCTTATTAGAATATTCAAATTCTTTAAAAATTTTTTTTATACAAATGCAAAATCTGTCTCTCTCTAACTTCTAATCATTCACTGCTTCAATTTTCTTTCTTTCTTTTGTTTTTTTTTTAGAGACAGGGCCTTGCTCTCTCAATCATAGCTCACTGCAGCCTCAAACTCCTTGGCTCAAGGGATCCTCCCACCTCAGCCTCCCTAGTATCTAGGATTATAAGCATGTGCCACGATGTCCAGCTAACTTTTAAATCTTTGTAGAGGCAGGATCTTGCTATGTTGCCCAGGCTGGTTTTGAACTTCTGGTCTTAAGCGATCCTTCTGCCTTGGCCTCCCAAAGTGCTGGGATTACAGCTATGAGCTTCTATGTCTGGCCCATTGCTTCTATTTTCTGCTTTCCTAGAGCTTCACTGAAAAACTCAAATTCCTTCTCCTCCAGAAACCTTCAGACTTAAGAACAGCAATCTTGGCATCCCTGACATTTTCTTCTCCAGGTTACAACATCTCTAGTCCCTTCACAGGGCAACAGGGCTTCTAGTCCTGTTAATATGGGTGCTGTCTAGACACACTCTGGCCAAAGAATGTACGGGGAGAAAATGCCCATTAAAAGAATTTTCTGGGGTGAAACAAAGTATAACTCTAAAAGGAACCAACAGAACCGAAAACCCACCACAATAGTATATGCTGGAAACGTACAGCAAAGGCTCAGAAGACTTGTGCATGTTAGTATTAACAGGTCATGAGTGTTTTTTGCAAGACTGGCAGATTAAAAACAATGGATTGAAGAATAAGTAGGAGATTACGAGGCAAAAATAGTGAGCTCAGACGAGTGTTCTCAAATTTAATGTGTACATGAATCACCAGCATATTGTGTCAAATAACAGATTCTGATTAAGTTGTGTGACACAGGAATGATGATTACCTTTCTCATAAGCACCCAGGTGATGCCCATGCTGCTGTGTAGGGACCACACTTTGAGTAGCAAGGGTGTAGACTATTATCAAGCAATCTCCAAGCAGTGGCCATATCGTAAATCCATAAACAGGGTAAAAAGGAATGCTTTCAGCATACAATGAAGCCAACTTTAGCCAACAGGGCAAATATTGCTATATGTAAAAACCCAGGTCTATCAGATATATGGTGGTTCTTTGGAGGCCATTTTTATTACCATGGTCTAAGAGATGGATTTCAAGATGCCAAATCTCTAAAAAAAAAAAAATTTCCATTTTCTGCCCCAAAGTGAGAAATCCTAAATAAAGCAATATTCCTTGAGTCATTTGTAGAGCTGTGAATGTGTCCATGTAGGCAGAGAGTGTACAATATTATCCGTTTCACATCCTTATTCAGTTGACTTAATCTCACCTTTCTGAATCAGGTGTGGATTATCTTGGTTGACAAGCTTCTCAAGTGTATTCAGATAAAGGAAGCACTTGGAAAAATGTCAATATTTATCACTACACAGTCACATTTGAACCTTGTTAACGACTCATATTAATTTATACCTAGTGTTCCATTATTGGAACGCCAAGCCAAGCATGTAGGAGTTATTTGTATCCTACTGCTCAAGGTCACCACCAAGGTCTGATTGCAAAAATTCAAAAACTTGCAACCTCAGTCATAAATGGGTTAAAATCCCCCAAAATATCTATATGTGTATGCTCACACAAATATGTATTTGTTTAGAAAAAAAAAAATGAAGAAAAATTGTTCTAAAAAAATGGGGGAGTGTTCTTCACAAAACATATGCAAAGAAAAGACACAGGGCAAATAAAACATGAGAAAATATATAAAAGATTACAAGATATCAATAAGGTTAGTTTTTTGAAGAATAAAGATGCAATTAAATTGCAGAATTTAACACCTGGCATGGTACAATAAGATATCTTAGAAATAAAGAATTAAAGAATTAAAACTTGAAGGCAGATTTTTAAAAGTTAAAAGTTGAAGCATGTGTTTTGTAGAAATTGTGGTCAAAGGTAAGAGAAAAACTTCTAAGAAATGAGTGTAAAATATTTTAAAAGAGCTTTAATTAGGTAGTTTTAACTAGATTAACACTGATTAAGGCTCTTGGATACCTGTACATGCAATTTATTTTGGATAATTATGGAGAAGAAAGCCAGTGGCTGTTGTTTTACTCAGCATCTTTTACATAAAGTTATAGACAAATTCATGATTTTAGTTAAGAAATAAAACTGGAACAAGACAGAAAATTACATAATATGTTCAAAAGTTATAGTCAAATTGCCTTAATTATTAGGGCTGGCTGGCACAGTGGGTCACGCCTATAAGCCCAGTACTTTGAGAGGCCAAAGCTGTTGTAACCTGGAGAAGAAAATGTCAGGGTTGTTAGCGGCTCACTTGAGGTCAGGAGTTTGAGACCAGCCTGGCCAACATGGTGAAACTCCATCTCCACTAAAAATACACAAATTAGCCGGGCGTGGTGGCACGTGCCTGTAATCCCAGCTACTAGGGAGGCTGTGGTAGGAGAATCACTTGAACCTGGGAGGCAGAGGTTGTAGTAAGCCGAGATCATGCCACTGCACTCCAGCCTGGGCAAGAGTGAAACTCTGTCTCAAAAAAAAAAAAAAAAAAAGGAACCCATTAGGGGGCATTAAGGTCGCCAGTGAAAACACAATGCCTCCATGATACTCTGTTGGCAGGTGCTGCTGTCTAATATGACTCCAATATCTCAGGACCACTGTCACACCCACAGCCAGATAACCTTCTTCAATATGAAATGCTCATCATCAGCACCTAGGGAATGCTCATTCATCTCCCAAAACAGAGGGCTCAAACATTGCCTCCTACAAGATTTCCTGCCACCCACAGCACCACATCTAGTTTGCAATTACCACGAACTTAAAATCTGTCATTTTTTTTTATCAGTCTTGTCCAACAGAATGTGAACTTTCAGGCAGGGGGCAAGTCTAATTCATCTGACGTCTATAAGCCCACATGGACGTCGACTGAATGACTGAGGACCAGGATGAATAAGGCTGGAAGTCAGCAGCCAGGGATGAAGGAAGCACAAGGAGGAACCTGGGGCAGGCTGTGCTTTGCAACACTCATCCACCCAGTATTTAATGCTCATGGTGAGCAGCTATATCGGTAAACCACCTACTGATGCTGCTTTCAAATTCCTCCTCCTCCAACATATAAACCTGCAAACAACCAGTCATTATCCAAATGCCCTTGCCCAAGGTACTCATCAAAGCAGAAATTAGAGACAAGGTGTGGCCACCCTCTCTCCACACCCCATTGGCCTTCCATCCTTCCAGTTTTGTTATTTTTTTAAGATGGAGTCTCGCTCTGTCACCCAGGCTGGAGTGCAATGGCATGATCTCGGCTCATTGTAACCTCCGCCTCCCAGGTTCGAGCGATTCTCCTGCTCCAGCCTCTTGAGTAGCTGGGATTACAGGAGTGCACCAGCATGCCTGGCTAATTTTTGTATTTTTAGTAAAGACAGGGTTTCACCGTATTGGCCAGGCTGGTCTCGAACTCCTGGCCTCAAGCGATCTGCCCGCCTCAGCCTCCCAAAGTGCTGGGATTACAGGTGTGAGCCACCGCACCCGGCCTTGTTCTCCCAGTTTTTCAGTAGTTAATACAGATTAGTTCAAAAACATTTCCTGTAGATCTCTAAAAGACCATAAATACTTCTTCTCATGCCACTGAGGTGTTCTGCAGGACTGCTGAGAACCAACAGTTCTCTTCAACAATGAAGGGGTGAATTGTTCATGTCGCACTTGAGTATTTTTGTTGTTAAAAATAATTTGTCAAATTACCTTTTTGACAAGATCATGTAGCATCTTTAGATAGATTTAGAATATGTTGCTTTTTGAAAGTATTTCTGAATCTAGATGAAAAAGTTCAGCCTTTTCCCCCAATTTATCTTTTGTTTCAAATGATGGAGAAAGGTATTAAACTTGTGAAGATCCTGTCATTCTCATACATTTCATTTTCTTCCTCCTTCTAAAGAAAGTCATCCTGAGTCCTAGACCTGCAGTGTGTTTACACAATTGTCTCCTGCTCCTAAGGATCAACTACAAAATGCAAAATTTTCCACAAATATTCCTACTTAGTATTTTGGGATGTTAAAAGTTCTGAGTTTCTTCTGAAATTTTTTCTGAAATAACTTCTCAACTCAGCTAATCAGAATGACTAACCACAGAATATGTTCCTCTCTTTTGGGCCTCTTCTGAGGTCAAATTTTCTCATGACTTATAACCCCAGTGAGTTGTTTCTTCCCCACTTTTTGACCACTTCATCCCAGAATAGCATTCTTTTGCTCTAATGAAGATTTCTCTGCACAAATCTGCTCATAATCTCTGCTTCTCTCTGGGCTCTGGCTGCTTTTTTGGCTTATGATTTTACCACCTTCATTTTTTATTAGGTCATCAGAAGGCCCATTATCCTGAATCTTCCCACACATGTTAAGTGTTTATTTGGGGATTACGGCAATATCTTTCTGATGTTTAAATCACAGATTAGTAAAAGGAACTAAATTCCAGATGGCACTGCTGTAGCCCATGGGAATTTGTGAGAGTTAGAATTTACTAGCATTAAGGAAACACTCAAGAAAGCACTGATAGACTGTTAAATATGGTTGTGAGAACTTTGGTCAAATCTAGTAATGATCTTTACAAAAGAACATACTGATAAAGGCCTGCTTATTTCTTCCTTCTATCCTATGCATACACAAACACCAAAATGTGTCTCAATGCAGAAATCTGCTGGCAGTTGCAGCTTGCAGGTGCTGAATTAAACACTCCTTCCCATCCCACTCAACAATCAGGCAGTAATGTTTTATGAAGTTTAAAGATGTGACCTCAGCCTAGAAAAACTGTGAAGACTGCTTAAGAGGAAGAAAGCATATTGGTATGCTTCTCTTTTTCTGGCCCAGAGTATGATTTGCCAATGCAGGCTGCTAAAGGGATGTGGTTATACAGAAAGTAGATTTAGGCTTGCATTCTTGTAATCGAAGCCACCAAACATGTAAAATATTGAAAACACACGAACTTAAAAGAACGAAGCCAAGCCACTCCTACTTTCGGAAGGTTGCCACCCTTTAGACATAGGTGAACTTTCAGTTTGATTTATGGCTTGATAGAATCCCAGTGACCACAGTAATCAGTTGGGTTCTAGTTAAATTTATAGAAACATCTCTGGTATTATTTTTTAAGTCATCTTAATTTACTTTTCTTTCTAGAGTCTTCTTCTCGGTGTGCTTCATAGTTCAAAAAAAATTTTTTACATTCGTTCTCTGCCTCCTCTCATTCCTACTTCCATCCTTCCTTCCCCTGTTCCCTCTCTCCCTCATTCATTCACACACTCCACAATGAGTCAGCACCTACCCTGTTCCAGGCAAGGTTCTAGGCCCTGGCACACAGAAATGATCAAGTCATAGTTCCTGTTCTTAAGGACTTACAGTTAGTGGGGGAGGAGACTTTAAACACACCACCTACCATTCAGATCAATAAGGACTGTATTAGAAACAGGAATGGCACCGAGGAAGCAACACAGTCAGAGAGCCCAGCTCTTCCTGAGGAGGAGGAGGGGGAGGTGGCTGGGCAGGTGGGTCGTATCTGCCATTTCAGCTGGGTTCTTTTTTGTTTTTGTTTTTGAGATGGAGTCTTGCTCTGTCTTCCAGGCTGGAGTGCAATGGCACGATCTTGGCTCACTGCAACCTCCACCTCCTGGATTCAAGCAGTTCTCCTACTTCAGCCTCCCAAGTAGCTAGGATTACAGGCGCATGCCACCACACCCAGCTGATTTTTGTATTTTTAGTAGAGATGCGGTTTCGCCATGTTGGCCAGGCTGATCTCGAACTCCTGACCTCGGGTGATCTGCCTGCCTCAGCCTCCCAAAGTGCTGGGATTACAGGCGTGAGCCACTGTGCCCAGCCTTTAGCTGGGTTCTGAATGTGACTTTACTGCAGGAAGAAGATGAAGGGCACTCCAGACAAAGGCAGTTATGCAAAAGCACAGAGCTATGAAAGGGCAGAAATTCAGCATGGCTGGGACAATGGCTGGAGGGGAAAGAGGAAGGGGTCAGACTGCAATTGCAAAGGTCAGCTTTTAGAAGACAGGCTCTGCTCCCTCTGCCTGGTACACACTCCTCCCAGATCTCTGCATGGCTCCTTCACACCACTCAGGCCTGGTTACCAACACCACCACCCCATAGTTCTTGCCCCCATGCCCCATCCCCAAATTTATAATCCCTAACTCTAGCCTACCTCTGTGCCCTCCAACACTTTATCTTTCCTTTCTGGTACTTATCCCAACAGGAACCCACTATTAATTTGTTTCTCTGCCTGTTTATTGCATGATATTTTTCTAACACACACTTCAGGACCCACAGATGCTATAAAAAAAGAATGTCTACACTTTAAGTACTTTTGTTTTTAACATGGGAAGACTGTATTTAAATACATCTGAGTTGTCAGTCCATTAAAACAATAATAGGCCTTTACCACTTTTTTTCAAGTGAACACAGGGAATTCCCTACTTTCTTTTACTACAAAAGTATATGAACCTAACATTTGGCAGCAACAGTGTGGGTCCCCATGGTGTGCATGAAAACACCTTGGGTACAGCATGCAGAATGGTAAGGATGGGGCATGAATCTCTCTTGGCCTTGCCAAGTTATAAAGGGAAATTCCGTGGCAGCAGGGGAACATTACCACAGATACATATATATACACACACACACACACACACATATATATGTATTTTTTTTCCAGAATCTAAAAGGACCAGAAAGCATTTTGATAATCTTGTTAAAATACTTTAAAAAGTAAGGCATGGTGTTAAATTGATGGACTTTAAATTACCTGAAAATTAATTATTCTTGGGTGAGGTGAAAAAGTATCCACTGAATGCTTATTCACTCTCCACAAATATCCCATCATGTTTCATTCAGGCATTTGTACTACGTCTGAGTGAAATACAAAGATGAATCAGACCTCAGGTAGCTTATCATCATAAATAATGCTAAGGCCTGTCTCAAAGCCCCAAATGCCAAAAGACAGGCAAAGAGGATGCACTTGAGGGTAGATGGTGTACAAGGAGAACAGCAGCGTCAGACAGGGCTTTGAAGTAAAGGGAGAATGCAGCCCTGCTGAAGGGATGAGCACATTTAGGGCAGATGCGGGAAACTGAAAGGTGTTTGTGAGAAGCAGCGAGTTCAGTTTGGTGGAAGAGAAGGAGTACTAGAAAATCCAAGGCTGGGTGCAGTGACTCACACCTGTAATCCAGCACTTTGGGAGGCTGACACGGAGAATCGCTTGAGTCCAGGAGTTCAACACCAGTCCGGGCAGCATGATGAAACCCCGTCTCTACTAAAAATACAAAAATTACCTGGGCCTGGTGGCAGGTGCCTGTAATCCCAGCTACTCAGGGGGCTGAGGCAGGAGAATCACTTGAACCTGGGAGGTGGAGGTTGCAGTAAGCCAAGATCATGCCACTGCTCCCTGGTCTGGGTGACAGAGTGAGACTCAATCTCAAAAAGAAAAAGAAAAAAGAAAGAAAGAAAAGAAAATCCCCAGGCTGGGTGCAGTGGCTCACACTTGTAATCCAGCACTTTGGGAAGCTGACACGGGGGAATTGCTTGAGCCCAGGAATTCAACACCAGCCTGGGCAACATGGTGAAACCCTGTTTCTACTAAAAATACAAAAAATTCACCAGATGTGGTGGCACATGTCTATAGTCCTAGCCACTCGGAAGGCTGAGGCAGGTGGAACACTTGAGCTGGGGAGTTCGCGGCTGCAGCAAGCGGTGATGGCATGCACCACTGCACTCCAGCCTGGGCAACAGAGAGAGACCACTCTAAAAAGAAAGAAAGAGAAAGAGAAAGAGAAAGAAAAGAAAAGACAAGAAAAGAAAAGACAAGACAAGACAAGACAAGACAAGACAAGACAAGACAAGAAAAGAAAAGAAAGAAGGAAGGAAGGAAGGAAGGAAGGAAGGAAGGAAGGAAAGGAGGGAGGGAGGGAGGGGAAAGAAAGAAAGAAAGAAAGAAAGAAAGAAAGAAAGAAAGAAAGAAAGAAAGAAAGAAAGAAAGAAAGAAAGAAAGAAAGAAAGAAAGAAAGAAAGAAAGAAAGAAAGAAAGAAAGAAAGAAAGAAAGAAAGAAAGAAAGAAAGAAAGAGAAAGAGAGAGAGAGAGAGAGAAAGGAAGGAAGGAAGGAAGGAAGGAAGGAAAGAAAGAAAGAAAGAAAGAAAGAAAGAAAGAAAGAAAGAAAGAAAGAAAGAAAGAAAGAAAGAAAGAAAGAAAGAAAGAAAGAAAGAAAAAAAAAAAAGAAAGAGAGAGAGAAAGAGAAAAGGAACAGAACAGAAAATCCTGTTTGAAGGTGGATTGTAGGGCTTCCCCACCCTATGCTTAATCTGCAGAAAAGGGAGATTGATCAAAGGTTTTGCATGGGCACAGTAAGATGTCCAGAAGAATGCTTCCGGAAGAACAGGACACCCATGTGCTGGACTAGAGAGAAGCAAATCTGCAGAGGACACCTCAAGGGAGGTCCTCGGCAGCCTAGGGAAGAAAGATGGCAGTGCAGATGAAAAGGAGGAAACAGGGCTGAGGCACATTCCTGGGGTCCACTGACAAGATCTAGATGCTTCAGATGTTGGGGAAACCATTATTCTATTCACACAGTTGCCCATTCCAGAAATATGAGGCTGTCGTCTCCTCCTCAATCCAGTGAATCATGAAGTTCCATCAATTCTACTTCCTGTTGAGTCCATTTACTCCTCTCTATCTATATGGCCCATCTGGTCTCCTAACGCATGCAACTCCACTCCATTCGCAACACAAAATTCATGTTGATCTCTTAAAAAAATGCTAAGCTGATAATGACATTCTCTTACATGAAAAAACCTTTAATGGCTTAGAAAGAGGCCGAAAACCCTTCACTTTAGTCTCTAATGCCCTGCTTAACTGTGTTCCTGCCTCCCTCTCCAGCCTCATCCAGCTCCTCTCTGCCCCTGGCTTCCTTCTAGATCCTCATGCACAACTCAGCTCTTCCCTGCTTCCCCCACCCCAAGAAATGCCCCTCACTCTTCACCTAGGCCCTTAGACATGGGGTCTCCTCTCCCAGCCCTCTAAACTTCCCTTTGAGCACATAATTTGTAATTCAATAGCTGAAAAGCAGCCATGGTGCAGTGGCTCATGCCTGTAGTCCCAACACTTTGGGAGGCCCAGGCAGGAGGCTCGCCTGAGCCCAGGAGTTCAAGATCAGCCTGGGCAACATAGTGAGACTCCGACTCTACAAAAAATATAATAAAATAAAATAATTAGCTGGGCATGGTGGCACACGCCTGTGGTCACAGCTAAGAGCCTGGGAGGTCAAGGCTGCAGTGAGCCATGATCTTGCCAGTGCACTCCAGCCTGGGTGACAGAGTGAGGCTCTGTCTCCAAAAAAAAAAAAAAAAAAAGTTAAAGTTGAAAAGCTACTTTTTTAATGACTGTTTCCCTAGACTTGCCCTCTGCTCCAGGCTTACCCTAAACATACAGGCTAGAATAGTATCTTGTATATAGAAGGCACTCATTAGATGAACAGATGAATAAGAAGCAAGGAGACAAAGATGACACTGAGGTTTCCAGTCAGGGTGACTAGAGAGAAGACACTATCACTGGTAAGCAAAGGGGTGTAAGTTAAAAGGAAAAAATTATGACATTAAAATTGGAAGTTGAAAACTATGTTCAGCAGATTGGTGGAAAAGTAGAAATGGAACTAAGGAGAGAAGAATGGGCTAGAAATATGTACCTGAAAGTCACTGTCACACTTTGAAAGGCCAAAATGGGCAGATTGCTTGAGCCCAGGAGTTCAAGACGAGCCTAGGCAACATGGCGAACCCCGTCTCAAAAAAAAAAAAAATAAGCCAGGCATGGTAGTGCATGCCTACAGTCCTAGCTACTCGGGAGACTGAGGTGGGAGGATCACTTGAGCCTGGGAGGCAGAGGCTGCAGTGAGTTGAGATGGTACCTCTGTACTCCAGCTTACACGACACAGCCAGGCCTGTCTCAAAAAACCAAAATGTAGGTCATTTTCACTGAGCTGGGCATGGATGCTATACAGCTGAGTCAGAGTGTAATGAAACGATCTCTTTGAATATATCTTTCCAACTAGACTAGAAGCTCCTTAAGGGTATTGCCTTCTTGTTGTTGTTGAGACAGAGTCTCGTACTGTCACTGCAGTGGCACGATCTCAGCTCACAGCAACCTCTGCCTCCCGGAAGGGTATTGCCTGTGTTGTACTCACCTTTTTATCATAAGTGTCCTAAATAATGAGAGAATAATTCTTCAAGAGAAAAGGAGTGGTCAGCCCCTTTACCCTCCTGTCAAGGAAAATTAAGCCTGAAGGTCATACTATTGAATGATTAAAGGCCCTGCTGATTCATCAGAAGACAGTTTCCAAAAACTGATGGGAGAAAGATACTTGCAAGACTTAGGTGAGTAACATGAGTCGCTTCTTCTAGATTATCAGAGAATTGTCAGCACTGAGGGGCTGATGGCCCAGTGCATGTGGATAAGGTCTCCTTTTCCTCTTCCATCTCATTAGGAAGACTGACCCCAAGACTCCAAGAGACACTTTCTCAAGTGTGCATAGGCTTTCTCTTCAGAACCACACGAGGCTCAGGAGTAAAGCTCATTTTGGCTTTCCAGCATCTCTGGTTTTCCAGCAAATCAAGGTGAAGACCTGAGAAAACTCAGGTTTTCAGTGCTGCAGTAGAAATTGATAGGAAGACTTTGGCCTGCTTTGGTTCTAGACCATTCAAGTCACCAAGTCCAGGGAAGATGTCATAGGGTTGCAGCCTGGCTCACCAGAGTTTTACGCTGGGATGTGGGGCAAGAGCCCTGCGTAATAATCAAGAGATGCTTTGCCTTAGTTTATTTTCTGACTACATACCTACCTCTAGGACTTTTCAAGAAAATAAGTTCCAGGAAAAGATTGTGGAATTCCTTAGCAACCCAGCCAAATACAACTATAACAGCATCTCAGTTTCAACACAGTTTACAGGAAGTAAGAGAGTCAGGGCTGAGTTTTTGGAGAAATAAGCTCAAGGGAGATGTTTCTGTGTTGGGAAGCAAGAATTTATGAGCTGTCTGTCTAGTCAGATAGCACTACAGATTTGTGAATAATGTTCATAATAATTAGCAAGATTCCTTTCGATTACTGTGTTTACCAATTAGAAATATGAGAAGATCAACAGACATATTAATCAGAGAACTCATTTTATAGATTTATTTTATTATTTTTATTTATTTATTTAATAGTATATTAATAATATATTATATTTAATAATTATCTAATATTATATTAATATATTATCTAATATTATATGTTATATTATATATTATATATTATTAATGGCACAGTCTTGGCTTACTGCAACCTCCACCTCCCGGGTTCAAGCGATTCTCCTGCCTCAGCCTCACAAGTAGCTGGGATTACAGGCATGCACCACCATGCCCAGTAATTTTTTTGTTTTTAGTAGAGATGGGGTTTTACCATGTTGGTCAGGCTGGTCTGGAACTCCTGATCTCAGATGATCCACCTGCCTCAGCCTCTCAAAATGCTGGATTACAGTTGTGAGCCACCATGCCCAGGCTCATTTTATAGATCTTAGAGACTTCTTTTCATACCTGAAATATCTGAATATATTTTAGGGAACACAAAAATAAAACCATTTAAAGTGGCAAAGTGGTAGTAGGAGAGTTATATAAAAGTATTAGAACTAAATAGCCTTTCTGTAAATAACTAAAGCTTATTTTAATACCAGCACCCAATGCATGACTTTTGCTAAAATACTGAGAGTACATTAGGCTCTTTAGTAATTTAGGAACAAATGCTATTCTGATTTTACTTTCTCTTAGATACACTGCAAATCAATGTCATCACATCATACTAAAATTTAAGGTTCAACAATCTTCATGCCTTTTAAAAGTAATCTTCTTTGCCTCTGCAAATTTGTTCTTATATAATATTTTAGAGCATTACAAAAAATCATTACAGAACAAAGCCTTGCAGTTTTTCTTTTTCATTATTTTGACTAATTTTTATCCTTTATGATGTTCCCATGATAGATTTTTTAAAGTCTCATAACTTTATATATGATGAAAACTGAATGAAAATGAAATCAATCTCTGAATTTACACTGCATTTATACCTCTCAGAGACATTCTTCCAGGACTTCAAATTCATAAATGTTATCTTTCGTTTCCCATTTTTTTAAAAAAGCCATGGGCCTTACCCACCCCCTCAACCACTTTCAAGTGGCATACCAAATCATTTTTGCAGTGTGGGCAGTGAATCCAGATCTAGATTCTTAGACTTCAGAAGCAAATCATCTTTATCCCTCCTTTACCTATGGATCAGAAAAATCAATAAAATAGAAACGAGCAGGAAGCAAATGACAAATTCATAAGCGAAGACTCTGTTTATACTTTAATAATTTACAAGGAATCAATTATTAGGTTTCAGTGTATTCTGCCTTGATTAAAACTGTAAGTCTATCTGAGAAAATTAAAATGTATTTTGAGTTTTTACACATCTTACATTCACAGTAGGAATCTTGTTTCTGCCTATGTTTACATGTGCCAAACCTGTATTAAATACAGACTTTTGGCCTGGCACAGTGGCTCACACCTGTAATCCCAGTCCTTTGGGAGGCCAAGGCAGGCAGATCACTTGAGGCCAGAAGTTTGAGACCAATCTGGCCAACATGGTGAAGCTCTGTTTCTGTCAAAAATACAAAAAAATTAGCTAGGTGTGGTGGCAGGCACCTATAATCCCGATTCAGGAGGCTGAGGCACAAGAATCCCTTGAACCTGAAAATGCCACTGTCTGACAGCTTTGAAGAGAGCAGTGGATCTCCCAGCATGGAGGTTGAGATTGGAGAACGGACAGACTGCCTGCTCAAGTGGGTCCCTGACCCCTGAGTAGCCTAACTGGGAGACATCCCCCACTAGGTGCACACCGACGCCTCACACCTCACACGGCTGGGTACACCCCTGAGACGAAGCTTCCAGAGCAAGAATCAGACAGCAACACCCGCTGTTCAGCAATATTCTATCTTCTGCAGCCTCCGCTGCTGATACCTAGGCAAACAGCGTCCGGAGTGGACCTCAGGCAAATTCCAACAGACCTACAGCTGAGGGTCCTGACTGTTAGAAGGAAAACTAACAAACAGAAAGGACACCCACACCAAAACCCCATCAGTACGTCACCATCATCAAAGACCAAAGGCAGATAAAACCACAAAGATGGGGAAAAAGCAGGGCAGAAAAGCTGGAAATTAAAAAAATCAGAGCGCATCTCCCCCTCCAAAGGAACGCAGCTCATCGCCAGCAACGGAACAAAGCTGGACGGAGAATGACTTTGACAAGTTGAGAGAAGAAGGCTTCAGTCAATCAAATTTCTCAGAGCTAAAGGAGGAACTAGGTAACCAGCTCAAAGAAACTAAAAACCCTGAAAAAAGAATGGATGAATGGATAACTAGAATAATCAATGCAGAGAAGACCTTAAAAGAACTGATAGAGATGAAAACCATAACACGACATAACACGAGAACTACGTGACAAATGCACAAGCTTCAGTAACTGACTTGATCAACTGGAAGAAAGAGTATCAGCGACTGAAGATCAGATGAATGAAATGAAGTGAGAAGAGAAGTGGAGAGAAAAAAGAGTAAAAAGAAATGAACAAAGCCTCCAAGAAATATGGGATTATGTGACAAGACCAAATCTACATCTGATTGGTGTGCCTGAAAGTGATGGGGAAAATGGAACCAAGTTGGAAAACACTCTGCAGGGTATCATCCAGGAGAACCTCCCCAGACTAGTAAGGCAGGCCAACATTCAGATTCAGGAAATACAGAGAATGCCACAAAGATTCTCCTCGAGAAGAGCAACTCCAAGACACATAATTGTCAGATTCACCAAAGTTCAAATGAAGGAAAAAATGTTAAGGGCAGCTAGAGAGAAAGGTCAGGTTACACACAAAGGGAAGCCCATCAAACTAACAGTGGATCTCTCAGCAGAAACTCTTCAAGCCAGAAGAGAGTGGGGGCCAATATTCAACATTCTTAAAGAAAAGAATTTTCAACCCAGAATTTCATATCCAGCCAAACTAAGCTTCATAAGTGAAGGAAAAACAAAATCCTTTACAGATAAGCAAATGCTTAGAGATTTTGTCACCACCAGGCCTGCCCTACAAGAGATCCCGAAGGAAGCACTAAACATGGAAAGGAACAATCAGTACCAGCCATTGCAAAAACATGTCAAAATGTAAAGTCCATCGATGCTAGGAAGAAACTGCATCAACTAATGAGCAAAATAACCAGCTAATATCATAATGACAGGATCAAGTTCACACATAACAATATTAACCTTAAATGTAAATGGACTAAATGGTCCAATTAAAAGACACAGACTGGCAAATTGGATAAAGAGTCAAGACCCATCAGTTTGCTGTATTCCGGAGACCCATCTCACATGCAGAGACACACATAAGCTCAAAATAAAGGGATGGAGGAAGATCTACAAAGCAAATGGAGAACAAAAAAAAGCAGAGGTTGCAATCCTAGTCTCTGATAAAACAGACTTTAAACCATCAAAGATCAAAAGAGACAAAGAAGGCCATTACATAATGGTAAAGGGATCAATTCATCAGGAAGAGCTAACCATCCTAAATATATATGCACCCAACACAGGAACACCAAGATTCATAAAGCAAGTCCTTAGAGACTTACAAAGAGACTTAGACTCCCATACAATAGTAGTGGGAGACTTTAACACCCCACTGTCAACATTAGACAGATCAACGAGACAGAAAGTTAACAAGGATATCCAGGAATTGAACTCAACTCTGCACCAAGCGGACCTAATAGACATCTACAGAACTCTCCACCCCAAATCAACAGAATATACATTCTTCTCAGCACCACATCGCACTTATTCCAAAGTTGACCACATAGTTGGAAGTAAAGCACTCCTCAGCAAATGTAAAAGAACAGAAATTATAACAAACTGTCTCTCAGACCACAGTGCAATCAAACTAGAACTCAGGACTAAGAAACTCAATCAAAACCACTCAACTACATGGAAACTGAACAACCTGCTCCTGAATGACTACTGGGTACATAACGAAATGAAGGCAGAAATAAAGATGTTCTTTGAAAGCAATGAGAACAAAGATACAACATACCAGAATCTCTGGGGCACATTTAAAGCAGTGTGTAGAGGGAAATTTATAGCACTAAATGCCCACAAGAGGAAGCAGGAAAGATCTAAAATTGACACTCTTAACATCACAATTAAAAGAACTAGAGAAGCAAGAGCAAACACATTCAAAACCTAGCAGAAGGCAAGAAATAACTAAGATCAGAGCAGAACTGAAGGAGATAGAGACACAAAAAAACCTACAAAAAATCAATGAATCCAGGAGCTGCTTTTTTGAAAAGATCAACAAAATTGATAGACCGCTAGCAAGACTAATAAACAAAAAAAGAGAGAAGAATGAAATAGATGCAATAAAAAATGATAAAGGGCAACACCACCAACCCCACAGAAATACAAACTACCATCAGAGAATACTATAAACACCTCTACACAAATAAACTAGAAAACATAGAAGAAATGGATAATTTCCTGGACACTCACACTCTCCCAAGACTAAACCTGGAAGAAGTTGAATCCCTGAATAGACCAATAGTAGGCTCTGAAATTGAGGCAATAATTAATAGCCTACCAATCAAAAAAAGTCCAGGACCAGATGGATTCACAATCGAATTCTACCAGAAGTACAAGGAGGAGTTGGTACTATTCCTTCTGAAACTATTCCAATCAATAGAAAAAGAGGGAATCCTCCCTAACTCACTTTACGAGGCCAACATCATCCTGATACCAAAGCCTGGCAGAGATACAACAAAAAGAGAGAGAATTTTAGACCAATATCCCTGATGAACAACAATGCAAAAATCCTCAATAAAATACTGGCAAACCGAATCCAGCAGCACATCAAAAAGTTTATCCACCATGATCAAGTGGGCTTCATTCCTAGGATGCAAGGCTGGTTCAACATACACAAATCAATAAACGTAATCCAGCATATAAACAAAACCAAAGACAAAAAACCACATGATTATCTCAATAGATGCAGAAAAGGCCTTTGACAAAATTCAACAGCCCTTCATGCTAAAAACTCTCAATAAATTCGGTATTGATGGAACGTATCTCAAAATAGTAAGAGCTATTTATGACAAACCCACAGCCAATATCATACTGAATGGGCAAAAACTGGAAGCATTCCCTTTGAAAACTGGCACAAGACAGGGATGCCCTCTCTCACCACTCCTATGCAACATAGTGTTGGAAGTTCTGGCTAGGGCAATCAGGCAGGAGAAAGAAATCAAGGGTATTCAGTTAGGAAAAGAAGAAGTCAAATTGTACCTGTTTGCAGATGACATGATTGTATATTTAGAAAACTCCATTGTCTCAGCCCAAAATCTTCTTAAGCTGACAAGCAACTTCAGCAAAGTCTCAGGACACAAAATCAATGTGCAAAAATCACAAGCATTCTTATACACCAGTAACAGATAAACAGAGAGCCAAATTATGAATGAATTCCCATTTACAATAGCTTCAAAGAGAATAAAATACCTAGGAATCCAACTTACAAGGGATGTAAAGGACCTCTTCAAGGAGAACTACAAACCACAGCTCAGTGAAATAAAAGAGGACACAAACAAATGGAAGAACATACCATGCTCATGGATAGGAAGAATCAATATTGTGAAAATGGCCATACTGCCCAAGGTAATTTATAGATTCAATGCCATCCCCATTAAGCTACCAATGACTTTCTTCACAGAATTGGAAATAACTGCTTTAAAGTTCACATGGAGGCCGGGCGTGGTGGCTCAAGCCTGTAATCCCAGCACTTTGGGAGGCCGAGACGGGCGGATCACGAGGTCAGGAGATCGAGACCATCCTGGATAACACGGTGAAACCCCGTCTCTACTAAGAAATACAAAAAACTAGCCGGGCGAGGTGGCGGGCGCCTGTAGTCCCAGCTACTCGGGAGGCTGAGGCCGGAGAATGGCGTGAACCCGGGAGGCGGAGCTTGCAGTGAGCTGAGATCCGGCCACTGCACTCCAGCCTGGGCTACAGAGCGAGACTCTGTCTCAAAAAAAAAAATAAATAAATAAATAAATAAAATTAAGTTCACATGGAAACCAAAAAAGACCCCACATTGCCAAGACAATCCTAAGCCAAAAGGACAAAGCTGGAGGCATCACGCTACCTGACGTCAAACTATACTACAAGGCTACAGTAACCAAAACAGCATGGTACTGGTACCAAAACAGAGATACAGACCAATGGAACAGAACAGAGTCCTCAGAAATAATACCACACATCTACAACCATCTGATCTTTGACAAACCTGACAAAAACAAGAAATAGGGAAAGGATTCCCTATTTAATAAATGGTGCTGGGATAATTGGCTAGCCATAAGTAGAAAGCTGAAACTGGATCCTTTCCTTACTCCTTATATGAAAATTAATTTTCAAGATGGATTAGAGACTTAAATGTTAGACCTAAAACCATAAAAACCCTAGAAGAAAACCTAGGTAATACCATTCAGGACATAGGCATGGGCAAAGACTTCATGTCTAAAACACCAAAAGCAATGGCAACAAAAGCCAGAATTGACAAATGGGATCTAATTAAACTAAAGAGCTTCTGCACAGCAAAAGAAACTACCATCAGAGTGAACAGGCAACCTACAGAATAGGAGAAAATTTTCGCAATCTACTCCTCTGACAATGGGCTAATATCCAGAACCTATAAAGAACTCAATTACATTTAGAAGAAAAAAGCAAACAACCCCATCAAAAAGTGGGCAAAGGATATGAACAGACACTTCTCAAAAGAAGACATTCATACAGCCAAAAGACACATGAAAAAATGCTCATCATCACTCACCATCAGAGAAATGCAAATCAAAACCACAATGAGATACCATCTCACACCAGTTAGAATGGCAATCATTAAAAAATCAGGAAACAACAGATGCTGGAGAGGATGTGGAGAAACAGGAACACTTTTACACCGTTGGTGGGACTGTAAACTAGTTCAACCATTGTGGAAAACAGTGTGGCGATTCCTCAAGGATCTAGAACCAGAAATACCATTTGACCCAGCCATCCCACTACTGGGGATATACCCAAAGGATTATAAGTCACGCTGCTATAGAGACACATGCACACGTATGTTTATTGCAGCACTATTCACGATAGCAAAGACTTGGAATCAACCCAAATGTCCATCAATGACAGACTGGATTAAAAAAATGTGGCACATATACACCATGGAATACTATGCAGCCATAAAAAAGGATGAGTTCATGTTCTTTGTAGGGACATGGATGCAGCTGGAAACCATCATTCTCAGCAAACTATCGCAAGAACAGAAAACCAAATACTGCATGTTCTCACTCATAAGTGGGAATTGAACAATGAGATCACTTGGACACAGGAAGGGGATCATCACACAACGGGTCCTATTTTGGGGAGGGAGTAGGGGGGAGGGATAGCATTAGGAGATATACCTAATGTAAATGACGAGTTAATGGGTGCAGCACACCAACATGGCACATGTATACATGTATAACAAACCTGTACATTGTGCACATGTACCTTAGAACTTAAAGTATAATTTAAAAAAAACTAAAAGAATAAAATAAAATCCCTGAGGGAAAAAAAAAAAAAAAAAGAATCACTTGAACCTGGGAGGTGAAGGTTGCAGTGAGCTAGGATTGTGCCACTGTACTCCAGCCTGGGCAACAGAGTGAGACTGCCTAAAATAAAATAAAATAAAATAATAGACTTTTGAAAGTAAAGTTTTACTCTATATAGCCTTACTTATTCATTCAAAAAATATTTATTGACTAAGTATTATGTGCCTGAATATAGGCTGAACAATACAGGCAAAGATGAACAAGTAGTTGATTCATGAATGTACCATGTTCCAATAAAGATAAAAAGGCAAAAGTCAGTAACAAAAACCCACATTGTAACCTAAGAATAATATGATCCTGAGAAAATCTTCAAAGAAGAAAGTTTCCTAAAATAACCTTTATACTAAAACTATATATACATCCTGGGCTCAAGCGATCCTCCCACCTCAGCCTCCTGAATAGCTGGGACTGCAGGCACACACCACCATATCCCGCTAATTTTTTCTATTTTTTGTAGAGACGAGGTTTTTGCCATATTGCCCAGGCTGGTCTCAAACTCCTGGGCTCAAGCAATCTGCCCGCCTCAACCTTCCAAAGTGCTGGCATTATAGGTGTGAGCCACCGCACCCGGCCCTCTATTTTCAAAGAATAGGTTCTATCTACTATTATCATGGTAAACATCCATATTAGTTTAAGAGAAAAATGAAAATAATGTTTGAATCCTGTTCTTACAGACACCAAAGAAAGCAGGACAGAATGCACACTGCACTATTCAATTTGTTCATTTGTCCTCTGTCATCTTGTGGAGAGTGATAGAGTATTTTTTAATTTCTTCAATTAGGATAGTCCAATTGCAATAAGGTGGCATAAACATGCTATCTCATGCTTAAACAGTAAAGACTAGTCAGCAGTCAATTATATATATAATTGTCACCAGACTACAATTTTTTTCCTCATAGAAACAACAAACATAAAGCCATTTAATACTGGTAAATCCTATCACAAATCTCAAGGCACATGCCATCTTATATATTAATTAGCTCTCTCTTTGGGCCATAACAACTAGAACAAAAGACAAAAGATTTTCTGAATAAAGCTCTTACATGAGGTATTATTTATGAAAATGATCAAATCCGTAATTCACATATGTTCAGTGAATGTAATTAATGGTATTATTTGTTAATTTATTGATTCAATAAATACTACTAAGGTCTCAATTTTTGTGTTCCCTAAAATTCATATGTTGGAATCCTCACCCCCAAGGTGATAATATTAGAAGGTGAGGGCTTTGGGAAGTGATTAGGTTAGGAGGGTGGAACCCTCGTGAATGGGATTAGTGCCCCTATAAAACAGACTCCAGGCCAGGCACGGTGGCTCACATCTGTAATCCCAGCACTTTAGGAAGCCGAGGTGGGTGGATCATCTGAGGTCAGGAGTTCAAGACCAGCCTGGTCAATGTGTCGAAACCCTTTCTCCACTAAAAACACAAAAATTAGCCAGGCATGGTGGCACATGCCTGTAATTCCAGCTACTCGAGAGGCTGAGGCACAAGAATAGCTTGAGCCTGGGAGGCAGAGGTTGCAGTAAGCTGATATTGCACCACTGCACTCCAGCCTGGGTGACAAAGCAAGACTCTGTCTCAAAACAAAATAAAACAGAGAGAAGCTCCAGAGAGGAGAGGTCCCTCTCTTTTTTTGCCCCGTGCGATAACAGAGAGAAGACAGTTATTTATGAGGAAGTGGGCCTTCACAAACACTGGATCTGCTGGGGCCTTGACCGCGGACTTTCTAGCCTCCAGAACTGTGAGAAAATACATGGCTGATGTTTATACGCCACCTCGCTTATGGGAGTTTATTATGGCAGCCAGACTGAATAGGACAAATACTTGTAGAGCACCTATTACATGTGAGCACTACGGGCACAAGAATACAGAAAACAGACCCTAACCTAAAAAAAAAAAAAAAAAAAAAAAAGAACAGTCTCAGCCAGGAGACTGGCCACTAAAATGCAAGAGTGCATGCAGCAGGCACTGTGGGAAGACAGAAGACTAGATCCCAGGTGTCTGGGCAGAGCTGTGTGGAGGAGAGAAGGTGCCCACAGCAGTCCTGCAGGATGCCATGCCAGGAAGGAGCCAGGAGCCTGGGAGAATCGTTCTCGCATCCCAAATCAGTGGCTCCAGCAACTGTCAACACAATAAAACTATAGAATTTGAAATGGGAAAATAAGTACAGAAGGACAGATGTGCCCCAGGGTGAGGAGATCCCAACCTCTATTAGAGAAAAGACTGGCAACCCTGTGGCTGGGGCTGGTCCCAGAAACGGAGCCTTGTGAGAGGGGCTGCGATGAGGCAGATGGACACCAAACCTTGACACGCTTTGCTGCTGTGCTAGCAAATTTAGTTTCCTCCCGTAGCTGGTCAGGAGCCCAGTGAACTCCAAGCAGGAAACTCCACTGATCAGAAGGTAATTTCATAGCAACTACTCAGACAGCACAGAGAAGCAACGGAGAAGGAAGGGAAAAAGGGAAAGCCGCTGAATGGCCCACTTGAGACCAGAAAAGGTCAAAAGTTTAAGGCAGATAAAACGCATTTGGGGAGGATTGGGCATTCTCCTAACCAGGCAGCAATCCTGCCGAAAATTAAAATGAGTAGAGTGTCTGTTCACCAACCAAATATTAGAAAAAGGAAACAATGTAATCTTGAAATGAACTCTGCAGCCTTTTAAAATTTAAAATCCATGACCCTACAGAAAGTTATGCAAATATTTTTTGTTTCTAATTTTAGCAGAGAACACCACTGTCAGTCTGGAGTAAGTGACAAAAATAAGAAAGGGAAATCTATCCTGATGCCCAGCCAGGGAAAAATTGGAAGAAAGAGGCAGAAAAGAGACAGAGAAGTAAACGGGAAGGGACAAGGTATGGGAATAAGCACAAGGAGAACAGAGCCCCTGACACTGTATGGTTAAAGCTGTAAATGTTTTGTTCACCAAGTAGAGGAACCCATGCTTTTTCCAAATATAGACAGTACATTTGATAGGATACACAGCCAAGAACTGTCTGCCCATGTTTGCACGTGACCCTCAGGTGTTCCATGGACAAAGATTAGGCAGAGAGGGTGGCTCATGTGCCTCAACTGGTTCAGCCATGGGCAGCATCAGAAACAAGATAGTGAGTGTGTGAGGGCAAGAGGGGAGGAGGGCTTAGTTCAAGAAAAGTACAAAAAGAAAACTAAACTCCTAGTTGAGTTTCTAAAGCCAAGTGGAATTAAACAGGGAAAAGCACCGAGGGAAATTATACCAGGGAAAGTACACCTCCTGTCCTCTGTCTTTATCTGGAAACTAGAATGCTTGCTGCAAGGTCCTCTAGGGACAAGCAGGTTACAGGTGAATTAAAGCAGTCCATAAACCACATGCCAATGTCTGCGTTGCCCCTGGAGAGAGTCCTCTCCCCCCTCCTCCTCCCAGTCTTCTGGAGGTTTCTAGCACCATTGCTACCCTCGTACTCTCTGTGAATTCACCCCTTCATTGCCTTGCCCTCTTCACAGCTAGAGGATAAAAACAGCAAATGCCGCCTATTTCTAAGGCTGCAATGAAATAGTATATATAGGATGCATGTTAGCAGTATGTATATTTTATTTTATTTATTTATATTATTTACTTTTATATTATTTACTCATTTTATATTATTTTATATTATTTACTCATTTATTTTGAGACAGGCTCTCACTCAGTCACCCAGGCTGGAGTGCAGTGGCACAGATCACTGCAACCTCCGTCTCCCAGGATGAAGCCGTCCTCCCACCTCAGCCTCTCGAATAGCTGGGACCACAGGTGCATGCCACCATGCCCAGCTAATTTTTGCATTTTTTTGTAGAGACGGGGTATCACTATGTTGCCCAGGCTGGTCTTGAACTCCTGGTATACCTTTATAAAAGGTAACCATCTCTGCTTTCCTGCATAACTAGTCATCTAAGATGAAGTCTTGGATGTGTAAACAGGATTTTTACAAGATTGTTCATTGCCTTCTCCTCTTCAAACACCAGCATGGTAGATCTTCAGCTGTCTTGTCTCTGTTCAACCATTTAATCTCAATATGCCCAAAGATGTGGGAAAACAGGTCAGTTTACAAGCATATGCTCTTCTGACTGGTTAGCAAAAAGTCTCAGGTGCAGTATTCTGACAGTATGTTTTCCACTCATCCTATCTATAGAAACTGAAAATTTACAGAGGGAAAAAAAGTTTTCACACAAAGCTTATTCTTGCTGAATCTATTCAGGTACCTTCTATTTTGAATTTCAATTGCTACTTTTTCAAAATCTGATGACTGTTCTCAAGGCCTCAGTTTCCCTCTATGACTTGGCTACCTGATGGATGCGAAACAGTCAGAGAGCTACTGCTGTGATTTGAACAGAACAGGTGTCCCCTCCAAGTCTCATGGTGAAATTTAATCTCCAATATGGGTGTACTGAGAGGTGGGGCCTCTAGGAGGTGACTGGGTCATGATGGCTCTGCTCTCATGAATGGATTAATCCATTAACAGATTGGGACTGGTGACTAAAGAGGAAATGAGACCTAAGCTAGCCCCCTTGCCATGTGATACCCTGCACCGCCTTGAGACTGCAGAGTCCCCAACAACAAGGAAGCTCTCACCAGATGCGCCCCATTGACCTTGTACTTCTCCACCTCCAGAACAGTAAAAATTACATTTCATTTCTCATAAATCACTCAGGTTCAGAAATCCTGTTATAAGCGACAGAAAATGGACTAAGCTACTGCCCTGCTGATCAGCCACCTGTACATGTGCACACCCAGATGACATATGCAAGAATGTTCAGACCATGGTAGATGTTTCCAAAGATGGCCCCCATCAAGTCCTCACCCCTGTGCATGCACATGCCCCCTCTCCCATTCAGTTACCTCCGTTCCCTTGAGTCTGAGTTGGTGCTGTAACTGCTTTTACCAATAGGATGCAGACAAAAATAATGTTCTGAGAATTTCGAGATCAAAACCTAACAGACTGATAGCTTCTATGTCCTTCTTCTTGGAACACTCACGCAAAGAATGCTCCCTCTCAGAACACAGATACCATGTGAGAAGTCCAACTGGGTCACGTGGAGAGGCCACATGGAAAAGAACTGAGGCCAGACAGCCCACACCACCTTCCAGCCATGGGAATGAACCTTATTGGACGTTCAAGCCTAGTCAAGCCCCCAGATGGCTTTGGACCCAACCAAGTTTATGTGAAACAGAAGAGCCACACAGCTGAACCCACTCAACCCACTAAATTGTGAGAGTTAATAACAGGTTGTTGTTTGAAGCCACTACACTTTTTCTGTGGTTATGCCGCAACAGAAAAATGAAATATAGACCTCTCAAAATCACAAGTCCACACTGTGAAAATATAAATGCTAGCAAAGCACCCACTATGGGCCTGCTCCTTTAATATATATTTTCTCAGTTAATGCTCAAAACTATGCTAAGATATCAGCTTTCTCATGGCAGAGAGATTATATAAGAGGCGGAACTGAAACTCAAGGCACACTTCCTGGCCCTAATTGATGTGTTTGTCTCACTGCATCTCAGAAGCTGGGACAAGTGACTCTGAGGGGTCAACTCTCAGCTCTCTGAACATGTATCTGCTTTGGGGATCAGTATTACCATGTGTGTTTTCAGGATCATGTTCCTCTACCATCCAGCCACTAATGCCCAGGCAATGGAGAACTTTTTATACAGTATCCTAACAAAAATTAGGAAGTCATCATTAGATTCGCTCTAATCAAATGTATAAGACAATACAGAAACATAATAAAAGCACATCTAAAAGCCTCTTGGTAGATTCATGCATCAGATAAGATGACAGATTATACAAACTCTGAAGTCCTTTTTCTTCCAGCAATCTATAACCTGCCAAGCACTGTGCAAAATTCCTTATGTGCATGATCTCATTTAACCTTCTCAATAAGCCTATATTTATAAAGTAGAAACTGTTTTCTTTGGAGGTCTTTGGGGTCTTGCTCTGTTACCCTGCTTGGTATGCAGTGTGCAAACATAGCTCACTTTAACCTCAAACTCCTACACTCAGGACATCCTCCCACCTCCACCTCCTGAGTAACTGGAACTACAGGCACACACCACCATGCATGGCTAATTTATTTATGCATTTTATTATTTTATTTTATTTTTTTTGAGACGGAGTCTCGCTCTGTCACCCAGGCTGGAATGCAGTGGCTCTATCTCGGCTCACTGCAACCTCCGCCTCCCGGGTTCAAGCAATTCTCCTGCCTCAGCCTCCCAAGTAGCTGGGATTACAAGCGCCCACCACCATGCCCGGCTTTTTTTTTTTTTTTTTTTTTTTTTGTATTTTTAGTAGAGACAGGGTTTCACCATGTTGACCAAGCTGGTCTCAAACTCCTGACCTCAGGTGATCCGCCCAAAGTGCTGGGATTACAGGCATGAGCCACTTTGCCCAGCGGTAACTGCTTTTATCTCCCCCTTACAGATGAGAAAGCTAAGGCTTAGAGAAGCAAGAAAACAGAAATAGTAAGTGGCAGAGCCAAGATTAAACACCACAGGTCTCCCAAATCCACAGCCTAAGTTTTGTCATAAAATATACATTTTCTATTCCTTCACTAGGAAGACATAATTTGTGGACTTGCTTTGACTACACATATTCCAAGAAATTGTCTCAACTCCAAAAGAGCCATCCCAGCTGCACCACAGGTCATGAGGTGTGCAAGAATCTATCTGGTACAGCATAAAACCATGGAAGCTACAGGTAAAGCCAGAACCCAAGCCAACTTCCACTTCCTGCCCTGGGGAGAAGTTGGAGACTGAGTGTATAAACACTAAGCCTGCAAATCTGCACCAACTCTTCTATGGAATAAACTTCTGAATTGCAGCTCTAGTTTATCTTTCAGAACAAGGCCAAGCAATAACTCTTTAAAGAAAGGCCCACAAGGATGACCTCTGGAAACGCTTCATAATTTAAAAACCAGAATAGCTGGGCACCACTGATCCCACAGCCAAGTAGGTCAAGGATGTGGCCCGTGCCAGTTCTACACGTTCATATCTGCTTTATCTGAATTCACTCAGGGTCACGAATAGAAGGGTAGGGTATCTGAAGTTCTGACGTCTTCCCTTCATTACCAGACATCCCAGCCAACAACTATGTTTTAGGGTACTGAGTACAAGGACATCTGGCTCAACAAAACTGAACAAGTCAGAATTTGTGGTTGGGAACAGAGGTCATTAAAGGATTTACACAGAAAAGAGCATGTCATCGTGATCTCCAAATTCGAGGTAACATTTCAGAGAAGGTTTCCTATTAGACCAACATAAGACCAATCTAAATCTATAATAAACTCCATTTCTTCGTCTTACATCTTAGTGCTAAAATGTACTCTGCAAAACACAAGATGCTAAACTATGTACCCTGGAAATATTTACAGATAGGAATTACTTTCAGAAAGAGCATGAACTAGTAAGTATACTACAGGAAAATTAATTTTTATAAGTTTTTTTCTTACAAAAATCAGAGTTTTTACACAGTACCCAAACAAAAATTAGGAAGTTTCATTACATTTCCACTATCAAATTTACAAGGCAATATAGAAACATAATAAAAGCACATTTAAAAGCCATTTGGTAGATTTATGCATTAGATAAGGTGATAAATTACATGACCTCTAAAGTTGTACTTCATATGTGTATATATATTTGCATAAGAAACTAAATCACAAAGGACAAGTTTATCTCTATAATAAATCTTTCAAAAAATATTTTGACTTTTCACATTGAAATATTTAAGTTTTAGGTAAAATACAGACAAGATAAGTAGTGATTCTCATTGATTTCAAAGTCAGAGTCTAACACCCATAATTCATAAGCGCTAAACCCACAGGAAAGAGGGAAGGAAGACAACATAAAGGAGGGAAGGAGCAAAGAAATAAAGGAGAAAGAATGGAAAGAAAGGAAGGAAGGAGAAAGAAGGGAGGAAGGAGGAGGGAGTGGAGTAAAGGAGGGGAGGGGTGAGACAAGGAGGAAGGAAGAGAGGAGGGCAGGGAGGGAAAACCACCCACACCACTGGGCTGTGATAAATGACAATAAATGCCAAAACCTTGAAAACCTGAAAACTGCAATCTACAATTCACTGATCAGTTCAGTAGTCAATAGGTAAGAAGCAAAACTTGAGTCCAGCTGTCATGAAAATCAAGAAATATAAATGAAACAAAAAGGAAAAAAAAAAGTCATGACAAAAGAAAGAATATCAGGGATAGTTAAAAATAGGAGGAAGATCTAACTGCCTTTTTTGCAGAAATTAACAAGCCTAAAATTAATATGGAAATACAAGGGAACCAAAATAGCCTAAACAGTCTTGAAAAAGAAGAAAGCTGGAGGCTTCACACTTCCTGATTTCACAACTTAATACAAAGCAAAAGTAATCAAGACTACGTGGTACTGGCATAAGGACAAACATAGATCAATGGACTCAAATGGAGAGTATGGGAATAAACTCATACATTTATGATCGATTGATTTTTTACAAGGGTGCTAAGAAAATCCAATGACAAAAGAAAGGTGTTTTCAACAAATGATGCCGGGCCAATTAGATATCCACACACAAAAGAATGAAGCTGGCCTCCTACCTCACATCATATATAAAAATTAACTCAAAATGGAGCAATGACCTAACTGTCAGAGCAAAAATATCTAACTCTTAGAAGAAAACATAGGTGTAAATCTCTGTCACATCGAATTGGGCAACGCTTCCTTACGTAAGACAATGAAAGTACAAACAACAAAGGAAAAAACAGATAAATATGGACTTCAAATTAAAACATTTTGTGCTTCAAAAGACATTATCAAGAAAATGAAAAACAACCCACAAGATGATAGAAAATATTTGCAAATCATATATTTGATAAGGGGCTTGTATCCAGAATAGGTACAGACTATTACGACTCAGGAATAAAATGACAAATTTAAAAATAAGCAAAGAATCTGAACGGACAGTTCTCCAAAGAAGATATACAAATGGCCAATAAACACATGAACAGATGCCAACATCATTAGTCATTAGGTAAATACAAATCAAAACCACAGGAAGGTACTACTTCACACCCACTAGGATGGCTTAATAAAAGACAAGATAATAACAAGCATTGGTGAAGATGTGGAGAAACTGGAACCTTCATTCATTGTTGGTGGTACTGCAAAACAGCACAATCACTTTAGAAAATGGCTTGGCGGTCGGGCGTGATGGCTCACGCCTGTAATCCCAGCACTTTGGGAAGCCAAGGTGGGTGTATGACTTGAGGTTAGGGATTCGAGACCAGCCTAGACAACTTAGTGAAACCCCATCTCTCCTAAAAATTCAAAAGTAGCCAGGCATGGTGGCAGGTGCCTGTAATCCTAGCTACTTGGGGGCTAAAGCAGAGAATCGCTTGAACCTGGGAGACGGAGGTTGCAGTGAGCCAAGGTCATGCCACTGCACTCCAGCCTGGGTGACAGAGTAAAACTCCATGTCAAAAGAAAGAAAAGAAAAGAAAATGACTTGGTGGTTCCTCAAAAAGTTAAGCATTGAATTACCATATGACCCAGCAATTCCACTCCTAGATATATACTTAAGCAAGCTGAAATCATGTCCACCCAAAAACTTGACATGGGTGTTCATGGTTTATTCATGGTAGTCAAAAAGTGGAAACAATCCAAAGGTCCATCAGCTGATGAATGGATAAACAAAATGTGTTCAAGCACCACACAGCAGGATAGTATTCAACCAGAAAAGTAAATGAAGTACAGATCCCTGCCACAACATGGATGAAGCACGAAAGCATTATGCTAAGCGAAAGAAGTCAGTCGCAAAATGCCACATATTGCATGATTTCACTTCTAAGAAATATCTAGAATAGGCAAATTCATGGAGACAGCAGATTAGTGGTTGCCAAGGGCTGGCTGAAGGGAGATATGGGGAGTAACAGCAAATGGGTACAGGGTTTATTTTCGAGGTGCTAAAAATCTTTTGGAATTATATATTGGTGATGGTTGCACACTTTGTGAATCTACTGAAAACCACTAAATTGTACACAGTGCTTTAAAATGGTAACTTTTATGGTAACTTATAAGTTATCTCTCAATTTTTAAAATAAATTTAAAAACAGAAGAGTGAATATACAGAAGTGGGGCGGGGTAACAGTAAACAGAAAAACAAATAGCGAGGAGATGGAAGAGGGAAGCCCACCGCCACTGAGTATTCAATGGGCAGGATCCATGTCACATTCACTTTCTGTTCCTAATGTCTGGCACTGGCACACACAAGGCTGACCCAACCAATGTGCACTGAAGGAAGGGAGGAAGGGAGGAAGGGAGGAAGGGAGGAAGGGAGGAAGCGAGGAAGGGAGGAAGGGAGGAAGGAAGGAAGGAAGGAAGGGAAGAAGGAAGGAAGGAAGGAGGGAAGGGAAGGGAAGAGAAGGAAAGGGAAGGGAGGGAAGGGAAGTGAGGGAGAGAGAGAAAGAGACAGAGGCAGGCAGGAAGGAAAAAGTGAAGTTTAAAATAGACAGCTACTATATACATCAGTAAGTCCTATGCTACACTAAAAGTGACTAAATGACTGCTACTAAGTTTGCCTCTTCCTGCAAGGGAAGGGGAGACCATGTTCAAAATAGGTTTTCAAAATATTTGGCTTTATAATGGTCTCCCTTTTTATTTTTATTTATTTTTATTTTTTGAGACAGAGACCATGTTTATTTTTTGAGACCATGTTGGGGCATCTCTCCCCTAAGGGATGGACTGAGGCATATAGTAAAAGGGAATGCTAAGCCCCTCTCACAAATTATATTACAGTATAATACAATAAATACAGAACAGTGCAATGTTTATAACAGCAGTTCTGGGCAAAGTAGAAAAGGTTAAATTATTTTCAGTATAATCCTTAAAAGCAAGGGAAAGATTTTTCATACAAATAACTGATACATTTCAGACCATGCCATGACCAAATACTATGTGTTATTTAAAGAAATGTTAAATTTATAAATTTCACTTAGCCCACAAATTGTTTCTTCTCATCAATCATAGTACATTTCAATACAGACATATTACTTTTCCTATATCATACAACAAAATAAATTCAAGATGGAGGTAAGAGTCAAGTGTAAAAATAAAATATATTAAACTTTACAGAATAAAATATAGGCCAGATGCAGTGGCTCACACCTGTAATCCCAGTACTTTGGGAGGCTGAGGCAGAAGGATTGCCTGAGCCCAGGAATTCGAGGCCGCAGTGAGCTATGAAGGCACCACTGTACTCCAGCCTGGGCAACACAGCGAAACTTTGTCTCTCAAAATAATAAAATACAAATGAATATTCCTCAGATATATGTATAAAGCAAGAATCTGCACTTAAAAACGATAATTTTGACTAATTAAAAAATATGTCAAGAATTCACATAAAAATTATCATAAACATAAAATTAAGGAAAAATACAATAAATTTTTAAAAACAAAGGGTTAATATTCTTAATATGTATACAACTCATTATATTAAAGGAATCTAAAGCACATTTCTGGTTGTCAACACTGGATGTCATTTAATGTGATGTTAGGAACTAGAGATGGAAACCAATTTCTGTATGAAACTACGTTTGAGGCTCCTGTGGGCCAGCCAGCAGGTATGGAGAGTAGAGCAGACGCTTAACCTACAGCTCTGAGGTCTGGGCTACAAATATGTATTAGGGAGTCATCTGATAATCAAAAACGCATTTTCTTCATTTCACATGAACCAAAGGAGTGAAACCTAGCTGATTTCCCCCTACTGCAAATAGAAAACTTACTACCCTAATCTCATTATTATTATCATGATTATTGCTGTCATCAAAAACCATTCTGTACTGAGGTAGAAGGCAGGACTTGACTCCAGAGGTGGGGCTTGGACACCGGACCAGATTGAGGACTAGCTGAAACAGAGCCAAAGCAGAAGCAGCTTTCAACAACAAAATGACATGCCCGCCAGTATGCCGTGTCAATTTACTGTTGCCATGGCAATACCAGGGCGTTACCGCCCCTTTCCATAGCAATGACCTAGTGACCCAAAAGTTACTACCCTTTCCCTAGAAATTTCTGCATAAACCACCCCTTAATCTGCATGCAATTAAAAACAGGTATAAATATGACTGCAAAGCTGCCCTGAGCTACTACTCACTGCCTACTGGGTAGCCCTGCTCTGAAGAAGCAGTCACAGAGTTATAACACTGCCTCTTCAATAAAACTGTTTTCTTGCACCTCTGGCTTGCCCTTGAATTCTTTCCTGGGCAAAGTCAAGAACCCTCATGGGCTAAGCTCCACTTTGGGTCTTGCGTATCCTGCAGCAGCTCTATCTCAACAACCCAATATTTTAAAATATGTTCTTTTGGGAAAATTCATGTTTCCAACCTGAGAGCTGATTTTCAAAATAGGTTTTCAAACTATTTGGCTTTATAATGGTCTCCCTTTTTATTTTTTATTTTATTTTTTTGAAACAGAGTCTTGCTCCATCACTCAGGCTGGAGTGCATAGCTCACTGCAACCTCTGCTTCGCAGGTTCAAGCGATTCTCCTGCCTCAGCCTCCCAAGTAGCTGGGACTACAGGCGTGTGCCACCACACCCAACTAATTTTTGCATTTTTTAGTAGAAACAGGGGGTTTCACCATGTTGGCCAGGCTGGTCTTGAACTCCCGACCTCAGGTAATCTGCCCCCCCCCCGCTTCGGCCTCCCAAAGTGCTGGGATTACAAGCATGAGCCACCACACCCAGCCTGTGGTCTCCCGTTATTTTGAGAGAGAGAGAGCTTAGTCCCTAGTAAAGTAATTCTCTAGTATATTAAGTATATGAAATGTTTCTATGCAAATGTGTTCCTTCCTACCCTACTGTGGTAAGCATGGCACAGAAGAGCCTGTAGAAGGTATCATCAGAAACAGCAGTCAATACTGTGCACCTCTCTGTACACAGATAAGGCAGAAGGGAGTTCATTCCAAGACGTGCAGTGAAATAATAGTACCTATTCAGAAAAGGATGGTTGGGGGCGGTGGGGGTGCTTCTTTTTGGAATGGATGAACACACAATGAAAATGAATGAATGCACACACAGTAGTGAGACAATGCAGGTTAATCCAGGGTTTATTTCACTAATCTACTGACAGCAGTCCTCCACTGAGGAGGGGTTAGGAAGCTTAAGATGAAGAAAACCTAAAAATCAAGCAGTTTTGAAAAAATGTTAAGTGTTTCCACTGTAAGTTTACAAAGTAAGGTGGCAAATTGAGCAAAAAGAAAAACCTCATTTTTAAAAATGAATCATGTTCACTATTATGCAGCCAGCATTATGAGCAATTAAGTGTTTCGAGTGGTTGAGAAAGCAAGAATGGCATTTCGGGTTCCAGTTCTTATTCTTGAGCTTTCAAAAGCCTTGTGAAATCTGGCCATTGGGGACAAACGCATGGAAGACTTACCTGGCCTGAGAGATGGGCACGTTCCCTTCCTGAAGAAGCCCTATACTTCTGTAAACTGAGTTCAAACCAGTCAAGAATTCTCAACTTAAGCTGTATTACTGTGAATTCAAATTTCTCTAAGAGATTCTCGGAAGGAAAAACAACTCTATTTTCAGCCAATTAAAATTAGCAAGAAAACAAGTACATTTACAAAGGGTCATGCTCCAGAAGTTATTCTCATAAGAAAGTGGTTGGGAATTTGCCTTCCCTGTTCCCATGGAAACCCTGTTAAATAACACCTGAGCCCACAAAGGCCTACTGACCTCATCCTGTCTAGGCATGAATACCAGCAGCCAGGCCACGTGCCTTACCTTGGGAGTAGCCTGCACCGCTTCCAGAGACTGCCTTCTCTTTCTGCTTCCCTCATGAACACATTTCTTTAAATAACACTCCCTGTTACACGTCTTCTGTTGTCCTCCAGAAATCAGTCAAGTCACTGTACCTGACATCTACCGCCACCTGCTTTCCTGAAACTGCTCTGGCAAAGTTATCAGGGGTTTTCTGATCTCCAAGTCCAGTTATTTCTCTGAAACATTCAACTTCACTGACCTTCAGACAAGCCCTCTTTGCTTTGCTTTTACAGTTAATCCTTTCTCTCTCTCCCTCTCTGAACTTTCTCTCATCTGTTGTGCCATCTTACCATCTTCCCTTTCTCACTAGATGACGCCTTCCTCTGCCCTTTTTTTTTTTTTTTTGTTGGTTGGTTGTTTTTGGAGACAAAGTCTGGCTGTTTCACCCAGGCTGGAGTGCAGTGGTGCGATCTCAGCTCACTGCAGCCTCTGCCTCCTGGGTTCAAGTGATTCTCGTGCCTAAGCCTCCCAAGTAACTGGGACCACAGGCGTGTGCCACCACACCTGGCTAATTTTTCTATTTTTAGTAAAGATGGGGTTTTGCCATGTTGGCCAGGCAGGTCTCAAACACCTGACCTCAGGTGATCTGCCTGCCTCAGCCTCCCAAAGTGCTGGGATTACATTACAGGCATGAGCCACCGTGCCCGGCCAACCATCTTTAAATGCCAGTGTTTCCTTAGTTCTATCATAGGCCCTCTCTTTATTCTACCCCTTTCTTATGCAGAGACTCATTTATTTCCATGATTTATTATAAAATGTCTGGCACATATTAAGTGCTCAATAAATGTTAGCTTTCATCATTATCCTTCAAAACCCAGTTCAAATGTCACCTCCTGTCCAATGTCTTAGCCAACCTCCTCCACACTTCCTTCTCCCCCAAAAGAATCCTCCATGATTTGTGTTCTCAAAGAACTTTACATAAACCTCTAGTATAACAATTAGCACCAGCCTAGGCAACATGGCAAAACCCCATCTCTACAAAAAAAAGAATTAAAAAATTAGCCAGCATGGTGGCACACACCTGTGATCCCAGCTACTCAGAAGGCTGAAGTGGGAGGATCGCCTGAGCCCAAGGAGGTTAAGGCTGCAGTGAGCTGTGATCGCACCACTGAACTCCAGCCTGGGTGACAGAGTGACTCAGTCTCAAATGTTTTAAAAAACAACCACCACCACCAATTAGCACAATATATGTAATACATTCATAGGCTGGTCTCCTTTATCAGACTGTGAGCCCTTCCAGGAAAGGGATGACATCACTGAATTGTATTCTATAAACATCATTAAGTGTCATCTACAGGTCACACACTGATAAAGAAGACCTGGGGGATGTCAAGAACCACAAAATGTGATCTTTGTCATTAACTCACACTTAAGCAGAAAAAGCAGACATCAAAACCAATAACTAAAACACCACTTGGGGGAAAGTGTGACATTCATTCAATCAATCAATCTGCATCAAGTGCCAAGGACTCCATTAGGTACTAGAGGTGCAGGATTAACAAGACAGAAAAAGAGACATGGAACTATATTCTAACAATTCTTTTAAAAAACCAGAAACTGTTCCTTGTTTGTCAGATATTTATAGCAAAAGGTTTTTCATTATTGTGTAAATTGGACTTGACTTTTTCAGTTGTTCCTTCTTACTCATATCACATATGATGCAAGATCTGTGGAGCAACAGGTTTTTTATAGCTCCCAAAGAATCAAGCATGATTTGAATACTGAATCCTTAAAGCAAATCAAAATTTATTTAACAACCTTCAGGGATCATTTCAAGAGGGAATAGATAGGGGCTGCTAACAGAAATATGCATTAAAAAAAATTCAGATCTTAAAGAGAGAATAAAAATAGAGGGATAAATAGTTCCAGGATTATTCGTACCTTAAAAGAAAAAGAATGCTAAGGTCAAGCTTATAAGCAACTATGCAATGTGCTGGATTCAGGAAGAAATTTACCTGGTGACCACATATTAGGTATAGATTATGGCTTAAAAGTTGGGTAATACTTTTTGCTGTGGCTAAATGGGACAATGACAAGTCTTGAAAAAGTAATCTCAGACTAAATATTAAGTTATCAGAAGCTTGTAACCTAGTCCAGGTCTCAAATTAAGCTTTCAGCATGTAGACCAGGTAACTGAAAACTGAAAGCAGATGAGAGTCTCGAATTCTCCTATCATAGCCTTTTTCTTCTTCTATGCTCTCAGAAAACCTCCTCACATTAAATGTGGCATACCCTCTGGCACAGAACTCTCTTTAGGTAACATGCTCCTGATAATAAACCATGGAGAATAACCCAAAGAACATACAGTGTGAAAACAGAAAAATCATGATTGCTTCATACATCCCATTCCTACAAACTTAGTCCAATGTATCTAATGATGTTTTTAGAAGAACATACAAGCCTATTAAATAGTTGTGGCCTGGGAAAATTAAGGCATGGCAATATACAAATACCATAGTGCAATTTTGCTTGAAAATTCTCAAGCAATGTCACAACACGGTGGCAATAGCTTTTGTGTGTACACTGCGTTCCCTTCTGGGATCACTTGAAGATGAGATCTGGCCCTTCTTGGGCTACTTCAAATTAGAAGTTAACTTGCCTGCAAACAGGTAATGATAAGAAGATCCAATCCTGAATAATCAAGAGATTATCCATCAAGAAGAATGTTCATTATTTATTTAACATGATAAAAACCTACTTCTTTAAAAAAACCTACACTAAGTGGAGAGTCCTAAGTTCTACGAAGCTTGGAAATTGTGAGGCTGTACTTTCTCATTATTTATTTATATTTCACCCAGCAGTGAAAATGTCTCTCCAGGTAAACCAAGGAGATACATCAATATCTTAATTTTAGTTCCAAGTATATACACGATTCGGCTAAAGTAGAAGAGTGTCACTTGTATGCTATTAAGGTTTTAGGGTTGTTTTTTGTTATTTATTTATTTATTTATTTGAGACAGGGCATTGCTATCACCCAGGCTAGAGTGCAGTGGTGCAATTACGGCTCACTGCAGCCTCTGCCTCTCTGGCTCAAAGTGATCCTCCCACCTCAGCCTCCTAAGTAGCTGGGACTACAGGTGTGTACCACCACAACCAGATAATTTTTGTATTGTTTGTAGAGATGAGGTCTCACCACATTGCCCATTCCGGTCCTGAACTCTTGTGCTCAAGCGATCCACCAGCTTCTGCCTCCCAAAGTGCTGGGATTATGGGCATGAGCCACTGTACCTGGCTGCTATTAAGGTTTAACCTTCTTAAAGATTTCACAAATAGGCACTAAATGAGCCACAGGTGAGGATGTTATAAATTTAACCATAATACTTCCGGAAGGTTACTTAAGCTCAAACCTCAAACACCAACAAATTCTTCAGCTTGGAGTTGTCTGCCTTTTGCATGCCCTCTGTTGCCTTAAACACAGCCAAGATCCAAAGGATTCTATCTAAACTTCTAAACTTCCCATAATTCCAGGTAAGGCATTCTCTAACCTTGTCATTAATGAACACTGCTAATGTTTAAACATTAGCAGCTTTTAAATGCTCCTGCGATTTGCCTTTTTTTTTGAAACAGAGTCTCACTCTGTTGCCCAGGACTTATGTCATCCTCCCACCTCAGCCTCCTGAGTAGCTGGGACCACAGGGATGCACCACCACACCCGGCTAATTTTTTTTAAATTCTGTGTAAAGACACAGTCTCCCTATATTGTCCACTCTGGTCTCGAACTCCTGGGCTCAAGTGATCCCCCCACCTCCACCTCCCAAAGTGCTGGAATTACAGGCGTGAGCCACTGCACCCAGCCTGCCTTCTTAATTTGTATGTCTTCGCATCCTAGATTTCTTCAAAAGAATGTCAAAACATGAACTTTGTAAGCACACTATGTTCCTAAGCATGAATTTTTGTCACTTGTAACTTGATTCAACATAAATTAATCAAAATCAACACTGATGCGACAAATGTGCCCTTTTTTGAATATATGCTGAATGGATTGGTAAGCACTAACACAATGGTCAAGTTAAATGGTAATCAAGTCAAAATTGTAAGTGACTGCAAAGATTTCTTAATGCTGACAGCCCTTACTTTCAGACTTTGGAAATACAAACAACGCAGATCTGCAAAATGACATTCCAATCATCACCGCAGGATCGGTCCTTGGGTAACCCACTCACATGTCATATTTAATGGCTAAATGAATTTTCTATACTACTGGTTTTATAAGGGAAAGAAAAGCCTGGAACTCTGTTAACAGTCTAGGATAGTATTTCTTTTCCAATTTTATTTCAGATTTACCAACTGCCAAGTGTACTTCAAGCACATAAAATATTGGTAGCACTGAGTTGCTCAGCAAGAAAAGTCAAGCCAACTATTCTTATCATAACTCACGTGCAAGCTACGACCTTGTTCTCTTTCACTAGGTCAAGCCAAGCAACTTGTGCCCCAATCCTGCTTTGCAATAATATACACACACTAAGAGATATATCAGTTTTTAAAACCAGACTCCAGGCTCCTCTAGAGTATCTACAAATCTTTTTCTTACTCAAATTCTATGTATACAGTAAGCACTGGGTCACTATATATGGGAAACTGACCAGGAGGTGTTTTGTTGTTTAATTTTTTGAGACAGGGTCTCCGTTTGCCCAGGCTAAAGTGCAGTGGTGCAATTGCAGCTCACTGCAGCCTGAAAAATTAAAATCCTACTGTCCAGATTTGAAACCTCAATTTTCCCTGGATCAACCAAAGCTAGTTTCCCAAGACCAATTTCCTAACAATCTAGGAGATATCATGGAAGAACTAACGCATATCAACTGTATGTATGTGACTCAAAAACAATCAGAAATGTTACATAAATGTTTAAAAAAGAAATGTTATATAAAGTACACATTCATTAATGTTACTTAGAACCTTCAGAGGTAGCCCAGATTTTTCCCTTAGTCATGTTTTATGTATATCATAATACAGATATGGTTCAGCATTGACAATGCATCTACTACATCCACCTTTATTATCAAAAGGAACCTGGTTTGTTTATTTGCTATTCTTATTCTGGTCCAGCCTTTCAAATGCTTGGCATGCAGGTTGACAATTTTCTGTCAGCCAAGAACCACACACTCTACACATCATCAACAAGCAAGCAAAACAATTTTATTATGTAACACAGGTCAGAAAAATACTAAATTGAAATTATGTTGTTGGCATATTTTAATTATCTAAAACCTAGATTTTTTCACAAGTTGAAAAGACTAATACAAAGGACTTCAAATTCCACTACTAGGAAAATAACATATTTTTTAAAAGGTTCTAAATCTCAGGTAATAACTCTATTTGTTTCCCTAACAGTCAGTATAAACAAGTTCTTCTTAATTAAAGAATCATAATACCCCTCTTGGAAGTAAATTTAATAATATTTTATCTGTGTTTATAAGAGATCTGACAGGTTTTTAATAAAATCTTGGAATTTACATACGTAATTTTCATTATGATACTGATTTCATTAAAAAAATTAAGTGGGAGTCTAATGCACAGTATGATATTGTATAAGATTTTTTTATTTTTGATGCATTTTCACATCTTTTATAGCAGTAATAAACACTGTTCTCAAGTGTACAGTTCAATGAAATGATCTACATTATGAAGTCCTTAAAATATTCCCTTGAATTTTTTACTTATTCATTACTTAGTTCATTATATAATCTTGCATGTTGTAGGCTCCCAACAATTATTTATTAAATTGCTGAATTCAAATAGTAGACTATAAAATCATAAAAGGCAGAAATTACACCTTTTTAACCTAATTTTATACAGACCTTAGAAAGAAATCTTACAGATTTTAAGTAGCCAAAAAATGTCTGCTGATGTGATGTCTGTAATTATGATATTAATAATTATTTCAATGTTTTCAAATAGAAAATGTATTTCTGTAAGACAGGAGAACATAAGTTATAAGTGAATAGATTCTGGAATCTGACAGACTTGGATTCAAAATTGGACTCTGCCCCCAGTAGCTATGTGACACTGAGACCGCTGTTAGTAACAGTTTCAGGGGCTCAGTTTCCCCAAACAAAAAAAACTGATCAACTGATGCTATCTGCCTCATAAAGTTGTATTAAAGATTAAATAGGCTGGGTGCAGTGGCTCACACCTGTAACGCCAATGCCAGCACTTTGGGGGACAGATGCGGGAGGATCACTTGATCTCAGGAGTTTGAGACCAGCCTAGGTAACATGATGAGACCTTGTCTCTACAAAAAATAAAAATAACGCTTGGTGCAGTGGCTCATGCCTGTAATTCCAGCACTTTGGGAGGCCAAGGCAGGCAGATCACTTGAGGCCAGGAGTTCAAGACCAGCCTGGCCAACATGGCAAAACCCTGTCTCTATTAAAAACACAAAACATTAGCTGGGCATGGTAACCTGGGAGGCAGAGGTTGCAGTGAGCCAAGATCACACCACCGCACTCCAGCCTGGGTACAGAGTGAGCCTGTCTTAAAAACAAATAAATAAAAGATAAAAAATAAAAATAAAAACATAGAAAATTAGCCTGGTATGGTGGCACATGCTTGTAGTCCCAGCTACTCGGGAGGCTGAGGCAGGAGGATCATTTGAGTCTGGGAGATCAAGACTGCAGTGAGCCATGATCATGCCACTGAACTTTAGCCTGGGCAACAGAGTGAGACCCTGTCTCAAAAAAAAAAAAAAGATTAAAGAAGATAACGCATATAGAGTGATAGAGTGATTAGCACATACGCCTAGCACACAGTAAAGCATGCTCTTTGTGTATGGCTTGCTTTAATTTATAAGACCAAAGTGTCATATATTCAGCTTGTCAGCTTATGTAATCTTACAGCAGTTTGCTAGCCCTCTAAAATAAAATAAGGACCTTTTTCCTCCATAAAATAGGCTTATTTGGAGCAGTCTAAACTAATGAAGGTCCCATAGTAATAATTATATTATCCTAGTATAAGAATGAAGTTGGGTTTCCAGACACTGCAAGCATCCCACTAGCATATTCCTGACTTGGTTATTGCCACATGGCTTATATCTCTTCTCATATCCAAAACCTAGGGGACTGATATCCTATTGTCAATTTGTACACATTCCCTGACCTAAAATAACCATGACTGGGAATCCTGGTTAAAGCAAGGTATTCTGGGACCCTCTGAGGGCAAAAGGCTTCAGATGGCAGAGTAGCAGAGACAATAACAGGTCCTTGAAGTCAGGCTGAGTTCAGAGCACTTGGAGAGACAGGCATAGAGCCTGCCGAGAATGACCAACCTTCTGCAGGGAAGAGCTGTCAAAGACTTGGAAAAGGTCAAAAGGTACTGAGTATCCTTTCAGTGGAGGGCTGGGCTTAGGGCAGCACTCCCTCTGGGAATTATCTGATTTTAAAGGGGTGTGTACCTTTGATTGTCCTCCTAGTGATTTGGCTATTTTACAATGCTGTTGGGGTAAATATTACCTTGTGCAAAACTGATAGTAATGCAAATATTTTTTGTCCACAGCAATACAAATGAATATGGTTTGCTAGAGATACAATTGATTTCCACCCTTTAGAATAGATGACTCCAGCATTTATACTTATAGAATTGCCTTACATAATGTTAGCCAATTTTGCATCTATTAGCAAATTCATTTCACCATTCCTGATTTTGTATGTGTGTATATAATATTTGCTCTTCAAACTCTCCTTTCAACCAGTTTTAATATCTTTCTGGTTTTTCTCATTACATAATAAATTAATTCAATATTTGACATATGTTTATATTTGTAGAGAGTCGTTATTTTGGATTGTTGTAAATTATAGTTTAGAACATTGTAACGTGGCGCTTCCCGTGAAGAATGTACTTTCACAGGAAGAGAAACTGATGAGACAGAAAGGAGCTTTTAGTTTTACCCAGAATTATTTATTTTTCTAAGAAAGAAAAAGAAGTAAAACAAGTATGTCAAAATGTTTAATTGCCATTAGCTATTACATTTAGGTAGTATGTAGATGCATAAGTGTCTGTTAAACTATTTTATATACTTTCTTTATGACTAAAATGTTTCATAAATTTTTTTAATGTTTTTTCTAAAAAGAATGAGTCTGGTAGAGAGGAATGGGGAATCTAGGTCGTTCCTCCTGACTGCTTCCCTTAGCTTCAGTTTTTCCCATGCTAACAGATACACGTTATAAACCTTTATACTCCTGAAGATGTATGCCTTCTTCTGCTTCTTAGTTCTTCAATACATCCTGATTCAGTAAGAGGCATATTATTATAGGCAATTAATAATAAATGCTTACAAAATTTAATTACTTAGAATATGCTATCACATTAAGGGAAAGTGCATCAGACTCCAGAGCCAGCACATCTCAGGGAAACAAGGAAAGAACAGTCCCCAGGCTGTGCTGTAAACCCAGCTCTCTGGATCATTCTAGAGAAAGGCTGGTTTTGGCCTATCACAGTCCATCTAACCATCATGCTCAGAAAACAACCCAAGACTTGCCTGAAGAAAGCCCAATTCACAGCTTAAGGCCAAGCAACTGGCAACCACTATTGAGTTGGCTCCCTTGTTGACATTGACCGAAAAAGGTAAGTCAGCTTTTTGATTAAGGTGTCACTAAAATCTGCTAGCAAGAGGGGATCAGAAGTTGTGTGACTACTATGACTCTTCCTCATAATAATAACTGCCATCATGGACCAAAATATTAGAACTGATCCTCTTAAACAGAACATGTACTTCAGAATGTTTTGAAATGTTTTTCACTGCAGGTGGAAACTGTAGTATAGCAAACAAAACATCTGTATTGTTTGGAAGTTGGAAGACTTCCTATCCAACCACTTGATTTAATCTGGCCGCTCTCATAGCCTTTCCAACTGTAAGATATAGTTAATTACACTGCCACGCCTACTTATTTTATAAGAAATAGGATCATCTTATTGAAGAGTAAGATAATCAAAGGAGGAGGAGTAGCATTGAACAACTGATTCACTGATACTATCATTCTGACCCAACTGCATAAAATCACTGGAACCTCAGAGTGATCAAATTATATATTGGGAAATATCTAGCTACAGGCCAAAGCAGTGGCCCCTGGACATCAGAAATAGCACTCCCGTCCTGGTTGCCCCAGTTTTAAGCTGACATTTGTCATAATGACCATATTACAAAACTTGAGTGTGACATTAAGAGGTATTTGACATGGCCGGGCACAGTGGCTCACACCAGTAATCCTAGCATTTTGGGAGGCAGAAGCAGATGAATTGCTTGAGCCCAGCAGTTCAAGACCAGCCTGGGCAACAAGGTGAAACCCTGTCTCTAGTCGGGGTGGGGGGGGAGGCTTTTGACATGTAATAGCTTTGGATGACTTTTTTAAAATAATAAATAGGAGTAATTAGGCCAGGCACAGTGGCTCATGCCTGTAATTCCAACACTTTGGGAGGCTAAGGTGGGAAATTCCCTTGAGTTCAGGAGTTAGAGGCTGCAGTGAGCTATGACTGGGACACTGCATTCCAGCCGGGGAGACAGACTGACACCCTGTCTCAAAAAAAAAAAAAAAAAAAAAGAAGAAGAAGAAGAGATAAGAAAAAACAACAGAAACAGAAGTAATCAACATTTTTAAAGGAGAGAGAATTCTCAGGCTTAGGCAAAGACTTGGTTTTATATGGCTTGGGGTCAGTGGACAGATAACCTGATGCTGATTGATACTGACTAGGGCAGCTCTCCTCCATGTTTCCAGTTCTTAAGAGTTCACGGGTATAGAAGAGGCTGCAAGTATTGGAAAGTACTGGTATAACTGGTCTCAACCATTTTTAGAGATTGCCTGTACAAAGGAATATAACTTACTTCCTGTATGAATCATATACCAAAGGCAATTGCTTTCCTCGTTGTCGATGAACTACTGTAACAGAAAAGGTCTGCTTATAGTGGAGTGTTTTCTGTTACCCTGTGCAACTTCTGTGGCATTTAAGTTACACAGATCTGATCTACTATGATTTCATTAAACAAGAGATACCCTTCATATTTAAAATTCTCTCTCCTGTCTCCCCTAAGAAAATTACCACAATGCAGCTTCAGTTATTTCTGTTTTCCTTTGGAAAACCAAAAACACTACAAAATAAAATTCATATAAAACATAAGTGATCAATTATTTACATTTTTTGAACAATTAGACAAGATTGTGAAAATCGGCTTTGTCTCGTATCCTTCCTTCTTTTCCACTAACCTGGCACATATTTCGATCAGTGTCTCTAGTCAATACCTCTGGCCAAAGAGAAAAACTAATACATTAAAACAACTAGGCTAGGCGCAGTGGCCCACGCCTGTAATCTCAGCACTTTGGGAGGCTGAGGCAGCAGGATCGCTTGAGTTCAGGAGTTTGAGACCAGCCTGGGCAACATGGTAAAACCCCATCTCCACATAAAAATACAAAAATTGGCCAGGTTTGGCTGTGCTCAAAGCAAGAGGATCGCTTGAGTCCAGAAGGCGGAGTTTGCAGCTGGAGTTGAAATAATGCCAACGTACTCCAGCCTGGGTGACAGAGCAAGATCGTCTTTTAAAAAAATAAATAAATAAATAAATAAAAACCCACAACTACAGAAACCAATATATTACAGTCACCAATGGATTTTTAATTTATCATTTTGCCTTGATTTCCTTTATTTCCCTTTTATGCCACTAATAAAATTTTCAAGATCTTTCTCATATCTAGCCAGTTTCCCCACCTACTTATATACAAATTACAGGAAGATGAGGCTGTCTTCAAGATATATTTTTCCCAAAGCTGTGGGTTCCCAGTTTCTTCTGATAACCACATAGCTGTGGGTTCCTGCAACACTGCCCACCCCCACCACATTTCCCACTCTCATCTTGCCCCAGGTGGAGTGGGGCGACTGCTGGCACGTTCTACAGCCACCGTGAGGGTCCCATGGGTGACGGAAAGGGGAGCGTGTGATACAAGGCCCTCGAATGACCTCCTGGGAGGGGCCATCATTGCATAGCACACTGTCAGCCCTGGAGTCAGTAGCCAACAATGCATTTTCCTACGGTTCTCTACTTTCCTGGCTTCGGTTGGTGTTCGAAGGCACCATTTGGAGGAAGTACTTGGAAAGTAGTCACGATTGGTACCTCATGCTGAAGAGCCTTGCACATTTACTGGATTTTGTGCTTGTCCATCTCCTACCGCTTCACAAAGAAAGTATGAACCAATTTTATCCTGCAAACCAGAAACAGGAACTGAATGGGCCTCTAACCAGACCTCTGATACAGGAAGTAGGGCACAGTTCTTATAGCCACCAGAGGGGAACTGCCCTATAAACAGAGAACTCCCAAAAGGCAGGCTCCAGCCAAGGCCACTGGTGAGACAAGCCTGTGTTATGCACTTATATAATACACAGGCTTCACCTAGAGATGGAACCAGCTTGAACTACCAACTGATAATGTCTCAAGTAGACAAAAGGTGACCAAATTAAGGAAAGAAACCAGGATCCTGGGAGCCTAGGAAGCAGAGCTGGTCATGACAACATGCAGTTGATGATGTGGGGTAAGAAATTGGTACTCTAAAAACTAATCTATTTTTGTGCTCTGGAGTTTTCTTTTTGATTTTGCTTTTTTCCGTCCAATTTTCTAGTTAAGCTCTTTTTAAAAAATTATAGTTTTGCCTTAATTGACCCATTATCCAAAAAAGCAAGAAGCAGCACAGTGCTGTCGGTTTGTATGAGGTGGGTGGCAGCTGCCGCAATGGTGTGCCAGGGAACGTGAACAGCTCAGAGAAAAATCATGTGTTGGGCACCACTGGGATTTTTTTTTAAATCCTTTCCTAACCAGAGTTTTGCCTTACGAGTTTCTCCACATTTGCTCTTTTGATAATTTTACTAAGGTTCGTTTCTCATGTGAAGCAGTGGCTGAAAGGTGGGAAGGGGCTGCAGGGTGGTTCCAATCAGAGGCTCTTAAACACTACTCTATTGACTGGTGTGATAAAGTTTTCACTCATCCATGGAGAAATGGGAAAAATAAATAAAAAGTCATGAGTTTTTCCATACGTTTTCTGTATGCAAAGATCTGCCCTTCATTCCAAAGTTATGTGCCCCCTAATTTTTTTTAACATAAAACTTTCCTTTTTAAGAAATCATGGCAATAGGTGGCTGATTGTTGATTTTCTTCTCTCTCTCTCTGTCTCTCTCTTTCTCTCTCTTTCTCTCTCTCTCTCTCTCTGTCTCTCTCTCTCTCTCTCTGTCTCTCTCTTTCTCTCTCTCTGTCTCTTTCTCTCTCTCTCTGTCTCCTCTCTCTGTCTCTCTCTTTCTCTCTCTCTCAATTTTCCTCACTTTCTCTCTCCACTTATAACAACACTCTTATGTAGAAAAATTTAAACGTTGGCAAACACATGTCAGTCCTCCAAATTTTTTAACTGGTTCATGGGAACCACTATTTAGGACATACAGACTTTACCTTCTACTTCAAAATATATGAGATAATATACTTGGAAAGCATATTGAAAGTAGAAATGCAGAAGTGGGCTGGAAAATTTTCAAGAACTTCTCCATCTGGGATAGATGGGATACAAGGTTATGTTCTGTTTTGTTTTATTGTTTTACCAAATAAGATTAGAAGTCCTAAGGAGCTTTGCTGGAAGCAAGTTGAAGCCAAAGCCTGGCAAGGTCAGATGCCTCTCCAGCGAGATGGCATATTAACACATGAGCGACTTTTGTCACAAGCTCAAGTAAAGTGGGAACATACCATGGATGAGAATAGAAAAGCTAAGTTCTCACAATTTCAACTAGCATGTGCTTCCTTCCTGTTACCTATGATTGCTACAGGGTGAAAAGCTGAGTAAGAGATTGCAATCTGCAGTGAGCCAAGGCCCGGGCGGATGTGAAGGCTGGTGGCAAGGAAATGGGAAGCGGGCAGCCAAGCTAACCCTGTGTCCACTGAGGGAGTGAGGTGGCCTTGAGCACAGCAGTATCCCTGGGTCTTACATCAGCAGGAAATAGAAGGGGAAGAAGCCTAAAGGAAGTGAAAGTGTTGCTGGATCTCCTGCTGGCATTGCCTCCTCTTTCACACAGCATCCTGGTTCTCCCTGCAGCCACCTGATCTTCCCTTTGTCCCCTACCTCACCACAGTCCCACCCCTTTCACCACTCCAAGTTGATGCTTCTCCTACATCTGGCCAAGATGCTACTCAGAGCTAGATGAAAGCAAAAGTAATTGCTCTAATACAGGTTTTAGGTTTCAGAAACAGAATTTTCCCGAATGTTTAAAATGGTGAATGGTTCCATACACTGTGTTAACCAGGCTTCTTATAAGCTAGTCCCAGAATCTGCCCACCATGTGCAATAATGTTTCTACAAAAAGTGTGCTCCAAGCAAGAACCTTCAACCATTTAATCTGAATGAATGAATATATCCTCTTCAAGGTTCAGTGTTTTCATAAGCAAAATGAAAGAACAACAGACTTGATGTCTTTTGAAAAAAATTTAGGCCTGGGTGCAGTGGCTCATGCCTGTAATCCCAGCACTTTGGGAGGCCAAAGCAGGCAGATCACTCCTGAGGTCAGGAGTTAGAGACCAGTCTGACCAACAACATGAAACTCCATCTCTACTAATAATACAAAAAAATTAGCTGGATGTGGTGGCACACGATTGTAATCCCAGCTACTCAGGAGGCTGAGGCAGGAGAATCACTTGAACCCAGGAAGCAGATGTTGCAGTGAGCCAAGATCGAGCCACTGCACTCCAGCCTGGGTGACAAGAGCAAAACTCCATCTCAAAAAAAAAAAAAAAAAAAAGTATTTGGAAAGCTTCCCAGTTGGGATCTGTCCACCTACCCAGGGCAACACGATGATATTGACATCTCTTAGCTTTTACAGAATTTTCTGTCTACAATGCAGAGGGCGAAGAAGGGGTATTGTCAGCTTGGCTTTGCTGTCTCTCAGTGACAGTCTGTTGTATACATAAATAAGATGAATTTTCATAAAAGCATTAATAGAGCATTAGTTTCACCTCAGAAAGAAAATGAAAAAGCAAACTACAAGAGTAGTCAAAGAAGAAATTAAAATATAGGTAAATAGTAATCAGATCGAGAAAAATCAGTGCAAAGGTTTAACTTGTAATCTATTCTTTTTAAAGATACCAGTACACAAAGATTGGGAAAGTTTATTAAAAATGTTACCAAACTTTAAGTTCTTCTTGTTTTTTTTTCTTTTTTTTTGAAACAGGGTCTCATTCTTTCACCCAGGCTGGACTGCAGTAGCATGATCTCAGCTCACCGCAGCCTCAGCCTCCCAAGCTCAAGGGATCCTCCCACCTCAGCCTCCCGAGTAGCTGGGACTAAGTTCTTTTTCACTCCCTTAGGTTGAGCTATTCGAACATCACTGTTTCCCATGCAAACGTTGAGACCTTCATTAAGCTCTCCTTGCTTACCCTGCCATTTCACTTCAGGTGTCACCTCCTTTAAGAAGCTACCCCTTGCCAGGTGTGGCGGCTCACACCTTTAATCCCAGCTCTTAGGGAGGCAGAGGCAGGAGGATAGCTTGAGCCCAGGAAATTGAGACCTGCCTGGGCAGTATAGCGAGACCCCATTCTCCACAAAAAGAAAAAAAGCAAACAAAAACACGCATAAGAAGCTACCCTTGAGCCCACTGCAGCCTCAATCTGATTTTTGAAGCTGTTTCCTGGGAGCCCAGGGCATCCTGGCACAGAGGCACTGCTATGGCAAAGGCATTGGTCTGCCCTCCCCACCAACTCTGAGCTCTTCAGAGGCAGGAATATGATATATACAAGCAGTTCATTTAATCTCCATGAGCTGAAATGACTCATTTGTCTTAATAATGTTGTCATTTTAAAGTACAGAATTTGAGAGCTGGACAGAATCTCAAATACCAATTATTCCAACACTCCACTCTTTTCTGAGGCTTTAAATGACTTGCTCCAAGTTAGAAAACAATCAGGACCCGAAGCCAAACCTTGAAAATGCTGTTCTAATACTTTGTGCCTGCATCCCATGCTGCCTTGCCTTTGTAAATTCACAGGATTAAATAAGGGGATCCTAAAAGCTGTGTTCAATTCCCCCTTCACTTCTATGCCTGGTCAATTTTACAAGCAAAGAAACACCACTGGAGGCAATGAAGGGCCGTTCTCACAGTTACATGGTTCACAGCAGAGCTGGGATGAAAACTCAGATCTAATATGAGGGACCATGTTCTTCCCACTATCTCATAAAAACTCAACTTTCAAGTACAGGTCATGGGTGTAGAGCAAAGGTCAGCATGGCACAGGGGCCAAATCCTGCGGGCCATCTCTTTTTGAGTATGGCTTACAAGCTAAGAATGGTTTTTACTTTTTAAAATGGTTATAAAACAAGAAATCATACTTTATGAAGTATATGAAGTTCAAATTTCAGTGTCCATGAATGAAGTGTGGTTGGAACATAGTCACGATCTTTTGTTTAGGTCCTGTTTATGGCTGCTCTTGAGTAACAGGGCAGAGCTGAGAAGTTGTGAAAGAGACCTCAAGAAACAAAACCGCACACCTAAAACCATCTGATCTTCAACAAAGTCGACAAAAATAAGGAATGGAGAAAGGACTCCCTATTCAATAAATGGTGCTTGCTAGCCATATGCAGAATAAAATTGGACCCCTATCTATCACCATATACAAAAATTCATTCAAGATGGATTAAGGTTTAAATGTGAGACCTCAAACCATAAGAATCCTAGAAGAAAGCCTAGGAAATACCATTCCGCATCGGCCTTGGGAAAGAATTTATGACTAAGTCCTCAAAAGCAATCGCAACAAAAACAAAAATGACAAATGGGACCTAATTAAACTAAAGAGCTTTTGCACAACAAGAGACACTATTAAGAAAGTAAACAGACAACCCTCAGAGTGGGAGAAAATATTCACAAACTATGCATTTAAGAAAGGTCTACAAATCAACAAGCAAAAAAACAAATAACCCCATTAAAAAATAGGCGAAAGATATGAACAGACACTTCTCAGAAGAAGACATACAAGCAGCCAACAAACATATGAAAAAATGTTCATCATCACTAATCATCAGAGAAATGCAAATCAAAACCACAATGAGATAACATCTCACACCAGTCAGAATGGCTTTTGTTAAAAAGTCAAAAAATAACAGATGTTGGTGAGGCTGCAGAGAAAAGGGAACACTTATACACTGTTGGTGAGAATGTAAATTAGTCCTGCCACCGTGGAAAGTACTTTAGAGATTTCTCAAAGAAATAAGAGCTGAACTACCGTTCGACCCAGCAATCCCATTACTAGGTATATGCCCAAAGGAAAATAAATTGTTCTATCAAAAAGACACCAAAACCAGATATTGCATGTTCTCACTTAAGTGGGAGCTAAACACTGGGTACAAGTAAACTTAAAGATGGGAGGCTGGGCGCAGTGGCTCACGCCTGTAATCCCAGCACTCTGTGAGGCCAAGGCGGGCAGATCATGAGGTCAGGAGTTCAAGACCAGCCTGGCCAACATGGTGAAACCCTGTCTCTACTAAAAAAACAAAAATTAGCCAGTCATGGTGGCATGCGGCTGTAGTCCCAGCTACTCGGGAAGTTGAAGCAGGAGAATCGCTTGAACCTGGGAGGCAGAGGTTATGGTGAGCCAAGATCATGCCACTGCATTCCAGCCTGGGCAACAGAGCAAGACACTATCTCAAAAAAAAAAAAAGGCTTAAAGATGGGACCAACAGACAGTGGGGACTACTAGAAGGAGAAAAGAGAGGGGGCTGAAAAACTACCCACTGGGTACAATGAAATTTTTTTTCATTCATACCCCAAACCTCAGCATCACATAATGTATCTCTGTAACAAACCTGCACAAATACCCTCTGATTCTCAAGTAAAAGTTTTTTAAAAACTGCAGTCTAAAATATTTAGTATCTGGACATCTCCAGAAGTTTGTCAACCCCTAGTGAGGAAGAATAAGCCCTCTTAGAAGTCAGAAGAAAATAAGTTCTACTACCATCAAACTCCACAGCCCTTAGTTTAGAAAAAACAAAGGGAGGCTGGGTGAAGGGCTCACGCCTGTAATCCCAACACGCTGGGAGGCCAAAGCAGGAGCACTGCTTGAGGCCAGAAGTTTGAGACCAGTCTGGGCAACATAGAAAGACCCTGTCTCTACAAAAAAATAATAATAAAATAAAATAAAATTAGCCCAGTGTGGTGGCTCATGCCTCTAGTCCCAGTTACTCAGGAGGCTGAGGCAGGAGGATCACTAGAGCCCAGGAGTTCGAGCCTGCAGTGAACCATGATCATGCCACTGCACTCCAGGCGGGGCAACAGAGTGAGACCCTGTCTCTAAAACAAATAAAATAAAATAAAAACAAAGGGTTTAGATGAAACTGATGCACTACCTTCATTCTGTCACATTTTCATGCTTTCATGCTGAATGAGAGGGCACTCATCCTGGGAGTTCATGCCACCCAGATGGGCAGGGGTTAAACTGAGACCTGTCTAGGTTGAAAGAAGCAGTAGGAAGGCACAGGAACAAGAGGCTTCCAAGAGCATGCCCTCCCCTCTATTCCAAATGCACCTAAATGCCTGGTAAGATATTTGCCAGCTCACTCACGTGATTCCAAGATAGGGAGCTTCCCTTGATTCTGAGAGTAACTCAGCCCACCTAAATGGAGGAAGCAAGGGCCAAGCACGACCTTTTTTTTTTTTTTTTTTTTTTTTTTGAGACAGAGTCTCATTCTGTCACCCAGTTTGGAGTGCAATGGTACAATCTCGGCTCACTGCAACCTCTGCCTCCCAGGTTCAAGTGATTCTCCTGCCTCAGCCTCCTGAGTAGCTAGGACTACAGGTGTGCACCACCATGCCTGGCTAATTTTTGTCATTCTAGTAGAGACAGGGTTTCACCATGTTGGCCAGGAAGCTGGCCTCAAACTCCTGACCTCAGGTGATCCACCTGTCTTGGCCTCCCAAAGTGCTGGGATTACAGGCGTGAGCCACCACACCTGGCCCAAGCACAACCTTTTAGGGTCAGCCACCTGAAGTGGAATCCTACATTGGCCACTTACTCCCTATGAATCCTAGGGCCAGTTAGGGATCCCTGGGTTTTCTCACCTAAGAAGGTAAGTACTTCCTTCACAGGCTTGTTTGGAGGATTCAATGAAACACACTCAAACTTCAGCTCCCTTCTAATCATTCTCTCTCTCCCTTTCCCAGAGACAGTATTTGGAGAGTAACAGAAACCAAGCCTTGTTAGGAAAGTTTCTTTCAAATTAGCTTAGAGTTAAAAAAAATTTTTTTTCTAGAGCCCTAGAAAAAAACGCCCAATCAGTGCAATAAAAATAGGCTCAAGTGTTCAGTTGGGTATTTTCCTCTCATAAGTTCTTTGAAGCTTCTTCCAAATTATAATCCAAAAATAAGAGCGCTATAATTTTTAGAAAAGTTACGTTGATGTAACTTTTATAGCAAGCTACCCAAAGAATCAAGCTATAATACATTATAGCCATGCTCAGTTATGAAGACCAAAACTATTTTAAAAATACCAGAACCAGAAAGTCCTAGTTTATTTAGTCTGGCTTCCTTAACATGAAGTTCTTGTTGTTCTTAAAATACTCAGCTTTGGCTGAATTCCAAAACTGACATAAGCGTACTTCAGGTGTTTGGAAGATACTGAAGAGAATCAGAATTGAAAACAAGATTGGAAAATAAAGCCTTTTATGTGATCACAAATGCAAGAAGTGTACTGTTTTGAAACCATTAAACCAAGTTTTTACCCACAAATGTAAACTTAAATATGTATATATTCTCAACACTGGACGTACAGGAGGCTAAAGGTTAATTTCGATAGCATGGTATTATTCCTAACATTTGCAAACAGCTAATTGCTTCAGTTACTAGAACTGCCTTAACGTTTTCTGAAATCTGAGATAGGTTGAAAAGATACATTTCTTTCATGGATTATGCTAGCAATCACTTTAATGGCCAAACTAATCTTATTACTAGGATAGCATATAGGTGTTTTAGACAATGTTAAATTATAAACTTTCTAGCCCATCATGGTTTATGGGATAACAAAAAACAGGCCCTGGTTCTTTCACCAAAATCCTTACAAAGATAACACACAAGTTCAGTGTAAGTTGTGATGTTATTGCCTTTGGAAGCACTGTAATTACTTCAAAGTCTGGGTTGGTGAGAGGAAATTCAAGCTACTAAAACTTATTGAGGGTAAGGTGTGTTGCGAAGCTCATGATACGGCGTGCAAATTACTATAGTTACACTCTGCGTGCATGGTATGTCATCGTTCCTGTACTCTCAAATACTACACGGAGAAAAGGAGAACCTCATCTAAAACGGTCACAGGTATATGCAGAAGGAAAACAGGGACCAAACCTCACAGAAGCGAAACCGAGACACTGAACGGAGAAGGACTGACTGGGGCAAATATCTCTCACTGCTAGAGAACAGTTCAAGTCGATCGCAGGGACCCAGGGCTCCAGCGTTGGGCGGTGGGTGGATCCATGGGTCTCTCGCACAAATACAGACTCTTTCACAAACACACACGCTCTCCCCGGAGCAGCAAGCGACAAGAGCAGTCACGCAGCAGCGCTCGCTGCCCCCAAAGTGGGGCAAGAAGTAAATGCTTCCCGCCCAGAAAAATGAAATGCCCCGAAGACGGCCAGATTAAACGTGGGTCCCGACCGCGCGGGATGGCAAAGGGGTCACACACGCACCTGCATTGTAAAAGCGGTCCAGGACGGTGGTTTCACCAAAGTCGAGTTTCCCAAAATGCAGGGTTTCCAGGGTGGCGCCCACCGTCTCGCACGCCTCCCGCAAGCTCTGCAGGGCCTCGCTCTCGGCCACCACCAGTTGCCCCTGGCTCGCTTCGTTGATCACATATGCCACCGTGGTCCGTCGGCTGCCCCCGCCAACAGAGCTGCCCCGGCCTCGGGTGGCACTGCTCGCGGAGGTGGCCGCGGGACACCCGATGCCTGGGGCGGCGGCGCTCTCCACGTTCCAGAAGCTGCCCGGCGGCGGCGGTGGCAGCTGGTGCTCCTCGCTCTCGCCCACCGCCGCCGCTCCTCCCCTCCTGCAGATGCCGCCCTCGGGGATGGTGCAGAAGCCCGAGGGGGCGAAGGGTGGCACGGAGAAAGTGATGCCCTCGCCCGCCTCCGTGCTCATCTCTCCGGGCCGGGCAGCAACGGCGGCGGCGTCCCCCGCCCAGCCGCACCGCCTGGCCAGCCACAGCTCGGGGCTGCTCCGCGCCCGCCGGGCTAAGCAGCTGCCATCGCGCGCCGCGCCCTCGCCGCCTCGCCGCCGCCTCCTCTCCGGCGCCCTCTCCCCCGAGGGCACGCCGCTGCCCGGCGGCGGCTCGCTCCTCCTCGGCGCCTCCGTGGCCGCGCCGCTCGCCCTCTGCAGGGTTTAGAGTACAAGGGGTGGGGAAGTCGGGTGAGCGGGAAGGGACCGAGCTTCCTTTTCTCGGCCGGCTGACAAGTCGGCTCACAAACCTGCGCTGCGGTGCAGCTCAAGGGCGCCGCGCTCGGGGTGCAGCCCGCGCTTGCCACCAGCCGCGCCGCACAGCCCAGCTCCTTCCGTCCCGGCCGCTCTGGGAGGAGCCAGGAAGGGCGCCCCCTGGGTGCGGAGCTACCTGGCGCGCACCTTACGAGCGGGCGGGCTCCCCGGGCGACGTCCCGGAACAGCAGCAGCGGCAGCCGAAAGCACCCTCCTCCCTCCTTGGCGGCAGCTCCCCTTCATGGGCTGGATTTCCTCCTACTCGCCCGACCTCGTTTCTCTTCCGATCGCCTCCGTCGCGTCGTCCCCGCGCCAGCCTCGTCGCTCCTAGCAGTCGCTCTCACTCTCCCCCACCAGCTTCTGGCCACCCACTCGTCGCGGCACCCGGGATCAGGGCCCGCCCCCAGGTAGGGCGCTGCTAGGAAGCTCGAGCCCGGACGAAACCGACCGCGCTGCGGCCCTCAGACCCCAGCCCTTCTCTGAGTGCCGCCCGTGGCATGGGGTCCCGGTCCTCACCCACCCGGCCCCCAACTAAGAAGACCTGGAGCGCAAGCGATTATAGGGTGGCGCAAAAAGTCTCTCCAGCCAATACTCGGTCCTCGGAGTCCGCCCCTGAAGCATTTCCAGTGTTCCCCGCGACGAGGGCGCCCCCCTCCGGGCCTTGGCGGCCTCGTGGACTGGGACCGTGCGAGGCGCTGGCAGGACAGGCTCCGGGAGACGGACGTTGCGCGAGGCAGGAGGTTGCACATAGCGCCCTGGACCCAGGGCCTACACCGGAGGGTGCTTCATTAGTGACTGTGGCACTCCAGAAGTGGCAGGCCAAATTTATCAGGTTCTCCCATGTACCTTTCCTTTTAAAATTTCCAGTGGCTCATTCCGTTATGAGTAATGAGTAATTGATTAGTGCCAACTGCCGAAGGACTTAGCATTCTCATTTAGGATCTTAATTCCCCCACAAGCGCCAGATACTTACTTAAGATAGAAAATGGAGTCTATACCCGACTCCACAAATTATCAGCAAGATGAAACAGGAGAATTACGTGACCTATTCTATTTTTTAAACTGCATCACTCGAGGAGGGGAGGGAAATACCCAGATTGTTTAAGAGCAATCAAAAAAGTACCTGCTTATTTGGGGAGCAAAGAACAGATGTGTAAGTTCCCAGAGAACCCCAGAATGCTGTAATTGTTAGGAAAGCCAGTGCAAGTTACAACTGAGTAAAGAAATAGGTTTTGTATTTCCCGTCTCCAGGAACTGAGACTGGTGAGTCCTATGAAAAGGGCAGAAGAAAATGTAAATTACTTTTTTCTTTTTTTCTTTTTTTTTTTCTTTGAGACGGAGTTTCGCTGTTCTTGCCGGAACGGTAGTGCAATGGCGCGATTTCAACTCCCTGCAACCTCTGCCTCCCGGGTTCAAGCGATTCTCCTGCCTCAGTCTTTCTAGTAGCTGGGATTACAGGCATGCGCCAACCACGCCCGGCTAATTTTGTATTTTCAGTAGAGACAGGGCGAGGCAGGGAGGCTTCACCATGTTGGCCAGGCTGGTCTCGAACTCCTGACCTCAGGTGATACGCCCGCGTTGGCCTCCCAAAGTGCTGGGATTACAAGTGTGACCCACCATGTCCAGCTATGAATTACATTTCAAACCGGGTAATAAGGAAGGATAAAATAATTGAATACTAAAGAATTAAAGGAAAGGCTGGGCGCAGTGGCTCATGCCTGTAATCCCAACACTTTGGGAGGCCGAGGCAGGCAGATCACTTGAGGTCAGGAGTTCAAGACCAGCCTGGCCAACATGGTGAAACTGCCTTCTCTACTAAAAATACAAAAATTAGCTGGGCGTGGTGGCAGCCGCCTGTAATCCTAGCTACTCGGGAGGCTGAGACAGGAGAATCGTTTGAACCCGGGAGGCAGAGGTTGCAGTGAGCCAAGATGGCAGCACTGCACTCTAGACTGGGCAGCAGAGCGAGACTCCATCTCAATTAAAAAAAAAGAGAGAGAATAAAAGGATTAAAGGAAAGAGTTTTAAAATTTTCTCCAAGGTGGGAGGATCGCTTGAGTCCAAGAGTTCAAGATCAGCCTGGACAACATATCGAGACCACCATCTTAAAAAAAGTAATAATTAAAGGAAGGCAGGAAATAGTCGTGAGGTAAAACACCTACCAGCTACACAACTGTATCCTCAATGAATCAATGTGACATTAGATTTTTCTAAAGGTGTATAAAATAATAGAAGTAAATTCTTAGTAAGGAAACTTTATTTTCTTCATGTAAAATGGAATCTATGTGACCCACACTAGCTTTTGGAATTAATATCAATAGTAAAATATGTAGTTAGTGAATCAGTGATTATACTGAAAGAAAATGTTGATGAGCTACTAATGGTTATGTGCCTTTTAATATTTTCAACAACTTGTTAAACCTCCAAAACCTTGTAGGAGTAAGATAATCCTCCCCTCCATCCTCACCAAGAACAATAAACTCTGGAAATCCATGAGGGTCATGTGTGGAAAACTAAAATGCCTAAATGTTCAAGTGGCATTTTACTGTAGAAATACAAAATCTGAGATTATATATCAAGCTATTTTCCAAAGCCATAACTTTTTATACCCTCTCACTTTGTGCTTTCCTTCCAGATCCTTTCAGAGCCATTTTCATACACAATTTTTATTTTTTGTTTTACTTTGCTGGCTTTTTTGATTTATTAACTTTAAATATGTTTTTGATGTTAGGCACCCAAACCCCAATACAATGCTGAAATACTGCTGCTTCTAGCTGGCCCTGAGATTCTCCCTCTACCTAAAAGGCACAGTTTAGGTAATTTATGTTCCATAGCATAGGGTTATGAGATAATGAGGAACTCGCTGGCAAGATTCTGGAAGAAAGGACAGGAATCCGAAGGGTGAGTCTACAGTCAGGGTTCCCTTTGGCTTTAGGATTTTTGTGGATCTGAATTAGGCAGCTGAAAGGCTGAAGTGAATTCTTTTTAATGAAAAATAATGGTATTTTGCAAAACAAAACAAAAAGAATGGTGACACTGTTGTGCATTTTCACAAATCTTTTTAATGTCTGGCTTAATAGATGACAGTGGATTCTCATTTCTGCTTCTACATTCCTGCTGTTGCAGCATGTTGTTTTGGTTGAAGGATATGAAGAAAATCTGGAGAAGTTTCTGAAGTGTAGGAGGTATTTGAAGAAGTATATGAAGAAAATACTCTGGGAGGAGTACAGTCACTTCCACTGTGAAGGCACACATGAGTTCCTAAAAATCACTGAACTATGCAAAATAGGGCTTTTTTAAAAGTAATTTCAAGTTTTATTTTAGACTCGGGGGTACATGTGCAGGTTACATGGATATATTGCATGATGCTAAAGTTTAGGGTACAATTGTTCTTGTCACTCAGGTAGTAGACATAGCACCCAACAGTTAGTTTTTCAACCCTTGCTCCTGCCTTCCCTCCAGTCCACAGTGTCTATTGTTCTCATCTTTATGTCTCTGTGTATCCAATGGGACCATCTCCTGGGAAGGTATTAGGACCCACAATCAGAAAGGTGGGGGGTTATTAGCAGGTAAAAGGAGAGCAGGAAAAGGTCAGAGGCCTGCCTCTGAGGCCTAACACACTCAACATAACCAAAGACTATAACAAGGATTGTGGGAGTTACAAGCCAGAAACCACAGATGAAAACCAACATATATCATAACACCACACTCTGTTCATAGTCTCTTTTGTTGTGCAGAAGCTGTTTAGATTAGGTCCCACTTGTCAGTTTTTGGTTTTGCTGCAAATTGCTTTTGAGGACTTAGTCATAAATTATTTCCCAAGGCCTATGTCTAGAATGGTATTTCCTAGGTTGTCTTCTAGGATTCCTAGGGTTTGAGGTCTTACATTTAAATCTTTAATCCATCTTGAGTGAATTTTTGTATATGGTGATGGGTAGGGGTCCAATTTTATTCTGCATAAGGCTAGCCAGCACCACTTGTTGAATAGGGAGTCCTTCCACATTGCTTATTTTTGTTGACTTTGTTGAAGATAAGATGGCTGTAGGTATACGGCTTTATTTCTGGGTTCTCTATTATGTTCCATCGATCTGAGTGTCTGTTTTTGTCCCAGTACCATGCTGTTTGGGTTACTGTTGCCTTACAGTACAGTTTGAAGATGGGTAATATGATACCTCTGGCTTTGGCTTTATTCAGGCTCTTTTGGGGTTTTATTTTATTTTATTTTTTCCTGCTGTTCTACAGGCTCCTTTTTGGTTCCATATGAATTTTAGAATAGTTTTTCTAATTCTGTGGAAAATGATGTTGGTAGTTTCTTAGGAACACCATTATATCTCTAGATTGCTTTGGGTAGTGTGGTCATTTAAACAATATTGATTCTTCCAATCCATCAGCATGGAATGTTTTTCCACTTGTTTGTGTCATCTATGATTTCCTTCAACAGTGTTTTGTAATTCTCCTTGTAGAGATCTTTCACTGCTTTGATTAGAAGTATTCTAGATTTTGCGTGTGTGTGGGGCTATTATAAACGGAACTGTGTTCTTGACTTGTCTCTCGGCTTGAACGTTATTGGTTTATGAAAATGCTACTGATTTTTGTACATTGATGTTGTATCCTGAAACTATACTGACATTGTTTATCAATTCTAGGAACCATTTGGTGGAGTCTAGGTATAGAATCTTATCTTCAGGGAACGAGGTGCAGTGGCTCATGCCTGTAATCCCAGGACTTTGGAAGGCCAAGGCGGGCAGATCACTTGAGGCCAGGAGTTCGAGACCAGCCTGGCCAACACAGTGAAGCCCCATCTCCACTAAAAATACTAAAAAACAAATTAGCTGAGCGTCTAGTCTGTAGTCCCAGCTACTTGAGACGGAGGTTGCAGAGAGCCGAGATCATGCCACTGCACTCCAGCCTGGGTGACAGAGTGAGACTCTGTCTTAAAAAAAAAAAAAAAAAAAAAAGAGATTCTTATCTTCAGGGAAGAGAGAGCATCTGACTCCTTTTCTTATTTAGATGCTTTTTATTTCTTTCTCTTGCCTGATTGCTCTGGCTAGGACCTCCAGTACTATGTGGAATATTGAGAATGGGTGTCCTTGTCTTGTTCCTGTTCTTAAGGGGAATGTCTTTAGCTTTTGCCTGTTCAGTATGTGTTAGCTGTGGGTTTGTCATAAATGGTTCTTATTATTTTGAGGTATGTTCCTTTGATGCCTAGTTTGTTGAGGGTTTTTATCATGAAGGGATGTTGGATTTTATCAAAAGCTTTTCCCATACCTATTGAGATATTCATCTAGTTTTTGTTTTTAAGTCTGTTTATGTGGTGAGTCACATTTATTGATTTGCATATGTTGAACCAACCTTGGATCCTAGGAATGAAGCCTATTTGATCCGGGTGAATTAACTTTTCGATGTGTGGCTAGATTCTGTTTGCTGGTATTTTGTTGAGGATTTTTGTGCATGTGTTTATCTGAACTGAATTATTGATAACATCTTGAGGACAAAAAAGATTATATACCCTACAAGTAAGATTGAACTACAGGTTAGATGGCCCATACATGGACAGCAATCCTACTTCCAGACATCTGAGTAACCCAGAAAGAAGTCTCAAACCCTAAAATTGTATTAAGGTAGTTCCCTGCATTTGAGAAACAAAATTCACTCCAGAGAAAGATGATATCATCTTGGGCCATGAATTATTTCTACAAATATAAGATCTGTAAATGTAAGCAAATATTTGAATGCATGGTAGAATGGTGGAATTGGAGCAAGAATGTGAATTGAAATTTTTGCTATCTGTTTCTGACTTTTCCCCTCTAGATTGACTCTCCATTTATATCCCCCAGAGTATCTGTCTTGGGAGACCATGAATTAAGTCAATGGGCTCCCTTCCTTTCTGTTTATCAGTTGGATTTGGTCAATGGGGAGTCCAGGCAGGGATCTGCAGGAGGAAGGAGATTGGGAATTGGGTATTTCTCTCCTGGACTCACTCTGTATGAGTCACTACAGGCTGGCTATGTTCTTCAACAGAAGGTCATTGCTCTTCCCAAGGTGACAGCTCCTATGGGACTCACTTTCTTACAGGGTCTCATAACTGTCCCTTGCTTTGTTGTTTATTGGCACCTAGAAATGATAAAGTTGCTAGCCCCAAGCTCATGCACAATTCCTTGAAGCCTCCTTATACCCTTCCACACCTTTGAATTAGTCTTTTTGTAAATAAACCCACTTCAAATTATCCTACCTGTTTCCTGTTGGGACTCTGATAACTACTAATGAGTGTTTAGAAATTAGAAAACTAATTTAACCTTTCTGGACCTGTTTCTTCATCCACAAAATACAATATTGAATTAGATTCAACTGAAAATCCTTTGAAGCTCCAACGTGCTATTTTAAGTATTCAGTTAAGATTCCAGTTCTTATACTGAATTGAAATGTGTAAAGAACGAAAATACCACTGGGCAACCAAATAGTAATAAGGGAACTTTCTCTTTATAGAAATATTCCAGCTAATGCATGCAAAAGCCTGATGTCATTATAATATCACCATTTTGTAACTCTTAATGAATTTGGATTCAGATACCAATTTTTTTTTTTTTTTTTTTTTTTTTTTTTTTTTTTTTTTTTTTGAGACAGGTTCTAGCTATATTGCCCAAGCTAGAGTGCAGTGGCTCTATCTCAGCTCACTGCAACCTCTGCCTCCTGGGCTCAAGCAATCATCCCACTTCAGCCTGGTAGCTGGGACCACAGACACGTGCTACCACACCCGGTTAATTTTTGTATTTTTGGTAGAGACAGGGTTTCACCATGTTGCCCAGGCTGGTCTAGAACTCCTGGGCTCAAGCAATCCTCCTGCCTCAGCCTCCCAAAGTGCTGGGATTACTGGCATAAGCCACTGCACCCAGCCTGCATATCAATCATTAATAGTCACTAATATCATTAAAAGAGAGATGACCAGATTATTGCGTGCCTCCTGATGAAAGAACACACTACCAACCATGAGGTAGTCATCCCAAAAACAGTGGACATGAATCTATCAAAGCCCTAGAACCCAAGGGCTGGGTTCAACAGTGAATTTCAGGAAATATTAAAGTCATAAAAACAGGGTCAAATACTCTGGAGATGCAATGAGTAAAATCTAGACTGTGGGAAACTGTAAGACAAATGACTCACTTTCTTGCACAAATAAATTGCAGTGGTGGAAGAGGGCAATGTTGAGATTAAAAGATTGTTAATTTGTAAAGATATAATAATGATATTGTGCTTATGTTAAAAAGGGAGGCTTCATATTTCAGAGACTACATACAGAAATACGTATAAATGAAGTAAAATGACTTCTGGGGTTGGTTTAAAAATAATATAGGCCAGGCGCTGTGGCTCACGCCTGTAATCCCAGCACTTTGGGAGGCCGAGGCGGGCGGATCACGAGGTCAGGAGATCGAGACCATCCTGGCGAACACGGTGAAATCTCGTCTCTACTAAAAATACAAAAAAATTAGCTGGGCGTGGTCGTGGGTGCCTGTAGTCCCAGCTGCTCGGGAGGCTGAGGCAGGAGAATGGCGTGAGCCCGGGAGGCGGAGGTTGCAGTGAGCCGAGATAGCGCCACTGCACTCCAGCCTGGGCGACAGAGCGAGACTCTGTCTCAAAAAATAATAATAATAATAATATGGTAGGAGGTACAGGAATGCGTGAGAATACAGATGAAAGAAGATTGACCCAAACTAATGATTTTTTATAATGGGTACATGGAGGAGGTTCATTATACTAGTCTTTCTACTCTTGTATGTGTCTGAAATATTTCATAATATAAAGTTTAAATTAAATAAAATCATGGAAACAGAAAGAATGTAAGACAACATTTTCATATGAAAAATGTTTTACCATTCTGACCACAAAAGAACATTTGTAGAGTCTCATGCAAATCATCTTTTTATTTCATTTTTTATTTTTGAGATGGAGTCTCACTCTTTCGCCCAGGCTGGAGTGCAGTGGCACGATCTCAGCTCCTCAGCTCACTGCAATCTCCACGTCCCGATACAAGCAATTCTCCTGCTTCAGCCTCCTGAGTTGCTGGGATTACAGGTGTGTGCCACCACACCCGGCTAATTTTTGTATTTTAGTAGAGACGGGGGTTTCACAATCTTGGTCAGGCTGATCTCAAACTCCTGACCTCAGGTGATCCACCTGCGTCGGTCTCCCAAGGTATTGGGATTACAGGTGTGAGCCACTGCACCCAGCCTAATTAATATCTATTTTAATGTGGTGAGTGTTCCTATTGAGAGCCTAAACAGTTTTTACTTTGAAAATTAAGCCATGCCTGGGCATATGTAGAAGACTCAGGGAAGAGTCCACCAGGAGAATCAGTTCATGGTTAATAGAGAAGCCTTATGAAGGTCAATAACCCCAAGGGAAGAAACAGCAATGGTAAATCATTATGAGAGTGGCCTGCAGATGGAAGTACAACAGGGTAGGAGCGACTCAGTTTGCCCTGCAGTACTGCTTGGACAAGAGAGGCCCCTCCCTTGGGCCCTATGTTTTAGAGGGCCCGGCCATGTCCCTTTCTCAGAGAATCAGAGGTATGAACCCACAGAAAAATCTCCCTCTTCTAATTTGCCCTCTGGAGACCCCAGACCCCAGGATTATCTGCTCAAGCATTATCAAGCCCATTTTCAGAGCCTGTTTGTGAGGGCTATAGATGGAGTTTGGCTGCTGAGGCTGGGATGTCTCCAAAAATGTCTATAAGATCTTGTAGAGCTAAAGATGGCAAGAAAGGTCACTCTGTCCATGCTACCGCACTTGGGTGTGGAACTCCAAGAAGTTCAATTGTAAATTCAAAATTCACCTTCCTAGCCTTTATGCAAGTATATTTGTCAAGGACAAATGTATTTATTTAATAGTATATTAGCCTGATTAATGACTTTTAGGTAGGGCATGGTGGCTTACAACTCTAATCCTCACACATTGGGAGCCTGAGGCAAGAGGATCACTTGAAGCCAGATTCGAGACCAGCCTGGAAAGCATAGCCAGACCCCATCTCTTAAGAAAAAAAAACAAAAACAAAAAAAACAGCATGGCGGCACATGCCTGTAATCCAGTCTACTCAGGAGGCTGAGGTGGGGGGATCATTTGAGCCCAGAAGTTCAAGCTTGCAGTAAGCTATGATGGTGTCACTGTATTCCAGACTGGGTGATAGAGCAACATCGAGTTTCAAAGAAAAAAAAAAATTTTTTTTGTATCAAAGTCCTAGCTAGTGCAATAAGGCAAGAAAGAGTAATAAAATGAATAAATATTGGAACTAAAAGAGTAAAACTGCCTTGGAGAATGGCGTGAACCCAGGAGGCGGAGCTTGCAGTGAGTCGAGATGGCGCCACTGCACTCCAGCCTGGGTGACAAAGCGAGACTCCGTCTCAAAAAAGAAAAGTAAAACTGCCTTTATTTGTAGACACGATTGTGTATGTATAACATCTTTAAAAATCACCAAAAATAAAAAATACTAGGACTAATAAGAAGTCCCAATTTAGATATCCCAAATGTGATCTAAAAGTTTAACACAATGTCAAGCAAAATTTGTGCAGGCTTATTTTTGTAGAAATTGGTAAGCTACATCTAAAATATACTTTTAAAGGATCTGAATACATATATAAACATATGAAAAGCAAAGGGACTTGTGTAGCTAAACAATTTTGAAAGGAGGTCTTATACTGCTTGTTATAAAGCTCTGGTAACCTGACAACATGAAAAGAATGAGTAAGAATAGAGTCCATAAATAGGCACACAGATATGTTCAATTTGTTTTCAATAAGGGTATCTTGGTAATTCAATGGGGATAGGGCAGTCTTTTCAAAAACAGTGTTTGAATAACCAAATACCCACAAAAAAAGAAAAATGAACCTCAATCCTTACTCATGCTACACACAAAAATAACTAAAAATGGATCATGGGCCTAGATTTAAAGCAAACACTGCAAACCTAATAGAACAAAATAATGGAGAAAACTTTTGTGAACTTGGGCTAGGCAAAGGTGTCTTAGATATGACCTAAAATAATCAAAATAAATTATAAATATATAATTTATATATGAATCTTATATAAATATGTATAAATATATAAAAATGTTATACATTGGACTTAATCAAAATTAAAATATATGCAGTTCCTAGACATTGTATAAAAATGAACAGGCTTGGTTGGCCAGGTGCAGTAGCTCGCACCTGTAATCCCAGCCCTTTGGTATGGTGCCCAGCCCTTTGCTATGTTTTCCTCTAGAACTTTCCTGGTTTTAAGTTTTACATTTAGGACTATGATAATTTTGAATTAATTTTGTATAATGTGAGAGGTATGGATCAAAGTTCATATTTTTGCACATAAATAGATGATTGTTTTTGCATATGGATATCTATAGTAACCAGATATCCATATACAAACAGACTATCCTTTCTCTACTGAATTGCTTTTGAAATTTTCTTCAAAGTCAGCCATCCATATACATGTACTATATATCTATTTCTGGACTCCACTCTGTTTCATGTCTCTATCTCCCAAGTAGCTGGGTATTGATGCCAATACCACACTGTGTTTATTACTACAGCTTTACAGTCTTAAAATAAGTACTGTTTGTCCTCCAACTTTATTTCTATTTTTCACAGTTGTTTCCGCTATTCTAGGTCCTTTCCATTTCAATATGAATTTTAGAATCAGATTTTTGATTGGAATTATGTCAAACATATAGTTCAAATTTAGGAGAACTGGCATCTTAACAACATTGGATATTTCCATTTATTTTCCTTCCTTCCTTCCTTCCTTCCTTCCTTCCTTCCTTCCTTCCTTCCTTTCTTCCTTCCTTCCTTCCTTCCTTCCTTTTTTTTCTCAGTGTTGCCCTTGCAGTGGCACACTCTCAGCTCACTGAAACCTCTCCCTTCCAGGTTCAAGCAATTCTCATTTCTCAGCCTCCCAAGTAGCTGGGAATACAGGCACGCACTACCAAACCTGGCTAAATGTTTGTACTTTTAGTAAAGATAGTGTTTCACCATGTTGACCAGGCTGGTCCTGAACTCCTGACCTCAAGTGATGTGCCTGCCTCGGCCTCCCAAAAAAAAAAATGGCAGAAAACCTCTGCAACTTTGAATTAGGCAAAGATTTCAAAAGCATGATCCATAACAGAGCGAATTGATAAACTGGATATCATTATAATTAAAAACTTTTTCTCTTTGGAAAACCATATTAAGAGAATGAAGAAACAAACCACAAACTGGAAGAAAATATTTGCAAATCACCTATCTGACAAAAGACTTGTAAGAATATATAATTTGCAATGCTCAACAATAAGAAAACAAAAAATCCAGTAAATGATGAGCAAAAGGTTTTAACAGATATTTAACCAGTGACAAATAAGCACAGGAATACATGCTCAATATCTGTAGTCATTAAGGAAACTCATACTAAAAATCACAATGAAATACCACAACTGACCATATCACGTGTTAGTGAGGATATGGAGGAACTGAAAGTCTCTTCCCCTGCTGGTGGGAATGTAAAATGGTAGAACTCTTTGGAAATAGTTTGACAGTTCCTTTAAAACTCGAACACACATCTCCATTGTGACTCACCATATCATTTTGGTGTATTTAGCCAAGACAAATGAAAGAATATATTCATAAAAAGATTTGCATATTAATATTTATCAAAGCTTTGTTATAGGCAAAACCTGTAAACAACCCAAATGTCCACCATTAGGTGACTGAATGGACAAATTGTGGTATACACGTACAACAAAAAGGAGTACACAATAAGAAGAATGGACTGCAGATACACATAAAAACAAGCTGAAAACAAGGTGAAAGAAAGTTTGTTTGTTTTTTTTTTTTTTTGAGTCAGGGTCTCAGTCTGTTGACCAGGCTGGAGTGCAGTGACCCCATCACAGCTCACTGTACCCTGGACCTCCTAGACTCAAGGAATCCTCCTGCCTCAGCTTTCATTGTAGCTGGGACCATAGTCATGGGCCACCATGCCTGGTAACTAACCTTTTGATCTTTTGTAGAGACAGGGTCTCACTTTTTTTCCTCGGTTGGTCTTGAGCACCTCGAGTCAAGCAATTCTCTCACCTGGGCCTCCCAAAGCCATGGGATTACAGGTGTGAACCACTGTGATAGGCCTGTAAAATTCTTTAAAAATGCTAATTAATTTATAATGAAGCAGATTAGTAGTTACTTGGGGAAGGAGAAGGGGAGCACAGGAAGGAGATATGACAAAGGGGCATGAAGAAACTTTTGAGGATAATAGATTTGTTCATTATCTTGATTGGTGCCATATAAATATATACAATTATTATGTGTCAATTAAAAATAATAATAGGCAGGGACAGTGGCTCAGACCTGTAATCCCAGCACTTTGGGAGGCCAAGGCGGGCAGATGGCTGGAGACCAGAAGTTCAAGACCAGCCTGGGCAACATGGTGAAACTCTGTCTCTGCAAAAAATACAAAGATTAGCTGGGCATGATCGGACCTGCCTGTAGTCCCAGCTACTGGGAAAGCTGAGGTGAGAGAATTACTGAAGCCTGGGAGGCAGAGGTTGCAGTGAGCCAAGATGGCACCACTGTACTTGACAGAGCGAGACTCCATCTCAAAAAAACAAAAAAGAAAAAAGAAAAATTGAGGTGAAGTCTTGCCATGTTGCCCAGGCTGGAGTGCAATGGCACGATCACGGCTCACCGCAGCCTTGGCCCCCAGGGCTCAAGGGATTCTTCCACCTCAGCCTCTGGAGTAGCTGAGACCACAGGCATGCGCCACTACACCCAGTTAATAGAGAAAAGCTCTTGCTATGTTGTCCAGGCTGGTCTTGAACTCCCGGGCTCAAATGGTCCTCCTGCCAGGATCTCACTAAATGCTGGGATTACAGGCCTCAGCCACCAAGCCTGGCCTATTGGGTGTTTTAGTGGTAATAATTGTATTGTGGATATATTTTTAAGGAGTCCTTATCTTTTAGAGATATTTGATGAAATTTTTATAGATGAAATGATATGATGTCTGGGATATGCTTCAAAATAAAACAGAAAAGTAGTAGAATATATGGAAATACAGATGAAATAGGATTGGCCACAAATTGATCATTGTTTTACTTGATTATGAGTTTATGAGGGTTTATCATAGTAATCTCTCTACTTTTGCATACATTTTTCCACTATAAAAACAAACAAAAATTATCTGGAAATATTTGAAAGAACATTTAAATGACAGAGAGTTTTGCTATAAACATCTATGAGAAAAATGAATGCTACAATATATTATTATTATTATTTTGAGACAGAGTCTCACTCTCTTGCCCAGGCTAAAGGGCAGTAGTGCAATCTTGGCTCGCTGCAACCTCTGCCTCCCGAGTTCGTGATTCTTGTGCCTCAGCCTCCTGAGTAGCTGGGATTATAGGCGTGGGCCATCACACCCAGCTAATTCTTGAATTTTCTGTAGAGAGGGGGTTTCACCATGTTGGCCAGGCTGGTCTTGAATTCCTGGCCTCAAGTGATCTGCCTGCCTCAGCCTCACAAAGTGCTGGGATTACAGGGGTGAGCCACCACACCCGGCTCCTAAAATATATTAATTCATAGCAACCTTAAGTTATAAATTCAATCCATATCAAACCCAATCAACTTAAAACTCAACACTTTTGATGAGTAGATCCTAAATGTTATATGAAACTAAATGATTGAGACTAGCCAGGATAATATTTAAAGAGTAAAGAGGGAAAGATTCAATGTAGACATAAATCAAGACATTTTACAAAGGTAAATATGGTTTTATAACATCAGAATGATACTAATGCAGAGACAGAGATATGGCCCAATGGGACAGACCCAGAAATGACCCCGTGCACATAAGGGAGCACATATGTATATCAACATGAGTAAATATATATATAAAAAAAAAAAACTCTGAGAGAGAAAAATAGTACATTGCAAAAGGACAAGTGTCCATTTTAAAAACAAACCAAATAATACTGTGTATTATTTATGGGTAGATATATGTGCAGTAAAAGGCAGAAAAACATGGACAAAAAGGATTCATAATTATTCTAGGAAATGTATTTACTCCTAGAAATGAAAAGAATAAAATATAGGGAAGGAGGATCAAGTATGTTCTTTTTTCTGAAATGCCCTTGTATCAGAAAATCTCTTATTTTTTTGAAACAGAGTCTCACTCTGTTGCCCAGGCTGGAGTGCAGTGGCACGATCTTGGCTCACTGCAGCCTCCATCTCCCTAGCTCAAGCGATGCGGGTGCCTCAGCCTCCTTAGTAGCTGGGATTACAGGCCACTGCCACCATGCCCAGCTAATTTTAATATTTTTAGTAGAGACGGGGTTTCACCATGCCAGGCTGGTCTCAAACTCCTGATCTCTAGTGATCTGCCTGCCTCAGCCTTTCAAAGAGCTGGGATTATAGGCGTGAGCCACCGCACCGTGCCAAAAATGTCTTTTAACTGATGTAATTGAATATTTACTAATTTCTATATCTATTTTCTCAACTATGTGGATAAGACCAGTATGACCATTAACAATGCCATATTCTCCTCCATTCACTTTCCTTCAGAACGCTTTTCTCTTTTGGCATGTTATTATGGACTTAGGTCCTTTCACAGATTTGATATATTTTAATCAACTACAGCCTTGGTTCTCTTTTTGATGCTCAAAGTCACAACTTGGCCAATGAAGCCCTTTATTAAGTAGCACCCATTTCCTTTTGACACCACTGCATTAATCTTTGAAAGTTTCCTTGCTTTGGGATAAAAGAAGATATGCCAGGCTCAGTGTAGCCCTGCCACAAACATGAAATCAGCTAGCGTTCTAAGGAGACTCATGCCTTTTATTGACTGACTGGTATAAGAAGTCATATTTCAAGTACTAGGGTTGCCTATTGGGTTCATCTCATCAGGGGAACCAGAAACTCTGGGGTCCTCTCAAGTGGATAGAGTTAGAAAGGAAGAAAGGATGTGGATGTATTTTTACATCTGCACATACAATGAAAGGAACATCTACATATTCCATTTTGAGATGATAGGGAAACTCGTGCAATTTAAGGTTCTGTATAGCCTTAAATTGTCACTCTACGATTTGATGGATGTCATCTTACTGTCATCTAGTCCATTTTCAACACCTTACTGTATAATTATAAGAGCAAGACTCATGTATATAAACTTTTATATATATATAAAGTTCTGGCTAAACAATTTGATCCTTTCTTCTACTACCTAAATTCTAGCAATATTAGGACAAAAGTGAAAGTAGACAGACGTAAGGGGATATGGTTTGGCTGTGTCCCCACCCAAATCTCGTCTTGAATTGTAGCTCCCATAATTCCCACGTGTTTATAAATATATAAAAGTATATTTATATATACTTTTTTACATATAATATAAAATATATGTAAAATTATATATTTTATATTATACTTTTATATATTTAATAATATTTTAATTTTACAAAATCCTGGCCAGTTATGAAAGCCTTTACGTTTACTTTGCTCTTTTTTCTGAGTTACCAGTTTTTCTTCTTTTAAAAGACAAAACATCCCCCTATCAAATTTATATAATATTATGCTATGTATTATTATTTTTTGAAGTTTGCTTTGTATAAATCTGAACAACTCTCCCAATTAGTAATATCTTGATGCAATATCTCTTATAGTCTTTCATTTTCCAGTAGGAAATCAAAGATGATCTTGGTATTTGGAATTTCATGTAAATAGGAAATATTGATGCATGTAAATATCAGCTGCCCTTGAGATTATTTAAAATTCTCTTTTGATGTATGGGCCAAAATGTCATATATATTTCTACTACCTTTATTTTAATTGCAGGTAACTTTAATCTCTAGCATAGAAATCCAATTAAGAAGAGGCCTTTGAATAAATATAAAAATTTATTGTTTTAGTGGTTTGTGAACTAAAACCTCCAAAAGCCAATAAAGAAACTTTTTAAAATCAGATTTTATCTAGACTAATTAATTAAATTAATTAAATTGATAACTGTGATAGTTAATGTGTCAATATGGCTAGATTATGATGCCCAGTTGTTTGGGCAAACACTAGTCTAGATGTTGCTGTGAAGGTATTTTGTAGAGTGATTAATATTTATAACCAGTTGACTTTATTATTTTATTATTTTTTATTTTTTTAGAGACAGGATGTTGCTGTGCCACCCAGGCTGGAGTGCAATGGTGTGATCACAGCTCATGGCAGCTTTAAACTCCTGGGATCAAGTGATCCTCTCACCTCAGCCTCCTGAGTAGCTAGGACTACAGGCATGTGTCATCGCACCCAGCTAATTTTAAAATTTTTTGTAGAGACATGTATTAGTCCATTTCCACTCTGCTATAAAGATACTACCAGAGTCGGCTGGGCGCAGTGGCTCATGCCTGTAATCCCAATACTTTGGAAGGCTAAGGTGGGCGGATCACCTGAGGTCACGAGTTCGAGACCAGCCTGGCCAACATGGCAAAACCCTGTCTCTACTAAAAATGCAAAAATTAGCCGGGCGTGATGGCACATGCCTGTAATTCCAGCTACTTGGGAGGCTGAGACAGGAGAATTGCTTGAACCCAGGAGGTGGAAGTTGCAGTGAGCTGAAATTAAGCCACTGCGCTTCAGCCTGGGCAACAGAGCAAGACTCTGTCTCAAAAAAAAAAAAAAAAAGATACTACCAGAGTCTGAGTAATTTATTTTTTATTTGAGACAGAGTTTTGCTCTTGTTGCCCAGGCTGGAGTGCATTGGCGTGATCTCAGCTCACTGCAACCTCTGCCTCCCGGGTTCAAGCGATTCTCCTGCCTCAGCCTCCAGAGTTAGTGAGATTACAGGCGTGTGCCACCACGCTCAGCTAATTTTGTATTTTTAGTAGAGACGGGTTTCTCCAGGTTGGTTAGGCTGGTCTATGAACTCCCAATCTCAGGTGATCCGTCCACCTTGACCTTCCAAAGTGCTGGGATTACAGGCATGAACCACTGCGCCCAGCTGAGTCTGAGTAAAGATTAAGGAAAGAGGTTTAATTGATTCACAGTTCCACATGGCTGGGGAGGCCTCATTAAACTTACAATCACGATGGAAGGTAAAGGGAAAGCAAGGCACATCTTCCCACGGTAGCAGGAGAAAGACAGCACAGGGGAAACTGGCACTTATAAGACCATCTGATCTCCTGAGAACTCACTCACTCTCACGAGAAAAGCATGGTTCGAAACTGCCCCCATGATCCAATCACCTCCCACCAGGTCCCTCCCTCAACACATGGGGATTACAATTTGGATTACAATTCAAGATGAGATTTGGGTAGGGGCACAGAGCCAAACCTGTATCAAGAAAGGGTTTCACTATGTTGCCTAGTTCAACTTCCTGGCCTTACGTGATCCTCCCACCTCGACCTCTCAAAGTGCTGGGATTATAAGCATGAGCCACTGTACCTGGCCCATTTGACTTTAAATAAGGAGGATTACCCTCTATAATGTAGATGGGCCTCATCTGATCAGTTGAAGGCCTTAAAGCAAAGATTGAGGTTTCCCAAATAAGACTCAAGACTGTAACATAGAAATCCTGACTGAGTTTCTAGCCTACCCTACATATTTCAGACTTGCCAACCTCCACAATCCCATGAGCCAACCTTAATATAAACCTCTCTCTCTGTATCCCTGACTGATATAATCACTTATATAAAAAAAAAAGTGTCAAATGCTAAACACTGCAATTTTACTCAGTATCAAAGTGGTCTATAGATTCAGAAAATGTTCTACTTTCCTAACTCTTGCTAAAACCAACTCACAAAATATACATGTGCCTATACACTTCCAGCACAATAAATTCCATTTGAAATCACACACATTTCTTTAAAAAAAGCATATTTACATAAATATTAAGGAAGGAGACCACTACTACTCCTGCTGCCCTCCTCCCCCAACCTTGCCTAATTAGGAGTAAGAGAGGAGTCACAAGACAGGAGTAAGAGAGAAAGAAACAAAAGTAAGATAAATAGCCAGACAACCTTGGCACGATCACCTGGCCCTAGGAGTTAAACAAAGTAATAATAATAACATCAACCCCTGGCCTAAACTACTTGTGTTATCTGTAAATTCCAGACACTGTATGAAAAAAGCATTGTAAAACTTTCTGTTCTGTTAGCTGATGCATGTAGCCCCCAGTCACGTTTCCCACGCTTGCTTGATTTATCACGATCCTTTCACATGGACCCCTTAAAGTTGTAAGCCTTTAAAAAGGCCAAGTATTTCTTTCTCGGGGAGCTCGGCTCTTAAGACGCGAGTCTGCCGACGCTCCCGGCCGAATAAAAAAACTCTTCCTTCTTTAATCCGGTGTCTGAGGGGTTTTGTCTGCGGCTCGTCCTGCTACAATATGACTATTTAATTTTAGTGCACAATTCCAAATTTGTTTATGCAGTCAAATATACTTGGCCAGGTGCAGTGGCTCATGCTTGTAATCTCAACACTTTGGGAGGCTGAGGTGGGAGGATCACTTCAGCCCAAGAGTTCGAGACCAGCCTGGGCAAGATGGCAAAACCCTGTCTCTACCAATAACAATAATAATAATAATAATACAAAATGCTAGCCAGGTGTGGTGGCACATGCTTGTAGTCCCAGAGACTCAGGAGGTTGAGGTGGGAGGATCGCTTGAGCCCAAGTGCTGAGATGGCACCACTGCACTCCAGCCTGGGCAACAGAGCGAGACTCTGTCTTAAAACAAATAAAAATGAAAAAACAAACAAACAAGTTATTCGATGCCTCAATTACCAGTTTTATATTCTGTAGTAACTGTACTTATCATTATTGAGAAAATCTATAATAAAACTATATTCCTTTAAAATTAAGGTAAAATTAAATCTCCCTGATTCATTGTAGAATGTTATCCCTTTAGATATTTAAAATTGTTTAATATAAAAATACCCAAATTTAGAATTTTTTTAAAAGAAATTAATATTCATAAATCATTCCTTTACTTAGAAAAGGGTGAGGAGTAGTTGGTTCAATCCCCATCTTGGTAAAACCAGAGACTTTGCTGTTAGATATTATTTAAAACTGCCATTTTTTCCCTTTCTTTCTTTGAAGTTTCTTGCTTATTTTCTATCTTTGAAGTCCTTTTGAAGTTTTTATTCTTCTCTTGTAGCCTGTTATATTTCATTTTTTCTGAGCTTACAACTAATTTCAGAACAAAATACATTGTTTTAAAAAGTTTAATTTATACTACTTCTAGCTTTATATGAATGCATTTATAGTTACCCTTTCTGGATTAAAAATAATTTCAGGTGAACTATTCAACTTCCAGTTCCTTGTATATTGTGCATTTTACCAATCAAAGTTTCCTAATTTCAGTTTCATCATCTTTGGAATATACAAATCTCATTATTGTGCCCTGAGTTCTCTGAATGCCATTTCCAATTCAAGAGGCTTCTAATATGCTTTTGTGATTCACAGTGCTCCCAGCTCCTTTTGGAAAGAAAAGAAACTTTTAGCTGTAAAACAGATTACCTTATACTCTAAACCAAAGTCTTAACATTTATGAATATTTAAAATCTAGCATCTACTTCCTGCCTTCTGATTCACTGGGATTCTTTCTTTCAAATGTAGCCAATTCCTTTACCCTTGTAGTATAGGCTTATTTTGATTTGCTATTTCTGAAATCCTATGGTTTAGACAATGAGGAGGTGGATTTTAATACATTTTCAACTCTCCTGGAGAGGTGACTTTAGTCCATTTAAGAGAGATGGGACAACCTCCACTGTAGTACAGCATTTTTATAAGGTACATACTCTGGTGATCCTAAAACTATCATTTTTGGAGTATTCTCTCAGGCTGGCTTCTCATCAAAGTACAAGATAATTAGGGCCAGGCATGGTGGCTCGCACATGTAATCCTAGCACTTTGGGAGGCCAAGGCAGGTAGATCACATGAGGCCAGGAGTTTGAGACCAGCCTGGCCAATAAGGCAAAAACCCATCTCTATTAAAAATATAAAAATTAGCCGGCTATGGTGGCATATGCCTGTAATCCCAGCTACTCAGGAGGCTGAGTCAGGAGAATCGCTTGAACCTGGGAGGCAGAGGTTGCAGTGAGCTGCAATCGTGCCACTGCACTCCAGCCTGGGTGACAGAGAAAGACTGTGTCTCAAACAAAAGCAACAACAACAAAGTAGAAGATAATTAGAAAAGTCCCAGGGACTAACTCTAATGTGGGTTGGGTCCAGTGCAGTCCTGGAACAACATGGTATCTAGATAGGGGTGTTAGGAGAGGCTCAGTCCTAGGCAGAGGCCTATGTCGTGAAGGTTAGATGGAGCAGATGGTAGCTTCCAGAGAAGTAAGGGGTGCCGGGCAGACTGACTCAATAACCTCTGCCAAGATTTATAATCACTCCTGTGGTCTGAAAGGAAAGACCTACTGTAACCTGCTTTTGCATGAATTCCATAGCATTATTCCCATCAGCTTTTCCTGAATCCTCAGCCTTTGTGACACTAGTAATCCTTTGTAAATACTATAAGTCAAAAATAAAACTCTAAGCCCTTGCCAACAATCATCTGAATGGACCCCTCCTCTAGGCAAGGGCATTCCAAAGTTAGCCTGGAAAATAAGCTCAGGCCATGATGGGAATGGGGAGCTGGACACACCTCATTATACACTCCTCCCTTTTGGAATTACTGATAGAACAGACTCTTTAAATCTGGTAAGAAACATTTACATACTGCTTTGGATCCTGAATAAATTTTTTATAAAATTTTTAAAAAGGGAAATATTTCCAGGCTTCATCTGCATGATAAAGCCTTGGTCTCCACAACCCCTTATTAGTAACCCAGATGTTCCTTTCTATTGATAATGACTTTTTCAACCAATCACTAATCAGAAAGTCTTTAAATCTACCTATGACCTGGAAGCCACTCCCTCTCTGAGTTGTCACACCTTTCTGGACCAAACCAATGTAAATCTTACGTGTTTTAATTGATGTCTCATGTCTCCCTCAAAAGTATAAAACCAAGCTATACCCCAGCCACCTTGAGGACATGTCATCAGGACTTTCTGAGAATGTGTCACAGGCACATCCTTAACCTTGGCAAAATAAACTTTCTAAATTGATGGAGACCTGTCTGAGATACAGTACTCAAGGTTACTCAAGGTCGTAGTCACATACGAAAGACTATGTTTTTGCCAGTAGTCCTGCTACCCAGCATGAAGAAGATTAGATAAAGAATAGTTGGTGATAATAACTGGAAAATAAAAGCATTTCATGTTTCTTCCCCCAATGAATTGAGGCATCTTTATCACAATATTTATGGTCATTTATCACCAAATGCAGAAATTACAGTTTGCTATGATCTTGCTGACTGCATCACTTCCACATGTATGTGTATCTCTGCTGAATAGAGTCGCTCATACTTTGAACCAAAGCACGTGGTTTCAATAAAGAAGAACCCTGAAAATAACGCACTTCATGTTGTGATGATCATTTTCATTCTTCCTGGTGATTATGAATTTGTGAAAAAAGAGAAACTCTGGAATGTGTTTTCCCCTGTTACAAATTTTCTCTTTTGTGCCCTTTAAAGATATATCTTTGCTGTACTGCTAGAGTAGAGAAAAGGTTTTCAGAATTCTTTTTCCTTTTTAGGAAGTAAGTTGGTGTTTTCTTGAAATCCTGGGCTCGAGCGAGCCTCCCACCTCGGCCTCCTGAAGTGCTGGTATTACATGCCTGAGCCACCATGCCTGGCCAGTGTTTTGTATTTACATAAACATTTATAAAAGTTTGCAAAGGAAACATTTCATTATTTTTTTTCCAAAAGCTTATTGGATACCCTAAATCCATATTAGTGTTTACTTTGGCACTCTCTCATTCAGCAACCATTTCTCTGCTCGTTTATTATTCCTCCCATGTATCTGTTAAGTTTGGATTAGTTTAATGGGAATATAATGTGAATTCTCCCAGAAATAAGACACTTAACAACCATCATTAATAAACATTAGATTCTCATTTATTAGTGGCCCTCACTCATTCTAAGTTATACAGAAGAAAGCATGAATGAACTAACTGAAAAGAAACCTATTGCATTAAGCAATGTATCTCCAATGGCATTTTACTTTTGTATTTCATAATATTATTTATCCAATTTTATTAAATGTTTATGTAGTTTTAATCAATAATGCTATTCATACTACTACTAATAACAAATTAATGATAACTCAGTCTAGAAAAATATAATCCTTAAAGCCATATGGTTATAGAAAATTTATTTATTATTATTTTTTGAGACAAAGTCTCGCTCTGTCACCCAGGCTGCAGTGCAGTGGCACGATCTTGGCTCACTACAAACTTCGCATCCCGGGTTCAAGCCATTCTTCTGCCTCAGCCTCCCAAGTAGCTGGACTACAGGAGCCTGCCACCATGCCCAGCTAATTTGTATATTTTTAGTAGAGGTGGGGTTTCACCAAATTGGCCAGGCTGGTCTCAACTTCCTGACCAGAGATGATCCGCCCGCCTCAGCCTCCCAACGTGCTGGGATCACAGGCATCAGCCACCACGCCTGGCCCCAGGAAATTGTTTAAAAATTAAAATTTCAGGCTGGGCACGGTGGTTCATGCCTGTAATCCTAACATTTTGGGAGGCCAAAGCAGGAGGATCACCTGAGTCCAGGAATTAAAGACCAGCCTGGGGAACATAGTGAGACCCCCTCTCTGTGTGAAAAATAAAAAAAATTTGTCAGGCATGATGGCTGGTGCCTGTAGTTCCAGCTACTCAGGAGGCTGAGGTGGAAGGATCACTTGAGCCTGGGAGGTTGAGGCCGCAGTAAGCTATGATTGCACCACTCTACTCCAGCCTGGGTTACAAAGTAAGACCCTGTCTCCAAATTAAGTTAAACTAAAATGTCAGTTTATGTTCATAATTTTCTAATGTGATATATATGATAAAGAGATCAATAAAATGATTTCAAGCATAAATGAATATTACACTAGAGCAAATTCTACAAGAGAATAGTAGAATGGAATTACAAGTTCAAGAAGAAAAGAAACGACAAATTTTTCTGACAGTTAAAAATGACCTTGTTCGAATGTTTTTTAAAAAATTGATAGTAGTGGATAGCAGGCTTTATAAGATGGCCCCCAGTGATCCTTGCCCTCAGGTATAATATTTATGCCCCTGTGTAATCTCATCCCCATGAGACTGGGCTTGACCTAAAGACTTGCTTATAATAAAGCGAATACAGCAAATGTGATGGGATGAGGCTTCTGAGATTAGGTTACCAAAGCCCTGTGATTTCTATGTTGCTCTCCTCTTTTGCTCTCTCTTTCTCTTTTCTGTGCTCTGAAGAAAGCCAGTTGCCGTATGATGAACTACCCTATGGAGAGCCTCATGTGACACAGAACTGAGGGAGGTCACTAGCTATTAGTCAGCAAGAAACTTAGGCCCTTTGCCCTATGGTCCATAAGAAACTGAATCCTGCCAACAGTTATGTGAGGAAGCTTGGGAGTAGATCCTCCCCGAGTCAAGTCTTCAGATCACCCCGCAGTCCTGGCTGACCCCCTGATTGCGGTCTTGTGAGAGACTTTTATCTGCCCCAGAGAAACTGTGAGATAATAAATGGTTGTTTTCAGCTGTGAAGCTTAAGGACAATTTGTTACACAGTAATAGATAACTAATATAATAATGATGAGTACCAAAAGCCTATTGTTTTTAGAATCCATAGATACATTTAAGGGTGATCAAATATTTTTACTTTTAAAGTGACATTAATTTTCAATAAACTTGAAATTATGTCATTTGCAGCTATTTAAACTTATGAGAAAATATTTTAGAGGGCAACTTAAAACATAGATGTGCTTCATCATGATTATCAATTCTTTTAGGAAGTATATGAGCCAAAACATTAGGAAAGTACTAACAGCATTGAGAAATCATTATTTCTTGGTGATAGTAAAAGAGGTTAAGAGAGAGAATCAAGAGTGAAATGAGGCCAGGCACAGTGGCTCACATCTGTAATCCCAGAACTTTAGGAGATCAAGGCAGGCAGATTGTTTGAGGTCAGGAGTTTGAGACCAGCTTGGCCAACATGGTGAAACTCCATCTCTACTAAAAATACAAAAATTAGCTGGGCATGGTGGCACATGCCTGTGATCTCAGCTACTCAGGAGGCTGAGGCAGGAGAATCACTTGAACTTGTGGGGTGGAGGTTGCAGTGAGCCAAGATCATGCCACTGCAATCCAGCCTGGGTGACAGAGTGAGACTCCATCTCAAAAAAAAAAAAAAAAAAAAAAAAAAGAGTGAAATGGGAACTAGACGGTTTAATTTCCTGCCATGAAGAAGTAACTTTAATACTTGACCCAAGTTAGAATGCACACAACTCAAATAATAGCCTCTGCCAATTAAGGGTTTACAGTTACACGTGATACCTGCCCCATTTAATCCTTACAACAACCCTTTGAGGGAGATGTTATCAGGATAGGGATTTGAAAGAGCCAATATATCACACCTCATGTTGTTTTGTTGAGTTGAGCCTGCAGAAGAGGCACCTGTCTATCCAGCCATGTGGGGAGTCAAGGAGCTGTCAGTACATGTGCAGCATCACCTAAAATATTAATCCTATCCAAGAGCTGAAAGTAGATAAATAGATGTTACACGCTTTCCATCACACAAGCTAAAAAGCATAAGGCCTGGGTTCAATCCCAGGTCTCTGACTCTAAACACCATGCTCTTAATTGCTGTCTTTCCAGAAAAAGAGGGAAAGACTAAATGCATTTTCTACTATGATCAGATTATACTAATCACTCATATATTTTTCTCTCCTTTTACATAGAAGTGCAGTAAATGTATGTCCTAAACCAATACTCAAGATTCCAATTTGATTGTAGTAAAATATACATACCATACAATTTACCATTTTAACCATTTTTAAGCAGACACTTCAGTGATGTTGAGTACACGCACATTGTTATACAATCACCGCCATCTATTTCCAGAGCTTCGTCTTCCTAAACTGAAACTCCATGTCTATCACCCAATAACTCTCCATTCCCCGCTTCCCCTTGCCCCTGGTAACCACCATTCTATTTTGTCTGTATCAATTTGACTACTCTATGTACCTCATATAAATGGAATCATATGGTATTTGTCCTTTTGTGCCTGGTTTATTTCACTTAGCATAATGTCTTCAAAGTTCATCCACGTAAGAATATCCCTCCTCTTTAGGGAAGAATAATATTCCATCGTATGCAAATGCTACATTCTCTTTATGTATTCACTTATTGTCTTAGTTGGTTCAGGCTTCTATAACAAGCTGTCATAAACTTGGTACCTTATAAACAACAGAAATATATTTATCGCTGTTTTAGAGGCTGGAAAGTCCATAATCAAGCCATCAGCAGCAGGTTTGATGTCTGGTGAGGTCCTACTTTCTGGTTCATAGATGTTCACTTCCTGCTGTGTCCTCACGTGGTGGAAGGGGTAAGAGGTCTCCCTCTGCAGCCTCTTTTACAAAGGCAATCATCTCATTCATGACCTAACTGCTTCTCAAATGCCCCACGTCTTAAGACATCACATTGGTGATTAAATTTCAACATATGAATTTTGGGGGGACAGAAACTTTCAGACCATAGCATCTGCCAGTGGACACTTGGGTTGCTTTCACCTTTTGGCTATTATGAGTAATACTGCTGCAAACAGGAGTGTACAAATATCTGTTTGAATTCCTCCGTTTCTTTTAGATATATACCCAAGAGTGGAATTGCAAGATTATATGGTAATTCTATGTTTAATTTTTTAAGCAATTGCTATCCTATCTTCCATATCAGCTGCACCATTTTACATTACCACAGATTCTAAAATTTTTAACAAGAAAGTATAACTAAAATAATAAGTGATGAATGATATAAAATGAGCAATGTAGACAATTAGCCCATAATTGTAGCCTCTCAGAGCTTTAAGTGGTCTCTAAAGTGCATCAGTCCAAGTACCCATCATATATTTGAAGATAGTGCTTAAAGTTCTTGGATGATGATTACATTAACCCTCTGGCAAACGTTGATTAAAGGCTTACTAGTTACCCAGCACAATGCTGTGCAGAGCTAAAAGGAACAATGAAATTATCCATCCTTTCTTGGGATTATTTCACATAACTACCACATGCAGCCTTAAACATAACAAGTTGCCGATTTACCTAGGATAATGATTCACCTGAGTGGAAAGACCACGTATTTCAATTATTTTACTTCCGGTCTCTCTCCATGGGAAAGCTAAACTAGCTTTAAAAATGATGTGGGTTGGTAAATATTTGCAGTTAGAGTATGAGGTCACCATAGCAGTTAGAAAACAAAACAATCTAAATATAATTGTAGATCCTTATAGAAACCTGACATCGAGCCATGTCCGCCTACACTATTTGGCCTTCCACAGAGTTAGAAAGTCTTCCACAGAGTTGGACAAGTTTAGAAATTACACAACTCTGAGGTGTAGTGAATGTTTATTAAAAAACGGTTTCTGTCTCAGTTGGGAAATACCAAGTACTCCTAAACGATGACAAAAACAGGTGGTAGACAACAAAGAGAGTTGTTTTTTAGTGTGTGTTTTTGTTTTTGTTTTGTTTTTTGAGATGGAGTCTCACTCTGACGCCCAGGCTGAAGTGCACTGGTGTGATCTCAGTTCACGGCAACCTCTGCCTCTAGGGTTCAAGTGATTCTCCTGCCTCAGCCTCCTCCAGAGTAGCTGGGATTACAGGTGCCCACCACCATGCCTGGCTAATTTTTGTATTTTTAGTAGAGACAGGGTTTCACCATGTTGGCCAGGCTGGTCTCAAACTCCATACCTCAAGTGTTCTGCCCGCCTCGGCCTCCCAAAGTGTTGGGATTACAGGCATGAGCCACAATGCCTGGCCCTTCTAGGCAATTGTTAACTCCAATTCTATCCATATCCCTAGCAAACTTGGACTCCACTTGGTAAAGTATAGGTGGAGGAAGGGGTGTGGAGCAAGGGCAGGGAACAAGGAGAATCTAAGGAGCATTTCATGTTCCTTTTCCTTAATTTTCCAGTTCAGCTCAAGTTGTCAAACATGTACCTCCAGCACATGAGGTACTGGAGACACAAACAAATTACACTTGGACATTACTTCAAGATGCTCAAAATCTAGTTTAAGAGTATGGTTTATTTTTTACATGTTTAGTTGTTTGTATTTTAGAAAGCTTCACAGGTGGGATGAAATATTTTACAATGCTATAATCATGTATGGTTAGGTAAGGAGCAGATAACAGCTCAGTTTGTGTGTGTGTGTATGTCCAAGGTCACTGTAAATAGTTTACCCCTTTACCCCAGCTGGAACCAGCCTGTGTCCCTCCCAGAGAGACCACACTACTTTTAGCTTAGATTGGATAACTCTCCACATACAACGCTTTGCCAAGGTCCCAGCTGCTTCATGTTTGCTTAGTTTGATATTTTATTAACGCCTATTTAGCATTTCAATAAACTCCAGAATGTTTCCAGGTTACTTTTCATAGTATTACAAAAAACAGTGATCATTTAGGCACTGTATTAGGCTGGATTCACTCAACATTTCCCGAATGCTTAAATACCAGGTCCTTGGGATACACCAGCGAACGTAACAAGCAAAAATTTCTGCCCTCATGCAGCATACATTCCAGTGACTACATATGATAAAAATCCAAAATAATTGAGGCCACGCTGGTCTGGATCCTCAAGTGATCCACCTGCCTCGGCCTCCTAGCGTGCTTGGATTACAGGTGTGAGCCACCGCACCCAGCCTGCTAGTCTTTTGACTGGCCTCCCCATCTCCAAACTCCATCCTCCATATTAGTGTTGCAGGACTTTTTAAAATAAAACCTTGGTCATTTAATTTCTCACATTAGAAAACTTCCACTCTTTTTCATTGTTTACAGTAAAAATCCAATTCTCTTAGTATGGTATATAAGATTCTTCATGATCTAGCCCCAGTACAACACTCTATAGTCTCCCCACCCAATATTCTTTTCACTGTATCCCTTCCATCTGGCCAGGCTGAGTCCTGGCAGCCACGATCCCCTATGGATCATGCTGGTTGAGATCTCCTGGGTTGCTCATGTTATTCCTGCTCCTACAAATATCTCCATCTTCTTGTCTACTTAAAGAAAACCTACTCATCTGTGTGCAATCACCATAAAGACTATCTCTCTTCTGCAGCCTTTCCTGCAATTCCCATACCTCTGGCACTGACAATCACCTTTTAAAAATACCCCACCTATATTTCTCCTAGCCTCTACAGTATTTTGATTACACTTAACTAATTACACGACTTCTCTTTTAGTCTTCTTCTCTAGTCTCTTGAGGCCATGGACCATATCCTATTATTCTGAATCCCAAATGCCTAATACTGTGCTTGGTATATGGTTAAGGTGATCATATGACTTGGTTTGTGCCTGTTGACCCGGCTTAATAATTAGACCCTCTTTACTCCAAAAGTATCTTGGTTTGGCAGATAAGTTATATATGGTCATTCTCCACATAGTACATGCCTGGCAATGAATGAATAGAGTGAGCACCAGAATCTGAGCACTTATTACCATACAATACATACATATGTAGTAATACTTTTTTTAAAAAGTTGTTTATGACGATGTGCTGCTTTTTTTCTTAGCTTCATTAGAACTGGCCAGCTCCTCTTTCTCACTTGCCAAGTATGGGGAGTTGGTTTGGAGTCGGTGTCTCGTCTTTTCCAGTTATAGTGTGAAAGTAGCCCACCAGCCCACGCTGTTATTCCTAAAGACCGCACTGACTTCACGGACTTAAGTTATCATTGCTTCCAGTTTCCTTGGGCAAGCAGCACGCAATTTTGGACGCGCTGCGTGGTTTCAGAGTCGGCTGTAACTTGTCTCACTTTGTAATCACCAGGAAAAGTTCCTGATGCCAGTCTTCCAAACGCTCAATGAAATTAATAAAAAACAGCACCGCAGCAGAGGCTGAGATGCAACGACAAAAGTTGTCGTAATTATTAATAATACCTAACCCTGGATTACTCCCCTGAAAGATCTGTATCTTTGCAGCAGGCGCAATTCAGTTTGGTTTCACCCAAAACAAAAATGGTCTCCGTCGGAGTCCATTTCCTGTGCGGACCAATCAGAATATGGAATACAGGGCACGGGGCCCGCACTTCCGCCCGGTCTTCCTGGTCTCTCTCTAATCGCGCCAGTGCGCCTCCGACTCGGAACGACTTCCGCGGCAGGGGCGGCGAGGGCCGGGGGCGGCGGGCGGGATGAGTGCGGTGTGCGGCGGACCGGCGCGGACGCTGCGGGTGCCGGGACGCCACGGCTACGCCGCCGAGTTCTCCCCGTACCTGCCGGGCCGCCTGGCCTGCGCCACCGCGCAGCACTACGGCATCGCGGGTGAGGCGGGGCCGCGCAGCCGGGGCGGGGGCGCGCAGCCGGGGCTGGGGGGCGGAGGCGGAGGCGGGGGCCGGCCGGGCTCTAGCTCCTCGCGCTCGAGGGAAAGCCCCTCTGAGCGTAGACGGTTCCGCGGGTCCGCGCCAGGGGGCAGAAGAGGCGCTGGTCGGCTCCTCTGACTTTGCGGAGCGCGAGGAGTTGGTCTGAAGCGGGAGTGGATCCTCTTCAGTTGTGTGTAAGTGCATATAGGTGTAGCCTGGTAGCCCGTGTCCTTGTTCTTTGAGACCGGCTGCCTCTGCCACCTGTCACACGCCCAGGCACACGTCCCCGTGCGGAGAGCCGGGGTAGCCTGCGCAGTACCTCGGAGCGGTCCGCTCCACACAGCTGTACGGGAAAGACGGTCTGAGCCAGAACCGCCCCAGGGCTCGCGAGTTGGCCCAGATTTCCCAGTCTGCATTCGAGCACTGAGCCACGACCTGCGGGCTGGCCGTCCTAAGAAGGATGCTCCTGAATGGACGCCTGGAGTCCAACCGGTGACACCATGAAATATATTAAGTTCAGTTCTCACCTGTAGTTGTCTCATGAGGAATGTATACTTTAGCAAGTAGCTGTTACAGACTACAGTTAATTGTCTCCAGCGGGGCGCATTGGCTCAGCCTGTAGTTACAGCGGCTCGGGAGGCTGAGGCGGGAGGACCGCTTGAGCCCGGGATGTTGAGGCTACAGTGAACTGAGATCACATCGCTGTGCCCCAGCTCAGTGAGCTGAGATCACATCACTCCACTCCAGCCTGGGTGACAGACTGCGACACCGTCTTAAAAAAGGCCAGGCGCGGTGAGCTGGCTCACGTCTGTAATCACAGCACTTTGGGAGGCCGAGGCAGGCGGATCACCTGAGTTCGGGAGTTCCAGACCAGCTTGACCAACATGGAGAAACCCCGACTCTACTAAAAATACAACATTAGCTAGGCGTGGTGGCGCATGCGTGTAATCCCAGCTACTCGGGAGGCTGAGGCAAGAGAATAGTTTGAACCCAGGAGGTGGAGGTTGCGGTGAGCCGAGATCGTGTCTTTGCGCTACAGCCTGGGCAACAAGAGCAAAACTGTCTCTCAAAAAAAAAGAAAAAAGAAAGAAAAGTTAATCATCCCTCTCCGTGGACTAGATGAAAAGGCATGGGTTCATTCTCGCTTTTGCCTTTTTTTTTTTTTTTTTTTTGAGACGGAGTCTCGCTCTGTCGCCCAGGCTGGAGTGCAGTGGCGCTATCTCGGCTCACTGCAAGCTCCGCCTCCCGGGTTCCCGCCATTCTCCTGCCTCAGCCTCCCGAGTAGCTGGGACTACAGGCGCCCGCCACCTCGCCCGGCTAATTTTTTTGTATTTTTAGTAGAGACGGGGTTTCATTGTGTTAGCCAGGATGGTCTCAATCTCCTGACCTCGTGATCCGCCCGTCTCGGCCTCCCAAAGTGCTGGGATTACAGGCTTGAGCCACCGCGCCCGGCCTCTCGCTTTTGCCTTAATTCATGTCCTAGCTATTATAGGCACTGAAGGGAGATGCAACAACTCATTTCATAATGTCAGTGGTCTGTTGTATTTTTTGTTTTGTCCTACAGCAGAAAAAAATGTTACTTCTAAAACTCAGAGAAATACTTGATTTATTTTCTTTATTAGCTCTTAGTGCTTGGCACATTCAGATTTACATGGCCCACCAGTTGGATTGAAGACTCATGAGTCTATAATGGTAGTAGTTTCCTTTTTTTCTTTTTCTTTTTAGAGACAGGGTCACACTCTGTTGCCTAGGTTCAGTAGAGTGGTGCAGTCACGGCTCACTGTAGCCTCAACCTCCTGGGCTCAAATGATCCTCCTGTCTCAACCTCCCCAGTAGCTGGGACCACAGGCACGTACCACCACACCTGGCTAATTTTTGATTTTTTATTTTTGTAGAGACGGTATCACTGTGTTGCCCAGGCTTGTTCTGAACTGGGTGCAAGCGATCCTCCTGCCTTGGACTTCCAAAGTGCTAGGATTACAGGCGTGAGCCACTGTGACTGGCCTGTAAATGCTACTTAAAATCTTATGCAAAAACTCTTTAAAAGGAATTGGTATTTAAAAAAACATTCAGTCATGTTTAAATAGAAGAGATTTTCCCCCTTGGTCTCTATAAAAGTAAATATAACTTTTAAAATACAATGGCCCTTTGGTAAAATAATCTTTTGACGGGTAACATATTAATACTGTTTTCAGCGGTGTATTACCACCAGTTATGTGGTAAATCCCACCAGGTATCTCCGCATTCATATTTTGCTTTAAAATCCTGTGTTAGATGTATTTTAGATTTACTGGTGAGGAGTGCAGTCCCTGGGGTCTGTAAGCCAGAGGTTTCTCATCTGTCAGTAGGGATGATAACACCAACTTGGAAGGTTTGTGTCTCTGGTGCCTTGTCTGGCTACAGAGTAGGCCCTTAAGTATTTCACCCCTTTGTTAGGCCCATGTCTGGATTCCAATCTTAGGTGCAATGGGAAGTTGAATATTTAGTAACTGAAGTACAATATGGAAAAACAGAAATAGAGAACACATTTGGTATTCATGTCCCAAAAACTTTAGGGAGAAATTGATCACCTGACTGTTTGGTATTTAAGGTCCGAAAAACTCTGGGGAGAAATTTGTGGTATTAAAATCAGGTACCAATTACTTGATAACTCCTTGACTTTTGATGTTACCCTGGCAGGTTCAAAGGGATGACCTTGATTTTTTTTCTCTTTAGGCTGTGGAACCCTACTAATACTGGATCCAGATGAATCTGGGCTAAGGCTTTTTAGAAGGTAAGGGGGCTGAAATTATTAAAGGTATTTACTGTTGCTATTAAAGCCTTAATAGAGTTAGGTTTTGACTCTTTGGTTAATGTTTTAATATACAATATAAAAGGAACCTTGGCGTTTGCATAGGATGAAGCTTATTTTTAGCTGGTTGTGGTGGTGCACACTCATAGTCCCAGCTATTCCCAAGTCTGAGGCAGAAGGATCACTTGAGGCCAGGAGTTCAAGACCAGCCTCATGGGCATAGGGTCCCCCACTATGTTAGGGGCACCCCGTCTCTAAAAGAAATTTTTTTTTATGCACAGAATCTGGCTCTGTCACCCAGGCTAGAGTACAGTGGCGCAATCTTGGCTCATTGCAATCTTTCAGCCTCCCGGGTTCAAGTGATTCTCCTGCCTCAGCCTCCCGAGTAGCTGGGATTATAGGTGTCCGCCACCATGCCCAGCTAATTTTTGTATTTTTTAGTAGAGACAGGGTTTCACTATTTTGGCCAGGCTAGTCTCAAACTCCTGACCTCTGGTGATCTGTCCGCCTTGGTCTCCCAAAGAGCTGGTGTTATATGTGTGAGCCACTGGGCCCGGCCTAAAAATTTTTTTTAAAGATTAGCTATGCCGTGGTGCACACCTGTTGTCCCAGCTACTTGGGAGGCTGAGGTGGGAGGATTGCTTGAGTCCAGTTCAGGGCTGCAGTGAGCTGGGATTGGGCCACTACACTCCAGCCTGGGTGACAGAACAAGACTCTTTCTCCTAAATAAAAAACAAAACAAATCTGAAGCCTGTCTCTTAGTGTCCACTCGTAAATTATAAAACTTAAACATAAAAAAATATGGAGTAGTATATTGTGTAGCATTACATTTTTGGACTGTTAGGTTCCACTGGACTGTTTTTTTAACCTTTCTGAATCTGTTGCCATATTTGTCAAGTACCTGCTCTCTTAACTCCCATAGTTGTGAAGATTACATGAGATATACGTGTTAAAATATGTGATAAATTGTAAGAAAAAAACCATAATTATAATTGTTATTTGTTGTTGTTGTTGTGTCGCTGCCTATGTAAGTGTTGTGTTTTTTTGTTTTTTCCTAGTGTAGCTTTGACTGGAATGATGGTTTGTTTGATGTGACCTGGAGTGAGAACAATGAACATGTCCTCATCACCTGTAGTGGCGATGGCTCACTGCAGCTCTGGGACACTGCCAAAGCTGCGGGGCCACTGCAAGTCTATAAAGAACACACTCAGGAGGTAGGAGGGGAATCTTTCTGAGCTGGTTATTTTTCTTTCTTCGACTTTGGTTGAAATCCATTTGGGGATGTACACGTGGAGAAATATCTTCAGGGGACAAGTTTAAACTTTAGCATTTCGTATACATATTAGATGTCACTTATTATTTGATTATTCAAACATAAAGTACCTTTGGCCTAAGGAGCTGGGAAAGAAAAGAAAAGGTCAGTCTTCTCATTAGGCAGAAGAAACGCCTCCAGCAGTGTACTCTGGCACCATTTCCTCCTGAGAGGCTCATCACTTTCTTTGTGCTCTAAGAATGTGCTTGCCACATGGTGCCTTAAGGTAGAGGTAGGTGGACTTTTCACATAGACGTCATAAGATTGCCTTTGGGGCTTCAGTGAGATTCTCGAGGTGTTTCAGAGTATATTGGAGCAAGAGCATAAAATACTGAGTATGAGGCAGGACTTACTGAAGGGATTTTATATCTAAATCTGGTTCATGTGTCTAGATTTTGTGTGTGTATATGTATAGCATAGAAAATAGTTTGGGCTTCAGTTATACTAACATACATGTATATTTTCAGTGAACATAATAATGAAGACATCCTCTTTTTGTGTTTTTACCTTAAATGTTTTAAGATTTTCCTTAAGGTAGCAGTACATCCTTCAAATGACAACTTGCTACCCTACTTTCAAATTTTTGTCCACCACAGTGCCTGGCCCGAGAAGGCCCTCAATAAATGCTTATTAGATGCAGGAATATCAGTCTTTTGTGGTAAAGATTAGTTATGTGAGGGATCCAGATGTTTTATAGCTATAGCTATTGACAATCAAGATTTCTAAGATTGTTACTGAAATAATGAAAAATTTTAATTTTTTTTTAATTGTGATAGCTATTTGAATAAATGTAGTTGTAAATTATCATGTTTTCAGGGAATTACTGAGTACTAAGACAATTTTGGTAAAGGATAAGTTTTAGTTTCAGGATGATCAGTGCACGAATCTCTACAGAACAGTATGTCCAAAATTCAGATACTTTTGTGGAACGTATGTGAATTTTGTGTGTGTGTGTGTGTGTGTGTGTATGTGTGTCAGGGCCTCACTCTGTTGCCCAGGCTAGTGCAATCTTGGCTTACTGCAACCTCCACCTTCTGGACTTAAGCCATTCTCGTGTCTTAGCCACCCAAGTAGCTGGGATTACAGATGTGCGCCACCATTCTCTGCTAATTTTTGTATTTTTAGTAGAGATGGGTTTCACCATGTAGGCTAGGCTGGTCTTGAACTCCTGGGCTCACGTGATCCACCTGCCTTGGCCTCCCAAAGTGCTGGGATTATAGGCGTGAGCCACCGTGCCCAGTCAATTTGTGTGTGTGTGTGTGTGTGTGTGTGTGTGTGTGTTTGTAGAGATGGAGTTTCGCTATGTTGCCCAGGCTAGTTTTTGTGATTTTTGACATTTTTTTTTTCTTTTATCATTTGTATTATAATTAATTTAATGTTTTTCTTTTCCTTCTTTCTTTTTTAAAAAATACTTTTCTTTTTAGAAGTTTTTTTTTCCTTTTCTTAAATCTTTGGTGCCTTTTATTACCTATATAAATTCAAGGGTGATAACTAACATCATAAAATAATATTGCCACTTAAGTTAAATTCAGTATATTGACTTAATGTTTTTCTTTTAATCAACTAAAGTTGTTGCTTCATTTATCCTAAAACACTAATATTCATGAAACAATGGGGTTGATGGCTACTTTAGTATGTACATTTATTTGTTTTTAATGTATATGAAGATAAATAAGTAATGAATAAAATAAATGTATGTACCAGTTAAAATAATCTCTTGTGCACCTACTTTCTGGGAAATACTGTTCTAGGATGTCCTGGATGGATGGTCACTCAGTCTTCATCTCAGTGAAAGTAAATTTCACTTTCTCTTGAGATAACTTATTTGATTTTTAGGTTGTTCTGATGATTAAGAAACTGCTTCTTGTAAGCCCAAATCTACCTTCTATAGCAACCAACTGCTGCTCTTAGTGCCTTTCTCTGAAGTGGTAAGACCGAGTCCAGCCCCTTTTGTCCAGGAAACCTCTTGAAAATAGCCACTGTGCTCTCTTCCAGACTGTGCACTTGTCATTTCATTGCCCTGTCCTCAGATGACATGATCTTTACATCTTTCATCCTCCTGGTAGCCTCCTTTGATAATCCTTGAAACAGTGCCTTAGAAAGGGGCACTGTTTTTCAGTGCCCCTTTCAGTATATATCTAATTTATTCCAGAAATGTGATGAAGGGCTAAGCTTTATAAGATTTTACCACCATAGTCTTGAGCCCCTAGTTCTAATAATATTACCTAAAGTGGCTATACATTGTTCTCAGCCATGTCTTAGTGTTAGGTTACTTTGAGTCTACTAGTAACACACTTACCTCTTTTATTATTTGAACTGCTGTTAAACCAGTTTTACATCATTCTATAATTTTGCAACTGATCTATTGAACTGAAGATACACTTCTGTTTTTTAACTTTTTAAATTTGTTTTGCATGCTACTATTCTAGTTAGCCTTTGTTTTCTTTTCAAATGCAATTTTTGGTAAGCGTTTGTATCAGGATGCCTTGAATGTTAGTGTAATAGAAAACAAGTAGCTTCAACAGTCAGAGTTTACTGTTTCACATATTTTGCTTGGTTATGTGAAAAATAAATGAAGATAACCTTTTTAGGTATTTGTTACAGCAGCACCCCTAATTATTGGCACCAATTTCTGCCTCAGTCTACTCAGGCTGCTGTAACAAAGTATTATAGACTGGGTGCCTTATAAAGAACAGAAATTTATTTCTTACTGTTTTGGAGGTTGGAAGTCCAAGGTCAGGGTGCCCACATGGTTGGGTTCTGATGAGAGTCCTTTTTCAGGTCAAAGACTACTACTATCTTTTCATTGTATCTGCGGGTGATGGAAAGCGGATGAGAGAGGTTTTGGAAATCCCTTTTATAAGGGCACTAATCCCATTCATGAGGGCTCTACATTCATGACCTAATTACCCCCCAGAGGCCGTACCTCCTAATACCATTACATTGTAGGGGGTTAAGATTTCAACTTGTGAGTTTTGTGGGGACATATTCAGTCCATTGCATATGCAAAATACTCAAAAATACTTAAAAGGATTTGAGCTCAAATGAGAGTTTTAAGGAGCTTGTAAATATTTGTTGAATAAATTAATAAATGAGGCTGAGTGCGGTAGTCATGCCTGTAATCCTAATACTTTGGAAGGTCGAGGTTGGCAGATCGCTTAAGGCCAGGAGTTTGAGACCAGCCTGGCCAACATGGTGAAACCCTGCCTCTACTAAGAATACAAAAATTAGCTGGGTGTGGTAGTGTACACCTGTAGTCCCAGCTATTTGGTGACTGAGGCATGAGAATCACTTGAGCCTGGGAGGTGGTGGTTGCAGTGAGCTGAGATTGTGCCACTGTACTCCATCCTGGACAACAGAGTGAGACTCTGTCTTAAAAAAAAATTTATTAAAAAAAGTTGATAAATGAATGAACATAGCCAATTTCTGTTTGTTTGTTTGTTTGTTTGTTTTTCCACCAGTATGTTCAGGGAAGCTATGTTGTGAAATGGAACAGCAACTAATGGCTCATTTTCTTCTATGGAAGAGATTATATAATAAAGATGTATGGCATGGTTTTAGTCAATCTGGGATTCAAATCCCAGCTTTGTAAGTTACCTCTTGTGAGACCTTGCATATGTCACATGTTTTTCCTAAACTTGAGTGTTTTTATTTGCAAACTAAGTTTATTAGTAGTCTGTATCACAGAGTTGCTGTGAGTGCTTGAACTAGAACCAGCATTGAATAAATATGAGCTAGTATTATTATTTGCTCTTATTTTAATAGGGTTTGAAAAATACAAAACAAGTTAGAACTTTTCCAGTTACCCATTTTATCACTTGATGGCTGTGTGTCCAACAGTCAATGTTCAAGTTGTCAGATGAAGCAAAAAAGAGAAATCCAAGATTTAGATATATTTTAGGCTTTGAGGAATGAAGGTCTTGGTGAAATGAAAAGAAAGAAAAACGTGGACATTATCTGTGTGAATGGTTGCTAAACTTAGCATCGAAGTAGGAATCAAATTGTTCTGTGTATTGTTTAACTAGTGTCTACAGAGGTCATTGTGTCTTTTGAGTCCCATAAAATGCCTTTGGCTTTGCTTATTCTAATGCTGCTGAATATATAATAAAAAATTTAAAAAATTCAGTGAGAATAGAAAAATAAGAGTGAATCGACAATTTTATTTCACTGCTTTCTGACTTAAAACACTGTGCTACTGAGAGTGAGTTAAAGTGACTTTAAAGATGACATAAATCAATGTAATATATTAATTTCTAATTTTCAAACTAATGAGTTTGCTTATCACAGTTTAAAAAAGTTAAAATTTGTTTTCATTGTCAAATAGCAAGGTTTATCAATTTGCTGAATTTTTATAACATATTTGATCCATTGAGGTTTTTGAGCATTGCTTATAAAAACTTATTTTTGACCTAAGTATGCAACTATTAGTATTCTGTTATGGAGGAAATGTATTTGCTTATACATTTTAAGAGTTAAAATCTTGTTTATTTTAAAAAATGAATCAATTATTTGCTTTTTGATAATGATAGAAGTTGAGAAGTCAATAATGATAGGTACTGTATTAGTCTGTTTTCACATTGTTATAAAGAAATACCTGAGAGTGGGTAATTTATAAAGGAAAGAGGTTTAATTGACTCTCAGTTCTGCATGAATGGGGAGGCCTCAGGAAAGTTAACATTATGGCAGAAGGTGAAGGGGAAGCAGGTGACCTTCTTCACGAGGCAGCAGGAGAGAGAGAGAGAGAGAAAGCAGGGGAAACTGCCACTTTTAAAACCGTCAGATCTTTTGAGAACTCCTCGCTATCACAAGAACAGCATGGGGGAAACTGCTCCCGTGATCTGATCACTTCCTACCAGGTTCCTCCCTTGACACATGGGTATTACAATTCAAGATGAGATTTGGGTGGGGATACAGAGCCAAACTGTATCATTCCACTCCTGGCCCCTCTCAAAGCTCATGTCCTTTTCACGTTTCAAAACCAATCATGACTTTCCAACAGTCCCCCAAAGTCTTAACTTATTCCAGCATTAACCCAAAAGTCCAAGTCCAAAGTCTCATCTGACACAAGGCAAGTCCCTTTTGTCTATGAGCCTATAAAATAAAAAACAAGTTAGTTACTTCTAAGATACAGTGGGGCTATAGGCATTGGCTAAATGTTTCAAATGGGAGAAGTTGGGCAAAACAAAGGGGCCATAGGCCCCATGCAAGTCTGAAACCCAGCAGGGCAGTTATTAAATCTTAAAGCTTTGAAATGATCTCCTTTGACTCCATATCTCACATCCAAGGGGTGGGCTCCCATGGCCTTGGGCAGCTCTACCCTTGTGGCTCTGAAGGGTGCAGTCCTCATGGCTGCTTTCACTGGCTGGCATTGAGTGCCTGTGGCTTTTCCAGGTGTATAATACAAGCTGTCAGTGAATCTACCTTTCTGGGGCCTGGGGGACAGTGGCTGTCTCCTCACAGCTCCAGTAGGCAGTGCCCCAGTAGGGACTCTGTGTGGGGGCTTCAACCCCACATTTTCCTTCTATACTGCCCTAGCAGAGGTTCTCCATGAGGGCTCCACCCCTGCAGCAGACTTCTGCCTGGACATTCAGGTGTTTCCATACATCCTCTGAAATCTAGATAGAGGTTAAACTCTTATCTTCTAAACTCTTGTCTTCTGTGCGCCCACAGACCCAACACCACATAGAAGCTGCCAAGGTTTAGGGCTTGCACTCTCAGAAACAATGGCTCTAGCTGTACCTTGGTTCTTTTTAGCCATGACTGGAGCTAAAGCAGCTGGATGCAGGACAGCATATCTTGAGGCTGCACAGAGCAGCAGGGCCACTGAGGCCCACAAAACCGTTTTTCCCTCCTATGCCACTAGGCCTGTGGTGGGAGGGGCTGCTGCAAAGATCTCTGATATGCCCTGGAGACGTTTTCCCCATTGTTTTGGTTATTAACACTGGGCTCGTTGTTACTTATGCAAATTTCTGCAGCAGGATTGAATTTTCCCCCAGGAAATAGGTTTTTCTTTTCTACCTCATGGTTAGGCTGCAAATTTTCTAAACTTTCATGCTCTGCTTCACTTTTAAATATAAGTTCCAAATTCAAATAATCTCTTCATGAATCCATGTGACTGTACACTTTTAGAAACAACCGGGTCACTTCTTGAATGCTTTGGTGCTTAGAAATCTCTTTTGCCAGACACCCTAAATCATCTTTCTCAAGTTCAAACTTCCACGGATCTCTAGGGCAGGGGCAAAATGCCACCAGTCTCTTTGCTAAAGCATAGCATGAATGACCTTTACTGCAGTTCCCATTAAGTTCCTGACCTCTATTTGAGACCGTCTCAGCCTGAACTTCATTTTTTATATCACTATTAGCATTTTGTTCAGAACCATTCAAGAAGTCTTTGAGAAGTTCCAAACTTTCCCACATCTTCCTGTCTTCTGAGCCCTCAGACTGTTCCAACCTCTGCCCATTACCCAGTTCCAAAGTTGCTTTACATTTTCAGATTATCTTTATAGTAGTACCTCACTATCCTGGTACCAATTCTCTGTATTAGTCCTTTTTCACACTGCTATAAAGAAATACCTGAGACTGGGTACTTTATAAAGGAAAGAGGCTTAATTGACTCATGGTTCTGCATGGCTGGGGAGGCCTTAGGAAACTTACAATCATGGTGGAAAGTGAAGAGGAAGCAGACGCCTTCTTCAGAAGGCGACAGGAGAGAGAGAGCAGGGGAAACTGCCACTTTTAAAAGCATCAGATCTCATGAAAACTCACGATCACTAGAACAGCATGGGGGAAACTGCACCCATGATCCAGTCACCTCCCACCAGGTCCCTCCCTCAACACATGGGAATTACAATTCAAGATGAGATTTGGGTGGGGACACAAAACCAAACCATATCAGGTGCCAATAAAAAATATTAATGCAGAATGACAACCAGTCCTGCATTTAAAATCAGTGTGTTTTCTTCAGAAATGCATTTATGTTTAAAACTACACAACAGATTTATCAACTGAAGGCATTTTTTTCTTTCTTTGCATCCTGTTTCTTTTTAAAAAATTGAGGAAATAGTTGGACTTGATATATTTCCTTTTGCATATTTAGTCATGCCCAGCCATTGATTTTGGAATAGGTTACTGCAATAAGATTTTATTAGAATTTATAATAGCCATTTAAAACTTCTCCCTGTAAAGATTGTGATTGTACAGAAAAATAGTTTCTAGTTAAATGTCAGTTGAATCAATTCTCCCTTTTTGGATTTTACTGCCATTAGGATGTGATATGTCATCACCTTTCAATTCTCATGTTTTAAAAGCATTTACCTTCTTTTGACTTTCTTTTATATTTTAAAGTTTAGACTTGTATTAAAAAAGGGAGACCTGTCTCTACTTGTAGCACATATTATGTGCCAGGCATGTGTCAGTCATTGAAGATGCAGGTATAAATAAGACTCATGTGCTGTTCTCTGGTTGTAATTCTGGGACATGTAAACAAACCGTTTAGGGTTCCATGTAAATTAAAAAAAAAAAACAAAAAAAACATTCCGTACAAGATGATAGATGTTGAAAAGAGGTATCTAGAAGGTACATAGAGAGGAGAACTAGGGACTTCCACAGATGAGGTGCTATTTGACCTGAGTCTTGGGCAGTTAGTAGTTTTTAGTAGTTTGCTAGGCAGCCCTAAGGGAAAGGGATATTTCTTTTTTTGTTTTGTTTTTATCTTGAGATGGAGTCTCACTCTGTTGCCCAGGCAGAGTGCAGTGGCACAATCTCAGCTCACTGCAACCTCTGACTCCTGAGGCAAGCAATCCTCTGGCCTCCTGAGCTCGAGCAATCCTCCTGCCTCAGCCTCCTGAGTAGCTGGGACTATAGGTGCGTGCCACCACGCCTGGCTAATTTTTGAATTTTTTGTAGAGATGGAGTTTCTCCATGTTGCCCAGGTTGGTCTCAAACTCCTGGGCTCAAGCAATTCACTTACCTTGGCTCCCCAAAGTCCTGAGATTATAGGCATGAGCCACACACCTAACCGAAAAGGTCATTTCTGATGGAGAAGAGCCTCTACAAAAGTTAAGATTTGTGGAAGAGTGAGGCATATCCACACAACCACATGTCCTTTGATGTGCCTGGAGCATAGAGTGTGTGTGCTAGGAGATGGTGTAACGGAGGTGGGTAAGGTTCATATCCTGATGGGCCTTGAATACCTTATCGTGGGGGTTGGACTTTATGCTTTTAAAATTCAGGAGAAAGATGAATTGGGTAGATTTTGGGCCACACACTGTGGGCAGAAAACAGGACGTACATGGATAGGTAAGTATTGTCCATTTTCTACTTAATCCACTTCTTCAAGTATTAGTTGTCAAGTAGGATTAGACTATAATTCAGGCATCTGGAATTTTAATACTTAACATAAAAAAGGTATGCAAAGGCTTGTCTTAACTCTGTAGTTTATTTTATTTATTTATTTATTTATTTATTTATTTATTTTTTGAGATGGAGTTTCACTCTTGTTGCCCAGGCTGGAGTGCAATGACGCGATCTCGGCCCACTGCGACCTCTGCCTCCCGGGTTCAGGTGATTCTCCTGCCTCACTCTCCCAAGTATCTGGACTAACAGGCATGCGCCACCACACCCTACTAATTTTGTATTTTTAGTAGAGATGGGGTTTCACCATGTTGGTCAGGCTGGTCTTGAACTCCTGACCTCAGGTGTTCTGCCTACCTCAGCCTCCCAAAGTGCTGGGATTACAGGCTTGAGCTTGTGCCCAGCCTTAGGTCTGTGGTTCTTAAACTTTGCAACAGATTAGCATTGCTTTGGGACCTTTTAAAAATTTTTGTTTGTTTGTTTGTTTTCTTTTTTTTTTTTTGAGATAAAGTCTTGCTCTCTTGCCCAGGCTGGAGTGCAGTGGCATGTTCTCAGCTCACTGCAACCTCCACCTCCTGGGTTCAAGCAGTTCTACTGCCTCAGCCTCTTGAGTAGCTTAGATTATAGGCGTGTGCCACCATGCCTGGCTAATTTTTGTATTTTTAGTAGAGATGGGATTTCACCATGTTGGCCAGGCTGGTCTCGAACTCCTGACCTCGTGATTCGCCTGCCTCCTCCTCCCAGAGTGCTGGGATTACAGGCGTGGGCCACTGCGTCCAGCCAGAAGCTTTAAAATATCTTCATGCCCAGGTCACAGTGTCTGGGACTGGAGCCAGATATCAGTATTATTTAAAGATTCCCAGATGATTTCAATGTGCAGCATTGTTTGGAAGCCACTGCCTTGACTTGATAAGTGTTCAATTCTAATGACCTTGATATGTGTGTTATTTAATAATTTGGGGATTGCAATATTCAAAATGTAGATTTAAAAAATCTTTAATAAAAGGAGCTATTTGGTTTACCTTGCAAAATCATTATTCCCAACCCGTTATCTAACCTCAAAGTTTTCTAAAATTTTTTTAAAGAAGAGAAAATGATAGTTTTAAATAGATGGAAACTATAATAGAATATGTTCAGATAGAGAAGGACTTTCAAGCATGACTACTGCTACTGTATCTGTAGTCTCTCTCATACACACAGTGTAGGTGTCAACACTATGCATGTCTCTGAAGTGAGTTAGTGAGTGAACTGTAGATAGAAATTAAAATCCCCATCTCTGATTTTAGAATCTATTCAAAAACATATGTAGGAGAATTATGCAATTTATATGAAACTAGAAATTATGTTTGGTTTTGCTGCAAGCTAATATGAAATGAAATTATTGGCAGAGCTATGTAAATGTATGTAAAATTTATGTTTTACATAAAGAGAGGAATAGAAGCACATATATATTTAACTGTACCAGTTATATATTATAAATATATATATATTGTGTATATACGTTTCAAAAAGAAATAACGGAAAAATAATTCAAAAACTAATAAAAATGGTTACCTTGAAAGGGGGTAAGGTAGAAATCAGGGAAAAGGGGACCAGAATGGAAATAAGATTTCTTCACATATAACTTGTATTATAGTTTTGACCTTGGAACCATTGAAATGTTTTATGTAATTAAGAATCCCAATGTATTAATAAGTTGGAAAGAAAAAGCAATTGCTAAAAATTGAAAACAAGCACATTAAAGGTCCATCAAATTGGTGCCATAACTAGGTATTGGAAATAATTATTTCAAGTGACTTTAGAAACCCAGTATTTTGATTAGACATTCCTAATAAGATCAGTCTGATAAACAAAAATAATTAGGCCTGGGCATGGTGGTTCATGCTTGTAATCCCAGCACTTTGGGAGATCAAGGCGAGTGGGTCACTTGAGGCCAGGAGTTCCAGACCAGCCTGGCCAACATGGTGAAACCCCATCTCTACTAAAAATACAAAAATTAGCTGGGTGTGGTGGTGCACACCTGTAATCTCAGCTACTTGGGAGGCTGAGGCAGGAGAATCGCTTGAACCTGGGAGGCAGAGGTTGCAGTGAGTGAAATTGTGCCACTACACTCCAGCCTGGGCAACAGAGTGAGACTCTTGTCACAAGAAACAAAAACAAAGAATTGGAAAGAAATTTGAAACTACATTCAAAAAATTTAACATTGCTACTTTGAAACTATTGTAGGATAAGGCATACCAGTAATTATGTCATTAGAAACTGAAAGTTTAGCCAGGCACAGTGGCTCACGCCTGTAATCCCAGCACTTTGGGAGGCCGAGGTGGGCGGATCACAAGGTCAGGAGATTGAGACCATCCTGGCTAACATGGTGAAACCCCGTCTCTACTAAAAATACAAAAAAAAATTAGCTGGGTGTGGTGGTGGGCACCTGTAGTTCAGCTACTCTGGAGGCTGAGGCAGGAGAATGGCATGAACCCAGGAGGCGGAGCTTGCAGTGAGCCGAGATGTCACCACTGCCCTTCAGCCTGGGCGACAGATTGAGACTCTGTCTCAAAAAAAAAAAGAAACTGAAAGTTTTAAAGTGAGAGAAAAGCATTACGAGAATAAAGAAGTAGAAACGATCTTAAAGTTGAATGGGAAATCGTCATATAAGCTTGTGATTTATTTTTCTCTGTCTGAAAAAAGTACATATTTCTTTGTTTTTTGCACAATAAAGATTTAGAAGCAGTGACAACTGAGTAGCAGTGAATATTCTTAGTGCCCTGAGTATGGCCTCTAAATACTGTTTGCCACTGACCGGAATAGTGTCTTTGGAGAAGTCGTTTATTCCAGGGCTGGGCAGGAATGCAAGACATCTTCTTGTGTCAGAAAGCAGGAAAGCTGTGAAAGGTCGCTGGAGACATATCAAAGGTTTAGAAGGTACAACTTGAAGGGATTCTCATTGGCCAAAGATGAGACTATTGGAACAACCAAAAGAATGAAAGCAATGAATTTAAACACCACACACACACACACACGTATTTTCAGTCCTTATATGGAGATAGACTTGTGATTAGGAAAAATGTAGTCACTATTGAAGATTATTAGGACAACCAGCTCATTATTCTGAAAATTGATAAACAAAAGTAAAGAATCAAGGCATTTACCTTCCCTTTCTTTTATGACTTTTATTGTGGTATTATAAAATAGTTGATAAGAAAAGTTCTTTATAACAGGATTCTAGCTAATAAATGCAGAAGGAATAGCAGAAATTAGAAAATCACTATTTAGTAGCCCCTAATGAAATAATGACTCTAGGCAGGGATCACTATGGATGCTAAAACCATTAGTTGAAGATTGAAACATTCTCTGAACAATCTTAGGATCACTAAAAGTGGGTCAACCAGAAATTATATGCCTCCTAATATAATTGGAAGCTAAAAAAAAAAAATGAACTAATCTGATTAAGCCTCCAGATCTAACTTCTAATTTAAAGGAAATTGGAAGGGTAGAGAAAAAAGTTAATTACCACCATGAGGAAACATTTGGGATAATCCAGAAGGCAAGACATTCTATGAGACCAATAACTTGGTTTCTTTCAACAAATAAATGTTATGGGATGTGGGGCAGGAAGATCAAGGTATGGGGAGGAGGACCGTCCTAACTTAGAAGAGGCTTAAGAGACATAACAGCTAAGTGTAAAATGTGGGTCTTGTTTGGATACTGACTCAAATAAGCTGACTGTGAAAGAAACATTTTTGGGGACAGTCAGGGAAATATGAATAAGGACTGAGTGTTAAATTATATTAAGTAGCCATTGTTAATCTCGTTGGGGTGAAATTGACCTGTGCTTATGTAAAAAACAAACTGGCCTTACCTACTGAAGTATTTAGGAGTAAAAGGTCTGATATTAAAATACCCCAGTAGTCAGCCATTCAGTCAATAATGGGACAGATGAAACATGATGGGCAACATGTTGATCATTATGGAAGGTGCGTAATGGGTGCCTGGGGGTTTATTATACTCTTCTCTCTACTTTTATGCATGTTTTAAAAAGTCCATAATGAAAAAAAGTTGAAAATTTAAGTTTCAGAGCTGGAGGTGGTGGCTCATGCATGTAATTCCAGCACTTTGGAAGGCCTAGGCAGGAGGATTACCTGAGCCCAGGATTTAGAGACCAGCCTGGGAAACATGGTAAAACCTTGTCTCTACAAAAAATTAAAAAATGAGCTGGTGTTGTGGTGTGCACCTGTGGTCCCAGCTACTCAGGAGGCTGAGGTGGGAGGATCAATTGAACCCAGAAGGTGGAGGCTGCAGTGAGCTGCGCTTGTGGCACTGCACTGCAGCCTGGGTACAGAGTGAGACCCTGTCTCAAAAGAGAAAACTAAAGTTTCACCTTAAAAGAAATATATAGCCCTTTCTAGTCACTCAGGAATTAAAAGTCAGTGACCCTTTCCTTTGTATTGATACAGATAAGAATAAAAATTCTGGACATAGTTTTTTATTTGACAACTTTTAATTAAATAGACCAACTTAAAAAGGGCAGTACTTTACAGTAGATTAAAGATGAGCTCTTTGGGAATTGGTTTCAGTAATAAAATTTGTCCTCTCAAACTGTGGTTTTGATGAGGTTCAGATTTCATAAAGCAGCACAAAACATTGTGCAGTGGGTTTTTTTTTTCTTTTTCCATTCTCCTGGTTAATTTTCTTCACCACTGCCAAGAGTTATTTCATCAGATAGGCCTCTAGAGGACCCTGCTCTTAAAGCATAAAGTCAGGCACTGCATATCTCTCTTCCTTTTTGTATTTAATTTGACCATTTGCCATGCCCACTATTTGAGTGGGAGTGGAGGGGGAGGTTGGGAATAAGGAAGAGATGGAAGAGGAGACTAACAGAAGATGTGCTTTCCATTCAGATTTGTTTCTCCTTTCCTTCATTCATTCCAGAAACTTTTATTAGCGCTACTGTGTACAAGACACTGTACCAGGCTAGCTGGGAAGACAAACACCTTAGGCATGCCCTTGCCCTCCTGGAGTCCTTGCCCTGTCTAGGGAGGCAGACTTCCGGTTATCTAATGTCTAATGTGGTAAGCGCTGTGAATGTATGCAGTGTTATGGGAAGGGAGGATTTGTCTGGGGAAGGGGCAGGGAGGGCATCCTTTGGTCTAAAGGGGAAGTTGGAATGAATTATTCAAGTGGAGAGGCCAGGGTAGTAGTGTTAGAGTCAAATGAAAGAGCACGCTTGACCAGAAAGGATAGAGCCTGTGTGCTTGGAGCTGTCAGCGTTTTGGCCATTGTGCCAAGATCAGGGGAAAGACATTGCAGATTTTAAAAATCGATGAAATATTTTATACATTATAAAAAACATGTAAGATGTAAAAATGATATATTGAACACACATATTCACCATCTAGCTTAAAGAAATGAAACATTACCTATACCATTGGAGTCCGCTGCTTACCCTTTCTAGTCCTATCCTTCCCCTCTCTCCATTTTTTTTCCTCCCTTCTTCCCAGGAGTAACCACTAGCCTAAATTTTCTATTTATATATTTTTTGCTTTTCTTTCTATTTTTACAACATATGTATGCATCCCTAAGTCATGCATAGTTTTGCATGATTTTGACCTTTGGGTAATAAGAATCAACATGGATGAATCTCACGTAATGTTGAGCGAAGATGCTAAGCTGTAGGAGCTACATATAATGTGAAACCATTGAAAGGCTTTGTACGGGGGAGTGACATTTAATTTGTATTTTCTAAAGATTACTTTTTATGCAGTGTGGATAATGGATTGGAGGTAAACAAAAATGGATGGGGAGAACAGTTAGAAGGATGTTATAATCTAAGTGGTAACTTATGGTTGATGGTTGTAACCTCTTAAGAGAAATCATAGACAAATTCTTAGCCATAGCTCTTCAGGATCTTATCCCTCCCAACTATTCAACCTTGCTGTTCCCCAAATCTGGCAAGCTTGTTCCTTGTTCAAGGTCTTTCCCTGTTCTCTGTAACCTGAGCCTTTCATCTCGGGCCTGCACAGTTCAATGTTTAACTGCACTCAAGTCTCTGCACAGAGAGGTCTTTCCTGGCCATTTTGTTGAGAAATGACCCCCTGCTCTTGTCATTATTTTCTGTTCTCCTTACTCTGCTTTTCCTTTGTAGTTTTTTAAAAAATTGCAACTTGAAATTGTACATTTATTTATAGCATGTTTTCTGCTGCTAAAATATAAGATCCATAGGGGCTGGTCTTTTCTAAACTTGTAACCTCCCTTCCCCCCGTACCTAGTACATAGTGGGTGCTTAATAAACATTTGTTGAATAGATGAGTGAATTGATTGAAGTTGGGATAATGGAATTCATTCTTCCCTTTTCAGCTGTATCTCAAACATCTCTCTGGCTGTAAACTTTTTTCAGAGCTTGAGGTTAATGCCCAAACCCTGTCTTGCTGTCACCTCAAACTCAGTATATATAAAATTACATTATTTTCCTTCCTTCAGTCTTTTACTTTTGTTAATGCTGTCATCACTGACAGTCCTCAGGCACAAAACCTTGGTGTTATCTTGCAGTGTTCACTACCTCCGACCTCTAGGGTGCTGTATATTCCCATTTATGTCTTTGGGGAAGTTTTCTGGTTACTGTTTGATTTCTGCTTTTTGCCTATTGACATTTTAGCCAGCCCTCAGGGCCCCGCTTCAATCCTTCTCTTAGGTCAATAGTTTGTTTTGTTTTGTTTTTGAGACAGGGTCTTACTCTGCTACCCAGACTGTAGTGCAGTGGCATGGTCACGGCTCAGTGCTGTCTTGACCTTCACCTTGTGGGCTCAAGCCATCCTCCCACCTCAGCCTCCTGGGTGGCTGGGACTACTGTTACGTGTCCCCACACCTGGCTAATTTTTAAAATTTTTTTATAGAGACGGGGTCTCGCCATATTGTCCAGGCTGGTCTCGAACTTGTGGCCTCAAGCAATCCTCCTGCTTCGGCCTCCCAAAGTGCTGGGATTACAGGCATGAGCCACCATGCCTGTTGTAGTTACTTTTTATTTAATTAAAAACAAAAAAAACCCCACACAGTCTCCTGATCTGTTAGTTCCTCTCCCATGTCCTAATATTTTGAACATAGTATTCAGTTGCCTTTCTTTTTTTTTTTTTTTTTTTGAGACAGGGTCTCACTCTGTCACTCAGCCTAAAGTACAGTGCCACAATCTTGGCTCACTGCAACCTCCACCTCCCGGGAGCGATTCTCCTGGTTCAGCCTCCCGCGTGGCTGAGACTACAGGTGCATGCCATCACACCCGGCTAAGTTTTATATTTTTAGTAGAGATGGGGTTTCACCATGTTGGTCAGGGTGGTCTCGAACTCCTGGCCTTAAGTGACCCGCCTGCCTCAGCCTCCCAAAGTGCTGGGATTGCAGGCATGAGCCACCACACTCAGCCTATTTCCTTCTTTATTATCCCATTTTTAACTTCACCACCGTATGTGTCCTATCTTTAGCTCTGTCCTAGAGACCTAATGCTTGCCACTTGGTTGTGCAACAGAAGACAGCTGGCAGCAACAATGCCATCCGCATGGTTTTCTTCCTATCTTTGATGTTGATTCAGGCTGGATTCTCTTGAGCCGGTGGAGGCTCCTGCAGTTTTAGAAGGTGAGAAGTCACAAGGTCTCACCTGCTGCATCACGCTGGAGGTGTATGGAGGCAGTAGAGTCTGAGCTGATGATGCTAGTATTTACTTAGCAATTCTCTATACCTACCTAGCAGTGATTCAGGTTGTAAAGAGAGATTTGATTGGTTAAATTATTTTAACCAATGTTTGAATGCCTATTTTACTGTGATGAACGTAGATGTACAAAATGTTTTGCTCATTAGGAGTCTCCAAAATCTAGCAGGTATGTCAGTTATGTAACATTCTTTTAAGTAAATAAAATATGGTAAATGCTGAGTTAGAAGTAGGTGCAAGCTGTTGTTGAAGGCATCATATGACTCATTGAAGGGCTTATCAGGGGAGGCTTATTTCATAAGGGATGTAATGGGCCGCATCTTGACAGATAAATGGAAATTTACAAGTGGACAGGGGCTTTAAGATCCTTGTATAGGTAATTCATGAAAACACAATGGAATCAATGGGCCCAAATGTAGCTCCAGTAAAGGGTGATACCAGCAGGGGTAGAGCTTTAGTTCCTTGATATCATGGCTTAAGGTAGCCAAGAAGTTCTGATTCAACAGTGCCCTCAAGTAGCATGCTGTACAGATAGCCTCGCATAGCGATTAAGAGTGGGCTCTGCAATTAGGCTGCCCAGGTTCAGATTTCATCTCTGTGCCTTACTAGCTTTGGGACTCTGGACAAGTTACTTAACCTCTCTGGGCCTTGACATTGTATCTACTTCATATAAATGAAAATTAAATGAAATAAAATACATAAAGTGCTTATCAACAGGATCTGACACTCAGAGTGTTCAATAAAGGTTTGCTATTTTTATTTTTGACTGTTTACATCAGCCTAAAGCAGGGGTTGGGAAAACTACATCATGTGGGCCAGGACCAAATCTGGCCTGCAGTTAGATTTACAAATAAAGTTTTATTGGAACCAAACCATGCCCATTAATTCAGTATTGACTATGGCTGCTTTGTGTGTGCTGCAAGAGCTGGGTTTAGTAGTTGTGACAGTGACCAAATAGCCTGTAAAGTCTGAAGTATTTACCATGTGGCTCTTTGTAGAAGAAATGTAACTTTTTGAAGAAACTTACCATTTACTATATGGTCCTTTGTAGGAGAAATTTAGAGGATAAAATCAAACTCTTTATCTCTCAAGATCTTCAGTGATTGCTTCCAAACCAGCCTTTTTTCTATCCATAACTAACAGATGGCAACAGTAGCTTTGGTTTTCACTGGCCCTTCTATTCCTTTCATAGCTGCTGCTGGATTGTGCTTCCTTTAGTGTCCCAACTACTCTTCTATCTTTTGCATGAATGTGGGCAGAGGCAGGGCCAGGACTAGGGTAGGATGTGTGAGGCACTCACTCTAGGTACACAATTTAAGGGGGCCCCAAAAAACTTGATAAGATAATTTGTTAATGTTTTTAAAAATAAAAATTAATGCAAAAAACCCATGATGAACAAAGTATTGATATTTTACTTTTTTATTCCTTTTTTGGAAGCTTAATATAATTTTGTTAAACTTTTTTCCAGGTTTAGTATGATAGGCAAATAAAAATTTGTAGGCCGGGCACAGTGGCTGTGATCCTAGCACTTTGGGAGGCTGAGGTGGTAGGACTGCTTGAGCCTACAAGTTTGAGACCAGCCTGGGGAACATGGTGAGACACTGTCTCTACAAAAAATAAGAAAAAAATTAGCTGAGTGTGGTGGCACGCAAGTGTGACTCCAGCTACTTAGGAAGCTGAGGTGGGAGGACCGCTTGAACCCAGGAGGTCATAGCTGCAGTGAGCCGAGATTGTGCCACTGCACTCCAGCCTGGGCGACTGCGCAAGACCCTGTTTTGGGGGGGAAAAAAAAGAAATCTAAGTTGTACAGCTTAGTGTTTTGATCTAAATATATCTTGAGTAATGATTCCTACAGTAAAGCTAATTAACATATCCATCACTTGAATAGTTACCATTTTCTTGTTCTCACGATAAGAACATTGCAGATCTACTCTCTTAGCAAATTTCAAGTATTCAGTAATACATTATTATTTATAATAGTTACCATGATGTACATTGAATCTCTAGAAATTATTCATCTTATAACTAAAAGTTTGTATCCTTTGACCAACATATCTCCATTTCCCCCACCCCCAGCCCCTGGCAAACACTATTCTACTGTATGTTTCTCTTAAGTTTGACTTTTTTAGATTCCATATATAAGTGACAGGATCAGTATTACTGATGTTTTTTTTCCTCAGCCTCCAACATGGCTCAACATAGTACTGGGCAGCAGAGAGAAAGTAACCCACATTTAAGTGGCTTAAGCCCAGATACTCATACTTCCTACATATATGTGGGAGAGAGTAATAAGATTCAAAGTAACCTGCTGGCTGATCACCAATGTGATATACCAATGGCATATACGCAGGTCCTTGTCAGGACTAATTTCATAAAGTATAATTACGCACATATTTTGTTGAACTTAGTTTACAGGAGTGATCTGTGTATAATCTGTTGTATAAAATGAAGGAATGAAAACATTTCCAAAAGTTTTCAAATGGTTCATTTGAAATGGTTCACTGAGAGCAGTGAAGCATACATTAGAATAGCAGCATTGGATAACTAAAACTGTTTACCAAGAGATCTGGAAGGATCACCTGGTTCCTGCAAGCTTTTTCTAGGAAAGGCCAGATAGGGATATTAATTGAATTTTAATGCTTTCCAATAAACATTGACCCAGCAAGCTTTTTTAGATGACTAACTTTCTAATCTGCTTTGACATTTCTTCGTGGGGCTGCAAACAGTGATTTGTTGGTAGGTTTTAAAATATGTATAATTTGTTTCAGTGAAGAAGGTTTGGAAGTATACTGTAGAATACTATGAAAGCAGAATGGAGTCTTATCTGTAAGGAATAAGTCTGGAGGAATGGACAAGATCAACTTCTCATTTCTCGGACACCTTGTTGAGATGGATAGGAATTATTTGATGTTTTGACATAGTAAATTAGTTGTTCTGCCTCTCACTGTTATATAACAAGAGATAAAATGCAACGTTGAACTTGATGGTCTTTTGCTTTCTAAATGCTTTTGATTGTTTTTAGGTGTATAGTGTTGATTGGAGCCAAACCAGAGGTGAACAGCTTGTGGTGTCTGGCTCATGGGATCAAACTGTCAAATTGGTATGATAGCATTATTGTATTCGAAAACAAATATTCCCCTCTCTAGAGCTTCTGCTAAATTTTCTTTTCTTTTCCAAACATACTTCTGTAGCTTTATGATTGGATAGCTGAGTTTTCTTAAAAAAAAAAAAATTAAAACATTTATTAGAACTTAAAATTTTCTAATCTTTTGGCTGTGAACTAATAGCTCAGCATTAGTTTGGCACTTAAATACCATCCTGCTTTATATCAAAATAGATCTTTAAAAATCCTTGAGATCTGTATATATATTGTATGTGTATATATAAATGTATATAGTTTATTGGTATGTATAGTATATGTAAAAGCATAAATTTGAATTTATCCCTCTTGAGCAATTGATCTATTCATTTATTTTTAGTGGGATCCAACTGTTGGAAAGTCTCTGTGCACCTTTAGAGGCCATGAAAGTATTATTTATAGCACAATCTGGTCTCCCCACATCCCTGGTTGTTTTGCTTCAGCCTCAGGTAAGTAATTCTGTATTTACCAAAAGCCTTATTTGTAGTGAATGGTGGCCTTGTTTTTACCATTAGGTGGCGCTGTGTACCTTAGATTCAAAGAGAAAACAGGAGCCTATTACTACTCTTTTGTGCTCTTAAGACTTTACTTGTTTTTTTTAATTTTTATTTTTTATTTTTATTATTATACTTTAAGTTCTAGGGTACATGTGCACAACATGCAGGTTTGTTACATATGTATACATGTGCCATGTTGGTGTGCTGCACCCATTAACTGGTCATTTACGTTAGGTATATCTCCTAATGCTATCCCTCCCCCCTTTCCCCACCCCATGACAGGCCCTGGTGTGTGATGTTCCCCATCCTGTGTCCAAGGGTTCTCATTGTTCAATTCCCACCTATGAGTGAGAACATGTGGTGTTTGGTTTTCTGTCCTTGCAATAGTTTGCTCAGAATGATGGTTTCCAGCTTTGTCCATGTCCCTACAAAGGACATGAACTCATGTTTTTTTATGGCTGCATAGTATTCCATGGTGTATATGTGCCACATTTTCTTAATCCAGTCTATCATTGATGGACATTTGGGTTGGTTCCAAGTCTTTGCTATTGTGAATAGTGCCACAATAAACATACATGTGCATGTGTCTTTATAGCAGCATGATTTATAATCCTTTGGGTATGTACCTAGTAATGGGATTGCTGGGTCAAATGGTATTTCTGGTTCTAGATCCTTGAGGAATTGCCACACTGTCTTCCACAATGGTTGAACTAGTTTACAATCCCACCAACAGTGTAAAAGTGTTCCTATTTCTCCACATCCTCTCTAGCACCTGTTGTTTCCTGACTTGTTAATGATCACCATTCTAACTGGTGTGAGATGGTATCTCATTGTGGTTTCGATTTGCATTTCTCTGATAGCCAGTGATGATGAGCATTTTTTCATGTGTCTGTTGGCTGCGTAAATGTCTTCTTTTGAGAAGTGTCTGTTCTTATCCTTCGCCCACTTTTTGATGGGGTTGTTTGATTTTTTTCTTGTAAATTTAAGTTCTTTGTAGATTCTGGATATTAGCTCATTGTCAGATGGGTAGACTGCAAAAATTTTCTCCCAATCTGTAGGTTGCCTGTTCACTGTGATGGTAGTTTCTTTTGCTGTGCAGAAGCTCTTTAGTTTAATTAGATCCCATTTGTCAATTTTGGCTTTTGTTGCCATTGCTTTTGGTGTTTTAGTCATGAAGTCCTTGCCCATGCCTATGAGCTGAATGGTATTGCATAGGTTTTCTTCTAGGGTTTTGATGGTTTTAAGTCTAACATTTAAGTCTTTAATCCATCTTGAATTAATTTTTGTATAAGATGTAAGGAAGGGATACAGTTTCAGCTTTCTACATATGGCTAGCCAATTTTCCCAGCACCATTTATTAAATAGGGAATCCTTTCCCTATTTCTTGTTTTTGTCAGGTTTGTCAAAGATCAGATGGTTGTAGGTGTGTGGTATTATTTCTGAGGGCCCTGTTCTGTTCTATTGGTCTATACCTCTGTTTTGGTACCAGTACCATGCTGTTTTGGTTACTGTACCCTTGTAGTATAGTTTGAAGTCAGGTAGCATGATGCCTCCAGCTTTGCTCTTTTGGCTTAGGACTGTCTTGGCAATGTGGGCTCTTTTTTGGTTCCATATGAACTTTAAAGTAGTTTTTTCCAATTCTGTGAAGAGAGTCATTGGTAGCTTGATGGGGATGGCATCAAATCTATAAATTACCTTGGGCAGTATGGCCATTTTCACAATAATGATTCTTCCTATCCATGAGCATAGAATGTTCTTCCATTTGTTTGTGTCCTCTTTTATTTCACTGAGCAGTGGTTTGTAGTTCTCCTTGAAGAGGTCCTTCACATCCCTTGTAAGTTGGATTCCTAGGTATTTTATTCTCTTTGAAGCTATTGTGAATGGGAGTTCATTCATGATTTGGCTCTCTGTTTGTCTGTTATTGGTGTATAGGAATGCTTGTGATTTTTGAACATTGATTTTGTATCCTGAGACTTTGCTGAAGTTGTTTATCAGCTTAAGGAGATTTTGGGCTGAGACGATGGGGTTTTCTAAATATACAATCATGTCACCTGCAAACAGGGACAATTTGACTTCCTCTTTTCCTAATTGAATACCCTTTATTTCTTTCTCCTGCCTGATTGCCCTGGCCAGAACTTCCAACACTGTGTTGAATAGGAGGGGTGAGAGAGGGCATCCCTGTCTTGTGCTAGTTTTCAAAGGGAATGCTTCCAGGTTTTGCCCATTCAGTATGATATTGGCTGTGGGTTTGTCATAAATAGCTCTCATTATTTTGAGATACATCCCATCAATACCAAATTTATTGAGAGTTTTTCAGCATGAAGGGCTGTTGAATTTTGTCAAAGGCCTTTTCTGCATCTATTGAGATAATCGTGTGGTTTTTGTCTTTGGTTCTGTTTTTGTGCTGAATTACATTTATTGATTTGCGTATGTTGAACCAGCCTTGCATCCTGGCGATGAAGCCCACTTGATGGTGGATAAGCTTTTTGATTTGCTGCTGGATTTGGTTTGCCGGTATTTTACTGAGGATTTTTGCATCGATGTTCATCAGGGATATTGGTCTAAAATTCTTTTTTTTTGTTGTGTCTCTGCCAGGCTTTGGTATCAGGATGATGCTGGCCTCATAAAATGAGTTAGGGAGGATTCCCTCTTTTTCTATTGATTGGAATAGTTTCAGAAGGAATGGTACCAGCTCCACTTTGTACCTCTGGTAGAATTCGACTGGTCCTGGACTTTTTTTGGTTGGTAGGCTATTATTGCCTCAATTTCAGAGCCTGGTATTCGTCTATTCAGGGATTCAGCTTCTTCCTGGTTTAGTCTTGTGAGGGTGTATGTGTCCAGGAATTTATCTGTTTCTTCTGGATTTTCTAGTTTATTTGCATAGAGGTGTTTATAGTATTCTCTGATGGTAGTTTGTATTTCTGTGGGATTGGTGGTGATATCCCCTTTATCATTTTTATTGCGTCTATTTGATTCTTCTCTCTTTTCTTCTTTATTAGTCTTGTTAGCAGTCTATCAATTTTGTTGATCTTTTCAAAAAACCAGCTCCTGGATTCACTGATTTTTTGAAGGGTTTTTTGTGTCTCTATCTCCTTATTATTTCTTGCCTTCTGCTAGCTTTTGAATGTGTTTGCTCTTGCTTCTCTAGTTCTTTTCATGTTGGGGGGTCAGTTTTAGATCTTTCCTGCTTTCTCTTGTGGGCATTTAGTGCTGTAAATTTCCCTCTACACACTGCTTTAAATGTGTCCCAGAGATTCTGGTATGTTGTATCTTTGTTCTCATTGCTTTCAAAGAACATCTTTATTTCTGCCTTCATTTCGTTATGTACCCAGTAGTCATTCAGGAGCAGGTTGTTCAGTTTCCATGAGGTTGAGTGGTTTTGAGTGAGTTTCTTAATCCTGAGTCTAGTTTCATTGCACTATGGTCCGGGAGACAGTTTGTTATAATTTCTGTTTTTTTACATTTGCTGAGGAGTGCTTTACTTCCAATTATGTGGTCAATTTTGGAATAAGTGTGATGTGGTGCTGAGAAGGATATATATTCTGTTGATTTGGGGTGGAGAGTTCTGTAGATGTCTGTTAGGTCCACTTGATGCAGAGCTGAGTTCAATTCCTGGATACCCTTGTTAACTTTCTGTCTCGTTGATCTGTCTAATGTTGACAGTGGGGTGTTAAAGTCTCCCATTATTATGGTATGGGAGTCTAAGTCTCTTTGTAGGTGTCTAAGGACTTGTTTCATGAATCTGGGTTCTCATATATTGGGTGCATATATATTTAGGATAGTTAGTTCTTCTTGGTCCCTTTACTATTATGTAATGGCCTTCTTTGTCTCTTCTGATCTTTGTTGGTGTAAAGTCTGTTTTATCAGAGACTAGGATTGCAACCCCTGCTTTTTTTTGTTTTCCGTTTGTTTGATAGATCTTCTGTCCCTTTATTTTGAGCCTATGTGTGTCTCTGCATGTGAGATGAGTCTCCTGAATATAGTACACTGATGGGTCTTGAATCTTTATCCAGTTTACCAGTCTGTGTCTTTTAATTGGAGCATTTAGCCTATTTACATTTAAGGTTAATATTGTTATGTGTGAATTTGATCCTGTGATTATGATGTTAGCTGGTTATTTTGCTTGTTAATTGATGCAGTTTCTTCCTAGCATCGATGGTCTTTACAATTTGGCATGTTTTTGCAGTAGCTGGTACCGGTTGTTCCTTTCCATGTTTAGGACTTTACTTCTTTATCAGCCTCTTGACAAGAATTAGCTGTGGTTCAGATTACTTTTCGATGATTCCAGCTCCTAAAGAATAATTCCTAGATTTCTGGCAAGGACAAATTCATGGATGGTAATGTTATAACTGAGATATGATACATGTTTGAAAGAGAAGGTCTTGAGTTTTGTTTTAGAACACTGTTTCAGAACCTGTGAGACATGCATCTGCTTGTCAATAAGCAGGTTGAGCTTGGAGCTGAGAACTCTGGCTTTGTGAATAAAAATTGTATCATTGGCTTAGAATTGGTAACTGAAGCCATTGCAATAAATCAGAGCACCTAGGAAAGACTAAGTCAAAGAAACCTTGGAATAGAGCACAAGTTGGCAAACTGCTGCCCTGAGATCAAAACTGATGGTTTTTATAAATAGTTTCATTGGGCTACAACTATGCCCATTTATTAACATATTGTCTGTGGTTGCTTTCACACTGTAGTGATGGAGTTGAGTAGTTGTGAGAGAAACTGAAAGGTCCTCAAAGCCAAAAATATTTACCGCCTGTGGCCCTTTACAGAAAATGTTTGCTGACCTCTGGTATAAATCCTCAAGGAGAGAGAAAGAAGCGGAAACTCTTTTGTGCAGTTGGCTGTTTAGTAGAGAACAGAAGACATTAGCTGGAAGAGGAGGTGGTGCTCCTAATAGTGTCTCCTCTTTCAGTTATGCAGCATCCAAAGATAGGCAATAGGTAGGATAATTGTTCCTTTCTTGCTAATAAACTGTATCAGTGCCCTGAGTTGTTGAATTATGTTGATTGGCTTTCTTAGGAGATATAATATCACACACTATTTTTCTCATTATTTCATTATTTTTAATTTTAAAAGTGAAAAATTACCAAACCATCCTAAATTGTGAAAGTACTATTAGGTTGAAAACACTCAGAAATGGAAACCTTCAGGTAAATTATATACAGACAAGTATATCCATTTAGAGTATGCAATTTTCTTTTTACAGGGAGCATGATTAAGGTTAAAGATTATGTAATTTTTTGAGATCCTAATAATGAATACTAGTAATGCCTATGTGTAGGGGCATAGTTAATAAAAGAAAAAATATTTTTGTTCTCTGATAAAAATTAACAGTTTTCTAGAATGATGAGCAGTACACAAAGTCAACTTATAAGGTTATAAACTATTATTTTTTGAATTTTTAAGCTAAGTCATAGCTTTTTTTGTCCATAATCTGAGTTAATTCTTTTCTAAGATTTAATTTAAATTTTTTTCTAAGACTTCATATGAAGTCGTTTGGAATGGGACCGGTAATACATTTTTTCTTCTCATGTTGCCTTTTCCAAGCCTGAATTCCTTCTTTGGTCTTTTATCTTTCTGTAACATAGTTAACCATAAGGCTGAGTGTGTATTAAGTCAGTGGTAGCAATATTAATACATTTAATTTGAATCAGTAAACGCTTTCACTTACATATATAACTTGAGTTAATTATCTTTTATGTTTTTATTATTATTATTGAGACAGAGTCTAGCTCTGTTGCCTAGGCTGGAGTACAGGGGTGCAATCTCGGCTCACTGCAACCTCCGCATGCCGGATTCAAGCAATTCTCCTGCCTCAGCCTTCTGAGTAACTGGTATTACAGGTGTGCGCCATCACACCCAGTTAATTTTTGTATTTTTAATAGAGATGGGGTTTCACCGTGTTGGCCAGGCTGGTCTCAAACTCCTGACCTCAGGTGATCCACCCACTTCGGCCTCCCAAAGTGTTTGGATTACAGGTGTGAGCTACTGTGCCTGGCCTATGGCTTTGATTTGGAATCAATGGTAATGAGTTTTGTGCTTATAGTGAATTGGATCTGTAAGTTGACCACATTACTGGTTTGTAATTTTACCACTGGTGAAAGGTTCTACCGCAGAGAGTATTAGTCCAAGTCGAATTAAAGTTCTTGTAAGGATGTGAATTAGATTGACATTAGCATTATTTTCTTAGGTGAGGGATGCCTTTTAGCATTATATCCTACAGTTTCAAAGGAGTCATTTCAAACTCTAGATTGAATTAGTGGTATAGAATAGATCCACCTCAAAAATGAACTGAGGCCAGGCATGGTGGCTCACATCTGTAATCCCAGCACTTTGGAAGGCTGAGGCGGATGGATCACTTGACAACAGGAGTTCGAGACCAGCCTGGCCAACGAACATGGTGATACCTGTCTCTACAAAAATACAAAAATTAGCCGGGCATGGTGGCGCACACCTGTAATCTCAGCTACTTGGGAGGCTGAGGCAGGAGAATCACTTGAACATGGGAAGTGGAGATTGCATTGAGCCTAGATAGAGCCACCACACTCCAGCCTGGGCAACAGAGCAAGACTGTCTCAAAGAAAAAAAAAAGAACTGAAACATGCTTCTCTTCTAGTGAAACAGTGAAGACCTGTCTGCGGGGAGCTCTAATTGGCAACATACACAGTAAACTAAAATTAATAATGAGAATATAATTTTGTATAGTTGGAAAAGTATTCATAAATACAATTCCTTGAACAATTGGTAGGTCTTAAAAAATTCCTTACCTTTTTATTTTATGTAATCTTGTTGATATTTTTTATTATTGAAGGTTCTTTTTCTTTTTCTTTTTTTTTTTTTGTTTGAGACAGAGGCTCTGTCGCCCAGGCTGGAGTGCAGTGGTGCAATATCAGCTCACTGCAACTTCTGCCTCCCGCCTTCAAGCGATTCTCTTGCCTTAGCCTCCCGAGTAGCTGGGATTACAGATGTGCGCCACGATTCCTGGCTAATTTTTCTATTTTTAGTAGAGATGGGGGTTTGCCTTGTTGGCCAGGCCTGGTCTCGAACTCCTGAGCTCAGGTGATCCGCCCGCCTCGGCCTCCCAAGGTGCTAGGATGACAGGCGCGAGCCACTGTGCCCGGGCTATTTAAGGTTCTAAAATTGCCTTGATTTGGGCATTTTTTTGTTGTTTTTTGTTCGTTTATTTGTTTTCAGTTTGTTTTCTCTGACAGGATACATGACTATGACAAACATCAAGTTTGCCTGAGTTTTAAAAAGGATATTTCCTTTGCCCCACTGGAATGACCAGTAATTACATACATCCAGTTGGCAGAGTAAAAAGAGGGTATTGATTTGTTTTTAATCATTGTTCTCTTTATGCGTATGACCAAATATAAATCTGATAGTGACAAAATCACAAACTAATGCAGCTGCATTTTTTAGACATCAGTCAGAATTATGTGTATTAGCCATTAGTCATTTGCGCTGAGTCACACACACCTCTTCCTTTTACATTGGTTTTTGTGTAGCATGGAATACATAGCATTGACTCTGGATAGTGCTGTAGAATCTGCGGTGTATGAGACTGAATAACAGAAGATTAATTGTTTGTAGAGCGTTAGTGTAATCACAACACTTAACTTTTCAAACTATCTGAATAGTGTAAGTGGGTAGTAGAAAAGCGATCTTTTATCAGCAGAATGATTGCTTCTGTAGAAGAGAAGACACCTGTTTAATTACATTACCTTCATGTGTTATGTTAGAAATTAATATAAATCTTGGTCGTATCAGCCAGGACTTCTTTGGTTGAAAGTAGAAAAAAAAAATTCTCACCCAAAGTACTTTAAGGAAGAAGATAACTTATTTGCTCACATAAGTGAAATGTTCAGAATTAAATCTGGCTTTATAGTCATGGTTGGATGGTAGGGCTCTGTCTTCTGTTGTGTTGGTTTCAGAATCAGGGTATCAGGCACCACATGATGGCAAGATGGCAGTAGCTCCAACCCCTAGTACATCCTTTCTGGTTTCTGTCCAGTAGGAAAAACTGAAAGATTCCTTCTCAGACATCCAGGCAGTTTCATTTTTCTGTCATGGGCTCTGATGAGTCCTTGTGGGTGTACCTGAACTAATCAGTGTGTGTGGGTGAGGGGGATATAATGTGTTGATTGGCTTAGGCCTAGTTAGTCCCTGCAGTTGGGAATGGAAAATGAGAGAGTTACCCAAACAACATGGACTGAGGATGAAAAGAGTGAATCTAGATTAGGTGAAAGGAGGTGGATGGAGTCTAAGGGGCCAGTATTCACTAAATTGGCTGCACATCTAAGGCTTCGGATAAATCAGAGGGGATTTGATGAAAATCAAGTCCTGGACCTGTAAGCTCTAAAATATGTGCTTTAAAAACTTTCCTTGTGAAATGGATACAGTAAAGCTGTTTTCTGCCCATTTTTATGACTTGGGGAACTCATTGGAAGGTTGATTTATCAAACATTTGCCATTTTCCTGAAATAATCCTTTGTGATGATTTACAAATATTAGTCTACTTAGTACTTTTTAAAAGATTCAAAGTTCTTCTTCCACTCGGCAAAAATATTGGAAGGAGTTGAGGTATAGTAAAAAATCAAGGCAAGTTCTGAAACTCTCATTGTGCCTTAGCCATTTCAGAGACAAGAACATTTACTTACTGAGCTATGTACCATGCGTTTGTAAGCAAATGCAGTGCTTAGGTCTTCTTTTCTTCGCTTGTTTTCATACATTTCCTGTAACACTTGTGTATTCTTTTACATAGCCAAATGCCTTACATAGCCAAACATGAAAATATTTTTGATTGTTATTATATAAGATATGGTAGTAACCATCTTATTCAAATTTTTAAAACATATCTGAGTTCATTTCGATTATTGAGAAGGACGTTGCTCATGAGTCAGTCAGATATTTATCAAATGTCCATCATTTACTGGAGACTCAGTGAGGAAGACAACAGATGGAGTTCCTGCCCTCCTAGAGCATATCGTCCAGTAGGAAAGAGGAATGCTAAGACAAAATCTAGAAACAGCTAATGATGAAGACTGTGAAGTTCTTTAAGGAGAGGTAATATAGCACAGTGGTCAGGAATAAGAATTCTGGAGCTGGACTGCTTCAGATCAAGTTCTACTTTCCTGCTGTTAGGAGAATTTCTTTGGTCATGCCGTTTAACCTGTCTCCTTATTCCTCATTTCTAAAATTAGGGTGATAATGGTATCCATATCATGGAGTGTTGAGGAGGAGTAAGTGGCTAATGTGTATAAAGGGCTTAGTTAGAACAGTGACTGGCAGAGTAAAAGCTCTGTGAGCATTACCTCTTTTTTTTTTTTTTTTTTTTTTTTTTTTTTTTTTGAGACAGGATTTGGCTCTGTTGCCCAGGCTGGAGTGCAGTGGTGCCATCTCAGCTCACTGAAACTGCCTCCCGGGCTCAAACAATCCTCCAACCTCAGCCTACTAGCTGAGACCACAGGCGTGCGCCACCACCTAACTAATTTTTGTATTTTTGGTAGAGACAGGGTTTCACCGTGTTGCCCAGGCTGGTCTAGAACTCCTGGACTCAAGCAATCCTCCTGCCTCAGCCTCCCAAAGTGCTGAGATTACAGTTATTATTAACACGTATGCCCGGAATTCTGTGGAAATGTATAAATGGATTCCTGAGCTTGTCAGAGTTGACTGGTCAGATTACTTCCCTCAAGAAACAGTACAAGTATACATATGTAACAAACCTGCACGTTATGCACATGTACCCTAGAACTTAAAGTATAATAATAATAAAAAAAAAAAAGAAAAAAAAAAGAAACAGTCTAAGCTACTACTTTATGAACAAGTAAGAGGAAATGGGAAGTGGGAGGCAAAAGCTGGAATGTGGAGAGAACAGAGCATTTTTGAGGACCATCAGAATGGCCCTTGCAGTGTATGTGTGCTGTAACAATCGACAGTTAGTGCTTATCTGAGAGCTAAAACTCGTACAGCTCTAGAGTGACTTGCTCTAGGTAGACTCTGGAATGCATGGTTGTATAGTAACATACTAGTCCAGTGATTCTAGAATCTGGCTAATCATCAGAACCGTTGGGAGAGCATTAAAAAACAGCAGCAGAATTCTGGACTTCATCTTAAGTCTTGCCGAATAAAAAGACAGAATACCTCTGGGAGGTATATTTTTAAATCCCAGCTGAATCTAGTGAGCAGTCCAATTTGGGAAGCACTGTACTAGTCTATGGAATATCTCTGTTTGAGATGCCAAATTGACAGCTTAGTTCTATTTGAGGTAATGGGAATTGCATGTCTGTTTTCCCATTGTGGAATATACTCAACTCTTTTTTAAAAAGCCTACATAATGGTTTCAGTGCTGAATTCAGAGAAGTGGTTTCTTTAGTTTGAGAACTGCTTGGTTGTTTTCTCAGTTTTGCTAGTGAATTTATCTTTATTAATTCTCTTGCTTTGTCTTCTTGCTTACAGACAAGTGCTTGTTATAAAACATAACATAATCTTTGCATAAAGTAATCCCAATTGCAAAGTTTGTAGTATGGAACACATAGTTGTAAAATACTTGTTTTTCATGGTGGAAGCTTATGTGATAGGCAGTCAAGATATATTTTTATGTCTAATCCTGTTGCACACATATAGTTAAGTGTATCTTTCAACTGATTACAACTTATATTTTAAGATTATATATGAGAACATAGCATTTAGTTTACTCCAAGAATTTAATCACCTTCAAGGTTGTATAGTTTTGCAAATCTGGAATCAAATTTGTTATCATTAGCTAAGCTAAGACAGGCCAAAATGGGGGAAGTTTTTAGAGAACTACTAATAGATCTAGATTTGCCTTCCATAGCAGAGTTCCCTAAAGACATTGCATTTTGCCTATTTCATGATAGTTGTGTTAGTACAGAATTCATATTTCTAAATTATATGAGATAGAAGGGAAGAATATTTGGGCTCTTTTTATGAAGAGGATTGATATGAAGTAAATTATCTTTGGAATCATGAAAACTAAATTGTTGCTGTCACAGACTCCATCTAGTTGCGTAAGTCATAACCATGCCTGAATGTGTGGGATCAGTAGTTAAAGCAAACCTCATTCTACTGTAAGAAAAAGTCATATTACAGCCGAGAGGCACAGGACATTTTCATTAAGTTATATTATATTGGCCCCAAAGTACCTTATTGCTACTCAGTTCACCTCCCAGTTTTAGACTCTATGTTTACACTCATTCTCCTTATGCAACTTCCTCTTACCTGCTGCAATTTGAAATTAGACATAGTAACAGCCAGCACTTCCTCGTCCGTATTGTATATTTAAATTCACTGGTTCTGGCCAGGCACAGTGGCTCACGTCTGTAATCCCAGCACTTTGGGAGGCCACAGTGGGCGGATCACTTAAGGTCAGGAGTTTGAGATCAGCCTGACATGGTGAGACCCCATCTCTACTAAAAGCTCAACAAAATTAGCCGGGCTGGTGGCAGGTGCCTGTAATCCCAGCTACTGGGAGGCTGAGGCAGGAGAATTGCTTGAACCCTGGAGGAGGAGGTTGCAGTGAGCCACTGCACTCCAGCCTGGGCAGCAGAGTGAGACTCTGTCTCAGAAAAAAAAAATTCACTGGTTCTGTCAGTGGCAGGTCTGCAGTTGATGAGAAGCTGGCAATTCAGGTGAGTCTATGGCACCATCACAGGGCCCTGATAAATGTCTGCCTGTCAATGAAAGGCCAATTGTCTGGAAAATTCAATTTAAAAAACAACATAAATACAGATGTCCTGGCAGCTGAAAGAGCTGAATGAGTCATTGTACCATTTGGTCATTAGGTCTCTTTCCTACCTGGAAAACAAAATGGTGAGGACAAAGTGCCAAATGGTTACATCAGGAGTTGCCGTCAAGGAAGTGGAATTCTCAGCTCCTGCCCAGCAGTCTTCACATTTTTGTGCCCATTAAATTAACTGCAAGAGGGGACAGCCCAAGCCATGGCTTTTTTTTTGTTTTTGTTTTTGTCTTTTTTTTTTTTTTTTATATTGCGTGAGAGTGGTGGTGTGGAACAAAACCTCCCAACCTTTGTTACTATGTTTTTTAATCTTTTATTGGAGTATAATACACATATTGGACAGTGTATAATCTTAGTATACAATTTGGTGAATTCTCACAATGAACACATCGTTGTAACTGGCACCCAGGTAAAGAAACAGAACGTTCCCAGAGAGCCTCCTCCCATCCTTGTAGTCACTTCTCACCACCCCCCACCCCAGGTGACCAGTGTGTGGCCTTCCATAACATGGATTAATGTTGCCCATTTTCATACCTTTGTTACTGGTTTCTTTCATGCAACATGATGTCTTGTAAGACTCATCCATGTTATTCCTACAATAACAGTTCTTAATCTCCTAGTCCACATTCATTGTAATGTTTTGTCACTTTTAAATTTTTTTAATTTTATTTTTTGAGACAGAGTCTGGCTGTATCACCCAGGCTGGAGTCAGCGGCACAATCTCGGCTCGTTGCAGCCTCTGCCTCCTAGGCTCAAGCAGTCCTCCCACCTCAGCCTTCTGAGTAGCTGGGACTACAGGTGCATGCTACCAAGCCCGACTAATTTTTGTATTTTCTGTAGAGACAGGATTTCACGGTTGCCCAGGCTGCTCTGGAACTCTTAAACTCAAGCGACCTGCCTGCCTTGACCTTCCAAAGTGCTAGGATTACAGGTGTGAGCCACCATGCCTGGCCTGTTTTGGTACTTTAAGTCAATTCACATACTCTTATTAAGGTGAACCCAAGCTCATTGATCTTGAGACAATGCTGTAGCTATAGTAGAATTTATAGTTTTAACCTAGTGTTAGATATAAATTCCTGAAAGTTAGTATATATTGTTTAGGCATTTCATATGTTTTAATGGAAGCCTTGTGCTTAATCTAATGGTTTTCTTTGGAGCTAGCTTCAGGAGACTGAAGCTTCAGGAGAATACCCTTTGCTCCCTTATTGTAATGAGTGATTTCCTTTGCCTACAAGTGATAGAACTGGAACTATGTTAGATCTTTGTGAAATTTGTTAAAAAACGTACTCCAGAAAAGGAAGGGCTGCTTGAAAGGCCCAGGACACATTCTGTCTCTCATCTGGACTTTTCTCTACTTGTTGACTTGACTCTGTGGACTGGCTTTCTCTACACAATGAGACACATGGCCACCAGTGAGTGGCTCCTGAATTTTTATATATATATATGTAAATTCACTATATTTATATACACACACACACATATACACTGAAGGCTGAAGAAGGTCATGAGAGATTATTTCGTCAAAGCTACATATATATTTTTTTCTGTATTTTTACATATATATTTTAAAATAAAATAAAAATTAAAAATAAAAATTATATATATATAAAAATATAGTATAATTTAAAAGAGTTAAAAAATTATAGTATATATAATTTTTATTTTTTGAGACAGAGTCTCACTCCATTGCCCAGGCTGGAGTTCAGTGGTGTGATCTCAGCTCACTGCAACCTCCACCTCTGGGGTTCAAGTAATTATTGTGCCCCGGTGTCCTGAGTAGCTGGGATTACAGGCGTGTGCCACCATGCCTGGCTAATTTATTTATTTATTTATTTATTTATTTATTTTTGTATTTTTAGTAGAGACAGGGTTTTGCCATGTTGGCCAGGCTAGTCTCAAACGCCTGGTCTCAAGTGATCCTGCCTTAGCCTCCCTAAGTGCTGGGATGACAGGCATGAGCTCCTGTGCCTGGCCATATTTTTACGTTTTTGAGACAGGGTCTTGTTCTGTCACCCAGGGTGGAGTGCAGTGGTGCGATCATGGCTCACTGCAGCCTCGACCTCCCGGACCCAAGCAGTTCTCCTACCTCAACCTCCAGAGTAGCTGGGACTACAGGTGTGCACCACCATGCCTGGCTAATTTTTAAATTTTTAAATTTTAAATTTAAATTTTAAATTTTTTGTAGAAATGGAATCTCACTGTGTTGCTCGGGCTGATCTCGAACTCCTGGGCTCAAGTGATCCCGCAAAGTGCTGAGATTACAGGTGTAAGCCATCATGTCCGGCCTCCTGAATTTTTTAAGTTGTAAATGCTACCATAAGAGAAGGACAGACATTATTTTTTCAGTTATAGTTCAGAAAAATCCCAAGTACCTACCTTTGACCTTTCAGCTGTAGTCAGAGCAGGGACTGAGGTACTGTAGTTGGTCTTGCCTGGACCTACCTTTGGTCAGTCAGTTGTGTTGAGGTGTAAGTCTTTATAGAATCACTTGGTGAGAAAAGGACGTATGATATTCCTAGAAAAAGGGTATTTCTGGGCAGGCCAAACACTAGACATCCACGTCACCCGGCATTACACACTGAAGGCTGGAGAAAATCATGAGAGATCATTGCATCAAAGCTATTTGGCATTCTGGAAGCAAATTCTACTGACTGGTGGCTAGACCACAGACAGTGATTATAATGAGGGCCCTTGAAATTATTTGAAGCTCTAACCTGTACCAATTCTGAACAATTTCCTTTTGTTACTTTCAAACTCATCATTTGTTTTTCACAATGAGATATGTTGTCACTAGTGGGTCCTGAATTTTGTAACTTGTCAATTCTGCCATAGAAGAGGGACTGACATTATTTTTCAGTTGTAGTTCAGAAAAATCCCAAGTACACCCATTTGGCCTGTCATCTGTAGTCTGAACAAGGAATGAGGTGCTGTGGACAGAGGTACCATCCTTAGCTAGGTCCAAAAATGTTTGTTACTCTCGTCTATCAAAGTGGTTTTCAACCTTTTTTTAATGTAATAAGACAATATTTTTAAATCAAAAAAGGAAAAAAATCCTGCATACAAAGCAGTAGTAGTACGTATTTGTGGATCCATAAAAATGTAATAGAAGTATTACCAAAACGCAGACTAAAGGGCTGTGGACCACATTCATGACTGTTGTGGTCTCTGGGCAGGGAGATGGGAAGTGGTATTGAAAATATAACAGATTTTTCTCCAATTTAAAGAAAAAGTAACATAGGGCTGGATGCAGTGGCTCACACCTGTAATCCCAGCAATTTGTGAGGCTGAGGCAGGTGAATTGCTTGAGCTCAGGAGGTGGAGACCAGCCTGGCCAACATGGCAAAACCAAAAATAGAAAAATTAGTGGGGCATGGGAGTGTGCGCTTGTAGTCCCAGCTACTCGGGAGGCTGAGGTGGGAGGATTGCTTGAGTCTGGGAGGTGGAGGTTGCAGTGAGCCGAGATTGCACTGCTGCACTCCAGCCTGGAAATAAAAGAATTAAAATAATTCCTCCAGAATTAGCCAACATTGATTGTATGGCATTTGTCCTCCAGCAACACAAGGAGGCAGCAGTGTAGCGTAGTTGTAAAGCTGTAAAGTGCACATGCTGGGGACCCAGACTCCCTGAGTTCTGGGTCCAGGTCCTGGTTCTGCTGCTTACTATCCTGGGTAAGTTATTTCATCTCTATATGCTGCATTTGTATAGTACTATGTTCCCCATTTGTATAGTACTATACAATTACTTTTTATATCTCCAAATTCCTACTTTATGTAGTTGTGATGGTTTTAGAAAAAATATGTATAAAATGCTTAGAACAGTATGTGGTGGCACATTGGAAGCACTCAATAAGTATTAACTATTATTCATGTTGTTATTACTGGGGGGACAGAAATAACTTGTAATCATGGGTATTTTTTCTCATTTAAAAGAAACACATATTGAGAGCTTACTACACATCTGGCACCGTACTCACGCTACTACCTTGTCTCATTTCAGCCTTACAAGGCAGTTATTTTATTGTAGGTAGCAAACTGAAGATCAGCGAAGTAACTTGATTAAGCATCAGTGACCACCAAATGATTGAGCTGGATTAGAACCAAGCTCGGGAACTCCAAACGCCCCGTTCTTAACCCCTGCATTTCATTACTGCCAACACATTTCTTATCTTTCTTAAGCAACTTCCAAAGAAGCCAGGAAAAAATTGCCTAGGATAGCTAAATTTAGCTTAACAATATATGATTTAGAATTGGGAATATAGGAAAATACATGTAGATAAGTAAAAGATACTTTAAAAATTTAGCACTTTTATATACCATATTTGGCAGTGTCTGCTATGTGTTAGAGACCATGCCAGGTGCTTTACAGAAACTTGGTGAAATTCTTAGACAGTGCTGCATGTTGGGCATTCTGATGTCTCCTTTAGAAATGAATCAGTCTCAGAGATATTACATATCCTATGCAGGGACCTAGAACCACAAAATGGCATTCATGACCCCACCTGGTAAAATGCCAGAAACTGCGTGCTTTTCATTACATGGAACTGGGTTTTCTCCCATTGTCAGTTGTTTGTATTTTACTTTTGAGGTAGCTGTATATATTCTGGATTTTATTGATCTTGTCATCTTTTGTTTCCTATAGTTTAGAAAAATTGGAGGCAAGCAACATGTAAAACATTTAATCAGGTGACTGTGCAGTTAGGTAATGCAAACTATTTTCGTAATAATGCAAAGTGTAATCTTTACATGTTTTTAGCTTGTTGGCCAGGCATGGTGGCTCACACCTGTAATCTCAGCATTTTGGGAGGCTGAGGCAGGAGGATTCCTGAGGTCAGAAATTCAAGACCAGCCTGGCCAACATGGTGAAACCCTGTCTCTCTCACTCTTTTTTTTTTTTTTTTTTTTTTTTTGAGACAGAATTTCACTCTTGTTGTCTGGGTTGGAGTGCAGTGGCACAATCTCGGTTCACTGCAACCTCTGTCTCGTAGGTTCAAGTGATTCTTCTGCCTTAGCTTCCCGAGTAGCTGGGATTACAGGCATCTGCCACCATGCCCAGCTAATTTTTTGTATTTTTAGTAGAGACAGGGTTTCATCATGTTGGCCAGGTTGGTCTCAGACTCCTGACCTCAGGTGATCCACCCACCTTGGCCTCCCGAAGTGTAGGGATTACAGGTGTGAGCCACCGCACCTGAGTGAAACTCCATCTCTACTAAAAATACAAAAATTAGCTGGGTGTGGTGGCACACATCTGTAATCCCAGCTACTTGGGGGGCTGAGGCGTGAGAATTGCTTGAACCCAGGAGGTGGAGGTTGCAGTGAGCCAAGATCGTGCCACTGCACTCCAGCCTGGGCAAGAGAGCCAGACTCTGTCTCAAAAAAATATTAAAGTAAACAGGCCACGCGCTATGGCCCACGCCTGTAATCCTAGCACTTTGGGAGGCTGAGGTAGGCCAATCACGAGGTCAGGCGATCGAGATCATCCTGGCCAACATGGTGAAACCCTGTTTCTACTAAAAATACAAAAATTAGCTGGGCGTGGTGGTGCGCACCTGTAGTCCTGGCTACTCGGGAGGCTGAGGCAGGAGAATCCCTTGAACCCAGGAGGCAGAGGTTACAGTGAGCCAAGATCATGCCACTGTACTCCAGCCTGGTGACAGCGAGACCACATCTCAAAATAAATAAATAAATAAAATTTTTTAGCTTTTTTTTTTTTTTTTTTTTTGAGGAGAAAAGTACACCTATAGCTGGCCCATTAACATATAGCGTACTTGACAATGAAAGGTAAAAAATTCTCCATTTTGGCTTGGTAGACTTTGCTCGCCTTTAGCAGTAAAATTGTTACTCTATTGTTGGTTTCTAGTACAATATGCGGGTACAGAGTGATCACTTTATTTCCTAATACAAGAATTTTCAGGGCCTTTCCTGCCTCAAAGAAAAAAGCAGCAGGTGTGTGATTAGTCAATATTGTGTTTATCTCTGTGAGATTCAAATTTTCCTCCTAAAAGCATTATCACAGTGCAACGTCACTTTTGTATTCCTTCATTTGAATAGTTCCTATGCATTATTATGGTTTAAAAAAATAAGTCTAAAGGTGGCAATATCCTAACACTGAAAGCAGTGTATTTTTGCTTGACTTATTATTATGAACACGTTATGTCACTGCGCATTCAAGTGGTGTGATGGGAAATGATCAAGTCTTCCTTTTTACCAGGTGATCAGACTCTGAGAATATGGGATGTGAAGGCAGCAGGAGTCAGAATCGTGATTCCCGCACATCAGGCAGAAATCTTGAGTTGTGACTGGTGTAAATACAGTGAGGTACAGTGTATGGCTCTATCCTAAGCTGCTGTCCTTCCTAATGTTAAAATGTTCTAAATTTTATTTATCTTTGTTTATGTGGACTTTGGTGGTGTTCCTGGACCATTAAGTTAAATTCTGTCCCTTTCCTTTCTAATTAATGATTGTGACTGACCTGCATTAGCATTAATTGGATATAAGTGCTCATAAAACGGCAAAATAAGAAACAGAAATTTTCAAAGTTCAACAGTGCAGCCTTACTTGTTTGTTTTGGGAAGCTGCCTTACCAATTTATGTAATGTTTTTCTTTATTGCTCTTAACCCTGCAATTTTTGCTTTTATTTCTTTTTCACTTTGCTAGTCAGGCTGTTGAACTATTTGTAATTTGATTTTTAATTTGACAGTCCATCAGTTTTTAAATTTTTCTGTTTCATCTTCCTTTTTAAGCCTAACCAATTTTCATGCCTCTGTAAGATAAGTGTCCATGTGCAACTTTTTTAAAGCTTCAGTTAACCACGTGAACATATGAATCAGAGATAGAAATGGATTAAATATGTGTTAATATACTACAGTCATGCACTGCATAGCAACATTTCAGCCAATGACAGATTGCATATATGACAGGGCCCTTAAGACATAATGGAGCTGAAAAATTCCTATTGCCCCCGAAGACCTTCCAGCAGGACTAGATGTAGAAGTAGAAGACAGTAATATTTATAATCCTGACTCAGTGTAGCCCTAAACTAATGCATGTGTGTCTCAGTTTTGTTTAAAATAAAAAAATTTAAATAGAAAAAAGCTTATAAAATAAGGATATAAAGAAAGAAAATATTTTTGTATAACTCTACAATGTGTTTGTGTTTTAAGTTTTGTTATTATGAAGAATCAAAAAGTAAAAAAAGCCAGGCGTGGTGGCGGGCGCCTGTAGTCCCAGCTACTCGGGAGGCTGAGGCAGGGGAATCGCTTGAACTGGGAGGCAGAGGTTGCAGTGAGCCAAGATCATGCCACTGCACTCCAGCCTGATGACAGAGCAAGACTCTATCTCAAAACAACAACAACAAAAAGAATTTTTTTTTAAAATAGAAAATTTATGAAGCAAAAAATTACAGTAAGCTAAGGTTAATTTATTATTGAAGAAAGGAAATTAAAAAAATAAATTTAGTGTAATGTTCTAGGCCTTCCCATTCACTCACTGACTCACCCAGAGTAATTTCCAGTTTTGTAAGCTCCATATATGGTAAGTACCCTACTACCATTTTTTTATCTTCCATACTGTATTTTTACTATACCTTTTCTGTGTTTAGATACAGAAATCCTTACCATTGTATTACAGTAGCCTACAATGTTCAGTACAGTAACATGCTGGACAGGCTTGTAGCCTAGGAGCAATGGGCTGTTTCATCTAGCCTGGGTGTATAGTAGGCTGTACCACCTAGGTTTGTATAAGTACATTCCGTGATGTTCACGCGAAGATGAAATTACCTGATGCCACATTTCTCAGAGCATATCCCCATCATTAAGTGATGCATGACTGTATTTATGTCCCTGAAGTAGTCTGTTGACCGTGACAAATACATAAAATATATGCTTTGTTTTTTCCCAGTTTTAAATTAATTAAAGCTAAAAGAACATTGTACTGACAGAGTTCTTTAAATAAAAATAAGTAAAATAAGTTATTAATATAAGTACATATGCAATGATATTAATTGAAACATTTCAATGCTGATGACTATAGTTTCAAAGTCATAAATGAATTTTTCATATTGGAAAATTAATTATGGCCTGTATATTAGATGTTTGGGAATTCTAAACAAAGATGCTGATAGACATTTGAGAGTGGTTTACAAAATTTATTTTCTAATAACTGAAACTTTTCTTCAAATTAGCTTACACTAAAACCCAACATAGTCAGACAATGTTTGCTTGGTGCGAAAGTAATTGCAGTTTTTGCTATTACTTTCAATGCAAAAACCGCAACTACTTTTGCACCAACTTAAATCCTTTGCTGTTCTGGGTTATGTGGGGTGGACTGAGTGTGGACCCAGCACTTGACCTATTCACCTAGGACCTCTGGGTTCACTTGGGGCTCTAGATAGCAGAATTTGTAAAGCCAGAATAGATAAGAGACTCACCACTATTTGATTACATTCTTGGATATGATTAGATATTGTATTAAGAATTGTGGTCCAAGAGAGTTGGAAACAATGATTAATTTAGATTTAGAGAACATGGAAAAATTTAATTCATAGCCTTTGCTTTTTCAGATGTACCTAAATGAACAGACCTCTTGCCTTTTAATGCCTGGAAAAACCTCAGAGTATGTTGAAACCCTTTTTGTTTGTTTGTTTTTTAGAGACGAGGTCTCACTGTTGCCCAGGCTGGTCTCAGACTCCTAGGATCAAGTGATCCACCGGCCTCGGCCTCCCAAAGTGCTGGGATTATAGGAGTGAACCACCGCACCCAGTCTTGAAAACCTTTTTTAAATTTTTATTTTTTTTTTAGAGGCAGGGTCTTGCTCTGTCATCCATGCTGATGTACAGTGGGGTGATCACAGCACACTGTAGCCTCTAACTTTTGGGCTCACACAGTCCTCCTGCCTCACTCAACCTCTCAAGTAGCTAAAATTACAGGTGTGTGTTACCATGCCTGGCTAATGTTTTAAAATTTTTTGGGTAGACAGGGTGTTGCTTTATTGCCCATGCTGGTCTCAAGTTCCTGGCCTCAAGTAATCCTCTCACCTGTGCCTCCCAAGGTGCTGGGATTCCAGGGAAAACCATTTGAAGAGAAAGCTGGGCTCATTTGTCAGATAAAAATTTTAATCCCCTGTGTACTTACTGCCACTTGTAAAGGTGGATTAGAAAATCCACAATGCTATTTGGAACTATGCCTTTTCCAGCTGTGTGTAGTGTTCCATCGTGTACATAAAGCATATTGAGTTCTTTTTCTCACAAGTCATACTAATTTTTTGCTATTAATGTCTATGTTGATTCCTGTCTGTACTTGTTATACAACTTCTCAAAAATGGCTCTTGGGTTCATATTAAATAATTATCAGAAAGTAGATGTTGTTTCTAGTAGGAAAGCCTGCATACTGTTTAATTGCAAAGATGTCACAGTTTATGTTTCTCTGAATTGTTTTTAGAATTTGCTGGTGACAGGTGCGGTTGACTGTAGTTTGAGAGGCTGGGACTTAAGGAATGTACGACAACCAGTGTTTGAACTTCTTGGTCATACCTATGCTATTAGGAGGGTGAAAGTAAGTTTTCATCTTTTCTTTTATATGTAGAATAAAATTACATAAATATAATCAATGAAGCATATATTAAGAAGTGTTCTGGGTTTAGGGATTGGAGTTACTAATTCTTTTTTATATGTGTTTTTGTTACCTAGTTAATTAATATTGAAAGCTAAAATTAGTTAAGAATATTTGAATAATTATTGAATGAATTTGGGCAATGTAGACATTCAATACTTAACGTTAAATAAAAATCTTTTTCTCATTCTTTCACCCCCAATCTGTTATTTCCTTTAATATTATTTTTTTAACTATAGTAATTCACTTTTAGTATTATGTTCTTTATAAGTTTCTAATCAGTGAGAGTCTCTTTGTTGAAACAGGTGTAAAGAGATGGTTAATTCTTTTTCCTAACATGATAACATACATGACTGTTCACAGATGTTTGGGATATAGAAAGTTTTCTACTCTGAACAGCAGAGGATGAGGTAAATTTTTAATGATGGTCCCAGTAAATTTCTCTGGGTTATAAGATGACTTAGGTTAGTTTCCTGGCTTTCATTTAGGCAGGTTCTGCTAAATGACTGGAAAACATCTTATTAAGTGACATCTCCCAATTTCATCCTTTTTTTTTTTTTACGTTAAGGGTAAAAAAGTACCTTATTGATTATTTTAATAAGATAATTACAGTATTCCTACTATTTTAAAAATTCTAAATTTGTTTTTCTTTTTTTTGAGATGCAGTCTTGCCCTGTAGTGGAGTGTAGTGGCACGATCTCGGCTCACTGCAACCTCTGCCTCCTGGGTTCAAGCAATTCTCCTGCCTCAGCCTCCTGAGTAGTTGGGACTACAGGTGTGCGCCACCATGCCCCACTAATTTTTTTGTATTTTTAGTAGAGACAGGGTTTCACAGTGTTGTCCAGGCTGGTTTCGAACTCCTGACCTCAAGTGATCCACCTGCCTTAGCCTTCCAAAGTGCTGGGATTACAGGCTGTGTCACCATGCCTGGCCAAAAATTCTAAATTTTTAGTTAAGTTAATATTTTAAGTTTCGCTGGCTGCAATGCAACATAGGAGACACAGTGCTGTTTTATTTTTTAATAAAAATTTGTTTTATGTGGACAAGTTTTAGCAGTTGAAAAATATGCTCTATGTATATTTCAGAGTGATTCTGAGAATGAAATAAGGTAATGTAGTGAAAGTACTTTGCAAACTAAGTGCTGGTCAAATGTAGTTACATATGTGTATTTAACTATTTAAAGTGCTGGTAAGACAAACACTGAAGAAAGGTAATTGCAAAGGTCAACTTATTAAGTACATTTTTACTCATCTAGAAGACGTTACTTGTCTTTAAACTTGCTTTTTATCCTTGATATCATTTTCCATTAGCTGTAATATACAAATAACATAAAAATATCTTAAAGGTGTTTTTATTTAACATTTAAATGTTTATTTTGATAACTTGTGATTATAGTAATTATATATTTGTAAAATTGGTAAATGATATAATTATATATTTGTACTATTATATAATTAAATCCCTTATATTTGTAAGGATCATTTTTGTTTGTTTGTTTGGTTTTGGTTTTTTTGAGCCAGAGTCTCTCTGTCGCCCAGGCTGGAGTGCAGTGGCATGATCTCAGCTCACTGCAACCTCCACCGCCTGGGTTCAAGCAATTCACCTGCTTCAGCTTCCCAAATAACTGAGATTACAGGCATATGCCACCATGCCTGACTAGTTTTTGTATTTTTAGTAGAGACAGGGTTTCTATTAAACCATGTTGGCCAGGCTGGTCTTGAACTCCTGACCTGAGGTTATCTGCCCTCCTCAGCCTCCCAAAGTGCTGGGATTACAGGTGGGAGCCACCGCACCTGGCCTATAAGAATCATTTTTGGATAGCCAGTATGAAATTGTATTTAATTTTTCCAGAATAGCAACATTTTGGGAATATTTTGTTCTAAGTAAGTTCTAAAAAGCTTGAGGGATAATTTTCTTTGGAGAATATAAAAATATTTTTCCCGAAGATGGATACTTAAAAGGCCAGAAGATTTTGGCCTCAAATTAAAGCATATATGCTTTGGAAAAGCATAATTTTAAGTGACAGCTCTGACTCAACTTAAATTTATTATAATGTTTATGGAGTGATCTTAGAAAGCAGTATTATTATCACAGCTGACTTCAAAAAGGGTTTTTTTCTTTTCTTTTTTTTTTTTTAGTTTTCGCCGTTTCATGCTTCTGTGCTGGCCTCTTGCTCGTATGATTTTACTGTAAGGTACAGTGGTTTTTAATACATTTCCTTTTGAAATACCAGATAACATTTGCATCTCTGCAACTTTCATAAAAGATAATGTGATTACTCTTACTAACATGAAAATAATCTGAGATGGGTACATTTAAATATTTATTAGGATTAATATTATATTTTTCCTGTTTTCATGATCCAGTCACATATATGAGTAAATTTTTTCTCTTCAAGTATTAGCCTGGCTCTTCTGTTTAAAAGCCCTCTTTTCTAATAGATGTTTCTATGGTAACACTTTCCTACACTATGGATCGCATAGCCAATATCTTCGAAATTTAGATTTAGAAATTTGGAAATTTCATTTCTTCAGATCTAATTATATGAGTCTTAAGGCTAAGATTGCTTAGATGAAAAAAACAATGAACATGAATGTATGATTTTTTGTGAATGTAGATATATGAACATATATGTGTATATATGTGCATGGGTATCTAGATAAGAGTGTGTGTGGGTGTGTGTCTCTATTTATACTTCTAGTTACAGTGCCACACCACACAGGATTTATTTTCTCTTTCCAAATTTGTAACTCTTGACTTCCATTTTATTCACAATATATTTTCTTACGTGTTAAACCCTGTAATGCTTAGAAAGTAGTTTCAGAATTGCAAAGCCATACCTTTGAAAAAAAGAATCTTACTGATTAGAGCTCAGCACTTGCTTAGAGTTTTTTTGTCTTTAGTTCAAATACTATATTCAGAAGTTACTTAGGTTAATTCTCCTCTTCTCTGTTAGAGTGTGGTTATGTTATTCACTTGAAACATGGTTTGATTCCTTTGTTTCTGTTTGTATTCAATTTTAGGGTTTTCCTCCCGTCCTTGTTGATTTTGTCTAGGCAAAACATTGACATGGTTTCAAAAGTCAAGATGTACATAAAGATATATTCAGAAAGGTGTCATTTCCCCCCTTCTATTTCCTCAGCCTTTCTATTTTATTCTGTTCCATACTCTATAGGTAACTAGTCTCACTCATATACATAGACAGATATATATTTTCTCATTTCCCCCTTTCTTACACAAAGAGTGGGGTACTTTCGATACATACTCCTTTAAATTTTGCATTTTTCACTTAAAATATATCCTGGAAATCTTTCTATATCAAAGAGATCATTCTCATTCTGCATAATACACCATTGTGTGGATGTACTGTAGTTTATTTGGCTGCTCTCGTATCTATGGAGATTTAGCTTGTTTTCAATGTTTTGTAAATAAACAGTGCCACAGTGAATGATAGCTTTGTGTTACTGGAGAATTAATGTCCGGTATTCCTAGAAGTGGGATTGCTGAGTTAAAAAGTAAACACGTGTAGTTTTGTTAGATGTTACTGAATTCCCATCCATAAGGAATATGCCAATTTTGATACTCAGCAGCAATGTTTGAGAGTACCTGTTTCTCTGCCATCTAAAGATCATTGATTCATTAGGGTTTTCCAGGTGTATGATCATATCACCTGCAAGTAAAGGTGGTTCTACACCTTCATTTCCAATTCTGATGCCTCTAATTGATTTTTCTTAAAATTGCCTCCACAAATACCACTAATACAGTGCTAAATAGTTTATAGAGAATGTCTGATTCATGATACAAGTGCAAATGCCTTTAGTGTTTCTCTATTAAAAATAAGATTCTGACTGTAATGCAAATTATATATGTTTATTCGTTTGTCATACTAAGAAAGTATGCGTGAATTCCTATTTTCTTGAGTTTTTTTTTTTTTTAATCAGAAATGGATCTTAAGTTTTGTTGAAGGCTTTTTTTGTCCAGCATTTATGGAGATAATCATGATTTTTCTTCTTAGAGATGTGGCTATGATGTACTATATTAATGGATTGAACCAACCTTGCATTCCTAGAGTAAGTCTCTCATGCTCTTTGTGTATCATTTTCTCACCATGATGTTGAATTGTGTTTGCTAATATTTTATTTAAAGCTTCTGCATCAGTAATCAAAGGTGATATTAGTTGCCGTTTTCTTTCTTTTTTCCTTTTGTTTATGTGTCTGTATTTTACTTGCTTCATAAAAAAGAATTAAGAAATTTTCCTTTGTTTCCAAAGCTCTGGAACAACTTGTACGGCATTGAGGCTGTTTGGTCTTTGAATCCTTGGTAGGATTGCTCTGTGAAACTAGTGAAGCATGGTGTTTTCTGTGGAGTACTTTCTTGATAACTTCATTTCTTTTATGGAAATGAGTCTGTTTAAACTTTGTGTCTCTAATGGGATCAAGTTTGGAAATTGTCCCTTGCTTGTAGGTTTTCAAATTTATTTGTAGATGTGTCTCTAAAGTGGGTGGACACAGTGGCTCGTGCCTGTATCCCCAGCACTTTGGGAGGCCGAGGTGGGCAGATCACCTGAGGTTAAGTGTTCACGACCCATCTGGCCAACATAGTGAAACCCAGTTTGTACTAAAAATAGAAAAATTAGCCAGGCGTGATGGCAGGTGCCTGTAATCCCAGCTACTTGGGAGGCTGAGGCAGAATTGCTTGAACCCATGAGGCAGAGATTGCAGTGAGCTGAAATCGTGCCACTGCACTCCAGCCTGGGTGCAGACTTTGCCTCAAAAAAAAAAAAAAGTCTGTGAAGGAATGTTGTAGGATTTCTTCTCTTATGTTGGTTGTTTTACTATTGTTATTTCTGATTTTGTATCTTTATGAGTTCTTTGACTATCTAGTGGTATGTTTATTTTGTTATTTTTCTTCAGCAGGCAGAATTTTAATTTATTAATTAGAACTACTTTTTTCAGCCAGGTGCAGTGGCTCATGCCTGTAATCCCAGCACTTTGGGAGGCTGAGGTGGGTGGACCACCTCAGGTCAGGAGTTCAAGACCAGCCTGACCAACATGGTGAAACCCCATCTCTACTAAAAATACAAAATTAATTGGGCATGGTGGTGCATGCCTATAATCCCTGCTACTGGGGAGGCTGAGGCAGGAGAATTGCTTGAATCCAGGTAGCAGAGGTTGCAGTGAGCCAAGATTGTGCCATTGCACTCTAGCCTGGGCAACAAGAGCAAAACTCTATCTCAAAAAAAAAAAAAAGAACTGCTTTTTAAAATTAATCACTGCTTTTATTTTTATTATTTCCTTTTTGGTACTTTCTTTTTGTTGTTCTTTTTTTCAGCTTCTTGAGGTGGGAATTTATTTGTATTCTTTCATTTTGTTAATAAAGTGTTTAAGGCTATAAATTTTTTTCTGGTTGTTATTCAAACTATAGCCCATAGATTCTGATATATAATGTTTTCATTATCATTTAAAAATTTTTGTAAGTTCTGTTTTACTTGCCTTTTCTTCCAAGAGTTGTATAATAGTAAATTACTTAGTTTCCATATGAAAATGCCTTTTAACTTAAAAAAATTTGTTAATAATTTCTAGTTTTATTGCATTAAAATCAGAGAATACTATTTTAGTCATTCAGTTTTATGGAACATATTGACATTTGGGGGAAGTGGAACCTAATAAACGATCAGTTTTTGTTAATGTTTCATTTGCAGTTGAGAATAATGTATATTCTCCATTTTCAGGCTGTTAAGTTCAGTATGTAATCATAAGCTTGCAAATTGATTATGTTGTTTAGGCTTTCTGTATCCTTTCTTATTATTGGTCCACTTAGTCTGAGAATGGTATGTTACTGAGAGTGGTGTGTTAAAATCTCCTATCATTAGCAGGCTTCTACATCTCCCTGCATCTTTTGTAGTTTTGACTTTATAGAAACAGATGCTGTATTTCTGGTGTGTAGATACTATAATGTATATGGCGAATTGAGACTTTTAGCATTAAAGAATATCCTTCTTTGTCACAGTTAATGCTTTTTGTTTCAGTTATGCCTTGTCTCATATCAGAATCATTGCCCTCGCTTTCATATTGTGTTTACTTTCCAGATATACTTTCCCCCATACCTTTATTTTGTTTTTGTTTTATCATATTTTCAATTCTTTAAATTTTTTTTAAAATTATACTTTAAGTTCTGGGATATATGTGCAGAATGTGCAGATTTGTTACATAGGTATATACATGCTATGGTGGTTTGCTGCACCCATCAACCAGTCATCTACATTAGGTATTTCTCCTAATGTTATCCCTCCTCTAGTCCCCCACCCCCTGAAAGGCCCCAATGTGTGATATTCCTCTCCCTGTGTCCATGTAATCTCATTGTTCAACTCCCACTTATGAGGGAGAACATGCAGTGTTTGGTTTTCTGTTCCTGTGTTAGTTTGCTGAGAATGATGGTCTACAGCTTCATCCGTGCCCCTGCAAAGGACATGAACTCTATCGATAATTTTTTATGGCTGTATAGTATTCCATGGTGTATATGTGCCACATTTTCTTTATCCAGTGTATCATTGATGGGCATTTGGGTTGGTTCCAAGTCTTTGCTATTGTGAACAGTGCTGCAATAAACATACGTGTCTTTATTGTATGTGTCTTTATTGTAGAATGATTTATAATCCGTTGGGTATATACCCAGTAATGGGTTTGCTGGTTCTAGATCAAATGGTATTTCTGGTTCTAGATCCTTGAGGAATCACCACACTGTCTCCCACAATGGTTGAACTAATTTATACTCCCACAAACAGTGTAAAAGCCTTCGTATTTCTCCACATTCTCTCTAGCATCTGTTATTTCCTGACTTTTTAGTGATCGCCATTCTAACTGTTGTGAGGTGGTATCTCATTGTGGTTTTGATTTGCATTTCTCTAATGACCAGTGATGATGAGCTTTTTTTCATATGTTTGTTGACCACATTAATATCTTCTTTTGAGAAGTGTCTGTTCATATCCTTCACCCACTTTTTGATGGGGTTGTTTTTTCTTGTAAATTTGTTTGAGTTCCTTGTCGATTCTGGATATTAGCCCTTTGTGAGATGGATAGATTGCAAAAATTTTCTCACATTCTGTAGGTTGCCTGTTCACTCTGATGATAGTTTGTTTTGCTGTACAGAAGCTCTTTAGTTTAATTAGATCCCGTTTGTCAATTTTGGCTTTTGTTGCCGTTGGTTTTGGTGTTTTAGTCATGAAGTCTTTGCCCAGGCCTATGTCCTGAATGGTATTGCCTAGGTTTTCTTCTAGGGTTTTTATGGTTTTGGGTTTTACATTTAAGTCTTTAATCCATCTTGAGTTAATTTTTGTATAAGGTATAAGGAAGTGGTCCAGTTTCAGTTTTCTGCATATGGCTAGCTGGTTTACCCAACACCATTTATTAAATAGGGAAACCTTCCCCCATTGCTTGTTTTCATTGGGTTTGTCAAAGATCAGATGGTTGTAGGTGTGTGGCGTTATTTCTGAGGCCCCTGTTCTGTTCCCTTGGTCAATATATCTGTTTTGGCCCCAGTACCATGCTGTTTTGGTTACTGTAGCCTTGTAGTATAGTATGAAGTCAGGTAGCATGATGCCTTCAGCTTTGTAGGATTGTCTTGGCTATATGGGCTCTTTTTTTGTTCCATATGAAATTTAAAGTAGTATTTTTTTTCTAATTCTGTGAAGAAAGTCAGTGGTAGTTTGATGAGGATAGCATTGAATCTGTAAATTACTTCGGGCAGTATGGCTGTTTTCACAATATTGATTCTTCCTATCCATGAGCATGGAATGTTTTTCCATTTGTTTGTGTCCTCTCTGACTTCCTTGAGCAGTGGTTTGTGGTTCTCCTTGAAGAGGTCCTTCACATCCCTTGTAAGTTGTATTCCTGGCCTAGGTATTTTATTCCCTTTGTAGCATTTGTGAATGGGAATTCATGTGTCATTTGGCTCTCTGTTTGTCTGTTACTGGTGTATAGGAATGCTTGTGATTTTTGCACATTGATTTTGTATTCTGAGACTTTGCTGAAGTTGCTTATCAGCTTAAGGAGACTTGGGACTGAGACAATGGGGTTTTTCTAAATATACAAACATGTCATGTGCAAACACAGATGATTTGACTTCCTCTCTTCCTGTATGAATAGCATTTATTCCTTTCTCTTGCCTGATTGCCCTGGCCAGAACTTCCAACACTGTGTTGAATAGGAGAGGTGAGAGAGGGCATCCTTGTCTTGTGCGGATTTTCAAAGGGAATGCTTCCAGCTCTTGCCCATTCAGTATGATATTGGCTGTGGGTTTGTCATGAATAGCTCTTATTATTTTGAGATGCGTTCCTTCAATATGTAGTTTATTGAGAGTTTTTAGCATGAAGGGTGTTGAATTTTATTAAAAGCTGGTTGTGCATTTATTGAGATAATCATGGGGTTTTTGTCATTGGTTCTATTTATGTGATGGGTTACATTTATTGATTTGTGTATGTTGAACCCCCATACCTTTATTTTTAAACAATTTTGTTGAACCATTTTGTTCTAGGTATGTCTTTGTATAGAGCATATATTAGGATCTTGCTTAGTGAACAAATAGTCTTTTTATTAGAATATGTAAGTTTAACTCTTTCATATTTCTTGATAAAAATGTTTAGCATCGAATGTGTCATATGTTATGATTATTATTTGTATTTTATTTGCTATGTTTCTGTGTGTGATGTGTTTTTCTGTTGTTTTGGTTTTTTTCTTTGACTTAAGATTTTTTTGACATTTAGGTAAGATTTTATGTGTTTGTTTTAGTGGTTGCCTTTGGTGTTACAACTTTTTAAATGTCTTCAAAAGTTTTCTTAAAAAAAACCATTTATTGCCTTGTAAGTTTTTCATTATATTTTTGTGAAATCCCTCCTATTTCTTATATAATAACCAGTGAACTTGTTCTACTTTCCCTTTTTATTTTTCCCTTTTCCATCAAATTTTGTTTCATTTATGCTTTGTTAGAACATGCAACATGTAACATATAGCACATAGCATATAATATATTTTTACTTGGTTTCTACCTTTGTTTTAGTCTTAAATGTATAATTAAATATATCAAATACTCATTATCAATTTTTTTTTGCCTGAGTTTCCCCCATTATCTGATGCAGTTTATCTTGAGGAAATGCTGTAGATTTCTCAAGAGGGACTGATGGGCATAGAATTCTCATGAACTCTCGTATGTTTAAAACTATTTTTCTGTAGTTTTCCTACTTGGAGGATAGTTTAGCTGAATATAAACCCCTTGATTTACATTTATTTCTTTGAGGTTTTTGAAAATGCTACTATGTTTTTACCTTGTTTTCTATGTCGTTTTTGAGAATTCTGATGCCAGTCTAATTTTCTTGTAGTTGTAAGTTGTTTGGCACACTCCCCGCCCCGCCCCCCCATCAACCCCTTCCCTCCTCCTCAAGACCCCTGGGCGGAAAAAGAACCCTTGTTGCATTTTAGTTTTTCTTGCTGCAGGCTCAGTGAGCTCTTTAAGTGTATAGATTGGGGTCCTCTTTTATTCCCAGAAAGTTTTTTGGATTATAATTTTAAATAATAGTTCTACTTAATTGTTTAATTTTCTGTGGAACTCCCATTATGTATAAAAAGACTCTCCTTTACCTGTGTTCTGTATCAGATACTTTCTCTCTGATAATTTTTCTTTCTTTCTTTCTTTATCTCATTTTCATTTTCTTGGTTGTTTTCCTGTTGTCTTCAATGCCCTTGTTATGCTTTTGTGTGAATCTGTTCTTCTTGGGCCCCAATGTAATTCTGTGTTTATTTGTGAAATGATTGTGCCTTTTTTCTTGTATTTCTTTCTTGAGTTCAGTCAGGTCTGTTTCAGGTCTTTCTGTTTTTGTCCACTTCTTTTCTTTGTTTTTGAGTTCCTAATCAAGAGTTTTGTTGGTTCTTTTTCTTCCATGTCCCCAAGTGCTTGCTTGAAGATATTTGATTCAGTTTAGGATATGTTACGGTTTTCTACCTCGCTTTTTTTTTTTTTTTTTTTTTTTTGAGGGAAGTTTTTGTCAGATTAATTGTTGGAATTCTTGTAACCATTTATATGTGTATGTGTGTTTTTAAAAATAAATAAAGAATGTTTTTGTCTCTTTATATCTGTGGACAGGGTTGATGGTTTGAGGTTGGCCCCTTTCCTGCCTTTTAATTTCCTTTCCCCCCTAAACTATCAGCTTTCCAAGATCACCTCCCTGTATCCAGTGTACTTTAAAATCTGTAGTCTAATCTTTATTATGCCTTTTTCCAGTATTTTCACTCATAGGATGCACTTTCTCTTTCTCATGATGGTTTTATGTCAGCGGTAGACCTAATCCTAGCTCCTGCCCTCTCTGTACCATTCAGTGTTCCCCAAACTGCCCTTGCCATTCACACAGGCTTGCAGCTGGAACAGGGAGGCAAGCTCATAAGGATTCTGTTTTGATTTTTCTTCTTACAGTTAATTTGAAGTTTGGATGTGTGGAAGACCTGCGGTTTGTGTAGTTTTATTTGTTCTCTTTGTTGTTCTGTATTGGTTTTTGAAGAATACAGTAACAGTTTTGGATTAACACAGCCTCATTGCCTAGACTACCCAAATCTCCTCTCTCCTCACTTCTGAGTCCGTATTAGATATGGCCCAGTCTATATAACTTTGTTTGTATAAAATGTACTTCCAATAGAATAAATTACAAAGCCTTGAGATGCATTTCATGCCTTAACTTGGTTTTCTTGATTCATTCAATACAAGCAGGCAGACAACTGGGAAGCATAATCACATGGAGGCTCCCAGCTTTCAAAAGTGTACTATAGCCAGGCTTTTGTTTGTTTGTTTTTAGTATTCTATATAAAATAATAAGTAGTGATTATAGATTTTTCAACTTGGGAACCAACTAGTGGCAACACAACAGAAAGGAAGAAACTGGAACTGTGGAGCTAGATCACTGACTGGAAGTGAAGGCTGTGCATGTAGATTTGGACACCATTTACTTACTGATAGTTCAGTCCGTAAGAATGAATAAGCCAAAGGGAGATAAATGTACAGAAAGAACAAAAAATTCCTTTCTTCAGGAGGGAATTCATGTTGGAAAGCAGGAAGGAGCAGCCCACCAGGAACAGGAGGAAACCTTAGAGCATGCAATAGTCACAGAAGCTGTGGGAGGAGGGGTTTTCAACCAGGTGTGAATGGCCAGTAATGTCAGATCCACCAGATGGGTTAAGCAGGATAAAGAGAGAACTTGGAATCTTCTCTTACATATTGTCACTCATGGGTTCAAAAAGATTTCCACATATAGGATCTTGGAATTCGAACATCTTTCTGGGAAGAAAGCATAAACTGAGATGAGACATTAATCTTTGGGTGATCTCATATTTGGTATTCTTAACAGTTTTAATTGGGACATCTTAAATCCATTTGGTGCTTTGTTTCTGATTAAAGAGAAAAATCTAATGACTTCTGAGACTTTCTTCTCAGAATTGTCATTATGATCTTAATCGTACTGACTGACCACTCCCTGTTTTATGTATTTAAGTTCCCCTAAACACCCTGTGGGAAAATGCCTTACTTTTATAGATGTAAGTTTGTCTCAGGAATGTTCGTTAAGACTGGATGTGAACTGCATTTCTGAAAATCTTGGGAGTATCAAACCATGCTCAGAATCCTTACTTTTCTCTCCACTGTTAAATGCTGAGTCTCTGAGCATGGACGGGGGAGGGGGAATAGGTATTTAGTGCCCCTGGTGAGGGAGGTGGCTTAGGTCATGGTCCTGAGACCAGATCAAAGGTGTTGTAGCTATGTTTGTAAGCACTTGGGAAAATTGAGATTTATGGTTCAATAATAGGATATCTTTAACGTAAGTTAAACATAAAGTTTAAAAGATATTTGAAAGCAATGATCCTGTATAACTTAGAGTCCAGGTTTCTTTTATTAATATGTAATATGGCAACTAGTGACATCTGTGCTCACAAGCTCACAGGGTGATTACAAGAATTGTATGAGAAGACATTCTTAAAAATACTGTGATAATTCTTAATTGCTTTTCCCTCTCTTCTTCTTCTTCTTTTTTTTTTTTTTTTTTTTGAGACAGTCTCGCTGTCACCCAGGCTGCAGTGTACTTGTGCGATCTTGGCTCATTGTAACCTCCACCTCCAAGGTTCAAGTGATTCTCCCACCTTAGCTTCCTGACTATCTAGGACTACAGGCACACACCACCACCCCCAGCTAATCTTTGTATGTTTAGTAGAGACGTGGTTTTACCATATTGGTCAGGCTGGTCTCGAACTGACCTCAAGCGATCTGCCCACCACAGCCTCCCAAAGTGCTGGGATTATAGGCGTGAGCCGCCACTCCTGGCCCTTTGCCTCTCTTCTAAAGCCATCTTCCCAACCCTATTCCCTGCACATTCAGCAAAAGATCTTACCTTTAAAATAATAATAATAATTGTGGGACTCAAGCACAAATTATCTTAATTTCTAAGCTAGGCCTGCGGATTTTCTCTAAATCTGTACCTCTTCATTCCTCCTGTTATTTAGAATCCTTAGGCATGCATGCTGTTGATCCCTCATACTTGTTTTCTTCAGGACTTTACGCCGTGAAGCGACCTCTTCTCCCCCCATATCTCTCTATATCTTTAGTGTCCAAATCTCTGGTGACTTTTTCCTCAGCCTGTAACATTTTCCTTCATCCTGCATTTGACTTTAACTCCTCTCTTACATCTCTCTTTTTTTCTTAGCCAAGCTTTTAGTGTCCCCATAAGCTTCCATTCACCAGGGCCATTTTAAGGTCTTCACTGTCCCAGGGTACTCTATGTTGGAGGTCTTACCCTGGATCACTTGAACCTATACAATGGATCCACATCACTGATTAAATAAGGTTAATTATTTTGAAAAGATTTGTGGCTTTTGCTTTTGAAGTGATTTGCATTGAGTAACTCACTTATGATTGATTATGATTTTTTGGCAATCATTACGCTTGCTAAGGAATTCATGTGAAGTAAAAAAAAAAAAAACAACCCTAACCTAGAAATTGTTTCCAAGTGGAATGAAATGTTTCTGAGTGCCAGGTTTGTCAATTAGTAATGTTAATTTATTAATTTTAAATTTAATTTTTTTAAAAGTTTAATTTAAATGTTCAGCTCTCAGGCATTTTGTAGACCTTTGAAAGTTTATAGGCATAGGCACTTACAGTTCTTCCTAATGGCACAACTGGCTTCAGTCCCTACTTCTTTACTGAAATTGCTCTGGCAAAAACCACTGGCGACCTCTGTAAAACCAAATCTAGTCCACTTGTCAGCATTTGTCATGCTGAACCTTTTTCTGTTTTTCACTGTCGATCATACCTTCCCTTCTGGAAACTCCTTATCCTAGGGATTCCATGTTCTTTTTTGTTTATTTGTTTTACTCTCCTCTGACCCTTCCTTCTTAGGGTTCATGATAGAATCTCCTTCCCTTCCCTTTAAACTTGGTCATCTCCCTTTGGTTTAGAACTTTTTTGTACATGCCCATTCTAAATGATAATTCTAGCCCCTTCTTCCAGGTCTGGCCTTTCTTGAGAGCCTTAGGCCTGCAGATTCTGCTGTATCTGAACACAGGCACCTGAGTGTCCAAACAGGAATCTCACACTGAACTCCTTCTTTGCTTGTTTATCTGTGTTATTTATCTCAGTTAATGGGAACCTTATCCCTATTCAAACAAGCCAGAAACCTGGAATTCTCCTTTTTCTTGAAAAATTGGTGAACATTTTCCAACTATGAAGGTGGAGCATTGCTTCACAGGCAGTATATAAAAGCAACATCATCTTTTTAGAATTAGAATTTTAATTTTAACATATATTGTAGCTACTAAATTACTGTTTCAGCTCCATACTGAATGTAACTGGAGGCTAGTGATTGTGTATTCCAATATAAGATTATCGAAGACTTTCTTGTAACAAGAAAAATAAATAGAAAAGGAAGCCAAAATCATTTGAAAACCCTTCACTTTTGACTATATTACATGTATGTATATTTGTAATTTTCAACACATGTCAAGAATAAGACTTTAATCGTTCTAATGCCTATGTGAGTCTAGTCTCATTATTTGAATGCGGTGACCACTGATTGGAAAGGTCAGAAAAGGTGCGTTTTTGATGGATTTTTACTCCACGTGATATGAGTTAAATTTATCCTCTGAAGAATTTTAAATCTGATTGGATTGATGATATTTTTAGTGTCAGAAAACCATTTTAACATGAAGAAAAAGATTTCAGATATAAGACCAGCAATAACCTGTTTAATTTTTAGCACTGATAACTATACAGATACTACCTTTAGATTCTCTGGATGGCTAATATTTGTAACACAAGCTTTTTATTTTATTTTTTTTTATTTATTTGCAGTTGCAAGATTTAATAGAGTGAAAACAGCTCCCATAAAATGGGAGGGGACCCAAAGCGGGTAGCTGTTGCTGGCTCGAATGCCTGGGTTTATATCCCAATCATTGTCCCTCCCCCTGTGCTCTCAAGTGATAGATGACTGGCTATTTCTTTACCTCCCGTTTTTACCTAGTTAGCATTTTAGTGAGCTCTTTTTACTACCTGATTGGTGGGGTGTGAGCTAAGTTGCAAGCCCCATGTTTAAAAGTGGATATGGTCACCTTCCCAGTTAGGCTTAGGGATTCTTAGTCGGCCTAGGAAATCCAGCTAGTCCTGTCTCTCAGTCCCCCCTCTCAACAGGAAAACCCAAGTGCTGTTGGGGAGGTTGGCTGACGACTGCTCTAACTGCTTCCTGCTGAATTGGGCCATAGTAAGGGTCGTGCAGTTGAGATTTCCTTGGGAGGGGTGCCTTCGATGTCATTAACATTGGAGCATGGGCTAGCAGGCCGGTCCAAGGGTCCTCAGTAGATCTTAGTCATGGACTGCATCTGGGGCTCCGTTTGAAGAAACATTTGTAGTTTTACATCTTTGATTCTGGAAGAGACAAACCTAACAAGGAGGTTAAAGATACAGGGATTGAAATATATGGCCTGCAGTGCAGGGGATTATTTCTTTGGCACATTCACAGGCCCTGGCTATCTGCTTGATAGTTTTGAAAAGGCCTGGTCCAGTAAATAATGATTTGGCCATCTGATAGGTGCTATCAATACCCAAGTGAAAGGTCTGGTGAAGGGATTTAAGTAATTTCCATTGGTTAGCTGCAGGCAAAAGTATTTTCCCTTCTTGGGTGGCTAGCCACCCTGAGGGGAGGAAACTATGTCCTCGTGAGGTTCCCCTTTCTATTTCTCTTGCTGAGTACTGGGGCTTGGTTTCCCAGAGGGGATTACCCCATACTAGGGGTCCTTCTATAAGCATTTCTAGTGGAGGGTCCTGCCTTGCGGCTCTTTTGGCTTCAATAGCCGCTTGGCAGTTCCCTTCTATTTCCCTTTCTTTTCCTTTCTGATGACCCCAGCAGTGTAAGACTGCCACCTCTTTAGGTTTCTGTACAGCTAATAATAATCTCCTAATGGCTTACTGATGTTTGATAAGTGTTCCCTCGTAAGTTAGGAATTGCCTTTCTCTCCATATTGCTGTATGGGCATGGAGGACTAGGTAAGCCTACTTAGAGTCTGTATATATATATATATACCCTTTTTCCTTCTCCTAATTCTAGTGCCCGAAGGAGGGCTGATAGTTCTGCCAGCTGAACGCTAGTTCCTGGAGCGAGCGGGTTACTTTCAAGTATTCCATTATCACTGACCACTGCATACCCCGCTTTTCAAAGTCCTTTTTCTACAAAGGAACTTCCATCGTATACAAGTTGAGGTAGGCGTCAGTCAAGGGAACCTCTAGAAGGTCCCTTTGAGTGGCGTAGGTTTGATCAACCACCTGTTGACAGTTATATTCTATCTTTTCTTCATTGTCTGGAAGAAACGTGGCTGGGTTAAGAGTTGCTGAAGTATGCAGTCACAGCACTGGCCCTTCAATTAATAGAGCCTGATATTTAAGCAAACGGTTGTCTGACAGCCACAAGTCTCCTTTAGCAGTGAGTATGCCGTTTACATCATGAGATGTCCACACAGTAATATCTCTTCCCTGTATCATTTTAACTGCTTCAGATACTAAGACTGTTACTGCGCCACTACCCGTAAACAATGAGGCCAACCCTTTGCCACTACATCAGTTTCCTTACTCAGGTATGCCACGGGTTGCAAGCTGGTCCCTCGGACCCGTGTAAGGACTCCTAGAGCTATTCCTTTTTTTTTTCTGTGACGTATAAAGAAAAGTCTTGCCCAGTTGGCAAGCTTAACACTGGGGCTTGGGTTAGGGCCTTCTTTAGGGTCTGGAAAGCTGCCTCTGCTTCAGAAGAGCTAATATACACAAATGCTGGCACATAGTAAGTACTATGTAAGTGTTTGCTACGTTTGTCATTATTAAGGCTAGAATGGGTGGTGACGGAAGGCTGTCTCATTGGGCTTGAGGCCATTTCAGCTTTAGTCTTCAAGGGTGAGGTAATAATTTTTATTTTACAGCAGCAAGAGCAAGCAGCCCCATCTAGCCTTTTGTTGTCCTCTGCTCCTTGGAGGTGAAAGAGAAGTACAAATTGGGCGTAGGAAGTTATCTAGAATCAGCTCTGTCCCTCCACATCCCTGTTCTTTGGAGATATTTAGGAACGTTCTATAGATTAGACATCTATTACGTAGTGGGGTGAGCATGTAGACCTTTGAGTGAGTCATACTTGAAGTGATAAGCTGACTCCTCTATTTACTAGCTGTGAAATATAGGAAATGAACTGTGATCTACCTTGCTGGGATGTTCAGAGGATTAAATGAAGTAGTATCTGTAAATACTCTGGCACATAGTAAGAGCTCAAAAAAATAGCAGATGTTTTAAATGAGAATACTAGTAGTAATAATGTTTCCCATTTTAAAATGTAAGTACTTTAGGGAGAGTTAAGATACTAATCATTCGTATGTTACCTAGCATTACATTAATAACATAATTATATTGCTTACAGTCACTAAGGAGCTTTGTGAATAGGAATTTTCATTGCACTGTGAAGGTGAAGTAGGAGAGTGAACCTAGTGAATATGGTGCAGCGTGAACCAGGATAATGGTTACACCATACAAAGTTGAATATGTTTGGGCATTTGATTCAAATCTGTTCCCAGAGGGGCAAAGCGCAGTGACTTATGCCTGTATTCCCAGCACTTGGGGAGGCCAAGGTGGGAAAATTTCTTGAGCCCAGGAGTTTGAGACCAGCCTGGATGACATGATGAGACCCTACCTCTACAAAATTAAAACATTAGCCAGGTATGGTGGCGCACACCTGTGATCTCAGCTACTTGGGATGCTGAGGCAGGAGGATCTCTTGAGCCCAGCAGATGGAAGCTGCAGCGAGCCATGTTTGCCATTGTACTCCTGCCTGGGCAACAGAGTGAGACCCTATCTTGAAAAAAACAAACAAAAACAAACAAACAAACAAACAAAACCTGTTACCAGGTGACCACTTCTACTTCATTTCAACCTATTTAGAAATTTTCCCCTAAATTGTTATGTATTACCCACACACATTTGTTGAAAAAATTATTTCATAAGGAGGCAGCATGATGTAATAGAGAAAGAGATACAGCTTAAAATCCTGAATTTGCCATTACTAGCTATGTTATAATTTAATTATATATTACTTAATATATAATTAATGTAATTTGGTTATATTTGATCTCTTATAAAGTGACTTAACCTCCCTGAGCCTTTGTTTCCTCAGTCATAAGATGTACTGTTATGATATTTAAATATCAATATATGCAAGGCTGTTCCCATAGTACCTGGCCCATATCTGGCACTCAGAATTTTATTTTTTATTCCCATATATATTCTTCAGACTTTATTCTTGTTGTCATGTCACTGTAAATATGTTCTTATATTTCTGATCAAAATTGCTGAAAACCAGCAGAATGACAAAGACAAGTTATGATGTCTGCAGTTTATTTTTAAATGGTTCAGCAAAAATATTCCTTCATATGCATATGTGTAGGGAGAGAAAGAGAAAACAAATGTGGCAAAATTTTAACAGTTAGTAAACTAGGCAAAGGACCTACGGGTGTTCATTTTATTCTTTGAGGTTTACTGTGGGTTGGTAATTTTCAAAATAAAAACACTTGAGAAAAAAGCAAGCTGTATTTACTCATGCAAAATGAGAGCCTGAGATACCTTCTAGTTAATGTTATTATTTAATGATATCAGTTTAATTGTAGAATAAGATAACTAGCTTTATTATATTGTGTTAAGTGAGAAAATGATTTTTAAGTGGATTGTAGTAAACTTAAAATCTTAAAGTAGAGGATGCAGAAATACCTTTTATCTTTGTCACAGCTACTCTCATGGGATTTGCCCTTATCTAGTAAGTGTCTTAACTTTGGTGTGGCTGATGGGCTTTTTTGATCCTTATGTTTATTAGCACAGAGATTTCCACAGGCAGATACTTCTCTTTCTTCCCCTTCCCCTTAAAAAAAGGTCAGCCAAAGTAAATAGATAGTATAGTTGAATATGTACTCTGCCTCACAAACCTTTCGTTTCAACTTTACCTAGTCCCCCTTACCAACAAAAAAAGGTCAGTCAGAGTAAACAGATAAGAAATGTGGCTGAATATGAGCTGCCATGCAGCTTCAGATGATCATTTTACCTCATCTTTTAAGATAGTTGTTTTTAATTCCTCTACTGTTGTTCATCAAACCACAAGAAATCATGTGGCTAATGATATGATGCTGATTGTTAACATTAGCAGGAACTACAGTTAAATTCTTAGGATGATCAGAGATTTTTAAAATGTTCTGTGCCTTCAGATATCTTGGCTAGAAATGTCTTTGTAACCCTATCGCCGTTTCTCACTTTGTGAGACAGGTTCACCACACCTCACCAATGACTTTAGAAAAGCATCTTAATAGTCGTCTTTGGTTTCCTTTTAAGAACGGGAATATTTGCATTCCCCGATGTGTGTAATCCTTGCAAGGATATTTTAGTACTGAATTTATTCTGTGTTAATAAAGCACATTGCCTGACAGGGTAGGACTTCTCTGTTTTATTGTTTTGTCCCTGACTCCTGGGATGTGGATATACTAAGTACATGTTTATACATGTAAGTGAATTTGAATTAAATGAAAAATTGTGATATCCTTTGGTCACTCTGACTGTAGAAGCTCAAACACTTGTGTTTTAATATGGTTTCCGCTTTAAATATTTCTGAAGCAGTCATTAATAAAACAATTTAAGGTGAAAAGTCCTGTTGGAATGCAAAATCTTTTCCAAGGAGAAAACTTGCTGTTCAATTGTAGTTAAGTCAGCACTAACTAACTAATAGAATGTTAGTATTTAGCACATTTGGAACCATCGTATTTCCTGATTGTTAACTAAAGTGACAGATAAACATTTTTATTTTTTTCTTCAAATCAATTGTAATATGCAATATACTGACAAATCTCTAAGCTTCCTATACCTTTGGGTTAAGATACATATTTGTATATATGAAGCAATAACTCCCAAGTTTGTTGATATGTTAGTTTTTTAATATGTCCCAAAAGAGTTTTTCCATTTGACTTATTTAAATTAGAAAATGCTTGTGTTAATTACTATCATACTGGAAAGATCTTTTCATGAAGTGAAGTATACTTTTGTAAGTTAAGTACCAGAAGAAAATGAAAATAATTTCCTATAAAATGAAACAACATACATTAATTGGAAAGAAACTTGTAAGACTTTTGATTTTAAATAGCTTGCTTTATAACTGCAGAGCATTTTCAGAATTATTTGTTACTAACATTTTTCTTTAAGAATCAAACCAGATCCATGTCTAATTCATAACCGAATGCAAGCACATGAATAAATAGATAAATCTAAAAGGAGCGAGGAATGTTAAGCCTTAGCTTAATGCAGTGTAAGTCACTGCTTTGAACTTTGAATTCTGCTGATTAGTTCCTACAGAAAATTTATGGACTTTGTCAGTTAATTTGCGTCATATTTTTAAAAAATCCTATTGTGCGGTTTCAGTAAGGCAACTGAGTAGATTTTGTTGCATGTATTTGTATTTTTAAATGTAGATATTGCTTTTTCTCATTTTTCAGAGTAGGAAGTCAAAAGATAATATCTGAAAATGACAAAATAAATGAGCTCTATGAGCATATTATTTAGAAATACAGAGTAAAATATCAGAAGAAGCAACTAAAAGAATTTAGAGTGATTGCCTCTGAGGTGAAAGATTGAGAAAGTACAGCAGGAAGCTGCTGTTTTCTGTTATAAACCTTGTAGAATTAGTTGACTCGAATCTGTGCAATTATAGTTTTTAAGAAAAGGATAATTGAGCAGAAAACCTGTCTTTCCCTCTCTCCGTTATTTGCACACATAGTAAGCCTATTTACTTAGACCAGCTGGGTACTGCCAGTCAGCTGGTAGTAGTTTACACAGTTCCCAGAGAGCACAAGGATGAATAATGCACCCTTTGAGGCCTGTCCGGAAACCCTAGAGTGTGGCAACACTAAATATTCTAAAATGGAATTCTTAGAGATTGGACTTAATGGAACAAACCATATGGAGAATAAAAGACTGTAATTATTCATCTATTTTCATCCTAAATAAAATTCAGCAGAGTCCCTTATCTTTCTCGACTATATTATTTACAGTATGTGTGTCTGTGCGCACATGTGTAAAACAGAAACCATCGTTAGATAGCTTAAATATAAACGGGGAAGTATTTCTCAGACGGTGGGGTCCCTCAGAGCCCAAAGGCAGGAGCACTGTGCGCAGTGCGGCCTGTGGAAGGCACTGAAACTGTACAGCTGACTTTGTCATTCCTCCTCGTCCTGCAGGCTGGTTTTTTTTTTCTTTTTTTTTTCCTCAAGCTTGCATGTCCATTTACAAGAAAAGGAACAGAGTTATTTGGTCTGCTCTGTCTCTGTTTTTTTCTCTCTTTGTCGGTGTCTGTCTTCTCCCCCTCCACACCCCCATCACTGTGTCCACCGTCTGCTGAGGAGAGAGTTGTTAAATAAAGGAGATCGTCGTAAGCAATGCGGACATTCCATTACATGACGGCCTGAGTGGGTTTATTCATAAATGCTTAGCTGCAGAGATGAGGACATTAAGTATTTCATGGTAATGTTGCTAATAAATGACCAAAGCATAGGCAGCTGCTGTAAGCTTAATGATTGTCAACATTTAGGTATGGGGTGAAGTTCTAAAGCAACGCTCTGTGGTCACATTATCCATCAGTGAAATGCTCTTTTGCTCTAGGTGGCCACATTTTGGTGCTGCCAGTTACTCTTCAGATGTACACAGACTATTCTTATTCCTAAGATAGTGATACTATTTCATGAGTAGAGTTCTTCCAGTTTTCTTTCTTTTTTAGTCAAGTATTTATTTGAAACTGTATTGCAAAAGTCATTTCATGATTCTTTGATTTGTACCAGTAAGCAATACACAAACCACAGAGGAGTTTTGGCTCTTTTCCTTTATCTCCTCTTACTGAGATGTGGCATTCTTCAGAAAGTCATCCTGCATCCCTGTGGATCTCTGCCATAAATACTCTCAGAGCAGGCCTTCCATCAGCCTGATCATTTTCATTAATTTGTCCAAGTACCCTAGGCTTTGTGGTATGTGGTTCCCAGGCTTAATGTTTATTGTGATGAAGTAAAGTCTGCTCCTCTAAAATATTGATCCGATTAGAGTTTTAGATGAAATATTGTGATGGACTCATTTTGAGAGGGAAGCTTAAGTCTGGAATTTTATCATATGTAGCCTTCAAAGTTTGTAAATGTGGGGTTTCTGGATATTAGTGATTGAGCATTCCGAGAGACAGCTTTGAAAATTGTTCAGTAATTTTTCGCAATTGATCATGTATTCTTCATTTAGCAGGTAGTTAGGTTTTTTTTCTGTTTTAAACTTTATTTTTGTTATTAGTTTAAGTTAGTACAAGTTCCAAAACCAAAAAACAATTTTTAATCAAATCATGCAAATAAATGAATGTTATCATTAATAATTTTTTTTTTTTTTTTTTTTTTTTTGAGACAGAGTCTCACTCTGTTGCCAGGCTGGAGTGCGGTGGCACAATCTCAGCTCACTGCAACCTCCGCCTCCCGGGTTCAAGTGATTCTCCTGCCTCGACCTCCCGAGTAGCTGGGACTACATGTGCCTGCCACCACCCCCAGCTAATTTTTGTATTTTTAGTAGAGACCTGGGTTTCACCATGCTGGCCAGGATGGTCTCGATCTCTTGACCTCGTGATCCACCCGCCTTGGCCTCTCAAAGTGCTGGGGTTGTAGGCGTGAGCCACCGCGCCCGTCCCAATAAATATTTTTCAGTGATTGAATAGCTTAACTCTATAAAACTGTTTTGCTAGCCAACAACTTCTTTTTTTTTTTTTTTTTTTTTTTGAGACAGAGTCTCACTCTGTTGCTAAGGCTCACTGCAGGTCACAGTTCTCTGCAGCCTCTACCTCCTGGGTTCAAACGATCCTCCTGCCTCAGCCTCCCAAATAGCTGGGACTGTAGGCATCCACCACCATCCATGCCTGGCTAATTTTTGTATTTTTGGTAGACAGGGTTTTGTCATGTTGCTCAGGCTGGGCTTGAACTCCTGACCTCAAGTGATCCACCTGCCTTGCCCTCCCAAAGTATTGGGATTACAGGCATGAGCTACCATGCCCTACCACTTCTGTTGTTTAATCCCTTCCAAAAGTGATACAGATCATAAAGAAATAGGCTCGTGAGTCCATATGTTCTATAGTGGGTTCACTGCAAAAGAATGGAAATCTGAGTGGTTACAGAAAGAGAGGTGAGTGATACATAAGTTAGAAAGAGACAGCACAGTAGACTAGAGGATGCAGTACGTGCATGTAAAAAATATTAGAAGGGAGAAAATAAAATTTCTGAAGTCCTTGCCATGGTAGTTCAGATGTATTCTGGCTCATAATTTCCTTAGGGTTTTGATTCTAAGTGGCCGACTAATGGGCTCTTGGCATGCATGGGCTTTGGCTTATGAAATTCTTTCTGTTGTTTGAAGAGTTTGGGGGATACTTGACTTGGTCCAGGCCTATTTGAACTTTCAGGGTGTTAATCAAAACTGCCTGAAGAATTCCAGATCCTGCCCACCTATATTTAAAATTTTCTGGCATGACCGAGGCATAGAGAAAAAAATGTATGGTGCCATTTTTTTAGTAGAAAAAGTACTAGACATGATGTCAGGAGGGTCTGTGTTTTGGGGCTGCCATTTATTAGCTCTATAACCATGGATTGCTTAATTTCCTGGACCATATTGTCTTCACCTTTGAAATGAGAATAATTATACCCATTGTATATTTATTTGCTCATTCATTCATTCATGAGTGTCCATAAATTCTTTGGTTGACCGTGTGTCAGACATTTTTATACATGCAAGAGATACAAAGAAGAATAGGACACTGTCCCTGAATTCAAGGAGCTTATTGCCTATTAAAGGAGGAGAGATTTGTATTAAGAAATAAATAAATGCATGGAAGTATTATGAGTATTATGAATGAAGCAAGAAACATGAGAATCTTTTTTTATGTCTTCTGTTCCATTAATCACCAGGTTGTATTAATTCTTCTGCCTAAATAAATCTCCAGTCCATCAGCTTTTCTTCATCATCACGGTCAGTACCTTAAGTCCAAGCTGCTATGATCTCTTTTTGGACCACTGATCTTCCCCTACCCACTCAAGCCCTCAAGTCCATTCTTCTCACTGTGGCCAGAGACACCTTTGAAGGCAAAGCTGACCATAGACAAGATGTTAACAGTAGGAGAACCTGGCTGTTGAGGTGTATGGGACCCCTCCTTTACTATCTTCACAAGTTATCTGTAAATTTAGAACTTTTCTAAATGAAAAATGTTTATTAAAATGCTTTAAAATAAACTGACCACACAAATTTAAGTTGCTGCTTAAAATCCTTCAGTGGTTTTTTTTTCTTTCTTTTCTGAAAGAGAAAATCCCAAATTCTTCGAATGACCTACAAGACCTGTTTGACCTGGCCCTGTTTATGTCCTGGAACATTCTTCCCTTTCCCTGTGCCAGCCTCATGGGCCTGCCTGGTCACACACTGTCAGGCTCCTTGCAGACAAGGGACAAGCTGCTCTTCTGTTCTCTCCCAGGCTAACTCCTCAACCTTCAGATTTGCAGTTCAGATGTCACTTCCCCAGGACATCCTCTTAAGTCATCCTGTATTGTCTTTTTGGGGCACTTGTCAGTTGTCATTACATTTGTGTTTTGGTGATTTTTAAAAACATGTCAGTTGATCTCACTGAACTATGAGCTGCACAGGAGGGCTCAGGCCATGTCTGTCTTGCATATGGTGCTTACCACCTACCTGGCACATGGAAGGACTAATAAATTGTTGAATGAATGAGTAACTAAATGAGGTGAAAGTAAGTGTAGTTACATTTTTGCTACTTGCTCTAGAGACTACTGTGCCCAAGTACTGCAAATGGAGGGGAGTATAATAGTGCAATTTGCTTAAAATTATAAAAACACAACAAAAATTAATGTACATGTAAGGCATTGAAAAATAGCCAGAACATTGTCCCTTTCTTATAGTAAGGAAAGACATATTATAAGTAATTTGTGACTAACTCATAAGTTGAGTACAGAAAAGGAAAAGAAAGAACTTTAAAAAAATATTTTAAACCTTCTGCTGAATTCATCTGTTGGCTAAATTTCAAGTGTTAGTATAGAGATTTCAAATTACATTTGGTTAAAGTAGGAAGTAAGTAATTTCAGCTTAATCGTTGAAATGATTTTGACATTTTATTTAATACAGACTATGAGGAGCCATGCGTAGTGGTACCCACCTGTAGTCCCAGCTGTTTGGGAGGCTGGGGTAGGGAGATTGCTTGAGGCCAGGAGTTTGAGGCTGCCAGGGACCTATGATTTCACTGTCTCCAAAAAAAGTAATAATAGGTTGGGAGCGGTGGCTCACGCCTCTAATCCCAGCACTTTGGGAGGCCGAGGCGGGCAGGAGTTCGAGACCAGCCTGACCAACATAGTGAAACCCCGTCTCTACTAAAAATACAAAAATTAGCTGAGCGTAGTGGCATGCGCCTGTAATCTCACCTACTCAGGAGGCGAAGGCAGGAGAATCACTTGAACCCAGGAGGCGGAGGTTGCAGTGAGCTGAGATCGCGCCGCTGCACTCCAGCCTGGGGGCCAGAGCGAGACTCCATCTCAAAAAAAAAAAAAAGTAATAATAAAATGTTTAAAGAAGAGATGTAATATAGTGCTGTATACTTGCATTGTTCAAGAATTGTGGAACCAAAAAGCAAAAAATAACTCAACCAAGACATTATGACATAACGATTTAAATGAAAAATGTTCCTACAGTTCAGTAATATTTTTAATCATTGAAGACTTATTCAGTATATTTACTTCCCATGAGGGAGATTAAATAGTCAATGATTTCATCAGCAAAGAGACAAAAAGGCACCAAGTAGTATATGTGCTGGATCAAAACAAACATTTCACTTCAGAATAATGTGCCTTATTTGACCACTTAATGATATATTATAGTATGACTTCTCCCAGCAAAAAGGAGCCCATTTTACTTATGCGATATACGCATGAAGGCCCTTGGATATATAGCACTTATGGGGTGCTTGAATCCAGAAGAAGGTTGCAAGGAGAGACCATGCCCACTCCCTTAATTGCAAACTTGAGAAAACTTGGAGAAACACCCGCTTTCTTCCTGTTAGCTCCTCCTCCTTTCAACTCACTCTTTCCAGGTGAAACTTGAATAGAGATACATAGAAAAACTCTGGAAGTATACTCATGAAACTATTAACAGTGGTTGCTAATTAGAGAGTGAGAATGGGGAAAGAAATACATATATTTATTTTGTTATTAAAAAACCATTAGCAATTGAATAATAAATTATAGTGTATTTACATACCGTTTAGCATTTGGTTTTCTCAACTTAGTTTGTATAATTTACCGTATTTAACAATATTTTTGATATTTCACTACTGAAAATTATTGTTAAATTTTGCATATTAATATTGATTGAAAAAATGTTCCTGACTCCTGATCCCCTTGCGGTGAAGAAATCTGAAGCTTAGGTTGTCTCTGTTTAGCAAATCCTCTCAAGGCAAAAGCTGGCTTCCTTGTTCCATTTACTGCTCAGGGTTCCAGTCGTTACTTGGTTTTTACTGTTTACTTTACTTGGTTTTTACACTATTAGTGTTCCTCACTAATGCTTTAATGAAGTTTTAATGGTGGTGGTTTGTTTTTATGTTTCCTCCAGGGTTTTTAGTTGTTTTTAAAATGTTGATCTAGAAACCAGGTCAGCCATTCTGTTGGAAATGAACCTCTCTTAGTTTTTGTACCATAATGTATACACTTGGTGTGTTACATAATTTCTACCAGAGCTGTGAAATGGTATAATGAAGTGTCTTTATGCCATTCAGTAGACTAACCCTCCCTTCACCAAAGAAGAGTTTCAGCATGTATTTTCTTTGATGAATTCTTTGCAAGATGCAGATAAATACTGGATCGTTTTTCCCAGGTTAAAATTATGTCTGTGATTCTGTGGTGTAGAACTCTGTGAGGCTTTGACTACCCATTAGCTGTATATTAGAGCAAATTCAGATGGACTTTTGAATAGAATCACAGTTCTCCTGAAAGTGTGACTTGCCTCATCACACTTTCAGACTGAAGTTGGATAGCTGCACCCAGGTGTCTTTGTGAGGCATCTTAATTTTCATAAGGCCCACCTTATCTTATCTCAGTGCAGCTTTGTCCTAAGCTGGCTCAAAACAACAGAAACTGCATTCCAGGAATTTATCAGGAGAGTATAAAATTCTCGTTGCTTTGTATTATCCTTATGTTCTAGAAGAAACCAATTTTTATGGTTTACATAAAGAATATTTAGTCTATCCATTCTGCTGAAATAAAATCTAAATTTCAAATGAAGTCAGAGAGTTAAATACCTGGATGACGTCAAATTGACTTTCCCTTAGACCCATTCTTTTAAACTGCCCTTTAGGGTGATGCCATTCACTCATAAGCAGCAGCTGGCAAAGCATCTGTATGTTTCCTCACAGATGCTGAGGATGTTCTTATTACATAAATGTTGGGTTTCTTGTCACTGAACTCCCAAGGGAGAATTTCCTTCTGAGCTTTCCAGGAACAATTTGGCTGTGGACACCAAGCATTTGGGTCTTGATTGTCTCCCTGTTTTCTTTGGCTGCTAGAAAGCTTAGCATCTTGAGGTCCTTCCCTGTCAAGGACATAGAACTTCATGGAATGTACCAATCTCATTGCAGATGCCATCTTACTTCCCTCCCCTTAATTTTCCTTTAACTCATTTTTTGCCATATTAAATGCCTATTTTTAAATCATTTTGAGTATTTTTTGGAACATGGTAGCCACATGCAAAATCATTTGATTATTGTTTCAAATAATGCAAATCAGTGAATAACCATGTTTTAGAAATGAAATTATAAAATTATATGTTTACTTTTGCTTCTCTAAACATTATCGAGATCCAGAAAATTAGATTTTGATATAATTCACTGTCTCTAGAATTCAAAGAAACAAATATGCAAAGACAGTGGAGACCACTATTAGGATTTCTGAGAATGTGTACAGCTTGTTCCCTCATTTGGTTGAACAGACAAATTTTCAAAAGTAAAGTCACTCTCCCCAAATATTTTGTAGATTTCAGTAATCTGATAAATGAGCTATTTATTCATTGTTTCTTTGGTACCCACACAGTGGATTATCCATAGCAACAACCCTTTTCAAAGCTTAATAGGGCCAACTCTGTATTTATTAGGGAAATAATACCGCCAGGTTAAACAAACTATGGCTCTTGGTTCTGTGAATTTACTCTCTTTCAACGGGATCTGTTAAACCTTCAGTGTGCCATGTTGTAGATCATTAGAGAAGCTGAATTAGGATATGACTCTATGATCCTGAAAGTGCCATTTTTATAGTGTGTTTAGAGTCAAATAAAAAAGATGATGAGCAAATAAAGCATTCGAAATAAAGTACTATGTTACGTATTGAAAACAGGGCCAAATTCTTGTCTGCACAGTACAAATGAGAGCTTGATTATGGTAAATATTACACTTTCAGTCTATGGAGGTTAAGTAGAATACATAATATTGGCTCAGGAAAATACATTTCTGTTTTTCTTGATTCTAGGAATTATATTGATGTGGAATCTGTAAGAAAGGCTATGCCTCAAAAAAGAAAAAAGATAATTTCAGAATTACAGAGATTTTCATAAGAGAACAGATTTTTTTCAAAGAATTCTAATTGCTATTGAAATTCAAATTAAGCCTAAGATCTTTCATGTCACTTGTTGAGAAATGAAGTCGTATTTAAAATCACAATTTGTTAACGTTCATTTAATTCAGTATCCTTATTTTACAGCCATGAATGCTTTTAGAAATTGCTACAAAAGCATACTGACTATCATCTCATGCCCTTGTGCAATATAAAAACATATTTTAAATTAAAACTTGTTAAGCTTCTGTCCTACCAGGTATACTAATGGGAGTAGAATAATCTTTTATAAGGGTAGATTGATGAATAATTAGGTTTTTTTTCTATATAATAGAATGGAGTACATTTTTTTTTTCTTATAGGATTTTTTATGTGGGGCTTAATAGTGGGGTTCTGTATTTATGAATTGGTTGAGCCTGTTTGGATAAAATCTTTGCTATGTCAAATATCTATTTTTTCTTAATATAAGTTTTTTGGTAGTTTTAGCATTTAAATTATTCCCTTTTGTTTATCTTCATAGATTCTGGAACTTTTCAAAGCCTGACTTTCTCCTTGAAACAGTGGAGCATCATACAGAGTTTACTTGTGGTTTAGACTTCAGTCTTCAGAGCCCCACTCAGGTAACAGATACAATCTCATGATATTCTCTTCTGCCCAAGTTCACAGCCAACTCTGTGTGGCATGCCTTGCTTTTATGAATAACGTTGTTGCCATTTTAGCTATATAAGTTTGTGTGTTTGAGCATTAAACTACTAGGGAATAAGAGGTATCAAGAAAGTTCCCATACCTTTCTCCTCTTGAAAGATTGATTTCTGTGAGAGAAAAAGGAACCTTCCCAGGAGGTATTATCCTAACATTTTGAAGACTATCTCTAGGCCTCTCCCAACAGAAAAGTGACAAGAGAAAGATGGAATACGGCAGGATTGTTGCCGCAGGTTGGCAGGAGTCAGGAGCATGTGGTCCTGACTCAGCCGTCCCACTAGGCAGTTGAGACCATGGGCAGGCAGGTCACTACCCTCTCAGGACTGTCGCCCTTGTCTCCACACCACATGTCGAACGGGAGCCTTCAGATGGAGAACAAGTAGAGGAGAATGTCTACTATTTAAGTTAATAAACAATATATTTCTCCCTTTTTGTTCTCTTGAGGACTTGAGAGTAGACACTTTGCACTTTAAATATCCCTCAGGTTTTTTTTTTTTAAAAAAAGCTTTTTCATTTTAGAAATTGTAAAGTCAAGTCAGAAACACTACAGTATGTTGAGTGATAAGGCCCTTTAAATACAGACTATGTTAAAGAACCAGCATGTCAGTGAAACACAACATTTGGAAATTCTAGAGCATGACTGTGGAATTGTGCTTTTATGATAACTTTCATAAGTTAAACAAAAAGAAAATCCCACTTCACATTAATGTATTCTGAAATTTAAATAAATATATAGGTTTTTCTTTTTTGAGGGGGTGCGGTAGGCAGAGTTTCACACTGTCACCCAGGCTGGAGTGCAGTGGGGCAATCTTGGCTCACTGCAACCTCGACCTCCCAGGTTCAAACAATTATCCCACCTCAGCCTCCTGAGTATCTGAAATTAAAGGCATGCACCACCACACCCAACTAATTTTTTTTTTTTTTTTTTTTTTTTTTTTGAGACGGAGTCTGGCTCTGTTGCCCAGGCTGGAGTGCAGTGGCCGGATCTCAGCTCACTGCAAGCCCCGCCTCCCGGGTTCACGCCATTCTCCTGCCTCAGCCTCCCGAGTAGCTGGGACTACAGGCGCCCGCCACCTCGCCCGGCTAATTTTTTTTTTGTATTTTAGTAGAGACGGGGTTTCACCGTGTTAGCCAGGATGGTCTCGATCTCCTGAACTCGTGATTCGCCCGTCTCGGCCTCCCAAAGTGCTGGGATTACAGGCTTGAGCCACCGCGCCCGGCCCACCCAACTAATTTTTAACTCCAGCCCAGGCTGGAGCACAGTGGTACAGTCTTGGCTCACTGCAACCTTCGCCTCCTGGGTTCAAGTGATTCTCCTGCCTCAGCCTCCCCAGTAGCTGGGATTACAGGCATATGTCACTGTACCCAGCTAACTTTTTATATTTTTAGTAGAGATGGGGTTTCACCATGTTGACCATGGCCAGGCTGGTCTCAAACTGCTAACCTCAAGTGATCCACCTGCTTTGGCCTCCCAAAGTGCTAGGATTACAGGCATGAACCACTGTGCCTGACCTAATCTTTGTATTTTTAGTAGAGATGGGGTTTCACCATGTTAGCCAGGCTGGTCTCAAACTCCTGACCTCAAGTGATTCACCCTTCTCAGCCTCTCAAAGTGCTGGGATTACAGGCATGAGCTCTCGGCCTGTGAGTTTTTCATTTTAGGAATTAAAGATGTAATTCTGAGTTTAAAAGATTTTCATTCGGTATTAGAAAGTTCCCATTAACATTAGAAATAATCATTTAAAATGACTTAATGTCATATAAGAAGAGAAAAACCTGAAATAGTGATGAGTGAAATGGCATTATTTTCAGCATAAATATAATGTGTTTCAGATGAACTAGTCCTTTTCTGATACATTTTTTATGGATGGTTTTTAGTAAAATGATTGTACCTGTTTTCTGTTTTAGTCTTAAAAAGTTATAGTGTACATACTGAAACATGGCACCCCCAAACAAAGGATCCTAAGTAAATATTCATTAAATCCTCATCCTTACGTATTTCTATTACCTGTCCTCTGTGAGCCCAGACTGGAACCTGTGGTAGCAGCTGCAGCGCCCTTTTCCTCAGCTGTGGTGCTTCCTCGCCCGGGTCTGAAGAATACCAAATGTTTTCTAAATCCTCCACACATAGTAGACCTACCTTATTAAAAGCAACTTTGTGATGAGAGGACTTAATCAGAGGACATACGTCCCTAAGTAATAGATTTTATTCAAATTAAGATGGTGATCTCATCCAGTATTTTATTTTTTTAATGTATCTAACATTAATACATTTTAAACACAAACATTTGAGTTGTGTATATTATTAATTTATATATATTTAAATGATAATTTGTAGTATTTTCATTATTTTTATATACAGAAAACTCAACAGTGTACATTTAATCCAGTTTAGTGGTAGGTTCTTTAGCCTTTGCCTTTTCCAGCTTGGCAGTGTGAGCCACAGACTTGGGACCAAGGACATTGACCCCCCGGTGACGGCAGATCTCATCATATCTGTCATTGCAATTGGTCCTGATAGCTTCCACCATCCTAACCGAAGCCCTTTTGTCTTCCGAGTTAATCTGTGTGAAGGTGACGGTGGTGCGGGTCATCCTGTGGACCAGTCTTGCCCTTTCCTTGACAGCGCAGTCAGGGACCCCCATTTTATGAGACAGGACAGGCAGGAAGACAGTCAGCTCAATGGGATCCACGTCATGTGCAGTCACCACCAGCTAAGCCGCCTTCTTCTCCACTAAGGTGGTGACGGTGTTAACCCCAGCTTGAAGGACAGGTGGTCTCTTAGTGGGGACTTTGCCCTTTGCAGCAGCTTTGCCAGCAGCTTTCTTCTCAGCCTGAGCCGAGTCTCTGCTGCTTCTCTTGCTTAGTCTCTGGTCTGTATTGTGGGCCAGCTTATGTCGTTAAGCAGCTGTTTGGTGGTCCCAGGGCCTGGGTGAACTGGTTCATCACAGGAGGCACTTCTAGGCTCCTGCAGAGGGTAGCTCTTTGCTGCTGCAGCCTGACATAGTGGGGCCATTTCACAAAATGGGTGAGGTCCCTTTGGGGCTGGATGTCCTGTCCAGTGTTAGAATTCTTAGGCCTTTTCTCAAACAGGGGATTCATCACTTTCTTGGCCTGTTGCTTCAAGACAGCAGGGACTGGGGCCACCGTCTTGCCCTTGGTCTTCTTTCAGCATCTTGGGCGACTGGAGGAGAGAGATAATTTGTATTTTTGCAGGCCACATCAAACTCCTTTCTAGGGGAGATATGAATCAAGTTCTACGTGTATCTCCAGATTTTTCCTTTCACTTATTTTGTCTGTTATAACGAACAACTCCCAGGACTTAGTGGCCTAAAACAACAATTTTATTTGCGCACAATTCTGTGAGTCAGCAATTTGGACCAGGCTTACCCTAGCAGTTCTTCTTTTGGTCTTTCCTGTGGCCACCCATGTGGTTCCAGCCATCTGGTGGCTTAACTAGGGCTGGGTAGTCTTAGGCCTTGTTCAGTGTGTCTGGTGGGTAGTGCTGGTTGTCTTCCAGGCCGTGTGTCTCTAGGTGTGCCCAGGTCTCTGCATTTAACAGTTGTGTGTTTCCAAGAGGGCAAGAGCAAAAGCCGTAAGTCATCTTGAGAACTGGACTTGGAAGCCACACAGCATTCCCTCTGTTGCAAAGCAAGTTGCGAGGCCAGCCCAGATTCAAAGAGTGGGAAATAGACTCTACCGCTTGATGGGAGGGCCTGTGAAGAATTGATAGTCACTTAAAATCTGCCACACTAACCTTTGTTGGTATAGTAGGTGGTTTAAGTTTTGTTTGTTTGTTTGTTTGTTTTGAGACGAAGTTTTGCTCTTGTTGCCCAAGCTGGAGTGCAATGGCACGATCTCCGCTCACTGCCACCTCCACCTCCTGGGTTCAAGCAGTTATCCTGCGTCAGCCTCCCGACTAGCTGGGATTACAGGCATGTGCCACCATGCCCAGCTAATTTTGTATTTTTAGTAAAGATAGGGTTTCGCCATGTTGACCAGGCTGGTCACAACCTCCTGACCTCAGGTGATCCACCCACCTCGGCCTCCCAAAGTGCTGTGATTACAGGCGTGAGCCACTGTGCCCAGCCAAGTTATTTTTAACATACTATATTTATCCTTTAGTCTCATAATGTGTCAGATTTACAGATTGTAAGTTAATTTTGCTCTTTGATCATATTTTATTCCCTTAGAAAGTATCTTTCTGTCACCTCTTAGTATCTTTCCATCTGCTTTCATATACCTATTGTCTCTTGTGATCTTAGCAGCTGTAGGACCTTGCTGATGTTACTTTAAGGCTCTGTGTTTTCATATATTCTCAGTCTTAAAAGAGATTTATCTGAGTTCTTCTGTGTATAATTCTGTTTCTTTTTAGCTTCTCCTTTCTTAGAGATCTGAGAAATGAGGTCAAGGGCATTCTTACATTACACCACCTTTCTTCTTAACAGAATGTAAGATCTTGTCTTTAAAAGTTTAAAACTTGACAAGTAAGTGTCTGGGGTCATTCTTTAAGGATAATTGCTGAGAAATGCTCTACGCCCTCTTTTGTTAAGCAGGCTGAAGGCATCGTTTTCTTTGATTTTTTTTTTTTTTCTAATCATGATTTGTACAGTTCTAACATTTTATCTTTTCTTTCTTATCCTTATTATTTCTAAATTGGATACTCTTTTTCTTTTTGTAAGTTTGTGATTCTAGACCTATAATATACCTATTTATATAATTAGAATTTCTGTATTATCTTTAGAATTCCTGACTTTGTGCTCTACAGTATCAATTCTGCTCTTCCGAATGCTCAGTGATGTTTAGTTTAGTATTTATAAGCTGGATACATGTTTACATGTCTTTATACATTCTTTTTGGGGCATATTTATTATTTTAATCTCTTTTAAAGTAAACGTTATCACTTTCAGATATCACTGCAGTATGTTTAATAAGCTTTAATGTTTTCCTCATGACAAAATTTTGGAAATTACATTTAGAAGAAAGAGAAAAGAGTACCTATAGTCTCCCCACTTAAGAAAGAATTTCTGTTATACCATATTATTATGTTTCTTTTAAAAGTCTGTTTTACCATATTATTATGTTTCTTACAATTAATTAAATGTAAATTTGTATTTTAAAATGCACATATTTTTAAGTGTACAGCTCAATTAGTTTTCCAGAAGTGACTACTCCTGTATAACCACTATCCACATTGAGATATGGAACATGGCTTGCATTCCAGAAGCCTCATCCCAAATCTGAACCCCTCCTTCTCAATGGTAGCTACCCTTCCAGTCTCTGTGTGTGTATTTTTCAAGTTTTTCAAAGTTTGGTTATACTACATATACAAGTTTACCTTCTGGGACTCCCAAAATGCTTGGTAAACAATCTTTTCTTTCTTTCTCTTTTTTTTTCATAGAGACAGGATCTTGCTATGTTGCCCCGTTTGGTCTAGAACTCCTGAACTCAAGCAGGTCTCCTTCCTCGGCCTCCAACGGACTGGCATTATAGGCATGAGCCACCATGCCCCACCTAACATAATCTTTAATTAGTGAATATCTGAATCTGTCCATGTTAGGAATATGTAGTTCCTATATAATGAGTTTTCTTTAAAATATTAATAGAGTAGAAGTAGTTTTGTATATTTTTGTTTTGTTTCAGTGTAAGATGATTAGATTTGGTTCTAATTTAAACTAGTTCTTTAGATGTATTTTTATTTTTAATTATTATTATTATTTGAGACAGGGTCTCACTGTGTCACCCAGGCTGGAATGCAGTGGTACGTCATGGCTCACTGTAACCTTAACTTCCTGGGTGCAAACGATCCTCCCACCTCAAGCCTCCACCCCCACCCTACCCTACTGAGTAGCTAGGACTACAGGTGTGCACCACTTTTTTAGTTTTTTACTTTTTTGTAGAGATGAGGTCTCACTGTGTTGCCCAGGCTGGTCTGGATCTCCTGGGCTCAAGTGATCCTCCCATCTCAGCCTCCCAGAGTACTGGGATTACAGGTATGAGCCACTGTGCCTGGTTAGGTATCATTTAAAAATTCAGCTCTTGTTTTGGTTCAAATCTCTATTTCCATAATCTTTGATATTAGGTTTAATGATTGACAATAGATAAAAGTATTTAAGAATTCTCTAATGAGTTTGAAAAATTGGATATTAGAAGATGGCAAGCATTATTGGTAGTTAGGATATTTGTGTCCTGTTCACCTTTTATGTCAGGTGATATTTTCTGCGTCTGTCACAGACTAGCTTTAGAGTTAAAAAGAACAAGTGCCAGAAACAGTCAGTGTCCTCAGGCATTAGTCTCTGCTGTTTCCTCATTGATGCTTTCATAATTGTGTAATTTTTTAGCTTACAATGATATAACAAGTCCTCGTTGTTTTCCCCAAGCCATAAAACATTTCCCAGGTCCAGCTCTGTAGGATATCAGTGTGCTCCTTAGATGGATGGTATTAGGCTGTGTCTGCTACCCTCTGCACTGCATAGACACCCTGATATGGTTTGGCTGTGTCCCCATCCAGATCTCACCTTGAATTGTAACTCCCACAATTCCCACATGTCATGGAAGGAACCCAGAGGGAGGTGATTGAATTATGGGGGCAGGTCTTTCCTGCACTGTTCTCATGATAGTGAATGAGTCTCATGAGATCTGATGGTTCTATAAGGGGGAGTTGCCCTGCACAAGCCCTTTTTTTTTTTTTTTTTTTTTCACTGCTGCCATCCATGTAAGACATGACATGCTCCTCCTTGTCTTCTGCCATGATTGTGAGGCCTCCCCAGCCATGTGGAACTGTAAGTCCATAAAACCTCTTTTTCTTCCCATTCTCAGGTATGTCTTTATCAGCAGCGTGAAAATGGACTAATACATACCCCTTGCAATTATAGCATCCCATTACTGTTGACATCTGCCTCTGAGCTTCCATTTCTGAATCACTCACTTTCCTATTCAATTTCCTTTCTCTTGATTATGAAGCATTGCTTCTAAAAACCCACCAAACATACTGACTAGGCACACTTCAAATAGCTTTTTAAAAAAACTTCATTTGGGCTCTTGGTCCTACTCAACTTACCTTTGAAGTCTTTCTGATTTTACCTTTGAAGTCTTTTTGATTTTTTTAGCCCATTCTCCACTGTATCTTTCCTCAACCTTTTTCAGTGTCAGTATCTGGACTTTTGACCTTATGTTCTACTTACTGTTAAAAGAAAGTTCCCAGGAATGAGCATCTTCTTCCGTCTCTGTCACCCCAAAATGTTTCCATGTTATCTCTGTTTTTTTTCCCATCCTTCCAGTGGGTTTCTAATTTTCTCACTGGTTCCCTCATCCACACCTTTGCTTCTTCCCTTACCCACTGTTTTTAGATCTTCAATCGGTTCTTCTGTTTTCAAAGCTCTATGGGGCTTACCCCACTGTCCTGTCTCACTATCAGTAAGTTCTATTTCTCTTCTATTATTAAATATCTAGAATTAGTAGATTGACCTCTTGCTTTTAGTTTCTCAGAATCTACACTCTCTTTTAAACCTGTCTTCCTTTCATCATTCAATTGAAGTTAAGCCCAAAAAGATCACCAGTAAACTCCTGAAAACCAAATTAGCCTTTTTTCCGACTTTTTTCTTATTTAGCCATTGAAAAAAATCTTCCTGTCCTATTTTTTCAATGCTATACCATGCTGACCTCTTCTTCCTTACCTCTTGCTAAATATCTTCATCACCATCCTTCCAAAAGTAGATGTTCTCCAATATTCAATCTTAGCCCTTTTACTTTGGTGCAACTTCTCCTTGAAGCTGTCATATAATTCTATGCTAGGATACTTGCCCTGTGTATCCAGCGGACTTTACTGTGAGATCTGAGTAGATGTCATGCTTTTCCTTCAGTATTCCTAACCTGGTCAATTGATTGCATTTTGGGGCCATACGAGAGATCTGGGAAGTCATCCTAGTTTTCCTGTCTCTTCACACTTCCTAAATTCAACTTGGTATCGAGTTTATGAGTTATTTCTCACCAATATCTCTGAAATCCAGACAATGCCTTTCTATCTCCAGTGCCTTAGATGAGCACTTATTTGTACCTTTACCATGGATTACTGCAACAATCTCAAAGCTAGTCTCTGAGCTGTTTCCATTATCCCATTGATTCTCCATGTTGCCTCGAGAGAGAGGTTTCCATAATGCAAATCTGATTTTGTTAGTGCTTGACCTGAAACACATTAAAGATAGGAGCAAGATGAGAACTGCCACCATCACCACTGTAAATTAACATGGTTCTAAAAATTGTGTGGCCAGTTAGAAATAGGAGAAAACAAAATAGAATATAAATTTTTTAAAGGTAGAACATTTTATTGTCATTTGTAATTCATATGATTGTCAAATTGAATAAGTATTAAATATATCAACTTTAAACCTATTAAAAATAATGAGAGTCCAATGAGAAAGTCAGTTAAAATAAATATATAACCTTGAATACCCTACAGATATAACAATTACCAGTTAGAAAATAAAATGGGAAAAATCACTTTTACATGGCAACAACTGTGTATGTGTGTGCGTGCATGTGTGTGTGTGTATGGGTGTAGGATTCCTAAAGAATAAAAATTAAAAATATACAGGACTCTAGATTAAGAAGATTATGTAACTTTGCTAGGAGACCTTTGAAAAAAGACTGGAATAAATGGACAGACATATCATGTTCCTGCAACAGAATACATTTTTCCTATTGCTGTCCCTTTTTTAAGGCATTTGTCATCCAATACAGATGCTACTATATTTGCCTCCTAACCTGTCTTTCTCTTTTTAGAATTCATGGTTAATCACTCCTGTGATGCTTTTAAACTACTCTGACCATTAACCTCCTGCCATACTATTAAATACTAGTTTTAATTTGCAAATTAATCCAGTTAAATTGTCATTTTTATCACTGTCATCTTTGCTCAGAAACCTTCAAGAGGAAGCCCATTCATGCCCTTCAGTGTAGAGTCTGAACTTTTAATCTTGCTTTCAGGATTCAATATAATCTGTTTTCCTTTTCAATTTTAGTTCTCACCATCCTGTGTAATCCTCTATTGCAGAACAATTACATTTTGTTATTCGTCATATCCCTGTTTTTTACCCGTTTCTCTTGCTCTCCTCCACCTCTGCCTATGGAAATTATTTCTGCCTTTTTGACTCCAGAATTAAATTCTTCTCTTCCTTCTCTCCTCCTCTTCTTTTCTTCTCTGCTTCAGTAAATATTTTGTGTCAGCTAAATATCTTGAGTGCCCGGAGACACACAGAGGATTAATGTCAACTACCTGATACGTATATGCTAAATAGCTATTGAATGAATTAATGAAAAGGATTTTTTTAGTTTATTGATCAACTCTTTTCTTGCTTTTGCATGAACTCCATAATGATTATCATGTTCTCTCCTGTAGTCACTTTCTATTGTAAGCTGGTTGAGTAAGTAAAACATGTTTCTTCCTTTAGTCCCAAGTTTAATATACTGCAATATAATGTCTTGGCTGCTTTTTCAAAATGTAGAGTTAACTGTGATTTTTTTTTCATTCTGTGTCTTTCTGCCTGTTTCTATTATTCATTTTTGCTAAAGAGGCCATGTGTCATAAAGATAATTACAGTAGATTGAACAAGTTTCCCAAGGGCAAAAGCAATTGTCCACGAAATTGAGAAAAAAAAGGGTATAATGATAAATAGGAAATGGAAAACTTCTTAATAAAGTAAAGCTCCTAATGAGTCAGTTGGAATTCTAATTATTAACAATCACATTAAATCATTTGAGATAAGTTACCTTATCAGTTGCATGTGTAAACATTTTAATAAAGTGGAGGGAATTGATACAATTAAGGGATATAAATTCATTTTCTAAATTTTACATGTATTTAAAGGGTCATATTTCCATTTTAATGTTTTCTTCTCTAAAATCCATATTTATGAGACCATTATTATTGAAGATGTTCTATAATACATGTGATTTGATCCACCACTGGTAAATTTTTATTATAGTCTCCTTAGTGAATGCATGTTTCTTTACTATTTTTGGATTTATGTAGCATTTAGTCTGGTATTTTACACATAGGAAATGCTGAAATACTGGTTTAATACAGTTGTTCTCTGGCGTTCCATGCATGAAGATGTCTTAATGTATATGCCATACATACCAATTAATAGGCTTTATTGACATAAAATAAATTTCTGTTCAGTTTTTCAAGCTTTATTATATGTTTCGAAGAAACTGAAATATTAGTTCAAAGCAAGTAATTCATATTTCTGATTAGTGTGCTTGTTCTTTTAACAGAAATACCTATTTTGCTGTATTAAAGTGAAAATGAAATAATTAAAAATAGAACTTATATGGCATCTTACCCTATTGGTTTAGTTTTTTTTTTACTACCCTAGTAGATAGCATCTTTTAAAATAATAACGAAGATTGATTCTCTCTTCAAATTTTACATTAAGTAAAAAAATACAACATTTTGACAAACCATTTTTTCCCATAATGTCAGTAATTTTAATTCTGACTTTTGATGAAAAGATTAGCATGTTGATCTTAGCTTAAAGGAAATTCAGAAGGGCATAGGGATGAAATGTACCACAGTGGGGGCTTGTGAGTAAAGGAATACATTTTCCACTTGCATATCCTTGGACAGAAGCAGTAGAGCCTGGAGGCCCCTGCCCTTGAGTGTCCACATGCACACTCATACTGTAAGGGAAGAGGGTCAAACAAGAGATGCCACAGCCTTCAAAAAACCCTAGATGGGATTCAGAAAAAAACTGCCTCTCGAAAGATTGAGTTTCATCAGAGGAGTTATAATGCAATTATAACTTTTAAATTGCCTGAAAACTAAAACTTTCAGTTCTTTACTTACCCTGATGTATCCCACTGCCTAAAACATTTTCCTTTTTTCCATTGTGCCACTGTCCCAAAAACAGCAACAAATGCTGTCTGGCCGGCTCCTCCGTTAAGCCTCAGCTTGGATATTACTTCCACCTGAAAGCAGGCACTTCCCTCACATTCGATGATAATGGCCCCTTGCCTACTTTTATGAGACCCCGTAATTCCTCTATCATTGTACATACTACTCTACAGTATAGGTCTCTCTTTGCTTACCTGTCTCTCCATTACAATCAAGATCTGTGGAGCCAGAGACCAGGACCCTTGTATTTATTGTCATAACCTGTACATACTTCTGACACAGAGGAGGTTCTTAATAAGTTCTCATTGAAAAAATGGATGAATAGATAAATATACATAAATTATCTTTTAGATAGCTTTGTAATGCTGAGGAATATTTAACAAACAGTTCTTAAGACACAAAGGAAAGCTCCCTGTGAAACTTTTCTAAATATTCCTGAAATTAAAAGCAAACAAACAAAATATATATCCTCCAAATCCCATAAAACTTGTTGTTTTTACCCATATCTCTGAACTCACACCTAATTGGATGCTTTTTATTATGTGAGAGGCTCTCTCTACTCAACAAAATCTTGTAGAAAACTATGGCTCATACATGGATTCATTTAGTCAACAAGCATCTATCAAAGGTTTACTGTATATAGAAAACAAGGAATATAGATTTACAGATTTAATCAAGATACAATCCCTGACTCTAAAAAAAAAAATTATCTTGAGTTTTAGTTTTTATAAACATACATGAATGTTACTAGAAAACAGATACTATATTACTCAGCATGCTTTTGCCTCCTTGTTCATTGTTATAAAGCATAGAGCCTAAGTTATTTTGCCAGTATTAAGATGTGCTCAGCTCTGATGCCTGAAATCTTTTGCTCCATTCATTCCCTTTAGAACAGATTTTGTTATTTGGAGTTGGCTTTTTTTAAAAAATCTTTATTTGGCTTTCTGTGGTTTAATCTGTAAACCATATCAGCCCATTTAGAACTTAGCAGGATACAAATCTCAAGGAAAGTAAATAAAAATATTGTGATTAACCATAGTTTAAATGATTAATAAAATTTTCTCATGCCTTTCAATAGAAATTCTGGATACTGGCTTATGTAGAGTAGGACCAGGAAGCTACATAAACTTTTGATTTAGGGATGCTTCAGGGAGGACTTTGGTTTTTGTTTAAAGATAGTTCAATCATGTTTCCTCTTAGTCCTCCTCCCAATTCTGTCTCCTCCTATTTCATATTAACCTATCAGATTTGAAACTTAAACTTTAAATAAAAATGTAAAAATATGGCACAAGGTGTTTTCCGTTGTGTTAGTGGCATATTCTTATTCTTTCTCCTCGGGAAAGGAAGAGAATTATTCCTTAAGAATATTTGAATCCTGCCAAGTTTTGAATTTCTTTTAATCAACAACAGAAAATTCCTGCACAAGTCCCCCATCTTAGTTCACATGACAGAAACCCAGTTAAAAAATTGATACATGTTACACTGTTTCTCAGCGGTCCCCAGTCCTAGCTGAGTGTTAGAAAGGGCCACAGACGATTACAATGCCCAGCTGAAGAATTCTCTGGATTCATGTTTGGGGTCAGGATACTTTTACATCCTCTCATGAGCTGGTAAATTGATCCCTGAAGAAAATTATGGATTCTCTCTCCCTTGCCACCAGAATGTAAATATACACAAAATGTTGTATGTATGGACTTTCTGAAGCCTATCTGTGGACCTTGGCTTCAAGACCCCAGCCTGTGTCAGCCCAAAGTGGAGCTAGTGATGCTGATCCCAGGACCCCACTTTGAAGCCTGAGGCTAGGGAGATGGGGACCAGTCTGTGTGACCTCCAGGTGATTCTCATGCACACTAAAGCTTGAGAACCACCGTCTTCCAGAAGTGCCTCCAGTAAACTATAGTTTAATGTCTGCCTTTGGCCTACAGGAGAGTTGAGATGTTTTTACTGCCTTGTGAAGAAAGATGTATTTTTTATAAAGCCACTCTTTTGGCACTGAATAATTTTTGTAATGGGGGCATGTTATGTATTTCTCTTATAGTCAAGTACTAGGAAAAACTTTTATATCCTCTGATGAGCTGGTAAATTGATCATATCAGTATATCTTATATTATTGTTTGCGTTTAATTTCATGTCCAATTTTAGCAACTATTCTCAGCCTCTTTTTTAAATATAATTATGTATCCGTTTTCCCCATTTAATAATGTTTGTTCTGTTAATGAAGTGATTTTTCTGTTACTCACTATGTATGTCCTATAAGAAAGCAAGAGTTACGATGTTTCATTGAAATAATGGTTACCCCCTTGACACAGTAAACTGAATCCCTGTGTGTGGCCATGTTAAAGGATAATTTTCAAAATGGTGACATGACTCTCATAGTATGAACATGTGTCAAAGATTTTATTTAACTCATTTATGTAACGCATGTAAGATTTGACAGCTAACTTAAAGGAATCATTGAGTGCTGAAATGAATTTACTAATAGGTGCAGAACTGGACGGTATCCACAGGGCAATAAGACTTAAGGTTTGGAGTCATCTCTTGCAGGGGGTAAGCGGGGGCATCAGTTGCATCTCTACAGGACAGGATTCCCTTGCAACTTTTATGAATGGGAATCGTTTGCATTGCTATCTGTTTTCTATAATTTACAGAGTTCTAAAGTAATCTAGTCAGAAAGTGAAACGCACAGAGCTCTGGAGAAACAGGTAACCCATATGGTCCCTAAGACAATGCCAGCCTCCCACTGAAAGGATACTTAGTCATCTTTTTTTCTGATTTCAATCATTCACAGTTTTTCTCATAGCAAGATAATGGGCAAATAAGTGGGGTTCTCATATATGGGACTGAAACTGAGAAAGATAATCTTGGGTAAGTAGAAAAGGAGATTCCTATCATCATCTTTCTCATTCTGTGTCCTGAGTCTGGCTTTGAAGGAGTCTTCATGGCCAGGCATGCATTTCTGGGGATGGAAGGGGAAGCTTTTGTTATGAGGAAGCAGGTCGGGAGCCAGGAAAGATGCCTCTCTGTTTGACAAGCTAAAGAATGAGTGTATCTCATCCTATAAAGCAGATTATGTCTTTTCATGCCATTTTCTTTACTTGTTTTTTCTGTTTGTTAACACTTTTTTTTTTTAGTAAAGTCTTTTTTTAATATGTGTCTTTTTGTTAGCCCTTATTTTTAGTACAGTCTTTTTAAAATGTCTCTTAGGCTGACCACAGATAGGTACCATGGGGCATTAAGAAAGAACCCTGTGTTTACTTTCAGTTCTAGAATTAGAGGGGAAGTAGTGCTACCAGAAGCCATTGCAGTGGTGGTGATGATTAATAAGAGGTCCCCTGGGGACCACATGGCACAGCAGTTTTTTCTTACCAGGAAGTTCCTACATGGCATCCTTGGAGAATCTGGAGCCTCTTTGTTTGTTAGTAAAGTGCTTTTTTCTTACCTTATTATTATTTTCTTTATTGTTAGTTTGCTTAAATTTGTAGAACCAGATAGGGTTTAATTAACAAATAGAGAAATACTATTTTCATCAATTTGAATTAATCTATTCCTAATTCTGTATCATTGCAGTTTTACATCTATCTTAATCCAATTAAGTATAGATTTATGAACATTTGCTGAATCAGTGGCCTTAATATTTGGTAGTTATTATAAGTCCTGAGTAAATAAGAAGCTGGATTGAAGAGTGCTGAATAAGGTTTCAGAAACATAATTTATAGATACCTTGCACCAGAAACCTAAGTCTTATTTATCTGATTCTTTTCTCTCCAGCAGTGGATGTTTAACTTGTGGAAAGGCCCAGCACGTGAAAAAAAATAAGCATAGATGAGACGGTTAATTTAACATAATGATCTTTGTGTCCTCTGGTATAAAAACTGAAAACTGGTATAAAACTGGTATAAAACATTATTAGGCAAATAATGGTTTTCAGTGTGCCTTTTCTACGAGGCACTGTTTTTAGTGGATACATTCAACAAGTTTAGGTTCTGGTTGTAGCTCTGCTACTCTAGTGTGAACACGAGGACAGAGTTAATCTCTGAAATTTTAATCGATAAGATTAATTTGTTGAGCTAATATTCATTGAGTTATGTTCTAAGAAGACATGGTCCATGCCCTGAAAGAGCTGAAGACAACTCTTTGTCTTCAGTCAGTAAAATAAGTACAATCAAGTATTATGGGTACGATGAAGTATTATGAGTACACCTCATAGAGGTGATGCCTAAACTGATTTTTTTAAAGAAGAGACATCTCTGGCAGAGCAAGGCAAAGGGGACAGAGGAGCAGACAGAAAGGGAGGGAGAAGAGGAGTTATTAAAGGGAAGGGATCAGTAAAGGAACAAGAGCATCAAGAGGCAGAAGCAGCATGCTTGGATTTGAGGTGTGATCCTGGTGCAATGAGAAATGAAGTGAGAACAACCAGATTTTGAAGAGTGTGGTTTTAAAATGTAAACATTTGACTGAAAAGTCTATAACGCTCTCTGTAACTTGGATTGTGATCTCAGAATATTGCTAGTGAATGATAAGGAGCTAATATTACTCTGATTAGTTTGAATGGTTCTTGTATTCAAAGTTAGTGATAGCCAAGAAATTATATTAGTCAAAACGAGGGTTCTGTTGTGTAATTTTCAACCTTTGTAATAACCATGAAAGGCTGGGAAATGGAGTGCAAATACTTTTGGTCAAAAGTACTCTCTTCCTACTTCATCTTTCATTTTACTGCCTACCTTGTTTCTTTTCTTCTTTTTTTTTATTGTGGAAATTTTTGAAAACATACAAAGTAACAGAATCGGATAATGAACTTCATTACTTAGCTTGAGCAACTATCAACATTCTTATTTATTCCTGTACTCTCACCCATCCTTTAGTTATTATCGCTAACATTATTTTTACTATTTTTAGGTATAATTAACATATATTGAAATTTACAAGTCTTAGATATACATTTTTGACAAATAGATGTGCCTGTGAAATTCACATCATCCCAGTTATTTGATCTTTCCCCCAGTTTCCTTTTTACCCCTTTCCAATCTCCCCTATCCCCACCCTTCCCTCCAGGTGAGAAGAGTAACATTGTTCTGATTTTTTGTTTGTTTGTTTATTTACCTTAGATGAGCTTTGCCTGTCTTAAAATTCTACAAGGAACTCTTCTGTATGTCCTCACTTGTTTCTGGCCTCTTACCTGTGAGCTTCATCCATGGTACTGAGCCTGTTAGCAGTTCTTCCCTTTGTTTTGCTGAGCACATTCTGTTGTATGAATTTACTACAATTTGTTATCGATTCTTTTGTTAGTGAGTATTTTGGTTGTTTTCCCTTTTTTTTTTTTTTTTTTTCCCCTCTAAGACAGAGTCTCACTCTGTCACCCAGGCTGGAGTGTAGTGGCACAATCTCAGCTCACTGCAGCCTCTGCCAGTTTCAAGCAATTCTCCCATCTTAGCATCCCTAGTAGCTGGGATTACAGGCATGCACCACCATACCCAGCTCATTTTATGTATTTTTAGTAGAGGCGGGGTTTCACCATGCTGCCCAGGCTGGTCTCGAACTCCTGACCTCAGGTGATCCACCTGCCTCAGCCTCCCAAAATGCTGGGATTACAGGTATTAACCGCTGCGCCCAGCCTTGTTTTCGATTTTTTGCTATTGTGAATGAAGTTGCTGTGAACATTCCTGTATACATTGTTTTGCAAATATATGTTTTCATTTTTCTTGGACAAATATCTGGGAGTGGAATTACTGGGTCAAAAGATAGGTATGTGTTTAACTTGGTAAGAAATGGCCAAATTGTTTTCCGAAATGGTGGTACCATGTGCATCCCTACCAGCAATCTATGCGATCATAGCTGTTCCATATCCCTGCTGACATTTGGTGTTGTCAATCTTTAATTTTAGCCATAATGTGAGTATATGGTGGTATCTCATTGTTACTTTTATTTGCATTTCCCTAATCCCTAATGATGTTGAGCACTTTTTTATGTGCGTACTTTTGCCCATCATTTTTAATTAGATTGTCTTTTATTATTGAGTTGTATTTGTTCTTTATATATTCTGGATACAAGTTATTTGTCAGGTGTATATTTTATTAATCTTTTATTTAACTGTGTCTTGCCTGTTCATTTTCTTAACAGTGTCTTTTGATGAGCAAAAGTTTTATTTTTGATTGAGAGTAACTTACCAAATTTTTGTGATTATTACTTTTTGTATCCCTAAGAAATCTTTACTTACCTCTGTATTGAGAATATATTTTCCTATTTTTTTTCCTAAAAGTGTTATACTGTTTGCTTTTATATTTAGGTCTGTGGTCCATCTCAAATTCATTTTTATGTGCAAAGTTGGGGTCAGGATTCACTTTTTTCCCTATGGATATTCAGTTGTTCTACCACCATTTATTGAAAAGACTTTTCCTTTTGTCTTTAATTGTTTTGGTACCTTTGTTGAAAGCCATTTGTCCTAGTGTGGGGCCTATTCCTGAACTCTGTTCTCTTCCTTTGGTCTACTTGTCTTTATCCTAATCCTGCACAGTCTTGATTACAGTAGTTTCATGCTGAGTCTGTAAGTCAGCTAGAGTAAGTAGTGCAGCTTTGTTGTTTCGTTTCAAGATTCTTTCGGCTAAGTCCTGGCATTTCCACATAAATTTTAAAAATTGCCTCATCCATTTCTATTAAAAAATGAGTATATAGAAATACAATTCATTTTCATGTATTAATTTTATACCTGGAGACATTGCTACACTAAGTTTTTAATGCATAGTTCCTGAACACCCTGGACTTTCTTCCCTTCATGTTTTCCTGTGGCTTTGTAGATGTAAATGTCCTTGTCTTTTGTGTCTGCCTCCTACAGAGGTCCGGTGGGAATGCCATGGCATTGTGAAGTTGTCTTACACTGTCCCAGCTAGAGTCATATAGTCCCCCTAAGAGTCTCTGTTAGTGCACCTTCCACAGTCAGTCTCGAATGAGCCATTTTTTGAAGGCAAGAGCTTTACTTTATCTTCCTCTCCATCCCCACAATATTGAGCACAGCATCTTGTTCACAGTCTGGAACGTATCTTTTCAACATTTCTCTCAGATGGTAGGGAATTATGTAGTTGTTGGGTGGAGTGAAGGTGGGGGACATTCTTATAGGAAACCTCAATCAAATGGAATATACCAATTGGAATATACTCAATCAATTGGAATCATTTGGAATACCCTGAGGTATATCCTAAAAAGGGAATATAGGCTTTTTATCAAAAACTTAGCCCTATGTTTTTCCTGTTCAAAAATATGTTTACTAGTGGATGATTTACGACACTCTAAATGACTTGGGTTTTTGCTGCCAATTTTGAATTTTTGTACATCTAAATACATTTCTTCTTACTTCATTTTTGTTTTCTAGGTGGCTGACTGTTCTTGGGATGAAACAATAAAGATCTATGACCCTGCTTGTCTTACTATTCCTGCTTGAGATACACTACTCTGGTCAGAAACAGAGGATGTTGGCTGAAGAACTGCCTAACAGCAAATAAATTAACTATGGAAAACATAGACATTATGCTTTTATATGCTATTCAGATTTCAACTCTTTCCAGTTTATCAGTTTTGAGGGAGCTGATAAAGGCTTTGGCTCACTCATTAAGCCTGACACATAAGCCATATTTCTTAAAATTCTAAGAAATAATTAATATTATGGTGTATCTTATAATATCTATTAAAATGTAGTCTCTGGGTCATAAAATGGATTAAAATATGGGATCTCAGTAGGTTATACTTGTATAGATAGTGATATATTTCATTTTTAATTTGTCATTTTTGATGTAAAATACAATCACTGTTGTGATAAATAAACTATATCTGTTGATCATTTATCATTTTATGACTTCCCCAAAAAGACTGCTCTTTCTAATACATTGTATATGTGAATACAGTATTATATGTAATATAGATATATCTGTGGTTCAGTAACAGGACACTAGAATATATTTATTCTTTTATTTAGTAGCTGTTTATTGAGCATCTACTCAGTGCTTGACACATAGACTGAGTGAGATTCTCTCAGGGACTGGTGCCATGTTTTTAAGAACATGGAATGCTATGAGCTAAGAGCTTACTTTTTTTTTTTTTTTTAGCATTTATTCACATATTTTTAGATATTATACTTATGACTCTATAATTTTGTCTTCCTACTTCTCTAATATCAAAAATTTTTTAAACTGTCAATTGAACACAAAGTTTTAGGTCCTACTAAGGCTTCTAGCTATTGCCCTTGAAACCAGGCCTAAGTACCGCTATTATGCTCCTTGCCACCTCCCTAAGGTTTCTTGAAAAGCTCTAGGTGCAGATGAACTGGGGAAAAAAAAAAAAAAAAAAAAAGTACGTTAAAGGGGAAAAATCAAACTACTTTGCATAACACTTATATTTCCTATATAATATTAAGATATACTATAAGTGGTAAAGATTATAATTCTTAAGTTCTTTTTAAAGAACAAAATGTGCTCATAATAACCAGAGCAAAAATAAACTAAAATATATATATATTGCCTTTATAAATTTGCTTGTTTACTTCTTGCAGAAAAAATTTAAGACAGCTTAAGATATAAAAGCAAAACAGCATAAATTAAGAAGTGGAACCAGAGAGAGAAAGTGGAGCCAGGAGTGGGGCTTCAGTATACATACCTCAAAGTCCTGGAAAGTTACTACTGACTGGGCCAAAGATTTACCGCTAAGGTTTCTAGCCTCATAAATGGGAAATCTGATCAGCTACACAGTTCAGTGCCTATAGCCTAGAGGGCAGACTCTGTCCTTGTGCCAGGCTTGGCCCTAGCACCCTGCCTGGCTCAGGCAACAGAAGGGGCTCAGCAACTGTTAGTTAAATGAATGAATGGTCTCAGGGAAAATACAGCTCTTTTTGGTTGTTTTTTTCTTTTTTTTTTTCTGTTCTTTGAGAATGGAGCCTCACTATGTTGCCCAAAATTGGTCTTGAACTCCTAGGCTCAAGCCATCCTTCCACTTCAGACTCCCAAGTACCTGGGACTACAGGCACGTGGCACGGTGCTCAGCTTTTTTTGGTTCTTAGATCAGCAATACAGATTGCTTTTGAGAGGTTCGATAAAGAGGACACCGCTTAACCACCTAAGTATACTGCAGTGAACATGGTGCTTAGCCACATCCTTAGAGTTGTCACACTGATGAGTTTGACAGCGGTTTTTTTTGCTGCTTGCCTCTATATGAACTAACGGCATTATACTAAGGTGTGGTCAGTAAAAGTGGGTTTACAATGGGTGTTCTCTGTATCAGCAGAATTTGAGATAGACCCTTAAAAGTATCCAACCCAAAGTAGTCAGACATGGTGGCATGCGCCTACTGTAGTCCCAGATACTTGGGAGGCTAAGGCAGGAGGATCACTTGATCCTGGGAAGTTGAGGCTGCAGTGACCCAGGCTAAGGCATTCTGGCCTAGGTGAGAGAGCAAGACCTTGTCTCAAAAATATCTAACCCAGATAATATTTACAATGAAATTATTTCCTTTCCTTCTGGAATGCAAGAGGTTTTATTAATAAAATGTTCTATCATGTATCTTTTGAAACAAAAACTTATAATTTAAAAACTAACCTCTCCCTTGATTTATTTTTTCCCTCCAGGAATGTTAGAGATGTTTAGAACACTAGCTTCATAATATATAACTCAGGTATCATTGTGAGAGTGGGTGAATGCTTATCCAGTTGGTTGCCTGGAACTAGAATTGGAAAACTCTAAGGATTCTCTCCTGAAAGACAATGTGCAAGATTTTTGAATCCTTGGTAGATCACAAGTTAAGCAGCTTTTGGACTTTAGAGGATGACCAGTCATTCTTTCTGGGTTGGGAAATCAGCATTTGTCTCCTGGCTGCTGAGCTTTTAGCTTTCATCTTGCGGGCCTCCCCACAAGCTCCTCCTGTACCTGTAGTGACAGAACAGCACTAAAGAGTGGATAAAGGAAAAGGGAACTCAGTTACTGATTTGTGGTCAGGGCACCATGTGAGATGCTTTATATATGTTATCACTTTTAATCTCTATAACATCCCTGCAAGGTAGCCCTCCTTGTTTTCAGGACAAGGAAGCCAGTGTTCTCAGGAGTCATAATAGCCAAAAAATAATGAAATGAATTTGAAATCTGGAATGATTGAATCTAAACCCATGGTCCTGCCACATAGCCTCCTTTTCTTAAGAATAACAGAAATTGGCACACTGAGAAATAGTTGTAAGATGTAGAACTCTCTGGTGAGTAGATCCTGATTATTCCTGAAGGAATTGACAGAATTGAGTTTCCAAGTCTCAAGAGCTAAGCTGAGCCTTAGTCTGGAGTGACCCTACCAAGGTCCATCACGCCCAGGGAGATCCAGGCTGAGTCAGCTATCCTTTCTGCCTTTGGCACTTCTTAACTGTGTATCTTAGCAATAATGTGGCTCTTCCAAAAATGAACTCGAATTTCTTACTTAAAAGGTTTCTCCTTGTATTTGCTGATCCACTTAAATGCTTTTTAGTTTCATGTTAATACTGAATACTCCCAAATCTGTACACCTACCTTCCCCACCTGGATTTCCCACAAGCCTGTGCACTCATTTTGTTCCAACCAAACTCACTTGCCTGCTAACCCAGCTTTTCCTCCTGCACATGCTTTTTCATTTGTTGACAAAAGTCAAGCTGTTATAAAAGATCCATTTGGGTCAAGCTAAAGACCTAAACACCATCCTTGGTCCTTCCCTTATTCCCACTTCTCCATATATATCGAATGAGATCCTTTTTACCCCCTAAACACTGCTCCCTTCTATCTCTTCCCCTCAATCCAACCACCATTGCTCCAGTTCAAGCCATCATTAGCTTTTCTCTGGACAATTGCAGCAGCTTCCTAAATGGTGTGTCTGTTTCCAGTTCTGTGTCCTCAGAGCCCTCCTCCTCAACACAGCTGCCGGAGATGGATCTCAAATGCAATCTGATTACATCAATTTCAGTATAAAACCTTTCTCTGCTTATAGGATTACCTATAGGAAAAAATTCAAGCTTACTAACCAAGCAGCCAGGGTCCTCCAGGGATAGCCCTTGCCTCTGTCTACAGCACCGCTTCTCTTCACACTCAACCAGTGTGCTTACAAATTCCTCATGTAAGTGATGCAGGTTTTCGGCTGGTCTATGTGCCTGGACTACCCTGCTCTTGGCTCGGTAAATTCTTACCCATCATGTAAAAGTCACATTAGGCTGGGCACGGTGGCTCATGCCTGTAATCCTAGCAGTTTGGGAGGCCAAGGTAGGCGGATCACCTGAGGCCAGGAGTTTGAGACCAGCCTGGCCAACATGGCGAAACCCCGTCTCTACTAAAACTACAAAATATTAGCCAGGCATGGTAGTGAGTGCCTGTAATCTCAGCTACTTGGGAGGCTGAGGCAGGAGAATTTCTTTAACCCAGGTGGCGGAGGCTGCAGTGAGCCAAGATTGCACCATTGCATTCCAACCTGGGTAACAAGAGCGAAACTCCATCTAAAAAAATAATAATAATTAAAAATAAATAAAAGTCGCATTAAATAAAGAGTAAGATTGACAACATACAAAAATTAAAATTGCAAAACACATCACTAGCAAAGCTAAAAGAGGACCTCATGAAAGGATATACTGGCAACATACACAGAATGGATGGTTAATAGCCAAACTTCACAAAGAGCTCTTAAAAATCACTAAGAAGTCTGGGCATGGTGGCTCACACCTGTGATCCCAGCACTTTGGGAGGCTGAGGCAGGTGGATCACCTGAAATTAGGAGTCCAAGACCAGCCTGGCCAACATGGTGAAACGCCATCTCTATTAAAAATATAAAAAATTAGCTGAGTGTGGTGGCGCATGCCTGTAGTCCCAGCTACTCAGGAGGCCTAGACAGGAGAATCACTTGAACCCTAGAGGCGGAGGTTGCAGTGAGCCGACATCAAAACATTGCACTCCAGCCTGGGCAACAAGACCGAAACTCCGTCTCAAAAATAAATAAATAAATAAAGTCACTAAGAAGATACCAAACAAAAGTTGGACAAGGATATCAATAAATAGTTCACAGATGCAACCTCCACCTCCCAGTTTCAGTGATTCTGCTGCCTCAGCCTCCAGAGCAGTTGAGATTACAGGCATGCGCCACCATACCTGGCTAATTTTTGTATTTTTAGTAGAGACAGCGTTTCACCATGTTGACCAGGCTGGTCTTGAACTCCTGACCTCAAGTGATCCACCTGCCTCAGCCTCCTAAAGTGCTGGGATTACAGGTGTGAGCCACCGTACACGGCCAAAATTTTAAATTACCCTTTGACCCAGCAATTTCACCTCTAGGATTCCCTCTCTCCCCCTTTCCCAAAATACCTGTAGAAGTATGGCTATGTCCAAGGGTATTCATTACATCATTTGCTAAAACCCAAATGCCTGTCTACAGAAAGGGTATACTGTAGAACAGTTATTGAAAATAATAAGTCATTTGAAAAAATATGCTATTTCTATGTAAAAAATCACTCCAAAACTTAGTAGTTTTAAACAACACACATTTATCATCTCACAGTTTCTATAGGTCGGGAATCCAGAAACAACTGAGTTGTTTGAGCTCAGATTTTCTCATGACACCACAGTATTTCCATGGTTATCAGACCTCAATTACTCAACCACATTGGGACTCTCCATAGGCAGAATGTCCCTACAATGTGGCATTTGGCTTCCCCAGACTTAATGATACAAGAAAAAGGACATACAAGATGGAAGCATCAGTGTTTTATAAACTAAAGTCAGGAGTGACCTCCATCACTTCTGCCAGGTTCTGTTAGCTACACAGACCAACCCTGGTACAGTGTGGGAGGAGTTAACATAGGGTGTGAATGTGGGGAAGCAGGTATCACTGGGGACTATCTAGAAGGCTAATTCCCATAATACGTGCTTTTTAAAGTAGGAAATTATAGACAAATATATATGATATCCTGGTTTTGTTATTTTTTTAAAGGGGGAGTTTGTGTGTGTATAAACATACATACAGGCCAGGCGCGGTGGCTCAAGCCTGTAATCCCAGCACTTTGGGAGGCCGAGAGGGGCGGATCACGAGGTCAGGAGATCAAGACCATCCTGGCTAACACGGTGAAACCCCGTCTCTACTAAAAAATACAAAAAACTAGCTGGGCACGGTGGCGGGCGCCTGTAGTCCCAGCTACTCGGGAGGCTGAGGCTGGCGTGAACCCGAGAGGCGGAGCTTGCAGTGAGCTGAGAGATACGGCCACTGCACTCCAGCCCAGGCGACAGAGCAAGAGTCCGTCTCAAAAAAAAAAAAAACAAAAAAAACAAAAAAAAACATACATACAAAAAGGCTGAAAGGTTCCACACTGAGCACAGCAAGCTCTATGTTGTAGGGTTGGGGATGGTGAACACTGAAGAGAGCGTGTTTACTTATTTATACTTAAAATGTTTACTTAAATTTGTTTTTCTCTTATGTACCACAATGAGCATGTGTTACTTTTACAATTAAAAATAATGAAATAAGCTTTCAAAGAGACTGTATTTCCTTCTCCAGGAAGCCTTCTCTGCTACTGCTATCAAGCTGACGTACTTGCCCTCCTGGCACTCCGGTTTTCTGCCACACAATCCCACTGTTGCTAAGGACGAAGGCGGTGTGTTCATCTTTGAGTCCTCTGTGGCTAACAGAGTACCTAGGCACAAAATACTTGTAGTATATGTTTGTTGAATGAATGGATAAACTAAAGGATTTATTTAATGCCATTAATATTTATTGAGTAGCTCCAAAGATGATGTGCTTGAGTCTAGACCCTTGGTACCCTGATACCAATAGGTCAAATAGCTATTTGACCTTTAGATCTACATTTTTGTTCATCTAGATCATTTAACCTTGCTAAACATGGTATTCTTAGTTTTTCACAATTTTAAAAAGGAGCTCATCTAGTATCTGGTTTTGTGGGAGATGGGGGTTAAGGGTTTTTTTTTTTTTTTCTTTCCAAAAGAATTATATGCAACAAAGTGGAGAAAATGTGCGATTTTATGCCACTGTAGGTTTCAAATATTAAGCTAAATTGTCTTGCCTAAATGAGAAGAGTAAGATAGCTGAATCAGCCCCAAATCTTTTACCTAATGTTAGTATCACAAATGGATGCAATTATAATTGCGGGCAGAAATGAATCATTCCAAAAGTAGGTCTGTGCAGCCAATTCTTTATATTAATAATATGCACTTGGGATGGCTTAAAGCAGCCACACTTTCATTGGAATAGTCTCTAGAAGCAGAAATCCGTTATTTGCCGATGTCTATAAGTTAATTTTCAGAGTTTTTAATCAATATATTTTGAATATACAGTTATACCACATACATACACATAATGTGAACTGGTGCTTCAGACTTCATTATTTCCTAAATAACATTAACTCTAGAAAAAGAGTCACTTAAACAGCCAATAGTATGTAACCACAAGTTTTAGCAACAAAAACCAAGAGCTCCCCAGAGAACCGGAAGCACGTGTTTCAGTATAATGCTTTCCAGCTATTCCTGGAAAGTTGGCACCCTGGACCATTCACAAACATTTTTTTGAGTGCCCACCTGTGGGGGGGCAGGGAGGTGGCCCTCCTAGGCGCCGGGCACCTGAGCTGATGGACTGGTTGACACCGAGCTCTCTAGAGCTCACCAAAGTGAGCATCCAAAGCCCAAAATGCTGGCCCAAATGAAGGGCTGCCGTGATGCTGCTGATCCCTGCTGTAATTTTTTTTTCTTCCCCTGTTGCAGTAAATCACGACTTCAACACCTTGGCTGAAGTGTGCTGCATTCAGCACAGAGATGGAAGTAAGAGGCAGAAAACAGAAGAACCGCGAGAGAAATGGATCCTGTCTATTAAGGCAACGTGATGCAGCGTTAAAAGGTTAGGAGGTTGCGATCCCCGGGGCTAAGAGAAATAAACTGCTGGCGGTGAACGAAAGGGGTGCTGGAGCGCAGCGATCTCGAACCTTTCCCTTACAGCCAAACCCTGGCCAATGCCACAAATTTCAAATCGCCTTAAAACTAAACTGCCTGGCGCTTAACGGTTCCATCGGCTGGGCGAAACCCTTGGCTGCTGCTGATTTAACTACAGGTCCGCGCGAGTTACTTTCCAGGGAACTGAATTCAGAAGAAAGAGTCACCGAAGCCCTACTCCCATCCCAAAATTAGAATTCCCTTTTTCTTAGTCATATAGGAAAAACACAGTTCACAAGTCCTGCGGTGCAAAGGTGTGAACCCTGGCCCAGGGAGGTGGTGACTCCCCCGCCCTCTGCCTCCCGGTTTTCCTGCTTCCGAAAGCAACCCACGACGGTCCCGCAGGGTGAGGGTTCCCTGGAATCAGTTCCCTGGGATCCGGAGAATGCTACGCGGAGTCTCCCTACAGGGTGAGGGGCCCCGGGTTCCCGCCCCCTCCCCTTCTACTCCCCCATTCTGCGAGCGCAGCCAGCCTTCTCCCACGCTTCGGGAAGCGTCGCCCCCGAGCTTCTCGGTTCCTGGTGGTGGCTACTTGCGGTTGTGACTTCGTTTGTGCGCGCTTGCTTATTTACATCTTTGCCTCAATTCTAATGTGTGTCCCCGCCACCAGGCTCCGCTGCTGTACGAGACCACTGAACCCCCTGAAAGCTTCCCCGGAGCCGCGCGCATAATCCTGGGACCCTCTCTGGAAGGCACGCCGAGAGCGGTGCGCGTGGCCTGGCACCGGAAGGAGCCAGCTTCCGGGCCCCGAGGCACCCCCGGACAGCGCCTGGGGCCGCGGGTTCCTCCGCTGATACCAGGGCGTCGGCGCCGGGATCCGGAGCTTCGGGAGCCCGCCGGTACCGACGGTTTTCACTTCCCTGGAGGGCAGCTGGACGAGGTCCCGCCGCTGCACCGGGAGGGACCGTGGGTAGAAAAAGCCGCTGCAGCGCCGGGGCGATGGGGCTGGGGGCACCGTCACTTGTTGCGACCAATAAACGGCGCTCGATCCTGATGCGCTGTTTCTAAAATCTTTAGCTGTGTCCCGATCCCTCCAACCCAAGCCCCTCGGCTGGGAGGAAGGGGCAAGCGAGAGCCGCTGGCACTGTGGGAGGAGAGGGGCGCCGCGCCCCAAGAGCCCCCGTCCCGCTCTGCGGCAGCCGCCCCGGGGCGCCCAGCCGCCCGCTTCCCTCAGCAGAGCGTCTTCCCTGACGGTGAAACCGCGCGGGACACAACCCACCGCGGCTCATCACCCACTTACAAATAGCTGTCGCTAGGATTCCCGCCACTCCTCTCAGACCGGCCCCCCCGCCACCTCTGCCACTTTTCGGAGTCCCCCGCCCTCGCCACTGCCTCCCCGGAGCTGCGGGGCAGTCGGACGCAGAGCTGCCGAACCGCGAGAACGCCTGGCCAGAGCTGCCCTCTGCAGCCGAGCCGGCGCCCCCTGCCCTTCACCGCCGCGCTGGGCGGGCGCCCCCGCCGCCCTCACTCCGCTCCTCCCGGCTCCTCGCGCGCAGGTCGCGGAGCTCCGCCACCGCTGGGTGCAGCGAGGCCGGCGCGATGCGGCAGCTGTGCCGGGGACGAGTGCTGGGCATCTCGGTGGCCATCGCGCACGGGGTCTTCTCGGGCTCCCTCAACATCTTGCTCAAGTTCCTCATCAGCCGCTACCAGTTCTCCTTCCTGACCCTGGTGCAGTGCCTGACCAGCTCCACGGCGGCGCTGAGCCTGGAGCTGCTGCGGCGCCTCGGGCTCATAGCCGTGCCCCCTTTCGGTCTGAGCCTGGCGCGCTCCTTCGCGGGGGTCGCGGTGCTCTCCACGTTGCAGTCCAGCCTCACGCTCTGGTCCCTGCGCGGCCTCAGCCTGCCCATGTACGTGGTCTTCAAGCGCTGCCTGCCCCTGGTCACCATGCTCATCGGCGTCCTGGTGCTCAAGAACGGCGCGCCCTCGCCAGGGGTGCTGGCGGCCGTGCTCATCACCACCTGCGGCGCCGCCCTGGCAGGTGAGCGGGCCCCGCGGCGACCCCCAGCCGACCCCACCCACCCTTCTCCGTCGGGCAGAGACCGCGGGGATCACTGAGTGCAACGACCTCACTTCCAGGTGGGGAGACTGAGGCAGAGAGGGACGGAGAGCTTTGAAAGTGGTCGCTCAGCTCGCAAAAGGGACTTCCGAGACCCAGCGAGCTCCCCAGCTCTCCGGTTTCCTCCCGCAAGTGCCCCTACCCCCTAATGTCCTGGCTTCCGACCCTCGACCCTGCTTCACCTGGCATCGCTCTTCCTGCTGCCCCCTCCCTTGGTCTTCCCCTGTCACCCCATTCTCTGGGAGAGGTGGGAGGGCCGCCTGAGCCTGGGAGCTGGAGTTCTCCAAGCCAGGACCAAGCCGGAAGGAGGGGGCCGTGAACTTCCTTGGGTCACCAGGGGCTGGAATGGAGGTGGGGGATGGGGGCGAAGCTTAGGCTCCCGGGGCTACTGCGGGGTGTCTCGTGCCGCGCGGGGGACTGCGGGCGTGAGGCAGACGACCCAGGTGCTGAGCGAGACGAGAACCGGGGCAGGGGGAAGCTTCACTGGGGGCCAGGACAGGCGTTCTCCCCTGCTCCTGGCCCCTTTGGGTTACAGGCCACTGGCTGGGGCTCCCTCTCCCTTTGGTGCCCCACGGGGCAGGGGCTGCGGAGTGCAGGTACCACGCGCCGGAGTGACCTCGGTGCCAGCTCGGGGAAGCCACAGCACCTGCCCCGAGGGCATCTGCGCTCTCCGGGGCCTTTGTCGTGGACAGGGGAAGATGGGGTGACCCGGGGATATGGCGGGAAGGCGCTCTGAGCACTGACTGAGTTTGGCTGTCGCATTTGACACGAGTGGCCGAGGGACGGCGGGCGTCTGTCACTCGAATCGGTGGGCAGAGCTGGGGCGCGAACCCAGTCTCCTTTCCTATCCGACGCGTTTTCCCGGTGGGTCCACGCCCACGCCAACCTGCTGTCTTCTCTCTTTTACCTTCCTGCCCTGGCTCGGCCGTCCTCCTTGTGCGCCGCAGGAGCCGGCGACCTGACGGGCGACCCCATCGGGTACGTTACGGGAGTGCTGGCGGTGCTGGTGCACGCCGCCTACCTGGTGCTCATCCAGAAGGCCAGCGCTGACACAGAGCACGGGCCCCTCACCGCGCAGTACGTCATCGCCGTCACCGCCACTCCGCTGCTGGTCATCTGCTCCTTCGCCAGCACCGACTCCATCCACGCCTGGACCTTCCCTGGCTGGAAGGACCCAGCTATGGTCTGCATCTTCGTGGCCTGCATCCTGATCGGCTGCGCCATGAACTTCACCACGCTGCACTGCACCTACATCAACTCGGCCGTGACCACCAGCTTCGTGGGCGTGGTAAAGAGCATCGCCACCATCACGGTGGGCATGGTGGCCTTCAGCGACGTGGAACCCACCTCTCTGTTCATTGCCGGCGTGGTGGTGAACACCCTGGGCTCCATCATTTACTGTGTGGCCAAGTTCATGGAGACCAGAAAGCAAAGCAAGTACGAGGACCTGGAGGCCCAACCCAGGGGAGAGGAGGCGCAGCTAAGTGGAGACCAGCTACCATTCGTGATGGAGGAGCTGCCTGGGGAGGGAGGAAATGGCCCGTCAGAAGGTGGGGAGGCAGCAGATGGCCCCAATCAGCAGAGCAAGCAAGAGGTCAGGGGCAGCCCCCGAGGAGTCCCGCTGGTGGCTGGGAGCTCTGAAGAAGGGAGCAGGAGGTCGTTAAAAGATGCTTACCTCGAGGTGTGGAGGTTGGTTAGGGGAACCAGGTATATGAAGAAGGATTATTTGATAGAAAATGAGGAGTTACCCAGTCCTTGAGAAGGAGATGCATGTATGTACCTATGTGCATACACTTATTTTATATGTTAGAAATGACACGTTTTAATGAGAGGCCTCCCCATTTTATTCTTTGAGGAGTGGGAAAGGGAAGAAAAGAAAGAAGCTGAAAGGTACTGACACAGAGCGACAAAATTAGCACCTGTGTGAATTATTTAGTGTGACTTCACCTGAGGCATCACAGAGACAAAAGAATGTGAAGGTACTTAACAAAGTAAGGCAATGGTTTCTGCTTCAGACTCCTGGCACATTTAATTTTTGTCATTATAACCATAACTAAATATCTGCATGTACCAAGAGTCCCCAAGCCACCCCCTCCAAAGATGGAGTGTAGAAATGATGAGAGCACTTAATAAGTTCAAAGATGACATTCAGGGATGCATTTTTGATGATAGAACTACAGTTTTTATCGCCAGCTGGGCAAAAAGTATATTGCTGAAATGATATATAAATATACTGAATTGATGTTTACTGATTATAGTCATCTGAAATACCATATTTACTCTGATTCTACTCACTTGTTTTTTAAAAATAGGTGTCCTATTATTGTATTATATATTGATAGAAACTGTTAAAGCTATTTTGAAAATATGAGTTCTTAGCTTTAATCATGAAGTCTAAAGTTTGCTTTTAGTAATTATTTTAAAAGTTGTTCCGTTCATTGCTTTATAATATTTATTATTGAATGCCAAACCTGTTCTTTTTTTTTTTTTTTTTTTTTTTTTACTGTGTCCAATATTCTTTCAAGCAAATGCAATGGCTGGAATATAATTCAGAATTAACTGAAACCCAGCCAGAAGAGGGACCACCTGTAAAGCAAGTCCTTTCAAGTTGTGCTGCACATCCCAAACCATGTTACAAAAAGAGCAACTGCTATATTCACATTATGATATTTTTATATCTTAAATTTGTCAAAATAAAGTATGAGTCTAATATTAAAAGATACATTGTTAGAAATTTATTTTAGACACCTGTTCTATTGTTGCTGTAGAGTTGTTTGTGTTTGCCTCCAATGTGTGGTCATAGTATCTGGTGTGTAGGGGCCGCACCACTGGAAACTTCCTAAATTAACAAAGCTGTTTGGTTTGAAATAACAACAAAAACAGAAACACATCTTCCAGTGAAGGAAGCTGTTAATGGCCTGGTGCGGCAGCTCATGCCTCTAATCCCAGCAATTTGGGAGGCCAAGGCAAGCAAATGGCTTCAGCTCAGGAGTTCAAGCCAAGCCTGGGCAACATGGCAAAACCCCATCTCTGCAAAAAATATCAAAAATTAGCAAAGCGTTGTGGTGTGCACCTGTAGTCCCAGCTACTCAGGAGGCTGTGATAGGAGGATCACCTCAGCCGGGGAAGTCGAGGCTGCAGTGAGTTCTGATTATGTCACTACACTATAGCCTGGGCAACAGAGTGAAGCCCTGTCTCAAAAACAAACAAACAGGATGTGGTGGTGTGTGCCTGTAGTCCCAGCTACTCAGGAGGCTGAGGCAGGAGAATCGCTTGAACCTAGGAGGTGGAAGTTGCAGTGAGCTGAGATCGTGCCATTGCTCTACAGCCTGGTAACAGGGCGAGACTCCGCCTCAAAAACAAACAGACAAACAAACAGAAAATGATAAAACACTCCATCGCACTGAGGTACGAAAGCCATCCACACCAGACTTCAGTTAACATGGAGTCTGAGAAGTAATAAATGGTCATGTCCACCAAGCAGGAAGCCTTCTGTGAGCTCCAGGCAGGAGACATACTTTGAGAGTGAGGGGGGTACTCAGATCTGCCAGCATGTTGCTGAGATTCTCAGATAGTAGCATCTTATATTTTTCTTTCTTTTCTAAGAATGAAAGCAAAGCAAAAAGCAGAAGCAAAAATGAGGTTTCAGCTCCATCAGTTTGGCTCCACAAGCAGCTGAGCAAGTGTAATTGTGGTTTGTGATTGGCCCTGGTTTGCTGGTTTCCACAGGCAATTGACTGTTTCCAGAGGTGCCTCCACAAGCCATTTAAGATGTAGGAAACCTCACATACTGCAGTTAGAAATGGTTTGCCAGGGTTATGATGACTTCTTCAAAAATAAGCATTAATTTTAATGCTAACATGCCAAAGGGCAACATCGCGTTGCAACTCTATAAAGCTGAGAATTAATGAAAAGCAGCAAAGTTGGATGAAGCATGTATTTCTTGTGGCTATCACTGCCACATAAGTGGATAGAATGATTGTTTTTCGCTGAAAAAAAAAAAAAGAAATCTTTGGTTAAAAATGTGAGTTTGCATTTATAGCAAAAGGATTAACTCTTTACTGCCAATGAACTTATAGAGACACTGTATTTGACTTCTTGTTTCTAGAGAAACAGAACCCATAAGAGAGTGAGATTTTAAGTAAGTGGTAATTGTGGGGCAGTCTGAAGTCTGTAGGCCATGCCGGCAGGTGAGAGACTCAGGCAGGGTTTCTATGTTGCAGTCTTGAGGCAGAATTGATGTTGCTACTTCTGGAAACCTCGCTCTTTGGTCTGTAGGCCTTCAACTCATTGGAAGACACATCTTAGAAATGTCTTGGCAGCAACATCTAGACTGCTATTTGACCAAACAGCTGGGTACCACAGCCTAGCCAAGTTGACGTATAAAAGTAATCCTTCCTCCACTGTCGGTAGCACTGGAGGCAATCCGAGACTCTGGTCTACCGTGACTTTCGGGCTCTAGTAAGACCTTGCATCAAGCAGGCAGGGGGCTTCTGAGGAGCTCCAGGATATCCGTATGGGTGGGACTCCTCTGGAAGTCACTCACCATTGTTGCTAGACTGACCCAGTGTTTTTCGGTCTACCCCATTCTGACAACTTGGATTTTCCCTTGTTTCTGAGATTACACCCCCACCTAGTACCCAACTGAGCCCTCGCTTCGACAACCCGTTCCTATAACAGTTCTTCATGGCTGAGGCCCAGCCCCATGCTCACCTGTCACTGCCCAACTAGAATCTGTCTCTAAAACACAATGTGATGTCAGACAGACCTTCTCAATACCGGGCCTGTTGCTGACCCCCTCCCCCTATATGCTGTCTAGTCTTATTTTATTTTATTGAGACAAGGTCTTGCTTTGTCACCCAGGTTGGAGTGCAGTGGTGCAATCATAGTTCACTGCAGCCTCAAACTCCTGGGCTCAAGTGATCCTCCCACCTCAGCCTCCCGAGTAGCTGGGACTATAGCTGCATGCCATCATGCCTGGCCAATTAAAAAAATTTTTTTTTGTAGAGATGAAGGTCTCACTGTGTTGCCCAGGCTGATCTCGAACTCCTGGTCTCAAGCAATCCTCTCACCTCAGCCTCCTGAAGCATTAGAATTACAGGCATGAACCACTCTGCCTGGGCCTAGCTTTCTATTATTGAGGAATAGATCAATCAGAAACCCTGGGGAAAGGCTGGGCAAAGTGGCTGACACTTGTAATCCCAGCACTTTGGGAGGCTGAGGTGGGCAAATTACTTAAGCCCAGGAGTTCAAGACCAGCCTGAGCAATATGGCGAAACCCTGCCTCTACAAAAAAATTAGCCAGGCGTGGTGGTGTGTGCTCATCGTCCCATCTACCTGGGAGGCTGAGGTGTGGGGATCACCTGAGCCCAGGAAGGTTGAGGCTGCAGTGAGCTGTGATCGTGCCACTGCACTATAGCCTGGGTGACAGAGAAAGACCTTATCTCAAAAATAAATAAATAGGCCAGGCGTGGTGGCTCACGCCTGTAATCCCAGCACTTTGGGAGGATGAGATGGGCAGATCACGAGGTCAGGAGATTGAGACCATCCTGGCTAACACGGTGAAACCCCATCTACTAAAAATACAAAAAATTAGCCGGGCATTGTGGCGGGCGCCTGTAGTCCCAGCTACTCAGGAGGCTGCAGCAGGAGAATGGCTTGAACCCAGGAGGCGGAGCTTGCAGTGAGCCGAGATCGTGCCACTGCACTCCAGCCTGGGCGACACAGCAAGACTCCATCTCAAAAAATAAATAGATAAATAAATAAATAAATAATGAAGAAACAATGGGGCAATGACTGCCAGAACTGTGTAGGTGAGAGGGTGCATGCATGTTACCGGGGTTGCTGAGCAGGACTGAGCACTGACCTGAATGAACTCTTGTAAGACCAGCAGTCCTACAAAAGCAATCACTCATTGTCAGAGGACACCGTGATCTAAGCGACTAATAGCAATACTTCACGAAGACAAAAGTGGGTGAAACTCTAAGTCTTTAACTGACTGAAGACACTTTTGCATTTCAGTTTGGGAACTTTCTATTAACCTATGTTCAGGCTCACTGATTCTCTCTTTGGCTGTGTTCAGTCTTTGGATGAATGAGCCCATCAAAGGTATTCTTCATTTTTGTCACAGTGTCATTGTTAACTTCTAGCATTTCCTTTTGAGTCGTAGTTTTTCTTCTCTCTGTTTACATTATCCATCTGCTCTTGGATGTGTCTGCTTTTCCCATGAGAGCCCTTACCATATTCATCACAGTTATTTTAAATTCCCCATCTGATAATTCCAGAACCTGTGTTATATCTGACACTTGCTTTGTCTCTTCAGATGTGTTTTTTCCTCACCTATTTAGCATGCCTTATAATTTTTTTATTGGAAGTTACATGCTGTATTAGAAAATATAAACTGAGGCAAACAGGCCTCTAGTGTGAAGTTTCATGCTAATCTGGCTAGAAGTCAGGTTCTATTGAATGTTTGCTGTGACTGTAGGTGCCAGAGGCTGCAAACTTCCCCTAGTGTCCTTGTTTTTGTCTCCCTGTTGTCTTTGGGCTTCCCTGAGACGTCTTCTTTCCTTAGAGCCAGGCACATTGCCACTCTTTCAGCTGGAATCCACTGCGGGTGTGGTGGTAAGGTGTCGGGGAGGGGAAGTGGTCTGCAATCTTATTAAACTTCAGCCTTTTAGTGGGCCTGTGTCCCTAGTCTCTGACCTTCACAAGTGTTTGCTGGCGTGTTTCCCCCTCTCCTTACATGAGACAGGAAGGCTAGAGGAGCCAAAAATGGGAGAGATGCCCTTTCCCCAGGTGGGATAAGGCTCTGGTGAGCCTTTGACCCTGGGAGTCACTAGCCTGAGTCTTAGTAATCTTTTTTTTTTTTTTTTTTTTGAGACTGAGTCTCACTTTGTTGCCCAGGCTGGAGTGCAGTTGCGTGATCTTGGCTCACTGCAACCTCTGTCTCCCGGGTTCAAGCCATTCTCCTGCCACAGGCTCCCTACTAGCTGGGACTACAGGCGCCTGCCAACACGCCCTACTAATATTTGTATTTTTAGTAGAGACGAGGTTTCACCATTTTGGCCAGGCTGGTCTCGAACTCCTGACCTTAGGTGATCCACCTACCTCAGCCTCCCAAAGTGCTAGGATTACAGGCATGAGCCACCGCGCCCAGCAGAGTCTTAGTAAAATTGACCCCGGTATTGTCATGGGGAGTGCTCTGTTAATTACAGTGATTACTCTCCCCTCCCCCATCCAAAGGGTAAGGGGCGCCTTCTCAGCTCTCCACCACCTGTGGGGCTCCTGGAGGTCAGGCCCATGAAAATGTGATCCTGAGGAATTTCTCCCTCTCTTGATAGACCATATTCAGCCTCCAGAAATTTATCAAAATTGCCATTTAAGTGTTTTGACCAATGGCCCCAGTGGCCTCTGCTCCAGGTAAGGAGATCTCAGCTATAAACTTTCTGGATTTACCTCTCTTCAGGTTTAGGGGTGGCAATTTGCCCTGTGACCTCAGTTCTCTGGTCCAAGAAATGTCATTGATTTTCAGTTTTTGTTCATCTTTTTTCTTATGATAAGGATGGAAGTAACCACTTCTAAGTTCTTTCCACATTGGAGCTGTAACCAGAAGTCCTGGGTGAAGACTTTTGAAAAGTCTGCTCAATTTCTCTAAAAACAGAAGGTGTGAAGGGAACCTAGACATTCCTAAGGAAGCTCCCAAGAGAAAACAAAAGTGCCCAAAGCTACTGGCCCTTCTTGTAACTCCCACCCTCCCATACTGCATGTTGAGTGTTGGCCACTTCTGCATTCAGCCATGGTGACATATGCATGTGGGTAACATTCAAATCCAAGTGCATTGTGAGCAAGAGTCCATGCATATTAAGATTGGCATGCCACGACAGCTGTAATTAGTATCAATTACTCCTTCACCTTCTTGGAATGCTTCACTTCTGCATAACACAAGCCTCTTCCACTTCTGGATTTTCTTTTACCATGTTTCAACCACCTTCTCTGACACTTGTACTTTTCATGTTAATTTCCCAGTGATGACTGCTAGCCTGACTCATCTGTTGGCTTAGTCTCTAGAAACCATGTTAGATCTGCCAGGATGGACTCCATCACAGCATCTACTGAAATGGTACCCTCTCCCTGGCTATGTCCCCTCCCACTTACATACATCACAAGTACTTCTAATTCTGAAATATTTATCTCCCTGTCAGCTCTGTCCTACTGCTAAGATAAAACACTAGGGTTTGGAAGAGAGCCTGTGAGCAGAGCAGAGTATAACAGAATAGCAGGACACACAACCCATAAAATAGAATCCTAAATCCCTCCTGGGAAACCATCCCCTTCCCACTCTGAGCTCAGGTGGTTCATATGGTGTTGACTCCATCCCTGCACCCTCAGAATGAGATTCTAGCCAATCCAAAGTATGTCCTCCACTTGGCTACCAAGGTTAGGTCAGTGACAGTCATGGGACCTGGTCAGAGCCAGTGAGGTGCAAGGATGCTTTGGGCAAGACTTAATTAGGTTGCATATTTTTTTTCTCACTGGATTTGTACCTAGGAGAATGGAGTAGGGTGAACAAGAGGTGCTGTTGCCATCTTGCCATGAGGAAAAGATGTAATAGGAAGGAAACAACACAGAAAGGTGAGCGGGGTGCAGTGCAGGTTTCTGGGGAGACTGAGTCTTAGTGATCTTAACTGGCCCTGCTATTAAGCTTTCACCTTGAGTTTGTACTTTTCCTCAGATTGTCAGTTATGTAAAACAAAGTCTTTGTTGTTGTTGTTAATTGCTTAAGACATTTTGATTTGGGACTCCTGATACTTGCAACCCAAAGAGTCCCAAGTCACACAAACATAAATTAATGGCTTTCATCAAGCAGGGTGGGGTAGAGGACCAAAAGAGAGTTATTGTTTGTTTGGTTTTGGTTCTGATTTTCTCCAGGGATATGAGCGAAGAAACACAAGCTGGCTCCCTGTTGTCCCTTGCACCCAACTAGGGACTAGATAGGCCTCTTTGGTCTCTTGCAAATCACTGTCTAGCATGTACCACCCATAGTCCTAAATAACCCGTGAGTTTTCCTACTCTCTTTCACTTCAATTTGCAAGTCAATTGATTCCTACGTTTATGCTTCACAAATTCACTGGAGATTGCAGGATATTATAAATTGTATACTACTATAAATAAATATAATAGTAATACCAATAATACCCAGTGCTAATCATTAGTATGCCTGTTATTTGCTAGGTTCAGTTCCAAATGTTTTATATTTACAAATTCATTTTATTCTCACAACATTCCTCTATGTTGCTATGAATATTAGCCCAATCATTCAAGGGGTAAACTGAAGTATGGAGGGGCTAACTAACTTGCCCTAGGTGTTATAGCTAGTAACTTGTAGGTCTGGGATTTGACATGAATCCTGGTAGTCTGGCTTCAGGGCCCGTGTTTCCCCACTGTGCCATTCTGCGTCTTGGTGAGAAGCATTCAGTCTGATATCGTAAAGCTGGAGGTGGTGGAAGTGGCAGTAGGGAGTTCTAGCGGTACATGCTAGACAGTGATTTGCAAGAGCCCAAAGAGGCCTACCTAGTCCCTAGTTGGTGCAAGGGACAACGGGGAGCCAGCTTGTGTTTCTTCACTGACATCCCTGGAGAAAATCAGAACCAAAACCAAACAAACAATAACTCTCTTTTGGTCTTCTACCCCACCCTGCTTGACGAAAGCCATTAATTTATGTTTGTGTCACTTGGGACTCTTTGGGTTGCAAGTATCAGGAGTCCCAAATCAAAATGGCTTAAGCAATGAACAACAACAACAAAGTTGTTGTGCAGCTCCATGAGGACCCTGGATCTAGCATTCACTCCTTTCTGCTGTCCTCAGAAGGGAAGAGGATACAACACTATTAGAAGCAACGTGGGGTGTGTGTGTGTGTGTGGTTTTCTGTTTGTGAGAGCTTAGGAACCAAGAAAGCAGTTGAAGAACCATGCAAAGCAGAGTAGAGAAAGGTCTCAATTGTTATTATAACAAAGTAGCCCCAAGCTATCCAAACTTTTGGGTCAATATCTCCTTTAATATTCAAATAATATAACATATTCCTTCACCTTATATAACCTTGGAAAGCACAGACCTGCTCTAGTATTTCAAAGGAGTCGTTGAGCACCGCTGCCCTATCTTAGCAGCATAGCTCAGTGCTGCTGGTTACTTCCTGCTCCAGGCTGCTGTGCTGATGATCACTTTTTTAAAAAAAAAACAGCTTCACTGAGGCTGGGCATGGTGGCTCCCACCTGTAATCCTAGCACTTTGGGAGGCTGAGATGGGAGGATCATTTGAGCCCAGGAGTTTGAGACCAGCCTGGGCAACATAACGAGACCTTGTCTCTATTTTTTAAAAATTAAAAAAAAGAAAAACCAAACCCTCATTGAAATATAATTTAGATACCATAAAATTACCTGATTTAAGTGTAAAACTAGTGATCTTTAGTATATTTACAGAGTTGTGCAACCATCACTACCGTCTAATTTTAGAACATTTCCTTCACCTCAAAAAATAAAAAACCCTATACCCATTGGAAGTCACTACCCGTTTCTTCCCAATCCTTCAGCCCCCAGCAATTACTATCTACTTTCTGTCTCCATGGATCTGCCTGTATGGACTGATCATTTCTTGGTATCCTAAATTGTTTTTTCAGCCTGCTTTTCTTAACCTACTCCTGCACTCCTGTTTTTACCCAAAGCACTGCAGAACAAAGCTGGCACTGGGATGCAGTTGACAAGATTTACTGAACTCTTGATGCCATCTACTATAAGGGCATCTCAATGTAGAAAAGGAAAACGTGAAAGCTAATGTCCGAAGTCCCTGCTTGGAGTTTCTCGGTCCTCCCTCTGTGGGCCCTGCCTGCTGCTATGTGGCTGGGTCCTCTGTAAATCAGAACAGATTCTTTTTTCATAATTACTCTTACTCTAGACTCAAGGACCCCAGTTCTTCATTTTCTCAAGAATAAACCAGAAAGGCTATAACAGTGTTCTCTAAAACTAAAGAACAGATGCTCTCCAATATAATTCTTCACCACTTCCCAGCATGTGGAAAAGTCATTGTTACTAAAACATCACCCCTTTTCCGTCTGACTATGCAAAACTCATATGCTGAGTGGAGACTTATCCTGGAAAATGTTACAACCTTATACAAAGTTGGTTGTCTGCCCATTTGTCCTCCTACCCTCCTACCCTCCACCCACCAATTCTTCCTTGCACTCAGAACTCCAGATTCATTCAGGTACAAGCAGCAATGGGAAGCGGAAGGGAAGGAGCATGGACAACATCCGTATCACTTGTTTAAAACTGCTTGTTGATGAAAAGTTTTGGAAATAGATAGTAGTGATGGTTGTACAGCATTGTGTATGTAATTACTGCCACTGAATTGTACACTTAAAAATGGTTCAAGGCCGGGCGCGGTGGCTCAAGCCTGTAATCCCAGCACTTTGGGAGGCCGAGACGTGTGGATCACAAGGTCAGGAGATCGAGACCATCCTGGCTAACACGGTGAAACCCCGTCTCTACTAAAAATACAAAAAACTAGCCGGGTGAGGTGGCGGGCGCCTGTAGTCCCAGCTACTCGGGAGGCTGAGGCAGGAGAATGGCGTAAACCCAGGAGGCGGAGCTTGCAGTGAGCTGAGATCTGGCCACTGCACTCCAGCCTGGGCGACAGAGCGAGACTCCGCCTAAAAAAAAAAAAAAAAAAAGGTTCAAATAACAAAATTTGTGTTACATATATTTTACCACAGTTAAAAATATTAATAATGTAATACTAAAATCTGTTGACTTGTACATTTTAAATGGATGAATTGTATGGTATGGGAATTATATCTTAATAAAGCCACTCTAAAAAAAAAAAGATACCTGCTTGTCCTTTCCTTCCTTCCTTTCCAGTCCCACAGCCCAACGGTGGCTGTGGCACTGGCCCAGCCATGACAATGCTCCAGCGGACATCAGAGCATAGACAGAAAGAAACTGGGGCCCTGAATCATCCTTTGAGAAAGACTTTCTACCATTCTACCCCCATCCCTGCTTTCAAACTATTAGGAGAGAAAATACACTTTTGTCTGTTGAGCTTTTATATGTAGGGTTCTTTTTAGTTCAACTGTGTGGCCCGTATTCTAACTAATCCACTGTCACCTCACCTCTCATGAGAAAGACAAACAGACAGTAATTGAGGGCTTCTACCTGCCCTATTTCTTCTTCTTCCTCCCTCATCCTGACCAGCCCTCAGCTTGTAACAAGTCATGCCCCAGATTCCACACTCCCAGTACCCTCTACGTTAGTTTGCTTTTAATTTACTGAACTGTGGGAGGCACAGTACTGTATATAAGGGTAAGCTGCTATCGTTTAATGTTTTCATTGATTTTATTAATAGTTGATAGTTTTGATGAGTACAATATCCTACATTATAACTCAAATAAGAATTAGTTTATGGAGTGGCCTGAATGCAGTGGTGTTTACAACTAATTAATGACAACCAGTTACAGATTTCTTTGCTCCTTCTCCATTCCCACTGCTTTTCACTTGACTAGCCTAAAAAAAGAAAAAAAAAAAAGGATGAGTTCATGGTTTATGCCAACGGAGAGTCAATTGAATATAATAGATATGTTCAAAAAAGGCATCGAAGGCATGTGTATTTGTCATCTATTCCTTTTATCTCATCATAGAAAAGATTTGAGACCATGAAAGCAAAAGGATAGAAACCATCATTTTTTCAAACCCCTCCTTTAATGTAAACTAATTTGGTAGACCTTCAAAGCTTCCAAGAATGTAACAATGGATTAACCTCTGTGATACGTTCTGAAAAAATCCATAAAATAAACTTGCTGCCACAGAAAGAACAATTACTTATTAGAAAAAGCATGCCATTGGTTTTATCCCTCCATGAGATATTATTCCAAATGTGTTGGATCCATTCCTGCCTCTGAATCAACTCTCTCTTTTGGTGTGATGGAAAAAAGTTTAATTTCAATCATTTGATGCCAAAAAGCCTAGTTGGAAAAAATGTAAAAAACCATTCAACTTAATGTTTTGGGGACTTGATGCAGAGCATCAAATTTCGAGATATCTGGGCAGTAGACCAAATTTGTTGATTTTTGTTTGGCTACTCGGCTTCATGTAGACTGTCTGTGTGTGTCTCTCTCCCACTCTGTGTGTGTGTGTGTGTGTGTGTGTGTGTTTCCTTGTATCAAAGACCTCTTAATGAATGTGGGGTGCTGTTGGTCTTGGGGCTGGCTTTTCATACAATTACGGTGTGACTAGAACGCTAATCTATTGTATAATTTAATAGAACACGACCAGTTGTGAATCTCTGCTGTATAGCATCCCTGCCTTGGATTAGTGAGAGTTAACACAGGTCATGACTGGAATTCAAAAGCCCTGCCTGTATGTAGAGTGCATCCACTCTGATTGCCGGCTCTCCAGAGGGCCACCATGCTTTTTCGTCAATAACTGCTACACTCGTAAAGCAGTCCATAATAAGCAACCCAGTTCAAATGGCTAGTTTCTGTTTTTCCTGAAGGAGTAGCATTCAATTTTCAGATGAATTGGGTAGGCAAATAGAGAAAAGTTTTACATTTTGCAATTCACCTAGTGGCTGTCTTCCAAAATCTGCAATGTATTTTATAAACGTTATTACTGACTTGGTAAGCGGCCATTTCTGTAGGCACTTACTGTCATTGCAATGGTATAAAGGGAAATTCACTTTGCTTAATATTGCCTAAGCCTTCCAGAGCACTGCTGTAATCATAGGATAGCACTGCCTTTTTCATTTGATGAATGACTTTGAGTAAATACTGTCCTCTTTAATTCCACACCCATGTGGAGAGATGATTGTAGAAAGGGAGGCAGAGGCCTGACAGTACACCTCACAAAGGCAGGCATTCTGGCTATTTTATCCGCTCCAGTACTCCCTGGTGCCCAACACCGTGCCTGGAATTTGGTCCAGTGCTCAATAAATATTGGTTGACTGCCTGCCGAAAGAAATCAAAGTCATGAAATCAAAGCCTAACTTTAGTTTTCTCATTCAATTGGCAACTACAGCTCCTTTGAAGACGGCTTGATAGATAAGTCTGATTTGCCTATAGGGCCATTCTTAGAAAAGCAAATGCTGTAAATTAGTTCTGCTGGGTAAGAAATGGGCTGGGTAGAGTCTGCATAAAAGGTGGAGGAGGCCCGGGTGCAGCCGCTCACGTATGTAATCCCAGCACTTTGGGAGGCCGAGGCAAGAGGATCTCCCGAGATCAGGAGTTCAAGACCAGTCTGGCCAACATGGTGAACCCTCGTATCTACTAAAAATACAAAAAACTAGCTGGGCGTGTGGTGGACACCTGTAATTCCAGCTACTCGGGAGGCTGAGGAAGGAGAATCGTTTGAACCCCGGAGACGGAGGTTGCAGTGAGCCAAGATTGTGCCATTGCACTCCAGCCTGGGCGACAAGAGGGAAACTCTGTCTCAAAACAAACAAACAAAATGCAGAGGAGCAGGAAGGCTTGGCACATGTGTTTGGACATTCACTCAGTCCGAAGTGCTCTCACCAGCACCCCTGGTGCCCAGGAGCTCCCTACAGGCAAGTTTTAAGAGGCTTGCCCTGGCTCAATCCAATAAAAATGTTCATAAAGAAACTTTTTTTTTTTTTTTGGCTAGGATGCCTGTCTTGAAAAATAATACAGAACATTGTTAACAATTCAGACAGGGAAGGTAGAAATAGGTCAGACAAAAAATGAAGGGTGAAGCTGTCCTGGCCTTTCTTTAATCTTTTGAACAGTGTTTGAAATAGCTTTTGGCAGATGAAATTTGTTCTGTATTTTGGAGTTAATATCTGTGCCAGGATTTCTGTCACTCCTCTGGGGATGGTAATCAATATAACTAACAAATAGGAAATGATTAGACTGAACCCACTGGAGGCCAGCAGTCTCCCTAACAGGGCCCCACAGCAGAAGACATCCTGGGAAACTGGTCAACCACATCCGAGTTTGGAGGAATGTGGGTCTTAACAGAGCCGTCAGCGGGCACTAAGTTAGCGCTGCACTATCCTAACAGAATTAGCAATATCCAAAGAGAAAAAATAAAAAGATAAGAAAAAACAGATGGCAAGAAAGTGAATCAAATGAGTGTGGGAAGAAGCCCTAGAAAAGGGTGAATGAGGAGAAAGCAAGGGGGTATGAAGGATAGCACAAGAGTTTGCTGGGAGTCAGTAACTCCGATGATGTCTAAGATGCTTTCAGGGGTACCAGTGTTATAAAGTGTGCATTCCAGTGCCAACACAATCTAAGTCACGCCCAAGATAACCTCAGATTATAAAACAACGAGAAAGAAAAAAATATGTGGTTGCTGACTCAAACGCAAAGGAGCCCAGGCTGCTCTGCTGCCAGTTCGCTCTGTCGCACAGGCTGGAGTGCGATGGCGTGATCTTGGCTCACTGCAACCTCTGCATCCCAGGTTCAAGCAATTCTCCTGCCTCAGCCTCGCGAGTAGCTGGGATTACAGGTGTGCACCACCACGTCCAGCTAATTTTTGTATTTTTAGTAGAGATGAGGGTTCACCTTGGCCAGACTGGGCTTGAACTCCCGACTTCAAGTGATCCACCTGTCTCAGCCTCTCAAAGTGCTGGGATTATAGGTGTGAGGCACTGCACCCGGACCAGAAGGATTTTTAAGTTTAATGGTTCCATAAGAAAAGTTAAGGAAGTCTTCTTTAGAAGGCAACTGCCTAATTGCTGATATAGGAAGCAAATCTAATTACTAAGTCCTCAATCATGTCAGCAAGAAGTTGTATGAAGACTGGAAGCCAGGAGCACATGCTTTTATTTTTTTAGAATGATGTGTACACCTCAGTTTTTTTTTTTTTTTTCAGCTTAAAATGTGAACTTCTAACAAAAGAGATAGTTTGTATTACAGAAGATTTTTTTAATTTTTTATTTTATTTTATTTTTTTTTGACAGAGTCTCGCTCTGTTGCCCAGGCTGGAGTGCAGTGGTGTGATCTCACTGCAACCTCTGCCTTCCAGGTTCAAGCGATTCTCCTGCCTCAGCCTCCCCAGTAGCTGGGATTACAGGCGTACACCACCACACTCGGCTAATTTTTGTATTTTTAGTAGAGATGGGGTTTCACCATGTTGGCCAGGCTGGTCTCACACTCCTGACCTCAAGTGATCCTCCCACCTAGGCCTCCCAAACTGCTGGGATTATAGGCATGAGCCACTGCACTAAGCCTGTTTTACAGAAGTATTCTCAACAGTTTTTCTGAAGAGCCTAGTCAATTTCCTTGAGCTTATCTAGAAGGGTCTATTCAACACCTGGTATAGTACTTGCATCCTGTGTTGTATTTTTTTTTTATGTTTCTGTGCTTGTGGTCCCATTAGACTGAGCTCCCAAGGAGCGGGACTTGGATTTGTTCATCTCTGCGTTCCTTGGGAGTAGGCATTTAGTGAGTGCTTACTCAATGCATGAATTCCTTCTGGTGCACTGAAAACATGTTTTGATTTCTTGAAATAATTTTTCTTTCTTTCTTCTTCTTCTTTTTATTTATTTATTTTTTTTAAGAGACAGTGTCTTGCTCTGTCATCCAGTCTAGAGTGTAGAGGCACCATCATAGCTCACTGTAGCCTCCAATTCCTGGGCTTAAGCAATCCTTCTGCCTCAGCCTCTTCAGTAGCTGAGACTACAGGTGTGTGCCACTATGCCCATCTATTTTTTAAAATTCTGTAGAGTTAAGGTCTTGCTATCTTTCCCAGGCTGGTCTCAAGCTCCTGGCTTCAAGTGATCCTCCTGCCTTGTCCTCCCAAAGTGCTGGGATTACAGGCATGAGCCACTGTACCCAGCCCGAAACTATTTCCTCAAACTAAATTTAATTTCCAAAAAATATTCATCATAAAAATGAATGAAACACTTGCTACAAGGGGATTCACAGACCCTTAAATGGCAGACCTTGAAAACAGGTAACTCTTTGAAAATCCTTCCTGAATTTCCTACTATTGGATTGTTGTCAAAATATTAAAACCAAATTATAGCACAGACATCCAGTTTCTTCTTTTCTTTTTATTAAGTTGGCTCTTAATCTCTTACTGGAAAATTAGGCTGTCCTCAAACCTGGGCAAGACATTATTATATAAGCTGAACAGCTAGGGCCAAAAAACTTTTTTTGACTTTGTTTTCAGATTCAGTAATGGAAAAAGATCCTTGGGGAGATGGGCAAAGCTGGAGAAGCAGGAAGAGTCCAGCTCTGGGAGATTAGCAAAGGTGGCATTCTAAAGTGGCCTAGTGAGTGGAGCCACTTCTATTTGTCTGAGGATGTGTTCAAATGCCTGCCAGAGCTTGTTGTTAGTTCCAGATGAACAATAAGAACTATAAGTTTTACTGACTTAACTTTAAGGATTCTCCCAAAGCTGGAGGTACTCTATTTAAATCTTCAAATCTTTTAATTAACAAACTTTCCTAAGCAGGCTAGGGTTTCTCCTGATTGAACACTCTTGATATACCAAATAGAAGTGCAATATACTCTACTAGATAATTATTTAAATGAGATGCCAAGTACTTGGTTGAACAGACATCTTAATTAGCAAAACAGATATATTCATATTTTGCATTTGAAATACTTAATAATACCACTCTTCAGGATTTATAAAGACTGTCTTCTCTGAGAAGGTCAAGGAAGCCCCTACATTGCTCATTTACATGCATTCAGAAGTACCTTTCTTATTTCCTTCTATTCATGTCACTTGCGTGGATTGCTTAAGAGGGGTGTTACACTTGCTGAGAGAATAATTTTCATTGTCAGATATGTAAAATGATGCTTTCTTGAGATTGCACAAATTGATCGAGGTGAGTGAGAGCAAGAATATAATCTAAAATGTTTTGTAGGGAGGCACTCAGCTTGTTTGTGATAACTTTGTTAGCTGCTTGTGGGCAAAAAGCCTTAGCTCTTCCAGGGTGGATCAGAATTGGTTATGGTCCTCATCTGAAACTGTCATTAGAATTATAAAAGGAAAGGTCTATTATCTCTGATACTCTATCGGATGTTGATTCATTGATTGTCTGCAACAGTGGTTTAAGCTTGAAAAACCTCAAAATCAGGTAGCATATTCCTAAATGTAAAAAATATTAATATGGTCTAGTAGCCTTTTTTTCCCCTTTATCAACCATCCAATTAACAAATAGTTTCTAGCACTATGTTGTGTAAGGCCCTTTGGGCATAGAAAGAAAGACTTAGTTTCTACATTCAAGGAACTATCATTCTCTTTGAGAAGATAAGACATATACATAACAAGTGACCTAAGAATCCAAGATAGTACATTAGCCAGTTCCAAAGGCAAAGCAAAGCAAAACAAAAATAACAATAGACCCTGAATTTGCTAACTATAGATGCTTGCTCCAAGACAGAGAATAAAGTTAGTAACTTCCAAAGCTGGGCTAAATTTCACTCCCCTGGTAAATCTCTAAGCTTGAAAGATTGGAGGCACATAATTTGGGAATGGAAGCTATCTATCTACATTGAAGACAAATCTAGATTGTAAGCTAGATCTTCCAGGCAGGTAGCAAGTAAAATTAATTTCCTAGAGATTATGTAAAAGGACTAGATTTATCAAAATAACTATCAGAAAGTGAACTGATATGGTTTGGCTCTGTGTCCCCACCGAAATCTCATGTTGAATTGTAATCCCTATGCGTGGCCTGGTGGGAGGTGATTGAATCATGGGGCCTGACTTCCCCCTTGCTGTTTTCATGATAGTGAGTGAGTTATCCTGAGATCTGGTTGTTTAAAAGTGTGTAGCACCTTCCCCTTCTCTCTCTCTTTCTGTCTCTCCTGCCGCCATGTGAAGAAGGTGCTCACTTCCTTTAGGCTGTCTGTCATGGTTGTAAGTTTCCTGAGGCCTCCCAGCCATGCTTCCTGTACAGTCCATGGAACTGTCAGTCGATTAAACCTCTTTTCTTTGTAAATTACCCAGTTTCAGGTAGTTCTTTATAGCAGTGTGAGAATGGACTAATACAGGAACCAATCATTCCAGCAGTTCCCAGTCATGTTGGAATTATTGGACACAAACAGCGTAACTAAATAATATTAAGGAGACTCCTTTTTATGTGCCACAAGAAACATTATTTTTCTTCAAATTCATAGGGGCCAAGGATAAACTTCCCCTCTGCACTCCAAAGTTTCACTGAAAATGAACTTACAATAGGCAGATTAATAGGAGGAAAAGATACACAAAATTTACAAAAGCGCATATGAACGTAAGAGCCATACACAAAGCATGAGACTCAAAGAGGGGCAGATGGTTGATGCCTGAATACTCTCTTCATGGGAGAGTCATATGGGCATGCGAGGCAGACATTAATTTGTAAATGTTTCTCTTTGGAAGCTGAATGGGATGGACAAGTTACAGGAAGGGGAAGGACTGAAAGCATAGGAACAAAGGCTGTCTTATTAGATAGATAAAGTCTCCTAGGTAATCTCTGGGAGCTGCCCTCAGGAAACTAGATGAAAAGTCTGTCTGAGCATGGTAATGACTCCCAGAGTCTTCTCTTCTCAAGCGGTTAATATTTCCTGGTTATTTGATGAGATTTCTACATAGAAGGTCTTAAGACAAGGCATTCGTATTGGAAAGAAGTTTTCCTAGTCAGATAAGAAAATGTCCAGAAAGAGTGCCTCTTGATGCTTCTGGAAAGAGGATCAGATAAACAAAGAGGTGTGGGAAGATCAGAGAGATGCTAGGGCTGCTTGCTTAGCTCAGCATGTCAAAGCGCTATATTCTCAGGTATCATTTTTCTGAACCCCAGCATTTCACATCTTTCTCCCACAATGGCTGATTTGCTGTTGATTTTTTTGGATGAAAATATTGCACAGTTTAATGAACCTTGATGTTCACTCTGAGACTCTAGATTTCGCCATCAGAATCATTGTCACAGAGGGATCTTCCACTGTCCCCACCATTGTCCAATAAGGTGGTGGAAATACAGTACTCAAAACACGTCAGTTGCTTTCCTGCCTCCTTCCCTCTACCCTGAGAAGAGGATACTTTAGCTGTTTCAAACCATGCTCCTCCAGACTAGAAATTACATATAAGAAGATCGGACTCTGAAAGGTTGTCCATGCTTGGAGATGGTTAGAATCTGAATGTGACTTTGCATAAAACATGATTAACACCTGAAATCTAAGACTTGTGGCTGGACATCAGTGGCAGCCAATACATGACGAACTCATAATACATGGAGGTTTTAGGGACCACTATTATTTTCAAATGCAAATTTCCCATTGTTATAGAAAAGGGAATACAGAGAAAGGCATGGGAAAAGAAGGAGTCTGACTCAGAGGAATTAAACAGGAATATTTCAGGTAATGAGCCACCAGTAGTTTAAAAAATTGGCAAGTCTCCATTAAAGCGAATTTCCAACACATTTCTTTCATGATCTGCTAATGAGGACAGTTTGACATTCTCTCAGGTGAAATAATTTAAGTAGAAACCATGTGACATTATAATCAATTTAAGTAGCTCTCTACCTACTTCAAGTTTGTCAAAGTGTTTTACATTTAAAGCTATAATTAGCTAGCCCTTCTAAATTCACTGTGAGGTAGAGAGTTGAATTATCAAGCAAGCTTTATAACTGTGGAAACAAAGAACAAATAATTTTCAAAAAGAGTCAGCCATTTGAGTGCTGGTTACAACAGTGTGTTCACCTTGTGAAAATCTTTCATGCTGAATGCTTAGGATGTGTTCACTATTGTAAATGTATATCACATATCCATGAAAAGTTAAAATCTAAATATACATATAAAGAAACCTGATAAAAAGTGAGGAAAAAAAGATTCCCAGCCAGGCATGGTGGCTCATGCCTATAATCCAAGCACTTTGGGAGACTGAGGTGGGGGGACTGCTTGAGCCCAGGAGTTTGAGATTAGCCTGGGCAACATGGTGAGACCCCAACACACATGCACCCCCTATCTTTACAAAAAAAATAAAAAAATTAGCCACAGGTGTCATGGTGCACACCTGTGGTTACAGCTACACGGAGGCTTAGGTGGGAGGATTACCTGAACCCAGGAGGTCAAGGCTGCAGTAATGCACCCCAGCCTGGGTGACAGAGTGACACCCTGTTTCAAAAAACAAAACAAACAAAACAAAACAAAAACTCTTCCCAGAAAAACTCTTCTGAAACTGCCTAACAAAGCCTTTTGTGTTTAGTGTAATGGGCCTTCGGTATGCTGAGCTAGCCACTTACGGTGCTAAAACCACCTCAATTCCTCCTACACCTAAATTAGAGTTTGAAAATAATAGAATTGTGTGCTCAGGTATACAGATGGAAGCCGGAGTGGCGACATAAAATACGTGGATTTTCACATGGTTTGTTTGCCAAATGGTTTGCTTCTTCAGTAGAACTCTTGAGTCTTGACTGCAAGGTGCACCAAAGAGAGTAAACAAGTACCTCACTGTGACCTCCCAACCCAATGCTTTCATTTCACATATAAGGAAACAGACCCCTGGGGGCGAAATTGCTAGACAGTGGCTGGCCTTCTCTCTCACTACCAGGCATCAGTGCCTTAGATTCAGGAAGACCTGGAACCAAATTCCCACTCCACCGTTACCTACAGTGGGCCTTTGGGCAAATCAGTGAACCTTCCTGACTTAGTTTCCTCAGAAGTTCAAAGCGAGACAATATAAAAATGTCCATGGGGTAGAGCTGCTGGGATGACAAAAGGAAAAAAATACATAAAGCTTTTGACATGCAGTAAGCATTCCATGTGTACTGATTCCTAGACAATACACACTGTTATTTCTTTATTTTTTTTTTTAACTTTACCTGAGAATTGGATTAGATTAGTGCTGGAGTTCTCAGTGGGCAGGAAAGAGAAAGAGATGGTATCGTGTTAAAGAAAACCTGAAATCTCTCTCTCCACCTCACTCTACCCCTTCTTTGGCCTGGATCTCCTTCTGTTTTTTGTCCCTTCTTCCTACTTGCCTTTTTTGCCTCTTGAGATTCCAGTTGCTATTCCTTTCTCTGCTTTCCCATCTCCATTTGGTCTTCGGTCTTTGAGGTCTGGGTTCTACCCTGACCACTCCACTGCTCTGCCAAGATCTGCAAGGATGTCATGCTTACAAAAGCCAAGTCCCTTTTTCAGCTTGATCTGATTACTTTTCTATGGCAGATCACTCTATTTCTAAAGCACATTTCTCTCCTTGGCTTTTACATGGCTTTCATGGTTTATTTCCGCCCATCTGCCCTTCTCGGTCTTCTCTCTCTCTCTCTCAGGGTCCCTTGTAAATGTTGTGGGCTCCATATCTCTCCTTGACCGTCTCATCCCCAAAAGTGACTGCTCCTATCCTCTGGATGGCACCCAAATATATCTTTCTACCCTTCTTGTCTTCTGAGCATCAGATCCAATTGCCCCTGGGATAGTTCCATTGATTGAACTCATCTCATCTAAACTGTGCCCACCATTGTCCCCCACCCTACTTCCTCCTCTATGAAGCCCCCTATTCCTGAGCCCTGAATTGTGCTACCATCTATGTGGTTGCCTTAGCTCTCACTCACTACCCACATCCAACCCATTCGGTACACCCCTTTCTTATAAATATCTCTTGAATCACGTGTATGTCTTTGTCCTCACACTCACTTCTCCAGCCCTGTCATTGTCTTAGTTGGTTTCCCTGATTCAAGTCATTTGGGGAGGAGAAGACAGACTTTACTGATGCTGTTAATGCAAATCAGATAACTCCCTTCTTAAATATCCTAGTCATTGCTTCCCATCAACCTCAGAATGATGTCCAAAATTACTGTAACCTCCAAGACTCTTTGTGTTTGTCTCTACTTTCTTTTCCAAACACAGTTTTCCCGTGCCATGTCTTACATCTGGGAATTGCATAGCTGAGAATGCCCGAAATGTCCTTCCCTTTCCTGAACAACTCCTGTCCATCTTCAAAATCCAGTCAGCTGTTACCTCTCCTGGGAAGGTTTCCTTAGCCCCTGCACACTCATCCCCAGCTGGGTCAAGTACCAGGTTCCTAACTTCCTGCCCCTGTCAGTGGACTTCTGGCTATGTGTGTCATTTTAAATCTACCTGTCCAACTTTCTCATTAGAGGCAAATAGTGTGTTCTTTCGTCTACTTTTCCTGGGCATAGACATGATGACCACATGTACCAGTCAAATTGCATCAGTGCAATTTGAGCAAATGATGATTTGGCTAGGGAAGGTCTGTGGACAACTCTGATGTGAGTGTGGAGGAGTAGGGTGGTATGAGTGTATATAAACTGGGTGGTTTATCAACTCTTCCACAGTCTAGAACTAGCTCAAAAGTCATTTAAATAAAAAATAAGGAGAAGTTCATTTTTTTCCGGATCCACCCACGTTCTCATTTCACTGCTACCTAGAAGACTAAAAACCATATAACTTTCTGTTGCTTGCATGACTGTGTCAAAAGATCTGAAACATGTCATGCATGAGCAGTCTCTCCTGTGCGTCTGCCACCCACAAGATCAGATTCCTTCCAACCTTTGCTTTTTCCTCCTTAATTCTTCTGAAGCACATTATATATTCCTGGGAGCTTTTTCATCCTGGAACAATTCTCTAGTGAACGCAGCCCCTTCATCTTGTTCCAACCTCCTCTACCCCAACAAACCTCCACAGATAGAAGAAAATTTATGACTTTTAAAAAATTTTAACAAGGCACCTAGAGGAGTGGCATAGGATGGGATTTTAATATTACATTTAAAAGAGAAAACACAATTTGTCTGAATATTCCTTTGGAAATGTATCAAAGTAAAACATGGAATTCAAATGTAATTTGCAAGACAGAAAAGAGTGTCCATTAGAATGAAATTAATGCTGAACAGGGGCCCAACAATTCCACAGAAACAAAGAATATTCTTTCCTTTGAAGTAAAGTAAATGTTAGTCATATTTTTGACCTCATCTGCTTCTTCTTAGAAATACTAATATAGAGTGGAAGATAAAAATCCAAAGGCAAATGATTAAGCTTAATCTTGTCTTTATTAATAATTCTCCTCATTGTTATCTTACATCAAAGTCTACATCCACTTAATTTATAAGGAAAAGAATATTTATTCCATGACTGTGTGATGAAGGAAAGTCATTGAATTAAAAACCAGTTATTGGGTGGGGGGAAGTGTGCAATACTGGGGAAATTTTGTACTTTTTGCGGAAATCAGTTTCTGTTAGCAGCTACCTTACAATTATAAAAATTCATCTTGCCTAGATAAGAGAAAGCCTCTTATAGTTACTTCCTCCATTTTTAGTGGGTGTTTTACTAATAAAATGGGAATGAAAGGGTGATTTTTTTGAGCAAACTCCATTTTACTTTTGATTACCAAAGGCCTAATTATCTCCATAGCATTACGATCTCTTAAAATCTTCTTTTGTTGTTGTTTTCTTCAACTTTTATTTTAAGTTCTGGGGTACAGGTACAGGATATGCAGGTTTGTTACGTAAGTAAGCAAGTGTCATGGTGGTTTACTGCACAGATCAACCCATCCCCCAGGTACTCAGCCCAGCATCCATTAGCTATTCTTCTTGATGCTCTCCGTGCTGCCTGTTGTTTTGTTTTCAGTAAACACAGCCATTAATACTTCTGCTGTGACCAGACCCCTAGCCACCTGCTGCTGTGGCCATGGCTATTGAGACAATTGAAAAGGGAAGAAATCATGTAGAGGGGGAAATGGAGAGCAGCACAGTCATAGCAGAGTTTCTCAGTGATACAGACGTTCCTTGTCCGTTCCTATCCCACATTTGTTCAAGTTCCACCCCTTCAAAGAAGCCTTCCCTGCCTCTTCTTTCCACTCCTCTGATCATTCTTTCATTCCAGAGCCCTCGGCGACTGCATTTATACCTACACTTATGTTTGGACGTTTTTCATGTAGTTCTCAGATTATCGTCCACCAATAGGTTTGATTTCCTCAGATAATTTCTAGCCTAAGAGTTGGGGTTTCTGAAACTGGAATGTGACAGAACCAACTGCTACTACATGAAAATGACTCTTTCACTGGGATATTATCTTTATCAGGAATTTTAATACTATTGGTTTTGTACTCTGGATATGGCCCTTTTATGGAGGGTGAGGTCATTGATTGGGTCAGTCATTGGAGAAAAAACTGCTGCACTTGATATTTATAAAAAATATCAGAGAGAAAGAGTTCAGGAGGCTCAGCAAGTTATCTCGTGCATGTCAACAGATTGATTCTAAAGGTTATATGGAGAGCAAAAGACCCAGAAAAGCAAACACGATATTGAAGGAGAAGAACAAAGTTGGAGGACTGACACTAGCCAACTTCAAAACTTATTGTAAAGCTACAGTAATTAAGACAATGTGGTATTGGTAGAAGAATAAACAAATATATCAATGGGACAGAATAGAGAGTCCAGAAATAGACCCACATAAATATAGTCAACTGATCTTTGACAAAAGAGCAGAGGTAAAATAATGGAAGAAAGATCATCTTTTCAGCAATGATGCTGGAACACTGGACATCTTCATGTAAAAAAATGAATCTAAACACAAACCTTATACTCCTCACAAAAATTAACTCAAAATGGATCACAGACCTACATGTAAAATGCAAAACTAGAAAACTCCTAGAAGATAACAGAAGAAAATCTAGCTGACCTTGGGTTTGGCAATGACTTGCTATTTTTGTTTTCATTTTTGAGACAGGGTCTTGCTTTGTCACCCAGGCTAGAGCGCAGTGGAGAGATTACAGCTCACTGTAGCCTCAACTTCCTGGGCTCAAGTGATCCTCCCACCTTGGCCTCCCAAATAGCTGAAACTACAGGTGTGCACCACCATGCCTGGCTAACTTTTTTTTTTTTTTTTTTTTTGGTAGAGATGGGGTTTCACCATGTTGCCCAGGCTGGTCTCGCTTGAGCCCTTGGGCCAAAGTGATCCTCCCAATGTGTGAGATTACAGGTGTGAACCACCATGCCCATCTTCGAGATGACTTTTTAGATGTAACACCAAATACATGAGCCATGAAAAAAAAAATCTAGTATGTTCAACTTTATTAAAATTAAAAATTTCTGCTCTGCAAAAGACAATGTCAAGAGAATAAGAAGAAAAGCTGCCCTGGGTGTGGTGCTTAAGTGTGTAATGCCAGCATTTTGGGAGGAGCAGGTGGGCAGATCACTTTAGGTCAGGAGTTCGAGACCAGCCTGGCCAACATGGTGAAAACCCATCTCTACTAAAAATACAAAAATCAGCCAGGTGTGGTGACACATGCCTGTAATCCCAGCTACTCATGGTGCTGAGACAAGAATTGCTTGCACCTGGGAGGCAGAGATTGCAGTAAGTCAAGATTGCGCCACCGCACTCCAGGCTCGGCGACAGAGTGAAATTTCATTTCGAAAGTAAAAAAAAAATAAGCCAGTGACTAGGTGAAAATGTTTGTGAAAAAGTATCTAAACAAGGACTGTTGTCCCAAATATACAAAGAACTCTTAAACCTCAACAATAAAAGAAACAACTTGATTTAAAAAATGTAAGCAAAGACCTTAACAGGCACCTCATCAAAGAAGATATAAAGATGGCAATTAAGCATTTGAAAAGATGCTCCACATCATATGTCACTCTGAAAATGCAAATTAACACAACAATGAGAGACCACTATACACTTAAGAAAATGGCCAAAGTCTAGGACACTGACAGCACCAAGTGCTGATGAAGATGTGGAGCAACAGGAACTCTCACTCACTGCTGGTGAGAATGCAAAACAATACAGCCATTTGGAAGACAGTTTGGCAGTTTCTTACAAAACTAAATGTACTCTTACCATATAATCCAAAAATTGTACTCTTTGGCATTTACCCAAATGAATTGGATTCTTATGTCCATACAGAAACATATACACAGATATGTATGGCAGCTTTACTTATAATCACCAAAATTTGGAAGCAATCAAGGCATTTGTCAGTAGGTGAATGGATAAACAAATTGTGGTCCATCCAGACAATAGAATTTTACTCAGGCCTAACATTTTACTCAAGCCATGAAAAGACATGGAGGAAACTTAAATGCATATTATTGAGGGAAAGAAGCCAATCTGAAAAGGCTACATATTGTGTGATTCCAACTACATGACCTTCTGGAAAAGGCAAAACTATGGAGACACTAAAAAGATCAGTGGTTACCAGGGACTGGGTGGTGAGAGGGATGAATGGGTGCAGCATAGATTTTAAGGGCAGTGAAATGATTCTATATTATACTATCATGGTGGATACAGGCCAGGCACAGGTTCGTGCCTATAATCTTAGCACTTCAGGAAGCTGAGTCAGGAGTATTGCTTGGAGCCAGGAGTTAGAGACTAGCTTGGGAAACATAGTCAGACCTTGTCTGTACAAAACAAAAAACAAACAAAAAGAAACTTAGGTGGGCCCGATGTTACATGCCTGTAGTCCCAGCCATGCAGGAGGCTGAGGTGGGAGGACTTCTTGAGCCCAGGAGTTCGAGGCTGCAGAGAGCCATGATTGCACCACTGCACTCCACCTTGGGCAACAGAGCAAGACCCCAACTCAAAACAACAACAACAGACAACAAATGGTGGATATACGTCATTTTACATTTGTCCATACTCATAGAATGTACAGCACCAAGAGTGAACCCTAATGTAAACTATGGATTTTGGATAATGACGTGTCAATGTAGGCTCATCAGTTGTAACAAATGTACCACTCTGGTTGATACTGGGGGAGGTTATGCATGTGTGGGAGTAGTGGATAAATGGGAAATCTCTGTACATTTCTCTCAATTTTGCTGTGAATTTAAAACCGCTCTTAAAAAAAAAAAAAAAAAAAAAAAAAAAGTCTTTTTTAAAAAAGAGTCCCGGGAGGACTGTGGAATGGAAGTGTGCCAGGGTTCCGACCTGAGGGTATCAAGATGTCCCGGAGGTAGTTCCCCAGTGTTGGACCGTGAGATGATGATCTCCACACGGAACAGGCTGGAAGCGGGAGAAGGAATCTGCAGTTCTGGGTTTGCCGTTGGGGCTGGATTAGAAGATGGGAACTGAAGACACGAGCAGTGAACCATGCTGAGTCAGCCATGACGGGGTCAGATACCAAAGCACAGGCTCAGAATGCTTGTATGCTTATTTTCTTCTCTGCATTCATTTCCATGTTTGTTTTCTGTGTATATTTAGTAAGATCTTTTTGAAAGTTTAAGCCTTTTTCAGATACACTGAGGAGCTCAGGGCAGGTGCAGGCTTGAGTTAGGCTTCTAGACCAGGAGTCTTTTGTTATTTTTCCTTAAAGGATCAGATAGTAAATATTTTCAGTGTTTTAGATTTTGCAGGCCATATGGTCTCTGTGGCCACTATTAAACTCTGCTGTTGTAGTGGGAAAGCAGCCACAGAGGACACGTAAATGAATGAGAGTTGTTGGGTTTCAGTCAAACTTTATTTATAAGATCACAGAGCTAGCAGCTTTGGCCTCCTGGCCTCAATGTGCAGTACATAGTTAAAGGGGGTCTGGCCCATCCCTGGGGCCCAAGGAAAATGATGGCAGAAGTAATTGAAGTGAGAGAAGCCTAAGGAGCAGGTGGCTCAAGAGAGAGACCAGTCTCTCTCTGTCTGCTTAAACCTTGAGAGTTTAGGTATTAATTAATTATTTATTATTTTTGTTTTGAGATGGGGTCTCACTCTGTTATCCAGGCTAAAGTGCAGTGGCATGATCATGGCTCACTACCGCCTCGGCCTCCCAGACTCAGGCCATCCTCCCATCTCAGACTCCCGAGTAGCCGGGACTGTAGGTGTGCACCACCACATTTGGTTAATTTTTTGTGTTTTCTGTGGAGACGGGGTTTCACCATGTTGCCCTGGCTTGTCTGCAACTCCTGGACTTGAGCAATCCATTCGCCTTGGCCTCCCAAAGTGCTGGCATGAACCACCACATCCAGTTGCAGTTTTAATTTATTAAAAAGAGACACCTCCTTCACCCCATTCTTAACAGAAGGGTTTCTTTTCTTTTCTTTTCTTTTCTTTTTTTCTGTTGTTGTTGTTTCTGCTATGTCCTTAGCACCTACAACAGTTGCTTGACATAGACTAGGCACTCAAAAATATTTGCTAGTGGATATTGAATGAGTAAAATTCCCTCACACAGCAGGGTTGAATGAACACTTGGTATCCCTGTGACCCTGGACATGTAAAACCAAACAAGAAACAAACAAATGAGAATATCAGTTTTGGTGTTGTGAAGCTAGAAAAGCGAAAATAAAGAGCCAAGAGAAGAAATTAAATATATCCTCTTAATTATAAGGTAATTGCAGGCAAGCACTGGGTTCCCTCAGCACTGCATCCTGTAGGTCATCCTGCCTGATCCACACTCAGTGTTTGGTAACTGGAAGCTTGAGGGTGGGTCCAGGTTCTATGGGCAGACGTTAACAGTTGGGCAGGAAAGGAGATTATTAAATCTTCACTAGGCTTTTTACAGAATTATTCAAGGCACCCACATGGAGGCCAACCCTTTCTGCACGTTAGTTATTTCCATAATAGTGCCTTTTGGAGACCATACTGTTTGTATATAGTTACACTAAAGTATTATGCAGACTGAGTGCTTATGTCTACACTAATTGCAAAGGAAAGGCAAGGTTCCTGCCCTTTTCGAGTTTGCTTTGAAAGACAGGGATGTTCCCAAGCACAGAGAGGGCACGTAGGAGTGTAAGCAGAAAACAGACATGAGGAAAGGAGGAGAGCCCTGTTAAGGCTCAGAACATATCCCAAAATATGGCACCTTGGTGATGGAGGAAACTACTGAAGCAAGAAGGTCACTCTGGCTTCTCCCGCCTTCTCCAGAGGCATTGGTCATAGGGATTCTCTGACCTACCTCGCCTGACAGTGGGCCACAAAACCCTCATTCCAGAAGGGTCCTGCCCTACACCCGGCCCAAGAAAAATCTAAACAAACAGGCCTTACTGGCATCCCCCCTTCAGTCTATTACCATGAGATCACACCCTTTTGTCCAATCACATTTCTACACACTGTCAATTCCTCATCCAACCACAGTGTCTCCTAGGTCATTGGGTCTTTATTTCTGAAGGCTCCTGTGTCACATAAAACTTAGGCTAAATACAGTTGGTTATGATATTATCTCGTTAATTTGTCCTTCATTATGGGGATGTCAGTCGAAAACCTCACGGTGGTAAAGAAAAGATATATTACCTTTTATCCCCTACAGACTTCACTGGTCAGCCACTCTGGTTCTGTGTGTGTGTGTGTGTGTGTGTGTGTGTGTGTGTGTGTGTGTGAGAGAGAGAGAGAGAGAGAGAGAGAGAGATATTGCTTCTCCAAAGGTCTCCTAAAATCAACCTTTTTGGGAAAGATAATTCATTAAGTCATCCAGTGATCACTGTCTCATTACAAGTTGTTTATCAGACACTTCCGTGGTGTCAGAATAAAGTGCAACCACTTATTGACTGGTGACCACAGATGGGCACTTGGCCAAGTTCTCTGCATGCTCTCTACTTTAATCTTCTCTTGCGACTCTGGACAATAGTATTATTTCCTCCATTTTATTAAGGGGATCACTGAGGCTCACAGGAGCTAAATATTCTACTGAGATCACTCAGTAATAAGTGGAAGAGAGGCAAGAGGGGTGAGGCAAGAGGGGCACTTAGAGTGCAACACTCAGGGAGGCAAACTCTCTGATATGTGCGTGTGTGTGCAGGGTTGATGTGAGCTTGAACCAGAGATGAGTGTCTCAAGATTTGCACCCTTGGTCCTTGCTTGCCTCACCTGGTCCTGGTTCTATGTCCTCCTGACTCAAAAGCCTGTGCTCCCAACTACTGCACCATAGCTGAAAGCAGAATCTTATGGATGGCAACGCTGGGGAGGGAAGAGGTGTGCACTGGAATAAAGTAGAGCCGTGGGCTTCAAACTGTTTTGCTTGTGTGTCCCCAAAGAGGATTTTTAAATGCTATGTATTCTTTGAACATTTTTAAATTGACATTTAAAAAATTCAACTTAAATCTACACAATTGCAAAGGATGGTAATTTCTCCTTTTGCTTTAAAATAACATTGATAAATTATTTCTAATGTATTCAATGGAGGCTAGATAGCATAATAATAAGAAAGGCATAGGTAGACATGAGAGAGAAATTTTATATCCTATCCTTTTTCCTTAAACTCTTTGAAATCATATTTCAATTTCATTCTCCAATAGAATTTTATCCTAGTGTTTTCTATGCTTAAAAATGTTAAATATATTTCTGAAACAAAAATATGTATATAAATTGAAATTGATGTTTGATTTTCTTTAACTGTAGGACTCCAAGTATTTAAAGGTTTTCTTCTGTATTTAGTTATCATTACAATTATTAATAGTACTCGCAAGTCCTCAACATCATTACAAGTATTAGTAGTTACTAAATATAAAGATACAATTCCATTAGAACCACATCTCTTAATGAGATAGGGCATTTAAAAAGTTATTTCATTACAGGAGGAGCAGGATTTAAACAGCAAAAAACAAAGTTATTTTATATATTCATGGATGAATATTACTTAGAAAAAGATAGGGTTCAGCTCCAATTCTCATAATATTTCTGACACAATAAAGAAGTATTCTGTGTCATGGGTCTTTTTGAACAATTACTGTGCAGTGGCCTTGAAATGTGCTTTCTCAGACAACATCTCATCACCATTGGTATATTGCTAGTGCATTAGTTAGTAGACCAAAGGATAGTAAAATCAGAAAGGCATAGGGTTACATTCCAATTCTCATCATATTTGTCATTTTTACACATGTAAGTGTTGAGAAACTTTGTTCACTAAAATAAGTAGTTGGAAATGAGAAGTGTTTTGTTGTAGGAAAGCCATTCACTTCTCCAAGTTACATCCTAACAAAATCATATGGTGATATATTGTGAATTTTTGTTTGTTTGTTTGTTTGAGACGGAGTCTCACTCTTGTTGCCCAGGCTGGAGTGCAGTGTGGTGCTCTTGGCTCACTGCCACCTCAGCCTGCCGGGTTCAAGCAATTCTCCTGCCTTAACCTCTTGAGTAGCTGGGACTACAGGCACCCACCACCATGCCCGGCTAATTTTTGTATTTTTAATTGAGACGAGGTTTCACCGTGTTAGCCAGGATGGTCTCACTCTCCTGACCTCGTGATCCGCCCGACTCGGCCTCCCAAAGTGCTGGGATTACAGGCTTGAGCCACTGAACCCAGCCGAAAAATTTTTTAATGATTTATCATCCCTTCCTCCAAATAGGTAGAATCCACTTGACTTGGAAAAGGATTTGTCAGCTAGTTGTTGGAATCTTTCGTGGTCTCAACACCAACATAAGGATTTCAGATTGATTTCATCTTGGGTGCCTCCGAGGCTTTTAAGCCCTGAGGCAATCCATGGTGGCAAGTCCCGGTAGATGAGATGCCTTCCTTTTTTTTCTGGTGAAGAAAGGGTGCCTGTGAAAGGGGAGATGGGAACAGAGAACCAGCAAGACACCTGAACCACACGGGCTCTTTCTCAGGGAGAATGGTTTTCGGCAGAAGCCCCTAAGGATGGTGAGGATCTGGGAAGTGATTTCCATAATACGACATGTGCCTATTTTGAGGATCACCAACGTAGGGCATGATGGATGCATTAATGAAAAAGGAGGTAAGAACTCTTTTGAAGGATAGGATGGGCAAGGATGGGAGTAGGGTGTAGAGAGGGCTGTGGGGAAGAGGAAGGGAGTACCAGTCAGGTAGGGAAATAAGGGATAACTAAAAGAGCACAAAAGAGTTAATTCAGTTTTGACTGTGGCTGAGCCCTCTGTGTTATAAATCGACCATCGACTCACTCGCACCAGCACAAAATTTAGAACCCAGTGTTTTTGTCTTGGGTTTTGTTTTGTCAATTAACACCAAAGCAGGCTAAATAATAATACATGTTTGGTTGTGAGACAGTGTGTTGAAGGGGCTGATTTTTATTCAGGGGTTTAATCAAGAAAGGAATTAAAATTAGAATTCAAGATTTATAAATTAGGTGAAGATTAGAAGATAGAAAGGGGACAATTTGGAAAAAGGGGAGAGGACTTAAGATAAAGCCGGGGCAGGTTGATTCTGTTTCCCTGGTTTCCATCATTAACATTGTTTTAGCTGCAAATGTTGCTTCCTCTTCCCAAATTAAATTAAAATGTCCTTAGAGCTGGAATAATGTAGTTCAGTTCTCTCTCAACTGGAGTACACTATCTCTCACTTTCCAAATGGATAATGGTCTTTATTGTGTGTGTAAACTTATTTTGTGTGTAAACATTTCGAGCGTCATTGAGAAACAGGCCATTTCTCAGATCAGTCTTTTCATTTGCAAATCGATAGAGCTGTATTAATAGCAAGAAATGTTTGCTATCAGGTTTACATTGTTACCAATGTAATTCAAAATCATCCTTGGTAAGATTAGGCTCTTTGCATGGAAAATCAACTGAGTTAAAATTTAAAAGCCATCTTTGAATGAAACATGAGAAGTAAAACAACAAAATAAAATTTTAAAATCTTTGCATGAATTCAAAGTTCATGAAACCCTTAACTTATTTTGAGCACATAATTTTAAAATTAAAAAATATTTGAAAATTGGTTTTATATTTTTTAGCATAGCTTTTAACTGTTCACTGGAATTGAGAAACTCACATGCCTATTTGTAGAATTCTGATTTCTAAATAATGTGGCTCCTAAGCATATATATATAGCCGATAGGTTTTGTTTGTTTGTTTGTTTTTTAAACAGAGTCTCACTCAAAAAAGTGATTGATGTCAGGAGTGCAGTGATATGATCTCAGCTCACTGCAACCTCTGCCTTCCAGGTTCAAGCAATTCTCCTGCCTCAGCCTCTCAAGCAGCTAGGACTACAGGCACACGCCACTACGCCCGACTAATTTTGGTTTTTTTTCGTATTTTTAATAGAGAAGGGGTTTTGCCATGTTGTCCAGGCTGGTCTTGAACTCCCGGCCTCATGTGATCCACCCACCTTGGCCTCCCAAAGTGCTGGGATTACAAGTGTGAGCCACTATGCCCGGCCTGTATCTCATTGTTAACATATATCTTTATGAAAGCAAAAGCAAATGTTACAGTCACACAATTATAGAATAATGTTGTACATATAATTTCTATTTAAATGTAAAGTCAAACAAGTCCTCTGAGACGGAGCCTTCCTTTATGAAATGCTCTACCCTGTTCCTGGCTGATGGCAACCAGATCATATTTCAAACTGATAATCAAATTGTTAATTTATAAAATCAAGTAGATGGGAAAAGGTTTCTACTTTGGCTTTGACTTTAATTATGTTAACAACTTTTTTCTTTCTCTCCTAAAATACAACTTGTTAGCAAATGCCACCTAAATGGTACTTCCTTTGTGACTTCGCAGCTGTCATTGTTATGCATTCATCAGGCCGGAAGTGCTCTTCTGTGTATTTTTGGAAAGCTATTCATCTGTTTTAGCTAAACAAACAGAGCTGTTTAAGCTGTTAAAATACAGTACCACAGTTATTTGTTTTTGCATCTTTGAGTTGCATGTAAATGAAAGGTTCGGGCTAATTGGTTCTAGGAATAGTATTCAAAGCAGTTCTAGAGAATTTATCCTGGTAATTAAGTGGAATGCACTCTGGTACTCTAGTCCACCTCACACAGAAGGGCCTCTTGGCTTTCCTTGTGGCTGTTTGTGCTTATCTCAGCCAGCTCAGTGGTTGTGGGTAGTGGGCTGTGGGCTGTGGGCTGTGGGCTGGGGTGATGAGGAGGGGAGGAAGAAAAAAGTTAATTACGGCCCAGTGCAGGCAGACTGGAGCTCAAGGAAGAGGCACTCCAATGGAGAAAGAGGAGCTGGGGCAGGGCCGGCTGCATAGGCCTGCGACCAGTGCTGGCACACAGCCTCTGAGCCCAGAAGAGGGCCCCGCACTCCCAGTGTCTGCAGTTGCTGTCTTATAATTCTGATTTATCTTTTAAGTGAAGTCCTAATGGGATGATGGAGCAGAAGCTGGGAGCTTGGAGCCTCCTGCCACCTCCCTGCCTTTCCTGGCCCTGGTTGCAAGCTCCCTTCCCACCCACCCACCCAGTCCCAGGCTCTCCCCCATTATCCACCCACCCAGTCCCAGGCTTCGCAACCACCACCCATCTAGTCCCAGGCTCCCCCACCACCCACCCACCCAGTCCCAGGCTCTCCTCACTCCCTACCCACCCCCGGGCTCCCCCACCATTCACCTACCCAGTCCCGGGCTCCCCTCCCACCCACCAACCCAGTCCCAGACTCCCCCATCACCCTTCTGTAGCAGGATGAGCAGCAGACAAAACCCCTCAGACACTGAGTTAAAGAAGGAAGGGGTTTATTCAGCCAGGGGCATCAGCAAGACTCCTGTCTCAAGAGCCGAGCTTCCCGAGTGAGCAATTCCTGTCCCTTTTAAGGGCTCACAGCTCTAAGGGGGTGCATGTGAGAGGGTCGTGATTGATTGAGCAAGCAGTGGGTACGTGACTGGGGGCTGCATGCACCGGTATTAGATCGGAACAAAACAAGATAGGGATTTTCACAGTGCATTTCTATACAATGTCTGTAATCTATAGATAACAGAACCAATTAGGTCAGGGGTCAATCTTTAACTACCAGGCCCAGGGTGTGGCACCGGGCTGTCTGCCTGTGGATTTCATTTCTGCCTTTTAGTTTTTACTTCTTCTTTCTTTGGAGGCAGAAATTGGGCATAAGACAATATGAGGGGTGGTCTCCTCCCTTACTTCCACCTAGTCTCAGACTGCCCCCCCCACCCACCCAGTCTCAGACTCCCCCACCACCCACCCACCCAGTTCCAGGCTCCCCTCTCACCCCCCACCCAGTCCCAGGTTCCCCCACTGCAACCACCCCCTGCCCCAGTGTGGGCCATGGTAGTCTCATGTGCATGCTCACCCCCACCCCACACGCCAACCCCTTGCTTCTGAGGCTCTGCATTCACCTCGCAGTATTGTTGTGCCCATGGGCGTGTGGCATTACATAGCAAATAACAACCACCAGGAATGGGCAATAGAGAAACCGTGAGGGGGAGAAATAAAAATCCCTTCTCTCGGTTTTCGAAAAAGGGGCCCCACATTGTCATTTTGCACTGAGCCCTGAAAAGTAGGTAGCAGTCAGGAGCCAATGCACTGGTTCACCACCAAAGACAGCAACTCAAAAAGCCCAAAGGAAGGCAACCTTGCCAACAGTTAGAATGCTCCTAAGAACCTGCAGGAGCCTGACATTCACAGGTGAAGTCAAAGTTTCTCCGGCCAGAGTAAGGGACCACAAGGAGAGCATCTAGGCGATTAAGCCAGAAGCCATGAATAGAGTGAGGATGAACTACGAGGTGTGGGGATAGAATAAGGGACTTAGTTTTTCAGATAAGTTAAATGATGTAGAGCTTAGACTCTGATGCCAGGTGGTCATGGTTCAAATCCATTTCATCTATTAATATCATGACCCTGGCCAAGTCACTCAATTACTCTGAGCTGCCAGATAAGGATCTGTGGAATCATTTCTTGATTAGTCGGATAGTTTGCTTTTTCCCCATCTTTTCAGTTATTAAAAATTAAATAAAATTATTATTTAAAAAGTGGAAATACTTCAACTTAGTCATATTTCTATCTGGTTGGGTTACAATGCCTTATTTCCCTCTATTGATGTTAGTCATGCTTCTGGTGGTTGTACGACCATCCAAATATAAGTGACTATATGTATAATCTTGGCATCGAGAATGCCATTTATATGCATGATAGGGACAGGGGCAGATAAATTCTAGGCAGAAAAATGTGGTCCCTGACGAAATCCCACCCTCAAGCCAAAAAGCCTGAAACCCATGGTCCAAAGTGAGAACTTCTATCCCTGTTTTCCCATGTAAATGTTGCCTTTCCCTAAACTACTGTGGCCCACCCTGCCCCTATCCTGTGCATAGAAGACTCCAGACTCAGCCAGCAGAGAGGAGAAGCAGCTGGGTGTTGGGGTCTGGGGCTGGAAGTTGGAGAGAAGCAGCTTGACTTCAGAGGGACAGCTTGAGCTTCGGAGAATAATTTGGAGAAGAATCTCGCCAAAGACGGCTGGACTTCAGGGGAAGATTACCTATCCCCCATGCCCTTTTCAGCTCCCGTTTCCTCTGAGAGCCACTTTCCTTGGCAATAAAATCCCCCACATTTACCATCCTTCAATTCGTTCGTGCGACCTCCTTTTTCCTGGATGCCAGACAAGAGCTTGGGAGCCACAAGTGTGGACACAAAAGGCTGTCACACTAGCCCTTTGCCCTCGCTGGTGGAGGGCAGTCGTCTCACACGAGGAGGCAAAGGCCTCACCGAGCTGTTAACACTTAAGGAGTCGGAGGACAGCAGAGCTAAAAGAGCACTGTAACACGCCCTCTGGGGCTCCAGGTGTCACAGGCACCCCCACCTGGATGCTGCCATGGGGCCCGCACAGAGCTCCCTCCTGCTGGTGCTGAAGCGGCTGGCCAGTTCCAGGCCTTGTGCACTCCAGTCCCCGCCTCCCTCGTTTGCTCATGCACTTCCTCCTGTGAGGAGTTGAGAGTTGTGGGCTGAGTAAATGATGTACCCCTGTCTCAAGTCCCACAGAAGGGTCAGGGAAATATCCTGCTTTGTGTACACACACATATAATTTTTTTCTTTTTTTGAAAGGGGTACAGATAAGGGAGGAGACCACCCCTCATATTGTCTTATGCCCAATTGCTGCCTCCAAAGAAAGAAGAAGTAAAAACTAAAAGGCAGAAATGAAATCCACAGGCAGACAGCCTGCTGCCCTGGGCCTGGTAGTTAAAGATTGACCTCTGACTTAACTGGTTATGTTATCTGTAGATTCCAGACATTGTATGGAAAAGCATCGTGAAAAATCCCTGTCCTGTCCTGTTCTGTTCTGATTACCGGTGCATGCAGCCCCGAGTCATGTACCTCCTGTTCTGTTCTGCTCTGATTACCAGTGCATGCAGCCCCCAGTCATGTACCTCCTGCTTGCTTGACACCCTCACGTGGACCCCCTTAGAGTTGTAAGCCCATAAAAGGGACAGGAATTGCTCACTCGGAGAGCTTGGCTTTGGAGACGCAAGTCTGCCGAAGTTCCCAGCCAAATAAAGCTCCTTCCTTCTTTAACCCGGTGTCTGAGGAGTTCTGTCTGCGGCTCGTCCTGCTACACGGGGTCTCACTCTGTCACCCAGGCTGTAGTGCAGTGGTGGATCATGATTCACTGCAACCTCCATCTCCCAGGCTTAAGTGATCCTCCCACCTCAGCCTCCCTAGAGGGAGTAGCTGGGACCAGAGGTGTAGGCCACCACATCCAGCTGATTTTTGTATTTTTTGTAGAGACTGGGTTTCACCATGTGACTGAGGCTGGTCTCGAACTCCTGAGCTCAAGCTATCTGCCCACCCCAGCCTCCCAAAGTGCTGGAATTACAGGTGTGAGCCAACATGTCTGGCCACATATAACTTTTGTAGGGCAAAAAAATTCTCCATTACCAAGCTTATTAAAAATTGGGGGAAAATATTTCAACATCTGTATTAGACAAAAGGTTAATATAAATACATAAGGAAAATACTATAATCAATAAGAAAAATTTCAAAATTTCATTAGAAAAAGAAACAGGAAAGGCAATTTGCAAAAGAATTCAAATGATTATCACCTAACAAAGAAATGTTCAACTATTAATCAATAGAAACAGATATTTGAAAAGCTTTTACTTCTCAGTCTGACAAAATTTTATCAGCGTTGGCAAGGGTGTGGTGGAAACAGATGCTCTCACATCCTGTTGGCTTGAGGCTTCCCAAGGGGCGCTTGGGCTTCAGCTCTTAAAAATATTAGAAAGTGAATATTCTTTGATTTGGCATTTTACTTGCAGGTATTTATCCTGAAGAAATAAATAGACATAGATATACCTGTGTTTATCAGGAGTATGGCCACTGTGATTTATAATAGTGAAAATTGTTAACCGCCTAAATGCGCAACAATGGAGGTTGGTTAAATATATAAACATATATTTATAAACATATAAATAATAAATACTATGATATGATATATATTTGTATATATACATATATATGTATACATATATGTATACCTGGACTATATGAATTACATGTATATAGGATTTTTTAATTGTTAAAATAATTATATAAATGTATATTAAGACTAGGCGCAGTGGCTCACACCTGTAATCTCAGCATTTTGGGAGGCTGAGGCAAGAGGACCACTTGAGGCCAGGAGTTTGAGACCAGCCCGGTCAACATGGCAAAACCTTGTCTCTACTAAAAACACAAAAATTAGCCAGGTGTGGTGGTGCATATCTGTAATCCCAGCTACTTGGGAGGCTGAGGCATGAGAATTGCTTGAATAGGGGAGGTGAAGGTGGCAGTGAGCTGAGATTGCACTGCTGCGTTCCAGCCTGGGTGAGACTGTCTTAAAAAACATATATATAAACATATATATATGTGTGTGTGTGTGTATATATATGTGTGTATACATATGTGTATATATATGTAGTAAGAACCTGGAAAGAACTTTACATTATATATTTTTATGTGAAAAATAGCATGTGTATTTTGGAAAAGCAGAAAAGGTTTTAACATTAACCTTTCATCTGATACAGATGTTGAACTATTTTCCCCAATTTTTACCAAGCACTGTGGTGTGGTGCATGGAATCAGAAGTCAGACTGCTTGGCTTTGGATCATGGCTCTGTCCCTTTCTGGTTCCACCTCTTAAAAGCTGTGTGACCATGAGTAAGTTACTGAACATATGAATAGGACAAGAACTCTGGAGGTGTGGGGATGGAAGGTGAAACTGAGATTCAAGTCCCATTTGAGAGCAGAGCATGTATTCTTAACTTCTGGGCTACATGGAGCAAAAATAAACAAGTGGCAGAGAAAGAAAGAGAGAGAGAGAGGGAGACACAGATAAATAGACAGTGAAGGATATTGGATTGATTATGTTCTTAAGTACTTTCAAGGCAAGATTTTCTTTGTTTGTCTTTGAATTCCCATCATTTAGTTCCACACCTGGTGCATAATAGAGACACTCGTTGAATCATCGGATAGGGTCATAGGCATGATGCAGAGCAGAAATGTTTGGTTCTTAACAATGGGGCCATGGGTTGGCCATTCAGATTTGTAGTTTAAAAAAAGAAAGAAAGAAAGGGCCAACCCCAGCACTTTGGGAGGCTGAGGCAGGTAGATCACCTGAGGTCAGGGATTCGACACCATCCTGGCCAACATGGTGAAACCCCATCTCTACTAAAAATACAAAAATTAGCCGGGCACGGTAGCACATGCCTGTAATCCCAGCTTCTCAGGAGGCTGAGGCAGGAGAATCGCTTGAACCTGGGAGGTGGAGGTTGCAGTGAGCTGAGATTGTGCCACCGTACTCCAGCCTGGGCGACAGAGTGAGATTCCATTTAAAAAAAAACAAAAAAAAAAGGATAGACAAAAAATAAAAGAATAGGGAACCTTCTAAAATGAAAAAGGGACACTAAAAGAGAGTGTGGAATATGGTAGACGAAGGGATCAACTCCTTTCAGGCCCATAACCGCTTCTTTTTAAGGCTGCTTGAACTATTTATTAGTCTGTAATTAGAGTCCCAAGCGTTTCCTTCTGTTTCCTAAAGGGTTGGAAAAATGCCCCGAGGGCTTGTCACCATAGGCCTTCCCCACTTCTAATCAGCCAGATGGCAGCTGCAGGAAGTGGCCGCTAAAGCAACAATCACAATGTGGTGTTGACAGTGTAGATCTTCCACTGAATGGGGAGTATGGAGAAGCGCAGACAGTGGAGTTTCTCAGCCTGCGATATTAGAATTGGTTTTTGTCAGTTGGGCTTTATATATTAGTAGGGAATAACTAAATAATTTAAACAACAGCTATTTGATTATACTAATCTATTAGGCCAGAATCGAAAAGTACCTTTTAAAAAGTCCTCCTGGATTAAAAATTTCTCTTAGAAACATTCATAATTCATTGCTGCTCTTACTAATGTCAAAATCTTACTGACTCAGTAAATGGCAAAATGTACATGTGATGTTTGTGCTTGTGTATTTATTTCATTATTTATTTGGATATGGGATACTGCATAGAAAGAAAACACACTCTGACTCGTTAGGTATATAAATCTCATACTTAAGGGAAAAGAGACCAGGGAAGTGTATCTACCATTGGAGATTTTCTTTGACATTATAGACTTAAATACTGTCACTGGCTTCCCTTTGCAAGGGCACATTCTGTTCAGATGTGTTAATAGAAAGAAAGCAGAGTCTGATGAAAATGCCAGAATGTCCTTTGGGAAGCTGACAAATAGAGTGTGCTGCTGATGTGGACTCAAGCTGCAGACCATCCATAGGCCTATTATTAGAACAGGGACAATGTCCAACCATTCCTAATTGCTGAATGACATACACCTGCCACTTAATTTCCTCGGTGTCACCTGTGAATTATACCTAAGATCAGACAGCAAGAACACATATTCATTCAGATATCTGTGTGTCCATCCATCCATCCATCCATCCATCCATCCATCCATCCATCCATCCTGCCAAAAGATTGAATGTTTCATTTAAAACTGAATACAGCAGGCTTCATTTGATGGTGCAAATATTTCTTCTTGGAAACTGTGATGTGGCAAGGTTTTATAGTTAAATAGGTTATATATTTCCATCAAAACAATACTATAATTGAGAGCTTGCTTCTGTTCAAAATATCAGAAATAATTACTAATAAGCTCCAAATATTTAGCCAAAGCAACAATATAGGTAAAACCTTACAAATATCTATAATCTATAATATAGTTTTAAAAAAAGCAAATTCCAAAACATAGAATCTGGGAGATGGCAGAGACGTTGATAATCTTTTCTTTATTTCATAAGAAGTGAGAAAATCAAAGCTCAGAAGACTGAGTGTCACCCACTTAACTTGCCTGGTGTCACCCACTTAACTCAGTAAAGCAAAGGCAATAACCTTGGTCCCCAGGTTCTCAGATCCATGTTCCCTTTTTAACATACTCTTCCTGTCCCCAGAAAAATTCTAAGACACACGCACGCGTGCTCTCTCTTTCATCTCTCACATTGCTTAAATAAGAGACCACAACATACTGTAAAATGTGCATATGACATGAAAAGATTCAACTATTGTTCATGTGTCTAAATTAATAGCTAGCCAAAATAAATGTGACCAAAATTACAACTTTAAAAATTGTTTGCTCTGTAAAAAGCTAGTAAAATATGGAGGTAACAAGGTAGAAGCCTGTTTCTCTTAACAAAACTGTTTGGGAACATTTGAGTCAGTAATTACATGGACACCATTGTCTGTCCCACCAACACCAACGTCCATTCATTCCTTTTTCCTTCCTTATAGAACCCTCATTTTATTTGGGTCCCTGCCACTCCCCTGCCCCTGGGCGGCGTCTGTGCCTCAGGGGAAGCCAACACTTCCAGGTCCACGTCCTGAAGGTCTCAGGGGTATTCCAATCCCTTGCTTGTGATTGGTTCTGGAAAAGGAACCTCGCTCAAGTCAGGCAAATGGGACAATAGTGGAGAGGAGGCCTATTGGAGAGCTTCCAGAAGGTGCTCTCTTTTAAGGTTACTTGGTTACTTGGTGAGGACCGAGATTGGCCACATCACCTCACTACCTAACTGACTTCCAAGTCAGCGAGCTCACATTGTTAATCATTTATTTATTTATTTTTTTTTTTTTTGAGACTGAGTCTGGCTCTGTCGCCCAGGCTGGAGTGCAGTGGCCGGATCTCAGCTCACTGCAAGCTCCGCCTCCCGGGTTTACACCATTCTCCTGCCTCAGCCTCCCGAGTAGCTGGGACCACAGGCGCCCGCCACTTCGCCCGGCTAGTTTTTTGTATTTTTTAGTAGAGATGGGGTTTCACCGTGTTAGCCAGGATGGTCTCGATCTCCTGACCTCGTGATCCGCCCGTCTCGGCCTCCCAAAGTGCTGGGATTACAGGCTTGAGCCACCGCGCCCGGCCCTGTTAATCATTTAAACCCACTGAATGCTCCCAATGGAGACCTTCCACAATGGAGACATTCCCAATGGAGAATTCCACAGTGAATGTGAATTCAGAATCCCTGCCCCAAAGGTGCTTAGGGTATATAGACTAGAGTTTCTTGACTGTTTTTCTTTGTCACCTCTCTAAAGAATCTTTTTGGATTTTTTTTCTGATATCCTCCCCACAAAATTCAATACCACAAACATACTGTTTATCTGCATGTGTTCTCTGTATCTGTACCTCACACGTTAACATAGGAAGAGTTTTTTGTTTCCCCAGAACAATGTTTGTCTTCTTGAAGATGATGTCATCTCCACCAAGAACGACTTAGAGGGAGAGACAGGGAGAGACAGGCTGTCCTAACGGGAGGTATTAAGATGAGGATATCCCTAGGATGGGGGTACCCACTCATTTACAGAAAGTAGGGGCATTGCAAATTCTTTTACAAAATTGCCATTGCCGAATATAAATATTTAAAAGTCTCACCACGGACTTTATTTGCTCTTGAATTCATTCCATTCCATTCTTTTTTCTCATCCCCCTTCATATTCTCACACAACAGCAACATTCTAGCAGCTTGGAAGGAGAAAAGAGGCACAAAGGTCACCTTGGGATAGCAAGGAGGTGCAGGGTCCTAAGCCTTGGCTTCGTTGGCAAATCGCCTTCATTTCTCTCATGTCTCTGAAATGTCTCTCCCATCTTTATCTTCTTTTTCATCTTCTTTACCACCATCTTCATAAGCCTTCATCACCTCTGATCTGGGTAATGAACTCTCTTTTCTTTTTTTTTTTTTCTTTCTTTTTTTTTTTTTTGAGATGGAGTTTCGTTCTTGTTGCCCAGGCTAGAGTGCAATGGTGCGATTTTGGCTCACTGCAACCTCCGCCTCCTGGGTTCAAGTGATTCTCGTGCCTCAGCCTCCCAAGTAGCTGGGATTACAGGCATGCGCCACCACGCCTGGCTAATTTTGTATTTTTAGTAGAGACAGGGTTTCACCATGTTGGTCAGGCTGGTTTTGAACTCCTGACCTCAGGTGATCCACCCACCTCGGCCTCCCAAAGTGCTGGGATTACAGGCGTTAACCACCATGTCCAGCCACGATCTCTCTTTTCTTAAGCATTTATTGAGGACCAACTATATTTCAGTTGCTTTCTATTACAGTCTCAATCAACACAGCAACCCTGTGAGTTACATATTAATGCCTGCATTTTACAGATGAGGAAATGGAGGCTCAAGAATTTTAGTGTCTTGTCCAAAGCTAGACCCACCAGTAAGATACAGACAGAGCCAGGACCCAGGAAGGCCAAGTAGTGCAACTTACATCCATACTCCTTCTACTGGATTTTGTAATATCTCTAATGTATTTAAAAAATCACATAAATGATAAATGAATACATTCTCTTTGCAAACAAAAAAAAAGATGCAATAGGTTAATGTTCCCATTAATCAACTCTCTCTATTCTTGTTTTCCCCACCTCCATTCCCCAAGGTAACCACTGTCACAGTTTGACGTGGCTCTTTCCAGATTTTATTCTAGAAATTTCATATATCTATCTGTGTCTCACTGTACACGCGGGGCCAGAACAGGATGGTGGTGCTCACAAGACCTGGGAGGCCATGATCGGGATGAATTCCTATGAGGCTACATATTGCATGTGGCTAAGTAGCCCTACTTGGGAATGGGTTAGTTTGTAACTCATTCTCCTCAGAAAGTACAGGTTTGTGATGTGCAGGTGATTCTATCCTCTGCTCCAGATCTTGTAGTGAATATTTAGTTTGTTTCATTGTGTTTGTTTCCATCTCTTTCCCTTCTTTAGATGATTTCTCCCATCGCCTGTTTTTTTTTTTTTTCTTTTTCTTTTCCTTTTTTTTTTTTGAGATGGAGTCTCACTCTTTTGCCCAGGCCAGAGTGCAGTGGCGCAATCTCAGCTCACTGCAACCTCCGCCTCCCAGGTTCAAACAGTTCTTCTGCCTCCGTCTCCCAAATAGCTGAGATGACAGTCATGTGCCACCACGCCCAACTAATTTTTGTATTTTTTAGTAGAGATGGGGTTTCACCATGTTGGCTAGGCTGGTCTTGAACTCCTGACCTCAGGTGATCTGCCTACCTCTGCCTCCCAAAGTGCTGGAATTACAGTTGCGAGCCACCACACCTGGCCCCTCATCACCTTTTAGCCAGAACAGTTAGGTCCTTTTCTTTCTCTTTGTGATGGCAACAGTTATTTTTATAGCTGTCTGGGGAAGGTGCTTAGGTAAATATCAGTTTGAGCCGTACAGTAAGCTTAATATAGCACTTTTCTATGATTGATGAATTCACTACCTTCTTTTTTGCACTTTTTGTTCATTCTGTAGAACTCGTGAATTAGTGATGGGGAAGTAAGTTATTTTAAGGTTGACAAACTTCCTAGAATCATACCCAGGGATTACACTAGACCAGATATACATAGTCACCCCTGCTCCTGTACATTGGTCCTCCAACCTTCCACTTCCCTGCAGTGGGACATGCGGAAGGAAAAGGGACACATCTGTGAGGGAAGAAGATGCTGCTGCTGACTGGCATAGACACAGGCACAGGCAGGCACATAGAGTCCGAATCTGGAGGGACCAACCATGGGAAGCTGTGGTGTGCACCCCTAGAGCCACTATGCTATGACTGTGCCTCCTTGGAGCCACCATCCATCCTAGAGATCTCTAGGTAGAGTTTTTGGTGGAGATCACCCAGGACAGCAATCATATGGCCATAATACTATTGAAAAGGGGGCAGTTCATCTTCCTGCAGAGATGGAAGTCAGACTTCCATCTTCCACTTAGATTATGAATAAAGACATTTTCTCTACATTGGTGTTAACGGGGGCACGGGACCAGGGGGTTAAGCTAACTAGCTTGAAGGGATGTGGAAAATGACCAAGAAAGGGTGGTAGCCACTGCTTACGCCCCCTTCAGGTAGCCACTGCTTACACCTGCTTCATGTAGGGACAAAGAGACGAGAAGGTTCACACATATGATCTGTCCCAGGAGCGTAACAGAAGGTTAAGAATTGAGAGAGAGAGAGAGAGAGAGAGAGAGAGAGAGAGAGAGATGGGTGCTGTGGTTCTGAAATCACTCCCCACTCTGGTGGGAGTCGGAGGTCGGCAGTCAGATGCTGCCACCCTTGCTACCACAGGGATGACTGTCATGCTGCAAGGTCTAGTCCACATTTAGTTCCTGATGTTAAAGAGGGCTGGGAGGAAGGTGAGTGGTCTGAGAGATGAGAAGAATGCAGACAGGAGAACCAATCTGATGACATTTTGGTCAAGTGTGCTGTCTTCATTAATTTTCTGTCTCAGGACTCCTAATATGGAAACCAGTCAATATGTATTTTCCTCAGCCTTTCATCCCTAAGTCCTTCCGGGGCTGGACAGAGGTAATATAACAACTGTCGCCACACGGTGGCAGCAGTATCTTCTTGGCTGCGCTCACCTAGCCTAGTGGGTGCTTTTTCTCTAGCTATACAGAAGCCATGGCTTTCTTCCCTCCGGGACTTCAAGCTCTTTGAGGAGCTGAGGTGCCTCACAGCACTTATTGCAAGGAGTTTTCTTCATGTTTTTCTTTTTCCTTAAATAAATGTCTTGGAAAATATGAGGTTATGCATTAGCAGGTAACTGTTGTTTTTGTGTTGAGGCAGGGTGGCCAAAACAAAAACTTGCTCACTCTGTCGCCCTGGCTGGAGTGCGGTGGCGCCATCTTGGCTGACTGCATCTTGATCCTCCCACCTCAGCCTCCTGAGTGGCTGGGACTACAGGTGTGCACCACCACATCGGCTAATTTTCTATTTTTTTTGAAGAGATGGGGTTCTCATGATGTTGCCCAGGCTGTTCTCAAACTCCTCCTCAGCTCAAGTGATCCTCCTGCCTCAGCCTCCCAAAGTGCTGGGATTATAGGCTTGGGCCACCATGCCTAGCCAGCAGGTACTTTTCTGTCTTTTCCTAATGGCTAATAATTTAAATCTAACTGTATCTGTGAAACTAGTGGTTTTGCCACAGGATGAGGAGGCGCCAGGGGAAGGGAAGGTGACCAGATGTTCTAATCGAGTCAGCCTTGGTTCTGGCAATGAGCAGGTGCTCTGGAAGAAGTCCCAGGCAAGCTCTGCTGTGCCCCTTATCTGAACCGAGCTGATGAGCTGGCCCCCGTCCAGAGGACAATGACCAGAGCAGAGAGGGATCTGGAAACCAGGAGTGACAGGGATGTGTGGAAGGGAAGGGAACATTTGCAGAGGAAGGGATGACTTGAACACTACAGTTAAATGTTGGAAGGGTTGTCATGGAAAACAGAGGTCATTAGAATCAGATTGGAAGAACTAGAACTAGAATGCTAGTTTTGGAAGGGACTTTAGGAATCTCATCAAACACACTCCTCATTTTACAAAAGAAGAAAGTAAGGCTGAGAGAGTGACACTTGTTCAGGGTGACACCATTGGCTGGTAACAGACAGACAAAGGACTAGGACACAGCCCTTTGACTACACCCAAATATGGTCACCCATCAGGTTGTAAGCTATAGGGTGGGTAAGGAGGGTAACAAAGGTGGTGGCCTCTGTTTAGTGCTAAAGCAGAAACTGGGTGTCCAGAGAGTTCCTGAATTGCCCAGAGGGCTGGCCCCAGCCTCGTCACTGGAAAATGTCTGTGTTTACCTCTGACATACCCTATCTCTGTGTGCCATATGACTCTCTTAATAACTGCCAGGTAATTCGTGGTGATGAAAGTTTGTATGTAGCGCGTGGGGTGGGAGAGGGAGTTGGTGTCTGGTCTCAGAAAAGGCTGCTTTTATGTGGCAGCAAATAGGAAGCTAGCAAGGTCTCTGGCTCAGGATTGCCTGGTGTCCTTGCCCTTGCAGAGTCCCCAGGCTCCATCTTGGGGAAAAGGGAGACAGGAGAGGGAGTATTGCAGGCTTCTGTAGGCCCTCTGGGGCGGGAGCAGCACTATGGGGAGATGAGTGAGCTTGTGTGCTGAACATCGCTAACTTTACAGGGCTTTGCTCTTGTCTCCATCCCTGAAAAATCCTTCCTAAGCACTGTATGGTATAAATGTTTTAGTATCTTTCCATGGATTGGCTTGTTGCCTTTGTTGAGTTGCATGCATGATCTGGGCCTGGTTTCATCACACCTTGTGCAACTGCGATCATTATCTGGATGACAAAGAAGTGGGTGCAGGCCGTTCCCTAGATACGAAATGCTGAGGCAATTAAGCACATCTAATGACTGTTTTCTTAAGATGAATAGGAGTGATAGCAGTACACAAAGCAAAATGAGGTCTTACAGTCCATGCAGCCCAAGCATGGACTGGTCATAGTAGAAGGAATGATGTAATTATGCTTCCCAAATGTGTCACCTGTACCATAGGTATTCTGAAACGACTTCATGTGTGAAGACAAACATTTTCTTTTTTCTTTTCTTTTCTTTTTTTTTTTTAGAGACAAGGCTCTGCTCTCCCACCCAGGCTGGAATGCAGTGGTGGTGATCATAGTTCACTGCAACCATGAACTCCTGGGCTCAAGTGATCATTCTGCCTCAGCCTCCAGTGTAGCTGGGACTATAGGCAGGCACATGCCAACATGCCCAGCTAATTTAAGAAAAACATTTTGAAATGAAATTGTTGTGCATATATCTTCAACTGTGTTAGAAATATACAGCTTGTATATTAAATTTATTTGCTCAGAATGAGGCTAAAAAATTATTTAAAAAGTAAGTAGATTAGGAAAATAACAGCTGTTACTAAGAGCTAACTGTGTGTTGAGTCTTGTACTAAGTGCTTTCAATGTAGTTCCTCATTTAATCCTCACAATTTTTAGTGAGTAAAAATTTTGTTTTACAGAAAACTGAATTGAAGCAAAGAGGAGTTGCATAATAAGTTCTCCAGTTCACAAAATTTTAAGGGGCAGACCTGTCTGAATCCAGACATTGATCTGTCTGAATTCAGAGCCTAGACTCCTAACCACCGAGAGAGATACGGCTTTCTAAGAATGTAGCCACACCCTCAACAGAGGGACTTTGGTTTAGCTGGATCTCCATCCCAGAGTAGGTCCTCAATAAATCCTTGTTGAATGGCTGAATGAATGAATAAATAGCACACAATATATGCTGATTCTGGCAAAAATCGCAAGGTAGCACGTGAATGCCTGAAGCTTAGGAAACTTGGACCTAGTTTAATGGTTTCCAAGTGTGTTCTTAAGAGCCATGCTGGGGTCAGCTGAAGAGGAGATTCCAGGGCTGCTGTGAGGGAAGGAGAGGTAGGTTCCCAGCCTTCTCCCAGCTACCACAAGAGCAACTCCCCGTTATCCACTGCCCTTCCTCCCATTTGAATTTTCAAAAAAGTCTCCACTGCTGTTGAAATGAAAATAAAACAAAGAATTCCACCCCTACCTCTTAGTGATCTGGTGCAATAACATCATTATATAGATGAAGAAACTGGGGCCCAGAGAAGTAAAAGATTAGAACAAAGCCAGAGCTTGGGCCAGGTGCAGTGGCTCACGCCTGTAATCCCAGCACCTTGGGAGGCCAAGGCGGGTGGATCACTTGAGGTCGGGAGTTCGAGACCAGCCCGGCCAACATGGTGAAACCCCGTCTCTGCTAAAAATACAAAAAGTAGCTGGGCATGGTGGTGCGTGCCTGCATTCCCAGCTACCTGGGAGGCAGAGTGAGAGAATCACTTGAACCTAGGAGGCAGAGGTTGCAGTGAGCCGAGATTGTTCCAGCCTGGGCAACAGAGCAAGACTCCATCTCAAAGAAAAGAAAAGAAAAGAAAAGAAGCCAGAGCTTGAATCCAGTCTTTCAGACCCCTTTGCCCACTGCTTATTTCATCACACTGAGAAAGTTAGATTTGAAGCACACTGGAAAACATCAGGGTAATACTGATGTCTGCATCTGGCATGCAGAGAAATAGCCACAGGGACTAACCCTGACCTACATAAAAATGGATTTTAAATGCTGGGAATTCCGTATCACAAAAATGTCCTAGGTGAGGCCAGTTCTCATCATCTTCTGCATATAAGAACAGGTTACTTGGAAGCACAAATTTAGGGGGAGTAAGTAGCATCAGCCAATCTGATTTTTAAAAAGTTTTAGGACACAATAGAACAAAATATATTGCTCAAACTAATGTGACTTAATAAATCATTGTCCAAACCATAAACACAAATAAAAGATAACTAACAGTATTATACAATAAATGATAAGTACCAAAGGAGCTGTAGACAAAAGTAAAAACTTGAGCAGAGGGAAGAATTACTTCTAACTCAGATGGCTTCAGGGCGTTTAGCATGGTATAAGCAGCTCTTGAGGGGTTCTTGAAGGATTGGTGGGATCCAAGCATTCATGATATAGGGAAGAGGAAGATTTTGGGAAAGCAGAATGTTTTGGACAAACATTCATGATTGGAATTGGGGCACTGGACTGCATGGGTGGTGAATGTGGAAATGTTCCTTAAGGCAGAATATCTGTTTTACTGTTTACTTGAAATAAGTGATGGGAAAGAATTTTAAAAATTTTAAATAATGTGGAAATCAGACATGCATCATTATCAATAACAACTATAAATCTAATTGTTATTTATAAATAGTTCTCTTCAACTATAGGCAGTATGCATTTTTTATTATTTTTTAAGACCTATAACTTTTTCTTTTTATTTTGTGCCCAAACCTCAGCACATAAGTGTTTTAAAAACACATATTGATCCAATTATCTAGAGTAAATGTAATTATTAAATGTAAATAAATTCTAAAAACTGAAATAATTTAAAATAAACAGAAAATTTTCTTATTCAATTTAATCATATTGTAAATTTTTATTCTTGTTAAATAATGAATCACTTTGTATATGGAAATTATAGGTTTATGTTTTGGTGGAAACAGGACTTGACATGTTTGTTCTTTATTTTAAAATTTCTCTTAGAGATGGGGTCTCACTCTATCATCTGGGCTGAAGTGCAGTGGCATGATCACAGCTCACTGCAGCCTTGAACTCCTGGGTTCAAGCAATCCTCCTGCCTCAGCCTCCTGAGTAGCTGAGACTACAGGTGCCTGTCATCACAGCTGGCTGACTGTTATTATTATTATTTTGTAGATGGGGTCTTGCTGTGTTGCCCAGGCTGGTCTTGAACTCCTAACCTTAAGGGATCCTTCTGTGTAGCTGGGATTACAGGTGCAAGACACAGCGTTAAGCCTGACACATCTATTCTAAAAATAAAGTTTCTTGTGAAGAATAATGTGTGAGATTAGCTAAGAAAATTTAGAAAAGGTAAGTAATGAGGGAAAAGTATAAAGTATTAAATCAAAACACTTTAATGAAATAGTGTTACATTGATATGATAAATGAAGGGAATCAAGAGACAGATCCCACTCAATGAGATAATTTAATATATAATAAAGAGGGTACATTAGTTTCCCAGGGCTGTTATAATAAAGTGCCACAAACTGTGTGACTTCAAACAATAGAAATGTATTCTCTCACAGCTCTGGAGGCTGGAAGTCTGAAATGAAGGTGCAGGCAGGGCTATGTTCTCTCTGAAGTTTACAGGAAAAACTCCTTCCTTGCCTCTTCTAGCTTCTGGTGGCCCAAGCATTCCTTGGTTTGTGGCAAATAACTCCAATCTGTGCTTCCATCTTCATGTGACTATCTTCTCCCTGTGTGTCTCTGTCTTCAACTGGTGTTCTCCTCTCTGTGTCTGTTTCTTCTCTCTATTTTTATTTTTTGAGATAGAGTCTCACTCTGTCACTCAGGCTGGAGTACAGTGATGCGATCTTGGCCCATTGCAACCTTCTTCTCCCAGGTTCAAGCAATTATCCTGCCTCAGCCTCCCGAGTAGCTGGGAGCACAGGTGCATGCCACCACACCTGGCTAATTTTTTTATTTTTATCTTTTAACAGAGGCAGGGCTTCACCGTGTTGGCCAGGCTGGTCTCGAACTCCTGACCTTAAGTGATCCACCCACCTTGGCCTCCCGAAGTGCTGGGATTACAGGCGTGAGCCACTTCACTGGGCCGGCCTCAGCAGGAAGATTGCTATGGAATTTGGCAGCAACCATGCCACTGTTCCTGTGGGCCCAGGTTACCTTTCCCCAGATTACTCTGCTTTTTTTTGGTTTGCTGCCAGGAATCATCGTGTTGCTCTTTGCTTTGTATACACAAGCACATCTCTTGCCCAAATAGAATTCAGTTTCATCTTGGCCATAAACACCTTCAATTTTAGGAAGAGCTGTATGCTCCCTTTGGTTCTGGAGGCCCTGCTTATAGCCGGCACAAAAGGCCCAAGGCCAGACATGTTTCCTTTTAAGAAGGCCTGTTCCCATCAGGCTCCAAGAGGATAGGAGGGGACTCACTGAGGTTCCTGCTCATATGTGACCATATCAGAGAGACTTTCCCTGACTCCTTAATGTAAAATGGCACCCTCACTCACACCCAGACCCACAAAGGAGGCACTGTGCTCGCTACTGTATGTTCAAGGCCTGCAGCTGTGCCTGGCATATGGCGGCACAATAAATATTAACTGAATAAATGAATAATGAAAATAAAGTGAACACAAAAATATGAAAACAAGATATTTTTGCACATGAAATTGGCAAACTTTTTTTTTTCCACTCTGTCACCCGGGCTAGAGTGCAGTGGTGCAATCTTGGCTCACTGTAACCTCTGCCTTCCAGGTTCAAGTGATTCTTGTGCCTCAGCCTCTCAAGTAGCTGAGATTACAGATATGTGCCACCATGCCCGGCTAACTTTTGTATTTTTAGTAGAGACAGGGTTTCACCATGTTGGCCAGGCTGATCTTGAACTCCTGACCTCAAGTGATCTGCCCGCCTTGGCCTCCCAAAGTGCTGGGATTACTGGCATGAGCCACCGTGCCAGGCCTGGCAAACTTAAAAGTTTAAAACACTTGATAATACTCAGGGATGATAGCGGCATCTGGTAAGATTATAAATTAGTTTAAATTTATAATAAATTATAAATTAGTTTAAAAAGATTATAAATTAGTATACATCATTTTCCCCCTAGAAAACACTTAGAAAATATATTTTAAGAACGTTAATAGTGTACGTGTCCTCTGGGCACGTGACTAGGATCTATCACAGGGAAGTCTTTTAAGTGAGATGGGAATAAAAGTTGTACAGAAGGATGATCATTACCCATTATGGATTAGTTACATAAATTACTATAAATACATATGATTAAATATTATGCAATTTATTAAAATCTTATAGGTAAAATATATATAATGATATGAAGAAATTGAATGCTATAATACTAGTTATAACAGAAATAGAAAGACATACACATTTAAATGTAAATTGATAAACAGAAGCTCATTTTTCTTAATGGGCCTACTGGTTTGTATGGCAAGAGAAGTGAAACTGCCAAAAGTTTAGCCCTTGCTGAAATCCAGTAAATATGCTGGGATAGAGAAACCGACACCAGAAGACACAGGAGCAGGCTCAGCGAACCCTAGACCAACTGGGTGTGTAGACGTGTGAAATGCCTTAAATTCCCTAAAGTGATAGGTCTTTGGGAGACCGAAAATAAAAAAGGGCAGCACTGAGTGAAAAATCTATTGGCCATATCTATATGAAAGCGGATATTTCAAACTAGTACCCCTTCTCATCCTACACTCACGTAATTCACGTTGCCCTGTTAGTAGTTTTGGAGACATAATCTACTTTGTTAGCCAGGGTCTAGATGAGAACTAACTAGATGAGAACTAACTAGATAAGAACTAACTAGATGAGAACTCATCTGGCCCTAGCCAAGGTCTAGATGAGAACTGTTTCTCCAGGGACAAATGCCCTGGAAAATGAGAGAACTGCACAAAACTATATGAAAATCTCCTCTTAAATTCCAAGAGGAAATAGTTTTCTCCTAGACATCCTAGCCCTGGATACCCTCTCTCCCTGTGACTGCCTGGTTAGGTAACCTGGGCATAAAATTCTAAAGAATTTTTTTCTCTCTCTCTCCTCTCTCTCTCCTGCCCCAACCCCCACCCCATTTTGCTTTTCTTCTCTTCCTTCTTTCTCAGATGTAGAACGAATTCCGCATCTTGCCTCTTGAATCTCAATTTAGCATTTTTCTCACCTGAAGTATGACCTTGAGGTCTTACCCTCAATGCTAATCAGTTTATCAAAATATTTCTACCCAATAAAAATAAAGCACTTCCTCAGAGGAATCTCATTTAATAAAAGTTTCTCTGTTTCATTACATCTTTTTTTTTTTTTTTTTTACACAGGATCTCTCTCTGTTGCCCAGGCTGGAGTGCAGTGGTATGAGCTTGGCTCACTGCAACCTCCACCTCCCAGGTTCAAGGGACTCTCCTGCCTCAGCCTCCAGAGTAGCTGGGATTAAGGTGTGCGCCACCACATCCAGCTACTTTTTTGTACTTTTTTTTTTTAAATAGAGACGGTGTTTCGCAGGCTGGTCGAATTCCTGGCCTCAAAAGATCTGCTCGCCTTGGCCTCTCAAAGTGCTGGGATTACAGGTCATTACATTTTTAACAGTGGTGTTATGAAACTTGCAAGTATCATGTTAAAAACAAAATAATGTTAATTGATTCTTTTAGAGACCAGTACTTATGGTGCAATTTCCAGTATTTAGCACTCTCAAGTGATTTCCTTGCCTGATCTTACTCACCTTTCTGGCACCCCATAAAATAAGTGTTATATACTATTATTCAGATGAAGAAAATGAGTCACAAGGAAGTTAAACAGTCTAATGAAAATCATGCATCTAAAAGTGGTGAAGCTGGGATTTGAACCCAGTAGTTGGGTTTTTGGTATGGCATAGACATACATCTACGGAGGGATGAGGGACATTAAATTTTGATCCTGATACTGATGGAGAAGCAGGAGGGAGTATCAGATAAGTAAAACACATTTGGAAATAGGTCCTCAGAAACTTTTTCTTTTTTTAATCAATTTATTAATTATTCTCTATTTGAGATACTGTTCTTGATTCAGGAAGTGAGTTAATCAGGCACAAAACAGTTCTCAACTGCAGGTTTGAGCTTTGTCTTTCAACCATTTCAGAGCCCAAGGAGGAAGCTGAGTGGAGACGGGGGCTAGTGGTTAGAGGTGGCTCCTATACACTGTTCACCTTGTCTCCCAGCTCCTAAGTGAGGGCTGGTCCTTCAGGCTCGGCCCTTAGAGCCAGGGCCCCATTCTTGCACACCCCTTTCTATTTAGACATTCTGATTTCTTCTTGAACCTTCTGCCTCCTCCCTGTTATTTTTCCTAGCCCCTGTGACCTCTGCTGCGTATAGAGAAGAATTCCACTCCCTCACCCTTTCTGAACTGAGGTTGGTGGAAATGACCTTGGATATTGCATGTGTGGTATCTGCAAGACAATCAGAGCACATATGCCCCTAATGGATCTCCCGTGGGTTCTTATGCTCCAAGTCCTTTGCTCTCTCTAGAACTGTGCTACTGTGATTTCTCTTCATATCTGGGCTTCTATATGTGCCAAACCCAGAAAGGGGTAGGGTTGTGGGGGCAGAGGGATAGTGACCATTTTGCTGCCATAAGCCATTGTTTTTACAGCTCTGTTCTGCCGGACATCAATAATGAGAACATATTAATATCACAAAGTGTGATTTTTGGCAAGAGGGACAATAGTGACTATTATTTGGAAGGGATCACATGCTTTTTATAATTTTTAAAAAATAACACAGTCATACAATTATTATTCCTACCATTATACCACTTTTTACAAAATGCCAAAAAGCTTTCAAATCTATTATTTTTTTTACTCCTCACAACAACTTTAGGAATGTAAGTGAGATATGATTATCTTTTATGAATCACAGATTTGCATATTTTCCTCATTACTATTTTACATTTTCTGGCCTGTGATTAATATATTCAAGGAGTCTATTTTACTGCATCTGGCTAGCTTTTCTAAACTGTTTTCCATGGACTAATCTCTGTTTTGTTCCTTTTTATTTCTCACAGTGACAGGAAATAAAAATATTAAATAATAATTGCTACATTTAACATTTTTCTTGGTACTGATTTCAAGGAGGTTGGCTCCAGTGTTTCCCCATTTGTCCCTATTTTAAAATTTTATTTTCCTTTTGCATCTTTGTAAATGCTTGCATTTTTTTTTCTTTCTTGATGACAGATTACTATGCTTTAGAAAAATTTTGGAAAATATAAAAAAGCACAAAGAAGAAAATGAAAATCATAGGTAGTATGAAAATGTTTACCTAAAAATAAACCTGTAAACTATTTTATGTCTATTTCTATCCAGCTTCTCATATCCTCTTTATTGTTATGATACCATAAATTATTGAAATTCCTAATTGTTATGCATTTTTGTTTATAATTTTCCTTTATTTTAAGGGATACTATAGTACAATCTACTTACATAAGTATCAGAATACATCTGATACATTCCTAGTAAAATCACATAATCAATTTTAAGACTTTTGCTGAATAATACCAAAAGGCTATCCAGAAAAGTTTTTTTTTTTTTTCTTGAGACAGTGTCTCACTCTGTTGCCCAGGCTGGAGTGCAGTGGCACAATCTCTGCCCAGTGCAACCTCCACCTCCCAGATTCAAGCGATTCTCCTGCCTCAGCCTCCAAAGCAGCTGGGACTGCAGGTGCCCACCACCACACCTGGTTAATTTTTGTATTTCTAGTAGAGTTGGGGTTTCACTGTGTTGGCCAGGCTGGTCTCCAACTCCTGACCTCAAGTGAGCTACCGGCCTTGGCCTCCCAAAGTGCTGGGATTACAGGCATGAGTCACCACACCCAGCCAGAAAGTTTTACCAATATGTGCTTCCAAAAACATTGCATGTGTATTTTACCATACCCTAAATAGCCTTAAGTATAATCGTTATCTCAATCTTTGCCTATTTGATGAGTACCAATAATACTTTAGTATTGTTTTTGTATTTTAATCTCTCATAAAGCTGAGTATTTTTGGATGTATGAATTGCCTTTTGCCCACTTGCTTTGTCCATTTTTTTCTATTGAGAAGCTAATTTTAAAAAACAATCTGGAAAGAAATATTTCTATACTAAAGATATTAACCTCTCGCCTAGTACATATTTTAATTAGCTTGCTATTTGCTTTTTGAATGGTGTTTTAACAATTTTTTTTCCATTTAAAAATGATGAATGGTTATTGAATTTTACCAAATGTCTTATTTGTACCTATTGATATGTTTTCTTATTTTTAAATTTAAAGATGTGGGATATTGCAGCAATAACAATAAAACAACGTGTCAGACTACTCTTGTATTCCATAAACTACTTTGACATGCTATAATTTTGTTCATATTTGACAGTCATTTGAAAATGACTGGAGAACAAACCATCTCAAGTTATAAAAGATGCCAATCGTTTCCTGCCTCTGGGTCACTTCCACAGCTGAATAAGTGGCCCTGCCTCCCCAGCTCCAAGCCTCTGGTGAGGGCACTACAATTGGACACTTGACCTGAGGGTCCCCTCGGTAGACTCACCAGTGGCCAGGCTGGCATGACAGTGAAAGAGAACCAAATGGGTTTCCCTCTTGAGGACGTGGGACATTGAGTCAGTCCGTGGTGCATGCTGGAGCTGAGAGTTGAAGCCAGAAAGATGGGGTTGCAGGTTGGGCGGGCGGGTGCAACATGAAGGAGCAGGTATGCAAGAAGCCCTGTGGTTTCTGAGAGGTGGAAGATGCTCAGAGGGTTCCTGAAGGCTTTGGAGTTTCTCAGGTTTCCAGTGATTTTCAGATGCACCCTTTGTCCTTGGATTCTGTGAGAGCCCCCAGGATTCTTTCCATCACATGACTTCCTTTTGATTTTCCTTCCTTATTTAAAGTAGTTGGAGTAGGTTTCTGATTATGCAACCAAAAAGCCTTCGTGGGACACTCATGCACCTTCCTATCCACCCCCACTGGGTAAACTGTGTGGTTATGTGCTACCAAAATGCCAGGAGGTCACTGGCTTCCTACTGAAAAACAAAAGAGTTGAACTCAGCATTGTATGATCCTGAAGTTTCTCCCTCAGCGCTCTAGTTCTATGAGTCTTTGGAATTAATGGAGCTTTTTATTGGGACATTTTCTTAACCAAGCTTGATGGAACTCTAGAGGACAAGATTCAGCCCGAAGGGAGTGTGTTGTTGAAACAGACCCTTTAAGACAGGAATAAATTTTCCATTTTGAAAAAAATTACTTTTCCTTCAAATCTGAAGGGGCATTTTGCTTTCCTGTCATTGAATTGAAAAAGTACCTCTGTTTTTTTAAACAGTATAACTACAGCTGTCTGTCTGTGCTTCTCTTCACGTACCCAGACCAGGCGTCCGGCAGTGACGGGTAATCAAATCACCTCAAGGGACACTGAGCCATCTGCCCCTGATCTCAGCCCACAGAAGTGAGCTGTTGGAAAGGGTTCCAGCTTTTCATCTTTAGCCAGCAAGGTCCAATTTTCTCAATGAAAGTATTGATTTAAGTCTTTCAAAACAACCCCAGCTTCACTGACATCAAGGGGATAAATCACAGCATCAAGAGAAAAGAAAATCACACTGTGGATAAAGGTGTTAAGTTTTCTTTGCACTTTGGGAGGCCACAGGGGGAGCATTGCTTGAGCCCAGGAGTTTAAGACCAGCCTGAGCAAGATGGTGAGACCCTATCTTTATAATAATAATAATAATAATAATAATACATAGCCTGGTGTGGCGGTGCAGACCTGTAGTCCCAGATACTCAGGAGGCCGAGGCAGGAGGATCGCTTGAGCCCAGGATTTGGAGGCTCCAGTGAGCTGCAATCCTGCCACTGCACTCCAGCCTGGGTGACAGAGCAAGACCCATCTTAAAAAAAAAAAAAAACAAAGCTTTCTTTTACATGCAAAAGAAAACTCTGAAAAGCATTTCTCAAATCACTGACAGAAAAGATCAGCAAGATTAGCAGGATTTTAGGATTAGGAAACTATAGTCTTAGGAGGTAATGAGGAGGCTCAGAGTGACAAACTATGGTCCCCATGGAGCCAGCCCCATGCCGGGGTGTTTTTTCCACTAAAGCTGCTCTCGGGTGTGAGCGAGAGCCCTACAAAAGTTGGACAGATACATATTTTCTATTTTTTGTGTGTTTTATTCATCTTGTTGGTATAAAGATCGTGACTTTTCTCTTCTTATGGCAATCATATTTGAGTTATCTATCTATCTATCCAGCCGTATTTTAAAGAGACGAGGTCTTTGACTCTGTTGCCTAGGCTGGAGTGCAGCGTTGTGATCACAGCTAACTGCAGCCTTGAACTCCTGAGCTCAAGGGATCTTCCTGTCTCCGCCTTCCAAGTAGGGAGGAATACAAGTGTGTGGCACCATATGTGGCTAATTAAAACAGTTTCCTTTTTTTTGTAGAGAGGGGTCTCACTGTGTTGCCCAGGTTGGTCTTGAATTCCTGGTCTCAAGCAGTCGTCCCGCCTCAGCCTCCCAAAGTGGTAAGATTAGAGGCCCGAGTCACTGAACCCAGCCTGATTTGTGGTATATTTAAACAAATGAATGTATATTTATTTGAACTATCATATTATAATTGAACTGTCAAAAAATTCCTGGGCTATCAGTTGGGACATATGAAGAGTGACAAGGATTTCATAACATTTTTTTCCACTGAAGCCTCAAATGTACAAGAAACATCAAAATGGATTGGGTTTTAAATGATTTTTAAATTCCCGTTAATACCTATTCTATTCAGGAAACTTTGTGTCTTAGGTTGAATTTCCAGAGGTGGCCCCTGAGATGAAAATTCATGTGAAAGTACAGTAGTCCTACCTCATCCATGGGGGTTACCTTCCTTGGGTAGCTAAGCCCGCCAGAGGATGCCCAAAACTGCAGATAGAACCCTATATATGATATGCTTTTTGCTATGCATATGTACCTATGATAAAGTTTAGTTTATAAATTAGGCACAGTCAAGAGATTGACAGCAATAACTAATAATAAAATAACAACACACCAATGTTACTACCTTTACACCTTGGGGCCATTATTAAGTAAAAATAAGGATGACTTGAACACAAGCCTCGCGATAGGGAGAGTTGATCTGATAACTGAGTCGACATCTAAGTGGCTGATGGATGGTTGCATCTACAATATGGATACACCGGATAAAGGGAGGTTTCATGTCCCAGGTGGGATAGGGCAGGACGGCTTGAGATTTCATCATGCCACTCAGAACGGCATGCAATTTAAAACTTATAAATTTTTTATTTCTGGATATTTTATTTAATATTTTCAGACTTAAGTTGACTGCCAATAACTGAAACTGCAGAAAGTTAAACCTCAGATAAGGGAGGACTACTGTAGTCTATCAGGTAATATCTCCGAAGAAACTGGTAGTGGGGTGGGGAGGTAGGACAGGGAAGGGAAGGCCAAGCCAGGGTATGATATCAGAGTCCCACAGAATCTAACTCTTAATCCTGCAAGAAGACCACCTTGACTAGGGCAAGGGTTAAGAATAGATCCCAGGCTGGGCGTGGTGGCTCATGCCTGTAATCCCAGCACTTTGGGAGATCAAAGCAGGAGGATGGCTTGAGTCCAGGAGTTCAAGACCAGTCTGGGCAAAAAGTGAGATCCCTGTCCACCCCCATCTCTACAAAAAATAAAAACAATTAGCTGGGAGTGGTGGCACTCACCTATAGTCCCAACTACTAGGAAGGCTGAAGCAGGAGGATCGCTTGAGCCCAGGAGTTTACTACCTTTACATCCACTGCTCTTCAGCCTGGATGACAGCAAGATCCTGTCTAAAAAAAAAAAAAAAAAAAAAAAATCCCAGGAGATAGCACTTCTGGCTCTAGGGCCAACAGATTTGGCAGCCTGAGAGCAGTTTTGTGATTAAAAAACAAAACAAAACAAAACAAAAAAGCTGCAAATACTGGTTGGGGGACATCACACTGAGGGAAGGTTCTGTGGGGAAAAGGGATCCCATATGCCGTGGGTGGAGCACAAACAGTTGCAAGAACAGCTAAAGCTAACTTAGGTAAAGGGGTATCTCAATTAAGATTGCATTTGGCTGCATGTAATAGAAATCTGACGCAGTGCCTAACCAAAAGAGTTTATGTTCCCAATATACCAAGAAGTTCAGAGATTGGCAGTGCAGGATTAATAATTAATATAGCAGCTTCTCGATGTTATCAGTCAACAACATGCCAGCTCCGCCTTGCTTGTTGCTGCATGATTGCGAGATGGCTCTACTGCCTCCAGCCTCACATCTGCATTCCTGGCAGGAAGAAGAGGACCAGAACAGAAAAGGCTGTATGTCTAATAGGAAAGCAAATATTTTCCAGAAACCTCTAGCAGACTTCTGGTTTCTTTCCTATTGGCCATAACTGAATCACATAATTACCTTTAGACGTAAGGAATTCTGGGAAGGCGGCATATGGTTCCCTTGAAAAGAATAACTTTTCATTCTTTGCTTTTTTTTTTTTTTTTTTTTTTTTAATGGAGATGAGAGAATGGGCAATGACTGGGAATATGGTGGTGTCTACCCAATAGGGGATTTTTTTTTTTTTTTTTTTTGGTAAAAATATAATAGTAGGCTTTAGGAGCTTCCTAAGACAAGATTTAAGTACAGACAGCTTAGATATCTGAGGGATGGTGCCAGAACTGGCCAATGAGGAATTGAGGTAGGGCTAGTTTATGGGCAGTGACCTGTACAGTTAGTTGCACAGGGCCCTGCATGTGGAAGGGCCCTATGTTTGGTTTCATGCTGTGTTTGGTCACTGAGCACTCACATTCTGTCTTTGGACTTGTGTTATTAAGTCTGATGGGACAATGGAGCATATGTGTTTTTTGGACTTGTGTTATTAAGTCTGATGGGACAATGGAGCATATGTGAAGTGGCAGCACACGCCCTTGTTGGCTCAGGCTCATGGTACAGCGTGCAATGAGCAATGTGCATGCCAAGCAGTTAGTTGCACAGGCCAGGATGGGACCTGGGCCCAGATCGGTGGTAGCGATGATGGTGATAGCAGCAGCAGAAGCAGCAACTGTGGAGACAGCAGCCATAGCCCTGGAGACAGGAGAAGCTCTACACGAAGGCAATGCTAGGATTCATGTCGGGAGGTCAGTTTGCTGGTCTATCCCTGGAGCCCATTTCTGGGGCAACTGCACAAATCGTAACTTCTTGGCTAGAAACTGCTGGTTGTCAGGCAGTCAAACTTTATCAGTAAACTATTACAAAAATAAAAATGTACATGTAGACATTGCAATGAAACTTGTCGGGGAGTTATTAAGATTCTCCAGAATTTAGAATCCCTGGTTTTGGAAACTACCACAACACTGCAAAACAAATATTCACAAGGTTAGAAACAGAAATTAAATTTAAAGACAATCTCATTTGGTGAAAAAAACACAGTATTTTCATATAAAGCAATGGATGAATCAATTATTGATGAAGAAGACATTTAAAATTAAATTTTCTCTTGTAATTGAACATACAGTGATAGAATGCATAAACAGGTGTTTGCATTTTCAACAAATCATAAAGCCAGTTTCTTGTAAAACCTCCACAAGTTACAGAGAATGTAAGAGGAAATGAAAGACCATTGTACAATTTGCATTTAAAATAAAATTCAGACTTACATGAAACTGGTTTGTATGAAGAGTTAAGTCTTTTTAGAAAAATTATTCTAAAAGAATTGTCAGCTCTCGATGTACTAATATATATAATTTATCAGACATTTATCCCAATGTCATCACTGCCTACAAAATACTCCTTACAGCTCCAGTAACATTCACATCATCAGAAAAATCTTCCTTAAAATTAAAATTACCAAATTTATTTGCCATCTTGCATATTCCAAGAGCAACTCATGTGGCTTTCAATTATATCAATTAAAAATGAAGTTGCCGGCCGGGCGCGGTGGCTCAAGCCTGTAATCCCAGCACTTTGGGAGGCTGAGACAGGCGGATCACGAGGTCAGGAGATCGAGACCATCCTGGCTAACACGGTGAAACCCCGTCTCTACTAAAAATACAAGAAAATTAGCCGGGCGAGGTGGCGGGCGCCTGTAGTCCCAGTTACTCGGGAGGCTGAGGCAGGAGAATGGCGTGAACCCGGGGGGTGCGGAGCTTGCAGTGAGCCGAGATCGCACCACTGCACTCCAGCCTGGGGCACAGAGCAAGACTCTGTCTCAAAAAAAAAAAAAAAAAAAAAAATGAAGTTGCCAAAAGTATAAATTTTGATGACCTAGTAAACAAATTTGCAGAAGTGAGCCAGAAGAACCTCATGATCAATCAAGATACACTAATAAAGTACAGACATCCTCAGGTTCTGCATCGACGGATTCAACCAAGTGAGGATGGAAAATATTCAGAAAAGAAAAACCAATTAAAAAAAATACCACAATAACAAACAATACACACTAAAAAATACAATATGACAACTATTTACATAGCATTTATGTTGTATTAGGTATTATAAGTAGTCTAGACAGTAAAGTATGCAGGAGGACATATGTAGGTTATATGCAAATACAATGCCATTTTATATAAGAGACTTAAGCATCTGAGAATTTTGTTATCCAAGGGGGTTCCTGGAACTGATTCCCCTTGGATACCAAGGGATGACTGTATTGGCGGTGGTGGTAGCAGTGGTATTGTTACAAAAATGAGAGAAGAAACTCATAGACAGAAGATAAATAATAAATACATTATTATATTATATAAGCTTAGGACACCAAAAATATTTTCTTCAATTCGTAATTCTACTTTGTTACCTATGCATCACGATTACCCTTTGTTATGGACTGAACTGTGGTCACCCAAGATTCATATGTTGAATCCTTAACCCTTAATGTGACTGTATTTGGAGATAGGGCCTTTAAGGAGGTCATTAAGGTTAAATGAGGCCTTAATGGTGGGTCCTAATTCAATAGCACCGGTGTCCTAATAAGAAGAGGAAGAGACAGCAGAGACAGCGCTCACTGAGCCAGCACACCAGGAAAGACCATGTGAAGACATGGTGAGAAGGTGGTTGTCTACAAGCCAGGAAGAGAGCCCTCAGCAGAAACCAACTCTCCTGGCACCTTCCTCTGGGCCTTCAAGCCACCAGAACTGTGAGAAAATAAATGTCTGTTGTTTAAGCTACCATCTGTGGTATTTTACGACAATGCAAGCTAACTAATATGTATGCCCCATTACATTTTACCCATTACATTTTATAAGTAAGAATTTTTTTTTTTTTGAGATGGAGTTTCACTCTTGTTGCCCAGGCTGGAGTACAATGGCATGATCTCTGCTCACTGCAACCTCCGCCCCCCAGGTTCAAGTGATTCTCCTGCCTCAGCCTCCTGAGTAGCTGGGATTACAGGCACGCATCACACGCCCAGCTAATTTTTGTATTTTTGGTAGACATGGGGTTTCACCATTTTGGTCAGGCTGGTCTCGAACTCCTGACCTCGTGATCCACCCGCCTTAGCCTCCCAAAGTGCTGGGATTACAGGCGTGAGCCACCGCGCCCGGCCCAGAAAATATTTTTAAGGAAAAAAAACTTTATATTTTAGTGCCTTTACTGACATTTTCCTCTTACTTTTAAACAAGGGGCTCAACATTTTCATTTTGCACCAGGCAAACTACAAATTACAGAGGCGACTGTACTCTGAATTGAGGTCACACTCTGTGCCTCCCCTACGGCCTCAGAGCGATGGTCTCCCTGCTTCTGTCTGCTTCTTCTCTCTCTAGATCAGCTGCTTCCACCCTGACTCAAGTACACAACATCCACCCACTAATTCTGTCTCCATTTCTGAGAGAAAGAATCTAATTGGCTTAGCCCAGCCCATGCATTTGCTAGTCCAGGGTCAGGTGTCCTGTTCCAATGGGCTGAGGACACCTGGCTGTCCAGGCCCACACTTGCTGGGGCTCAGGTGGAAGGCAGTTTCAGAGGAGATGGCATGGACTGGACTTGTACTTCCAACTGAGGCACTTACGATGCTTTCACAGAGGATTGTCTGGCTTCGATGCTCCACTTCCTTTTACAAGGTGTTTAGCAGCTTCACTCCAAAAGAGAAATATAACCAATCACAGCTTAAAAAGCAGAAACCAATGCCCTGGCCTCAGAAGTATCTCAGGGCTGTCTTGCTCAGCTTTCCATTGACAAAGAACCCATTAAGAACAGGACTGGGGGAGATTTTCAACAGCATAATGCAAATGCTCGTAGGTTTTTAGTAAAGGGCACTCTAAACTCATTTTAGCATGGATTTTTGACATCCTGTCTCAACATTAAACCATGCTTCAAAAAAGTTAAACAGCAGCACTTTGGGAGCTCGAAGTGGGCAGATCACCTGAGGTCGGGAGTTTGAGACCAGCTTGGCCAACATGGTGAAACCCTGTCTCTTCTAAAAATGCAAAAGAATTAGTGCCGGGTGTGGTAGCATGCACCTGCAATCCCAGCTATTATGGAGACTGAGGCATGAGAATCGCTTGAACCTGAGAGGCAGAGGTTGTAGGGAACCAAGATTGCACCACTGCACTCCAGCAAGATTATGCCTCAAAAAAACGTTAGGCAGCAAAAATATAAATAAAAATAGAAATATTCATATTTTCTACAAAGACAAATTTTAAGAACATGTTTTTGGTAAGAAATCAGATTTATCATTAAAAAGCAGTGAAAGCAAGACCCTTGCTGTACACTTTTGGAAGCAAATTTGAAAGATTCCTGTTGAAATAAAAGTAGAAATTAAAATCATTGAATAGTAAAATATTTTATATAGTAACACCTCAGTTACCTAGAAGTAGGACTTAAGGGCAACTCCTGCCATCTGGAATACAGCAACGGAACTAAATTCCCTGAGGCACTGAAATAGTTTTCACAAAATCAGTTCACTGAAGCTCATTTGTTTTAGTTGTAGAAGAGGGACTCAGTCAGAACCTATTCACCCTTACTATTCACTGTCTAAATAACTTTGATTATCCAGTTTGCCACCCGCAGCAGATTAAAACCAACAATTTACTAGGGTAGCAGGGTGCTGCTATAATATAGAGAGTGATTATTGACATCAGGGAGGAAACGGGAAAGGAGGAACTGTCAAACCAGTTTGGAGATATTCAGTGCATACATGCATCCATGTACTTTTCTTAATGCACCTTTCTTACATACATTTAATTAGCATGGGCTGAATGCCAACTATTAGCCTATGACTGTGCTAGGTGCACAGAATACAGAGATTAAGAACTCAGTGTCTGCCCTTAGGGGCTTCTAATCTAGCAGAAAGGTTGACAAATAAAAAGGCAATTACAATATAATGTGGAGAATGATTAAGTGCCTGATTCGGGCTTAAATCAGAAGATAAGCTAAAATGCATTTCAAGTATTTCAGGTAAGACATCTGAAACCCCAAATTAAGATCGGGGTAGTGGGGATGCAGAAATGTGTAAGACCGAACGATGATGGAGGTAGAATTTGCACTGCAGGATGATGGATTGAGGTGAAGGGCAAGGGAAAAAAAAGAGTCCAGGATGTCACTCAGATTTTTGACTTTTGTGAAGAAAGAGTTAGAGGCTCCAGTCTCTCCGGAGGGCATCACCTCATTACAGCTGACATTTTAAATGAAGACTTGGGAATCACTGACAAAAGGTCAGAGAAGTATGAAATCCATTTAGTAGCGACTTTCTCTGCTGGCGAAGAAAACACCTCGTCTTAAATGACTGTTTTACGGAGGAGGTTTTGTAAGTTCCTTGAGGGCAGGACACCCAACATTTATCCTTACGTCCCCAGTGCCCCAATACAGTAGATGCTTAGTGACAACATCTTTATTGGATTTATAGAAACCAATTTAGATCATCTTGACCTTTTCTAGTCATCTCCCTTTAGGGTGTAAGATAAAACTGAGGAAATTTATAGATGTCTTTGGTCCTTGAGCAGATAACGGTCGGCTCTAGACATATTTCTCTTTCAAAAAAAATTTTCTTAGGAGAACTGAAAAGTCGATGTTGTTGTCTTATTGAATCAGATCTTAAGACCCTGACAAGCAACCTTTCCATCTCTTCAGGTTTTCAGCTCCTTTGAGAGTAGCAGACACCAATTAGCTTCCTGACTGGCTCTGGGGTGTTGAGAGAGGCAAGCAGTGGCACCTCAGGGCACCAGAGCAGCCCTCTGTCCCCACAGGCACTCTGCATGCTGACAGGTCCGGAAAAAGACTGTCATACCCTGAAGAAAAGGAGGCCTCATTCGGCTGACCTTGGGGAATAAAATGTCCCCTGAAACCTTTTAGACCCCTAGAAGATTCCTCTGGGGCTTCTCCTGGAAAAAAAGCTTGAGAGGCAACTTGTGAACAATTAAGTCATGACGCACTTAAAAAGAAAAGCTCAGAATTAGGTCAGAATTGGACAGGGGGAAAGAACCGTCTTGATGTGTTATGAAGCTTTTCAGAAACTGTTTCCATGATTTTTATCACTGACATCTATTGGAGTAATGTTATTTTTTATTTGAATATTTAATTTTCAAAGCTAAAGCCTGAGAAATAGAAGCATTTTATCTTTTACAAATAGCTGTGAGTCATGGTTTATATGTCTTGAGTTTTTCTCAGCTTTAAAATCTCAGTTGGTTGTGAAGTGGGGGAGAAAAACAAAATAATGAAATTGCACCAGGAAAACTAACTTCCAAAAACACTCCCAACAATGTTCCTTCTTGCATATGAAAGATATGTTATTACATCAGATTGCCACGTTTGTGAGCTTGAATAGCAGATGTCCTCATTACAAAATCTCTGACTAAGATGAACGTGGTGCTGCAGGGGATGGGTGCTAGAACTAAAACTAAACTGGACAGTGGGCCTTCTGGGTGGAGATTTATGTCCCTTGGCTGGAGGAAGCATGGTTGTGTGTGTGAAAATTCTTTTGAATTTTCCTGAAGCAGCTGTGATTTTCTGCAAAGCTGAACCCGAGGTGAGCTGTTTCCATTTCAGTCACCTCTTCATGGGGAGGTCACTTTGGAAGCATTTATCTGGTATGGGGGCCAAGACTCCTGGTAAGGGGGAGGCAGATGCAGAAGGAGCCCGTCTGGAGGGATGGGGTTCTCATCACCTCTCCCTGGCCTTGCTGCCTCCAACCAGGGGCCATGGTGACTATGAAGGGACGCAGTTAGTCCAGAGCCACCCTGGGAAAGATGTGACCTGCAGCCTGGCAGGCCAAGGACGTGTAGGGGGCTGCACCAGGCACAGCTAGTAACCCTACTCCGTTTCTGAACGTACGCGGGGCCGCTGCCAATGTAAAGCTCCCTGTTAAGAACAGGTCCTGGCCCTCAGCTGAGGGTCACGAAGAAATGACAGACTTTCCTGGCAAGACTGTGGGGATCAGATCCAGCCATTTTTAGATGTAAATGTCTGGCTTTGCCTGCAGCATTTCAAGGAAGACTTGACTGCTGTGCTTTGCCGCCCTCCGCCCCGCTCCCCTGCACTTACCCACCCACCTCGCCTGCGCTGATCCGCAGACGCGCGCGGGGAAGGGCACGCGCGATGCTTTCCCACGCGCTCAGCGGGCGCCGCTCACTGGAAACTCGCTCCGGATTCCGAACCCGAGAGCAGAGCAGAGCAGAGCAGAGGGAAGCCCCTTTGCTGTGGATGCAAGGGCGGCCTGAGCAGCTCCTTAGTGGAGAGCAACGAACACACTGAAATCTCGGAGCCTTCTCTGTCAAAGACATGTCGAGTTTGTGCATTCTGAGATCAATTCTGGGCTTTTCTGAAATTTTACTGGGGGTCCCAAAATTTAATTCGGAGGCGTTGCCTTCCGTTCTTCCCCTGAAAATAGAGATATGACACAGAAATCTTTGTTTACTAGCTCCCTTTCCCATCAGATATGTAGGGTCTTTATAAAATCCTTGTAAACTTTGAAACTTTAATAATTTTTATTCTACATACCATGGGCCTCAAATAGTACTTAAAAGGCAAACATGAAGATTGAAACATTTGCTTATACTATTGCACATTTGTATTTCGGATTCTATACAAACAAAAACGGCTTCCATAAGTGAGCATCTGTTTCCTATCTAACAGTATTAAAATGTTATAAAAATTCACACACCACTTGCAACTACCGAGTTTCCTTTGGTTCTTTTAAACAATTAAAATTAAATCATAATGGTTCACAGGTTGTATGAGCTCCCTTTTCTGTGACTGGGTTGAAGAGCTTTCCTTATCGACACTAGTCTTATTGGTCCTTAATTTCAGCTAGATAGACATCTCATGGAATTATTCATCTTCAGCTGTACTCATCTGGTTTCACTTCTTCATTTCAAATGCATTTTGAATGTTCTCATCTGAGCTTATATGCTGTGCCTGTCCTTAATAGCACTGTTGGAAAGATACTGTTCACTGAATTCTCACCATTCCATCCTAATTACTTTTTCTTTGAGGCTTTGGTCTTTACAATAGCCTAGAGGCCTCTCTGATCCTGAGGGTGGTGCCAGTAACAGAGTAAATGTGCTCCTAATAGAATTTCCACATTTTTCCTTTAAAAATACTTTTAAAATGTCACAAGTAATATATATTCATGATGAAAACTGAAAGTAGGTAAGCAGAAATAAAAACTATGCACTTATATGTACATATTTATAAATATGAATATGTTAAATGTATGCATACTTATAAAAATGTGATACCTTCCATTTTAAAAACATTTTTCTGCTAAATAAAGCATGAACACTTTCCTTTATTCTAATGGCTACTGAATTTGTCCATACAGATGTAATAAAATCAATTCAATTAATTATTGTTGGAGATGCAAATTACTGAAAAATATTTGCTATAGGAAATACAACAATGAACATCTTATATTCTTGTGCATTTGCCCAATTATTTTTATAAGATAAATTTTCTGGGACCCAATTTCATTTTGACCAGAGATTTTACTCATGGCTATAACCTGCCACCTTCAATGGGAGCTGATTTTGCTGATACAGAAGATAGTATTGCCTCTACTGAGTTCTTCATATTAGTTCCTCTGACTTGAGCCTTCATTCTAGTTACAGTCTCTCTGAAAATTTCTCATTTTGGGTTTTCTATTCCTTTACTAGAGACTATATGGAGCTTGGCCAAAGTGGCCTTTATAATTTCCCCATTTCCCCTTACGTTTCAACATCCTTCCTCTGCCTTCTCTTTAAATGCCCACAAATCTAGGCATAATTCTGTTCTTGACTTCCCTTCTTTGTAGTCTATGCTCTCCCTTAGCTAGTTTGTCCTCTGATTCTATTTATGAGAATGATTCATCCTTAAGCTCTTTTTCCCCAATTTTTTGATTTGTATTCCCATATATTCCTTGGTATCTTCCCATGATGATAGTGCAAATATCTTAAAGTTAGTATTCCCCAGACTCAATACTTTATTCCAAACTCCCAGCAAAACAAAAACAAGTGAAAATAAAAAACAAAACCAACCCCACCTCCCAAACAAAATAACTCATTTTCTTCTTCCATATTCTCTCTTTTAAAGTTGAAGGTGCCCACTGATCCACCATCAAAGGGTCATTCAGATTCAGATTGAATAGACATTTATTGATTGTATCAAATCATGTTAGTTTCCTGCTTAAAACTCTCTAGTGGCTTCCCATTGCCATTGAAGTGTAACTCAAACTCCTTACAGGAACCATCAGGCTTCTGTGATCTGGCCTCTGTCTGTCTCCTGCCCAGATCTTCTCCCAGGCTTCTCCTGCCTTTCTATGATCAGCTGCCTGCTTTCTGACCTTCTGTTCAAAGTACAAGTGGACGTGCATCTCAGAGACTGAGCACTTGCTCTTCCTTTGGCCAGAACCCCTTTTTGGATTATGTATTTGGTATTGTAACTAACAACTCATTGCCAACCCAAGAGCATTTCGATTTTCTGCTATATGTTTTTCTTTTGGAAGTTTTCTAGTTTTGAATTTCACATTTAGTCTATGATCTATTTTGAGTTAATTTTTGTGAAAGGTAGGTCTTTGTCTAGATTCTTCTTCTTCTTTTTTTTTTTTTTTGCATTATCTATCCAATTGTTCTAGCACCATTTGTTGAATGCTCAATCCTTTCTCCATTGAATTGCCTTTGGGCCTTTGTCGAGGATCAGTTAAATATTGTGTGGGTCTATTTTTGAGGACTAATTAATATAAATTTAAAGATTCCTTTATTCAAACATTCTATCAGCAAATATTTCATTCAGCAACTACTATATGATCAGTACTGCTTTAGGTACTGGGAACATATCAGTGAAAAACAAAATCTCTGCCTTCCTGGAGTTTACATTCTACAAGTCAAGCGATGTATGACTATGCGAATATTTTTAGAGTTATTCACGTGTCTTTCCCAGGTAAGTATGGCACACACTCCTATGCCTCAGTGTCTTTGCTCACACTTTCCATGCACTTGTTGGCTCATCACAATTTTGCACTGGGTGCTGCACACTGTGCGATGGGGATATGAAGACATTTCCTTTCCCTCCTCTCTCTTTTCATTTTACTTTCACTTTTTCTATTTATCAAAAAAGTGCAATAATATAATTCTTAGATTTAGGCATACCTGAGAAATTAAGTGCAGTAAGAAATGAGATATTGGCTAAGTTACATTTGAGAACATATTTTGATACTTCCAGCAAAGAAACCTCCATTCTAATGATAATTGCCTCTGGGGTTTTCTGAGCAACTGGGATAAGGCCAGATAATATTTATTTGGATTGAAAGGTGATAATAGGCAATGTTTTAAAAGTGTAAACCTAGCATTTATTTATACCTGTCTGATGCATAGTTTTTCTAGTAATGTTCAGTCCTGGTCTAGGAGTCAGAAAGAGATTTACGGAAATAAGTTAGCTTTTGAGTCTCATTTGTACAGTGTTTCCTTTTCTGGCAACCCAAAAACTTCATTAAGGAGAAAAGAAGGAAGTAAAAAGGACTTGCTTAAGCATCATCTCCATGAAGAAGGGGGAGGGGAAGATGACATTTCTAGACTGGAACTCATTTTTTGTAAGGATGAGAACTCAGAGGTGTCACTCTGGTGCTGAGTCCTCAGGGGGGAACTTCTGGGCTCCTGTGTGTCCCATTCTAGGATGGTATATTTGTCTGTTTTTATGCTGCCAATAAAGACATACCCAAAACTTAGAACAAAAAGAGGTTTAATTGGACTTACAGTTCCAATTGGCTGGGGAGGCCTCAGAATCATGGCAGGAGCCGAAAGACACTTTTTACATGGTGGTGGCAAGAGAAAAATGAGGAGGAAGCGAAAGTGGAAACCCCTGATAAACCCATCAGATCTCAAGAGACTTATTCACTATCACAAGAATAGCATGGAAAAGACCAGCCCCCATAATTCAATTACTTCCCCCAGGTCCCTTCCACAACACATGGGAATTTTGGGAGATACAACTGAAGTTGAGATTTGAATGGGGACACAGTCAAACCATATCAGATGAGTATTACTTGGCTCCTCTTCACTGTATACAAAGGGCAAGTTTATGGCAGTATATGAAAAATAGAGAATGAGTTGCAAGCTAGTCAATTGCATGGAATAAAAAAGAAAGAAGGCCCGGCGCGGTGGCTCAAGCCTGTAATCCCAGCACTTTGGGAGGCCGAGACGGGCGGATCACGAGGTCAGGAGTTCGAGACCATCCTGGCTAACACGGTGAAACCCCGTCTCTACTAAAAAATACAAAAAACTAGCCGGGCGAGGTGGCGGGCGCCTGTAGTCCCGGCTACTCGGGAGGCTGAGGCAGGAGAATGGCATAAAAACCTGGGAGGCAGAGCTTGCAGTGAGCTGAGATCCGGCCACTGCACTCCAGCCTGGGCAACACAGCGAGACTCCGTCTCAAAAAAAAAAAAAAAAAAAAAAAAAAAAAGAAAGAAAAGTGATTTCAGGGCAGGCGCAGTGGCTCACACCTGTAATCCCAGCACTTTGGGAGGCCGAGGTGGGTGGATCATGAGGTCAGGAGATTGAGACTATCCTGGCTAACATGGTGAAACCCCATCTCTACTAAAAATACAAAAAATTTCCCGGGCGTGGTGGTGTGCCCCTATAGTCCCAGCTACTTGGGAGGCTGAGGCAGGAGAATGGCGTGAACCCGGGAGGTGGAGCTTGCAGTGAGCTGAGATCTGGCCACTGCACTCCAGCCTGGGTGACAGAGCGAGACCCCGTCTCAAAAAAAAAAAAAAACCCCAAAAAAACAGATTTCAAATATTGTTTTTTCATACTTCATATTAGGCATTGAGAAGTGAAAGGGACTTTAGAGACCATTTATCCCAACGCCCAGCCCTGTGGAGGAATCTGTCTACAAAAGCTGTAGCAGTAACCAGCCTGTACTTGAACCTTTCCAGTGACAGGAAACTCAGTACCTCAGAACTGCCACTTAATTATAGAAGACTCTTCCTTACTCAGAACTGAACTGTGCCTTCCACAGACTCCCAAATGTGTATCCTAATTTTATTCTCTGAAGCAACAGACATATATATCTAATGTCCTCATTTGCAAGAAAGTCCTTTGCATATGGTTATCAGGGGTTCACTAAGTCTTGGATTCTTTCTCTCTGCACTGCCCCTTAAGTTTTGGCTTCGAGACTTTTTAAAGTTGTTTCCTGGTTGGCTGAAGCCCTTGTTAAAGGTGTTGCTCAAAATGAACACAACACTCCTGGTATTTGAGCGAAGGGTTTAGTTGATGTGGGTTGCTAACAAGAGACTTTTTTTTTTTTTTTTTTTTTTGACAGGGTCTTGCTTTGCTGCCCAGGTTGGAATGCAATGGCACCATCATGGCTCCCTGCAGCCTTGACCCCTGGGCTCAAGCCATCCTGCTGCCTTGGCCTCTTGAGTAGCTGGGACCGCAGACACTTGTCACCACATCAGGTTAATGTTTTTGAATTTTAAGTAGAGACAGGGTCTTGTTAGTTGCCCAGGCTGGTCTCGAACTCCTGGGCTCAAGTGATCCTCCCGCCTCAGGCCTCCCAAAGTGCTAGAATTACAGGCATGAGCCACTGTGCCTACCCAAGAAACACCTTAATTATACTTAACTATAATTCTGTTTATATGAATGTCTTACCTATACTTCTGTTTATATGTTTATACTCCTTTTTCTCCCAGAGGTTAAATATTTAAAGTTCCTCATTATGCCTGGACTACAGATGTTTCTACGTGAAGGTGTTGTTTCAATCTGTAATTTCACAATATTTTATTTTGGAAGCTGGTGGCTACAAGCTGGCAGGAAACATGGACCTTAGGAAAAGCAAACACATTCTATTTGCTAATGGTCACTAAGCGATTGTAACCAAGGCAAACTGTTACAGAAAGGAACAATCAGCTGAACTGTAAAGGCAGAGCGTTTGAGAAATCCTAGCCCTTTTTCCCTGCATGCTGAAATCAGCTAACAGAGATAAACTATTAGCTGCTTCTTAAAAAAGGGATTTGTTTACACTACGTAATTTTTATCAGTGGGACAGCCTGTTTGCCTGCCTGAGATCTTATTACTTATTAATGCATTATTACCTGTGAGTAAGAAAAAGGTGCTTGCATTTCAGAAGTTTGTGTGAATCATGTGTCCTCCTCATTTCCTACCAGGGTTCAGGTATTTGTTTATTTTGAATAATGACAGATCTCAGTAAAGCTAAGGTTTTAAGCTCATGCCCTTCTGCATAGAAGCTAATCTGTCAATGGCTCTTTCCTGTTCAGAATTTTAGACTTAGTAAAAAGTTTGCAAACTAAGAGTTTTTATAAACAGAATATGACTTCTAATATACTTGTTTCTGAATTGCAAGGGAAAATGTATGACAGCTCTCACAATTTCAAATGCCTTGACCAACGTCACAAAGCTAATACTGATTATGGAACCCATGAGTATGACACTAAAATTCAGGGGCTTTGGGATTCCATTGTTGTTTTGCTTAATTAAATATACATACATTAGGGCATGTATACTATACATGCTCAGTCTAAAGAGGAATAACCAAAGGAAAACTGTTGTTTTCACCACCATTTAAGGAGACCATTGCCAATTCCAATGTGACCTCTGTCCTTGGTTCCCAAGTGGGAGCCACAATCTCAAACTTTTAGTCATTTCCTTGTCTTACCACATATATATGTATCCCTAAACAATATACTGTTTAATTTTCTATGTTTGCATATTTTATACAAGTGGAATTCTGCTCTCTGTGTTCTTTTAGAAATCAATCTTTTTGCTCAATATTATGTTTATGAGATTCATTCATGTTACCATGTGAAATTGTAGTTCATTTTCAAAGCTTCCTTATGCCAAGCCTTTGTGTTCTTTTGCATATTAAATAAATGAATGATGCTTCTATGAACATTCTTATATGTGTTTTTATTGCTGTTTTTATTGTTTTATTTACTGAGCACTTATTTTGTGTCAGGCACTGTTTTAAGTGCTTCAAATATATTGATTCATTTAAATCTCCTGCAGCCCTCTGAGGTATGTAAAATTATTATCCTCATTTCACTGATGAGGGAATTTAGACCAAAGAGGTTAAGTTGCCTGAGGTGACAAACCTAGAAAGCTACAGAGACCAAGCATCTCGGCTTCAAGAGTCTATCCTTGCAATCAATACACCATACTGATTCTTCTTTGGCTTATCAATCCCTCAGGCAGTCAATTTGAAAAGTTCTAAGGTGTGTTTCCATTTGTCCATATATCCTTTTGTTAATCAAATGCTGGCAAATTCTTTTTAAAGCAAAAAGTCAACAAATTTAATAGAGATCCAATACGCCACATCTCCTTTTTGGGGGCTTGGGGTTAAAATCTCTATCATTTTAAAAATTTTACTCTTATATCAAATATCCTGATGTTTTTGCATTTCAAATCAATTTCAGAATGGGCAAGAATGCACTTGCCTGAGAAGAAAGAATAATATGTAAATAATTTTAACTGTATGAGACCTTTAAGAGCAGTATCTAATTCATATGCCCCTCAAAATGAGTTCCAGGGACAGGCAAATGACCAATGGTGTTTATCCCCGTCAGTGCTCATCTGTCTCAGTGGCCTGTGCATGAAAACATAAACATGAGCCATATGTCTATCTTCTGAGTTGGTAGAAAGCCTCCGAATACCACCTAATCCAGAAAATGACAGATTGAGAAATCTAAAGAGATCTGTTGGGAGAATAAGGGAGAAAATGCCTCATCTGCTTCCAGTTGTAGCAAAGAGCCCGAGCTTCAGTTCCTTGGGACAGGAGCCTCCACCCATCAACACAAGCACAACAGAAAGCACTGCCAAACAGCCTCACACAGCAGCCCTCATCCCCTCCCTCAAGGGAGTCTTGCATGTAGCGATGCTGAAAGAACCTAAACTCACTGGCATGAAAATCAGAAGTGAAAACCAAGGGGAAAATTTATTAAAGATTAAAACTAGTAGGACTGAAGTTTTGCAGCCACCAAACAGGCCAAGGAGGCTGGAGGAACATCAGTCCTGCTGAGATGGTCAAAGTAATGGCCTGCATGGCCAAGGCTGCCTTCAAGCACATGTCACTGAGGACCCAAGGCCTGGGAGAAGTGGTAGTAGGAACTAAGCACCGAGAGTCTAACTCCAATAAGGGATGATACATGACCAGAATAGTCATCCAGCCAGCTTGGAGAGGTAGTAATTTTCAGGAAATAGTGTTTTTGAGAGGTTCAGCTATGCTTAAAGGACTTACAGTATTTCTGGTTGCTGCTTGGCTAAATCTATTTTATTTTCATTTTCATTTTATTTTATTTGAGACGGAGTCTTGCTCTGTTGCCCCAGCTGGAGTGCAGTGGTGCCATCTTGGCTCACTGAAACCTCTGCCTCCCAGGTTCAAGTGATTCTCCCGCCTCAGCCTCCTGAGTAGCTGGGATTCTAGGTACATGCCACCACGCCTGGCTAATTTTTGTATTTTTAGTACAGACGGGGTTTCACCATGTTGGCCAGGCTGACCTCAAACTCCTGACCTCAAGTGATTCTCCCACCTCAGCCTCCCAAAGTGCCGGGATTATAGGCGGAAGCCACCATGCCTGGTCTAAAACTGTTTTAAAGCATTATGTTTGGAAAAAATATTCCCAATCTGTTGTTTCAAATGTTCTAGCTTGAATAAGGTTGGTGCATTATAAACTTAATCTGTAGTTAAAATCAGATAGTTACATATCTTTAAGTGAAAGGAACAAGTTATAAACTAATCCAATCTAATCCCCACTTTTGGCAAAAATATTTGCATACATGCAATGAAAATGTCCAGAAAGTCCTGCACCAAGGTTTATGAAGTGAGGCACTCTTGGCATTTTGGGCTGGATGACACTTTGTTATGGTAGGATGTTTAGCAGTATTTATTCCTGGCCTTGCCCCAAAGTTTGGGGACAAAACTTCCTCCAGTTGAGAATCATTTCTCTATTCAAATATGTTTATGGTGGTTAAATCTGGGTGAGAGTATTATGGGTAATTTTTCTTTCTTCCCCCATTTATTTCTAGTTATTCTACAATGAGTATGTGTACATATATCGTCATATATGTCTTCTATAATAAAAATAAAAGCTATTATTAAAATACCCATAACCACAGCACTATTTATTTTAAAAATTATGGGTACATGCTTTTGAGAAAAATCTTTGAAAAATATCTGTAGATAGAAGGTTTATGGAAGATATAATGTGGGGAATTAAAAAGGAAATAACGTTCTTCTAAGATAATTTAGCAAAAATTAATCTGCAAGATGTGGGGGTGGTAATGTGTGGGCCAGAAATAACTTGATTAATGACCCAGGGGTACCCATCCATGACAACCAATCCTCTGTTTAATGTTCTCATTAGATTTACCAAGCTGGCAGTCTTGTGTTCTGGGCTGTACAAATAGTTTTTCTCTGCACTGACTTCCTTCCAGTTGGGCTCAGCATGGGGGGCAGGGGGCACCAGATCTTTCCCATGTTATGGGCTCCAGTGACAAGTTCACTTCCCTCACTTCCTTCTTGAGAGGAAGACGTGGCGCTACGTTTCACTCACTTTGTAGTGGTGGTATTTTCGTTCACCAGTTGTTTAGGATTGATGGGGTGTGGAAATGGAGCTGCTAATAGATGTCTTTTATTTCTATTAGATAAGGAAAACTTAACTAATGTGCAAGTGGTATATAAAATCCTGGGAATAAACAGGGATAGGATGAACAGTATCGTTTTCCCTTGGTATTCATTGGGGATTGGTTTCAGGAACCCCGAGGATACCAAAAAAACACAGATGCTCAACTTCATGGTATAAAATGGTGTAGATAACCCACACACATTCTCCCGTATACTTTCCATCATCTCTAGGTTGCTTGTAATGCCCAACAGGCCTAGACATCACTTCATTTAAGTGCATTCAATGTAGCACTCAGTGTGATGCAAATTCAATGTTCACTTTTTGGAACTTTGTGGATTTCTTTTTTAATGAATGTTTGATTTGCTATTGGTTGAATCCATGGATGCTGAACCCATAGATACAGAGGGCCAACTGTACTTGTCGGACTCTGAAACTTCAACTTCTCAGCTCTGCCTGAACCTCAGGCATAGAGATGGAATCTGAAGCAGACCAGAGGGTGGCTTCTTGGAGATGGTGAGGCCTGGCCACAGAAGGAACAGGATGCATGACAGCTGCCTCCCACACAGATACACTGCATCTAAGAAGATGTCACCACTCCCATGAGAAATATATACTGTATGCTCATGTTTGAATGTGTGTGTATACCTATATAGATTCAATATATACATATGTTGCAAAGAACTGAAGCAGCAAAATTAGAGAACGCTCAATATTTCTGACATGCTTGGAATAACAAGAGATGTAAAAGCAACTCAGAATTACATTCCCCTTTTACAAAGCCAGATAATGTGGCTGAACCACTGAAGGATTTCAATCTGAGGGCACAAAGTAGGAAACAAATTTACTATTTACTCTCCGGTAAGAAAAACAGAGTTAGACAAGGTCTGCCTTTGAATCACTATAGTTGTATGTCTAAATGGCGTTTCTTTCTGGCAGTTAGTAATGGGACCTGGCAGTTAATGATGATGATGGCAAACACTTAGGGAGCACTCACTATGTGCCCAGCACAGGTCTAAATACCTTCTATAGTCCAACTCTCTTCATTCTCAAAACAGCCCTAAGGCAGCTCTTATTTCTATTGCACAGATGAGGACACTGAAGGACATATTAGGTGCTTAGAAAATATTTTGTGAATGGAATTAATAAGCAGAACTATCATCAATCACTTTATTTTTCTTTTGCTCTTAATAACAATTCATTCTCACTCTTGAACTACTTTTACAGTTAGTGTAATACATCTGTTCTTCAAAACCAGCAGAATCGTTTCCATAAAGATTGAGAATAACAGAACACTCTGCTTAATATAATTACTCTCTAGATTAAACCATTAGATCTGAAACTGTTTGCATTTGTGGGCAATCACAAAAGGTCATGACCCCAGAATCCATCTCTCCTACACGGTTGTCTGCCTGTACCAAAAATATCAATGAGGAAATATGGGTGATATTTGTTTTCTTGAAAGAGCATCAGTGGATTATGAGTTCATGGTTAAAACAAATATATATTAAGGCAAACCATATGAAGTTACTGCTTGTCAGATTAAAAGCAAAATATCAACAATTATATAGGGTTCAACTTAATAGATTTTGTCCCATTTCAAAGCAGTGTGACTGAAGAATTTAATTTTCTTAACGAGTGGTAAAGGAGATGGGAACAGTTACTGGAATTGAGCTAGAAAGCTATTGTTTTATGGCATAGTTTAGTTCCCACAGTAAATTTTGTCAAATTTTAATAAACGCTCCCTTACCTAGTCATTTAACTTATTTCTCTTGCATGTCCTATATTTACTTATGGGTTTTAGTATTATAAGAATAGAGGATATTCATTCGTAGATATTCCAAAGAGTCTTTGAACCACTGCCTACTCTAATGTTTAATATTATAATAGTAACACAGTGCTTTACAATAAGCCCCTACTAAATTATTGAGAGGACACTTTTCTGACTACAAAGAATACTCATTTATGTTTATACTCCAGAACTACTCATAAAGTATTAAAGATGGCCTCTTAAAGTAGCCAAGAGGGTGTGACATCATGAAGGTCTGTGCCTGATGTATTCACTCAAAATATGAATCATGATGATTAAATAGTTGAGGTTTTCAGATGTGACCAACTTACCACCAACCTGGTATATGTGCATGTTTTAAGTATCTCCTCCTGCTCGCAATAAACCCAGTCTGAAAAAGTGGTATTTATAAAGTGAATGATCTTTGGAAAATATTTTTTACAGTGCTATGTACACATGGGAAGTACTCAGAAAATAACTGTACAAGTATGCTTGTTCGAAAATAATGAACACAGAGGCCAGAGTATACCCACCTGAATAAATTCTGCACCCAGTCTGGCAAACATTTATTGACTGCTTTCTCTGCATAGAACAACCGGCCAGCCCCTGCACTCTAGGCACCCACCACCATCGTTAAGAGACCTGTGTGCATGAACCAATCAGACACGTGCTATGAGAATAGAGAAAAGAAATAAGTAATTCTCACAGACACTGACAAACTGGAAAAAACTTCTTTTATCCCAGGTACTTTATGGCTGGGATCAAAGGGGTGAATCACTTGTCTGCACAGTAGGGGTCTGGCAAAAGGAAGTGTTGGCATCAGTTTTCCATCTGCACATATAACCCCCATTCCTCCATGAATTGCATGAGATAGGTTTCATTTTCTCCTGGTGGCCGGTCTGGAGCCGGCTCCTCATAGAGCCTAGACAGAAGACCCTCCTCCCCGAGTCCATCCCCCTCAGAAGGCTCGCAGCCCTCTGAGTCCTGGTCGAAGCTGGACAGCGAAGGAATACACAGCCTGCCAGTTTGGGGGTCCCAGTCGACCAGGGTCGTCGACGGCTCTTCCTCTGGCCCCTCCTCTGAGTCTGTGTGCTCCCGCGTTAGGGGGTCTAAGTCTTGGAGCTGAGGGGTGTATGAGTACTGTAACGTTTGCGGGCCCAAGAGTGCCAACGCTGCCTGTGACTCCAATAATGTTCCTTGTGTGGACACCTCCTCCTGCAACCTGAGCTCCTGCTCTTCAGGCCCTGCACAAATGTCAGTGGTTCTGACATCACATTCATATTCAATGACTGTTTTATCTGGCGGTATTGTTCTGCTGAGGGACGCTTGCTGGGTGAGGGAAGTACCTTCTGCGTTTTCTTCAGAATCACAAACAATTTCCATCAAATGCGAGGCATACCCTAAATGTTTCACCTCCTCTTCCTCCTGAGGGGGCTTCAGGTTCCCGCTGGGCTGAGGATCATTAAGGCTGGATACATCACTGCTTTTTCCCAGTAAACTCATATCCTGATGAGAAATTTTAGAATCATCCGAGATATTGAGGGTGATAAAGTTAATCACGATTTTTTCAGCAGGCACAAAGAATCTTTTGTCAAATTCATTTCCATAAATCAAAATCTATAACGAGAAAAGAGAATGGTTTTCACCTTTTCACTTTAGAGAGACATTAGAAACAGCTGTTAGGTAGAATATCTTGTCACCAGATAGTTTTAAAGACCTACTCTTACCAACTCATCTAAATGAAAGTTATGCTTGCAATATACAGAAAACCTCACTCACTGGGAGGCAAGAGACCCAAGACACACAGAAGATACATGGAAGTGAGAAGCGGTTCACTGGGTGGGCATTTCTCCAGTCCAGGGCTGGGGCTGGGGCGTTGGTGCCCCCTCTTGTAACCGGCAGGGGAGTTCTTCATTTCTCGACCTTTTTTACATTCTGTAAAGTCAGAATCTTAGCCACATGAAGAGTAGCAAAGACTGAATGTGGCAGAGTTTGTGACATTGTTTTATTTATAGTTTGCTATGTACTTGTTAATAAGCTGTGGTTACCTGGGCTACCTGCTCTGTTTTTGGATATATTTGAAATGCGGACAGGCATGAGAACTGGATGTAGAAAGGGAGGGAAATACATGAGCAGGGATGGTTTTTACCCCTTATACCATTCTTATCATGCTATAATAGGGCCAAAAAAGGAAACTCATCTGCCAGTTTACGGTAGAGAGAGAAACTCCAAATCATGTCAGGGAAGCTCAGACGAGATTAAATTATTGCTGTGGGTACCGTGAAAGATACCTGTTTTCTAAGAGAGCATGAGTTACAATCCTCATTGTCACTCTACCATGTGATTTCATTTAACTTTACAAAACAGAACCTTCAGCCTCATTCTTTTACAACATTTTAAGTTTCTAAAAAATCACAGGTGGTCAATTCTCCTGTGAATGTTCCTTCCAGAAAAGGTCTCCCAATGCCATTAGGAAGCCAACTCTGAAACCTGAACGCAGGTAGAATCATAGAAAAACTTATAAACGGAACTAACAGGAACCAAGGTATGTTATCATGTACATGGGAACACATCTTTTAATAGTTCCCAAGAAAATGGTTTTGATTGTTAAAAATATGCTCAGCCCTCCAGAACCCTTCAGCACATGGTCCCACCTCCGTGGGTTTAATTCTTTCTTCTTTCTTGCTGCTTCTTACTGTGAAGGATTAAGTCCTGGCCATGTTCCTCCTAAGTGTGTTTCCATTCCATGTCTTTCTTGCTAACCTGATGTCCCACTCTGGCCTGTTAGACTTGAATCTTCTCTCCCCTGGACAAAGCTAGTTCCCTAGGTGCTTTTCTTGTTTCTAGTCTTACTCAGCTCCAAGTTGTCCTGGAACTAATATCTGGTTGGATCTAAACCTTGATACTGACTATGATGCTCCTAACCTAAAACCCTATGGAGATTTCTCTTTGCCGGTAGAATGAGGCTGAGCTCCTTAGAACAGCGCCTCAGTTCTCCCCTTACTTGGACCCACCGCCCGCTCTCCAGTCTCGTCGTCTTCTCTAGCTCCTCATCTGGAGCCTCCTGGTTTACGAATGTCATGCAGTTTCCACACATCCACCTTGCTGTTTCTTCTGCCTGCACTACGGATCCTAACTCCTACTCACCTCTCATAGCCAAGCCCTGGCATGACAGCTGAACCCCTGTGTAGGGTTTCAGGGCTTTCCTTGTAACCCCCGAGTTCCCAGTGCCTGCTCTCATCTTAGCCTTCATGTATTATTTTGAAATTCTAGTCCCCAACTAGGCTTGAACTTCTAGAAGGGCAAGGCAGGGATCATGACTGAACTTATCTGTGGGACCTTATAAAATTTGGTCATTACATAGAAAATCTTTTCAAAGCTAAGGAAAAAAACTCTGTCAGTGAGCTAATCCAGAAAGCAGGTTTTTTTTTTTTTTTTTTTTTTTTTTTTTTGAGACAGTCTCATTGTCACTCAGGCTGGAGTGCAGTGGCGCACTCTTGCCTCACCGCAATCTTGGCCTCCCAGGTTCAAGTGACTCTCCTGTCTCAGCCTCCTGACTAGCTGGGATTATAGTCATGCATCACCACACCTAGCTAATTTTTGCATTTTTAGTAGAGATGGGGTTTCATGCTGTTGACCAGGCTGGTCTTGAACTCCTGACCTCAAGTGATCCAACTGCCTCAGCCTCCCATAGTGCTGGGATTACAGGCATGAGCCACCATGCCCAGCCCAGAAAGTGTTTTTTAATTCACCAGCTATTTAACTTTAATTTCACGCTGCCCTTAAAGGGAACTGAATCTGCTCTAGAACCTCCTCTTCTGTCCTCCTGGAGGTGTACTATTATAATAAAGATCCCTGCCACACTAAGCACTCACCAAATTTGCTGGGTGTTTCTCTTTGCCGACGTGGATATATCGATAGATGGAATAGCCCATCACAGAAAAAAGAAACACAGTAACGGATACGGGCAGAACATACCAGAAGATGATTTTAGCTTTGAACTCTGATGATTGATCTGTTAAAAAAAAAAAAAAAAAAGGTGGGAAGTGGGGGGAAGGGTTAGATAGTTGTGATTTGATGTGATGGGAAAAACTGATATCGTTAAGTGGCTTCTGGGCAGATCACTTGCATTTGGGAACTCAGTTTTCTCACCTCTACGTTGAGAAGCTTAAGCTAAATGTTATAAGCGGTCTCAGAATTCTTACTCTCCCTGACAAGAGATGGTCTGAAGGAATCATCTGAACACACCTCAAGTGTTTAAGAATACATCAATCATCCAAGTCAGCACATATTCCACCATCATATATCTGGCTATGAGATTCATGCAGGTTTCTATATTTGAAAGTAAGTGTATTTGATATTCAAGTAACTCACAGAACTTCAAACAAACAACAAAACCCTCCAGTGAAGATCCCATTGAATTGCTCCACTTTTCCACGCCACATGTTTGACTCAATCTTTCTGCATGTTCACTGAAGGACATGAATGCATGGCGCCTCCTTTTATGTGAGTAGCAGAACCGTTTTTGTACTGCTTGACTGGACTTTCTGGGTAGGGCTGGAGCCTGGGGATGTGCGTAGGGAGGTGGCTGGACAGGGTACAGTGCGAATGGCAGTTAACTCCCTTCCTGGGCCTGCTGTGCTATAGGCTCATGATGAGTAAAAGTCTGCAGAGGAATGACAATACCTGGGAAATTGTTTTAATAAAAGTTTTAATAAAAGTGCTGGCCCACACCATTGATCAGGCCATATAGCTGATGACTAGAGCTCATTGTGACTCACTCATACTTGTTAAGCCACTGTGGTATACTTGGAAGTTGTGATGGTATATTTTACATGTCTAGTTGGGTAGGCCACAGTACTCAGATATTTGGCTAAACATTATTCTAGAGCTTTCTGTGAAGGTTTTTTTTTTTTTACTTTTTTTTTTATTTTTGGGAGACTAACATTTCAATCAGTAGGTTTTTGAGTAAAGCAGATTACCATCTATAATGTGGGTGGGCCTCATCCAATCAACTGAAGACTTCAATAAAAAATGTCTTCACGACCCAAAGGAACAGGGAATTCTGCCAGCAGACTGCCTTTGGGTGCGAACTGCAAACATCCACTCTTCCGTGGGTCTCCAGCCTGCCTATGCTACAAATTCGGACTTGCCAGCCTCCACAATCGTATGAGTCAATGCCTTAAAATAAATCAATATTTCTAAACAAACATCTATATGTATTCTATTGGTTCTGTTTCTCTGGAGAATCCTGACTGATACAGCTGTAGGAAAAAGAGCAGCTTCAGCACAAATGACAAAAGTCCGAGTGTGCTCCTTACACACTAACAAAACCAGCAGCAGTGTGACCGGAGCATCCTAATCCAGGAGAATGTTGGATGCTCTTGATGCTTGGGCCCAAGAGAAAGCAGCAAAGTCACTATCTGGTTAACTGTCCAGTTGAAAGCCTGGAAACAGATGTGTCATGGCTGATGAGGGTGGTCAACAAGAGCCGGTGGGAGAAGTCCCGCATGTGGGCCTCTTACCCTGCATAATTCCCACGGAGCACATTCACCACCAGCTTCCGCACAGAGACATGCCAGTGCAGCAGTGCGGATGCTGCGGGTGTCAGAACTCCACCTGCCCTGCTTGTAGCCTATAACTCAGTCCAACCCTCTTAATACAATCCCTGGTCCCTGGATTGAGCCTGTGCTAATTGGAAAGAGTCATAACAATGACTGACAGCATTTAGTATACACTAATCCATGTTTACTACAACAAACCTAATAAACTGTATCTGTATTTTAGGGATGGGGGACTAGAGAGCAGAAATGTGTTTTAAAAAATAGTTCCAATAGAGGCAATGCTGATTATTCAGAAAGCAGGTCCTCACACCAGTGTGTTCGAAAGATATCTCTGGTGATCTAACAGCTGGGATAGCAGGGGTTCAGAACCAGAAATAGAGCCTAGTTATTCCGTTAATTTTTCTTTCTTTTTTTTTATTTTTGAGACAGGGTTTCACTCTGTTGCCCAGGCTAGAGTGCAGTGGCACAATCACGGCTCACTGTAGCCTCCACTTCCCCAAGTGATCCTCCCATCTCAGCTTCCCAAGTAGCTTGGACTAAAGGTGTGTGCCACCATGCCTGGCTAATTTTTGTATTTTTAGTAGAGATGGGGTTTCACCATGTTGCCCAGACTGGTCTCGAACTCCTGGGCTCAAGTAATCCTCCTGCCTCGGCCTCCCAAAGTGCTGGTATTATAGGCGTGAACCACTGCACTTGGCCACTTTTTTCATATTAGTGAGAAGGTGAGCTTCATCTGCTTACCAAGAAGTTTTGAATTCAATCTGCATTTCATTGCTTTTGCTCCAATTGTGTTAATGATTTCCACTGGAAATTCATTCCCAGCAGCTGGCACTGATCAAGGTGTTAGTAGTAAAGAGAGCACTTCTCCCAAATACAAATACGATTTCTTCAATAGGCTTTGTTTTGCTTGGCATTTTAGTTTCATTTGATATATGGTAGAGACTCCTTCATTGTAAAAGAAAAGCTATGATAAGCTATGATAAAGACAGAGAGTCAAGGGTAAAGCCTTGCACTTTTCATATGTACTCACAAAGTTCCCTTTCTTTACTCTGGGACAGTTTCATCGTGAAAGGTGGGAGGAGTGAGGGAAGAGGAAAGCAGGGGTTATGGATTCCTATTCAAGGCTGGTGATACAGCCAAGGTGTGGCGTGGAGGTCGTGGGCTTCTGTCTCTAGCCCAGCTGTTTGGAAAAGAAGTGGAGGAACAATGGATGACGAGTCCTTCGACACAGGCAAACTTTAGGATTTATTTTCTTTGAATTTTCAAGTTTTGAGTTCAAGTTCCTCTCACTCTGAAGGCGGAAAAATTAAACGAATGCCAAGCTCACAACTCTATGTCTCCGCATAGGAATGGGTATCTCTAACCACGGTTTCCTGGAAGCCCAGTGTAGAAAATGTGAGCAGGAGATAAATAAAAGGAAACAGAGAGAAGTAACTGTAAGGACAAGGAAGTGATCACTGATTTGCAGATCCCAGACCCTCACTCAGACAATTAGTGGCACCTGAACACAACTGGAAGCACCTATAATTAGTATTCCCCAGGGAAAGTAAAAAATACATTCTCCTTTACAGTGGTTTCAGAATAACACTTTGTTTCTAGCAATAAAATTATCTGATGTTCTTGAAGACCAAAGAACTTCTATTGATCAGAGTGGTTATTTTTTATTTTTTGAGACAAGATCTCACTCTGTTGCCCAAGCTGGAGTGCAGTGGTGCACCCATGGCTCACTGCAGCCTCTCCTGGGCTCAGGTGATCCTCCCACCTCAGCCTCCTGAGTAGCTAGGACTACAGGCATGCACTACCATGCCTGGTTGACTTTATTTTTTGTAGAGATGAGATCTCACTATGTTGCCCAGGCTGGTCTTAAACTCCTGGGCTCAAGCCATCCTTCCTCCTTGGCCTCCTAAAGTGCTGAGATTTCAGGTGTGGGCCACCATGCCCAGCCTGATTATGATTTTAAAGAAGAAACAAGGCATGTGTAAAAGTGCCTCATTGTTATTTCACAAGGCACGTGGATGAGGGACCATGGGAAGATTGCTGGCAGTGGACACGGGACCCGTTTGAGTTCTCCGAGGGGGTGAGAACACTTCTGAACACTGACCAAGCTCAGAGGCAGAGCCTCAGGCTGCTCCATGCATTTCTGGTGGTAGTTGTTTCTGCCTTTGCCTCAACCTGTTTCTGTTAGACACAGATATGTCAAAACTTTGTCTAAACCATCATACCGACTTCTAATTTTAGCACATCTCCTTCCTAGACCAGCAAAGATTTTTAAAAGCTTACCTTTCAAAGTCCTGGCACACTGCTTCTCAGAAGGCTGAGCACGGCGAGGGGGACCTGGGACGAAGGACTCCACGTGGATGCAGTAAAGAGTGTTTGGCTCCAGCCAGGTGAGCACCAGTGTGTGGTTGGTCACACACTGGGACCACTAGGATAGGGAATTGCAAACACTGGTTAGAGCCAGACATTTCTGGGACCACCCCAGACAAATAACTCTAGAGGGAAATAAAAGACCAAGCCACCATTTAATCCTTTACTATCAGTATAAGCTGTTTTTTTTTTTTTTTTTTTTTTTTTTTCCAGCAACAGTTTCAATATACTCTTTTCCTTCAGCGCAGCAGAGCATGGTCAGGAACTGGACCAATGCTGGGAGGGATTCTAAACAACACACAGATAGTGTTCTCATTCATTGTCCTGGGTCCTGCTCACATTATTTTTTCTTCTTGGAGAAAGACTGTGCAAGTGAAAGCTCTCCATCAAAGTCAAGTGTACAATCTCTCTACACTCCAATAACAACACCATATCCTGTCAACAGAGTTTCTGTCAAGAAGATCTGAAGTTAGTTCTGTAAAATTTCTGTATAAAGGTTTCAACTGTATTTTGTGCAGCCTGTCTTTTGAATATCATGACTTCCCAGATTCACACGCAGAGAATCAAGGCATCAGAGTTGTCTGTTCCCACATTAGCTACAGAGGGGTTCATGAACACATGCCCCATCCCATTTCAGGCTTACCGTTCTATTTGATTTAGTATTCGACACAGACACGTTATACTTCAGATTGGAGTATATTTGTCGCATGGAAACAGGAAGGTCTTCTGGATTTCTCTTCCACTTCTCTGGAGCTGTTAGAACAACAGAAATGGACTTCTCATCTGTAGTCAGTGCCACCTCTGGTGGGCCAATTTGTGCTTAAAGTGGGAAGAAAGAGCGTATTATGCTCAGATGAAAAATTACCTTAGATAAAGCTACGATATAATCCTACTTGGATCGAGGCCCTAAAATACTTTCTTTTTCTTTCTTTTTTTTTTTTTTTTTTGAGATGGAGTCCTTTCCCTATCACCCAGACTGGAGTGCAATGGTGTGATTTTGGCTCACTGCAACCTCTGCCTCCTGGGTTCAAGTGATGCTTCTGCCTCAGTCTCCCAAGTAGCTGGGATTACAGGTGCCCACCACCACGCCCAGCTAATTTTTATATTTTTAGTAGAGACGGAGTTTCATCATGTTGGCCAGGCTGGTCTCAAACTCCTGATCTTGTGATCTGTCCACCTCGGCCTCCCAAAGTGTTGGGATTACAGGTGTGAGCCACTGCACTCAGCCTTAAAAGACACCTTCTTACAGGAGGTAAGAACGTACAAAGGTGGGCCTGAGTTATGCCAAATCTTGAAACCATTTCACAAGCCTGATCCAATGTTAGAACAGCAAATTAAAGTGTTCTATTTCCTTAGTCACATGCATAAACAGTAGATGGTTAATACAATCAAAACTCTGTAACATTTATGTGGCTTGAAAAGTTGGTGATAAATGACAACATGATTTGATAAGTGGAAAATCAGAGATGTGATTAGAATGATCTAGAACAGAGACCAGGCGACTTTTATCCTAAAGGTCTGGACAGTAAATATTTCAGGCATAGCAGGCCATATGATCTCTGTTGCACTATTCCATTCTTGTTGTAATGCAAAAGCAGTCTAAGGTAACTATGTAAACAAATGAGTGTGGGTTGTGTCCCAATACAACTTTATGAATAGACATCAATATTTCAATTTCCTTTACTTTTCCAATGTAAAATATTCCTTGGATTTTTAGAAACTATTTAAAAACGTAAATACCATTCTTAACTCTTTGACTGCAGAAAAACAGAAAGGGGGTTGCTGGATTTGTCCCAAGGGTAGTTTTCTGGCCTCTGATCCGGAAGCGCTCCCGCACTTACAGAGCGCTTGCAGAGCTCATTATGGCAGCCCTGAGTGGGTCCTTCATGACTGAGTCAGCCATAGGTCAGGGGATGGCAACGTTATAAAAGTAAATACCAGGAAGAAGTTGCCTTAATTCTGAGTTACACTTGGAAATTACATCATCACACCACCAAGTTCATACAAGAAGAAGCATAGTTGGATAATCAGGACAATCTTTAATCAATCTTGTGGAGACATTAATAGTCCATAAACCCACATTAAATAAAGTCATTTTGTTCCTCAAACAAACTTCCACTAAGTAGCTTCCACTAAGTAGCTTCCACTAAGTAGTAAGACAAAGTCAAAATTTAATATCATTGTCATTTAGTATCAATTTTGGATCTGGGAGAGATCTTAGAGACCACTTGGCTAAACCTTTCACTCTAAAGATGAGACTCAGGCTGGGTGCAGTGGCCCATGCCTGTAACCCTAACACTTTGAGAAGCTGAGGTGGGAAGACAGCATGAGCCCAGGAGTTTGAGACCAGCCTGGCAACATAATGAGGCCCTGTCTCCAAAGTCAGTCAGTCAATCAATCAATCAATCAACCAATAAAGGTGAGACTCAGAGCCAGCAAGGTTAAGGACTTTGTACTGCTCACTCAATCCAGTGGTCCAGAATAGAGCCAAGCAGAGCACCTTCCTCTGGGCAAGGCTGTCTATGAGGCTGAGACTGTTAAACCTGATATTAATACATGTTTAACTGACCATGGCAATAATGGCATTACTTACTTTCTAAAAAAGGATAGAACCGTCCACTTTCAGCCCATTTGGAACAGTTTGTTCCCCAAATGGCCTTAACTTTGGCATAATACTGGTGTTCGTAGTCAGAAGTTTCAGCAGAAAGATCACAGTAGGTTCTATTGATATTTCTGCATTCTGATTTATTCAGCCATTTCTTTTGCCCATATCTGCTAAGAAAGAAGCTGAATTAATAATGAGGTGCCCTCTATACTTTACAATAGAAAATGTAGTCATTTTATAAAACTGAATGGAACTGACGACCTTCTCTTCAGAAAAACAAAGGTGCCTGTCATCGAGATAAAAAAGAATCCACTTTTGCTGCGGGCAATTTTTTTCATTAGCTGTCAGGAACATGAGTCAGAGTTTCTGTAATCACCTTTCTTTCTGTGAATTATAATGTGGATAGTATATTTTGAACGCGTATATTTTATTGTTATTCTTTGGCTACAGTGAAATTTTTACATATTGTGTGATCAATTCTTCTAGTAATTATTTATGTAGGTTTTTAGTCTACTGTGCACACAAGGTCAGTTTGATGGATTGTCTGAAGAACAGTTCGTCATTTTTTTTCTTGGAAGAAAAATTACTTCGACGTTCTCAGTGCATATAAAAATCTAAGCATCAATGATTCTAGGGAAAATACATGAGGCTGGAATGCATACAGAAATTTGCATTTTTGATAATTATAGTGAGGATGATAATATTGACTAGGTTGGTCATATTGATTTTTCTTTTCTTTATTAAAACCACAACCCCCATAGCAAATAGGGAGGTGGCAATATTTTTAGCCCTTTTCAGGTGGGAGAGACTGAAGTGTAGGGTTCAGGTAACATGTGATAAGCCAGTGAAAGGGACAGGGAGGCAGAGTGGGAAAGGTGATGGGTTACAAGTGGCAGCCTAGGGAACAGCTGAGAGGACACTGCAGTGGTCCAGGGGAAGATGTAGGTCACTTGGACAATGATGGGGGCAGTAGGATGAATAAGGACAGGACAAAAGCAGGAAATATTAGGAGACAGGACTTGGTGATAGAAAACATGTGACAGATCAGGGAAATGAAGGTATTAAGGATGCCGTCTCTTTCTGTCTAGGGCAGACGGGTGGAATGGTGGTGATATTTACTACGATAAAGAGCACTGAGACAGAGCAGATTTGGGAAATGGATGGGGAGGCAGAGCAGAAGGGAAAGAAAACACGTTCACTTTTGATGCCTTGAGCCTGAGTATGTAACAGATATCCCAGTGCAGATGCCCAGCGGGCAATGGGTCTCAGGAGAGACATGTGAGTGGGAGGTAGGGATTTTGGAGTCAGTATCATCAAACTGCTCATTGAAGGCACAAGGATGAATGAACGATCCATGGAGACAAAACAAAGTCTAGGATAAAATTTCAGGAGCGTCAAGATTTAAAGGCTGGACGGAAAGAAGGCCTGGAAATAGCAACTAAAGAGGGATGAGGAAAAAACATATCATAAAGGTCAAGGGAAGAGTGTGTCTTGAGAAAGAGGATATGTCCATGTATTGCCAAAGCTTAAGGATATTTTCTCTTTTCAGAATATGGCAACAGATTTCTGAAAGTAGATGTTTCCCATTTCCTAAGTACCACACCTACCAAAAGACATCAGAAATATAGTCAGATCTTACTGATCAACTTCTCCATCTAAGTCATCACTGTTACTTAGGGGCTTTCAATTTTTTTTTGACCATGATCCACGGGGGAAAAATACATTTTACATTTTGATTCAGCTCACAAAATATAAAACTAACATATTAAAACAAAAATTGTGCAAGAAAATATTTAAACTTTACCACAGGCCTTGCATTCAGTTATTTTTCATTCCACTCCATTCCACACCATTCCATTCCTTTCCATCAAAAATAATGTCCCTCAACATTCATTTCATGAATCATCAAAGAGTCTTGAGTTGTGGTTTGAAGACTATTGCCATTGCCTATGCGACCCCTCCCTCCTCCCTCCTCAAACTTCCTCACTCTGCCAAAGGCAAGGCAGCTTCCCATGACAATGCTGATGCAGGAGAAAAGGCTCTTTACAAGATTTTCAGCAAAATAAATGAATGATGCCAGAATCACTCAGCAAATACTCCAGTAATGACACACACACATGGCAAATGGCCATGTGGGGCCCTCAGTGGTCTCTGATTTACAAGCTTTATCTCATCTAATTATCATAATAACCCTAGGGGGTAGGTACTCTTATTTTCATCCCGTTTTACAGATGAGGAAGCTGAGGCTCAGGAAGATTAAGGGATCCACTCAAATTCACATGACTAGTAAAAGGCATACCTGGGATTTGAACCATTCTTCCCTGATGCCAAAACTTCTGTTTTTAGTGCTACATTCTATTTTTTGTATTAATTGTTTTGGTGGATAGAATTTAAACTTTTGTTAAATTTTCATCTTGGAAACAAACTTCACTCAAAAGTATAAACGTATAATCTGCAACCTTCCCAGCTAGGTTCATAGCCTGGCTATGAACTGGGGACCGTCTGACTTCAGAGCTGAGCTTGGAGCCCTCTGGCAGTGAAATATGCTGCCCTATATTCCTGTCCCTCTCACATGCACAGGCATGTAAGAACGCCAACATGGCAAGCTTCTTTTTAAACACATATTTTTAAAAGTTGCACAGTCTAAGTGATCTGCTCACCCAGAGCAGTGATGACTATTTTTTAAAAATCCCTTTCTGAATCACATAAAACATAAAGGACAGAGCAAGCTCTTTGCTCCACCTAATGGATAAGGAGGCAAGGACATGCTCGTGAGTCTTTTTCCCTTTGCAAAGCAGTTTCTTTCCTCTAACACTGGCTACTGAGAAACTCCTTAGAAATGAGAATGAGGTTCTAGATTTGAGGTCACTGTGAGTCGCTGCTGAAGTCTTTCACTGGTTTTAGTGATCTGAATTTTTTTTTCAAAGACAAAACTGACTTTATTCTTTTTTGAAAATATGGTAATGTTTTTAAATTCAAACAATCAAACAATTCAGAAAGTATAATCAAAAGAGAAACAAATCATCCTAAAACCCATTACCCTGGAACATTTGGTGTGTATGATTCTGGATATCTCATTTTGCTTCTGTATAAACAGAAGGATGATATGATAGCAGAATAGATGGACAAAAATTAGATTATACCATACATATGGTTTTAATAAAAGTAGTCAATTCAATGTGCCTTGAACTTTGATAGAAAAAAGAAATTGACGCGAAATTAAAGGAACTGCAGAAGTGCAAATGTTTGTCACCACAAGAGATATTTGTTCCTAAAAGAGCTTTTAAATTAAGAAAATGATTTGTGAAAAATATTGAGAGGTTAATTATTAAAATAATAAAATATTGTCATTTTAGATCACATTGAATGGCTTCTGGCTATGAAAATCAGTACACTTATAGTCCCCCCACCTTTCCATCTTATATTATTGTTTAAATTCAGATTATTTCTAAGAAACTTCTACAATTACATTTCCATCACTATTTAGTCTTAGTTCTATATTTAGATAAATTCAATGCATGCTACCAGTCTTTTTTTGTCATCACTAAGTTCTTCTTTTGGGTTTGTCTTTATCTCTCTGTTAGCTGGAGGTCATCTTTAGTTAGTGCTCCACCTCATCCCCCAGGAAGGTCTCAGAAAAGTGATCTCCTGGGTTCCCACCCGCTTCCAAACACCAGTCTACTGAACTTAGTAAGAGTCTTAGGTCACACTTGTCTTTTCCTCAGAAAATGTATTCTATTGAGTGTTGCCAGATTGAAATTCTCCCTTTCTCCCAACTTGAGTTCTGCTTTTGCTAAAATGGCCATGAATCATTTAATTATCTTAAAGTCCAATAACTTCCCAGGATGTGTCTTGCTATTGTTCTTACCAATTTTTTTCTAGACATACCACACATTTATGACACACAGTTCCAAACAGTCTTTATTACCTGTTCAACCATTACTATCACTTAGCTCTAACAGGTTTTTCATCTTGATATAGTATTTTTATATTCCAGCATTTTCCTAAGCTCTGCACACTTCCTAAAAAGACATGTTCTTCCTGTTGTCTTTGAATCTCTTCTTTCACTGTTTTCTCTTCTTTGAGTTTTACCTTTACAGATCCTGTTGTTTATGCACTCTAACAAAATTATGGACTGTTATGTGTTTTAATTCTTCCTTACTTCCATAGCAAAGCTTTCTGGAAACTTGTATTCTTTTTTCCTCTTTCCCTCTTCCAGTAATTATGAATAGGTGCTATGCTAGTTCCTTTGGGACTTTTACTGTTTGAATGGGGCCAGCTGTTTGTTGAACACGCAAATGGACATAAGAATAGGGCTCAGATAATGAGCTTTTGCTCTCCATAATTTTTGTTTGTTTGTTTGAGACAAGACCTGGCTTTATTGCCCAGGCTGGAGAGCAGTGGCATGATCTCAGCTCACTGGAACCTCCACCTCCCAGCTCAAGCCATCCTGCCACCCCAGTCTCCGAAGTAGATGGGACTACAAGCACGCACCATCATGACTGGCTGATTTTTGTATTTTTTGTAGAGACGGGGTTTTGTCATGTTTCCCAGGTTGGTTTTGAACTTGTGAGCTCATGGGATCCACCATTTTCAGCCTCCTAAGGTGCTGGGGTTACAGGTGAGAGCCACTGCATCCGGCCAATTCTCTCCATAATTTTAAACTTCTGTTTCCATTAAACACCCTCTCACCAAATCTATTATTCCCTTTGCTCCCTGGGAAACCTGCCTGCCCTCAGGTTTGGGGCTGCAGGAGGCTGATGTTGTAGCCTTCCTGGGCTGCCTCCCAGCCAGTGCTACCTCCCTTTCCTCCTGCCCCTGGCTCACTCCCAGCTTCTCCCTGGGCTGTGACAGGGCCTCCACAATGGACATGTCCTGTGTGCCTGATTTCTATTTTAGCTCCTCCATCTGTGACATTCTGTGGCACCCAACTGGGGCTCCACGGGGACATTTCCTTAATTTCTGGTGGTGGCGATCCTTAGATTTCCATGCTCTCAGATTGTTAGGTGGGCTCTTGGTACTGTGACACTTATTTTGTGAAATCATTTCCTGTGATTGGAGGTGTGAAGGTATAGATTTGCTTTCAGTTTCTGTAGCTGTTTTTCTTCAGATACCACAGGATTTGGCTTGGATGGTTTCTAGTTTGTGGTTAGGGTTGTGGCCATTTCCTTTGTTTCTCTGAAGATGGACATTGACTGCCTGTTTTGCATTCTTTCCTGCTTGCAACGAGTTTTGAGGGCCAGATGAAATGTCTGTTCACTGCTATCTTTAAGTGCAACAGCTGATCGCACAAAATGTGCATGTGGTTTCAAGGAGTCTAAGGATGCCTGTAATTCCAAACAGCTTAGAAAATTCAGAGATGATGGATTGCCTTGTTTGCTCAGCCACCTAATAATGTTTTGACCAACTTTTCTGTCTAAATAACCTCGCCTTGCCTGAGCCTCCCAATGCCTCTGTCTCCATGAAGAAACTGTTTTCTAATTTAATCTTACAAAACATCAAGAAAACGTAACCTGAAATATCTAAAACTTTTCTCTTTTTCAAACACATTTAATACCGGAGAGAGTTTATCTTTGCACAATTCACAGGAGTCAGAGTCTTGTGTTTGTAAGCTAGCCAAAAGGAAAAGAAGAAACTTACATGAAATACTGGACAGTGTAAGTAACTTTAACTCCTTGAAGACACTCTGGTGGATTCCATTGTAGGACATTCTTCATGTTGATGGATAAGAAGGTGATGTTTGCAGGTTTAGGCAAACCACCAGAGACACAGGGAACTGAAAAAGGAGCAGAAAGGAATTGAAGTCTTAGTGGCAGAAAAGGAAAACATGATACCTGTAGTAGCTAGTCTCCAGAGATGGCCCCCGATATGGCCTTCCAGTACGCATGCCCTGTGTAACATCTCTCAAATGCAAAAGAGAATGTGGCAGAGGTGGCTCTGGGACTAAGCCAGGACTTTTGCTTTCCAAAAAAAATTCCCGAGTTGCTACGTAAAATGACAGCTAACTTACTAGAGAGACCATGCTGAGAGATTGCACAAAGAGAGGCTCAGTTGTCCTGGTGTCCCAGCTGAGCCCAGCCTTCCAATTAAGAGGCCACAATGAAGTCACTGTGGTCATTCTAGCCCCTTCTGTCACAGACTGAAGCTGCATGAGAGACCTCGCATGAGACCAGCAGAAGAATCATCTGGCAGAGCCCCAGTTAATCCCCAGAATTTTAAGAAATAATAAAATGATTGTTTTAAACCACTAAGTTTTGGGGATAGTTTGTTGTGCACTGCAGAGAACTAAAACAATCTCTTTATTAAATGTTAAAATAAAATTTAGAGTAGGTGACCCCGAGAGGCCAGAGTTTCAAAGGTTAGAATTGGGACTGCCTTTACTAAAGAACATAGTAAAGCAATAATTAGAAAAGGAACCAATGAAATAAGACAATTTATTTAAATAAACACTGATATGTTCACATAGGTGCACTCTAAGAAAAACTGTATCCTACAGGATTAATTTATAGAAATCCTTGTGGAGAAATGGTAAAGAATTGAGAAACTACTAAAAACTTGGAAAAGGAAAGGAGAGGCTACTGTCTTGTAAAATAAAGCAAAGATAATCCTTGAATTAAAGTAAATGAAAAAATTCAGTGGTAATATGTAGGATTCAAAATATTAATTCAAAATATTGGAAAGATCACAAGGCACAGAGTGATAATCAATCAGGTTTTATGAAGAACTAATCCTGTCACAAATATGCACATTCTAGTCAATCAATGAACTTGAAAAATACAAAATATTAACACTGCAAATCAAACTTAGGAAATAAAATTTAGTTCAGTCACTGATGGTAGGTCCAATCTTGGCTAAGTATCATAATTCTTGAGTAAAGTAGCTGGGACTAACGTCAGAGAAAGGAATTATGTGTGAGGTAATCCTTGGTTAAGATTAGTTCTATACAATGTACTGTTATTTTGCAAGCCAAATGAAAAAAAAATTATTTACTTTAGAATTAAACTTTGTAGGATCACCCTGATTCTAAGCAAAATTAGCTCTTTAGTGTAAAGATGGCTGAGTGTAGGTATGCTTGTGCTATAATTGTAATGACTCCTACTTTTAACCTTGCTCATAAAAAAAATTTTTAGTTTTATTTTTAAGAAAAAAGTTACTCACAGAGAAGCACAATCAATTGACCACTGCCGTGTGTGTGTGTGTGTGTGTGTGTGTGTGTGTGTGTGTGTGTGTGTGTTTGTGTGTGTGGTAGGGGTAGGGGAATCTCAAAAGGACATAGCCTGCCTAACATCTTCTTGTAATTATTTGGAACCATTGTGTAGCAAGTGGTGTTGGTATTTTCTGGAGATTACATAGAGTGAATATTTATCAATGATTTAATACTGCTTTATGGTACTACTAGGTTTACCAGGTTCTCAATTTTAATCAGATTTTTGAAGACAAAACAGAACATGGGGAGGCAGCACACTGAGTATAATACTTCTCAGCTCTTCAAAAATGCAGAACCCATTTAACATAAAAATTTCCAAGGATCTTTCCAGATCTAAAATGCTGTGGCCTGCATTTTTAGATGGCCCTAACACATGAAGAGTGGTTACCATGTCTTTATACAAAATAAAATAGACTGTGTATTATAATATCAGTGGTGAAAGACATTGTCAAAACATGGCTTTATAGAGCTGACAGGGAAATCAAATATTTTGGTTTGTGGCAACATGAGTTTGGAGATAGAACACGGAAGTTATCTTAGATAGTATAGTCCAGGCATATCGTCTCAAGTTTCAATCTATACAAATCTTTATCTTCTTCAACACTGTATTCTACTTGTCTTTTTTTTTTTTTTTTTTTTTTTTGAGACAGAGTCTCACTCTGTCACCCATGCTAGAGTGCAGTGGCATGATCTCAGCTCACTGCAACCTCCACTTCCCAGGTTCAAATGATTCTCTTGCCTCAGCCTCCCAAGTAGTTGGAATTACAGGCACCCACCACCATGCCTGGCTAATTTTTTTTTGTATTTATAGTAGAGTTGGGGTTTTGCCATGTTGGCCAGGCTGGTCTCCAGCTCCTGACCTCAGGTGATCCTGCCATCTCGGCCTCCCAAAGTGCTGGGATTACAGATGTGAGCCACCGCGCCTGGCCCTATTTGTTTTTTAATGTGAGTGAACAAATGACAGAACTCTCAAGATGCCTAAAACATACCCAAAAAAGTTTTGAGAAATAACTTGGAGTAAAAGGAATAGGCAATTTTATTTTACTTTAGCTTTTTTGGTTGCTGTCATAAGGAAACAAAGCAATTTTTCTCTTCTGAAATAAACTATACTCTGGAATGTGCTGTCAATAATTAATGTTCATTGATTCAGTAGACATTTTGATTAATGCTTTGTAATTGTCTAAACGGTCCTTCACAAATGCTATGCCAATCGTTGAAATGTTAGCAAACTCTGGTAATGATATTAAACCAACAGAATCAATAATGTGACAATAATAACATTAAAAAATAATGTTCTTATGCCATTCTATTCTTTGAGAATATATTTCATTATAAATGCTGTGGACTATGTACGCCTCCTCTGCACGTCTACATTATGAGTAAATCATTTCTATCACCATGACTGTGGTAGCTGGCCTCCAATAATCCCTTCCTCCTGGCATTCACAGGCTGTATTGTTCTCTCCCACATTGTGCCTGGGTTGGTCTGTGTGTCCAATAAAATATGACAAAAGCCAGGACAAAAGACACTTCTGAGATTAGGTGATAAAAGACACTGTAGCTTCTATCTTGTTTCCTTTGCCTTGGATCGTTTGCATGGGCAACACCAGCTGCCTTGTTGTGAGTGGCCCCGTGGAGGCCCATGTGGCAAAGTAACTGAGGCTTCCCAAAGCTGCTGAAGAACTGAGTGATGCCTCCTGCCAAAAGGAACCTTAGTGATCTTAGCAGTGGATCCTCTGACCCCAGTCCAGCCTTCAGATGCCTGCAGCCCCAGCTTGCCTCTTGACTACACTCTTGTGAAAGACCTTCAGCCAGCACCACTTGGCTAAGCCATTTCTGGAATCCTGACCCTCAAAAAATACGTGAGATAGTATTTGTTGCTTAAAGCTATTAAGTGTAAGGTAATTTGTTACCTAACAGTAGAGAATGAATACAACAACGATTCTAAAAGTGAAAGCATCTAAGACAGACAAATCACTGAAAACCACCCCCTCCATTCCCAATAATTTAATAAATGACTCTTGCCTTAACAATTTTGAGAAATATTCTTTCTAATAGTTCGATTTTATGTTTATGAAGAAAATTAAAAACTACCCAAGGAGAAGACCAGAAACTTACTATCTTTTTAATAGCAAGTGAAGATGACAGTAAAAACTTTTTGAAATTTTTTTAAAAACCCAAATGCTTAGTTAAGGTCATTGCAAATACACTGACAAGGTTTCAGAGTAACAAACACCTTTAACAGAAATCCACTTAAAAATGAATGTTATATTTTATACATTGTATCTGGGGGAAAATACTACAGCTTTTAGTCCTGCAGGTTCTTCCTCTGGATTGACATTATCTTTCCGATGGCAGAGGCAGAAAATGTTATCAGTTTTGGATCATCCTCTTGTCAATAAATCAAACTATTATTCAGGGGCAGACCTATCATGAGAAAAGTAGGTCACGTCTTGATATCAGCCCATCTCTAAATCTCTCCAGGACACAAAATATTCCTTGTTATGACATGGTCTGCTGGTTTTGAAACCTTTTTTTTCCCCTTAAATCAGAGCACATTAAGCCATGTTAGTCACCTTTCCTTATCAGGCAAAGTGCATCTTGTCTCCCTGCTTGTCGACATTTTATTTTCAGAAATGGATGTTTATAAATTGCTGTGGATTAGTAGTATTTTGTTAATTATGGACTTTTAATAGTTTGTCTTTGATCAATGGAAATAGATGGTTCTTACTACAGAGAGGTTTGACTTTTCTGCAAAGAGGAGTTAAAAGAATTCTCTCACATGGACTGCTTGTTCCTTTGGATTAGTTCTGGTTTCACCTGGAAATGGTATCATACATTTGAGTATTATTAAAAATAATGTTGTGGCCAGGTGTGGTATCTCACGCCTGTAACCCCAGCACTTTGGGAGGCCAAGGCAGGTAGATCACTTGAGGTCAGGAGTTCGAGACCAGCCTCGGCAACATGGTGAAACCCTGTTTCTACCAAAGAAAACAAGAAACAAAAATTAGCCGGCATGGTGGTGGGCACCTGTAGTCCCAGCTACTTGGAAGGTTGAGGCAGAAGAATCACTTGAACCAGGAAGGCAGAGGTTGCAGTGAGCCACTGCACTCCAGCCTGGGCAACAGAGTGAGACTCTGTCTCAAAAAATAAAATGTTGAAAGTGGGATCCACTTATAACAGGCTAAGAGGCTCTGTTTTAATAATAATAATAATAAATATCGTGAAAGCCTTTATATGTTATAACGTATTTAGTCGACACGAGCAAGTTGGTTAGCATATAATAGAAATAGTCGCTAACACTTACTAAATCCTTACCACACAGCCAGCATGGTTTATGTGCTTTATACAAACCAACTCATTCGGTTTCCATAACTCCTCTATGGTACGTACTATTGTTATCATCTCTATTATACAGATGAGGAAACTGAGGCACAGAGTTTAGTAAGTTGCCACAAATTCACACAGCTAGTAAGTGCAGGAGCTGGGTTCAGAACCCACACTCTTAACCTCCTCACTCACATGCCAGCGTTGTAAACCAAGTAGAATTTAAACAAAATTTAAAGACAAGAAAAGGCTGATGAGAAAACATGTATTAATCTATGATATTAACACATCAAATAATTTGGGAATTTAAAAATGTTAGATACTAATCTGTTCAGCAAAGTTTTTTGGGATCCCACCACATTTTGTTGTAGGAGGTCCTTTCCTTTTCCTGCCAGAATATGTACTCCCTTATCTGGTCCTAGGGAATGCAAGCAGAAACTCCTTTTTTGACACATTCTTCAGATGATATGGTGACCACAAAGGTAGGGATTCCTAGAAAACTGTGTTGGACTCTACTCTGGTTTATGTTTAGTTGCCGAGAACAGGATTTCTATTCATTTGAAACCACAGTCAAATTTATAGTTGTGGATACATATATTTCACCTTGGCCTTGGACTTTAGCCATTTGTCTCCCATATAAATCATACTATAGTCAATCCTATCTGTATTGATGAGAAACACCAGTTTGAGACTCATCTTATTCACTCATTCAACTCATATTTATTGGGTACTCTTATGGGTTGAATTGTGTCCCTCTCTTGCAAAAACAAATAAATACAAATAAAAGATATATTAAAGTTCTAACCTCTGAGTACTTCAGAATGTGACCTATTTGTAAATAGAGTTGTTGCAGATATAGTTAACATGAGATCACACTGAAGTCAGGTGGGCTCCTCATCCACTATAACAGATATCCTTATAAGAAGACAGCCATGGGAAGACACAGAGACACAAGGAGAATGCCATGTGAAGTTGAAGGACTGGAATGATGTACCTACAAGCCAAGAAATGCCTGGGACCACCAGGAGTTGGAAGAAGCAAGGAAGGAGGCTCCTCTAGTCTTCAGAAGGAGTGTGGTGCTACCAATACCGTGATTTTGACTTCTAGCTTCCAAAACTGTGAGAGAATGAATTATGTTGTTTTAAGCAACCTGATGCTACTTTGCCATGGCAGCCCTTGAATACTAACACGGTGCCTACCATGTGGATATCTTATGGTGAATAGACAGGTAAGTTCCTGCCCTTGTAGAGCTTCCAGGGCAGTAGGAAGACAGACACCATTAAAAAGTAAAAAACAAAAACAAATATATACATAATAAATTGGTGATCAGACTAAGAAAGGGAATAAGGCTGGAGTGGTGGGTCACAGAACCTATTTAAACAAGGCCTTAGGAGTCAGCTGTGGGATGAGAGGGCAGTGTTCTAGGCAGAGACCCCTGAGATGGGAAGGGGCCTATCCAAAAAGACAGTGTCTTTGGAACTGTCAAAAGATCAATTTGGAAAGCTGACGAAGAGGACAATGGCCAAGATGAAATCTGAGTACAAAAGAGCTAGATCCCTCATCTCTCTAAACCCTGGGAAAAAGTCTGGATTATATTTGAAATTCATGGGAAAGTATTGAATCCTTGGCAGCAGGGGAAAATATAAATCTATTTATATTTCAAATGGATCACTACACTCCTGAAGGGAGAAAAGACTGGATGGAACAAGAGAAGAAGGGAGAAGCTAGTGAGACCATAACTGCCGTAGCCCTAGTGTGCACCAAGATGCAGGCTGTGGAGAGGGAGATGCGTGGGAAGCTTGGAGCTCAAGTTTCAAACTAGAAGTGGGACCTGCTGATGACGCAGAACTGCATGGGTCCCATTAGGAAGACAGTGGCTGTGCTGTGAAAGTAAAATTAACAGATGAAGATCTAGCAAGGAATACTCATGCTTTTATCTATTTTGATGATGCAAAGGAGTCATAAAAAACAGAATTAGGCAAGTGCGTGGGCTCACCGGGTGCACGGGCTCACACCTCTAATCACAGCACTTAGGAAAGCCAAGGCAGGCAGATCACTTGAGGTCAGGAGTTCGAGACCAGTCTGGCCAACATGGTGAAATACTGTCTCTACTAAAAATACAAAAATTAGCAAGATACGGTGGCAGGCACCTGTAATCCCAGCTACTTGGGAGGCTAACGCAGGAGAATTGCTTGAACACAGGAGGTGGAGGTTGCAGTGAGCTAAGATCCCATCACTGTACTCCAGCTTGGGTGACAGAGTGAGACTCTGTCTAAAAACAAAACAAAACAGAGTTGGCACTTTTTTTTTAAAGGTAAAGAAATAGTACATTTAAAAAAGAAATAAATTTGATAACTAGTATTCTCTTTTGTTTAAAAAAAATTTGCAAAGTTTTTAGGCACTGTGTTTTTTTCAAGTTTGAAAAGCATGATGAAAGACATTCCTGAATAAACATTTCAATGGAGATAAATCAATTTTCTAACCTGCTAGTACTGATAAGATCACTGAATCAACACCAAAGTGAAAACATATCACACCCACATTGCTATTAGGAAATGTGTGCCAATTTATGGGTAACAAATGCACTTTAACAAATAGATTTATGGTCTGGAAGCACGGCTCTGATTCTCTGAGATATCTGAGATTTCACATCCCAAATTATAAAGCCACTGGATCGGTGCACATAGTTTTTATGTTTGGGGAGTGCCAGACCGTCATGACTTTGGTTTGGTACACAGATTCTTCAGATGGGCAGGTCCAATGTCTCCTTTTGCAATTCTGCCAAATGCACCGTGTTCACCAGCCACATGAAAATACCTTCAATACCCGAACCTACCCTGTTTATTCACATCTTTACAGTTTAGGTCCCTTCTGCCTCCAGTATTCTTTTGGAAATAAGAGACCCCTTGGTCTTCCATGTGTGCATCATTGAATAAATATTGGCTTGTGCTATTTTAATGACATGATTGTGCTGTGATGTGTAGGGTATGTGTGGTCTCTGCTAAAGTGAGCAATCCTGACTACAGACATCTGGGCAGGAGACTGATCTTTCCAGGGGAAGCAGAACTCAGAAGACTGAGGGAAGGGGCATCAACTCTGGACTCCCTTTGAGCTTTGAACGATGGAAGGATATGTGAGGGTGTAAAGATGGCCTCTGCTTTCACAAAGCTGTGAGGAGTTGGCAAGGAACTATCCACTTAATGAACTTCGAGGTAATGATTGATTTCCTGTAGCTTGTAAGCCACATCGAGATTTGTGTCCCCTCTCAGTGTTTATTTCCCTTTTATTATATTATGCCTTGGCACCATAAATGGAATGTGTGTGTTCCTTCTCCCCACCAAAAAATTCACAGGTTAAATCCTAACACCCAATGTATGGTGTTTGGAGGTGGGGCCTTCGGGAGTTGATTAGGTCGTAAGGGCAGAGCCCTCATGAGTGGGATTACTGCCCTTATAAAAGAGACCCCAGAGAGGTCCCTCTCCCCTCCAACATGTGAGGACATAGTGAGAAGACGACCATCTATAAACCAGGAAGTGGGCCCTCCCCGTCCACCAAATCTGCCTTGATCTTGAACTTCCCAGCCTCAGAAGTGTGAGAAATAAACTGTTGTTTATAAGTCACTTAATCTATCACATTCTGTTCTAGCAGCTGGAATGAACTAATGCATTTGGCCTTTGGGAAATTCTTGTAGCCCAGCTTCATTTATGCTCTAGCACCAAAGGAAAAAGTCCTCTGTTTGCTCTTAGGTCCTTCCAGTAGGAAGATAATGGATTACTAAGATAGATCTAAATGGGTAAATTTATCATTAGTGGAGTTTTATAAAATGTGGCTGCTACATTGGTTCTAAGAATTACCTTGAATACAGGTCTGTAAATATAGCAAAATGGTTTGTGACCTTTTCCTAATGGCCTCAAAGTGAATACCAGGGTTGCCATCTAAGTATGTTACAGTTTTAATTATGTGTCTCACAGTAAAAGTTACTTCGTTTTTGTTGTACTCAAGGAAAAGCCTATGCATAGATGAGTGCCTGATGAACACCAGTTAGAAGTGGTAAGGCTCTCAGGGCGAACTCACAAAGAGCCAGGGTAATCAGCCTCTGTGGTTAACCCAACCTCTCTCTTTTGTGGCTGAGGCATTTAGACTTTCCCATTATGGCCATCACCTTCATTAACCAGTACAGAAAGCAAACAAATCGCAAGAGACTGGACAGCCAAATGTGATCACTTCTGGAGACTCCCCTTGGCGACCATTCAAGTTTCTGAAGCTTATGACCAACTGGGGCAGCCCTAGCATTGCAGAAGCCCTGCTCAACCTTGCTCAGAGAAGGTCCCCAGATGTCCGACCCCCTTTACCCTTCTAAGGCTGAAGTTGTGAAGGAATCAGAGGCTCTGATCTGTTGGACACAGGACACCAGGTCTTATAAGGTCTTGGTATTCTCGATGTCTGGCAAATAAATGCTTTGGAAATGAACTGACCAGGAACCCTTGGGGCTGACGCAAATCATGGCAGATCCTAGATTCACATGAGCATTGAATTGAAGTGGAACAGCTTGAACCACCAAATCTGTGTAGCTTGAAATCACCTCGGTAAGCTTACATTACACACAGGACTGCACAGTCAGAAGATACCCAACAGCTGCGTTTTAATGAAGACACAGGAACCCACGGTATGGCAAGTGGTTGCTACATATTTTATGTGTATTTTTAAATAGGAAAATAGCTTCATAGGCTTGTTGGGGAAAAAAATTTCCACCCAAAGTGAGTTTTCTACTGTGGGAACAAGGTTAAAAGGCAGTACAAAAACACCAGAGGATGATTGACTAATTTCAGGAAGCGGATGTTGTAAACAATGACATTCTAACCACCAAAGAGCAAAACAGGTATGACTGCCTTCACATAGATTACCTTAAGCATTGTTTTAATTTCATCATGCTGAAAGGAAAGGCATGTTTTCTTCTGTCCCAAGTTACAAACTCTTTCTCTTGAAAAATATTAATTGATCTCCCTTCTTCTTCCTAATTATATATCAAGTTCCCACAAAAAGTAAGTCTTCTTTTTTTTCTGAGATGGAGTGTCATTCTTGTTGCCCAGGCTGGAGTGTGGTGGCGTGATTTTGGCTCACTGCAACCTCCGCCTCCCAGGTTCAAGTGATTCTCCTGGCTCAGCCTCCTAAGTAGCTGGGATTACAAGCGCCTGCCACCATGACCAGTTAATTTTTGTATTTTTAGTATAGATGGGGTTTCACCATGTTGGCCAGGCTGGCCTCAAACTCCTGATCTCAGGTGGTCCACCCGCCTTGGCCTCCCAAAGTGCTGGGATTACAGGCATGCGCCACGGCGCCCAGCTGAAAAGTCTTCTAAACAGCACTTAAAATATGATTCAATGAGTACCTACCTGAGAAAAAAGCTGCACAACTGTCTTCTATAAAGGACAGAGCAGGATTAGTTCCTTTGCACTTGATTTTCTTTCCCTAACCATCACCTCACTATTATTTCTCTGACTAATTGCTGGAACAGTGCGCTGCCTCAGTTTTCTCTGTAATAATACTGTCCATTCTTACAGGGTACTGCCAACTGCCCTAACCCAGTGGTTTCTAGTCATTGTTTATGTGAGTAGCTCAGGGAGAGATTCCAGAACAAAAGTTCTAGAGTCACACTGGAGCCTACTCCATGCTCTACGTCTTACCAGCTTTGTGCCCTCAAGCCAGTTACTTAACCTCTGTGCCTCTATTTCTCCATTTGGAAAATGGAACAGTACTATCTGCCTGTTAGGCTTGTTGCAATGATTAAGATTCTTCACATAGAGTTCCTGGAACAGTGTCTGGCACAAAGAAAGAGCTCAATAATTATTCGCTCAGTATTGTCCTCCAAAGTTACTATCCTCATTTTACAGCTTAGTGGAGAGAGGCCCAGGGAGGTTGAATGACTGCCCGTGGTTTTTCAGCCATTTGGTGGATGCTCAGGCCCAAGTGTGCTGGCCAAGACAGGGCTCTCCCCTGGGATACTTACCTTTAGGTGAGTGGGAAATGCTCCCAAGTACAGTGTTGTGGGAAGAAAAGATTATATGACCATGATCAATTCTGCATATTAGACTGTAGCTTCTAAGGAAAGATATAAGAAAGTCAATGAGGTAAACTCAAGTATTATTCTTTTAAGCTTTTCCTGGTGGAACTGTTCAGTTATATTCATGTGACAAATAGTTACTGGCACCTACTATGGGCTAGAAGTAGAATCTATGATAGGCACGGGGGTACAGTTGAGGACAGAAATAGACAGAAGGGCTGGGCGCAGTGGTTCACACCTGTAATCCTAGCACTCTGGGAGGCTGAGGTGATTGGATCACCTGAGGTCAGGAGTTTAAGACCAGCCTGGCCAGCATGGTAAAACCCCGTCCCTATTAAAATTACAAAAATTAGCTGGGCATGGTGGCGTGCCCCTGTAGTCCCAGTTACTTGGGAGGCTAAGGTAGGCGAATTGCTTGAACCCGGGAGACATAGGTTGCAGTGGGCTGAGATCATGCCACTGCACTCCAGCCTGGGTGACAGTGAGACTCCATCTCAAAGAAAAAAAGAAAAAAGAAATTGACAGAAGGCCTTGCTCTCATGGAGGAGATATTTTCTGAGTCTGGGGCACAACCATCAATATATTCTTTCTCTGCCAGGTACCTGCACATTTATATGGATGAGCAATACATAAGTCATACAGAAAAATTGGTGTCATTTTTTTATGGCCACACCTCCATAAGTAAATCTATGATGTGCTTAAACATGTTTTTTTAGTATTTTGCTGTTGGTGCTTCACAGCAAGTAAGACTTTAACATAGAGACTATTTAAAAAAATAAATCTATTGAAGTTTACCCATTAAAGAGAGTGTGTACCTTCAAAGTCATTTACTTGGGAGGGTTTATGATTATTCTCATGATACTTCTTAGGTCATGGCATTTGAGGGATGCTTCCTTTCAGCTACAATTACCTTTAGAGGTAGCTTAGAAACACGCAAAAAAAATTCAATCTCATTTTTTTAATAGTTACATCTTGCTTTTGCTCAATATAGCATTACCCAGCTTGATCACCCAAACTTGTGGAAAGTGGCTTTGAATGCTTTCAAAAATAAAATTCATTCCCCCAAGTTGAAAGTTTGCCACTCAATGGAATATTCTGATCAGTGTGTGCCAGGCTGTACCTGCAACTGAGAAAAGGGAGCTTATGAAATTCATTGTTGTGAGATTTTTGTGTGTAGCCTCCCATAATGACTATTATTAATTTGTATAAGCCAGCCCCATTGTTAGAAAACCAGTCCCACTACTTTATGTCATCTCTTAGATTATATAAAGCTCTTCCCTTACCTTTTAGAAAATAAACTTTTTGGGCCAGGCACGGTGGCTTGCACCTGTAATCCCAGCGCTTTGGGAGGCCAAGGTGGGTGGATCACCTGAGGTCAGGAGTTCGAGATCAGCCTGACCTATGTGGTGAAACTCCGTCTCTACTAATAATACAAAATTAGCCGGGCATGGTGGTGTGCAACTGTAGTCTCAGCTACTTGAGAGTCTGAGACAGGAGAATTGCCTGAACCTGGGAGGTGAAGGTTGTAGAGAGCTGAGTTCACTCCACTGCACTCCTGCCTGGGCAACAGAGCAAGAATCCGTCTCAAAATAAAATAAAATAAAATAAAATAAATAAATAAACTTTTTGAGAGTGAGTACCTAATGTTCTTCACATGTTATAATCTCCAAAGCATCTCAGTTGGTAGTAATGATCATCATAGTAACTGGAAAAGTAGATTCGAATGTGGGTTGAAATCTTTACTACTTGGTAATATGCCTCAGAAGGGAACATATAAAAGAAAGAACAAGGTCAAAGACAAACTGTTCAGGACCACTAAAGTACTGAAAAGAATAGCTGTTGGAAACTCCAAGTTCAATCAATAACTATTTCTTAAATATCGACAGTTTATTCCTCAACTCATTTTTAACACTCGTACTTCTTTTTATCCTCCTAGAGGTAATGCAATTCTTCCATTAATACCTTCATGACTTGAAATTTTCAGGAGGAAAGTCAACAAGATAAAAGTGGAAGAAAAAAATAATAGAAAGGGTAAAAAAAAAAAAAGAGGCAGAAATGATTAAATGGTAAATGATGCACGAAAGAACATTAGAGAAAGGGAGGAAAATAGAGATTCTTTCGTTTTCATTAAAGAATTATGGTGGAAAAATGTCAGCAGTTTGTGATTTTTTTTTTTTTTTTTTTTTTTGAGACAGGGTCTGACTCTATCACCCAGGCTGGAGTGCAGTGGCGTGATCATAGCTCACTGCAGCCTCAAAATCCTGGGCTGAAGTGATCCTCCCTCCTCAGTCTCCTGAGTAGCTGGGACTACAGCTGCATGCCACCATGCCTGGCTAAGTTTTAAAACACTGTTTTGTAGAGATGGGGTCTCACTAATGTTGCCCAAGCTAGTCTCAAACTTTTGGGCTCAAGCGATCCTCTTACCTCAGCCACCCAAAGTGTTGGGATGACAGGCGTGAGCCACCATGCTCAGCCACCAGTTTTCAAAGCATGTATCAGTAAGTACTTCAGTAAGCTGAAAAGCAACAGTAAGGCTATTTGGCAAAGAATAAATAAGATTGATGGGATGAAATACAGTGTAACTCTTTTCCCTCATGACACACACTTCTGGGTGCCTCCTTTACTCATAAAGACCACATGTCCCTATCATCAGCTTTCCCAAAGTTTTGTATTTATGTATCTAATTTATACTTTCACATGTGACATTGTCCTTAGGAAGGACAGAAAGAGTAAAGAAAAAGGAACAGTGGGACAAGACAATAACTAACATTATTTTTGTTGCCTTTCTCAAATGATTTAATCTTAACCAATCATTTGAGAAAGGTGGTGAAAATAATGTTAGTTTATTGATTAACCCCAAGAGTTGGTTCTTTTCCTTTTTGAAAGGGAAAAAATGAAAAAAAAAAAAAAAGGTTTCCCAATACTCAGGTGTAGTAACTTTTCAATTTGCCCAGTGGATGAGTACAGGGATGATTCAAACACTCCTTGGACATCTCTGGAGTATGCTTTCAGCATCATCTCCCCTTCACCTCCTCCACTATTATGTACCCATTCTCACCTTTTATACTTATTTCCTCCCAGCCACGCATCTCAACAGTTACTATTCATTGTAAATATTTACTGTTCTTTACCATTATCAATAACTATTGTTATTATATGAATAACTGCCATTATTATCAGTAATAAACATTGCCACGAATTACTTATCTGTGGAAAGCAGGCAAATGGCAGGCCAATGGCAGTGGACATCAAAAGACTTAAAACAGCCCATTTCCTGCAGGTGCATCCAATTCACTCGCCTAATGCTGGATACCCTTCCTGCACAAGTTACCTTTCATCCCATAACAGCCACAATAAATTAACAAACAGTGCTGTTGCTGGGGCTCTGGATGATGCAAAGTACAGCTGGGTATAGCTGGTTAACTGCACTGCTAGCTCAAAGATCAACTTAAACCACTGGTGCACACTTCAGAAATATGTCATGCGCTGCATAACGACGTTTGGTGATGCTGGTCCCATAAGATTATGTATATATAAGATGTGTATGTATTTTTAGGTACACAAATACTTACCATTGTGTTACAAATGCCTACAGTATTCGGTACAGTAGCATGCAGTACAGCTTGGTAACCTAGGAGCAATTGGCTATGCCATATATCCTAGGTGTGTAGTGATAGGCTATTTCATTTAGGTTTGGGTAAGTACATTCTATGATGTTTGCACAAGGATGAAATCACTTAAGGACACACTTCTGAGAAGGTATTCCCATCATCAAGTGATGCTTCACTGTCTAGAACTATGTCCTTCGTATAATCCTGTATCAGGTTGTGATCAAGAAAATGAAAGAGGATGGTTATCCAGTATGAGGCTGGGTGTGTTGGCTCATGCCTGTAGTCACAACATTTTGGGAGGCAGAGGTGGGAAGATCACTTAAGGCTGAGAGTTCTAGACCAGCCTGGCCAACATGGCAAAACCCCACCTCTACTAAAAATACAAAAATTATCCGGGCGTGGCAGTGCATGCACCTGTAATCCCAGCTACTTGGGAGGCTGAGTCATGAGAATCACTTGAACCTGGAAGGCAGAGGTTGTAGTGAGCCAAGATCGTGCCACTGCACTCCAGCCTGGGCAACAGAGCAAGATTCTGTCTCAAAAAAAGGAAAGAAATCCAGTATGGTATCCACTAGGAATGAATTAGAATAAGCTCTGTGGAGAGAAAAAAGATTGTTGTGTTGTTGCATAGGTGGTAATGTGGGGAGCCTCCTGGGGGAAACGTAAGAAATGTGGAGTGTTAGGCAGGGGCTAGTCTCAGTGGCAGGAGAGAGCTAGTGGGAACCAGGGTACAGAGGCCAGCCCCAAGGACAGAGTGACAGGGCAGGTTCCCTCAGGCAGGTGGAGGGCACAAGGCAGGTGAAGTGATGGCCTGGTACTGCCCAGGCAGTGGTCATCTCTGGGCCTCAGAAATCATGGAACCTACTCTTTCATAGATGAGAAAACCAAAGCCCATTCAAGGTAAGTGACTTGCCCACAGAGGGCAGTGGATGAGGAGGGGCTGAACTTCCATCCTCTGATTTCCCGATTGCTATTCTTTCCACATGGCCCTGAGATCCTGGCTCCAAGTTCTCACTTTCTGTTTTGGTGGAAGCATTTGTGTACAGTAATTTCAATGTTGCATTTCTTTTAACTTTCAAGAAAATAATGAACAGTATTTACTTCTGCTGATTGTTGCTTGGAATTTGGAGGCAAATGAGATTGATGGTGTGATCTCAACTGGAATCTCAGACTTTCCAATCACACACTAGGAAGATGGAAGTGTTCAGTAGCCATCAAAAACACTATCAGAATGGTGAATTGTTCTGAAGGTGACCCAGACTAGGATCAGACCTCTTTAAGGTTGAATTATGCCTTGATAAAGTTATGTAACTAAATGCAGTAAAATGAACAGTTTCCACACGCTGAACAGACCTTGCAGCAGTAGACTGACTCTTTAAGGTACCTGCATTATTTTGCCACAAGATATAAAAGAAGAGTAGTCAGGATAAAAGCAGGGCAATAATGAAGAGATGTCCACAAAGAAGAGTCCAAGTCCCTTGTATTAGTTTCCTAGGGCTGCCAAAACAGTACCACAAACTAGGTGGCTTAAAACAATGGACATTCATTATCTCACAGCTCTGGAAGCTGGATGTCTGGTATCAACGTGTCAGCAAGGCCACACTCCCTCAGATGGTTCTAGGGAACAATCCTTCCTTGCCTCTTTCAACTCCTGGTGGCCCCAGGTGTTCATGGCAACATCACTCAAGTCTCTGCCCACCTCAGCCTTCATGTGGCTTTTCTGAGTCCCATCCTCTTCTTACAAGGACACCAGTCCACCCTAATTCTGGGATGATTTCATTGTGAAATCGAATATAGTTTGGTTATGTGTCCTCACCCAAATCTCATGTTGAAGTATTAAAAATTCCCAATGTTAGAGGTAGGGCCTGGTGGGAGGTGATTCGACCATGGGGGTGGATTTCTCACGAATGGAATGCCCACAAAGTGGGCAATAGTGGTTTAGCACCACCCACTTGGTGCTGTTCTCCTGAGACTGAGTGAGTTCTCACAAGATCTGGTTGTTTAAAGTGTGCAGCGCCTCCCCACCATTGCTCTCTCCTGTTTCTGCTCAGGCCATGTGACATGCTTGCTCCCCTTCTGCCTTCTGCCGTGATTGTAAGTTTCCTAAGGCCTCCCTAAAAGCCAAGCAGATGCCAGCACCATGCTTCCAGTGTGGCCGGCAGAACCAAGTGCCAATTAAACTTCTTTTCTTTATAAATTTCCCAGTCACAGGTATTTCTTTGTAGCAAGGCGAGAATGGACCAATACAAAATTCTGAACTAATTACATCTGAAAAAATTCTACTTCCAAATAAGGTCACATTCTGAGGTTGTAGGTGGAAATTACTTTTGAGGGGACACTATTCAATTCACTGTTTCACTGGAACACCTCCCGAAACAACTTGGATACTGGACCCGGTGAGACAGTCCCTTTGATCTTGTTCATAACAGAGTCCTTAAAGGACTGAGTTGACTCAGGAAGTGGTAAATAGTACCTATGTCAGAAGCCACAGCATAATGTGTGCCTTTTGATTACTGTGGTTTGAGTGAGTATTGCAAGGAGCCGCAGACCACAGTGGCTTGCTGAGGCTGCCAATGATCTTGAGGTCAGTGTCCTACAGTCACAAAGCTCCTGACTCCTACCCACTAGATGACTACCACTCAGAAAAATCATCCTTTCCATGGGATTTTGCTATTACTGGCTTTTTGTTTGTTTGTTCATTTTTAGTGTTATAAGAAAGAATGTGAAAAGGAATATTAACTACTTGGTAATTTATACATGGAATATGCTGACAGCAGGACTTAGCTTTATTTGTTTGCTAATATTTAAATTTAAAAGACCTGAATTTATTTTATTTTTTATATTTAATTTTAAGTTTCAGGATACATGTGCAGAATATGCAGGTTTGTTACCTAGGTAAACGTGTGCCACAGTGGTTTGCTGCACCTATCAACCCATCACCTAGGTAATAAGCCCCGCATGCATTAGCTATTTATCCTGATGCTCTCCCTCCCCCAGCACCCCTCACAGGCCCTGATGAGTGTTGTTCCCCTTCCTGTGTCCATGTGTTCTCATTGCTCAGCTCCCACTTAAGAGTAGGAACATGTGGGCCGGGTGCTGTGGCTCACGCCTGTAATCCCAGCACTTTGGGAGGTGGAGGCGGGCAGATCACAAGGTCAGGAGATCGAGACCATCCTGGCTAACATGGTGAAACCCCATGTTATATTTTAAAAATATAGGAAACTAATACAAGGGACTTGTTTTATATTTTAAAAATACAAAAAAAAAATTGGCTGGGCGTCGTTGGGGGGCGGCTGTAGTCCCAGCTATTGGGGAGGCTGAAGCAGGAGAATGGCGAGAACCTGGGAGGTGGAGGTTGCAGTGAGCTGAGATCGCACCACTGCACTCCAGCCTGGGCGACAGAGCGAGACTCTATCTCAAAAAAAAAAAAAAAAAAAAAAAGGAGTGAGAGCATGTGGTATTTGGTTTTCTGTTCCTGTGTTAGTTTGCTTAGGATAATGAATTCCAGCTTCATCCATGTCCCTGCAAAAGGACATGATCCCATTCGTTTTTATGGCTGCATAGTATTCCATGGTGTATATGTACCACATTTTTAAAAAGAGCTAAATTTATATTGAATTATAAATATTTTATATAATACAGATGACAACCTACTTATGACTACTGATTGAATTACTATGGTTTTTCCTAAAAGTATTTAAGGCATTTATTCATAGAAAGGCATTTACTGGGATATCAAGTTTCTTTTCTGATTCACCTTTATCCTTGAGTAAGAAGAATGTGATGTGATATATACATATACATACATGTATATTAATTAACCAACAACTCTTATAAGTCTCAGTTGAAAGGACCTTCCTGTAGGAAGCCCTGCCTGACACTATTATTAGATCAGCTGTGTTATCCTATGCCTCTAAAGAAACTGTTGTCCTCAATTCTGGCATTTATATTTTAATGCAATCACTTACTTGTCTATATTTCTCTGAAGACTAAATGAAGAAAGGGACCTTGCTTTCTTGTTTACCCTGAAGCCTAGAGCAGCTCTTCATATGTGTAAAAGGATGACACTGAATGAATGAGTGAACAAAAAGCACTCGAAGGATTATTTAGAAATTATATTGAGTCGGGATATAGTTAAACTTTTTGAAAACTCAAAATGGAGGCATGGGGTATTAAGGTAATCCTATTTTGTTAAATCTGATCACTTCAAATACCTCATTCCCCTAAATTATGGGCTGCATGTGATATTCTACTTTGCACTTAAAATTGATACGCTAATTTAAAAAAATAACAAGTTGAGCATTTAGTAGATAATTCATAGACATTCTGCAACATAGATAGGTTCGTTGGAAATGGAGAGGGATGCTGGGCTGGAAGACTATGGGTAGTTATGCCTTACATATGAAAACGGTCTTTGTTGGAACAAGGCAGAGGATTTCTCAGGGCAACTGCTCCCTAAAGCAGGCAAGATGGGAGGCAGAGGTCTCAGAAGAGTGAGCTTCTCTGCTGGATATAAAGGTCTTTATTCTTGATATCAAGTAACCACTGACAGCTCTGCCTTATGGTCAAGTTATGGAAAGCACAAGAGAAGAGACCTTGTCCGGGCCCTCAACATTCTCAGTAGAGTCTTTCAGCTCTGACCCTTCTGCAAAAGTTTTCCTTCACTGGACACAGACTCCAAAACATGTTGGAGAGGAGGAACCACTGCATGTGGCTGAGAAAACAGATTCTTTTCCACCAGGATGCCCACAGATCCTGCTTGCTACTCTGTAAGTCTTTGAGGGTGGTAGATGTGATGAGTTGGACTGTCTTGCCCAAAAGAAATACGTTGACATCCTAACTTCAGTACTTCAGAAAGTGATCTCACTCAGAAATAAGGTCTTTAGAGAGATGAGCAAGTTACAATGAGGTCATTAGGGTGGGCTGAAATGCAGTATGACTGGTGTCCTCATAAAAAGGGAAATCTGAACACAGACGGACATGCAGAGTCTTCTGGAAGACTACGTGAAGGCAAACAGGAAGAACGCCATGTGAAGATCGGGGAGAGATCAGGGTGTCGTGTCTACAAGCCAAGGGGTGCCTAAGATTGCCAGCACCACCAGAAGCTCGAAGAGGCACAGAATGGATTCTCCCTCACAGCCTTCAGAACGAATCCACCCTGCTGACACCTTGGTTTCAGACTTCCAGGCTCCAGGACTGTGAGGCAATCAAGTTGCGTTATTTTAAGTCACCCAGTTTGTGGCATTTTGCCATGGCAGCCTTGAGAAGCCAATAGACTAGGTGTCTGTTGCTTCCTCGTATCTTTCCTCAACAATGAGCACAATGTTTATTGAAAAGAAAAATGAATGCTCTAAGAGCTGCTGGAGTCTCCTGAAAGTGAAGATGAGGGGATTGATGTTGAGCAAAAAAACAAAAACAAAGAAAATCCTGCAAAGTTGGTAAGGAGGACATTTAAATAGGGTTGATAATGTAAACAAATGGTTTAACTAGGAGCATATAGCTGCCAAAATATCCCACGTCATCAAAATGCAAATGTAGCTGTATGGAATGGAACTTTGGATTATCCAGCCGAGAGGAAGCTCGGTGAAAAGTAGACATGGTATATATGTTGAAATCAAGAAGTACAAACAAAGCTTCCCCACAAGTCTGTACAGGACAAAGTATGCCTTTTCTCTGTGTTGTGGGTAGAGCTGGCATTTGCTTGAACAGTGGATAGTAATTGAGGTATCCATTTTGGTGGTGCAAAGTGTAATGCAGGGATCGCTACCCTCAAAAAACAGACCCAATTTCGTATAGATATTTATAGTCAATAAAAATTGTCCTTTCAGAAAAGAGTAGCCTTAGTTGCATTTAAGACCATTGTCATAAATTCTAGATAAAACACTATGCCATACTTTCATTCTCTATACTGTAAGAAGCAAACAGAAACAAAATCACCTCCAGAGCAATATGAAATTCTGCGTTTGAATGAGGGTCTGTGTCTCACAGATGACAACAAAGATAAGGAAGGAGGGCGCCTTTTAGACATCAGAGGCCTGTGTTCATCAAGAACCTGATGCTGAATCACTGGAGGGTAAATGAACCTTCCAAGGTTCAGTGTTTAGAATGTCGTAGACCTTCTAACAAACATTGTGCAGTCTCATCATGATCTATAGGAAGTCAGCCCGAGAGGCTGCAAACAAACTGGAACATACACTGGAAATACTGGGAGAAAGAAGGCACCTGGCAGTTTTCTGGGGAAGTGGTTTTCTGGAGAGGAAAGAAGACACAGAGGAAATGTGATGGTTGCATTCAATGATCTGAACAACTTGTCCAGTATGACTTCATCAGCTTAGAATGAGGACTAACAACAAGTGAAAATTGAAGGATCAAGGCTCAGCTCATTTTATGAAAGAACTTTTTAATAGTTGAAATCTGCAGTGACAGGACATCCTGCCTGCCTGGGTGCAGGGTAGTGAGTATCCTGTGATGAGAGGTGCTCACATAGCAGACAGGTCATTACTTGGAAGTGATGCTGCAGAGGACAATCAAGAGAGTGGCAGCTGGGTGAGGTGACCTTTAAGGTCCTGTCAACTCTGGGTTTCTACATCAAAAGGAATTCTGAAAGATAAAGCAGAAGACGTATTTAATTTTAATGTCTCTGACCAGCATGCTTTCTTTCTATAGTTCTTTCGTTCTCCTTTTTTTTTTTTTTTTTTTGAGACAGAGCCTTGCTCTGTTGCCCAGGCTGGAGTTGCAGTGGGGAGATCATAGCTCACTGCAGCCTCAAACTCCTAGGCTCAAGTGATCCTTCTGCCTCAGCTTCCCAAGTAGCCTGGCATTACCAAGGCTGGCTATTAAAAAAAATTTTTTTTGTAGAGATGGGGTCTCTCCCAGGCTGCTCTCAAATTCCTGGCCTCAAGTGACCCTCCTGCCTCAACCTCCCAAAGGTCTGGGATTACAGGCATGAGCCATTACCCTCGGCCTTGTTCTCCAGTTTTATATGTAATTGATAGATCTTGGAATTGATTAAAGTGATTTAATTCATGTTTCTGTATTTTGTGTCATGTAGCATAAACTGTAGACTAAGAACATGTAAAAATGCTGTCAGAGCATCACGATGATAGCAAAAGTATAATGTTATAATTAAGATGGATAACGTGGTTTTACTCCATAAAATATATGCTGCCTTAAGCCTCAGATGATCATTTTTTTAAAATCAATATGGAAGTCAACATGTCAATGACACCTGGTAAAACTGTACTTTGAAGAAAATGGTGCAATAGAAAGTCATTTTTAAAATGTCAATGCATATAATGAAAGTTGATTTTAAGCAAACCATACAACTTTACTGAACAACCATTTTGTGAAAAATACTATGCCAAGCACTAAAAAAGGCAACATAGAGACATGCAGTATTAAAAAATTATAAAAACAGCAAATGCTTTATGTTGAAATGTTTATACTGAAATCTTAATTTTACAGCAGTAATCCCACTTGCCTATTGTCTTTACCCACAGTTTATAAGTAAATGAAATATATACGTCCTACCTCATGGTTCTAAGAGTCAGAGCTAAACGAAAAGGTATAATCAGGGAAGTGGTGCTTCCTCCTCAGCCCTACTACCTCGTTCCTATTCCTCGCCGCTTCCCATGGGAAACCAATCTCCTTGACTGCTCTCCAGGTGGCGAATACTGCCTTTCCTGAATTCATTCTATAGGAAGCTGAGTAGTTCCAGGCAGGAGGAGTACACATTGTGAGGAGTGAGGCTGGATATACCTATAGCCATACACTTGGATGTTGGGTACATGATACTCTCTGGGGAGGCTGGGGCTGGGCCTCAAGCTGATAGATGGCGAGGCCTGCAAATCTATAGATAAGAAATCACCCCAAATCTGCTTGAAAGGCAATAGGAGAGAGGTTGAAAAAGAAGACATTCTTTTTCGATAAAAAGAACACTTGAGCGAACAAATCTTCCATGAGGTGTGGTACAGAAATCAGATTTAGACCTGGATCTTAAAACATACACATATTTGCTCATCGGTGCAAAAGAAATTCAGAAAAAATAAACAAGAAATGAAGGAGATGGCATGGAATGTGGACCAAGAACAAAGTAGAAATGCTGTCAGAATAGCACAATGACAGCGTAAGTACAACGTCGTAATCACATTTATAGTGTAATGGGAAAGAGGTGGTGGTATGGTGAGGAATGGAAAGGGAGTAGTAGGGCTCAGGAGGGAGCCACAGTTCTCTGAGAAAACCGTTTTGTATAGTTCTGACTTTTATAAGCACAGTAATTATTTCACCTAGCTGCCTAATACCCCAAACGCCACAAACAAAACGACTAGCACGGGGGGAACCCAAATTGTAATACAAGTAGTTTAACAAATGAACTGAACTTCTCCCAAATGGATAGAATAACCACACCAAAAGGAGTAAAGAAAAAGAAAGGACTAACCCAGGTAACTTTGGTCAACAGTATCTTCACTGGATATTATAAAGATTAAGACAAGAAAACTGTACATAAAGGCTATAATTTAGTAAGTACATGTTTTTCTCATAGGAGCATGAGTTAGCAATCCTGAAACTATATTAGAATTAGGTAAATACGTCTATTGTAGATAATGACATCTGGGTTTCTCACTGTTAGACAAAGAAGCTATAAATGAAACAGGAGGGCTAGAATGAACCTTGACTGTTAGGTTGAAATTGGTGGCACCATTATAAACTCACGGTCTTAAATATATATACACACCCAGAGATAGATACAGAAATATAGATGTGCGTGTATAATTAGGTTAGTCTACACACACATATTTCTCAGCTCTGTCCACCGAGAGCACCTAGAAACAACATTCCAGTAGCAATAAGCATGCCTCACACCCAAATCTTAGTTTCTAAACACTTTTCTCCAATAGAAGGAACCAGAGCTTCCTAAGGAAGTCATTAATTCCAGGCCTGGGGCAGGGAAAACACAGATGAGTCTGGAATGCTGTTGGTGCTAGAAAGTTAATGAAGCGCTCAAAAAAGATGGGGTTCCTCTGAGGGACACAGAAGCCAAACTGAAGGAACTCTTAGTGGCCAAAGCTGGAACAGCATGAGCAATAAAACTGATAATGATAGTATTGGATTATAAATGAAAGAATAAGGCACATCCACGAGTCCATACTGATATACTTAACCAATTGAATAAATAACTAAAAAAGCAAAAAAGATGGCCCTTCCTTGCAACAGAATTCCAATGAATAAACGTGGAAGAAAAGAGTGAAATAAAAAATCACTACTAGACATAGTAGTTGTTGCAGTCAAAATCCACTGATGGATACTAAAAATAGTTGGGTGTGAGTTTGGGGAGAAGCAGGATTTTTGCATAATCTCAAAGTATCTGTCTGCAAAATATTTATTAGTCCCAAAGTGAAAAATGGTAACTTTATAGTAAACTCTGAAGAGACCACCTTAACCAAGCGATGAAGGTTAACATCACCATTAAGAAGACATGTTGATATTACAAATTCTTTGAAGTGACAATTTACGTGGCATTTTTGCCAAAATGGAATAACCTCATTCTAAGCTTGAGGAAACTTTACATGAACCCAAACTGAGGGATATTCTAAGGAAGAGGTAACCGGGACTCTTCAAAAGGATCAAGGTCATGAAGTAAAGAAAGGCTGAGGAACTGTCACCAATTGGAGGAGACTAAGGGGACATGATCACTAAACGTAATGGGAGATCCTGGATTGGATCCTGAAACAGAAAAAGGGCATTATTGGAAAAACGGGTGAAACTCCAACAAGGTCTATCATTTAGTAAGTAGTGTTATACCAGTGTTAATTTCCTGGTTCTGAACATTGTACAATGGTTATATAAGATGTTCTAACTGGGGGAAACTAGGTGAGGGGGATATGGGAACTCTTTATCCCCCTGTGCTGTTTCTGAAACTTTTCTGCAAGTCCCAAATTAGTTCAAAATTAAAAGTTAAAAAAAGAAAATAATTCTGCAAGTTTAATTAGTTCACTAGAATCATTTATGTCTCTGTGTGTGTGTGTGAGTGAAGTATTTCCAGGAATAACTTCTCAGTGAAATAAAATACTGAATGCTGCTATGTTTGTATCAAAGAAGAGACATTCTGACAAATACTCTCACTCCATTAATTCATTCTAATAAGCATAGTTGTTTTAATATCTAGACTGCAATCTAAAGCTCCAAAACTAAAGTTAGGTTTATTTGTTAATAGACATCATAAGATGTACTTTTTTCCTCTTTGGAGATTTAGGGAAGACCCTGTTGTTTTTGGTTGTTTGATATATATATACTTTAAGTTCTGGAATACATGTGCAGAACATGCAGGTTTCTTACATAGGTATACATGTGCCATGGTGGTTTGTTGCACCCACCAATCTGTCATCTACATTGGGTGTTTCTCCCAATGCTATCCCTCCCCTAGCCCCCACCCCCGACAGGCCCCGGTGGGTGATGTTCCCCTCCCTGTGTCCATGTGTTTTCATTGTTCAACTCCCTAGGGAAGACCTTCCTGAGGGAAGCCCATTGGCAGTGAGAGGCCAAAGTCTGAGCAGGAGTTAGCTGCAGATAGAGTGGGACAGTGGCATTCTAGCAGAGGGGCTGCCAGTATGAATCTCCAGTAGGAACTTCCAGAGGAACTGCCACTATGAGTGAGATGGGAAACACTTTGGCTTGCTCTGGGAAGTAGAAAAACGCCAGGATAGCAGGAACTAGGTGGTGTGAGATAATGCTGGAGAGACAGACAGGAATTGGCCACACAGGATCTTGTAGAAGAATTGAGAATGATTCCAGGAACAGTAGAAGCCTCTGAAGGGCTTTGAGCAGAGGAGACACATGACCTGAGAAGTCACCGTCTCCCACTCTATCTTAGTGACTTTAAATGCCTGTGTATATTATGCTAACCATGGTTCTTCATCTTTCCTGAGGACAGGATACGGGATAGGCCAACAGGGCAGAGTTTGATAAGCCATAGGGATAAACTTCCCTGTGAAATTCTGTCCCTGGAGGGGTCCAAGAGTGAATGACAGTGTCTCGCACCTGCCTTGAGGGGGCCGCATAGACATTCTGAATTCCGTTACAACTTTATCTGAAATGAAATACCATGATTTCCCTACAAGGTTCATGACATGATGAATTTTTTTTTTTTTCCTCTTTGGATGTTTTGGTATTTTACAGCCTGATCTGGCACTGAGGTGCGAGATGAAATTTTTTAAAAGTTCAAAAAATGAGAGCATTAAAGCATTAATCTACCTGAGAGTAGTAAATTCATAGAACTCTTAGTAAGCCCATGTTGTACAGAAGACATTGTAGTTAAACCTTCAATTAAGAGCAGGTAGTATCCAGGTAACTACATACAGCTTCTAAGGAGGTCTTCCCAGCAGTCCTTAGACCTTAGCCCGAAGACCCAGGAGAGGACAGGAACACCCTAAGAAGAGCTAAGAAAGTATCCAGGTCTCTTGGGTCAGAAAAGCGTTCTTATTGTTTCTTTTGCGAATTTTGTTTTGAAGTCAAGAATATTACTACCTGGTAATGTCAGCACCCAACGATTTTATTTCTCTTTCTCTCTTTCTTTGTTCCCCCGTCCCCCCAACAAAGACAGGGTCTCACCCTTGCCCAGACTGGACTGCAGTGGTGTGATCATAACTCACTTCAGTTTGGAACTCCTGGGCACACGGAGTAGCTAGGACTACAGGTGTTTGCCACCATGTCTGGCTAGTTTTTTATTTTTATTTTTTTAATTTTTAGTATAGACAGGGGTCTCCCTGTGTTGCCCAGGCTGGTCTGAAACTCCTGGCCTCAAGCAATCCTCCCACCTATGCCTCTGTCTCCCAAAGTATTAGGATTACAGGTGTGAGCCACGGCGCCCAGCCTTCTCTCTTCGATTAAAAATAAAAACAAATTTCTGTTAGTTGAAGGCTCAATATTTGCCCGTCAGTCGTTTCTTCCCATTCAGCTTACCCACGAATATTAAAAGGCAAAATAACTATAACTTCTGATAAATTTAGAAGATAAAATATTTTATGTATAATAGCTATCACTGAAAATCTCTTCAAGATCTGTGTGCATACTTTTCTTACCGTTGTAACTATATTGAACTTAACTTCTTCTTTAACTACCAAGGACTCCAGATTCACCGTCAACTTTCTTCCCGCATTCACTCTTACTGTTCAGTTCTGGGTTAAAAGACAGCGGGGCCTGAACCAAGTGTCTACAAAGCACAGTATCTGGAGAAACTTTGTTGTTGTTTTTTAAAATAACTTTTTAAAAAAAGGATCCCAGATATCTTGTTTTTTGTTTTTCTGTTTTTTAAAAAAAAAATCTTTTTCTCATATATGAGAAATACAGGAAAAAAAGCAATCAGGTGAATCATTTTGGTTTACTGGATTCCAACTGGTAGAGAGTTTAAACTTAAAAACCAAACAAAACGAAAGAGCTCTTCAGTTACCTTACGTCGTAAACGAGTTAAAACTTTTGTTATTTCTGAAAAATCAAAGAGCACTGTCTGTACATGGTCATAACTGCAAAGGAAACAACGGCGTACCCAGGGCAGGGGGAGCTTACTTTAAGAAGCTGCGTCTTTCTGGATCCCGTTCCTTCGGGGCTGACCCTTTCAGGGAGTTTGGTTTTTAAAGCGCGGATCTCGCGACGCGCGGCTTGCAGGACCGCGGGGCCCGGCGGCCGAGACGCGGAATTCACAGGGGCGCCTCGGCGCGGCCGCGGCGGTGGTGGCGGGAGCCTGGGACTTGCGGGCTAGGGGCCCCGCATGGTAACCGTCCCCGACGGCAAGTTAAAGGCTGTGGGCACTGCGCAGAGCGCCCCCGAACGAACTCCCCCCACCCCACCTCAATCCTCCAGACCGAAAGTGCGGAACGCGGGGTCCTGCAAACTTGACCCCGAGCCAGGGTGCGCGCGGCGGCGGCGAGTGTCCCCCGGGCTTCCCGCACCCCCGGGCTGGAAGCGCCGGCCCCCGCGCACCTCGTACTCCGCCTGCAGGAAAGCGAAACCCGGCCGGCGAGCGGGAGGGAAGAACTCGGTCGCGCGCTCTGCCCGGTGGGGCCCCGGCCGGGAGACATCCCCGACCCGCACCTGGCGGCGCGACCCACCTACCTGCCAGTCCCCACGGCGCCGCCAGAAGCAGCAGCAGCAGCGGCGGCAGCAGCGGCCGCAGGGCCGGGCTGCTGGGAGCCCGCATGGGCGGCTGGGCTGGGTCACATGTCGGGGGGCAGCAGACTGCTCCGTCCCATGCCCGCTGGAGCCAAGCGCGTCGGCGCGGCGCCTCCTTCTCTCCCGAAGCTCTGCGCGCGACGCTTCAGGCGACCCGAGGCCCAGGACCGAGGCGCCGCGGCCGCGTCCGCATTCCCCGGGCTTCCGCAGGAACCAGGGGCGAGCGACTCGCGCAGCCCCCACGCGCGCGACCCCGACTACCCAGCTGGATGGCAGCGCGAGGGCAGTTCTCGGGGATTTATAGTCCCCAGCCACTCGACTGTCAGTCCTGAGACACTGAAAGTTTCCACCTCTCCGGGCTCATGCCCAGACCAACCGAGTCACTAGGCAGGTAAAACCTTCTGGTAATGAGCGAGGTGAGCGCATTGCAAAGAGATTCTGGTATTTAGGCCGGTCTGATGGTCACTTAAAGTTCAATACCGGAAGACGGATGAAATGGAGAGTTATTTCTCAATATACAGTTAGGCACTCAGCCGTAGATCTTACAGTCATGCATCATTTAAGATGACAGGATTACCTCCTGAGAAATGCGTCTTAGGCGAGTTTCTTGTGTGAACATCTTAGAGTGTACTTACACACACCTATATGGTATAGCCTCTTACACGCCTAGGCTCTATGGTATAGGCTGTTGTTGCTCCTAGGCTACAAACCTGTACAGCAAGTGACTATGCTGAATACTGCAGGCAGTTGTAACACAATGGTAATATTTGTGTATCTAAACATGTCTGAACGTAGAAAAGGTACAGCAAAAGTACAGTATAGGGCACTTTCCATGAATGGAGCTTGCAGGACTGGAAGTCGTTCTGGCTGAGTCGGTGAGCGGTGAGTGAATGTGAACGCCTAGGACATCGCTGTGTAGTACTATAGGCTGTATAAACACTGTATTACACTTAGGCTACGCTAAATTTATTAAAAATTATTCCTTCAATAATCATAAATTAACCTTAGCTTACTATGATTTTTTACTTTCTACTTTTAAATCTTTTAAACTTTATTTATTTATTTATTTATTTATTTATTTATTTATTTATTTATTTATTTTTGAGACGGAGCCTTGCTCTGTAGCCCAGGCCGGAGTGCAGTGCGGGGATCTCGGCTCACTGCAACCTCTACCTTCCGATTCTGATGATTCTCCTGCCTCAGCCTCCAGAGTAGCTGGGATTACGTGTGTGTGCCCCCACGCCTGGCTTTTTTTTTTTTTTTTTTGTATTTTTAGTAGAGACTGGGTTTCGCCATGTTGGCCAGGCTGGTCTCGAGCTCCTGACCTCAGGTGATCTACCCAACTTGGCCTCCCAAAGTGCTGGCATTACAGATGTGAACCACCACACCCGACCTAAACTTTTTGACCTGTAATAACGTTTAACTTAAAACCCAAACACATTGTGCAGCAGTATGAAAATATTTTTTCTTTGTGTTCTTTCTTTTTTTTTCTTTTTCTTTTTTTTTTTTTTTTTTTGAGACGGAGTCTAGCTCTGTTGCCCAGGCTGGAGTGCAGTGGCCGGATCTCAGCTCACTGCAAGCCCCGCCTCCCGGGTTCACGCCATTCTCCTGCCTCAGCCTCCCGAGTAGCTGGGAGTACAGGCGCCCGCCACCTCGCCCGGCTAATTTTTTTTGTATTTTAGTAGAGACGGGGTTTCACCGTGTTAGCCAGGATGGTCTTGATCTCCTGAACTCGTGATCCGCCCGTCTCGGCCTCCCAAAGTGCTGGGATTACAGGCTTGAGCCACCACGCCCGGCCTCTTTGTGTTCTTTCTATAAGCTTTTTCTATTTTTCTTTTTCTTTTTTTTTTTTTTTTTGTTATAAACTAAGGCACAACCACACATATTAGCCTAGGCCTGCACAGGGTCAGGATTGTCAGTGCTACTGATGCCACCTCCACATCCTGTCCTCCTGGAAGGTCTTTAGAGACAATAGGAATGTTTCAGCTCCATTATAATCTTATGGGACCACTTTTGTATATGCAGTCTGTCATTGACCTAATTTGATTTCATTCAACTCTCACAACCTAAAATTAGGTCCTGGCCCAGTTTTCAGATGAGGCAAGGGAAACTCAGAAAGTCTAGGAATCAGCGTGAAGTCCCCCAAACCTGTGAGTGGCCTGTGACCAGTGGTGTGTGGACTACCACACAAGGCGGTGTGTTCTAGGTTCCATGCTCTTCATAATGGGAGCAGGGAAGAGTGCAATTAAGAGGTAAGTCTTGAAATACTATATGAAACATCCGAGAGAGGCTTGCAGCTTTGCACCTTTCTAGGTGGTTCTAAAGGTTGGGTGCAGCCGTAGAGAGATACACAATTTACCTCGGATGTGTTCCATCTCTTTTGCCCTTAAATGCCTGTTTTCAAATGCTCCAATGATACTCCAATTAGAGCAACTATTGTTTCCTTTTTCTTTTCTTTTTTTCTTTTTTCTTTTTTTTTTTAAAGTGGTCTTTAGTATTAAAAAAAGATCTTTTTTGGTGAGGAGGGAATAAGGAGATAGAGGATGGGGCACGATTTTCTGAGTTGCCTAAATATGCTACTTTCTCCTCCCTGAAAGACTTAGAAACAGAGGAGGAATCTGGGTCAGAGGGCCCCTTAGGCTGAGATGTTAGCTTCGTGGTGCTGAGACGTGAGGCCTCTTCAAACTACTTTTCTTGTTTGTTAGCTGGTTCTTTTCCTTTCCACCAAAAGGGGCCCTGAAGGAATCCTGAAAGGTGGACGAGGAAAGAAGGAACTTGCTTCCTATTTATTTGCTGTTCTTGTCACTAAGGCCCCACAGTGCCTCTTTACCCTGGCAAGGACAGCTAGTTCCAGGAGCAATTGTTTCTAGTTCCCAGCTCCTTCCTATACTCCCAGAATCAGCTTCACTGCATCTCCTGAGAAATAACAGCACTGAGTAGGCTGTGCCCCATTCTCAAAGGTCTGAGTCCCAGTTTCGTGGAGGCTTTGCTTCTAGGATCTAAACCCCATGTCTGCTTCTAGGATCTAAACCCCATGGTGGTAGTTGCTTCTAGTGGTCACTCTCTCTCTTTCAATCTCAGTATCCCCTTTTTACTTTTCTAGTACTCCAACATTTGTTTAACCAATTCCTTACAGCAGATTCTTTCTGTTGAAATGACTAGTGTGGTTTCTGTCTTCCAAACTGGACTCTTATTGATTCCATTGTAATCCCAGAACATTTTAGGAAGGACTCTGTGTGATCAGTACATTATCAATATTATCTTGAGTTGCTGTGGTTCTTACTTTTTAATTATACATTGTATTAGTTTAGTTTCATCATTATTATCTTAAGTCTTGTGGGTTAAATAGGGTAAATGTTTGCTACAAAAGTGTTTGGGGCCAATCATTTTTAGATATCTAAACTTTTTTATACATTTCTGTTCAAATATGAATCGATCAGATCCTTCAAGAGGCTAAAGCAGACTTGTACAAAGCCTTCCCTTACCTCCTAAGCGTTCTGAACTTGCACAGTGACGTTTCACTATTCCACCAAGTTTTTCGTCCAGCCAGGAAGTGGGAATGGGGTAGGCCATGGGGTAACTGCGAATTGGAGTTTCTCCCCTCATGAGTGGGCTGTCACTTGTTTGATAACCAACAGTTTTCTGCATGCCTCTCGTCCCCTCTCTCCTTTCCTCTTCAAGTTCCCCTTGGCACTTGTCAGAGGCAGTCAAAATTTGACCTCTAAGGCTTGTCTTTTACATATTCACAGACTCACCGCTCTGTCCTCAGAATGCCTAAGGGTTCTGCAGGATGAGTGTGACCTGAGAACTTGCCATGTATGCAGTTGATGTTTCCCATGGATTGAAATAAAGAATGGAGTAATAGTTTTTCTTTTGTTTGCATCTGTGACCCAGAACTCACCTTAGTGGGTTTCCTTAGTACCTTTGCATCTGACCTCTTACCCACCTCTGTTAACTTTGGGAATTAGCAGTCCTGGTTCCTCCCCATCTAAGCCTTCCCAGGCAATGTAATCTTTAGTGTGTCCTTCAGAGATTTTTGAAGTGATGTTTTTGAATTGAGGTTTTCTTCTACTTCTCAACTTTACAACTCCTCTTGTCATGATTTACCACATTGAGATCTTAATTTTGTGGAACCTGATGTATAGGATTTCCAAGCTTCCTGATCAAAAAGGCCATAAACCACTGCTCCTTACCTCCCACCCCAAACACTAATACCATAGACAAAAAATAATTTTTTTCTATCCTAGTTTAATTCCTAAATGGTTTCCAAGGATAACACATACTAATAATATGAAGTTACTGAATTCTTTCTTTGAGTCAGATCCTACCTAAGAAATTTAAATTTACTAACTACCTCCTTCAATCCTGACAACAATTCTGAGAATTAGTCACATTACCCCAAGTTTCAAAACAAGGAGACAGACTTGGACAGGTCATTCCTTTAATAAGCAACAGAAACTGGAAACTGAATGCTGGTTCATCTATTTTCAAAGTTTGTGCTTTTAATAATTTCCTTATATGCCTCTTACACTTGAGAAAATGTTATGATTTAGCTTTTATAATTAGGTCTATAATACATTGAGCTAATTTTTGTATATGAGAAAAGAGTCAAGATTGATTTTTTTCATATAGATATCTTACTGTTTTTTGAGGTCTGAACTGTAAAACAGCATGAATATAATTGCCAAAGGCCTGATATCCAGCGTATGTAATGAATTGCTTCAAACAAATTAAAAACAAAATAAAAAGACAATCTAATATTGAGTTTATATAGGTTACATACCAGTTAGTTGCCACTGTCTTCTTCTGAGAGAGGAAGAAAAACCCTGGCTCCCTAATGTCAACACATTTCTTGGAAAGTAAATTAATTCTCTCAGGAAGGCAAAGGGGAAAGTACCTACCCTGGAATATAAACATTTGGCTATGGTGGGGAGATAAATTTTATTACTCTTTCAATGAGACTAGATGGCTCCAGGTCTAACACCCTTGCAATGTGAGGAGCAAATGACCCTGTGGAAGAGGAGACAGTCTATGGCATAAGCCATCCAGAAACGTGAACATATCTGTGTTTCCCTGCTGTCTCATTATTTGAATATACTCCATTTGATTGCCCATTCTCCAGTTGATAGACATTTGGGTTGTTTCATTATTGAGTTGTAGGTGTCCTTTACGTATTCTGGGTACAAGTTCTTTGTCAGATATGTGTGTTGCGAATATTTTTGCCCACTTCATCACTTGCCTTTTCATTTTTACAATGATGTCTGCAAGAACAAAAGTTTTTAATATTGATATAATCAAGTTTTTCATTTTTTTCTTTATGATTGTGGCGTCTCATGTAAGAAGTCTTTGTGTATCCGAAGGTTGAAAGATAGTTTTTCCTAGAAATGTAGTTTTAGCTTTTATAATTAGGTCTACAACACATTGAGCTAATTTTTGTATATAGTATGAGAAAAGATTAGAGATTATTTTCTTTCCAAATAGATGTCTTACTGTTTTTGTACTATTTGTTAAAAAGACTCATTCCACATTAAATTGCTTTAGCCATTATTGTTGAAAGTCAATTGAAGATATATGTATTGGATCTTTTTTAGATGTCTACTCTTTGGTCTCTTTGTCCATTTTGCACCAATACCATGTTTTAACAAAAGGAACTTTTTAGTTTTTATTTTTGTACTTGTATACTGAAAAGTTTCAAAGGCAGTAGTGCAGAGTTTCTGTACAATCCTCACACAGTTGCATCACCATTGTTCATTTCTAAAACTAAGAAACTTCCATTTCCATTGGCACATTACTGTTAAGCAAACTTAGATTTTATTTGGATTTCTCTAGTCTGTCTTTCTTTCTTTCTTTCTTTGTTTCTTTCTTTCTTCTTTCTTTCTTTCTTTCTTTCTTTCTTTCTTTCTTTCTTTCTTTCTTTCTTTCTTTCTTTCTTTTTCTTTCTCTTTCTCTCTCTCTTTCTCTCTCTCTCTTTCTTTCTTTCCTTTTTTTTTTTTTGTCTTTTTGTCTCACTCTGTCATCCAGGCTGGAGTGCAGTGACATGATCTCTTGCTGACTGCAACCTCTGTCTCCAGGGTTCAAGTGATTCTCTTGCCTCAGCCTTCCGAGTAGCTGGGATTACAGGCGCCCACCACCACGCCCAGCTAATTTTTGTATTTTAGTAGAGATGGGGTTTCACCATGTTGGCCAGGCTGGTCTTGAACTCCTGACCTCAAGTGATCCACCTGCCTCGGCCTCCCAAAGTTCTGGGATTACAGATGTGAACCACCACACATGGCCAGGATTTCTCTAGCTTTTCTATTGCTGTTCCAGGGTCCAATCCAGGGTATCATTGCTACATTTAGTCCGCATGTCTCCTCAGACTTTAGTCTGATAGTTTCTCAGTTTTTCCTTTTTTTTTTTTTTTTGACAGTCTTAAGGAATATTGGCCAGGTATCCTATAGAATGTGTCCCAGTCTGGGTTTATGGGTTTTTTTTCATGATTAGACTGGAGTTAATGGTTTCTTGAAAAAGTACCACAGAGGTGAAGGGCTCTTTTTATGAAGGGCTACTCTTTATATCAAGAGTATATGACATTACATGACATTGATAATGATGTTAACCTTCATCACTTGCTTAAGGAAGTGTTTGCCAGGTTTCTCTACTGTAAAGGTATTGTTTTACATTTTCCTACTCTATATTTTAGAAGACAATCATTAAGTCTAACCTACCCTTGGGGAGGGACAGTGGTGGTGGCCAAAATTAAGCTCCCCCTTCTGACGGCAGGAAGTATCTTTGTATGTTATTTGGGAATCTTCTACAAGGAAGATCTGTCCCTTCTCCCTATTTACTTATTGATTTATTTAAATCACTTATTTAAATTAATATGGATTCAGATGTATTTATTTTATACTTTGGGTTATAGTCCAATGCTACATTCTTTATTTTCTTGCTCAAATTGTTCCAGCTTTTGCCATTGTGAGCTCTTTCAGGTTGACTCCTGTGTCGCCTTGATACACCCCCATACTGTTTTGATTTGTCCTGAGCACTTCCTTGCTTTCTGGTAATGTAAGAGACTCCAGCCTCGTCTTGGATTTATCTCTGCTAGCCCTAAAACCAGCTATTTTTCCATGGAACCCTGGTTTATTTTATTGGAGAATGGTATTCCATTGTTTGGAAATTGCAGAATATAAAGGTACTCTGTGTGTGTGTGTGTGTGTGTGTGTGTGTGAGAGAGAGAGAGAGAGAGAGAGAGAGAGAAAGTTTGTGTGCACTTTAATCTGGAGGAAACCAAGGAGAAACAATTTTTTAAAAGATGGGTCATTTTTATATAGACAGATATATATATATATATCCACCCCCACCCCCAGCCGTGTTCCCAGGCAACCACAGGCTACCTTTATAATATACAATCAGTGGCATCTGGATTTTATCCCTATGTTCCTCTTTCTCTAACAATCACCTACACACTAGAGTTCTTCAGTTTTGTCTTTTTATTCACTTTTCTTCTCACTCTACAATATTTCCATGGGTGATTTCCTTTTTTTTTTTTGGCAGGGGGGACAATGTCTGTGGCACAGGCTGGAGTGCAGTGGCACAATCATATCTCACTGCAGTGTTGAACTCCTGGGCTCATGCAGTCCTCCCACCTCAACCTCCCAAGTAGCCAGGACTACAGGTCCGTGCCACCATGCCTGGTTAACTTTTAAATTTTATTTTTATGTTTGTAGAGATGAGTTTTGCCATGTTGCCCAGGCTGATCTTGAACTCCTGGCCTCAAGTGGTCCTCCTGCCTCGGTTCCCGAAGTGTTGGCCCTCCTGCCTCGGCTCCTGAAGGTGTGAGGCACTGCAGCAGACCAATTTCAATTTTCAATCTCCAATCTAGACCTCTTTGCTGAGCTCTAGAAATCCCTCTCTTAATTCCCCATCTCTACTTGTAAGTCCCATGTACCTCAATTTCAACTTGTCCCAAGCTGAACTCATCTGTACAGTGTCTATATCTTCTGTTACCCAAGTGAGAAGTCTGGGAGTTCTCTTAGACTTCTGTGGCTCTACTCAATCATCATATCCTTCCATCTTCGTCTTCAGTATATTTCTTGCATTACTTCCAGTGTTTCTTATGGCTCCTTTGTGCCACTGTTATATGTATTCCATATATATCGCACAGTTCGGATAATGTCAAAAATATGTATCAATTATATATGTATTTATAACAGTACATTGAAGTGGTTACGTATATGGCTATTAGACTGTGAACTTCTTGAGGGCAAGAACTGTACCTTGTTCTTTCTTCTTTTTTATTTTTATTTTTATTATTTGAGATGGAGTCTTGCTGTTGTTGCCCAGGCTGGAGTGCGATGGCATGATATTGGCTCACTGCAACCTCCGCCTCCCGGGTTCAAGTGATTCTCCTGACTCAGCCTCCAGAGTAACTGGGATTACAGGTGCCCGCGCCTACACCTGGCTAATTTTTTTTGTATTTTTAGTAGAAACAGGGTTTCACCATGTTGGCCAGGCTGGTCTTGAACTCCTGATCTTAGGTGATCTGTCCTTCTCAGCCTCCCAAAGTGCTGGGATTACAGGCGTGAGCCATGGCACCCAGCCTTGTTCCCTTTTATATTTCCAGTGTCTAGTATAATGTTGGGAATGTAGTACATTCCTAATGAATTTTGTTAAAACAAATAAAACCTCTCTGAAGTTTTTTTCTATGTATTTTAAGCTGCAAATCCAAAGGGTCTGTTTCTTAACCAGCATGTATATGCACCCACACAGAAAATACACACATGTCTATGTGCAGACACACTCCCTTTCTGAAATCCTCACATCTCCATTTCAGTGTTCAACTATCCTGTACACGATATGAAGTAACTTGGACAAATTAGCTATTATTTGAAAGTCAGAATCATATCTTGTTTATCATCCATATATTCTGACTTTTTTTCTTCTTTCATCAGTTGTTTTCTTATTCTGTGTATTGAATTAATATGAGGTAAACCTAAGAGAGATTTGCACAGAAAGGATTTATACATTTAAAGTGGAATGTAAAGTTTTGGTGTTAGTTTTGATAATTCAGTTAAGTACTTCTTTATTTACTTAGTATTCCAAGACATGGTTATTCAAATATTCAAATATATCAATCTTGTATATATTCAAATATATCAATCATGTATACCACTGCACAGTAATGTAAGTACTCAATGAACTAATACATTTAAAAATCAAGGCTGTAAATTCTTTGTTTTCTTTTTAATTTTTAAAAAAAGTTTTGTAAGGCTGTCAATTCTTTCCAAAGAAAGAATAGGTTTAATTCCATTCCTATCAAAATACTAGCAAGATTATCTTTTAGATATAGATGAATTTATTCATAAAATGTATGTGGAAAGGCATCTTAAAAATGTCCTGGGTCCAGATGGCTTCACTGGTGAATTCTGCCAAACATTTAAAGAGGAATGACTATCAGTCTGTCATAGACACTTCCAAAAATGAAGAGAACACTTCTTAACTCATTCTAAGTGGCCAGTGTTACTCTAATACCAAAATCAGACACAGATATAATAATAAAATGAAACTACACATCAGTATTCCTTATGAATATAGACACAAACATCCTCAACAAAATACTAGCAAACTGAATCCACCAACATATAGAAAAGATTATATATCATGACTAAGTGGGATTTAGCTGAGGAATGCAAAGTTAGTTTAATATCCAAAAATCAATTAATGTAATATACCATATCAACAGAACAAAAGACAAAAACCACGGACATGATTGTCTCCATAGAGTCAGAAAAAGCATTTGAAAAAGTCTAGCACTCCTTCATAATACTCAAGAAACTAAAAATAAAATGGATTCTTCAACCTGATAAATGGCATGTATGAATAAACAGCTAAGATCACAATTAATAGTGAAAGACTGAATGTTTTCCCTATAAAATGAGGATCAAGATGAGATGTCCACACTCACCTCTTCTGTTTAGTATTGAACTGGAGGTTTCAGACAGGGCAATTCAGCAAGAAAGAAATAAAAGACATGGAAAAGAAGCAGCAAAACTATCTCTATTCACAGATGACATACCCTTAGATATAGATCATGTGTATGGAAAACCCGGAGGGACCCATTAAAAAACTATTAGAACTAATGAATGAGTTCAGCAAAGTTGAAAGATACAAGATCATTATACAAAAATCAATTGTGTTATTTTACATGGTTGCAACAAACAATCAGAAAATGAATGCAATTCTACTTAAAATATAGTATAAAAAGCTATAAAATGCTGAGGAATAAATTTAGTAAAAGAAGTACAAACTTATACTACAAAAACTAAAAAACATTGCTGAAGGAAATTAAAGATCTAAATAAATGGAAATAATTCAATGCTTATAAGTTGGAAGATTTAATATTGATAATATGGTAATACTCCCCAAACTGATCTACAGATTCAATGCAATCATTAATAAAATACCAGCTGGTTTCTTTGCAGATATTGACAAGTTAATCTTAAAGTTCATATAGAAATTTAAGGGAGCCAGAATAGTCAAAATAATCTTAAAAAGCAAAGTTGGAGGACTCAAATTTCCTGATTCAAAACTTACTACAAAGCTAATGTTGCAGTGACGTAAGGACAGGCATATACATCAATAACATATAATGAGAGTTTCAAAATAATAATAATATATGGTCAATTGACTTTTGACAAGGGTGCCAACACAATTCAATGGAAAAAGAGTAGTCTTTTCAACAAATGACGCAGAACACTGTATATCCATAGCCAAAGAATAAAATTCTTTGAACTTTGTCTCATACTATATGCAAAAATTAACTCAAAATAGATCAAAGATCTAGTGTAAGAGCTGAAGTTATAAAACCCCTAGAAGAAAATATAAGGTAAACTTCATGACCTTGAGTGAGAAAATGGTTTCTTAAATATGACAGAAAAAACACAAGCAACTAAAGAAAACATAGGTAAATTGTACTTATCAAAATTTAAAAGATAGGTAAATTATACTTATCAAAATTAAAAATTATCACACTTCAAAGAACACCACTAAAACAGTGAAAAGACACCAAATGAATGACAGAAAATATTTGGAAATTGTATGTCTAATAAGACTTGATTCTAAAATATATAAATAACCCTTATAGCTTGATAATAAAAAGACAACTCAAGTAAAAAAAGGGCATAGGGCTTGACAAGAGATTTCTCCAAAGAGGATCTACAAATGGCTAATAAGCACAGGAGAAGAAGCTTGACATCATTACTCATCAGGAAAATGCAGTTTAAAACCACAGTGAAACCCACACTTCATACCCACTAGGGTATAAGTGCCATATTATAATAACAAAGACAACGATATTGTCAAGGATGTAGAGAAATAAAAGCCTTCATACACTGCTCGTGAGCCTATAAAATGAGTCAGCCACTTTGGAAAACAGTGTGTCAGTTACTCAAATGGTTAAACAAAGAGCTATGATATGACCCACCACTTTCAATCCTAGGTATCCAACAAAGAGAAATGAAAATATATGTCCACACAAACACTTGTACACAAATATTCGTAGCAATATTATTTATAATAGCCCCAAATTGGAAACAACCCAAATGCCCATAAACTGATGAATGGATAAATAAAATGAGGCATATCCACACAATAAAACATTATTTGTCAAAAAGAATGGAGTATGGATACATGGATGGATTAGCCTTGAAAACATATGCTAAGTGAAAGAGGCCAGTCACAAAAGGCCACACATTCTATTTATATGGAATAAATTCTATTTATATGGAATGTCCATAATAGGCAAATTTATAGAGACAGAAAATAGATTAGTTGTTTTAGGCGCTGGGGCAGGTGATGGTTGAGAGTGGTTTGGGGGTGATGGCTAAACAGTACAGATTTTTTTTCCTGGGGTAATGAAAATATTCCCAAACTGATTGTGATGATGGTAGCTGAATTTTGCAAACATGCTAAAAACCATTGAGTTACACACTTCACATGAATATACTGCATGGAATGTGAATTACAGCTCCATAAAGCTATTGCCAAAAAATCACACTGAGAAAATGCATGAGGATCCATCATAACAAAGCAGCATTTATTCACAAAATGTAAAGTTGTTTTAATATCAGAACAATCAGTAGTTGTAATTCACTACAAATACAAATAAAGGAGAAAAATCAGATGTCTATTTAAATAGGACAAAACAAAAAAAAATCTGGCAACTTCTGAATAGAAGTCAACTTCCTTCATCTAATAATGAAGATCTTAGTGCTTCATGAGCATATACTTAATGATCACATACTGAAAGTATCCTTTAAGGTCAGGAATAAAGCAAGTATGTCTTCTGTCATTCCTTCTGAATTCAATATTATGCTGGATGTCCTAGCTATTATGGCAGGGCAGAAAAAGAAGGAAAGTTACAAGAATTAGAAATGATGATAAAATTGTTGTTTTTCATAGATAATATGATTATATGCACAGACAGTGGAAAAGTATCTCTGGGTAATTTACAAATATGAATGTGAGAGTTTATAGGTTTCTATTCATGCATTCAATATTCTCAAAGCAATTGCGTGCCAATAATATATATTTAAAATGAAATTAAAGTGCTATTTTGTAATAACATGAAAGATATCTAAGACATACAAGATCTTTATAGGAAAATGTATGAAATTTCATTGAGTGACTTTGAAGAAGACCTTTTTAAATGGAGGGATATGACTGTGGTTATGGACTGAGGACTCAGTATCTCTCAAAATTAGGTTACAGATGTAATACAATTCCAACAACATTGTAACAGATTTTTATGAAACTTGACAAAGTGATTATAAAATTTGAGTGGAATTGCAAAGGTCTAAAAATAATCAAGATATTTTTGAAAAAGTTTAGAGAGGGAGACTTTCCCTTACACATAACAAGACTCATAAAATTACCTTCAGACATTGTGGTAGACACAAAGATCTGTGAAACAGTATATAGAGTCCCACATTTAGTGACATTTGATAAGTGAAAGGGACATTTCAGATTAGTGGGGAAAGGATGGGATTTTCAGGGAGTGGTTCTGGGAAAACTGGGTATGTACTTTATTTTACATCACCTACAAAATAATTTAGGTAAATTAAAGAGCTGTTATGGGTTGAATGATGTCCCTGCATATTCAGATGTTGAAGTCCTAATGCCCAGTACCTCAGAATATGACCTTATTCAGAAATAAGGTTATTGCAGATGTAATCAATTAAGTTAGGATGAGTTCATACTGGAGTAGGGTGGGCCCTTCATCCAAATGACTGTGTCCTTATCATCAGGAGAAATTTGGACACAGACACATGCACAGGGACAATGTCACATGAACATAAAAGCAGAGATGGGGTGATGTGTCTGTAAGCTAAGGAACACCAGAGACTCCTGGTAAACCACCAGAAGCCAGGAGCGAGAGAGACGTGGAACAGATTTTTCCTCATAGGCCTCAGAAGGAACCAATCCTGCCAACACCTTGATTTCAGACTTCTAGTCCCTCAAAATGTCAGACACTTTCTGTTACTTAAGTCACTCAGTTTGTGGTACTTCGTTATTGCAGCCCTAACAAGCCAATATAAGAGCTAAATGTGAAGGAAGATTTTTGAAGACTAGCTAGTAGAACATCTGTAGGACCCTGGGGTCAGAGAGCGTTTCTTAGACGTAAAAAGACTAGCCATAAATTAGAAGATTGACGGTCTGACTACATTAACAGAAAGAATTTCTGCCATGAAAAGACACTAAAAGGGAGTTAAGAGACAAACTGCAAACTGGAAGAATATATATGCATCATATGTAACATATATTATGCAGAACACTATGTTTTATATATACATATGTTCTGGATGTTAGGTAATTTTCACTTAATTTCAAAGAAGTTTTTTTAACTCAAGGATTTGTAATGTTGTTTCGTCATTTCTTTTCTATTTTGAGGCTGAGAACTACTATGGAAATATTACTGCTGATGACAGAAACAATGGTTTCTAGAAGGGTTTATAAATAGTTGCAGAAGTTACTTTAGTCAGTATCATAAAAAAATGATGGTCATAAAGAAGATGAAAATCCTTGCAAGTGTTGGATGACCTTGGCATTCATGATTACTGAAAAAATTCTCAATGCAACAACTGTTGACAATAATTCAGCTGATGGTTTTACCTGCCAGGGATGCTAATTAGCTAGAGTACGTGAAAAGAAACTAAAGATTCCTCTTATGTGGCATGGAAAAACAAAGCACAATATTAATAGTTTGCTTTAATTCTAATTCAGAGGTAGTCTGGTTTCACCTCAGATGTAGCATAGTTCTCTTTTCTGGGTGATGTAGGGAGTTAGTATCTGAAGAGTTTTGAAAATGCTGGGTTAGCACACGGATTATTTGGGGGCTTTTAATTTTAAAATAGGGCCTAGAAGAACCAAGATAATCTTGATGAAGAAAAGTAAGTGTGGACCAGCTTGGGCAATACAGCAAAAACCTGTCTCTACTAAAAATATAAAAATTACCTGGGCGTGCTGGCATGTGCCTGTAATCTCAGCTACTCAGGAGGCTGAGGTGGGAGAATCACCTGAGCCCAGGAGGTAGAGGTTTAGAGGTTGCAGTGAGCCAAGATCGTGCCACTGCACTCCAGCCTGGGTGACAGAGCGAGACCCCGTATCAAAAAAAAAAAAAAAAAAAAAAAAAGATTGGGCAACTTACATCAAGATATCAAAATTTACTATAAAGCTACACATTAGTAAATTAGATTTCATTAGAATTAACAACTGTTGATTACCAAAATACACCATTAAGAGAGTGAAAAAGTAGAGGTCAGAAGATACTTGAAATACATATGTATATCAAAAGAAAGCAGATAATATACCTCTTACAAATCAGCAGGAAAAAGACAGACCAACCCAGTATAAAAATGGGCAAAACTTTGAACAGATACTTTACAAAAGAAGATATCAAAATAGAAAACAGTCCTCTCAACATCACTGGTCATCAGGGAAATGTAAAGTAAAACCACAGTGAGATACTAGTACACTCCCGTTTTGATGGTTAAACAATACCAAGTGCTGGTGAGACATTGGAACATCTAGAACATTCTTACATTGCTGGTGTTAAATTGGTTAAACTGGTTAAATCAGAAAACAAATGATTTTCCAGATGGAGCCAGCATCATGGACAGGCAATCTGTGTTGTCGCTCAGGGTCCCAAACTCCAAAGAGCTTTGTGTGCGGTTTAATGCTTGCCTATCCATGTCTTGAAACTCTTAATAATTTTGTTTTTAAACTTGTTTTTGTAAGTGAAGTATTATGAGAATGTGGAGCATGCCCAGAGGAAGTAAGGTCAATTTGCGTGTCTGCTGTTGTTCCTTGCTACATTCAGGTCTAGCATTCACCATGCTCCGTGAGTCTAGAATTTTAGTTGGAGCCAAGTATCTGGGAGTTCAATAAGACTCAAAGGAGTACATGGTAAGTGGGGGACTCTGAAAACCAGGAGAGGCCTCATTTCCATTTGAACCAGAATTTGCTTTGAATGCAGAGAGAGGGCAATGCCATTTTAAGAAACACACACACACACAAACAATCCTATCACAGCCTTTCTTACTCCTGTTACTTTCCTGTATTAGCCACATGGCTAGAAATGGCAATAGAGATGGAAAAGGAAAGATAGGGCAGCCTAGAGTTCTTTTTTCTTTCAGTGTTTCTTTTTCACTAATAAACTGAATGTAGAAAGTATTAGCATAATGTGCATGTTTAAAGAAGTGAAAGAAAAATATTTAACTTAGTTCTGTGTAGCATTTTTAAGAATGAAATGCCGATGCATGTACAAACTAATAAATACAAATTACATAATTTAGTGATTCTGCATACAGGTTAAATCCTCTCATATCTGCATTTAAAACTGCCACTGGGTACAATACAAAATGAATGGTAAAATTCAAGCTAATGTTTAAATATTTTAATTTTTTTCTACTTAGAATGACTTGAAATTGCAGATAAAAGAATATCATGACAAGTTGAGAGAGAAAGAAAGTGGAAAAAAGGAAAAAGCTTTACGTTTTCATACCTTTAATGACACTTTTCCCCCCACTTTTTAAATGAGTGACCTTACATTTTCATTTTGCACTGAGCTTTGCAAATTAGATAATTGGTCCAGTTTATGAATCAGTAATTTTAATCCTAGATATGCACTCAACAAAAATAAACACTTATTTTCACCAAAAGACATGCACAAAAATGTTAATAACCCCAAGACTGATTCATAATAACCCCAAACAAGAAATAACCCAAAAGTTCATCAAAAGTATAAACTGTAGTATATTCATGTAATGGAATACTAAACAGCCATGTAAATAAATGATTACTGCTACATAGAGCAAGATGACTGAATTTCACAGACTGCCGAGCAAAAGAACTCAGACACAAAAAGAATATATGCTATTGTAATTTCATCTGTAGGAAGTCCAATACACAGGCTAAATAAATGTATCCTGATAGAAGTCAGAATAGTGGTTAAATTTAGGTAGATGGGGGAATGAAGGAGACTTCTGAGAAGCTGGGGTTGGATTTTCTTTATCTTGATCTGGGTGCTGGTTAAACATATACATGTTAGAAATTAAACAAGCATACTCTTAAGAGATGTGTACATTATTACATATCAGTTATCATAGCCTTTCTTACTCCTGTTTCTTTCCTGTGTTAATCAGCCACATGTGCTAGAAATGGCAATAGAGATGGAAAAGGAAAGACAGGGCAACCCCAGAGTTCTTTTTTCTTTTAGTCCTTAGGTGCTTCTTGATGAGCAGAAATAAGAATGTAAGCTATACTTCAATAAGGAGGAAATACAAGGAAAAAAGGCATATCTTCCCCTTTTCTATTATCAAACACTTTAATGAATGTAAAACTTTCTGTGTGTGTGTGTGTGTCTGTGTGTGTGTGCGTGTGTGTAAAATGCCCTTACCACCAATGGGATGCTTGTAGTTGCATTGTTCCTGTTGAATGTTCTTAGAGTGAGGCCCTGAGTGGCTATTCTCACTCCTGACTAATGGTCTCTTTGCCTTTTCATGAAAATAAATTGTTTAGAAATAGTGGCGTTTTGTTATTTTACTACACTATTTTGAATCTATGTTTCTAATTCAAAGATTGACCACAATTAACTTTATTATTATTTTTTTTTTGAGACAGGGTCTCACTTTGTCGCTTAGGCTGGAGTGCAGTGGCACGATCTTGGCTCACTGCAACCTCTGCCTGCCAGACTCAAGCGATTGATCCTCCCACCTCAGCTTCCCAAGCAGCTGGGACTACAGATACGTGTCATCATGCCTGGCTAATTTTTTGGGGGTATTTTTTGTAGAGGTGGAGGTCTCATTATGTTGCCCAGGCTGGTCTCAAACTCATGAGCTCGAACAATCTACCCACATCAGCCTCCCAAAGTGTTGGGATTACAGGCATGAACCACTGAGCCCAGCTAGATTGACCATAATTAACCTTTGTGCCTTCTGTCTAAAATATGAAAGTTGAGCTTAGGCTCAGAGCTTCTTTTCTTCTTTAACTAAAAATAGAATTAAAATTGCTTTCAGGCATAATTATTTTCCTTTTAACACTGATGATCTCAATTTAAAATTTTCTCTAGAACGTTGGTTCTGCATGAAAGTTATCTTAATCATTTGCCTTTCTAGTTGTGTGGAAGTTCTTCCCTGATATGATTATGATCTGATCTTTCGCTTAATTCCAGTTTCTGCTCAAATGTTTTCAGAGAGACTTTGTATGACCACCCTCCAAAATAACACCAATCCCTCTGTCAAATTCTATGCCTTAATTCGTTTCATTTTTCTTCTTAGCCTTTACCTTGACCTGCCATTATGGTATGTCTGTGTATGCATATGTGCATGTGCATATATATTTGCATGTGTTGTTGTCTGTCTTCCCCAATAAGAATGCAACTTCCAAGAGAGTAAGAATTTCTGTTTTAGTAACTGGCAAGATGGCCAAATAGGAGCAGCTCCGGTCTGCAGCTCCCAGTGAGATCAATGCAGAAGGCGGGTGATTTCTGCATTTCCAGCTGAGGTACCTGGCTCATCTCATTGGGACTGGTTAGACAGTGGGCACAGCTCACGGAGGGCGAGCAGAAGCAGGGTGGGGTGTCACCTCACCTGGGAAGCACAGGGGGTTGGGGAACTCCCTCCCCTAGCCAAGGGAAGCCACGAGGGACTGTGTTGTGAGGGACGGTGCTATCCAGCCCAGATACTATGCTTTTCCCATGGTCTTCACGACCTGCAGACCAGGAGATTCCCTTGGGTGCCTATACCACTAGGGCCCTGGGTTTCAAGGACAAAACTGGGCAGCCGTTTGGGCAGACACCGAGTTAGCTGCAGGAGTTTTTTCTCATACCCCAGTGGCGCCTGGAACTCCAGTGAGACAGAACTGTTCACTCCCCTGGAAAAGAGGCTTAAGCCAGAGAGCCAAGTGGTCTGACTCAGTGGATCCCACCCCCACAGAGCCCAGCAAGCTAAGATTCACTGGCTTGAAATTCTCGCTGCCAGCAAAGCAGTCTGAAGTCAACCTGGGATGCTCCAGCTTGGTGAGGGGAGGGGTGTCCACCATTACTGAGGCTTGAGTATGCGATTTTCCCCTCACAGTGTAAACAAAGCCACCAGGAAATTTGAACTGGGCAGAGCTCAGCTTGGCAAAGCCTCTGTAGCCAGACCACCTCTTTAGATTCCTTCTCTCTGGGCAGGGCATCTCTAAAAGAAAGGCAGCCATCCCAGTAAGGGGCTTATAGATAAAACTCCCATCTCCTGGGACAGAGCACCTGAGGGAAGGGGTGGCTGTGGGTGCAGCTTCAGGAGACTTAAACATTCCTGCCTGCCAGCTCTGAAGAGAGCAGTGGATCTCCCGGCAAAGTGTTTGAGCTCTGCTAAGGGACAGACTGCCTCCTCAAGTGGGTCCCTGACCCTGTGCCTCCTGACTGGGAGACACCTCCCAGCAGGGGTCAACAGACCCCTCATACAGGAGAGCTCTGGCTGGCATCTGGCAGGTGCCCCTCTGGGACAAAGCTTCCAGAGGAAGGAACAGTCAGCAATCTTTGCTCTTCTGCAGCCTCTGCTGGTGATACCCAGGCAAACAAGTCTGGAGTGGACCTCCAACAAGCTCCAGCAGACCTGCAGCAGAGGGACCTGACTGTTAGAAGGAAAACTAACAAACAGAAAGGAATAGCATCAACATCAACAAAAAGGATGTCCACACGAAAACCCCATCTGAAGGTCACCAACATCAAAGACCAAAGGTAGATAAATCCACGAAGATGAGGAAAAAAACAGTGCAAAAAGGTTGAAAATTCCAAAAACCAGAATGCCTCTTCTCCTCCAAAGGATCACAACTCCATGCCAGCAAGGGAACAAAGCTAGATGGAGAATGAGTTTGAAGAATTGACAGAAGTAGGATTCAGAAGGTGGGTAATAACAAACTCCTCTGAGCTAAAGGAGCATATTCTAACACAATGCAAGGAAGCTAAGAACCTTGAATAAAGGTTACAGGAATTGCAAACTAGAATAACCAGTTTAGAGAAGAACATAAATGACCTGATGGAGCTGAAAAACACAGCACGAGAACTTCGTGAAGCATACACAAGTATCAAAAGCCGAATCAATCAAGCAGAAGAAAGGATATCCGAGATTGAAGATCAACTTAATGAAATGAAGCGTGAAGACAAGATTAGAGAGAAAAGAATAAACAGGAAGGAACAAAGCCTCCAAGAAATATGGGACTATGTGAAAAGTCCAAACCTACGTTTGATTGGTGTACCTGAAAGTGACGGGGAGAATGGAACCAAGTTGGAAAACACTCTTCCAGATATTATCCAGCAGAACTTCCCCAACCTAGCAAGACAGGCCAATATTGAAATTCAAGAAATACAGAGAACATCACAAAGATACTCCACAAGAAGAGCAACCCCAAGACACATAATCCTCAGATTCATCAAGATTGAAATGAAGGAAAAAGTGTTAAGGGCAGCCAGAGAGAAAGGTCAGGTAACCACAAAGGGAAGCCCATCAGACTAACAGCGGATCTCTGTGCAGAAACCCTACAAGCCAGAAGACAGTGGGGGCCAATATTCAACATTCTTAAAGAAAATAATTTTCAATCCAGAATTTCATATCCAGCCAAACTAAGCTACACAAACGAAGGAGAAATAAAATCTTTTACAGACAAGCAAATGCTAAGAGATTTTGTCACCACCAGGTCTGCCTTACAAGAGCCTGAAGGAAGCACTAAGTATGGGAAGGAAAAACCAGTACCAGCCACTGCAAAAACATACCAAATTGTAAAGACCATTGACACTATGAAGAAACTGCATTAGCTAATGGGCAAAATAACCAGCTAGCATCATAATGGCAAGATCAGATTCACACATAACAGTATTAACTTTAAATGTAAATGGGCTAAATGCCAGAATTAAAAGACATAGAGTGGCAAATTGGATGAAGAGTCAAGACCCATCGGTGTGCTGTATTCAGGAAACTCATCAAACATGCAAAGACACACATAGGCTCAAAATAAAGGGATGGAGGAATATTTACCAGCAAATAGAAAGCAAAATAAATAAATAAATAAATAAAATTAAAAAAAAAAAAGAGCAGGGGTTGCAATCCTAGTCTCTCATAAAACAGACTTTAAACCAACAAAGATCAAAGAAGACACAGAAGTGCATTACATAATGGTAAAGGGATCAATGCAACAAGAAGAGCTAACTATTCTAAGTATATATGTACCCAACACAGTAGCACCCAGATTCACAAAGCAAGTTCTTAGAGACCTACAAAGAGACTTAGACTCCCACACAATAATAGTGGGAGACTTTAACACCCCACTGTCGATAGTAGACAGATCAATGAGACTGAAAATTAACAGGGATATTCAGGACTTGAACTGAGCTCTGGACCAAGCAGATCTAATAGACATCTACAGAACTCTCTACTCCAAATCAACAGAATATACATTCTTCTCAGCACCACATCACACTTATTCTAAAATCAACTACATAGGCCAGGCGCGGTGGCTCACGCCTGTTATCCCAGCACATTGGGAGGCCAAGGTGGGCAGATCATGAAGTCAGGAGATCGAGACCATCCTGGCTAACATGGTGAAACACCGTCTCTACTAAAAATACAAAAAAATTAGCCAGGCGTGGTGGCGAGTGTCTGTAGTCCCAGCTACTTGGGAGGCTGAGGAAGGAGAATGGCTTGAACCCAGGAGGCAGAGCTTGCAGTGAGCCAAGATTGCACCACTGCACTCCAGCCTGGGTGACAAAGTGAGACTCCATCTCAAAAAAAAAAAAAAAAAAAAAAAAATCAACCACATAATTGGAAGTAAAACACTCCTTAGCAAATGCAACAGAATGGAATCTGTCAGTCCACAGTGCAATCAAATTAGAACTCAGGATTAAGAAACTCACTCAAAACCACACAACTACATGGAAACTGAACAACCTACTCCTGAATGACTACTGAGTAAATAACAAAATTAAGACAGAAATAAATAAGTTCTTTGAAACCAATGAGAACAAAGACACAACCTACAGAATCTCTGGGACACAGCTAAAGCAGTGTTTAGAGGGAAATTTATAGCACTAAATGCCCGCAGGAGAAAGCAGGAAAGATCTAAAATTGACACCCTAACATCACAATGAAAAGAACTAGAGAAGCAAGAGCAAACATATTCAACCTCTAGCAGAAGACAAGAAATAACTAAGATTAGCACAGAACTGAAGGATATAGAGACATGAAAAACTCTTCAAAAAATCAGTAAATCCAGGAGCTGCTTTTTTGAAAAGATTAACAAAATAGAATGCTAGTCAGACTAATAAAGAAGAAAAGAGAGAAGAAACAAATAGACACAATAAAAAATTATAAAGGAGATATCACCGCTGATCCAACAGAAATACAAATTTCCATCAGAGAATACTATAAACACCTCTACACAAATAAACTAGAAAATTTAGAAGAAATGGATAAATTCCTGGACACACACAGCCTCCCAAGACTAAACCAGGAAGAAGTAGAATCCCTGAATAGATCAATAACAAGTTGTGAAAGTGAGGCAGCAATTAACATCCTACAAACCAAAAAAAAGCCTAGGACCAGATGGATTCACAGCCGAATTCTACCAGAGATGCAAAGAGAAGTTGGTACCATTCCTTCTGAAACTATTCCAAACAATAGAAAAATAGAGAATTCTCCCTGACTCATTTTATGAGGCCAGCATCATCCTGATACCAAAATCTGACAGAGACACAACAAAAAAGGAAAATTTCAGGCCAATATCCCTGATGAACATCGATGCGAAAATCCTTAATAAAATACTAGTAAACTGAATCAAGCAGCACATCCAAAAGCTTATCCATCACGATCAGTTGGCTTCATCCCTGGGATGCAAGGCTGGTTCAACATACACAAATCAATAAAGGTAGTCCATCACATAAACAGAACCAATAACAAAAACCACATGATTATCTCAATAGATTCAGAAAAGGCCTTCGATAAAATTCAACACCCCTTCATACTAAACATTCTCAATAAACTAGGTATTGATGGAATGTATATCAAAATAATAAGAGCTATTTATGACAAACCCACAGCCAATATCATACTGAATGGGCAAAAGCTGGAAGCATTCCCTTTGAAAACTGGCACAAGACAAAACTCACCACTCCTATTCAACATAGTATTGGAAGTTCTGGCCAGGGAAATGAGGCAAGAGAAAGAAATAACAGGTATTCAAATAGGAAGACAGGAAGTCAAACTGTCTCTGTTTCCAGATGACATAATTGCATATTTAGAAAACCCCATCATCTCAGCCCAAAATCTCCGTAAGCTGGTAAGCAACTTCAGCAAAGTCTCAGGATACAAAAGCAATGTGCAAAACTCACAAGCATTCCTATACACCAATAATAAAAAAACAGAGAGCCAAATCATGAGTGAACTCCCATTCACAATTGCTACAAAAAGAATAAAATACCTAGGAATCAACTTACAAGGGATGTGAAAGACCTCTTCAAGGAGAACTACAAACCACTGCTCAAGGAAATAAGAGAGGACACAAACAAATGGAAAAACATTCCATGCTCATGGATAGGAAGAATCAATATCATGAAAATGGCCATACTGCCCAAAGTAATTTATAGATTCAATGCTATCCACATCAAGCTACCACTGACTTTCTTCACAGGATTAGAAAAAACTACTTTAAATTTCATATGGAACCAAAAAAGAGCCCCTATAGCCAAGACGATCCTCAGCAAAAAGAACAAAGCTGGAGGCATCACACTACCTGACTTTAAACTATACTACAAGGCTACAGTAACCAAAACAACATGGTACTGGTACCAAAACAGATATATAGACCAATGGAGCAGAACAGAGGCCTCAGAAATAACGCCACACATCTACAACCATCTGATCTTTGACAAACCTGACAAAAACGAGTAATAGGGAAAGGATTCTCAATTTAATAAATGTTGTTGGGAAAACTGGCTAGCCATATGCAGAAAACTGAAACTGGACTCCTTCCTTACACTTTATACAAAAATTAACTCAAGATGGATTAAAGACTTATACATAAGACCTAAAGCCATAAAAACTCTAGAAGAAAACCTAGCTAATACCATTCAGAACATAGGCGTGGGCAAAGACTTCATGACTAAAACACCAAAAGCAATGGCAACAAAAGCCAAAATTGACAAATGGGATCTAATTAAACTAAAGAGCTTCTGTACAGCAAAACAAACTATCATCAGAGTGAATAGGCAACATACAGAATGGGAGAAAATTTTTGCAATCTATCCATCTCACAAAGGGCTGATATCCAGAATCAACAAGGAACTTAAACAAATTTTCAAGAAAAAAACAACCCAATCAAAAAGTGGGCAAAGGATATGAACAGGCACTTCTCAAAAGAAGACATTTATATGGCCAAGAAATATGAAAAAACCCTCATCATCACCGGTCATTAGAGAAATGCAAATCAAAACTACAATGAGATATCATCTCATGCCAGTTAGAATGGGGATCATTAAAAAGTCAGGAAACAACAGATGCTGGAGAGGATGTGGAGAGATAGGAACGCTTTTACGCTGTTGGTGGGAGTGTAAATTAGTTCAACCATTGTGGAAGACAGTGTGGTGATTCCTCAAGGATCTAGAACCAGAAATACCATTTGACCCAGCAATCCTGTTACTGGATATATATACCCAAAGGATTATAAATCATTCTACTATAAAGACACATGCACACGTATGTTTACTGCAGCACTGTTCACAATAGCAAAGACTTGGAACCAACCCAAATGCCCATCAATGACAGACTGGATAAAGAAAATGTGGCACATATATGCCATGGAATACTATACAGGAAGCCATAAAAAAGGATGAGTTAATGTCCTTTCCAGGGATATGGATGAAGCTGGAAACCATCATTCTCAGCAAACTAACAAAGGAACAGAGAACCAAACACTGTTCTCACTCATAAGTGGGAGTTGAACAATGAGAACCCATAGACACAGGGAGGGGAACATCACACACCGGGGCCTGTTGGGGTTGGGGGACTAGAGGAAGGATAGCATTAGGAGAAATACCTAATGTAGATGACGGGTTGATAGGTGCCGCAAACCACCATGGCATGTGTATACCTTTGTAACAAACCTGCATGTTCTGCACATGTACCCCAGAACTTAAAGTATGATAATTAAAAAAAGAATTTCTGTTTTATTATCTGCTTAGCACCTAGTAGGTACACAATAAACATTTGTTGACTGAATAACAAACCTTATTTTGAAAAACTAGAAAAAAATGTAATTTTGGAATTTTACATTTTATCAACTGTTGAACATGAACATTTATCAAATTTTATGGTGCAATTTAAAACATAGTAACTCTAGCAAAAGATAGGTGCTTATCCTGAAAGTAAAAAGTGTAGCAGAGAATATGGAAGGATAAATATTATTGGTAGGACCTGGTGTGCAATTGGAATTTTCCTGGAGTTTCACAGGGTTCTCCAGCTTGAAAGGACAAAAAGCAGAAGTTGGGATCTGGAGCAGAGTGGGCTCCACCCTCAGCCATCTCTGTGCCCAGCACATTGGAGATGCAGCCTGCTAACCACTGGATGTCACTGTTCTCTCATGCTCCTCAGTCTGGGTGTCCTGTCAGGTCTCTTTACGCATGAATATGCAATGTCCTGGTTTACAGCCGTGACAGAGGGCACAGACTCACCTGTACAGGCCTTCTCAATATGGAATCACATACTGTTCCTACATAAAATTGATTTCCGGTTCTGAGCAGCACAGAAAGGTTTGAAGACATGAGTAGTCTCAAGTGCGGCTCTCAGCTTTAGTGTCAGCCCTAAAATGGCTCTCAGGAGTAGGAACACAGCTGCCAGGACAGCTCCCTGTCACTCAAGAGCTGATAGGCTTTTCTTCAGGTCAAGACCTACAGGCAAGGACTGGAAATCATTTGGGTTTCACAGCTGGTTTAGATGATATTCAAAAATAACACCGAAATTCTTCCATTAAAGAACAAAACAAAAAAATAGGAATTGAAGAACAAGGGTTAGTGAATAGTTTGTGTCGAAACATGTCAGCTGCTCTTATTTGAATGAAGTTATCTGCAACACAAGGTTACAGCTCACCTGGGAAGCTTATCTTCAGCCAGTCTCATTAAGATCTCCCAACCTGCAGGCAACACCTGTTTGTCTCCATTACTTACCCACCATATAAATATAATAAATAGGCGAGTTGCTATGGATTGCTTAATTGTGGCCTGCTGTCTCCCGTTGGAGCCTTTGCTCACATTTATTGATTTCAAGGCATGAATAATCCTCAGAAACTTGCTCCACTCCCATTAGGAGTATTTCCTTTAAAATTCATTTATTCAGGCCAGACCCTATGGCTCATACCCTATGGCTCACAAGGATTGATTGAGCCCAGGAGTTTGAGGCTGCAAGGAGTCGTGATTTTACCACTGCACTCCAGCCTGGGCCACAGGGTGAGACCCTGTCTCTCTCTGTATATTATTAAATATATATATTAAAATAAAATAAAATAAAATGTATTTATTCAATGACTTACCAGACATTTGTTGAGTGTCATCTCTAAGCCCCATGCACTGTTTTAGGGGCTGGAGATACAGCCGTGATACAACAAACAAAGTCTCTATTACTGCGTAGCCCACATTCTAGTGTTTGGTAGAGATTAACTAAAGGAAAACTGCCCAGATCATTTCTGTAGGTGTCAGGAGGCAGATCTGGCCTTCCATCACCAAGAAGGTGGTTTAGTAGCTCAATGAGTAGATAAGGCTTTAGTGAGAGCCATCACATCCCAGTATAGGAACTGGCAACAGCCTTGAGCAGCCATTTTCTTCATTTTCATTTTTGCTCCCTCCAGTCAGTTCACAAATAGCCAAAGAGATTCTTCAAAGTCAAATCTCATTTTGTAGCTTCTTTGCTTCAAGTCCTTCAATGGTTTATCACTCCTCCTAAAATGACAAGACAATTCCTGCCATGGCTGTGAGTTGGCACCTGCCTATTTCCCCAGCCTCCGCTGACAGTCATGCTTCCACTGTAGAGATTCACTGGCCATTTTGCCCTTCCTCTAATTGCCAGGCACTTTTCTGCATCAGAACTTCTGTATATGCTGTTTCCTTTGACTGGAAAGCTCTTTTCCGATCATCCCTCCCTCCCCTCACATGCAAACTCACCCTTTAGTGTCAGCTTGAACTGCAGCCACTTCTGCAGGGAAGCCAGTCCCCCTAGGTCAATCAGGTTTCCCTAGTTCCATAGCCCTTCTTCTTTTTTTTTTTTTGTTTTGACACGGAGTCTCACTCTGTCGCCCAGGCTGGAGTGCAGTGGTGCAATCTCGGCTCACTGCAAGCTCCACCTCCCGGGTTCAGGCCATTCTCCTGCCTCAGCCTCCCTAGTAGCTGGAACTACAGGCGCCCGCCACCACGCCCAGCTAATTTTTTTTTCTGTATTTTTAGTAGAGATGGGGTTTCACTGTGTAAGCCAGGATGGTCTCGATCTCCTGACCACGTGATCCACCCACCTCGGCCTCCCAAAGTCCATAGCCCTTCTAACATTGATGCCCATCATACCCTCTCAAACACCTGAGCCAGCACATTGTTCCCCAGTGCTATCTCATTCCAGTCGCTGAACAGTTTGGCAATTGACCTCTACAATGTGTCAAGGTATCGGTTCTGTACCTGCCACACTTCGGGTGGGGGGTCCTTACTGCAAGCTGGCCAAACGGGTAATCTGTTTCCCAAATCTCATAATGGAGTCTGCCTCCCGGGACCACTTCTGTAACCAACTGTTTATGTATGTATGTATGTATGTATGTATGTATGTATGTATGTATCTATCTATCTATCTATCTATCTATCTATCGGTTTTGGGGGAACAGGTGGTGTTTGGTTAAGTTCTTTAGTGGTGATTTCTGAGATTTTGGTGCACCCATCACCCGAGCAGTGTACTCTGTACCCAATGTATAGTCTTTTGTCCCTTACCCACCTCCTACACTTTCCCCCGAGTCCTCAAAGTCCACTGTATCATTCTTATGCCTGTGCATCCTCATAGCTTAGCTCCCGCTTATGAATGAGGACACATGATGTTTGGCTTTCCATTCCTGAGTTACTTCACTTAGAATAATGGTCTCCAATTTCATCCACGTTGCTGTGAATGCCATTATTTTATTCCTTTTTATGGTCGAGTAGTATTCCATGTTGTGTGTGTGTACATATATGAAATTATGAGATATATATATATAATTATATATATATATCTCATAATTTCTTTATCCAGTCATTGATTGATGGGCATTTGGGCTGATTCCATATTTTTGCAATTGTGAATTATGCTGCTATAAACGTGTGTGTAAGTATCTTTTTCGTGTAATGACTTCTTTTCCTCTGGGTAGATACCCAGGAGTGGGATTGCTGGATCAAATGGTAGATCTACTTTTAGTTCCTTGTGGATCTCCACACTATTTTCCAGAGTGTTTGTACTGGTTTACATTCCCACCAGCAGTGTAAAAGTCTTCCCTTTTTACCACATCCATGCCAACATCTATTATTTTTTGATTTTTTGATTATGGCCATTCTTGCAGGAGTGAGGTGGTATCACTTAGTGGTTTTGATTTGTATTTCCCTGATCATTAGTGATGTTGAGCATTTTTTCATCCTTGTTGTTCATTTGCATGTCTTCTTTTGAGAATTGTCTATTCATGTCCTTAGTCCACTTTTTGATGGGACTGTTTATTTTTTTCTTACTGATTTGTTTGAGTTCCTTGTAGATTCTGGATATTAGTCCTTTGTCGGATGTGTAGACTGGGAAGATTTTCTCCCACTCTGTGGGTTGTCTGTTTACTCTGATGATGATTTCTTTTGCTGTGCAGCAGCTTTTTGGTTTCAGCCCCATCTATAGATCTTTGTTTTTGTTACATTTGCTTTTGGGTTTCTGAAATCTTTGCCTAAGCCAAGGTCTAGAAGGGTTTTTCCGGGTTTTTCCGATGTTATCTTCTAGAATTTTTGTGCTCTGTAACCAACTGTCTTCGGTTGGGTTCCCTGAAAACAGCTCTGACATGGAGATGTGTGGGCAGCAGTTTATTGCTGAGTGCACCGAGGATCGACACGGGGAAGGTGCAAGGGAAGCGATATTCCTAGAGAGGCAGAACTGCGATGTAGTTTCAACAGAAGCTTTGGCCAAGCCCAGAAGGGGCCCTGGAGCTGGGATGGCCCTTCAGAATTGTTCCATTTATAGCAAGGGACTGCTGGGCCTTGGAACCTGCAGCCATTAGCCCCTGGGTGCTGGTTGCTTCTGAAGAGGGCAGTATACTTTGAGTAAAGCAGCTTTCTTCAGCCAAGGGCAGTTCCATCAGAGAGACACAACTGTGAGCAGCCAATACTTCAGTCTGAGGTTGGGATCTTGGTGGTACAGCTGAACCCCCACTACAGAAATCCTGCCAGACTTCACACAGTGGGTTTTCAAGAAATTATTGCTGGGTTATTTTAGTTCTATCAAACATGAGCCTGTTACTACTATTGCGGGACTTTTTCCCTAGTTCAGCTAAATAATTCTTATCACACGGCCAGGAAAATGTAGGCTCACAGACGATTGAAGGGTGAGAATTATGGAATTTATTGGGCAAAAAGGAAAAAAAAGGAGGGAACAGGGACTTTCCGCAAGGCCAGAGTTCCTACTGGGGAACTTCCCACCCCGCTGTTTGAACCCCAGGTTCCACACAGGAAGAGGAGGGGCCAGGATCCTCCCTGCTGCAGACAGAGCGAACCTCGGTGGCTCCACCCCAGCGCGCATTCCTCCCAGCGCGCATTCCTCCCAGCGCGCATTCCTCCCAGCGCGCATTCCTCCCAGCGCGCATTCCTCCCAGCGCGCATTCCTCCCAGCGCGCATTCCTCCCAGCGCGCATTCCTCCCAGCGCGCATTCCTCCCAGCGCGCATTCCTCCCAGCGCGCATTCCTCCCAGCGCGCATTCCTCCCAGCGCGCATTCCTCCCAGCGCACAGGCCAGCTGGAGTTTTTCCAGGGACCCCCTCCCACCTGGCTTTCTCACTATCTTGACCCTTCTTTGCTTCTGTCTCTGCTCTCAGATACAATCTTTGTTGACTCATCATCTCTACCTTTATTCTTCTAAATATCTTCACCTGGCAGAAAAGAAAAATTGGACTAAAATGTCTACTATCTAGCAGGCAGTATGCTGGGAACTTCACATATGCCCTCTTTCCAAATACTAACATTTATTCCTTTTGTCTTCCAAAATTTGCTAAAACTCTTTATTTTACCTCTGTTCCATCATCTTTTTATTTCTGAGATTTTATTTCATAAAGTTGTTCTAAACTTCATTTTTAAATGAAGACATCTGGTGATGGCATGTACACTCATTTCAGGAATGAAATGAAAATAGAAAAGAACCAAAAAGATATTTCCCCAATAGCAATTAACCATATTATGAATTACTTCATTATTTTATTGTTACTAAAATTGATACATACTTCCTATTTAACTATAACTTTGCAATGGCAAGAACTGTTAATAAAGGTCATATATTTATATATGTGTATATTATTAGATTTCTGCAAACAATAATTGCAATAAGAATAAATTTTGTTTGTTTGTTTGTTTTTTTGTTTTTGAGATGGAGTCTCGCTCTGTCGCCTGGGCTGGGCGCAGTGGCCAGATCTCAGCTCACTGCAAGCTCCGCCTCCCAGGTTCACGCCATTCTCCTGCCTCAGCCTCCCGAGTAGCTGGGACTACAGGCGCCCGCCACCACGCCCAGCTAATTTTTTGTATTTTTAGTAGAGACGGGGTTTCACCGTGTTAGCCAGGATGGTCTCGATCTCCTGACCTCATGATCCGCCCGTCTCGGCCTCCCAAAGTGCTGGGATTACAGGCTTGAGCCACCGCGCCCGGCCAAGAATAAATTTTTAAATGAATCATTTCACAGCTCTCCATAAGCCTACTCAATCCTGTATCATGCACTCTATAATTCTTAATGAGATATTTATTTCTAGTCTTTTGTTGCCCCAGCCAGGTAGTAAAAATGAAATGATATCACCTGGATTGCCATTTTTGTCTATGTGACCTAGTATCATTTTTTAAAAACTTGGATTATTATATTTTTATCTTAGAATCTGCTCACTGTTTTGATCTATTTCCTCATATGGTTTTAGGTATCTCAATATTCAGTCTAGTGGAATTAGCACAGTACTAGAAGTAAAATAGCCTGGGTTTTAGAATGAGCCTTGGTTTTCTCACATGTGAAACAGAATTGATGTTCATATCATATGTTGCAATGAGATCAGTTAAGAAAAACCATGGAGAAGAGCTTTGAAAACAGCAAGATGTTGTAAAAAATGAAAGTATTATTACTAAAATAGAAAAATATAAGAAGAAAGAAAAGTAAAATCTGTTCACTGGCAGGGGCCTGTGTTGCAGGCACTTCACACAGATTATTTCACAGCCATGCTGCGAGGCAGGTATTGTTTATCCCCATTTTATGGATGAGAATGCTGAGGCTGAGAGAGTCTTAATAACTACTTGATGCCATTGATTGGTAATAGTGTCTGAGTCCCAATTCACATCTAGCTCTTTGGATTCCGAGTCTTGCCTTCTTTCCACTGCACCAAAAGTGACTCTCAATTAATTGTGGATAATCAGTGGAAATCAGTTTACTCTTGGGAATCTTTCCATTTACGCCCCCTCCCATTGCTTTCAAAATCACCTCTGGTATGTTCCTTGAAATCTTAGCGAGACGGTGGATTGTAATTTAAGAATTCTTGCTTATAGCAGCACAGTTTACCTTGTTGCCCATATTTGTTCTGGATCAAGGGATCTGAACCCTCAAATACATGCCAGCACTGCTAGTTACATGTATTTTTCTATGTCTAATTGCAAGCCTTAGTAAGAAGAAATGGGTTTGAGGATGCATCTTTCAGGTCAGTTCCAGAAGGTCGGGAGGTGCAAATGAGCTGAGCTGTTGATTCAGTTGAGATCATTTTGATGAGCACATGCTTGCATGTGGGTCTATAATGTGGTTCATCTCCATAAAATCCCAAGCTTTATGGGTTTGAAAGCATTAACTCATGTCTTAGAAACATCCCAGATAGATTATTATAATTCTTGGTGTGCTGCCTGACCATCTGCTTACCTACAGGAATTACAATCACATGTAATGGCTCTGCTCAAACCTAGGCTCAGAAAAGAAATATGAGAATACCTGAGTCCTTTTCTGTTTTGTCGAAACAGCACTATTTTTTTACACCCTGCTCAGCATAATAATGAAAAATGTGTTAATTTGTGACTTTTCTTGCTTCAAATTGATCAGAATAGGAAAATACTTAGTTGTATACTTTTTGCTCTTGTTGTTCCATGAGAATATATTGATCATCTCATGCAGCATGCAAGTCAGTTAATGGTATTTAAGTACTTGCTGCCTTGTATCCTGTCACGGCGTCTACTTAATTTCACTTTGCAGAATTAGCAAAATCACAGTGAAAAATATACAGCAGCTCTGGTAGGTCATCTGGTCAGGGTTTTAATGGAAAAAGTAAGGGAAAGTGTGAGGCAGAATGACCAGATTCCCATGATGTTCCTCCTCTCCTGATAATGGAGTATGAATTTCTTAGCGGCATGTAAACAATATAAAAATACCACACTTAACCTTTTCTCATCCCATTGCATTCTTCACATGACTTCATTTGACCATATTGACTTTATCCAGGTATAAAACCCAAATAGATTCCACAGTACAAAAACTACTGTTTTTTTTTTCTTCTCTGAAAATAAAAGTGTTTTATTGTAAAGACTGGTTATAAATGAAAGTAATGTCACAATTTAAGGCTTATTTGGTTAGTTATCTCATATTTGATGGCCATAGATATACCCTTAAGCCCTGGGCTACTGGAAGACCAGGCAAGAGAGTGTACATTCATCATTACTCTGGGAAAGCAATCAAACCTCACAAAATAAAAAAGCCAGATATGGTGGCTTCCACCTGTAATTGCAACACTTTGAGAGGCTGAGGCGGGAGGATTGCTTGAGCCTAGGAGTTTGAGACAGCCTGGACAACATACTGATGACCCGTCATAACAAAAAACTAAAAAATTAGCTGGACATGGTGGCATGCACCTGTAGTCCCAGCTCCTTGGGAGGCTGAGGTGGGAGGATTGCTTGAGCCCACGAGGTCAAGGTTGCAGTCAGCCGTAATCATGCCACTACACTCCAGCCTGAGTAACAGAGTGAGACTCTGTCTCAAAAAAACAACCAATCCATCCCTTCCTCCCTCCCTCCCTCCCTTCGTTCTCCACAGATATTGTATTGACAGCTGTTAAGTGCTGGCACTGTGCTGGTCTGCAGGACACAGAAGCGAACAAGCAGTCACAGCACTTGCCCTTATAAGCATCACACTCTAGTGGGTGAGACAGACATGAAACACAATTTCGCTGAGAACCTTGGGATTACACTTGTGCTCGCTATGTTTGAAAATTTCTGGATGCTGTGAGAACAATGGAGAGGAAATAGGAAGAATAACTTATTAGCATTTCCTTAAGTGAGATTATTTTTCTTGTTATTTTGCTGTCAGAAAGAAACATTACAGAATTCAACAGGCCATTTCTCATGGCTTTCTTTTCTACTTTCCTCTCGGCTTCTTGGTCATTCTCAGCAATTGCCTGCGGGTGTTTTGAGCAAATGCAATTTTATGGGGAAGTAGTTAGAGTTCCAATGCCTTTACTTAGTCTAAAAACCACTATGCACCCCGATCCCCCGAAGCTCACATTTTAAAAATTAGTTTTTATGTTTTTATTCTATTTTTCTTAGACACACTCCTAATATTGTCTTGTTTAGGTGCATGTATTTTTCAGATACTGCTGGCTTTCAACTAAAGACAGAAGTCTAATTTCCACCTAAGCTCAAAGAACTTCAAAGAGTTTTATCCTAAAAAACAATGCTGATCTTAGCAGGTAACTAGGGCAGGCCACAGGGAGGAAATGAAGAGGGATTCAGGCATTCTGGTGCTGGGACAAGGCATGGGAAAGCAGAGAATGAGTTGGTACAAATCCCAGGGCCTAGCATTGTGTGGGTGATTCTGGTACTCAAAGGTTTGGCTTTGAAATGTGGCTATAACCTTTTAAAAAAATTTTAATATTTTATTTAATCCAATATATCAAAAAACATTATCATTTCAATATGTAAGCAAAATAAAAAAATACTAATGAGATATTTTGCATTATTTTTTCATAGTAAGTCTTTGAAAGTAGGTATAGCTATTAATTTTTTTTCAGCTGGCTTCACTTCCTCTTTGTTTAATTATAGAAGGTCTTCCAAAGTATGCCTGGAAACAGTAATTCTGTGGAATGTTAACAAGTGTTAGATGAAAAAAAGAAAAAATGAAATTATCTATGGTCAAATAAGTTTCCTTTCCTTTTTTTAAGATGGGGTCCTGCCCAGGCTGCCAGGGCTGGAGCAGTCCTCCCAGTTCAGTCTCTCAGATAGCTGGGCCTATAGGCACGGGCCCCCAGGCTAAGCTCGAGTTTCTTTACTGCAAGACTTTTCAGAAAATTTAAAATCCAAAATGCATTGTGAATCATCAAGAGAGGAATCCTAAGCAGTTATGCTCAAATCTATTTGGTGATGACCCTCTTTTTTATAGAACATCTCCTAGGACTAGCATTGCGTGCAATGAAGTTTGGAAAACATTAGGCTTAGATTATTTTCTAAATAAATTTATTCTTTTGAAGATAGCAATGGATGTCAGGGAAGATGCTTCATAACATGTAGCATAGCAGGGAATAAAATGGGTCTGGGATGAAAGTGTTGTTACAGATAATCCACAAAATGGCGAATTCACAGGGAACAAAGTCATTGAAAGAGTTGACAGTTACTATCATTTAATTTCACAACGGCATGGTGAAGATGCACACCAGTGTAGTTTTTATATATACTGTGAGATTTGGTGATAGCAATTCATTGCTAGGATCCATTATGTAAAGTTAGAATCTTTTTGGATTAATTCTTTTAATCCACCAGAGTTGATTTTTAAAAAATTCTTTTTTCACTCGTTTGGTTTAAATATCACAGATTTGTAGTATTTCCATCCTTCTTTTACTGGAAATGAATGTCCTGGTTAGGATATGGCCTCACTAGAGATGAATAAAAGTGAAATACAACTAAATGCTGCATGATTTCATAACTCTGTAAAAACATATCGACCAATTTGAATTGCTCTATGAAGATCTCTTTCTGTTTATTTCGATACCAGCTTTCCTGATTACTCTCACTTCTGTGTTCAGTGGGACTTTATGACGTCTCTTTGGATTCAACAAATGTTGTAATTCATTGCCAAGTTCTTTTTCCTAATGTACTGATAGAAGTAAAAGGTGTAGTTGTACTTTTTTCCTCTCTGGCATCTGAAAATAAAGTTTGCGTTCTCTTTCTGAAACTAGATTCTTAAATCTACCTTTCTTTATCATCCTTTAACACATTGGCCTTATAGTTAGAAAATTTACTTAAAACACAAAGTATAAACACATTTCAGATAGATGGAACTGTCCCCACTTGAAGTTAAAAATGGGGTCCCAGCTCATATTGCAGATTGAAGGTGAGAGATGAATGAGTAAGTAGAATTGAGAGAAATGGGTTTTGATTTTGACATTAGAATTCAAAATTCTACCAAGTGTGTTCAAATAGAAATCATGTTTAAAAGCTATAAGAGTAAAAGGGAACTTCACATTACAATATTTTTATAAAGAAACGAAAATGCATTTGTTCTAATTCAGTTCTGCTTTTGAATTCTTATGTGACCTTTCCTGGGTCCCTCTGTGCTGCCCGGACATAGGAAATATTCTTTCTGTGAAATGGATAGAGCCTTCCTCAACCCCACAAAGTTTAATGAATCATTTATTGCTCCTCCACCTTTTTGCTAAGGCCTAGCGCAATTAGTCTTTGTTTTTAAAGTACTCTAAAATGCTAGGTCATAAGGTCTACCAGATTAATAAATTATTGTAAAGCATTTGTGAGTAAGGAGGCCTTGTCTAAACATTACGTATTATAAGAATGGGATGGAAGTGAAGCTTACCTCTTCCTGGGGTGTCTTCCTGTCAACCCAGCTCTTGGAATACTCCTTTAATTGTCAGATTAGGTTTCTCAGTCAGTGCAAAAGTGGAATTTCTTCCTTTTCTTTTTAAATTTCATTAGGATGTAATTCTGATCCCAATATATTGATTTTTCAGATGTAAAGAAATTCAGACATCTATTCAATAATTATGGAGGGGTAGATTAGGTACCCACATAGTATTCTCTTCATTTCTTTCCTGTCCACTAAGTGAGGAAAACATCTCCATACGTGGAGAGGGTGTCCTCTTGGTGTTGGGTTGGGCAGGTGGCTGACTGAGCATATGGTTTGGGACTATGGCTTGGGGGAGCTATGGTTCACAGAAGGTGAGCACTTAGGTAATTGAAAATAATCATTCATTCAGTATAGATTGAGCACCTACTTTATGTCAGACAATATCTTTGCAGGGTCAGAGACCTAAACAACGTGAAATAGAGCTAAGGTTGAAATTGTTATCCGTTGCCAGAAGGCCTGGATATTTCCCAGGAGTGGCTTAGAACAGATAGAGGGATTTATAATAATGATCTGAGTTTGTTTCAGTCCTCCCGTGCTGTTGGGGCTTCCAGATATTTAAAGAGCTGGTACTTTCTGCTCTGAGTAAAGGTTTTAATTAAACTGGGATTGTAACTGCAGTCGTTAGTGAGCAATTCAGGATAATGCTAACAATGATACCCCATGGTCCTTGAAACGTTATACTTTAGAAAGAACTTTCATAGGAATTAATTACTTTAACCCTTATAGTTCTGTAAGTTAGAAGGCTTTGACCTGCCAGTATCACAAAAACAGTAAAATCAGGAGTGTCTGACCACATGACCACTCTCATTTGTCTCCCTGATCTGTGTTCCCAGGGCTTAGATCAGGGATCAGTAAACTGCAGCCTGTGGGACAAACCCAACTGGTTTTCAACAGCCCCTGGCCTAAGAACAAATCTTGTATTTTAACAGGATTATAAAAACAAAGAATATGTGACAGAGACAGCATGTGGCCCGCTAAGTCTAAAATATTTGTGTGTGGCACGTTATAAGAGTTTGCCAACCCTTGGCTTACAGGCTTACATACAGGTCTTCCTGCTGTGTAGGGACTATTAGCATAATCCAGTCTAGAAAAACATTTGGAAAAATTAACAGTAACTCAAAAAAGTGTTCAAAATTCTTGCAAAAATATTTTAAAAGGCAAAGGCAAACCTGTTTGGCTTTACTGAAGAGTGTGAAGAACACCAGCCGAAAGTAGACTGTCCGTAGCTCTGCGCCAGTGATGTGTCAGTACCAGCTTGTGAGAGCAGAATGGACGCATCTCTTCCCATCTCCAGGTACAGCGATGTCAAGTGGATAGCTTAGAATCAACCAAAATATAAATATTTATACTTCAGAAATTGGCAAAATCTACAAACTGGGGACTTTTCTCCTCAGAAATCTGGTTTTGAGATGTTTACCATTATGCTACTAAATGTATGTCATTTGATGTCTGAAGTCATTTATAACCCAGACTCATGTATTTATCCTAGCAATAAGGAGACTTGTGTTTTGAAATTTAATAAAAGCCATTTTTTTACCTGATAATTGATAAATTTTCTTAGAAGCAGAAACTGAGGGCATATATAGTTATATGTGATCTATATAAGGAGAATAATAAAAGTAACTAGATTATTGGGTCATTATGAGAATTAAGTGTGTTAGTAGATGTAAATTTTCAAAGGTAAAGCATTTAAAGCAGTGCCAATATTAGCTTCTAGTATTTCCATATCCAGACTCTAGTTCTATGAAACACAGCACATTTAGACTAATGCCATCTAGGCTGAGTCTGGAGCAGACCCTGGGCTTGGAGTTGGCAGAACGGTTTGTCTATCTTTGATTCGCCATTTCCAACCATGTATTCTCAAGTAAGTCAACCTCAGTATGCCTGACTCTTTTCATCAGTAGGCAAAGCTTAATGTCACCCATCTTGCCAGTTAGTGGGAGGATAGACAAGATAATACCTGGGAAGGCACTTTGCTAATGGCAGCATACCACATAAGCCTAAGGTATTATTATCTCACAACAATATGATCTTGAAATGTGTGCAGTAAGACTCAGGCTGACATTCTGTTGAAAAGAAGAAATAAATGAGTCACATCTTCCTTTGCCTCTCACCCTTTTCTGTCAAAAGCAGTGAATCATTGACCAAAAATGAAAACAAGGTTGTCAGAAAGGCTCATATGAAAGTTTTATTCTACTTAAATAAACTCTGAAGGTATTGACTGGAAACCAATATACTGAACTCAACTACTATAGAAACTAACATGAGGCTGGGTGTGGTGGCTCATGCTTGTAATCCCAGCACTTTGAGAGGCCAAGGCAGATGGATTGCTTGAGGTCAAGAGTTTGAGACCAGCTTGGGCAACATAGCGAAACCCCATCTCAACAAAACAAAACAAAACAAAACAAAAATTAGCTGGGCATGGTGGTGCATGCCTGTAGTCCTGGCTACTGAGGAGGCTGAGGTGGGAGGATTGCTTGAGCCTGGGAAGTGGACGTTGAAGTGAGCCGATCCAAGATCATGCCACTGCACTCCAGACTGGGAAACAAAGCAAGACTTTATCTCAGAAAAAAAAGAAAAAGAAAATAGAAAGAAAAAAATGAACACAAAGGTGCTCAATATACCTTATCTATTTTTCTATTATATAAAATACAATTTTTATTTAAAAAGTATTTTACCTTCTTTTTAAAAATATAAGTTGTGCTATGCATTTGCAAAATTGGTTTTATATTGATACATTTTATCACTATTGCACAAGTTTGTGAAGAAATTTGTTGTAAAATACTATCTAAAAATAAAAAGCTAAATAAAATGATAAATGTTTAATAAAATAACTGTTAAGAGTGAGCTGAGAGATCTCCGCTCCTTCTAGGATCTCCTCCTGGTTCGGCCCGCCTGCCTCCACTCCTGCCTCCACCATGTGCATCAGAGTGACCCAGAAGTCCTACAAGGTGTCCACCTCTGGCCCCGGGGCCTTCAGCAGCCGCTCCTACACGAGTGGGCCCGCTGCCCGCATCAGCAACTCGAGCTTCTCCCGAGTGGGAAGCAGCAACTTTCGGGGTGGCCTGGGCGGCCGCTATGGTGGGGCCAGCTGCATGGGAGGCATCACCGCAGTCACGGTCAACCAGAGCCTGCTGAGCCCCCTTAACCTGGAGGTGGACCCCAACATCCAGGCCGTGCGCACCCAGGAGAAGGAGCAGATCAAGACCCTCAACAACAAGTTTGCCTCCTTCATAGACAAGGTACGGTTCCTGGAGCAGCAGAACAAGATGCTGGAGACCAAGTGGAGCCTCCTGCAGCAGCAGAAGACGGCTCGGAGCAACATGGACAACATATTCGAGAGTTACATCAACAACCTTAGGCGGCAGCTGGAGACTCTGGGCCAGGAGAAGCTGAAGCTGGAGGCAGAGCTTGGCAACATGCAGGGGCTGGTGGAGGACTTCAAGAACAAGTATGAGGATGAGATCAATAAACGTACAGAGATGGAGAATGAATTTGTCCTCATCAAGAAGGATGTGGATGAAGCTTACATGAACAAGGTAGAGCTGGAGTCTCGCCTGGAAGGGCTGACTGATGAGATCAACTTCCTCAGGCAGCTGTATGAAGAGGAGATCCGGGAGCTGCAGTCCCAGATCTCGGACACATCTGTGGTGCTGTCCATGGACAACAGCCGCTCCCTGGACATGGACAGCATCATCGCTGAGGTCAAGGCACAGTACGAGGAGATCGCCAACCGCAGCCCGGCTGAGGCTGAGAGCATGTACCAGATCAAGTATGAGGAGCTGCAGAGCCTGGCTGGGAAGCACTGGGATGACCTGCGGCGCACCAAGACTGAGATCTCCGAGATGAACCGGAACATCAGCCGGCTTCAGGCTGAGATTGAGGACCTCAAAGGCCAGAGGGCTTCCCTGGAGGCCACCATTGCAGATGCCGAGCAGCGTGGAGAGCTGGCCATTAAGGATGTCAATGCCAAGTTGTCCGAGCTGGAGGCCGCCCTGCAGCAGGCCAAGCAAGACATGGCGCGGCAGCTGCGTGAGTACCAGGAGCTGATGAACGTCAAGCTGGCCCTGGACATTGAGATCGCCACCTACAGGAAGCTGCTGGAGGGCGAGGAGAGCCGGCTGGAGTCCGGGATGCAGAACATGAGTATTCATACGAAGACCACCAGCGGCTATGGAGGTGGTCTGAGCTCGGCCTATGGGGGCCTCACAAGCCCCGGCCTCAGCTACGGCCTGGGTTCCAGCTTTGGCTCTGGCGCGGGCTCCAGCTCCTTCAGCAGCACCAGCTCCTCCAGGGCCGTGGTTGTGAAGAAGATCGAGACACGCGATGGGAAGCTGGTGTCCGAGTCCTCTGACGTCCTGCCCAAGTGAACAGCTGCGGCACCCCCTCCCAGCCTACCCCTCTTGTGCTGCCCCAGAGCCTGGGAGGGAGACCGCTATGTAGGGTACCACTGGGAGCAGGAGACCCACCTGAGGGCCCTCAGCCCACCCACAGGGGAGTTTACTGCGTGGGGACCCCCCTTGCGCATGCCTCCAGCTATAAAACAATTCAATTGCTTCTTTTTTTGGTCCAAAATAAAACCTCAGCTAGCTCTGCCAAAAAAAAAAAAAAAAAAAAGAGTGAGCTGAGAGAGAGCAACACTTACCTTCTTGTTAATGTTTGCTACTAGTTCTCTTGTGCATATGAATCCCCTTGGCATGTAGTTTGAATGCAGATTCCATTGTTATGTGAGGTGGGGCCTGATACTGTGCATTTCCCCCAAGCACCCAGGTAAAACCCACGCTGCTCTTCTGCAGACCACACTTTGAGTAGCAGATGGAGGCTGTGCAACAGTTAGGAGGGAAAAAAAGGATTTTGAGTAGCCAGTGGAGGCTATGCAACAGTTAGCAGGAAAAAAAGGATTTTGAGTAGCCAGTGGAGGCTATGCAACAGTTAGCAGAAGAAAAAGGATTTTTTGAGCCTCTGCTGACTGACCGAAAATTGTATTCTGGCTGCCAGTTGCTGAGGTCTTCAAGAGATAATGCCACCTCCCCTGCTTTTTTTTTTTTTTTTTTTTTTTTTTTTTTTTTTGCGCATAAGTTCTAAACTAGTTGAAAAATGAAAGAAAAAGGTAAATATTGAAGCTAAAGTCTCACCTTTATTACTAACGGGAGTCTGAGGTGAAGGATGCAGCTTAGCATGAGAGTCAAAGGGGCTTACTCTCTGACTGGCAGCCGGGCCCGTTTACTCACTCTGCCCGAGCAACACTGCCTGCGGCAGACAGACCCCTGCTCCAGGAAAGCTGAGGAGAGCTCCTGCACCCTCAGGCCGGCTCACTCCCAAGAGGAGGAAAGGCCAAGCACAGCTGAGAATGCCTCGTTAGTCTTCATAAATTGACCAATCAGGTAATGAAAGGGCTAGAGGGCGGCCAAGAGTTCTGATACCTTGCAAAAGTAAACATCTCGAGGACCCAAGAGGCAGTTCCCGTTAATGTCAGTGATGGAAATTTCTTTTGAAAGAGTTATTTACTCATTTTTTTTTTTGGCTTCCTATAAATACCTTTCTTCTTTTATTCTAGAGTGCTCCCTGAAAGTTTGAATCATGATTTGATGCTGTGGATTGGGGAAGGGTAAAAAGCCAGGCCTAGGGTGGGCACCTTGTGAGTTTAAGGAGAAGGGACCAGATGAGATGCAGGAGACCTCAGGCTCAGGCAGAAGGGCACAGTGTAGTCCACTCTCAACTGCTGCCTGTGTACCAGGTGGCTCTAGGCCAGGCCAGGTCTCCATCTCTAACCCTTAGTGGGCAGGTGCCTTGGAGGGAGACAAGCTCCTCTGGACTCCTCAGCAACCTCGTGGTTTAGACAGGGGAGCAGTCTGCACCTGTTTTCATCAGCTTTTCACCTGAGCTGTACTTTTGGGCTGTTCACATGGAAACTCTTTGCTATGGAATGAATATTTGTTTGTGCCAGCCCCAAATTCACATGTTCAAACCTAGTCACCAGTGTGATGTCATTAGGAGACAGGGCCTTTGGAGGGGGTGATGAAATATGAGGGTGAAGTCCTTATGAATGAGATTAGTGCCCTTATAAAAGGGACCCCAGAAAGCTCCCTCCCCCTTCTGCTATGTGAAGACATAGCAAGAAGGTGCCATCTGTGAACCAGGAAAAGGGTGTTCACCACATACTGAATCTGCCAATGCCTTGATCTTGAACTTCCTGGCCTCTAGAGCTTGGAGAAATAAATTGCTGTTGTTTATAAGCAGTTTGTAGTACTTTGTTATGGATGCCCAAACAGACTAAGACACCCCTGGACTCTAGGCCAGGCAGGGATTGTCATGGGACAATGTGGGGAAAGCAAGAAAGAACCTCAAATGTCTCTCCTGGTCTCACTACCTCCACCAAGGAGGCATCTTCATCTCAATATTATATAGGATGGAAAACATCAAGGTAATAAGTAGAGCTTAAATCTGCATAGAAGTCAAGAATTGGGGGTGGGGGAGAGCAAAAACTAAGAAGAAATGTTCAGAGAGTCACCAAAATTAAACGTCTCATAGATGACAGAGTTATATATACTGAAGAAGATATAGCAAATAGGCAAGCCAAAAGATGCTCCACGAATACCATTAGTCATTAGGGTGATGGAGATTAAAACCACAATGAGATACACCTCTATTACAGTGGCACAAATCTAAGAAAAATGGACAATATCAAATATTGGTGAAGAGGAGATGGAGCAGCCAGAATGCTGTCATACTCTTGGTTGGAACGTACAACAGTACGATCACAACAGAAAATCATTTGACAGTTGCTTAAAAAGTGAAAATACACTTATCATAGGTCCCAGCCTTTCACTCCTAAGTATTTGCCCAAGAAAAATAAAAGCATCCGTCCATACAAAGACTCTGTCACATTGTATGGACGAGACTATTTGTAATATCTCTGAAGTGGAAACAATCCAAGTACCTATCAACAGGTGAATGGATAAACACATTGTGATACACTCATATGGTGGCATTCTACTCAGAAATAAAAAGGAATGAACTACTGATATCACACAACACACACGGATGAATCTCAAGATAATTATGCCAAATCAAAGGAGCCAGACAAAAATAGAATATACTATGTGATTCTCTTGATATGAGATTCTATAAAATGCAAGCTATCCGTAGTGAAAGAAAGCAGACAAGTGAAGGATTGCCTGTGGACAGAGAGGTGGGTAGGATGGCGAGGCGGGACAGAGTATACAGGGGTGTGGTGAGACTTCTGTGGATGATGGATACATTCAGTATCTTAGTTGTGGTGATGGTTTCATGGATGTGTACCGATGTCATAACTTATCAAATTGTGCACTGTAAATATGTACAATTTGTTTTATGGCAATGGATGTAATTTGGATGCTTTCCTCCTCCGAATGTTTTTCCTCTCACGTTGAAATGTGATCCCTGATGTTGGAGGTGGGGCCTGGTGGGAGGCGTTTGGATCATGGGGGTGGATCCCTCATGAATGGCTTGGTGCCATCCTCGTGGTGATGTGTCTGTTCTCTATGAGTTCACATGAGATCTGGTTGTTTAAAAACAGCCTGGCACCTCCTCCCTGTCTCTCCTGCTCCCCCTCTTGCCATGTGACATGCATGCTCCCCCTTTGCCTTCTGCAATGATTGGAACCTCCCCGAGGCCTCACCAGGAGCAGATACGGGTGCCATGCTTGTATAGCCTGCAGAACTGTGAACAGAATAAACCTTTTTTTCTTTGTAAATTACCCAGCCTTGGGTATTCCTTTAGAGCAATGCAAATACACTAACACAGCAATTAAATGCCACTAAAATAATGAACCTTAAAAAACCTCACTAACCTTTTTGGAGCACGCTGTTTATTGCTGTGGGTGTGTGACAGCTGGTAGACAGGGCTCATGGAAAGGTCAAAGGAGGCATGTGCACCCATTCCCCTTGCCCCTGTTGTTGCTGCAGATTACGGTATGTTGCTCAATATCATATCAGTATGACTACCCAGAATCCTGGGTGATAAGAAGTACAAACGGGAGACTGCGACACACACAGTGACTGCTTCTGCAGTGTGGGGATTCTGTATAAAATGCCTTCCCCCTGGCTCTAGGTACTGGCCACCCTCCCAAGGAACGTGAGGTACTTCTGCAACCTCCTTCCTCCTCCTGTTTCTCTCCAGCCTGTGCAGTGCGGGGAAGAGCACCGGCTCTCATGCCACACTGCTGGGGTCTGCTTTTGTGCTTCCCCACCTTGTGGCTCTGAGACATTAGCCAAGCACTCTGTCTTCCTGGGGCTGCTGTAACAAAGCACCACAAGCCGGGCGGCTCAGAACAGCAGGAATATGTGTCTGCAGGCTGCACGTCACATGTGTTAATAGGATTGATTCCTTCTGAGAGCCACCAAGGAGACTGTTGCAGGCCTTACTCCCAGCTTCTGGTGGTTTGCCAGCAATCTTTGGCATTCTTTGGCTTGTGGCACCATAATTCCAGCCTTTTTTTTGTGTGTAACAGAGTCTGTCTCTGTCGCCCAGGCTGGAGTGCAGTGGTGCAATCTCAGCTCACTGCAATTTCGGCCTCCCGGGTACAAGTGATTCTCCTGCCTCAGCCTCCTGAGTAGCTGGAATTATAGGCACCCATCACCATGACCGGCTAATTTTTGTGTTTTTAGTAGAGACAGCATTACACCACGTTAGTCAGGCTAGTCTCGAGCTCCTGACCTCAAGTGTGCTGGGATTACAGGCGTGAGCCACCGTGTCTGGCCATTACATGGTATAATCACTATGTATGTGTGTCTGTGTTTTCACATAGCATTCTTTTTGAAGGACGCCAGTCATATGGGATTAAGGGCCCACTCTACTCCAATAAGACCACATCTTAACCAACGACATCTGCAACCATCATATTTTTGAATAAGGCCGCATTTGGGGTACTGGGAGTTAGAACTTCAACGTATGAATTTTGTGGAGACACAATTCAACCCATGAGAACAACAGATTTAACGTCTCAGTCTTCTTATCTATCAACCAGAGATGTTAGTAATATCCACATTGCAGAGTTGGTATAAAAAAGATTCAGTCATTTACTAGACAGTTGCTGTAACCAGCTAAGCCTCGAAGCCTCATGCTCAGTCATCTGGAACATGTTAAGCACATCGAGACACCTCTGGCTCACAGCCAGCAGTTGGTAAATGTGAGCCATCATAATTGTTCACAACTGCAAGTGCAGATTTTGACCCTGGGGGGATTTTTTGTTCTAGATTTACAAACTAACACCCCTACCCCTCCCATCTGACCTTTGACCAAGGTTTTTACTACACATATAAAAATAATAATATAAAGGAGTATGAGCCAAGTACTAAAGTCCTGAGGAGGTGATATTTCTGTGTGCCAAGCAGTCATGGAAGCCTTCATGGGAGATGTTAGCAGACTGTATTAGTCTGTGCTTGCACTGCTATCAAGAAATACCTGAAACTGGACAATTTATAAAGAAAAGAGGTTTAATTGGCTCATAGTTCTGCAAGGCTGTGCAGAAAGCGTGGTGGCTTCTGCTTCTGGGGAGACCTCAGGAAGCTTCCAATCATGGTGAAAGGCAAAGGGAGAGCAGGAGTCTTACATGGCTGGAGCAGGAGCAAGAGAAAGGAAGTGGGAAGGTGCTGCACACTTTTAAAAGACCAAATCTCGTGAGAACTCATTCACTATCACGAGAACAGCACCAAGGGGATGGTGCGAAACCATTGACAAGAAATCGCTCCAATGATCTCATCATCTCCCACCAGGCCCCACTCCCAGCACTGAGGACTACAATTTGACATGGGATTTGGGTGGAGACATGTATCCAAACCATATTACAGACCTTGAAGATGGGGAAGGGGATTGAATCCTTTTTTCAAAATCCTATTTTGTGCCTCTGATTTTGGGAAAAATCAGTGATCTTCCTTGAACTTCAATTTCTCTATAAAATGGCAATAATATAGTTGTTGCAATGATTACATGAGACAAGATAAAGTGTTTGTCAGATGCCCCAAACACAATAGGTGTTCAGTGAATTTTTAAAAAAAATATTGAAGTTGTGTTGTGGGCAAAGACTTGGGCAAATTTTTAGGAACGAGACTGTGGCTTTTGGGCAGAGCACAGTTGGACTTACTGGCTCAGTAATTCCACATTTGAGTTCAACGACAACTAGTTTCTCAATGATGACACATCAGGATCAAACACCCCAGGGACCTCTCCTGCAATTGCTGTTCTCTTTGAAGAGACAGTACCTTGAAATATGGCCACAGGAGGTCAGTAGCGTGCTGTGGTTCTACACAGAAGCAAAAAACTGAGTCCCCTCTCAGCATCTTTAAGCCATAAATTCCTTCTTGTAAACTAAGAATATGTTATTTCTTCCATATTTTCAGAAAAATTGACAGGTTACCAGGAAGGAAGTATGCTTTCAGCTTGTAAGATGGAATAGGCAGGCATTAACTTATTTTTAAAGACTCGTATTATGACACTGCTGTGTCTGAAGAAATTTTTGTAGTTGTTGTTGTTGTTTTAATGAAACCTATGTTTTGGTCAAGAGTGTTACCACATCCAGATCATAACTTTCCTAAGGAAATACACTCAAAGACATCTAACATTAGAATGAGATTAATCATAACGTAAGATTTCTCTGATGTTTGCAATGGGGCTTCAGTATCTTAGATCTCATCACGATGGGCGATTGCTTGTCTTTTTCAAGCTTTGATTTCTCATCTTTAAAACAGGAATGATGCGGCTGTTGTCATAATTAAGTGAGGAAATGTAGTTCAAGTGCCGATCACCAAGCCCTAAACATTTTGTGCTTCTGTATGCCCAGTATCCTTCCTATCTGGGGAGAATCCGAAGATGAGTGAGGGACAGGGCTTGCCTCTACCGCAGTGGAAGTCAAAGTGGGACAATGTTTCTTCAACTCTTTGACCCCTGGCTGCTGGAGCATGGTCATGTGACCAAAGCGTGGCTGGGCATCTCAAAGGCTCAGCCACTTGCATATTATTTGTGATGGCATAATAGCAAGTACCTGGGATCAGCAGGGCCCGGCAGGATGTTGGTGGGGCTTCGCCTACCTTCGTTTCTGCCTAAGCATGAGGAGTTTTCCCAACAACGCTGGGAGCTAATTTATATCCTTCTAACAAATTTAGGTTAGCCAGAAAATCTACTGTTGTTTGCAACCCAAAACACTGAAGAGTGCAAGCTTCAAGTTTAAGTGCAAAAGTACTGGTTAAAGGATTCTGGCTGGTGGATAACAGAGTTTCTCCTGAGTTTTTTTTCCACAGTACAATCGATGATTGTGAAAGAATAGCTGAATAATTGGAAAAAGGCCTAGTGTTTTGACATGACAATAGAAATAATATTTACTAGACACACAGAGCAGGGTTTCAACCATCCTGTAATTGTCAGCCATGCAGCAGGGCTGTGTGAGGATGCTGTGCATGTAAATCATAGCTGTTGCCTGGATGAGATAACTAGGTTCCGGGTGGCTTCCCCTTCTTCTGGCCTCAGAGGTTGCACCCAAGCTTGGTTTCCCATGGGCCCAGTGACTTCCTCTCTCATACCGCACCCCCGTCCAACACACCAGACCTTCAATGAGACTAAATGGAAATACCTCCGAAATCCACTGATGAGAGAGCAGTAGAACTGACACTGTATATATGTGTGTGTGTACATACTTCAGTATCAAAACAGAAATTCCTGTGAATAAATTGCATAACAATACCATGTGGCCCCTCACCAGTGCATCAGAAGGTAAATAGCTTCACTTCAGATGATGTTAGAATAATCATTTGTTCAGTTATTCAACTTAAATGTCATCTACTTTTGAAATGTTTCATTGTGATTTAAAGCCTGTAACTAAAAACAAACCCCACACCACCACCACAAAACAAAAACCAAAAAATAAAAGCAAACCACTGCTCTTTGCTTCTCAAACTCTCTCACTGCCTGACATCACACTCACCAGGACAATTTTCTTGGTGACAGAACCTCCATTTCCTCACTGTCTCCCTCACCCACTACCCTACCTCCCATCAGCCCTGGCTTTAGGAATGAAGTGGTCAGAGAAAATGATCTCCTCATAAATGTTTGATGAAAATGGGCTTGCCACTCTGTAATATGGGAAGACATTTGTATCATCTATATTCTAGGTTGATCATAAAACCATCTTATAAAATTGGTTAATTATGCTGGGGTTCAACTGTTTATTATGTCAGACAAGTAGGGTTTTGCAGCAGGTCTGAGATGAAGAGATTGGTAGTCAGGGAAGACTTAATTTATGGCTTTTACTACCAGTAAAATCTGAAGCCTTGCAAAACCTCAATGGTGCCCAATTATATAAAACCCAGGTAATTTTTCTTGCATCATCAATATTTAAAAGCCACTTGGCTGACCATGTTGGGACACCTATGTTTTGAAGCATGTGAGGAAACATCTGTGCGCACATTTACAGTATTCTATCGAATAATATGCTTCAAATTCAAGAGGCGTAATTTCATATTAGTAATGTTTACAGACATGTCTGCATCCATCGTACCTAAAAGAAAGTTAAAATGAGACAAAAATCTGGGGAAAAAAAGGTGGCAGCTCATTTCCTACAATTTCCTTTGCTTTTTAAACTCTTACTTTCAACTTAATGCTTATTGCATGATTGTCTTCCCCTTTAATTCTTAAATTTTCCACATTGACGTTAAAGTCTTTAATGACTCCTTTTAATACCAAATAACTCTCTCTTTTTTTCTTTTTACCAACTCTCTAATATGCAAACATACATCTGGAGTACCATAAAAAGGATTTTATTTTTCAAAATAAGCAAAGGGAGAATGTAGGTAACAAAATCTAATACAGAAGATGCATTTGACATCATAGTATAGTAGAAGAAACCAAGTTATTCTTTCTTGCATCATTGATGTTTACAAGTCACTTGATGAGCGATTATGAAACATCTCTGTTTGTAGCATGCAAAGTTAACAGCTGGGTTACATTTATAGCATTCCACTCAATACCATGCCTCAGAGTCCGGGTTGAGAATTTGTCATTTGCAATTGATAGGCATACTTGCCTTCAGACATTGGAAAACTCTGAAATAGAAAAAATAATAGTGAAGATGTTATAAAGTATTTTTTTCCCTCTGGCAAGTAAAAGATTAATTACTGATAGTATACCAGTTCTTTCTTATAAGAAATCATCCTAAAATCCTAAAATATAAGAAATCATCCTAAAATCCTAAAATATCCTAAAATATCCTTTCATATCAGAGTCATATCTAGAATCCTCTTTCCATGTCTGTCCTAAAGGACAAAATGCCCACCCTCCAAACAGTTGAAGACAGATTTTTCATGGGGCATATTGTTGAATTTTGTGATGAATCTTGCTGAATTCTTCAGCCTTTGGCAGCAAAATGTGGCTGGGAAGAACGTGGACTGTGTGGCTTCACCACTGCAGCTCAGTACATGTCCTGGGGCTTGAACTTTCTGAACTTTGGCTCACTCTGATGAAATGGGAAAAACAATGGCAACTTCACAGAGTTGTTTCAAAGACTATATGAGAATTACAATAATAGCTAAGATTCTTGAAAAAATTTCCATTTGCCAGACACTGACTAGAAAGATTGATATAGATTTGTCATTTCACACAGATCAAGTCTATATGGAAAAGGCACTTCATGAATTAGCCCACAGAAATGTGAATTTATTCCTCCTTCCTCTGTCATTTTAAATTCTCATAAAAGGGACTCTGTTTTTTTTTTTGAGATGGGGTCTCACTCTGTTGCCCAGGCTGGAGTATAGTGGCATGATCATAGCTTCATGCAGCCTCCAACTTCTAGGCTCAAGTGATCCTCCTGTCTCAGCCTACTGAGTAGCTAGGACTACAGGTGTGTGCCATCATGCCTAGCTATTTAAAACAATTTTTTGTAGGGGTCTTGTTATGTCTCCTAGGGTGGTCAGAGACTCCTGGCTTCAAGCTATCCTCCTGCCTTGGCCTCCCAAAATGCTAGGATTACAGGCCTGAGCCACTGCACCTGACCAAGAATGATCTTTTTTTTTTTTTTTTTTTTTTTTTGAGATACAGTCTCGCTTTGTCACCCAGGCTGGAGTGCAGTGGCGTCATCTTGGCTCACTGCAACCTCTGCCTCCTGGGTTCAAGGGATTCTCCTGCCTCAGCCTCCCGAGTAGCTGGGACTACAGGCGCGTACCACTACGCCCAGCTACTTTTTTGTATTTTTAGTAGAAACAGGGTTTCACCATGTTGGCCAGGCTAGTCTCAAATTCCTGACCTCAGGTGATCTACCCACCTTGGCCTCCAAAGTGCTGGGATTACAGGTGTGAGCCACTGTACCCGGCCACCAAGAATGATTTTTAATGATCATCTAACAGCTTAAAGGACACAGCTATGTACCTTACCATTTCCCCATAGTTGAAGTGCCTTAAGATTTTTTTCTACTTTTTGTTTGTGTTGCAAAATGAGTATTATAGTTTAATCCCTTTTCTGTTGATAGGTGTGAATAGTATTTTGCTTAAAGTTTTAAAATTACTAATTAATTGAATCATAAAAAATTACCAAAATTTGTATTTCCTTTTATAAAACTGCTTATGCCTTTTTCCTATTTATTTATTGTCTTCATGTTTTTCTTATTGATCTATAAGAGTTCTTCATATGCTAAGTATATTAACTTTTTATTCATTAACTGTTGCAAAAATTTACACCTCTCTTTTTGTCTTTTAATTTGGTTTATGGTAAATTTTAAGGTTCATAAAATTTATAGCTTTATGGGGTTATAAAGTCTATTAGTCTTTTTTCATTATGACTTCTTCCATTGTTTTTATATTCTAAAAGCTATCTACCTTCCAGAGATCAGAAAGATGGTAAAGTGCTTTCTTCTAAGTTTATTTTTGTTTTTCAATTTAATTCTTTGGTTAATCTATAATTTGTTTTGCTGCATGGTGTGAGAGGAGAGTGAGAACTTTCTTTTGGCCTAACCACAATGACAGGCCCTTATATCTACCTGTTAAAATAAATGAAAAAAGACATCCAAGGCAAATACTCAATGCCAAGAAATCGATTAATAGATTTTCTTCTTGGAAATACTATCTTGTTACAAAGGAAAAAAGCTTAGGTAACTTTTATATAGCTTCAGGTTTAGCCCAAGAGTTTTTAAACACAGGAAAATCTCTTTTCTTTTTTTCTTAGTTATTCAAGGCATACAGTACATTACTTTTACCTTATTTCAGAGTATTCATGTCTGGTTTTGTTGATGTATAAACACTTTGAGGCTTGTCTCTCTCTCTCTCTCTCTCTCTCTCTCTCTCTCTGACTGTCTCTTGTCACACATCCATATCTTCCTCATTTGACCACCCCCTCACTTCCTAAACCTGATAGGAAAAAAAAAGGGTTACCTTCAGGTGAATGAGTAACTTAGAGTTGTGATACAAAGGACTTGCTGGGTTAATTCCCTGCCACGTTGCAAGTTAAGACCTCAGGAGGGATCCTGATTGAGACTGAAGCATATACATAAATAAACCCCTAGCCAGTGCTTGATTTGAATAGATATATGGGAGCTGGGGACAGAACTGACCAGATGCCGGACCATATGATAAGCACAGAGGATCACGGTGTGGTATAAAACCCGGGTAGTTCCATGGTACAGCTGGCCATGCATAATCTTCTGCTAATTTATAAGGCGGGAGCATCTGCTCTTTCGCTGCCACTCTCCAATTTTCTAACAACCTTATCCTCGGGTCTCCGGGTTAATAGAGCAGCCCCATGATGTGGCAGGAAAGAAAGGAGGGTTATCACCAGGGAAAAATGACACCATCCAGAATCCTGCCTTTCAGAGGAAAAAGAGAGAAAGTCCTTGATACTTGGTCTTATCCTGACTAAACCTTCTTTTTTGGATAGTGTCATTTTGAAATCATTTTTTTAAATAGGGCATCTTGGGTTGCCATCACTGGATAGTGTCTTTCTCTACAAGAAGAAAGCGTCTTTCTGCTCCTTAATCTATTAGAGGAGGCCGGGCACTATGGCTTATGCCTGTAATTCCAGCACTTTGGGAGGCCGAGGTGAGTGGGTCACGAGTTCAGGAGTTCAAGACCAGCCTGGCCAACATGGTGAAACCCCGTCTCTAATAAAGGTAGAAAAATTAGCCAAGCGTGGTGGCTCATGCCTGTAATCCTAGCTACTTGGGAGGCTGAGGCAGGACAATCACTTCATCTCGGGAGGTCGAGGCTGCAGTAAGCTGAGATCATGCCACTACACGCCAGCCTGGGTGACAAAGCGAGACTCTGTCTTTAAGAGAAAAAAACAAGTCTATGAGAGGAGAATTTAGGCCAAACTAAAGCTTTCAGTTAGAGATAATATTGTTTCTATTTAATTCAAATCAACTAGTATTTTCTGGGGACTACACAGGCAAAATTGAGAAGCAGGAGTTATGACGCCCTCCTGGCCCTGAAACTTCCCAAACACCCGTTGAGAAGGCCTGTCTCCCTACTCATGGTTCTTTCTCCTCTTACTCTTTCTCTTGCGACTTCCTGCCAGGCAGGTTGGGGTTATGGTGGTGGTGTGCCTTTCATTACCTACTACATTAGGCTCAGCTTTCTGCTACATCTCTGTTTAGCCCCACTGATGTATTAGTTGATAGAGGCTTAAAATATTTTGATTTTAAAAGAGACATCTGACACTGATGTTAGAAGGCTCAAAGGAATGAATATCTTAATGATGGAATTTCGTTTTCTGGGACTCATAGGTAAAATAGTTTAAAGAAATGGATGACGTTACCTTCGAATAACACTCTCTGAAAGAAACTCATTGGTCTAAGGATTAGAAGAGGTTTTAGTCCTTATTCTGCCACTATTATAGCCTCTGACATTGGTCACACCACTTAATCCCTCTGAGCCTGGAGTCTTAATACCTTTCTCCTTTTGAATGGCAGAGAAAAGCAAAACAATACACTTGGACATTACTCCCTCGAGGCATTTGGGACAGCCCCAATTTTTTTTTTTTTTTTTTTTTGCCGAGCCCTAGAAAGGGATCTGAGGAACCTTCAATTAGAAAGTGGGAGTATACTCCAACATGTAGATAACCTTCTTGTGTGTAGTCCAACCCAGGAGGCATCTGACCAAAAAAGCTTAAAACCATTTTGCATTCCTGGCACTCGAATCAGAAGAGCACATGGATCTGCCACTAACGAGTGGACTGGGATCACGACCTCATTCATTGCCCCGAGATCCTGTAGGATGGTATTCCCCCAAAATCTTTAAAATGGGTAAAATGAGAGTATTACAGGGAGAATTACAGGATTTTAGAAGTCCATGGGCAAGCAGCCCCTTAACTACAGACACTACGGCCTTTCTTGCTTCCAGCTGAATTGGGTATTGTTTTCTGTTGGGAAAATGACTGGGGTCTTTGAGCTGTATTTTGATTGGCACTGCCATTCTAGCTCTTCCAGCCCTCCCAGTACACTGTGCTAGTGGGTTGACCTGTTTGTGTACAAAAGCCACTGTCAAGGATACCATAAAACTCATAGACAAGCTTAGGTTGCTGTCATATTTGAATTCATCATATAAATGAATTTACCCCAAAGTGTTTATGGCCAAAACACTCAACGAAAGTTACATTTATGACCTTCTGAAGTTTCCCTTTGACCCAGCATCACCTTGGCCATTTGTATTCCCTTGAGCCTCCTGCCCTCCCCATCCAATGGACAGTGGAGTAGCAAAGGCTCATGTCAAGTGGTTGAGATGATTTTTGCAGTGCTATGTGTGCCATGGGCAAGGGTCAGGGCAAAACTTTGACCCTGTTGATCCCTTCTCACACCCTCCTTCAGCTTTACCCATTTCTCATGGGCCTGTGTGCCATCTTTGAATGCCCTCAATTTCTCACCATGTCCTGCTCAAAGACCGTATTCACTGATGGTTCACTGGCTTTTGGTATTATAAAGATTCCCAAACTCCTCTGATGGTAAGAATCACTTGGGCTGCTCACCTTGTAATTCTGAGTCAGAAAGTTTGGGGTGGGTCCTGCTGATCTGTGCATTTAACCAAGATTCCGGGTGACTCTCATGATCACATGAGTCTGAGACACATGTATTTAATGACTATGAAAGTTGAAAGATGCCCCTGAGATCATTTAAACCAGTGGTTCTCAAAGTGCAGCTCCCAACCAGAGCATCAGTGTCACCTGGGATTTGTTAGAAATGCAAATTACTGACTCTGTGAAGCAGGAACTCTGAAGGTGGGGCTCAGTTCCCCGTGTTTTCACAAGCCTTCCAGACAATTCTTGCATAGGCTAAAACTCCAGACTTACTGATGTAGACCAGCCCTCTCCTGTTGTCCTCTATTTTACAGATAAGGAATGTTGGCACTCTGTCTATCACTTTGGGACCTTGGGTGCTGAGGTTGGGGAGTGGGACAAGTGCTACAATCCCTAGGTGACTGTGAGAAGAGAGATGGTAGAGGGCTCCTGAGAATGGGCATCAGTGGCGTCATCCTCAACTTCCAATTCCTATTCCCTGAGCAGGAGGTCTTATCTGTAGATAAGGACTCATGTTTGCTGAGGGTGCTGCTAAAAGACACCAGGTGTCTGAAGGGCCAAACCTTGGTGGAAAACCAGAGCTTAGATGTTTATAGTAACTCTCCACTAAGAAATCCCCTGAGAACCCAGCCACCAAGAAGCCCCAGTTCCTCTAGAGAAAGACGTGTCTCACTCTTAGAGAAGTTTCAGCTCTGCTTTTGGTGGTTACTGCCTGCTCATTCTCAGGATGGTTCATGAAAGACTCTTCTACTTAGTGCTATGGAAGAACCATCTGAATTGCAAGCTGTGGGTAGATAGTACTGTGGTGTAATCACACATCTTCCTGTCACACTGGTGGGAAGGATCAAGGGTTCAGCATAGTTCAGCCATCCCTGTTATTCTTAAAATCAGTGTTCCCAAACTTCAGTCATTTGGCTATAATTTTCACAATGTTTCTAAATTCAAGTACAATATGTATTGTCATTTTATCTAATATTTTTAATTTGCTCAACTTAAAAAAACTAAGAATATTTTCAAATTTTCAAAATGATTGTGAAGATAGTACAGAGAGTTCTCATATATATACCCCACACCTGGTTTCCCCTATTGTTAAAATCTTATATTAGTATGGTACACTTGTCACAAATAATGAACTAAATTAATTGATACATTATTGTTAACTAAAGTCTGTGCTTTATTTAGTTTTTACTTAATGTCCTTTTTTTTTTCTGTACCTGGATCCCATTTACGGTACCACATTAAATTTAGTCATCACGTTGTATTTGGGTTCTATTCCAGACCTAATAAAAAGTGAACTGATGCAAAAGAATTACACTCTGGTTAAAGCTATTGCTGTGAGTATTAAAGCCCTTTGTCTCTGATCCAAGAGTCTCATGTCTTCTGCCAGCATCTAAGAAACACTGACAAGTCAATTAGTTAGTTTCCAAATAGGGTAAAGTCTCAGATATCTCACAGTTCTTGACAACTTTTTTGTTGTACAATTGAAGTATTCAAAAAGGGTAAAAAATATATCAAGTTCTTAAATATTTAAACTAATTCAATTAAATTATAAAAGACTTCTTAAAAGTGATGGTTAAAAGTTGTCAGATTCATAAACAAAGTAATAAGGTTTATGAGTTGAACTTAAAAATTCAAGGAATAATGAGGAATTTGAATTTGTAATTTTAATAAATAAAGTATTAATTTAAGAAAATCACAGTATCCCCTTAGTACTTTTTCCTGCCTACAAAAGCCCCTATCAAGGATGCCACAAAACTCATCTAGATAAGCTTGGGTTGTCATATTGGAACTCATCATATAAATAAATTTACCCAAAATTGTTAATGACCATGAATGACAAAGCTTTAAGCACATTTGCATTTTAGCATAAGATGAACAGTTGTTCAAAGAATGAATGTCTAATGGTGAAATTTTGCCACCAGTGTGGGTCTAGTGTCCCTCGTGTCACATTATGAGGTTAGCTTCTTTCACAGATTCAAAGGATAAAACAAGGACCCTCTACTTTGTCTCTGCTGAATCCTCGAGACATAGAACAGGCACATAATTGATGCTTATTAAAGAGTTCCAAATTAATGATCAGATTTTAGCCAGGGCCAGATTTCAGTTTTAGAAACATCACTCTGGCTGTAATATGAAAGTTAGATAGAGGTGGTAACACTAAAGAGGAGACAAGCAGGAAGTCGGTGGCAAGCTCTGACAGTGGACACACAGCCATGGCTTCCAGGGTTTTGGACTAAATCCTATCCTCTTCAGCAAATAACTAGTCTTATTCTGGAAAACATCTGTTGGCTTATTAGTGGTCCCTGAGGGAGGCTGAAAGTCTGACCCCGGGGTCCCCTGTGACCATGTGGCCCATGCTTCTCATCATGCATGGGTCTTCTCTGGACCATTAAGCCATGAAACAGGAGGAGCATAGGAAGACTGGATCCAATCTTACAGCACAAATAAAACTGCAGGATGTCAAGGATCAATGGAGAAGGTGATCTGCTCTGTGGACATGTGACCTAGTCAGTCTCTCATTTTCTCAATGTACTCATGAGCAAATGTCTGTGCAGTAGAGATGGGGGTCCCGTGTGACTCAGAAGCATAGGCCTCCTCTCACTGAAGCTGATCTGGCTGCTGCAGGCCTGAGTGTCCCGTCAGCCAATGGCAGGAAGCAGCCTGTGAACATCTTGGAGGGGGCAGTGATTTGTCCTCTAAGGGGTAGACACATCCAGATTTGGGTTTGCCTTCTGAGCCCATCATACTCATGTGACTTATTGAATGTCTTAGTCACCAGGGTGTTTTACCAAACACTGCTTCTGACTAAGAACTCAGTTGGTTTTGGGTCTGCTTACTTAAAGTCAGTTACCTGGGCCACTGACCACTCTCAATGTTCTTTTCTGCACGTGGATCTTCAGGCTGACTCATTTCCTGGCTTGTAGGTTTGACACACTTTTCTTTCCTCTTTGAGTGGTAGGTACCTTGAAGCTACCTGAAAAAAAAAATTGGCTTGGGTAGGAAGGCAACACCCTGGATTTGTTCTTTGCCTGAGGCTTCCTCTCTGTTTGGCTGAGAAGTCTTAACAGGCCTTTGAGAAAGGGTGTGAGTAATGGTTTTATCATCTGCAGCTCTGGTTCAATTAAGTGCTATTGTAAGCCTTTTTACGTATCAGTTGGCTGGTCAACCCTTGTAAGTCTCATCTTTTTGGATGCTCTCTACTTTCCTCCAACTCTGCTTGCGAACTTGCCACTTCTTGTCTTAGTTGATCACTTTTAAAAAAACCTGTTTATAGACAGCAAAGAGCAGCCAACGCAGATTGACATTCGGATTCTTTCCAATAGCTTCATTTGAAGTAATAGGAGAAGTGATCTGCTTCTCCAGTTATCGTAGGTAATAGTTTTGCCAAATGTTTTGTGACAACAGAACAAGGATGGTCAACATTTTAGCCTGAAATACCCACGTCTCCATCACCTGCGATTCTCTCATCATACCAATGCCACATCTTAAGTTTCAGTTTTGGCAGCACCGTGCACATTTCTGCATTATTTAGGGCAAGTGCTAAGCTGCTGTAAAGAGAAGCCAAAATGCCCTGGTTTAAATATGATAGATATTTATTTACCTCACTTATTACAGTGCAGTACAGTGCAGGTTCTGTTCCAGGAAATCATTCAGGGACTCATTTGAGTGAAGTCAAGCAATTGTCTTCAAATCATAGCTTCCACAGCTGCTGAAGACAGAAAAAGGAAGGGTGATTTGAAAGTAAACATCTTTCAGAAGAGGAACTGGAAGATGAACATACCAATTTCATTCATTTCCATTTGGTGAGAACTCAGGTAACTGGCTACATCTAGCTGCAAAAAGTTTGAAAAAAGTCATCTCAAGTGGGGCAGCCCCACCCAAGAAAAAGTGAGAATAGTTTTGGGGGGATAACCAAAATTATAGTCAGCATGCTGGTCTACCTTATTCTTTATAGTGCTTATGTAGCATACGACTTAATAGACATACTGTAATTTTTCAACCATGTCCCTCTTGGAGGATTTTTAGATTGTTTCCAATGTATTGCTATTATAATCCCTCTTTATGCATGAATATTTGTGCCCTGTAATTTTATAATTTGTGTCCAAACTGCCCTCTGAAGTTGTATTATCCTATCCTCACACTAAGGGTGTGCTGGCTTCACCATGGCTTCACAAAATTTTGTCTTATCTGACTTTTTAGTTTTTGCCAATTTATTAGGTAAAAGATAGTCTCCTGTTTTAGCCTGCATTTAAAAAATTATGTTTAGCATTTTTTCCTTTCTTTATAAAATCATTTTCTTCTTTCCTTCCTTTCTTTTCTCTTTCTTTCTTTCTTTCTCTTTCTTTCTTTCTTTCTTTCTTTCTTTCTTTCTTTCTTTCTTTCTTTCTTTCTTTCTTTCTTTCTTTCTTTCTTTCTTTCTTTCTGTCTGTCTTTCTCTCTCTCTCTCTCCCCTTCCTTCCTTCCTTCCTTCCTTCCTTCCTTCCTTCCTTCCTTCCTTCCTTCCCTCTCTCTCTCTTTCTTCTTTCTTTCTTTTCCTTCCTTCCTTCTTTTTTTTTTTTTTTTTTTGAGAGAAGTCTCACTCTTTTCCCCCAGATTTGAGTGCAATGGCTTTATCTCGGCTCACTGCAACTTCTGCCTCCCAGGTTCAAACGATTCTCCTGCCTCTGCCTCCCAAGTAGCTGGGATTAAGGTGCCTGCCACCCCGCCCAGCTAATTTTTGTATTTTTTAGTAGAGATGGGGTTTCACCATGTTGACCAGGCTGGTCTCGAGCTCCTGATCTCAGATGATCCACCCGCTTCGGCCTCCAAAAGTGCTGGGATTACAGATGTGAGCCACCGCGTCTATAAAAGAAGGAAGGTCCCTTCCTTCCTTCCTTCCTTCCTTCCTTCCTTCCTTCCTTCCTTCCTTCCTTCCTTCCTTCCTTCCTTCTCTCTCTCTCTCTCTCTCTCTCTCATTTTGGAACTGCCTATTCTAATCCTTTATCATCTTCCTGTTGAGTTTTAGGTAAGTTTTAAACATAAATTTTAATGAGAATTTTATAGATGTATAATGCTTTTCCAAATATAGTATTCCTGGGTGTCACTCAATACCAGAGGTGGGCAAACTATAGCTTGAAGGCCACATCTGCCCTGTAAATGGCATTTTATTGGAACACAGTCATGTTCATTTGTTAACATGTGGTCTATGGCTGCTTTTGCCCTACAATGGCTGAACTGAGTGGTTTTGACAAATATTATATGGCCTTGAGCCTAAAATATTTACTCTCTAACCTTTACACAGAAAAAGGTTGCTGATTCTTGCCCCAGATTCCCTGAAAGAATCTCCAGTGTTGTGGGCTGCACACATATATTTTGAAAAAAGCTTCCCAAGTTTCCAAAGTTTGAGAAGCAAGTTTGGGAAAAAAGTATCCAAAGTTTGAGAAACATGATTTAGTTAGTAGTAGAATACAGAAAGACATACTTTTTCATCAGATTCCTTTTCATCTCCACTGCATTTCTTCCCCTTTTTTTCCCACATCTGACCACCCCAAAACCAAAGTTTTAAGAGAAACATCTAGGGGGTTTCCAAGTTAGTATGGCTAGTAATAATCTGTCTTATTACTCAGGCATTGCAAAATTTCTTAGTTGTAGTAAAACTTTATAAACAGTAAAAATTTGGGGCAAAAGCAAAATGTGGACATTTCTTGCATGTTAAAGAAGAAAACATAATTCTTCTCTTTAGAAAATAATATTGATATGCACAGTTGTACATGTGTGTGCCTAGATGTGCATACATTAGCATAATGATGTGTGTGTATGCTTATGCATAACACACATGGAAACATATACATTGGAAACACTACTTGGGATCAAACTAATGATTCAGAAAGTCCAGTATATTGTTTCTAGTACATGTCCCAAGCCACCCTCAGACCTGCCGAGACCAGCTCGGTCGGGGAGACCCTAATCCAGTGGCACTAGAGGAATTAAAGACATACACACAGAAATATAGATGTATGGTGTGGGAAATCAGGGGTCTCAGAGCCTTCAGAGCTGAGAGCCTCAAACAGAGATTTACCCACATATTTATTAACAGCAAGGCAGTGATAAGCATTGTTTCTATAGGTTATAAATTAACTAAAAGTATTCCTTATGGGAAACAAAGGGATGGGCTGAAATAAAGGGATGGGTTTGGCTAGTTATCTGCAGCAGGAGCATGTCCTTTAGGCACAGGTCGCTCATGCTATTGTTTGTGGATTAAGAATGCTTTTAAGTGGTTTTCCGCCCTGGGTGGGTCAGGTGTTCCTTGCCCTCATTCCAGTAAACCCACAACCTTCCAGCGTGGGCGTCATGGCCATCATGAACATGTCACAGTGCTGCAGAGATATTGTTCATGGCCAGTTTTGGGACCAGTTTATGGCCAGATTTTGGGGGGCTTGTTCCCAACAAAACCTTTCATGAACAAAGAAATATCCAATTAAACATCTGAAGCTTTCATCTCAACGTCAATCTCAAAGTTACAGGATGAGTCTGAATGATCCTACTTTCCCTTAGTACTCCATTTGACTCTGTTATTCATGACTTTATTAGAGCCTCTTTAAAAGGTATTTACATTTTGTCCCTACTCTCATTCCACTCCAACAAAGTGCAATAGGATTCTGCTCCTAAGGACAGAAAACACTCCAGGTGATGGCATGCAGTTATTATATAAGTCACTAAAGCAGCATTTATTTTCTGTGTGATTTTCTCTCTCATTGCAGGAAATGTTTCAATACCACCTGAATTTCAGGCAAATGCTCATATAAAGTTTTTTTCCCTAAATGTAAACAGATTTAATTTCCTAAATGAGAGGAAATTCTGTATATGCTACACTGATAGCCTAGAATCTTCTTATGTGTGAACTAGAATTTCAAACAATTTCATAATTTAAAAGGTAGAATTGAAGCATACCAAAAACAATGTAGGCGTTGCATATGTTCCTTCAGCTTGGAGTTTAGAATTGGTATCTCCTTTCAGATGGTGCATTTAGGGCCAAAGGTTCAAGGGACTGTTTCATTTAATAGGTGCATTATGTTAGAAACAGTACTCTGGATCATAGAATTAATAGATTTTTCCAGAAATGGAATTATTATTATTATTCAGAAAAAGAAATTAGGTGCTTCATAAGATTTCTAGGCTCTTAGCAAAGGAATTGTGGAATTTAATGGGCTGACCAGGGCCCGTCTGTTCTGAATATCTTATGGTTAGTTCACTGTGTGGGAATTCTATGTTCATGCCCAGTTTGAGCCATGTGCAGAGCTATATATGATCCTGCATTAAGATGTCCTTTAAACACAATGCACACACTGAGATGTTTTGACTTAATAAAAGTGAATATTAGTTAATGTGATGGTTAATTTTAGACATCAACCTGAAAGGGCTAAGGGATTCCCAGATAACTGGCACAACATTATTTCTAGGTGTGTCTGTGAGGGTGTTTCGGGAATAGATTAATATTTGAATCAGTGGACTGGGTAAAGAAGATCCACCCTCACCAGTGTGGGCAGGTGTCATTCAATTCGTTGAGGGCCAGGATAGAACAAAAAGGTGGAAGAAGGAGGGGTTTTCCTCTTTCTTGAGCTGGGACACCCATCTCTTCCTGCCCTTGGACATTGGAGCTTTTGGCTCTCAGACCTTCAGACTCTGGGACCCAGACTAGCAGCCATTGACTGAGTTACACCATTGGCTTTTCTGGCTTTTAGAGTCACACATCATCAGCTTTCCTGGTTCTCCAGCTAGCAGATGGCATATTGTGGGACTTCTCAGTCTCCGTAACTATGTGAGCCAATTCCCATAATGAATCTCCTTTTATATATCTATATATCTATATCTTACTGGATTTGTTTCTCTGAAGAACTAGGACTAATACAGTTACCTTTTTTTTTTTTTTTTTTTGACGGAGCCTCGCTCTGTCGCCCAGGCTGGAGTGCAGTGGTGCGATCTCGCCTCACTGCAAGTTCCCCCTTCCGGGTTCACGCCATTCTCCTGCCTCAGCCTTCCGAGTAGCTGGGACTACAGGCACCCGCCACCAAGCCGGGCTAATTTTTTTGTATTTTTAGTAGAGATGGGGTTTCACTGTGTTAGCCAGGATGGTCTCGATCCCTTGACCTCGTGATCTGCCTGCCTCAACCTCTCAAAGTGCTGGGATTACAGGCTTGAGTCACCGCGCCTGGCCCACAGTTAAGATTTTTAAAATCTTCAAGGTTTTAAGATTCATATTCCTTACCCTATTCAATACAGATTTAGTTTACCTGTTCATTTCATCCTTAGGTTTGAATAACTTTTATTTCATCACTGACAACACCTTTTTTTCTTAGCGTCTCTCTTCACTCATGTAGATCATGTAGGTCAAAGGCTGGTAAACTATTGAAAGTATAGCAGCAAAAGAAAAAATAAATACATTAGTCTACACCAAAATTAAAAACTTCTGTGCATCAAAAAACACAATCAACAAAGCGAAAAGTCAGTCCACAGAATGGGAGAAAATGTTTGCAAATCCTATATACGATAAATGGTTAATATTCCAAATATATAGAGAACTACAACTTAAAAGCAAGAAAACTTGATTAAAAAATGGGCAAAGGACATGTATAGACATTTCTCCAAAGAAGATAGATAAATGATCAATAAACACATGGAAATATACTCCACATCATTAATCTTTTAGAGGAATGCAAATCAAAACCATATAACACTTTATATCCAGTAGGATGGCTACTATTAGAAAAAACCGCAAAGTAACAAGTATCGGTGAGAATGTGGGAAATTGGAATGAAGCACTGTTAATGGGAATGTAAAATGGTGCAGCCTCTATGGAAAAAAGTATGGCAGTTCCTAAAAAAATTAAAAATACAATTACCATATGACTCAGCAATGCCGTTTCTGGGTATATACCCAAAAGAATTTAAAGCAGGGACTTGAAGAGAGATTTGCTCACCCATGTTCATAGCAGCATTATTTGTAATAGCCAAAAAATGGAAGCAACCCAAGTGTCCATCAACAGGTGAATAATTTGTAATGCATGTTAGTGATTTCTTTCTTTGCTCCTATAAGGCTATTGATCCATCCTGCACAATTCCTTGAGGAATTGTCTGTCTAATCTACTTATCTATTGCTGCATAGCAAATGATCCCTAAAGGTAGCAATTTAAGACAACAAAGATTTGCTTTCTCATATAATTTAGAATTAGGAATTTGGAACAGATTAGTTGGGTGGTTCTGGTTTATGAAGTTGTATTCAAGCGGAGCTGGGGATACAGCCTTCTTAAGGCTTACCTGAGGCTGGAGGATATACACAGAAACCCAAGCTCATTCAGGTGGTTGCTGGCAGGAAGCTTCAGTTCATCACACTGTGGATTACTCCATAACGTTGCTCATGACATGGCAGCTGGTTTTCCTTAGAGAAGTGATCTGAGAGATAAAGATTGGAGATAGACAAGTATATATATGTAGATATGCAGTAGTACCCTCTTATCTGAGTTTCGCTTTCTGTAATTTCAGTTACCATTGCCAACTGCAGGCCAAAACTCTTAAATGAAAAATTTCAGAAATAAACCTTTCATAAGTCAGTTGCATGCCATTTTGAGTAGCCTAATGAAATCTTGCACTGTCCTGCTTCATCCTGCCTGGAACATGAATCATTCTTTTGTCCAGTGGATTCACGCTGTATGTGCTGCCTGGCCATGAGTCACTTAGTAGCTGGGTCAATTATCAGATGGCAAAAACATAGTATATATAGGGTTCTGTACTATCTGCAGTTTCAGGCATCTACCAAGGGTTTTCCACTGGGGAACAGATCCTCCGTGGATAAACAGGGATGGGGAATACTGTATATAGTGTCTTTTATAACTCAGTCTCAAAAGTGACATGCTCTCACTTCTGCTATAATGGTCAGGTCTGACATAATATTGCGGGGGGACTACACAGGGTGTGAATAGCGGGAGGCAGGGATTTTGGGGCAATCTTGGAATCTGGCTACCACACCTACTGATGCTTTGTGACCCCTCAAGTTTCAGCCCTCAGTAGCCTGCCCTACAGCAAGTTCCCCCCTGAGTCCTCCAGCTCCAGTAGCCCTCTTGTATTGAGTTCCTTCAAGACAGCTCATACCCAGCTACTAATTCGTCTCATGAGAAAATTGCTGTCTCTGCCATATTGATTGAGTGGTAGAAACACAGACTTGTGCTCCTGCCTCAACTCTACCCTTGTGCTGCCATCATGAGCCACTTTAGAAGAGTCTAGATAATTCCCTTTGTTTTCTTTAACTATTTTGCTATTATTTCCAGATAAGCATCATTATACTTGATCAAATAGACATATAATATTACTCTTTTAAGAACATCACATCGGTGTTTTCTGTTGGTGTTTACTTGCCTTTGTTTAATATTATCGATTGACGGCCGTTTGTTCAGTCTTTTCAGTTAAATAATTTTATGCGTGCAAGTGGTGTGTCATGATCAGTAATTACTTCTTCATTTAGTAAAGAATGTGAAGTTGCAGGGGTTCTGTCTGAACTAATTAAGCTGTGCATTTGATGATAATATTTTTCTTGCTTATTTTCATTGGTTTCACCAGTAATTAAATTTTTATGAAAGATTTTTAAAGTCTAGTTTCTCTCATTGTTTTCAGATTTTGAGTTTAAGCTAACCATTTCTTTGAAGATGTTCTTATACATCTTTTTCTTTTTACCTCCCCCATCTCCTTTTTTAAATTTAAATTTTAAGCTCTGGGGTACATGTGCAAGATGTGCAGGTTTGTTTCATAGGTAAATGTGTGCCATGGTGGTTTGCTGTACCTATCAACCCATCCCCTAGGTATTAAGCCCAGCATGCATTAGCTATTTTTCCTAATGCTTTCCCTCCCTCCCACTACCCCACCTCCCCCAACAGTCCCCAGTGTGTGTTGTTCCCCTCCCTGTGTCCATGTGTTCTCATTGTTCAGCTCCCATCTCCCACCCCTTTGACACATGTTTGATCAAGTTCTATCATTAGGCAGATGAAAAAATTATATAAGATTTGTTTTACATTATGAAATCCAGATTTTTAATTCCTACCATATTCTTGACTTGTAGTTATTCTCAATGATTTAGTTTTAAAAAATATAATTGTGTTCAGACTGGAATCTATATTTATATTTATCTACAATTAAAATAAATGTTAAAGTGAAATACAAAAACTATATCATTTTTTTTTTTTTTTTTTTTTTTTTTTGAGACGGAGTCTCGCTTTGTCGCCCAGGCTGGAGTGCAGTGGCCGGATCTCAGCTCACTGCAAGCTCCGCCTCCTGGGTTTACGCCATTCTCCTGCCTCAGCCTCCTGAGTAGCTGGGACTACAGGCGCCCACCACCTCGCCCGGCTAGTTTTTTGTATTTTTTAGTAGAGACGGGGTTTCACCATATTAGCCAGGATGGTCTCGATCTCCCATTTTTAAAAAGTTATTTTTCACTAACATATTTGGGATATCTTGTTAAAATAAAAGGTAAAATAAAACTATAACTAATAAACTATATGTATAATTGAGGAGATTTTAGAAGCAAGATGATCTAAGCTGAAACAACGTTTTTTAATTTTAATTAAATCTTACTACATATATTAATGAAAATAACACAATTTATAATTCTAGTGTTCCATCTTGCTTTAGTTGTCTAGATAAGTAATTGAGATACTACATATACACCTATTAGATACAGTTTTAAGAAAAACATAAATTGTTCAATGTAGAAAAGTATTTTTTAGCTACCAATATGTGCAACTGCTGCACATCTCACACTAATTTGTGAAAGTCTCTAAAACATGTTTTGAAGCATGAACAGAAGCAAGTAAATGGATGCTTCTGGAACATGGTGCTTCATGATGCAAACATTTATTAGTTTAATGCTGTGAGGAAGGAACGATTTGGCAAATATATTTTTCTTTTCTCTTTCTAAGCACTTCTACCTCGCAAGTCCTCCTTGATGTCTTTCTGGCATACTCCATAGCAGAACCCATCACTCTACACCCTACTTTATTTCTAGCCATAGGGTAAGAGGTGTGAACCACAGTTATTCCTGGGGTATAACTGGTATTGGTCAAGAGAGCAGGTGTTTTGAGTTATGGGTTACACATGCCAGCACATTGGATGTGGTGTACAATATATGTTCAATGTATTTTTACTGAGTCAAATCGTCTATAGTAGTTAGTTCACCTTAACTGAGACTGGATCTAGTGCTACTGAGGCCATGAGACTCAAAGCAGAAGGATATTGAAAGATTCTTTAATGTCCTAGGAGCTTTAATGTTTGAAGGAAATATGTTCTTAATGGTTGTAAATTGTTTAATGTTCAATTAAGAAATAATTTTAATTTATTAATCAATTGCCTTTTTTTTTTTTGAGACGGAGTCTCACTCTTGTCACCCAGGCTGGAGTGTAGTGGTGCAATCTCAGCTCACTGCAACCTCTGCCTCCCAGGTTCAAGCAATTTTCCTGCCTCAGTCTCCCGAGTAGCTGGGACTACAGGCACGCGCCACCACGCCTGGCTATTTTTTTGTATTTTTAGTAGAGACCGGGTTTCACCATATTGGCCAGGTTGGTCTCGAATTCCTGACCTCAGGTGATCCACCCACCTTGGCCTTCCATAATGCTGCAATTACAGGCGTGAGCCACTGCGCCTCGCCAATCAATTGCCATTTTTAAAAAGGTGACATTTTCCAAAAGGATTATACGGCACTTACACAAGTAATAAAAAAAAAAAAGTCTTATGAGTTTTACCAATTAGATTTTGCCAAATATTTAAACATTTATTAAACATTTAATTAAAGGCCTTTTACATTTTAATTTAAACGAAGATTCGTAAGTACTTAAAATCCCATAAGAAACACAAATGTATAAAATATTGCAAAGTTTACAAAACCAGTCAAAGATGTTATACCAAAATGATTATGAACAGAAGAGACAAAATATTACTTTTTGTTCTTATCCTGCACCTTCCCAGGGTTTTATTTTTTACATTTTCTAGGGGCTTCAATAATTCTGCCAGCCATTGTTTTATTACTAGCTTATGATTTTTGTAACCCTACCAGACCCAAAGAAAAATGAAGGTTATTGCAGAATAGCTGATATTGCAGGTTCTTGGGTAGAAATCACAAGTTCTTGAGTGGCAACATCCAAGAAATTCAAACCCAAGTGTTGGTAGCAGACTGAGTCTTTCTATAAAAATGCACTCATTTCACTATGGGACTCACAGGTCCTTGCCTTTTATGAAGATTCTCAGTTTTTGAGACATGTCTTTCTTCAAATGGGGCATCCTTTAAGTTTTTGAGAATAGCTGTACATTTTGGTATATAGATATAGATTGCTGATATTTTAAAAATACAAGTATTTATCAGTGTTTTATTAAAATTAGTTGCTATAATTAGTAGAAATTTTCCTTTCCTAGAAAATAGGAGATTGAGTTTGTCTGGATAGTTTTCTTCTTTAGAACATTTGGTGAATATGCCCTTTCGGAAGCCTCCTGCTGCCTGTCTTTGTAACTGATCGTACTAAGAGAACCCACAGGTGCTGGGCCTTCCTCTCTCTGCCTATTGTATAAAATCAGCGGAGCTGATCAGATCTTCCTGTTCTTGGCAGAGTTCCTACTTTTCTGGGATTGTTTGGTTCACTCACATGTTTTTGTTCACCCTTTCCTGTTTACATAGAAACAAATACAAATATACAGTTTGAAATATATATAGATGCTTAATTGAAGAACAAAATCTCCATAAATAGCACCCTTTCATATATTCATGATTTCATCAATATTTTTATATTTGTATTTATATATATATTTTATACATATTTTTATATTTTATATGTTATATATTTAAAAGTCATTAAAAATTAAAACCAATTATTTTCATTTTTATTATTACAACCAATTTTTTCTGCATGCTATGTTGACTTTTCTCTTTTGAGCTTTGCTTTGAACTCATTCTCAAATTGGCATAACTTGGCTGACGGGAAGTAAGCTACCTTCTACTTCATCCTTTTAGCTCTGCCCCTGATTTTCTTATGACAAAAATAGTATCATAAGAAACATCTGGGTTTTTTCTTCCATACGGACTCATTGAAGAGTCCTGTATCTTTGAATTGGAGTTTAGTGTTAGAGACCTCAGTCTGAGGGTTGGGATGCATCTGAGAATTGTGAAGGGTGAGAGCTGTCACTGCTACCATGGATTGAATGAAAGGTAAAGATATTTTTAAGGTTATGGCTTCACATTAATCTTCCAAATTTAGCCTAGTGCCATATCTCATTTTAATTATAGTCAATGGTTTTATGACCCACCAAGATATCCTTCAACAGGCCGGCCCTGACTCACACCTGTAATCCCAGCACTTTGGGAGGCCGAGGCAGGCGGATCACCTGAGGTCAGGAGTTCGAGCCCAGCCTGGCCAACATGGCGAAACTCTGTCTCTACCAAAAATACAAAAATTAGCCAGGCATATTGGCGGGCGCCTGTAATCCCAGCTACTGTGGAGGCTAGGCAGGAGAATTGCTTGAGCCCAAGAGACGGAGGCTGCAGTGAGCTGAGATGTTGCCATTGCACTCCAGCCTGGGCAACAGAGCAAGACACCATCTCCAAAAAAAAAAAAAAAAATTTAGTTAGGGACTACGTGCCTGTACTCCCAGCTACTTAGGAGGCTGAGACAGGAGAATGGCTTGAACCTGGAAGGCGGAGGTTGTAGTGAGCTGAGATTGTGCCATTGCACTCCAGGCTGGGCGACAGAGCCCTCCAAAAAAATCTTTCAACAGTGACAAAGCAGAGCTTAGTAAAGAGAGAGTGTGCTTTTAGGGGATTAGTGAGATCCTCCAGTTGGGTCATCCAGAGGAAAAGATTTATGTATGTATGTATGTGTGTTTGTATGTGAGATGTGTGTGTCATGTGGTATGTGGTATGTGTGTAGTGTGTGGGTATGTGGTATGTGGTATGTGAGTGCATGGTGTAGTGCATTGTGTGTGGTGGGTATATGTGTATGGTGTGTATGTGGTGTGGTGTGTGGCATGTGTGGTGTACTGTGTGTGTGTGTGTGTGTGTGGTGTAGTGTATTGTGTGTGTGGTGGGTGTATATGTATGGTGTGTGTAGTGTGGGGTGTGATACATGTGTATGATGTATGTGTGTGTTATGTGTGTAGTGTGGTGTAAGTGCGTGGATATGGCACATATGTAGTGTGTGTATGGTGTGTATGTAGTGCGTTTTCTGTGTGTGATGTGTGGATGTGGTATGTGTGTGTAGTGCATTGTGTGTGGTGGGTATATATGGATGGTATATGTGGTGTGTCTGTAGCGTGGTGTCTATGTTTGTATGTGTGTAGTGCATTGTGTGTCGTGGGTGGATATGTATGGCGTGTGTAGTGGGGGTGTGGTGTATGCATATGGCGCATATGGTGTATGTGTGTGGTGTGTGCATAGTGTGTTGATGTATATACTCTATGTGTGTGGATGTGGTGTGTGTGTGGTGTGCATGTAGTGTGATGTGTGTGGTGTACATGTGTGGATGCGGTGTGTGTATCATGTGAGTTGGTGTGTATGTAGTGTTGTGTGTGGATGTAGTGTGTGTGTGGTGTGTGTGAAGTGTGGATGTAGTGTGTTTTCTGTGTGTGGTGTGTGTGTAGTGTGATGTATATGTGGTGTATGGTATGTATGTGGTATGTATTTGGGGGTTGTGTATGTGTTGTGTGTATGTTGTGTGTGCATGTGTTGGGATAAGAAGAGGGAGATTGGCTGAGACTTAAGCTAAGACGGGTATGGCAATCCCAAACATTCTTGAAATTTTTGATATAAAGTTTTATTTTTTCCTATCTTTTGATATTGATTGAATTAGGGTAGTGGTTAGTATTGCTTTTGAGTGTGTTGGTATTAGAAGCATTTTAGCTTGAGTCAAAAGGACAAATAGTATATAACCATCACTCTTTTTTGCCAGCTTTTTTTTTTTGAAGCAAAAACAAAATTCTAATTCCTTAAGAATGAGCAAAACATACGCCCACATGACCACTGCTTCACAAGTCAGAGAGAAAGTCTAGAGGGGAGCTATGGTGACACTAGTTTAAGTGACAATGAAGTTACTTACATACTTTCAGAAATTTATACAAAGAGGGCTTTGTGCATGGAGGCAGGCGGGCCAGGCACATCCTGGTAGTGCAACAAGCCCTTGGAAATCTGGGCACAGCTTGTCTTTCTACTTTCACATCCTCCTGTATGTAGGGGCTTTTGTCCTTATTCTTGTTGCCTCAGGGTTAAAAGATGCTTTCTGCACCTCACAAGATGCCTTCTGTCGACTCTACTATCAGGAACCAGGGGGAAGAGGTGAGGGTGAAAGTTGTGGCAGGACCTATTTAATAACATAAAGTCTTCTTGAAAGTTCTACCCAGCATAAATGGTGGAAATAGAGGAAAGTGGATGGATTTGAGAAATATTTAGAAGGGAAAATTAATAACACTTGGAAATAATTAGATATGAAGGATGAGAGGGAGGTGCTAAGGATGAGGTCAAGGTTCCTGGTTTGGGTACCTGGACTGGTGATGGTGCCATTCACTTAGAAAATTGTGGAAGGGAATTGGGTTTTGGGAGAAGATCATGTGTTTTGTTACGTTGAGCATGAGGTGCCTCCAAAACATCCAAAAGGAGATGTCCAGTTGAAAATGAGATATAGTTGCTCTACTTCTTCCTTGCAACGAGAGTTCTTTTATTAGAAGCAGTATTGTGCGGTAAAGCATGATGGCCAATAAGACGTTCAATAAGTCCACAGGTGCTGGCCCAGACAGAAACACGATGAGCTAGGATGGTAAACCCAAATCTGGATGTGTCTACCCCACTGGGGACAGATCACTGCCCCCTCCCCAATACGCTAACATCCAAGATGTTCACAGGCTGCTTCCTGCCATTGGTTGACGGGACGCTCAGGCCTACAGCAGCCCAGGTCAGCCTCAGTGAGAGGAGGCCTGTGCTTCTGAGCCATGTGGGACCGCTGTCCCTACTGCATGGACATTTGCTCATGAGCACATTGAGAAAACACCAGGGTGTCTGGGAAAGAGACTGAGTAGATCACATGTCCACAGAGCAGGTCACCTTGTCCATTGATCCTTGACATCCTGCAGTTTTATTTGTGCTGTAAGATTGGATCCAGTCTTGCTATGCTCCTCTTGCCTCATGGCTTGATGGTCCAGAGAAGACCCATTCACGATGAGAAGTATGGGCCACATGGTCCCAGGGTACCCCCGGGTCAGGCTTTCAGCCTCTCTCAGGGTGAGTAATAAGCCAATAGACGTTTTCCAGAATGAGACTAGTTATTTGCTGAAGAGGGTGGGATTTTAGTCCAAAACCTTGGACACCATGGCTGTGTGTCCACTGTCAAGGTTTGCCGCTGACTTCCTGCTTGGTCTCCTCTCTAGTGTTACCTCCTCCATCTAACTTCCATATTACAGCCAGAGTGATGTTTCTAAAACTAAAATCTGGCCCTGGCTAAAATCTGATCATTATTTTATTCAATCACAATCTTTCAACACATCCACCTATCTTGTTTCAGTTTTGCCTTCCCAAGATCAGATCTTAGATTCATAATTTTTTTTTTCTTAAAAACGTTTTGCACCTGAACAAACTGTGTGGTTCCTCTGAGGTTCTTCCCAGATTAAAAATTGATTTGTTTGTTTGTTTAACTTTATAAAAAGTGGAGGGCTAAAAATAATTAACTTTGAGGTGGTCTATTTTTCTTAACTTGTTCAATGCTATCATAAGAGCGGCATGGAAAAGGTTAAATAAATGAGGCTCATCTTTTCCTAGGTTAGTTCTGTGCTGGTAAAGTCTTACTGATAAGTGTGTTTCAGAGCTTGTTATAACTTGGCAGGATGAATTGGAAAGCCCTGGATATTTGTTAAAAACTCTGTTTATAGACTATTCTTATCTTCAGGGGAAACATTGATCAAATCCTCAGAAAGTAATTATGTATTATACCCTAGTAGAAAATTTTACTGTCCTTCATTCTGATTTTGTTAGTCATTACAATAACTGCAGCCAGTCTGTCTTCTTATAAACGAGTGGTCTCAGCCCTTCTCTTATACTTGCCTGAAGGCTGTGCTATAAGCTACAATTCTAGAAATGGATCGTTATCAGAAAAGGATAGTTTCAGAAATTTAGCAGAAAGAACTCTTCCAGAAACTTCTACACCTATTGTTACTTGCAAGATTGAACTCATGCAGACATGGTTTCCGAGTAGACATTACTTAGACAACTGTCAGACTGTTCCATGGGACTAAGATTTCCAGAACTCTTTCCAGTCCAGAAAGACATGAACTCTTGAAACTAGACTGCTCCTCAATATCCAGTGAGGCAAGACTTAATTAAGACAAATGATGGGCCAGGCACAGTGGCTCACACCTGTAATCCCAGCACTTTGGGAGGCCAAGGTGGGTTTATCATGAGGTCCAGAGTTCGAAACCAGCCTGGCCAAGATGATGAAACCCCGTCTCTACTAAAAATACAAAAATTAGCCTGGTGCGGTGGCAGTGCCTGTAACCCAAACTACTCAGGAGGCTGAGGCAGAAGAATTGCTTGAACCTGGGAGGCATAGGTTGCAGTGAGCTGAGATCATGCCACTGCACTTTAGCCTGGGCAACAGAGCAAGACTCCGTCTCAAGAAAAAAAAAAGAGAGAGAAAAATGATGAACTGATGAGAATACAAAACTATGATTTTTATTGGAATAATGTTAGCATTAGTTTGATATTATATCTTTTTCTTCTTTTTTAGCTCCCTGCAAGTGTTGCATATCAATGTTATATTTTTGATAGGTATATGATGGATATTGCTACTTAATCTATTCTTAACTCTTTTATCTCTAATCTTACTTTAGTAGCACATTCAACATACTAAAACCTGTGAAATGCAGCCAAAGCAGTTCTAGGGGAGAAGCTTATAGCAATAAGTACCTGTGTTAAAAAGTAAGAAAAATCCCAAATAAGCAGCTTAACATTGTGCCTCAAGGAACTAGAAAAACGAACAAACTAAACCCAAATTTAGCAGAAAGAAGGAAATAATAAAGACGAGAATAGAGATAAATCAAATAGAGAATAGAAAAGTGGTTAAAATTTTTCTGAAAAAAAAATTTAACAAACCCATAGGCAGACTCGCTAAGAAAAAAAGAAAGAAGACAAATATGTAAAGTCAGAAATGAAAGTGGAAACATTACAACAGACACCTCAGAAATGAAAAGGATCATAAAGGACTATTGTGATCAATTATAGGCCAGCAAATTTGATAACCTGTAGGAAATGAATACATTCTTAGACAAATACAATCTACCAAGGTTGAATCAGAAAGAAATAGAAAGTCTGAATATAATAATAAACAAAGAGATTAACGTAGTTATTAAAAACGTCCCAACAAAGCAAACCCAGGACCAGTTGATGGCTTTTAAAGCTGAATTCTACCAAACTCTCAAAGAAAAATGAACCCCAATATTTCTTAAACTCTTTCAAAAATAGAGCTGGAAGGAATACTCTCTAACACATTTTATGAAGCCAACATCATATTGATACCTAAGCCAGGCAAAGATACCACATAAAAAGAAAAGTACAGGTCAATAGCAGTGATGCACATTGATGCAAAAATCCTTAATGAAATATTAGCAAATCAAATTTAACAACACACCAAACATGTTATACCTCATGATCAAGTGGGATTTATCCCTGGCATGGGAGGCTAGTTGAGCATAGGCAAGTCAATCAGTGCAAGTCAATCAGTGTGATACATAACATTAACAGGTAGAAAGACCCAATCCACATGATCATATCAATAGATGCAGGGAACGCATTTAACAAAGTTCAACATCCTTTTTCGATAAAAACTCTTAACAGTTTAGGTATGAGAAATTTCCTCAACATAACAAAGGCTATTTATGAAAAATCCACAGCTAGTATCATAATCAATGTGAAGAAACTCAAAGCTTTTTTTCTAAGATCTGGTAAAGGCAAGGATGCCCACTCTTTTATTCTACATAGTACTGAAAGTACTCTCAAGAAATAAAAAGTATTCAATCCAGAAAGAAAGAAGTAAAATTATCTCCATTTGCAGATGGCATGATCTTGTAAGTAGAGAACCCCAAAGACGCCACCAAAAAACTATTAGATCTAATACATGAATTCAATAAAGTTGCAGGATACAAAGTCAACATGCAAAAGTCCATGGCATTTCCTTACACAAATAGTTACACAGCTGAAAAAGAAATCAAGAAAACATATAAGTACCATGCACTAACCGATTGCGCCACTGGCAGTGAGCTGAAATCCGGCCACTGCACTCCAGCCTGGGCGACAGAGCGAGACTCCATCTCAAAAAAAAAAAAAAAAAAAAAAAGGAAATCAAGAAAACAATCCCATTTATGATAGTATCAAAAAAATACTTAGGAACAAATTTAACCAAGGTGGTAAAATACCTCTACATTGAAAATGATAAAGCATTAATGAATGCAATTGGAGAGGACACAAATAAATGGAAAGATAGTCCATGCACATGGATGAGAAGAATGAATATTGTTAAAAATGTCCTATGCTATTTAAAGCAATATATAGTTGCAATGCAATCTTGATCAAAGTCTCAATGTCATTCTTAGAAATAGACAAAACAAATCCTAAAATTTGTATAAAACCAAAAAAGATCCTAAATAGTCAGAACAATCCTGAGAGGAAAAACTAAGTTGGAGATATCACACTTTTTAATTTAAAATTATATTACAAAGCTATACTAATCAATATAAAATGGTACTGGGAAAAAATGGACACATAGACCAGTGGAACAGAGTAGGAAGCCCATAAATAAATCCAAACATGTATGGTCAACTAATTTTTGACAAGGACATGAAAAAGAAACAATGGAGGAGTCTCTTCAGTAAGTGGTGCTGGGAAAACTGGATTTCCATATGCAAAAGAATAAAACTGGACTCTTACCCCATACACAAAACAATTCAAAATGGATAAAAGGCCTAAACACTAGACCTTAAAGCAAAAAACTCTTAGGAAAAAAACTTAGAGGAAAAACTCCTTTACAGTGGCCTTGGCAATGATTTCTTTTGTGTTTTGGATATCACGTCAAAAGCCCAGGCTACAACAGCAAAAATAAATAAGTGGGTCTACATCACACTAAAAAGCTCCTGCACAATAAATGAGACAATCAACAAATAGAAAAGACAACTTACAGACTGGGGAAAAAAATTTGCACACTTTATATCAAATGAGGAGTTGATATCTAAGATTTATAAAGAGCTCATACAAATCAATAACAAGAAAACATATAACCCAGTAAAAAATGGACAAATGACTTGAATAGACATTTCTCTAAAATGGCATAAGAATGGATAGCAGATACTTTGGAAGTATTAGTTGAAAAAATGTCCAACGTTACTAATGAGCAGAAAAATGAAATCAAAACCACTATGAGATACTACCTCTTAGCTGTTAGGATAGCTGTTATCAAAAGATAAAAGATGACAATGTTAATGAGGGGGAAGAAGGAAGCCTTGTTGCTATTGGTGGGAATGGAGATTGATGCAGCCATTATGTAAAATAATATGGAAGTTCCTAAAGAAATTAAAAATAGAACTACTATATGCAATTAATCTTCTGGGTATATGCCCAAAGGAAATAAAATTATTACCTCATGAAGATATCTGTACTCCTATGTTAACTGCAGCATTATTCACTATAGCCAAGATATGGAAACAACCTAGATGTCCTTCAATGGATAAACTATGGTATATACATACAATGGAATATTATTCAGCCTTTAAAAAGAGGAAAATGAGGAAATCTTGCCATTTTCCATAACATGGATTGACCTGGAGGACATTATACTAGGAGAAATAAGCCAGAGACAAAAAGAAAAATATTGTATAATTTCACTTATATGTGGTATTCTCCACAAAATATCAAATATATAGAGAGAATGAAACAGGGTTACCAGTGCTGAAGTCTGGGAGCAGAGAATGGGGAGATCTAGGTAAAACGTTACAAAGTAGCAAATATATAGAATAAACAGGTCAAAAAATGTGATGTACAACAACATGTGGATTAAAATTAATAATAGTGTTATATACAGGATTTTTTTCTAAACTAAGTAGATTATAGTTGCTTGCCACAAGGGGAAACATGGAATATTAGCTCATTTTGCATTGCTATAAAGGAATACCTGAGGCTAGGTGATTTATAAAGAAAAGAGATTGATTTGGCTCACCATTCTACAAACTGTACAAGAGGCTCATGGTTCCACACACAGCAGCTTCTGCTTCTGATGAAAGCTTCAGGAAGCTTTCAATCATGGTGGAAGGTGAAGGGTAGCAGGTGTGTCGCATGATGAAGGTGGGAGCAAGAGAGCAAGGCGTAAGTTCCCAGGCTGTTTAAGAATCAGCTTTCATGTGAACAAATAGAGAAAGAACCCATTCATTACTGCAAAGAGGACACCAAGCCATTCATGAAAGATCCTCCCCCAGGACCTAAACACCTCCGACCAAGCCTCACCTCCAGCACTGGGGATCACATTTCAACATGAGGTTTGGAGGGGACAAATTATATCAAATGGTGACTGAGAAGATGAATACATTGATTTGTTCCACTATAGTAACCATTTTACTACACACATATATCTTATAACATCACGTTTTAGACCTTAAATATACGCAATACAATTTTTTTTGAAGCTAGTTAGATATGGAGCTTAGCAATGAGTGAATGTTTGCCAGTGATTGTGTAGACTTCAGAGCTCTTTCTAGTGAGTACAGATGGCCTCCAACTTACTATGGTTCGACTTAAGATTTTTTGACTTACGATGGATTCATCAGGATGTAACCTCATTATAAGTTGAGGAGCATCCATATGTACCTCCATTCATGCTGGATAAATAGATTCTTTGTTTTTTTTTTTTGTTTTTTTTTGTATTTTTTTGAGACAGAGTCGTGCTCTGTCACCAGGCTGGAGTACAGTGGTGCGATCTTGGCTCTTTGCACCCTCTGCCTTCCGGGTTCAAGCAATTCTCTTGCCTCAGTCTCCCGAGTAGCTGGGACTAGAGTTGCAGCTATTTTTAATATTTTTGTATTTTTATTAAAGACAGGGTTTCACCATGTTGGCCCGGATGGTCTCAATCTCTTAACCTTGTAATCCACCTGCCTCAGCCTCCCAAAGTGCTGGGATTATAGGCATGAGCCACCGCACCTGGCCAGCAAATAGACTCTTTAAGGCACTGCTCTTCTTTGTCCCTGAGAGCAGACAACCACCCACCACCTGACCAGCTGCCTTATCAGATCTCCCTGTCCCATGCTCTCTTATCTAACATTCACCCTTCAACATACGGGAAGAAGAGTCCCGGAGTTCAACAGGGCAAAACTGACATTTTAAAAAGGAATTTTAATTAAGAGACTAGAGGGAAATCTCTATGTACAAAGGCTGAGAGGAAGTTCTAAAGGGTCTGATAGAAAGAGAATAAGTTGTGGAATTAGACAGATACGGTTTCTAGACCTTGGCAAATCACTCAACCCATCAGAGGCTCACCTGTAAAGCAGAAACAATCATGACTAGCTTGTAGGCAGTATGAAGAAATAGAAAACAGTGTACGTGCAAGTGTCACCTTGGGCAGGCCAAAGCCTAAACTTGCTGAGAAATATGCCTGAGGAAACGACCGTCACTATATCCTCTCTTACAGCCAGTTTGCAGGATTGGGGTGAGACTATTTGTCACCATTTGCTTGCTCTTGTGAGCAGGCAGACCTTTAGCCAGACCCCTCAAAAGACAGGTGAGGGAGAACCCAGGGGCTTCAAATCCTTGTGAGGATGGCGAAGAGGGTCTCTCACCTGCCAGAGTGTTATTCCAAGCAACTGGCAGTAGCCACAGCCCTGTCTTCACAGGGGAACGTAGGGACTGGGGGTGCTTAATCCTCACTAGGAGCTGTGTGTTCCCTGTTGAACCATTTCTCCAAATTTCTGTATTACATCTTGTGTGTCTATTGGAATCTTTCCTTCAGTCTCATTGGCACAAAAGAAGTTAGCTCTTTTCTGTTGCCCCCTCCTTCAAACAACTTTGATCTAACCCCAGGTGAAATAGGCTCATCTGCCTGTCGGGTGTATTAGTCAGGGTTTCTTAAGGGACAGGACTGATAGGATAGATGTATACATGAAAGGGAGTTTATTAAGGAGTATTGACTCACACAGTCACAAAATGAAATCCCACAATAGGCCGTATGCAAGCTGAGGAGCAGGGAAGCCAGTCCGAGTCTCAAAACCTCAGAAGTGACAGTGCAGCCTTCAGTCTGTGGCTGAAGGCCTGAGAGCCCGTGGCAAGCCACTGGTTTAAGTCCAGGAGTCCAAAAGCTGAAGAACTTGGAGTCTGATGTTCGAGGGCGGGAAGCATCCAGCACGGGAGAAAGGTGGAGGCCAGAAGACTCAGCAAGTCTGTTCTTTCCATCTTCTTCGACCTGCTTTACTCTAGCTGCGCTGGCAGCTGCTCGGATGGTGCCCACCTAGATTGAGGGTGGGTTTGCCTCTCCCAGTCACTGACTCAAATTTTAATCTCTATTGGCAATACCCTCGTAGACACGTCCAGGAATAATACTTCAATCCAATCAAGTTGACACTCAATATTAACCCTCACATCCTGGTTTTTCTTGGTTTTATCTACTTGCCTCAACCTTTTTAGAGAAGACTCTAAAATTCTTTTTTGTCAATATGGATATGTCTTTTTTCCATACCCAATTTTACTCCCTCTCTTCTTTTGAAGAAAATCTGGGACAGGACTTCTGGACTTGAGCACCAGCCAGGGAGAAGAAACAATACCTAGGAAGTGACACTCAGTTGGAGGAAGAACAATTATTCTAGAATTGCTGTCTGCTGTGGCACCAGAACTGCAGGAGATCTGGTCTCTGCACATGTTGATGTCTGCATCCCGGTAAAAAATGGCTCACTTTCCCACCCTTACCCATGGAGGAAGATGAGGCAGCCAGTTGTAAGAAAAGCCTCCCTCCTGACTCCTGACCCACCCCTCTCATGCTCTCAGTGCTTCTACTCTTGCTTCATTAATTTATCCAGCAAATACTAATTGTCTACTAGGTACCAAGTTCTGTTATAGATAATGAAGATATAGCTGTGGAAAAAGAACTAGAAACCTGCCTTTCCATTCTAGTGGAAGAGTAGGAAGATAAACAATAAACAAGGTCAACAAGCAAACTATAGCATGTCAGGTGATTTAAGTGCCAGGAAGGAAACTGAGTGGTACAGATCACTGCAGAGGGTAGGTTGCAATTTTAAATTGAATAGTGAAGTTAGCCTCACTGATAAGGCAGTCTTCCAGCAAAGATCTGACAGAGGTGAGGAAGTGAATCTATGGAAACCTGGGGATACAGCCTTCCAGCAAATAGCAGGTGCAAAAACCCAGAAGCCTAGGGCATTGGTATTTGAGGGCAAACAAGAGGTCTGTGTGCTGGAGCAGAGTGAGCAAGGTGAGAATTAGAGAGTGAGGACGGGGAGATTATGAGGAAAGGAAACAGGTCATACAGTGCCTTGGAGGCCATTATGAAGACTTTGGTTTTTACCCTTATGAGATGGGAAGCCATTGGTGGTTTTAGAGCAGGAAAGTGACATGATCTGATTTATGTTCCAAGGCTCATGCCGGCTGCCCTGTTAAGACAAAACTGGAGGGAGACAAGCAAAATGGGGACACCAGTGAGGTAGCCATAGTGACCATCCAGAGATTTCTGGATGGTGGCCTGGAATAGGTAGTTCTGAGAAGTGTTGTATTTTGGAGGTAGATCAATAGAATTTATTGGTGCATTGAATATATATGATGTGAAAAAAAGTGGGGAGACAAAGATAACCTCAATGCTTTTGGCCTGAGCAGCTGTAATTTGTGATTGCATTTGATCACATGGCAAGCTCAGTCAGGCTCAACACTGTTTGCTCCTTCCTAGTTGGAACTTCGTGTGGGCCTAAGATGTTTAACTAGAATTTCATCTGGCAGATGTAAACATTGTATTCTTCTTTTAAAAGCTCAAATAACAAATATTCTAAAATGCAAAGCAAAAAATTAAAGGATTTATTGAAATCGTGTGACAATATATCCCTAACACAATGAAGAAGATGACAATTATGATTTTCACAGAGTATTTTGCACTTGCCTAAGCACAAAAGCAAAACCAGAGCAAGGCAAACAACATACAAACAAAATTTGATGCTATCTAATAACTTTCATGAAACAACCATAAATGAATTTTGTTTTATTAAATCAGGCTTCAGGACTACTGAACTGCATTCACTAAAATGCTGTTTGAAATTTTACTTACTCCCCACCCACCCCATTACTCTTAATTCATTGCCCTCCCCACAAGAGGACAAAATGCAAAAAAGTTAGTAAGCAAGATATAAATAATAATTCAAAAACAGAGATCAAAGTAAATTTTTTTTCAGTCTCTGCATCTATGCTCAAATCAATGTTTTCTGAGCATACAGGGAAGCAAGGAAACCAATTCTCTAGCTCTTGCTCTGCCTCTTATTCTCCTCCAGCCCCCAATACATTTCTGAATATTTTTAAATCCATTTATCACTGATTACTTGTATATAACCAGAAGCACTGACTATATTGTTAATCATACTTTGGAGCAATTTTCATGGGGAATTGTACAAATGTTCTTTGATACGTATCTCCTCACTAGAAAGACAACCTTAAACATAATAAAGACTTAGCCTGAAGTGAAGAAGGCAACTTTCTGTTGACCACACTGAGCCTTAGGTCACCAGATTTCTACTCAGGAGAGGCAGTGGGCAGGAGGGGCCAGTTTGGAGGGCTTTGTTTAGCTCTATTATCTCTGTAGGCACCCACCAACACCAGTCCTTCTCCTACTACCCACTGTGTGCTTCCAGCTTCAAGCTGAGTTCTCTGCATGGACTGCAGCAGTTCCCAATAAACCATCATTCATGGGATCCTCCTGTATAGAGATGAGGAAGGTGCCACAAGCAAGACATACTTGGCCAGAAAGGTTGAGTAATGAGGTCTCTTTTCTTCTTTGTCACTAAAAAAATTACATTTAATTTTGAGGATAAAGATAAATTATTCTAAGACAGGATTAAAAACTAAACAAAACAAAAACAAACATAGAAAAGAAAACCTTAATGCATCTTTTAAATGAGGGACAGTTGTATAGAGTAGACTTCCTTGTTGTTGATAGTTTTAATTCAGATATCAATCTAGAAATCATAAGTTTTTTCCCCCAACACCTGTTCTTATTTACCTAAAGTAGAATTTAAAACAAAATTTCGATTCATTAAGTAGAAATATTTAATAATAATAAATACATAAAATATATTCATATAAAATAGAAATGCATGAAAAATATTCATCCATATAGAAATTTTAAATTGTCATAGCAATGTCAATTTAATTGGCTCAATAAGAGAGTGAAAACCTATTGCTTCAGGACTGCTTCAGTCTGTAACGCTATTTTAAAAAACTTATTTCAACATTTTCTTAAATACTATTCATTGGTTGTTAAATTTTTATTTTGCTGTCTTAGAATGAAGGTTGTTATTAGGGATGTTACATTCAGAGATAAAGTTCCAAATTTCATAGAACCCTTTATTCTCTGCCTCGTCTTTACATTTCAATTTTTTGGGGGAATGTCGTTCAAATATAGTTTACAAATGAAATATAAAGGATGAAAGAATGGGTAAACAAAGAAGTCCCCAAGGTATAACAGTGAATATTGCTTTAAGAAAATACAAAAACAACTTTAAATAAGATCCTTCAAACACGAGTCATCCCATTCTCAGGGAGCTTCAGAATTTCCACATGGCTGAGTGCCAAATTCCACAAGTCATGGCATTTCCACACATCTCTCTTCACTTCTCTGACTTCTTCTGTCTAACATGGGCTGATATATTTCAGCCACTACACAGTAGCTGGAATGTGGTGGTAGAGCTTCAATTTCAACAACTCTGTGAGCCCCTTCATAAACCTTTTGCTCCTATACACAAGAGAGAAAATAATCAGTTGGTAAATGGCTGTCATTAAGTCACAGCTGTATTTTTGTTTAAATTAACAAGTTGTACATGGTCACAGCGGTAGATGGGTTGTGGGGTTTCTTCCCAGACACACCCTTCTTTCCTAGAGTCCTAGGCCATAGCCTAGGTAAAGGTAAAGGGACAAGGCAAGTAGCTGTGTAGGTGCAACTTGACTTCTCCTTGAGGGCTGCTGGCTGGTTGACCCTGTGGTCAGAGTCTTCTTTTTAAGAATTTTGTTTGTTGTATGAGACACAGTTTCACTCCATCGCCTAGCCTGGAATGCAGTGGCACTATCTCGGCTCACAGCAACCTCTGCCTCTCAGGTTCAAGGGATTCTCGTGCCTCAGCCTACCAAGTAGGTGGGATTGCAGATGCACACCACCACGCCAGGCTAATTTTTGAACTTTCAGTAGAGACGGAGTTTCACCATGTTGGCCAGGCAGGTCTTGAACTCCTGACCTCGAATGATCTGCCTGCCTCAGCCTCCCAAAGTGCTGGGATTACAGGCATGAGCCACCCGACTTGGCTTTCTTTTTAAGAATTTAAAGTGTGCAGCGAGAATGGTGTGCAGCGAGATGAGCAGAGATAACTACAGGTATGCAACTGTGGCCACAGAGAGACAGAAAGTCCAAGAGACAGAGCAGGATCCCTTAGAACTGACTTCTGTTTCCCTTCCCAGTCACCACTAAGCCTGCCGGCGCTCTAAGTCCTGCCTCTGTCCCTGAGATTGCTTGCCTATCTCCTAATAATCCCTCCCTCCTTTGTTTCTAAACAAGTTGGACTGTGGTTTCTGCTCCTTACAACAAAAACCCCTAATCTTAGATGACACCAAAAAAGGAACAAATTCAATTATCCACCAAGTCCAGACAGAAGCACCGATGGTAGATTAGAATACCACAGCAGGGCCGGGCATGTTGGCTCATGTTTGTAATGCCACCAGTTTGAGAGGCCAAGGCAGGCGGATCAGTTGAGCCCAGTAATTTAAGACCAGCCCAGGCAACATGGCTAGAGCCTGTCCCTACTAAAAGTACAAAAAACAATAGCTGGGTATGGTGGCATGTACCTGTAGTCCCAGCTACTTGGGAGGCTGAGGTGGGAGGATCATTTGAGCCCAGGATGTTGAGGCTGCTGTGAGCTGTGATTGCATTGCTACACTCCAGCCTGGATGACAGAGTCAGACAGACCCTGTGTCAAAAAAAAAAAAAAAAAAGCAAAACTGGCACAAAAATAATCATGTGATTCAAAAGCTATTTTAAAATAAGGTGTGAGGCTGGGCATAGTGGCTCATGCCAGCCTGGGCAACATAGTGAGATCTCGCCTCTACAAGAAAAAAAAAAAAAAGCTGGATGTGATGGTGCATGCTTGTAGTCCCAGCTCCTCAGGAGGCTGAAGCAGGAGGATCACTTAAGCCCATACGTTAGAGGCTACAGTGAGCTATGATCACCACTGTACTCCAGCATGGGGGACAGAGTGAGACCTGGTCTAAAAATAAATAAAATAAATAAATAAATAAAGTATGCGAAGCCCATAAAAATGATTATTTGTGGCAGTCACATGGAATTAAATACTGTTAATACCAATCTTTAGATATGCAGGGAAAACCGTGGAGACAAACCGAAGGATGGAAAGGGCACACACACATTCTGATGGTGATGCCAGCACCAATGGTGGATCAATACTGGTTGAGAGTAAGAAGGAATTAAAGATAAGGAAAAATAAAAGGAGGCAGAGTAGCAGAAGAGGACATCTCATATGACCAAAATACTGGTTAAATAAACAAAAGAGAAAACACTAAATATATCTATTCATCTGAACTTACCTTTTCTAGTGAATTGTTAATTATAAAAACTCGGTATACTAGTTCATAGTAATCTTCTATAGATATATTTTTTTCCTTTTGGTATCTTTGTGGTAAATTTGGAGCATGGAGAATTACCAACAAAGATCCATTGACTTGGGTTATGTTCATGACTGGAGGATCTATTTTTGCTGGAGAAAAAAAGTAAAACTTTGAGAAATCATCAAATGAATGTATTATATACAGACACATTATGTATAATGACAAATCAGCTTGGTGGGAGGATCACCTGAGCCCAGGGAGGCTGAGGTTGCAGTGAGCTATGGTCATGCCACTGCACTACAGCTTGTGCGGCATAGTGAGACCCATGTCAAAAAACAAAAACAAAAAGAAAAAAGAAAATTGCACGTGTATTTGAATCTCAAACCTTTATAAATTTAGGGGGTGTTAGATTCTTAGCAGAGTAAAGACGGAAACATACAAATTACTTTCCTCTGTTTATTGGAAGGGCTTTCTTAGTCCGCCTTTTGTTTGTTTGTTTGGTTGGTTGCTTTTGGGTTTTTCCTGAGACAGGATCTCATTATGTTGCCCAGGCTGGTCTCTAACTCCTGTACTCAAGTGATTCTCCTTCAGCTTCCTGAGTAGCTGAGATTACAGGTGGATGCCACTACACCTAGGCTAGTCTGATTTTTTATTGACAGTGTAGCCCTTGGAGGTTCTAAGATTTTTGTGTGGGTATTAGTTATAACTCCCTACCTTGTGCTGGCCTAAAACCTTGTCTTTTGTCTTGGGAGTGGCTGTTACCACTCAGGGTCTAGTTACCACATCCAGCAAACACCCTCAGGGCAGCTGGGTCACTATGTCGATCCTCTGGTTCCCCTTTGATTTCCATGTACTTTGTTTTGGCCCCCCGAGGATTCCCTTTATTTTCATTATTGCCTTTCTGTGGAGTTTGGAGAATGTGTTTTATTTTATCCAGAATTTCTAAGTGTTTTAGAAGAAGAGAGTTTCCTACTCCCAGGCTATTTAATTTGGAACCATAAGTTTTTAAATCACTTTCCAACTATATTGGAATAATGTGATAGTTAACTTTAAATACACATGTCCTTTTTGTAGTCAGGCACATATTTCAGGCATTGGCCTATCAGCGAGTCAGCTGCGGACATCTCAGGGCTCCTGGCTTATGATCGGTGATGCTAGATTTCTTGACCCATTCACTGGATTGTGATTGTGTTACAAGACCAAGTCAAGATTATTTGACCTCATAGCACTTTACTCGTTAACAGCTCTCTCCTTGAAATATTACCTTCCCACACTATTCATGAATGTATCAGCCCACAGATTTCCTCCTACCTCTTTGGCTATTGCTTCTTAGTCTCCTTTTAAGATTTTTCTTACTCAGGCATCTTTGGGTGAGAATCCCTCAATATCTGGTCTTACTCAAAACTGCCTATCACTACTCTCTCCCTAGGCAATCCTATCAATGCCCACTGTACTGTATGCATGAAATGACTCACAGATTTTTGTCTCTAATAGACTTTACCTTTGAGTCTTGGATCTGAAGAGATTGTCCCTTGGATCTCTCAAAAGCATCTTAAACTTAACGTATTCAAAACCAAACTTATAATCTCTATTGCCTTGCATCCCACCAAACTGGTCTTTTTCATCAAACCCCATCAAAAACATCTCAGCCATTATGCATGCAAGAAAATTAGAAGTAGTCTTTGACGTGTTCTCTTCACCATTATATTCAATCTATCACCTGGTCCTGCCAATTTTTCTTACTAAATGTCCCTCCAGGAATAAATTTTCTCTAGTCCTTTTCATCAGCCAAATTCTGTCTCCTGTAGACTATTATTAGTAACCTACTACTTCACTTATCCGCATCCAACCTGTTCCCCCAAATATAGTCAAAATGACCTTTCCTATACACAAGTCTGATCATATGGCTCTCGAGTAAAATTACTTTTTTCTGGAGGAAGTCACAACTCTTTAAAAAATTATTGTACATGCCCTACCTTTCCAGTCCCACCTCATTATAGACCCCTTCCTGCATGTTCTTCTTCAATATACTGCTTGTCTTTCAGTCCGTTGCATTTGCTATGCCAGAGAGCCTTTGCAAACGCTGTTCCCTTGCTTGGAATGCTCTGTTCTTTGCCTCAAGTGATCCTCCCACCTCGGCCTCCCAAAGCACCGGGATTACAGGCATGGAGCCAATGCACCTGGCTTTCACATCTATTTTTAATCCAAGCAATTCAAGGGTCAAATAATACTGAAATATAAGTATTAAATGCTGCTTTTAACTGAAGAAAGTTTATTTTGTTTTATTTTTAATGTTTTTAAAATATTGCTTTGTCTCTAGATAGAAACCATAAATCATAACTTCTTAATCTAAGATAATATACTGCTGCTCAAAAACAGGTGTCAGAGGAGCCAATGCATGCAGCTGGCTCATTAGTCTATATCACAGATGCCGGGAACATGCTGTCCTGAGGACCTAGAAACATGTTTTTTGAAATATGTCCTTCAGAAGTTCTTAGGAGCTGTGGTAAGAGAGTGCAAAGCTGGGGGCGAGGAAGCAGCTGAGTGGGTGATTCTCTCACTATTGCATCAACAAGAGTAGTAGCTATAGACTGGGTTTCTTACTCTTCTACTAAGAGGCCTGAAATCAAATGACTTTTTAAAGGACCCAGTCTAAAGCTTTTTTCTTTTCTTTTCTGATTTTTTTAGGGAGAGTGGTTATACAGAAAACACACAAACCCTTCTTAACTCAATACTATCCCAATTTAAATAGAATTGAGCTAAAGCTGTGTCAGTCAATGTCTTTGGTTATTCTTACCTGACTGGCCTAATGGCTTAGACTGAAGGAAGTTTTGTTTGATAAGTTAATTTGAATGTGACCCTATTTCTAGGCTTGAATATAATAATCAAACTGATCTGTGAATTCCCTTCACTGCTGTTCATCAGTTTAGTCATGAAATCTCCTTTTCCTCACTAGACAATTGCTGGTTGAGTGTATTGGCCTTGAGTTTCAATGTATCCAAGAAACAACGTGAGAGTTACCATGAATTAGTTTGCTCAACTCTATTCCACCTTCTTGCTAATTAGAGAGTTGGGGGGAAATGCATCTAGCATTTTGGACATGATCCAATTAATTTGGTTCTAATTGGACCTTGCACCAGTTAGAAGAGGTGTATGGATGGATCCCTAAGTACTAGGGTACAGAATGTGAATATTTCTGTGGCCATATGAATGCAAGGCAAAAGGCTCATACTGAAAAGCAGTCTTAAAAAATCTAGGTGGTTAGAGAATTGTAAGGAACCCATAATAGTCAAAACAATCTTGAAAAAGACATACAAAGAGGAGGGCTCACCCTTCCCAATTTCAAAGCTTACTACAAAGCAACAATAATCAAAATAGTGTGGTATGGGCACAATGATAAATGTATAGATCAATAGAATAGAATTGAATGTCTGGAAATAAACCACACTTCTATGGTCCATTGATTTTCAACAAGTGTGCCAAGAACACTCAATGGGGATAATTTTCAACAAAAGGTGCTGGGACAACTGGATAGTCATATGTCAAAAAATAATATTGGACCCTTACCTCACACCATATACAAAAATTAACTCAAAATGAATCAGACTTAAATGTAAGACATAAAACTATAAAACTCTTAGAAGAAAATATAGGGTAAATCTGCATGATTTTGGATTTGGCAAAGGATTCTTAGATATGACACCAAAAGTACAAGCAACAAAAGAAGAAATAGATAAATTGGATTTCATCAAAGTTTAAAACTTGGTATCAAGTGATACCATCAAGAAAGTAAAAAAGACAACCCACAAAATGGGAGGAGCTAGCTGAGAATCATATATCTGATAAGACATTGGTATGCAGAATATATAAAGAACTCTTACAACTCAAAAATCAAAAGATATGATTAAATTTTTTAAATGGGCAAAGGATCTCAATGTACAATTCTCCAGAGAAGGTACAAAATAGCCAATACACATAAAAAAGAAGCTCAACATCATTAATTAGCAGGTAAATGCAAATAAAAACCACTTGAGATACCATTTTATATCCATTAGGATGGCTATAGTCAAAAAAGATTGGTAAAAGTGTGAAAAAATCGGCCGGGCGTGGTGGCTCAAGCCTGTAATCCCAGCACTTTGGGAGGCCGAGACGGGCGGATCATGAGGTCAGGAGATCGAGACCATCCTGGCTAACACAGTGAAACCCCGTCTCTACTAAAAAATACAAAAAACTAGCCGGGCGAGGTGGCGGGTGCCTGTAGTCCCAGCTGCTTGGGAGGCTGAGGCAGGAGAATGGCATAAACCCGGGAGGCAGAGCTTGCAGTGAGCTGAGATCCGGCCACTGCACTCCAGCCTGGGCGACAGAGCGAGACTCTATCTCAAAAAAAAAAAAAAAAAAAAGTGGAAAAATCAAAGCTCTCATATATTGCTGATGGGAATGTAAAATAGTGCACATGCTTTGAAAACAGTCTGGCATTTTCTCAAATGATTAAACATAGAGTTACTTTGAGACCCAGCAATTCCACTCCTATGTATATATCGAAGAGAAATATGTATGCCCAGCTGTGCGTGGTGGCACATGCCTGATAGTCCTTGCTACTTGGGAGGCTGAGGTAGAAGGATTGCTGGAGTCCAGGGGTTCAAGACTAAAGTGAGCTATGATTGTGCCACTGCACTCCAGCCTAGGTGACAGAGTAGGATCCTGTCTCTCAAAAAAACAAACAAGAAAAAAACCAAAAAAACTCCCACACAAAAATTTTTACATGACTGTTTATAGCAACATTATTCATAATGGCCAAAAAGTAGAAACTACCCAAATGTCTATCAACTGAGGAACAGATAAATAATATGTGGTATATCCATATAATGTACTATTATTTGGCCACAAAAAGGAATGAAGTACTGATACATACTACAATCTGAATGAACTTTGAAAACATGTTAAGTGAAAGAAGCTGGTCAAAAAAAAATCATGTATGCTATGAGTCTATCCAGAACAGGGAACTCTATAGAGACAGAAAGATTAATAGTTGCCAGGGCTGCGGGCTAGGGGAATGGCAAGACTGGAAGGTGATAGCCAAAGGGTATGGAGTTGCTTTTTGAGGTGATAAAAATGTTCTAAAATTGACCATGAATGATGGTGGTACATATTTGTGAATATAGTAAAAACCATTAAACTGTATGCTATATGCTTAAAGTATAAGCTGTGTGAATTATACCTCAATAAGGCTGTTTTAAAAAATCTAAGTGGATGCAGTGACAATCTATTTCCCCAGTGTCCTATAGTTGCTCTATGGACTCTTGAACAAAATAGTTACATGATGGAGGATATATATAGACTTAACAATATGGATCTCCTCTTACCAAATTTGGTCTGACCTTCAGAGTATCACTGCAGAGTGATCTTCCTTTCCAGGAAGGAAGATCAATGTTGAACCCCTAGTATAGTGCCATATTCCAGGGGCTCTCATCTTCCATCTCGTTGCAGGTAGGTTTTTTTTTGTTCCCTTCCAAAACGGAGGGGGCAAGAGACACTGGTTATAGTTTTTCTTTACTGCTGGGTATAGATTCTGGTTACAGATTCTGTTTAAAGATTTTTATTTACTGCTTCAATGCTTTTATCAGCAGACCCATCATCACTCCTGGGACCACACATACACCCATAGATGTAGTCAATGCCTTATTCATGAGCATAGTACTCCACAATATATTGCTTATGACAAAGAACTTAAGTTAATGTGAAAAGAGTGAAGTAAGGTCTCAAGACCCACAGGACAAATATATATCATATATTTGTCACTCAGAAATCCATGACTTTATAGGAAGGTGAAATGGATAATTGAAAACTCAGTTTGAGAGATGTCTTGTGAATTGGCATATGAATTGGTAAACGCTCCAATTGGTAAATGTTTCACTAAGCCTGGGGCCAATATATGGTGCTATTTCTTCCATAGACAGAATTCAGACCAAATTCTGGTCTAGGATACAAGAAGTGGAAGTGAGAGGGGCAACTCTGACTGTTATCCATAGAGAACAACTCATGACATGATGACATGTTTTTGTTTCCCATATGCTTGGCCTTGAATTCTTCTGGTTTATAACAAAAATGGTTTCCAAAAATTGGAAGTTGAGGCTCTCTCCTGACCATTTGGAGCTCCTTGTGCCATTTAGCTAACAAAAAGAAAATGAGGTTCTTATATTGTCTGGGGTGATTCATTCTGATTTTCAAGGCATAATACAGTAATAAATACATCGGGGTCAGGTGGAAGAATTCTTGGTAGCCTCAAGTGTGCCTCTTAGAGCTTCTCTATTCAGCAATAAAAAATAATGTAAGGTTAGGTCAAGCTGAGATAGGAAACACCAAAAGGACTGAAACTCCTCATGGATAAAAAGCTGAAGTGCTGGCTGAAAAGAAGATGAATGTTGAGTTTATAATGAGGGAAGAAGTCATAAATATTAACTACAGCTTCATGATTAGTTGCAATTATGAGGACTGTGGTAAATATCTTTATTTTCTTTCTTGTTCTATTTATGCACATCTTTATATCTATACATTAAACCCCTTCTCTCTCTCTCTTTTCCCTACTATTTTAGCCAATGTCTGTTGGTAATGGTTCATTTTATCACCTATATCTTAGATTATATTATTCTATGATTGTGACTAAACTAAAAGAGGAATAAATATCATTCAGGATGGATACTGAGAAAGCACTTTTGGTCTGCCTTTTTGGGGAGGTGAGACTAAAAGTCTAATTTCCTTAACAGAAAATTCTTCTATTTTCATGAACTTAACCCTCATGTTTGGGGAAGGACTAGGGCACTATGACAAATTCTGCTGTCTAAAAATACTTTTTGGAGGGCTGGGCATGGTGAGTCACACCCATAATCCCAGCACTTTGGGAGGCCAAGGGGGGCGGATCACCTAAGGTCAGGAGTTTGAGACCAGCTTGGCCAACATGGTGAAACCTCGTCTCTACTAAAAATACAAAAATTAGCCAGGGATAGTGGCACACGCTTGTAATCCTAGCTACTTGGGAAACTGAGGTTGGAGAATCGCTTGAACCCGGGAGGCAGAGGTTGCAGTGACCCAAGATCGTGCCACTGTACTCCAGCCTGGGTGACAAAGCAAGACCCTGTCTCACACACACACACACACACACACACACACACACACACACACACACACAGGCTCTTCAGTCAGATGCAGTAAATGTGAACCCTGACTTGTATAATACAGGTCATGAGACTGGACCAATGACTAAAGCCTCTACATCTTGATGTTCTGGGCTAGAAAATTAGGATAATAAAAACTATCTCCTAGAGTTGTTCTGATAATTAGACCAAATGAGATAACTATGTAGAGCCTTCAGCAAAGCACAAGGCCTGGTCACTAGCCGTGCTCTGGGAGGGCTGTCCAAAAGCAGGAAGAACAAGGGCAAAGAAACTCCATGGAACTCACTTTCCCACCAGGGAGTGAACCGCGGCGTCATGCTCCAGTCTGAGTAGCTCCCAGCCGAGGCCGCCCTCACCCTCCCGTAATAAGGCTCCTGTATGTCTGAGGTTTCACTGGTAAGGTCACAAAAGAGTTCTTGAGTACCCCAACAGTCTTCTTTATTTTTCCATTGTCTCTGTCCATATCTGTAGCGGGGAAAAGGCAAAGATCTGAGTTTCTTTTCTCCACTCAAGGAGTCTTCAATATTTTCAGACTGATAATTCTTTATACCTGATTCTAGTATCAATATCACCATGATAGCTTATGGCTACTTTTCAGAAGCTTTAAAAAAATTCCTTCTTATTAACTGTCTAAGTCCATTTTCTGTTGCTGTAACTGAATACCCGAGACTGGGTAATTTATAAAGAAAAGGAATTTACTTCTTACAGTTTTGGAGGCTAGGAAGTCTAATGTCTAAGAGCCACATCTGGTGAGGGCCTTCTTGCTGGTGGGGACTCTCTGCAGAGATTTAAGGTGGCAGAGGATGTCATAGGCATTCAAGAGACATGGCTTTTACATATATATATAAAAAACAGACCAACTTTTCTTATAACTAGCCCACTTCCTCAATAACACTTTAATTCGTTAATCCATCAATGGATGAATCCATTCATGGGGGCAGAATCCTCATGACCCAATCATCTCCCCAAAGTCCCACCTCTCAACATTGCTGCATTAGGATCAAGTTTCCAACACATGAGCTTTTGGGGGACACATAGAAGCCACAGCATTACCTGAAGTGCTGTCTTGCTGGAAGATAAACATCCCTGACACTTTCTGTATCACTAACATAAGGGTTTTAACTTATTTTTTAATAGTTGGCATAATGTTCTTTCAGGTGTGAGGACTGACTTCCATTTTTGAATACTCACTCTCCACATCCTTAATGCTCTGTGGTTTTGAGTGTTTGTGGTTTTTCATCACTTCTCATCAGCTCGCTATTGAGTAATGTGGCTGCTTCTGAGAAGTTGCTACCACTTTTCATCTCAGGTGCTGCTTACCCAACATACATGATTAATCTCTTTATTGAAAATTAACGGGAAGTTTTAGTGAGGACTATATATGGAGCCCTGTAATTAGAGGTTGGGAGAGGGGGAGTGAAACCCATGAAAAAAGGTAGTGAGGCAAGAGGCAGAGAGGTTGACTCAGCCTGAGGCCACAGGATGGTGTAATAGTCAAAGGGAAGATTCACGCTTTGTTTCCTTACCTGCCATAAATCAGACCAATGCAACAAAGTGATGGTGGGGAACAGAGAAGGAATTGGAGTCTGGGGAGAAAAGTTTCCCAAATTATTTATTGAAAGACTTGAAATCTAACTTTCTAGACACATAATAAGGAAGGTTGACAGTATCTGTACTCAGTAATCTACATGGTGATAGCAATTTCATTCTATCACAATTAAAGCAGTACCACAACATGTATTGAGTATACTTTGATGTTTTAAAATTATTATTTATTTATAATAAGTCTTTAACTTAGCTGTAATGACTGACTTCTCTTTTAACATAATATCTCATTGTTTATCCCATTCTAAATGTGAGGGATATAACAGTACTATAGTCCATGAACTGGATACACCAAAGTGAAAGTTTGCAAAATTATAAATTTGTCCTGTGCTGTTGAAAATCCCTTAGAGACAGGAATGGATTCAGGTATTCTGGGGTCTGAAATTTATATAATCTTTTTAATCCATTTAGTGTTTCTATAACAGAACACGTGAGGCTAGCTAATTGATAAGGAAAAGAGGTTTATTTAGCCCATGTTCTGCAGCCTGGGAAGTTACAAGAAGTGTGCTGCCAGCATCCACTTGGCTTCTGGTGAGAGCTTTTCATGTTGCATAAGAACATGCTGGAGAAGGTCCATGGGGAAAACAGATCGCGTGAAGAGACCAAACTCAAGGGGCATCCTGGCTTTACAACGACCACTCTGATAGAAACATTTCCATGACAAATTCAGTCTGGCAAGAGTGAGAACTCACTCAACTGCAGCAATGATGGTACCAAGCCATTCATGAGCACTCCATCCCCATGATCCAAACACCTCCTCGGAGGCCCCACTTCCAACATCACCACACTAGGGATCAAATTTCAACATGAATTTTGGTGGAGACAAACTCAAACCATAGCAGCTTGGGAGTCCTCTTTAAGGAAAGATTTATAAATATAAAATCCTTGCATGAGGTCCTGAAGTTTAATCTTCATTAGATGCATGGTAAAACAGTTTCTAATCTTCTTAGTACTTTGGTCTACAAATAGGTTCACTTTTGACCTATTTATACTGCTCAAGGAGAAGTATAAAAATAGTACCAATCTTTACTTCCTACATGCTGAAAGTATCTCCAGCTATGCACAAATCTACTTTTGTAATGAAGAAACGATCATTGTAAAGATTTGCAAATTTTACAATTGTTACATAAGATATGTAGAGAGAAGTAGTAGTGGTTAAAGATGGAGATGCTTCTGGGGATATTCATTCTGAAATTAATTAGAGGGAAAATCTGACCTAGGACCTACCCCATGCTGGAGAGACATGGATGAATTTATGGGATAAAAATTGCTATTTTGGCCATAGCTGCATTTGATTTCAGGAGACAGGATTGAGCCTCAACTCCCCTTGCCCCCCAAAAATATATGAGTGGAAAAACCTGACATTTTCAAATCAGGAGTGTTTGTTTCCAAGCCTTGAGCCAGGAAAGGTGTAGATTATATCTGAGTTTTGGCAATGATCCAGTAGGAGTAGCCTGAGTATCACACGAGAGGAACATGCAGCAGCGTGTTCCAGTTTGTGTTCATGCTTACGAGACTCATTAGTTTTTGAAAAGAATTTTCTAAATAGTAAATCCACTCTGAAAGTGACTTTTAGATTAAAAACTTATTTTACACACTCACCTCCATGTTTGCCACAATTTCTTTTTCAACTATCAATAGTTTCATTCACTGAGTATTTGTTATGTGCTAAATAAGTTACTTCCAACATTCGCTTGACAAACTTGTATTGAGAATCCACCATGTGCCAGGCTCCACTATGGAGGTGAAGGCTGAGCCTGTGAGGTCTTGGTGCAGGTCTAGGGCTGAAGTATCTGCCCAATGCACTGCATACCGTCATGCATTTTGAGTCCCCAGGCAGCCTTCAGGGGAGACGAGTCACTGCTATCCTGACCTTGGCTTCTTCTCAACCCCTCTGAAATGGAGAAAAAGCTCAGATCCTAACACTCCATTGCATTCTAGAACATGTTATCCCAGTGCCATCTCTGTCAGCTGAAGGAGGCTCAATTTACTTACATTTTGTACTGCACAAAATAGACACTGCTGTTGCCAGTAAGTGCCCTCCCAGGCTGCCATTGCAAAATGTTGTGAAAATTTTGGGACTGAAATTGTACCCTCTGAGGCTTCAGAGACTCATGTGCTGGCTGAGTTCCTAAGATAATAAGAGAAGGAAGAACATTGAACGTTGCTAGGAGCACTGTTGTTCCCAGCAGTAGTTTTCAATGGAATACCTGCATCAGGATTCCCTAAAGTAGTTGCTCTATGTGCAGATAGTAGAGGTGGAGCCCAGAAATCAACATTTTGAATCTTCAATGCAATGATTTTGATACACGCTAAAGTCTCAGAATGATGAGTTCCAGATCATAAACATGTACATGCTATCTTCCCACCCTATTTCCCAGGCTGTAGGGGAAGCAAATTGTAGTAAAAAAATATTGCTATTATTTTATCCCCAAATAGCAATGGAATATAATGACTGAGATGAAGGACCCACACTGAGACCAACAACCATCTTCTTAGGAACCACTATATTGGTACTACTCAAGCAAAATTTGCTAGGGACCAATTCTGGCTCCAGGATCTCAGCCCAGATCTCAGTCCCTCCTTTCACAGGTTCTTGCTCAATCGCTGGGTCCTGCTTCCAAGTAGGTCTGCCTTTGCTGTCCCACTCCTGAATGGCTGCATTTACCTGCCTACATCCTGGCTCCAAGTATCCAGGCATAATCCCTCAGATGAAATGGCCATGCTAATGAGGAAAACAGACCAAGACCCTGCTGGGGGGCCAGTGTTTCTGAGACTAATCATGGCAGGGGATGGGATAATTTTGCACTGGCATGACTTGTGCTTTCTTCCTCGAATCATGCAACATAGGTGCTACAACCTCACTTGCCTTTAGTCACACGGAGGCAAGAGAACTTTGGCAAAATTTTGTTTAGGGTTCAAGGTTTCTTATAAGGGATAAGAAGTTGGGCAGAAGGAGGAGGAGTCAGGAAGCATATCTTTTTTTTTCTTTTAGACAGAGTTTCACTCGTCGCCCTGGCTGGAGTGCAGTGGCGCGATCTCAGCTCACTGCAACCTCTGCCCCCCAGATTCAAGTGATTCTCCTGCCTCAGCCTCCCGAGTAGCTGGGATTACAGGTGCCCACTACCACGCCCGGCTAATTTTTTTGTATTTTTAGTAGAGACGGGGTTTCGCCATGATGGGCAGGCTGGTCTTGAACTGCTGACCTCAAGTGATCCGCCCGCCTCGGCCTCCCAAAGTGCTGGGATTACAGGTGTGAGCCACTGCACCCGGCCAGGGAGCATATCTTCTGTTTTCTCCCTGACCTCATCTTCTGTCACCCCGACCCCTGTGTTTGCAGCGTTGACTCCTTCACTTGCTCCACCATGACCCTGATGACTCTGCCTTAGGGCCTCTGCACTGGCCCTTCCCTTTTCCTGGTCTACCTTCCCCTGGATTTCACATGGTTCATTTCTCCACCTCCTTCAAGTCTTTGCTCATTTGTATCACATTATTGAGATAGTTAAAAAAATACTCCCAAGCCCATGGTCTCAGCTCTGAACTTTCAAGATTTGTTATTTTCAAATGAACAAGACTGTTTCCTCAGGCCTTTCTTCTTACCAACCAAATAGTGTGAATACTGTTATTTGCTTTTTAATTTGTTTTCGCTTTTATTGTTTGGACCACCATCAGTGCATCAAATGGTGTTGTGTTCTTGGAAAGAGTCTACAGCCACAATTGATTTTGCTCACAAAAATCACTGCCTGATCAATCATCTTTAGAACATAAAAATTCCAGGAGTTTTCAGGAGATGATAGGCACAATTTCCTGAAGGCCTGCCTAGAATTGATTTGCTAACATGAAGATAGATGGCTTAATGCCCTTTATCTCTCTGTCTATGGATTTCTTCTCTCATTTTTGTAACATCAGTGCTACCACCACCAACAGTAACAACACTGGCCTAGGCACTGAAGGACTTTTATCTGCATTCACTCATTTAATTTACCCAGCTCTTCTATGAGGAAAGTACTGTGCATTATGGTCTTCTTCTTACAGACTGAAAAAACGAAGCCTTGGAGACCCGAAGGAGCTTGCCAGGCAGCAAATGGTGAAGCTGATTTTGTATCCAGACAGTCTGACTGTAGAGCCTGCCTTTTCCCTCCAACAGAAAGCCAAGAGCAAAGCCATGGGAGAGAGGAGCTAATGAAAGAGACAGACCAATTAGAAGCTGAGGGTATACTTTATCTTTTTCCTTCTTCTCTCCTCCTCCTTCTGGCTGGCATTCATCAAACATTGAACATATATGAACATTAACTTATATTAGGCACTATGTTCAAAGCTTTACAACTTACTTAATTCCCACAGTCACCAAGTAAGGTAAATATTTTTATTATCGCATTCTACAGATGAGGAAGCTGAGGCTTTAAAAAGTTGCATCTCATACTCAAGGTTACAGGCTTGGTAAGACGCAGAGCCAGGAACATTTTGGTAGCATTTGAATTCCTGCCATATTTTGCTAAATGTGCCCTTGCTGTTACCAAGGACCAGAGTCTTCTCAAATCCAAACATTTCTGCAAGATTAAGGCTTGAATTGCTTTTATGTATAAGTCACTAGACAACTGGCAAGTTACTTGAATCACTTACACTGAGAGGTACCCATCTGTAAACTTGGATTCTTACAGGCTTGCTCAGAAGTATGCAGTGGTGATAAGATGCTCTACACTCCTGCAGTGTCTTCCACAAATACCAGAAACAAATTCTCACCTGCTGTTTGTGGTCCCTATCCTGTGCCAGGCACTTCTCTAAGCATTTGGCATATATTAACTTATTTAATCTTCACAGTGACCTAGAATCCCCATTCAACTAATGAGGAAATTGAGGCAGTTAAGTAAAGTCCCCAAGTTTTCCTACATGGTAAATGGCAGATCTGAAATCCAGACTACGACAGTTTGGCTTAGGAGCCTGTGCTGGTAACCACCAGGATATAGTGTTCCTTCAAGGTAAAAGACATTCTAAGGTGAATGAGAGCCAGAGAGAAAGAGAGGGAGAGAGAGAGGAAGGGAGGGAGGGAGGGAGGGAGGGAGAGAGAGAGAGAGATGGATGTGCATTTGTTCTGTATGAAGTCTCTGCACCCTCTAGAGAGCCTTTTCTTTAGTGGGTACTCATTAAGTGTATGTGGGGTTATTCAAGCTGCAGATAGACACTAACCCCATGCCTGCTCTGGTCATTTAGTGACATCAAAAGCTGCAGTCTTTATAAAGTCCAAAAAAGCACCAGTGCTATTTCTAACAGATCCTTGATCGGACTCAGATGACAAAGCTATGAGCAATTAAAAAGAAACAAAACACTTACCTGCTACACCAGTAAGGAAGAAACTGATGAGGAAGCCTAGAAAGCAATGTTTAGGCATCATGGTTGCAAGTGTGACTGTTCAGGCAACCAGTGTTCCCTTTAACCAGCTCATGACCAAAGAGGAAACTAAAATCCACAGACAGACTATCACTCCTGGGTTTAAGGCAGATGGTTCCTTGAAACAACTACAGTTTTATTTCGATACGACATTATATTATTTTATTTTAGGCAAGTTATGAAAGTATAAAAATCAAAAAGCATTTGCTGCCACTTTTATGTGGAAGCTTGTTTTTATTGGGAAGCTCGTTTTTTGTTGGGGCTTTGTTAGCTGTGGAAAGGCAAAACACTGAGGATGGGCAGACCCAAAGGGCAGGGCAGTGCAGGGATTGTGCAAGTGGCAAACAGGTGAGTGAATGAAACGACTTGTGGGGCCTTAAGGGAATCTGGCCCCAGGAGGCGGAGAGGCTGCCAAAGACTAGGACTTGGCAGCCAGGGTGATTTTGAGTAATATGCTTGGCAGTTGCAGCTATCGGGCCCACTGGTAGTGGTTCAAAGCAAGAGGTGTCTCTCGTTGATTCACTCTTTTCCTTCCGTTTTGGTAGCTCCCCAATTAATCTCCCTGCTATGCCCCATACCCTCCTGCTGCCTCTAGCTCTCCACAGGGCTCCCTGCCATACTCCTCAGCCTTCTCCACTCCATAGTGGTCCTGGGCTCCATTTAGCTAATGCCTATTCCTCTTCCATTTTCACATGCAGTCTCCAGTGAGCTGGGAAAAGATTTTGAGCCCGTCAAACTGCATGATTCCTTTAAAAGATGAATGGGGAAGACACTCCTTTTGAGCTACATTAGATCTTTTTCACATTGTCTTTCAAATCTGATTGAACCAGCTCATCTGTTCTCTATGATTCATTATATCATTCTTCTTACCATTTTTTTTACTACATGTGTTTAGAGGTACTAAAATTATACATGAAAGAACAAAAAAGTCATGTTCCATAGTGAGCGAGTCTGTGCAAACCTACCCTTAAAGTCCAAGGAAGCTGCGAGGCCAAAGAAAAAGGCTGACATATCCAGTTTCTCAGAAAGAAGCATTTAATAGGGACTTATGAACAGAGCCATATGTGTGTCCTGGACAGTGGCAAGACAAGATGGTGGACCCTCATGCCATTGCCCTGTAGACCTGAAGAAGGAATTAAGGAAATCAACTCTAACCTAATAGTGGTAGTAATAGAAATGTTAAAATCCTCTTAAAGTTACTGCAAAGTGTGACGCCCCCCCCCCCCCCACTGTTACACTGAAGTTAAAAGGGAATATTAACAGCCTATCTTCTCTCTGTGAACAGTGGACCTTATCTATACTCCCCAACTCCACATTCCTCAAAGTTTATTACAGGCCCAGCAAGTTCCTGCACGACTGCAGGGTCACAAGACCGATAAGTTTCGGTTGCAAGACATGTCTTTCTCAAAACGTAAGAAATGTTGTAATGCTGCCTTTGTTTCTTGCTTCTGTAACTCACTTCCCACCTCATGTAGTTCCCATCTTAAGATGTTTAAAAGTAGGAAAAGCTCTTTGTTCATGGCTCAGACTTTCTGGACGTATGTCCTACTGAACCGGTGATCACCTTCATAAACTCTCCTGAACCTTTTTCGCTCTCTCCAGTCTTTGATTGTCCCACAACATTTCTGGGGGCCAGTCCAGGATTAGAGATGGCAGATTTTCTGTCTCCTTTGCCTGTGGGCTAGAGTCCCAGGACGTGGGAGATCTGGGGTCCTTGGTCCTGCTGGGAGAGTTTTAGCCCAGAAGGAGAACAGCCGTTCCACATTCCGGAGCCTTCCCCCGACGGCACAACTGGAACCAGTGGAAAGGGTTGCAGGACAGTCTCAGGAACAGTGTGCAGACATATGAACCACGGTAAGGTTTGGGCCCTAAGGCAAGACCTGTCCCATAAGGATGGAAGGGGAGCCTGGTCACCTCCCAGGGCATGACAACTAGTCCAATCCAAGGGGGTTGGAACGATGGGAGAGGCCCATTGATTCAGATGAATCTCACACTCTAACTGACACCAGACGCAGGTGAGGCTTGTGAGTCGGTCAGAAAGGAAAATCATTTTGGGGATGGGGGAGGTGTGTGAAAGTGTGTGAAAGATGGTCTTAGGAGAGACCAAGGCAGGGTTGATGTGGGGAGGCACAGATCTCTTAGTGTGGACTGTGTGCTCCGAGGTGAGTGTGGGAAAAACCAGACCTAGGACACTGCATACGGCCCATAGGACCAGCTCCACGGCTGCAGGTAGCTGTGACAGGAATTAAGGCATGCTCCTGGCTAAGCAGTGTCCGAACCTCCTATAATAGGACCCAGTCTGGGGGATCCAAGAGTGAAAGTGAGAGTGAAAGCACGTCGTGAGGGAGGAAATGGGAGGAAAAGCGTCAAAGCCTACTCCACTGGAGTGCATGCTGAAAAACTTTAAAAAAAGATTTTAATGGTGATTATGGGGTTAAGCTAACTCCACAGAAACTGAGAATCTTTTTTGAGATAAAACAGCCATATTTTAACGTAGGGTGGCCAGCCAAGGGGACAATAGACAGGGAGATAACTGGCTGAGTGTTTCAGGTGGTTACCAGGCTTGGAGAACAGCCTGGGCACCTGGATCAGTTTCCATATATTGACTCCTGGCTAAATGTAGTTCAGACCCACCCTAAGTGGCTGCAGGCCTGCTTCGAGACCTACTGTAAGACTCTAATGGCCAAGACAAAACCAGAAACAATAGAAAGAAGCTGCAAGGCATCAGGAAAAGAAAAGGAGTCACAGGAAAAGCAAAAACAAAACAAAACAAAACAAAACAAAACACCTGTCCTACAGGCCCCACCTGAAGAGTTAGAAATTCCACCGCACTATGCACCAGTTTATCCTCCCTTGGCCCCTGGCAAGGCTTAGATAGGAGGCTGCCCTGGCTACCTCCGGAGACTCAGACTCAGAAGGAAGCACCCCTCAGGCAACACCATGCAGAGAGGAGCCAGAGCCCTTGCCTGAAAAGCCAGGGGAGGAACTCCAGGGGGATAAGGTCAGCTGCCTTAGGTCAGTTCGCGTGCAAGCAATGCAGATGCCACTCTGAGAAACCTGGGGACAAATTTATTTGAATGCACAGAATGAAGTCCAAGGGGGAGAACAGCTCTTCATTTATCAGTCCTTCTCTACTACTGATCTCTTAAATTGGAGACAACATACTCCCTCCTATACAGAGAAGTCTCAGGCTCTTATAGATCTAATGCAGTCCATTTTCCTAACTCACAATCCCACCTGGGCTGATTGCAAACAACTTCTTCTGTCATTATTTAATATGGAAGAGCACTGTAGAGTTATACAAGCCACTCTCCAGTGGCTGGAGAACAATGTACCCACAGGCACAAGAGATATCAGGCAGTATGTACAACAAGCACTCCAGATAGAGGCTGATGCAGGCTGGGACCCTAACCAGGCTCAAGGGCTACAAAGTTCGCCGCGGTATCAAGAGGCACCCCTAAATGGAATAAAGGCTGGAGGGAAAAAGTCCACCAATATCGGAAAGCTCTCACAGGTCCGCCAGAAGCCAGATAAAAGTCCCAGTGAATTTTGTGAGAGGCTCTGCGAGGCTTACCAGCTTTACATGCCACTTGACCAAGAGGCTGCGGGTAATCAGTGTATGGTTAATGCGGCATTTGTAAGCCAGGCACAAGAAGACATAAAGCAAAAGCTTCAGAAGTTAGAAGGGTTTGAAGGCATGAATATTACCCAACTTATCTAGGTGGCTACTAAGGTGTTTGTAAATCAGAATGAGGAGGCCAAGAGAAAAGCTAGATGCAGAACTAAGGAAAAGGCAGACTTGCTGGCGGCGGCCTTAGTTGGAAGAGAAACTTGTTTTGTGAGAGGATGTGGTCATGGTTGCGGTCATGATAAAGGACAAACTAGGCAAAACCAGGAAGTTAAGCCAGGACAAGAGGGCAAACCTAGGCTTGAGAGAAATCAACGTGTGAGATGCAAGCAGATGGGACACTAGAAGAATGAATGCCAAATTGTCCAGTGCCCTTGTTAGGAAGAGACTTGCTCCAGAAATTGCAAGCACAAATCTCCTTTGCACCAGAAGGGGACATGACTCTAAATCTAGGTCAAAGAAAAGCCATGATAATGACCGTTACTGTCCCAACAACAGAGGAATGGTAATAATTTGGGTGCCCCAAACAGTTGTTACCCTGATGGAGCAGAAGGGGCATCGCTGGCTTTCTAACCCTAGGATGTTAAGATATCAAGGACTTTTGTGTAAAAACCCCGACATAACCTTGGAGACTGTGAATACTGTAAATCCAGCCACACTGCTGCCAATAGAATGGGCGGAGCACGGAAAGCCCCCATTGTGTGACCCAGGGTATCACTGTTGTGTGGAAACTGTGGATGAGGTTTTCTCAAGCTGAAAAGGCTTAAAGGACTAGCCCTTAAAAGACCCACATGTTAAATAGTTTACTGATGGAAGCAGCTTCATATCTAAAGGTGTCAGATGGGCTGGATATGCAATGGCAACACTGACTTCAGTAGCCGAAGCCTGTCCTCTGCCGGTTGGAACTTTGGCCCAAAGAGCTGAGCTAATAGCTCCTACTAGGGTGTTGCTTTTGGCCAAAGGAAAATCAGTAAACATCTATACTGACTCAAGGTATGCCTTTGCCACTTTGCATGCCCATGGAGCCATATATAAGGAAAGAGGATTGTTAACTACTGAAGGAAAGGAAATAAAAAATAAAAAGTAAGTAGAGCAGCTCTTAGAAGCCGTATGGGCTCCAAAAGAAGTAGCCGTCATCAATTGCAAAGGGCATCAAACAGGAGGAGGTGACAAGGCTAGAGGAAACAGAAAGGCGGACAGAGAAGCCAAAAGAGCTACAATGACAGAGGTAACTAAGAAGGAAGAGGAAATCTTTGCCATGCCCTTATTGGAGCTTCCCCTTAAGGAACCCCCTAACTACTCCTCTAATGAAAAGGCTTGGTTTGAGCAGGAAAGTGGAAGTTACCAGAAAGGAAGTTGGTGGAAGTTCTCAAACAGGAGGCTCACCAGCTATCCCAGAAGCAATAGCCCCCGGTTCATAAAACAGTTTCATCAAGGAACACATATGGGAAAAACTGCGTTAGAGACTCTTGTAGGATGGCATTTCTATTGCTGTGCCTAACCGCCATCACTCGAGCCATTTGTGAGTAACGTTTAACTTGTGCCCCAAACAATCCATAGCAGGGGCCAACATGGCCCTCAGGGATTCTGGAAACTGGAGCTACACCCTGTGAAAACCTGCATGTGAACTTTACTGAGCTGCCTCAGGCCGGTGGCTACCGGTACATGCTAGTGTTTGTCTGCACTTTCCCAGGTTGGGTCGAGGGATTTCCCATCAGGACAAAGAAAGCTCAGGAAGTAACTAGAATCTTACTAAAGGACATTATTCCTAGATTCGGACTGCCTCTAACTTTAGGATCAGACAATGGCCCAGCATTTGTCGCAGAAATAATACGACAGCTGACGCAGAGGTTAAAAGTCAAATGAAAACTGCATACAGCTTATCACCCACAGAGTTCTGGAAAGTTGAAAGAATAAACTGGACACTCAAACAGCTTTTAAAAAAGTTCTACCATGAAACGCATCTAAGGTGGGACCAGGTGCTGCCCATTGTCCTTCTCTGAGTCAGGTGCACTCCTACTAAATTAACTGGGTATTCACCCTGTAAGATAGTGTTTGGCCGACACCCCCATCATAACTCAGATAAAAGGAGATTTTAAAAATTGGGAAATTAACCTTAAGAAGGCAAATGCAAGCCTTAGGTGAGGCCATGCAGGAAATACAGGGTGAGTAAGAGAAAGAACACCTGTTAGCCTCACAGATGCAGTACATCCCTTCCAACCTGGAGACTCTGTCTGGGTCAAACGATGGGAACCCAACCACTTTAGAGCCTTTATGGGATGGCCCCCATATTGTGATCTTGTCTACCCCCACTGCTGTTAGAGTTGCAAGTATCACACCTTGGGTTCATCACAGCCGGCTGAAACCAGCAACAGCCACCGCCCAGGACCAGTGGACCAGTCAACAAAACCCAGACCACCCGACATGGTTGATCCTGTGGTGAAATCAAGCCACTGCTGACAAGGACAACTGCCCTGCTCTGACCACACCGGAGGCTGGTCAGTCCACGCACGACTGAAGCTTGAGGAAACATTGAGCCCTGCTCTAGTCACACAAACGGAAGCTGACTTGTCTATGCATGGCTGAAGCCTCAGGAAGTCAATGATACATAAGTAAATGTGGCTTAAATTTACAAACATAGTTACACTCTTACTTGTAGTAATTATTTTGCTGTCCTGTTATCTCTGCAAATGCTGCCAAGCTTGTTGCCTAGAAAAGTGCCCATGCATAGTGTAAGTTTAATCATATTAGTAATACTGAAGCCACTGACTCTTTCACCTATGGTTATAAAAGGGGACCAGGATGACCGTCATCACTGTATGATAGAAGCCTGGTCCGGAAAAGGTGTGACTAAAACTCTGTTATACCAGACCTACTGTGAGTGTACAGGGACTCATACAAGAACTTGTGTTTATAACCAAACTAGTTATTCGGTCTGTGATCCTGGAAACGGGCAGCCCCAAGTATGTTGTGACCCAGAGTTCTTGCTCTATGACTTCTTCTTTGAAGTCCAAATTGGTCAACCCCTAATGCCCCTAAGGCCCGGTGAATTCCTGCATGGCTGCAGGGTCACCAGAGTGATAAGTTTAGGCTGCAAGACATTTCTTTCTCAAAATGTAAGAAATGTTGTAATGCTGCCTTTGTTTCTTGCTTCTGTAGCTCGCTTCCCGCCTCACGTGGTTCCCACCTTAAGATATTTAAAAGTGGGAAAAGCCCTTTGTTTGGGGCTCAGACTAGCTGAGCCGGTGATCACCTTAATTTAATAAACTTTCCTGAACTTTTTTCAGTCTCTTCAGTCTTTGATTGTCCCGCAACAGACCCAGGGCTTACATACCACTGGGAAGGGGCCTGCGTGATTCAGAAGGGATGTATGTGACAATTGAAGTATGATAACATCAAGGTGCTTTTGACGTACAGGCAGGACTTATGACAAGTATATGTTCTCATACAAGGAACAATAGATAAACCAGACATCTTAGAAGGCTTCCTGGAAAAGGATTAATCAAAAGTCAACATGGCAGATTAGCATCTAAGATGAAGTTGCTTTGGCCTCCACAACTCATAAAGGTTTTGTCGTCGTTGTTGTTAAAAAGAGAGGCTCTTTAGATCAAAAGGGGAAATGTATACTGATTTCTATTTTCTCTTGTATACTCTCAAGTTCTTGGTAGAGTAACTCCTTTAGTAAGGAATAATGATGGCTTCTAAGCAGTATCTATCCGTCCACCTATCCAATAACATTTCACAAATATTTGCTGTCCCACCATAAACTAGGAAATAGCCTTAGCAGCAAGGATGCAGCAGCAGATAAGACAGACATTGCCCCTGCCTTCCTTAAGCTTGCTTCTCAAGGGAAAAGTAGATAATAAGGAGCTACGGCAGGGTTACGACTTCTATTCATCTAGCCTTCTCTGTCTCTTTCTTCTCCTTCTTAAACGGGAGATGAAAAGTTTCAGAAGCCGGCTTGTAAAGCCACTTTGCCTCCCACCCTCCATCACAACCGTTAACCAAGACTAGAATGTGGAAGGGGAAGGGAGTAAAATTCAAGTGCTGAAAGGAGAGGACTGGGTGCTGCTGAAGTGGAGGAGGCAGAGTCTTCAAAGAGAAAGGGCAGGATGGCCTTCCGCGTACAGACAGGAGCAGAGGAGTTGTTCTCAAGTGTAGACCCTCCATCCCAACCCCATGACCCAGCACCTGTGAACATTTCTAGACACTTGGGTGCCTGAGACTGTGAGGCCTTGGGTGGAGCTGGGGCCACGCAGGGAAAACTTTATTCCTGATCAAAGGGTCTTAGAAGAGAGCCTATCAGAAATTTCCTCAGAAACCAGATCCCAGTGGACCAGGCCACTATCATTTGTCATTTAACAAATTTCAGTTATTGGAGGGCAGTTGCGATGCATGCTTTCTGAGGCCAGCTCTATATGGAAAGGTTTGTGAGGATAACATCAGGTTTCCCAGCGCCTCTGTTCTATGTCAGTCTTCTGAATCCAGGCTTGTATCTCCTCCAACTGAAGTTTTTGGTGATTATAAGGTAGCTCCTGCTTTGAAAGAAGAAACATGCAGCACATTTTATGTTCCCTTTTCACCTCCTCATGCTCCTTAGCTTGCAACCTTCTCAGCATTGTTATTCACTTCCCTGCTAATGTTGCCCACTGAGCTCTAGACTTCACATTGACCTTGGTATTTAAATGGGGGATGATAATCTGGATTTGAACTATTGATGTTCAACAGCTTCAATACCAGTAGATCTCATTTTGAAGCAATCAAACTGCTCCAAGTTCCAGCTAAGAAAAAAAGGAAAATATTTAAATTCGAGGTTTTATGATGAGAGCAGCAGTGAATGATATTGAGGTTTCCACTGGGTTGCTGACTTTGTCAAACAAATGAGGGGAAATTAGGGGAAGTGGGATAAGCAAAACGTATTTAATAATTGAATTCTCCCCAAAACATGAGCGTTCATGCTCTGTTAAATTTCACAAACCAGACCAGTTCTGTCACTGTTCAATTAGCTCTAATTGTGTAATAGAACCTGCATAAAAACCAACACTGTCAACAAGGCCTCAAGGTAGATGAAAAGATAAAATTAAATTCTAATTTCCCATCAATCTGGAAGCAGAAGAATTTGTACAGAATTGTTTCAAATGAAATGCTGTTTTGTTTGGGAAGTAAGAAAGTTTTAATCACTAGGGGATCTCCGCTCTGACTCCTTTCAGGCATGAAATGCTGGCTTCATTCCCTGCCCTCCCCCCACCTCAGCCCCACTCCGCAGCAGGGAGAGTCCACCTTGATGGTGACAATGGGTATTTCCATCATTGTGTTGACTCTGGGGAGAACTTGCTTAAACCCCTGTCTTGAACAGACTTGATTCTCTTCTTCCTTTCTTCTTGTGGCTTTCAGTAGACCAACCATTTATCTAATTAAGGAATCATTATTCATTATTTTTAGGTGTGATATGGAATTTTGGGTTTTATTTTTATTATTTTTTTAGAGCTACCTATTGTAGTACTACAGATGAAATGGCATCATGTCTGGGATTTGCTTCAAAATAATACAAAGGCCTGGGAAAGGGGGTGACCGTCCATGAGCTGATAATTGTTGAAACTGGTTGTCAGGTTTATTACACTCTACTTTTGTATATATTTAAAATTGTTCATAACAAAGAAAAAAGATTTTTAAAGTTTATCTACAAGATGTGGCCGGACACGGTGGCTCACACCTGTAATCCCAGCACTTTGGGAGGTGGAGGTAGGTGGATCATTTGAGGTGAGGAGTTCCAGACCAGCCTGGCCAACATGGTGAATCCCCGTCTATACTAAAAATACAAAAATTAGCTGGGTATGGTGGTGTGCACCTGTAATCCCAGTTACTCAGTGGGGCTGAGGCAGGAGAATTGCTGAGTCAAGGAGGTGGGGTTTGCAGTGAGCCGAGATTGTACCACTGCGCTCCAGCCTGGGCAGCGATAGAGCGAAAGTCCATCTCAAATAAATAAATAAATAAATAAATAAAGTTTACCTACAAGATGCTGTCTTCCTTTTGGTAATTTTAATACCACTGTAGTGTCAATAATAAGATCTCATAATTATGGGACACCATGTTACGTTTTTCCCATATTTTGTCTTTGTTAATCCTCGTAAGAAGCCTAGGAGGTTGGTACTATTATTCATTTGATGTTACAGATGAAGAAACTGAGACATAGATAGAGAGGTGGAGAGAACTTGACCAGGGCTCTATAGTGAGTAGTGATAAAGTGAGGACTGAAATCAGGTCTGGTTAGCCTCAGGGCCTGAGGAGTATTATAAAACCGCTATTGTGTTATTCTTCACTTGTAATAGACATTCCATAAAGGGATAGAATGATGTGAAAGAAGATTTGTCCATTGGCTTCTCGAATTGTTTATTCACTCAAACAAATGTTTACTGAGCATCTGTTATATGCCAGGCACTGTGCTAGACATCAGGGATGCAGAAATGCACAAGACAGCAGAGCCAGCCCTCAGGGAACCAACAGCATTTTCTTCAACCGGGTCTTGGTAGCAAAGGGCTAAGTGTTTCTTATTTTTTTCAGAAAAGTCTTTAAAAACTGGTGTTCAGTATGACTTTGGTGCTGTCCATTGAAGGGAAGTCAGAGCGACTGTCTTTCTGCTAGGCCCTTTCCTTCATCCTATGATTTGGTAGGCAGCTGAGCATCTTTTAAAACTTTCATAATGGATGATAATCTGAAAACCACCCTTCTCTCTGGAAAACTACAGAGCTATAGAGCCAACAACAAGGAAACAACTTGTTCTTTCTTATTTGCTGGGACCTTAATAACTCCACCGAGTAATACCTGTGTCCTCTAAGCAGTTCTGCATTCTGGAAATAATTGGCATGCAAAAATTCAAAATAGTTTGTGAACTTGAATTCAGAAAAGAAAAAGAAACATTGTTATTCAAACACAAGTGATAAGCACAATGAATAATCTGAGTCAGTTTAATTCGGATTCGTTTTTGGACTGTGATCACTAATATGTTATTTAAAATCTCCACTGATAGGACTTAGGGCTTCATGAGGTTAACTTTTCCTGCTCTTCACTCTTATTTTTTGGGATAAAAGATGCTATTGATTTTGCTTTGATTATTCTTAAATTTTTTTTAAATTTATTTCTGAAAACCAAAACATAAAGGAGTGGTAATTTTAAAAAAATATTTAGATATTTTTATTTCAATAGCTGTGCTAGTGCAAGTGGTTTTTGGTTACATGGATGAATTGCACAGTGGTGAAGTCTGAGATACTAGTGCACCTCTCAAACGAGTAATGTACATTGTACCCAATATATAGCTTTGATTATTCTTCACCCAAGGTCACCTTGAAACTCCTACTGGATATCATCAATCATTATGCCCATGCACCAGTATGTTTGTATGTATTGTTTGATCCTGAAAAGATCTTCATGGCATTACCAGAATACAACTGGTTGTCACCTCCTCCACTGTACCCATTTGAGTAACCTGCTATCATCATCTCTTGTGTGGACTGTGGCCACAGCCTCCTCACTGGTCTGTCTGCCTCTGTCACTGTTCTCTGCATCAGGTGGAGTGTTCCTATTAAATGTCAGAATAGAACATTTTATTCAGAACCCTGCAATGCCTTCCCATCTCACTCAGATTGAAAATCAACATTTTTACAGTCCCTTACTAAGCCCTATATAACCAGGCTCCATTACCTCTAAATTTATTTCCTACTACTCTCCTCCCAACCCATGGTGCTCCCTCCTGGGTGGTCTTTTTGCTGTTTCTCAATCATATCAGGTGCATCCCCACATTAGCAAGGTTCCCTCTGCTCTGATGCTCTTCCTGAGATGTCCAGGCTTCCTCCCTCACCTCCTTCATGTGTCTGCTCAAATATTACCTTATCAATGAATTCTATGACACCCAAAATAGCAGCACTTCTCCCCACCAGCTGTCCCTAGCACCTTTATCTGCTTGTTTTCCAAAACACTTATCATCATTTGGCAGGCTATGTTTTATTTTATTCTTGCTGTCTATCTCCCCAACTAGAATATAAGCTCCACAAGCTCAGGGATGTTATGTGCTTTGTTCACTGCTTTAACTCCAGCATTTAGGACTAGCCTGGGGACACAGTAAGCACTGATCACATGTCTAGTGAATCAATATAAAGGAATGTGATTTTAGCAACTGCCATGAATTTACAAGAATTAAGCTAAAGGAACCGGAAGGTGCTTTTCTGCTTTTCATGATCTGAAGTAGGAGTCCTGAGTTGAAGGGGCTGAGATTCTCCAGACCGTGAGGTTACTGTGGTCAGATACTCACGAGCTCAGATGCTCATAGGCAACAATGACCTTTGCAAAATCATGTAATGTTGCAGTCAACTCATCAGCTGGATAAATTAATCGAGTGACCTAGGAATTATCTGCTTCTTAAGGATAGATAGATTTCCCTGAGAAATCATCTGGGTGCTTTTGGAAGTTGGGGGCAGAAAATATAGGATAGTATTATTTGACAATTTTCTAATTCTAATTCTTCTATGGTAATTAGTGTGTTTAGTTTTTTTTTTTAATCTCATCTAGGTTCAGTTTCTACAAAGTATATTTTCTTTAGAAGACTATTTTATTCATGCCTTTAAATTTATTGGTACAGAGTGGTGTAAGTTATTCCTTTATGATTTATTTAATTCTGTTTCTGTGACCTCCCTTTTATAATTTCCTGTTTTGAGTAATGATTTTCCCCTTGTTTTCTTATTTTTTTTTCTTAGTAAATTGGTTATTTATCTTTAAATTTCTTTTCAAGGAACAAAATTTTGTATTTATGTATTCTACTTTTAAAAAGTCATGTCTCATTTTTATCTCCTTTACCTTTAAAAATTCCTTCCTTTTGTTTTTCTTTGATTTAATTTGTTGGATTTTTCAAAAAATAAAAACTCCTGAGTCAGATATTTGTTTCATTTGTTTTATTCTTTATTTTATACCAATACAAATTTTTACACTAGGAATTTCTCTGAGATGTATAAGCTCCCTCGTTGGCTCTAAAATGTGATGTTTTCTTTTTTCTTTTCTTTCCTTTTTTAAGTTTTATTTAGCAATTCTGCAATTTAGATTTTTTTCTCACCCAAGGGTTGTTAAGAATGAAAAGCAAAAGTTCCAAATGGAAGGGCTGTTTAATTTTAATTCTCATTGTTGCTTTTTCATGATTTCCAGAGAAGAAGAAAAAGATGCCTGACTTATGTAACCATGCTCAATTTGGAAATACCCTTTCTTATTGCTTTGATTTCTGGGAGGTGGATTAACATTTACTATTAGATTCACTAGTTAATTTACTCTTTAAGAACAAAGATAACGTGTAGCCAGACAACTGCTTAGGGGTGTATCAGTCCAACAAGATGTACATTGAGCTTCTAAACAAAATTTAAAAATCTTCATGAACCTTAGAATAAGAAAAATACCTTTTACATTTTAAAATAGTGACCTAAATTACTTTTTTTTTACTGTAGCATATGAGCAGCCACCATGACTAACTTATTTTGTATTTCTAGCTTCACCTAAGGCTATTTCTGGATGTGGCTGCTGGCTTGTCAAAGTTAAATAAAGTGTGACACATATTGTTCAAAGGCAAGTGGAAGATCTAATGTTTCTTTTTGAAATATAGGAAACTGGAGACATCAGGCAACAGTGGAAAAGCATGCACTTTGGAGAAAGGTGAAACCTGAGTTCAATTCGCTCGAAACGTACTTTGAGCTTCATCCGTTTGCAATGGGGTCCCCATCCTGGTACTTAAAGGCATGTAGGATGCCATTTCTCTTTCCCCCCAAATGCTCCCACACAAACCCAGAGTACTCACTAACTTCATTTGATTTCTGGGGTCTCTGGACTCTTTAACTGAACCCACTTAAACATCCCATATGCCTTAAAATAGGGGCTCCACCTCAGTCATGGGAAGGATTCCAACCTTTTTCCACATCCACGTTCCCCACTTAGCCCAACAAGACCCTGGCAGAAGCTTTTGCCCAAGGGCCATGCTGGGCCTTGGGCTCCCCTGTCGGCCCTTAGCTGGCTTCTTGTACTCTGAGCTGCACTTGTTCCAGCCTGAGGCATCCCTCCCTCCCACCCTTCATCCACAAGACCCCAGCCCTGCCTCCTCAATGTTTTATTTGCATTCTGAGTTCCTACTATATTGTATTCTCAAGACATATATCTTCTAAATTTCTAAATTACAGTAAAACAACTTCTAAATTTCAAGTGTGATATGTTTTGGCCGTGTCCCCACCCAAATCTTGTCTTGCATTGTAGCTTCCATAATCCCCATATATTGTGGGAGGGACCTGGCAGGAGGTAACTGAATGATGGGGGTGTTTTTTTCCCATGCTGTTCTCATGATAGTGAATAAGTCTTACAAGATCTGATGATTTTATAAAGGGCAGTTCCCCTGCACACATTCTCTTGCCTGCCACCATGTAAGATGTGCTTTTGTTCCTCCTTCTGCCATGATTGTGAGGCCTACCCAGTCATGTGGAACTGTGAATCCATTAAACCTCTTTTTATTTATTATTTACCCAGTCTTGGGTATGTCTTTATTAGAAGTGTGAGAAAGGACTAATGCACTGTGCCTCAGTTTCCTCACTTGAAAAAATTCCTAACTATAAAAACCTTACCAGATAGCTAGGAGGGTTAATAAGGGAAACTTTGCCAACCATCTCCCTATAGTAGAGGCTCATGCACTTTAGTTCTCCCTCCCATTTCTTTCCCCTTCCTGCTGGAGCATGCCCCCAGGCTACCCATAGCTGCTTTGATGTTTCCCAAACTTGCAAGCAGGAATCAAGGTGTGTGGAGAGAGAGAGAGAGGAGTCTCCATAGGTCCCAGGAGGGAGTCATACCTGATTCTCAGTCCTACAGAGGGGAAGTTAAAATAATGGGAAATGAGCAGTTCTACAGATGCAGTAACATAGGTAGAATTGTTGAGGTAAAGTAAATTCACTGAATTTGGCAAGCTGTTATAGCTGGTTTTTTGTTTTTGATTTTATCTAGCTTTTTGCAATCTGACTATAATCCTATACTTTTATCTACATATTTTATTGACTTTTGATCAGTTCTGACTTGCAAGAATTCCTGCAATTCTTCTGTAAAAGTTTTCAAAATTTCTGGAATCACATAAAACAGACGTGTTTCTCTCTCTGTAATACATAAAATAAATTATATTAATATTATAGGTTATATATAATAACATATATAAATAAATATAATAAATTATATATAGAGAGAGAAATATATTTTTTATTTTTATAAGTACATATTTATTTGGAAACTATAAAACCATAATAAAGGAGTAAAACTGACACTAATATAAGTGAAATAGAGGGGGTTGTGGAGACAATATGTTTGGTTGACAAATATTTATTGAGCACTTGTCCTGTGCCAGGCACTGTCTGAAGTTCTGGGAATATGGAGGGATTAGACAAGTTCTTGTTCTCATAGAGCTGATATCCTAGTGCCTGTGGTGGGGAGGCAGATAAAATGACACATCACTATTTTGTCAGGTGGCGCTAAGTGCCATGGAGACACACTAGGTGCAGGGAGGGAGAATAATGGGAAGATACCATTGCAGGTAGGGGGTGAGGAATAGCCTCGCTGGACAGGGACATATGAACAGAGGTCTGAGTTGGGTTAGGCAGGATGCCACACAGACATCGGGGGAAGAAAATCTGAGCAGAGGGCACAGCAAAACCCGAAGGCTGAGGCCAAACGAAGGAGTAGGAGGCGATGTGGCTGGAGAAGAGGGAGCAAAGGGCAGAGTGTTGGTGGTGAGGTCAGGGACCCAGCAGCCTGATCCAGGGAACTTGAACATGATGGAAGGACGTTGGGTGCATTCTGAGGAAGGGGAAGCCACTGGAAGGCATTAAGTAGAAAAGAATGGAAGTGAGAGTAATTATATGTGAAAGTTGTTGGAGTCACAATGGAGTGAGGATGAGGCAGCCACTGGAAGGCATTAAGTAGAAAAGAATGGAAGTGAGAGTAATTATATGTGAAAGTTGTTAGAGTCACAATGGAGTGACGATGAGGCAGGACAGGTAGTCAAGGAAGAAAGTACAGTTAACACAATAAGCCCCAGCATTCACATTGTAATCCAGCTCATGCAAGCACAGCTATCTCCTGCAGGGAATATTTCCCGTAGACAGCATTTGCACTTTGATTTTACCTCTTCTCAAACTGACCCTGTTCTCATGATAGTAGTGAAAAACACACCCCTAGGTGGAGATTTAAGATGCTAATGAGTTATGTGATGTATGAACAAGCGTGTACAGCTATTGCATGTATGCTCCCCAGAGGACCACTAAGAACATGCTTACTAGCAACACCTTTTCTCAGCCTTTTATGAATAATCATGTAAGAGTCCCATAAAAGGATTTCTCCAGCAATAATCAATGCTGTCTACTCAGTGGCTCATGCCTGTAACCCCAGCACTTTGGGAGGCCGAGGTGGGCGGATCACCTGAGGTCAGGAGTTTGAGACCAGCCTGGCCAACATGGTGAAACTTCATTTCTACTAAAAATACAAAAAAAGTAGCCAGGTGTAATGGCACATGCCTGTAATCCCAGGTACCTGGGAGGCTGAAGCAGGAGAATTGCTTGAACCTGGGAGGTGCTGGTTGCAATGAGTCATGATTGCACCACTGCACTCCAGCCAACAGAGTAAGACTCTGTTCCCCCTCGGACCCTGAAAAAAAAAAAAATAAAAAAAAAATAATGATGATAAGAGGCAACATTAATGACCACCAAAATTTTATTTTTTCCCATAGCATTGCTGGGGTGGCGTGGCTACCTGCCCTGGGTTCATCCTTTTCCTAAGTGGGACTCCTACGACTGAGGGACTCAGAATCAAATGATTTATAGCCAGTTAATGTTCTAGTCCAGATTCCCAATTAAATGGGCATAGACAGACATTCGTTACCCTTTAAATTATTTTTTAAGTGAAAAGTCAACAAAGCAAAAAAGTCAAAGGTGAGGTTACAAAAATGACTTTTCTTTAACTTCTATGCTACTGTAATCTTGGGTTTAGTTATTGACTTATAGCAATTATTTATACAAAACACAAGAATTGTTCTGAAAAAATTAAAAAATACATACCTGCACGACTCATAACTGGAAATATTATACCAGGAGGCTTTGTCACTTGGTATCTTTATCCTTTTACTTACTATTTTCTTTTAATTCTACAAGAAGCAGTAAATTCTTTATGGTTGGAGTGGATGAAGAGGTGCCATGTAATAGCTCAGAAGGCAAAGTCCCTTGTTTTACCAGCTGTTTAGGCATCCATGTACTCATCCTTGATTTGAAGGGTTTGAGTTAATTCTATCCTTCCAAATCAGCCCTTACAATCTCATGTGCCCACCTCTTCTGCAACAGTCCCTGGCCTAGAGGGAGGACGCTTGCAACACAGGATTTTTTGCATGTTCCTTGTGGCTCCACTCCATTCTCCCAGTGCACATGCAGGCCCTTAGTCTGAGCCCACTCTACATTGATTTATTTCCCTTACTGAGCATGTGTTAAAAGATGGAATTTTTCACCATGGGCATGTTTAGGCAAGCCCCCTGCACACAATGTCCTGGATGGCATTTGGCTGTCTTCTGCCTCTATCATTCCCCCCTCTAAAGAAGTACATCTAACTGCCATTAGAATAAGGGTAAGGATAAAGACAAAGACCAATCTTAACGGCTTCCTCCTGAAAAGGGGCACTGTTTTGGAAAGACAGCAGTTGGGTCTGCCTCAGAGGCCCATCTAAGGGTATCTGGTAAAGGGGACCAACATTCGAGGCTGTGGTTGCATAACTGACTAGAGTTTGATGGCCTGAAGGTGAGAAGACACAAACCAGGTTATTAGAAGACATGTACCAAAATGAAATGGGGAAGGGTAAGGACAGTTCAAAAATCCTGAGGCTGCCGACATGCCCAGATAACTGGTGGCTATAGTTATGCCTGCTAAGATTTGGGTGCATGGGACTTGGCTTTGGTTAGCTCCCGTAGTTTATTTTCCTAAAAAAGAAACCTCTGGGTTATGGGCACCCTATTTACTCCCATTACTTGGCAGGATTCGTAGGATAATTGTTCAGAACTAGAATATTGTTCCAGATTTTTACATTACCCATGCCTTTTGTTTCTTCTGAGCTGCAGCCAGCGATCACCGGTTGGTTCACAGGAATAAGCAGGGTTAATTTAAAATGTAGGCAAAATACTTAAAAACAACTAATTAGTCTAGAATTTAATGACAAATGTATGATGTTTTGAAACATAGTTTCTTTCTCCCCAGTCCTCATTTTTGTTAAAAACAAATCATAATAGGAATGAGTTGTTTGCAAAATAAACTTTGGTCTTACACTTGGTCTGGTTATTTGCACAAAGTGCAACAAGAACAATTATTTTTACATAGGCTTTTTAAATTGGCTTTGATGGAACTCTATTCCACAAGGAATTTCAGATAGGACTTCATAAAGATGAGTCCACCCATGGGTTTGTACCTTCAAATACCTATGAATTGGGTGAATTCCTCTCTTCTTGAGGTCCCAAGAATATGGGGTTCCTTGGCCTGTTAGAAAGTGATATTCTTTACTCACCACAGGTTTAGGAACCCTGTATGGGGTCTGTGTAGACAAGGTATGAGGCTGGTTTACCCAAGGGGCTTTTATTGGCTTTGCAAGTTGAGCTCGATTCCTTAAAGGGAAGCATACCCTTCCAGTCAAAGCCTTGGTAAAACAACCAGTTTCTTCAATTGCATTCTGCTGCAAAAGAAAGTGGATTCTTACTGCACTGATGCAAATAACCATATTGCCCTAAGCTAAGAATACTCACAGATAGTTTCCAAATTCTAGAGGAAGCAGGCAGAGAGGAAAAAAACATGCCAAATTTTGTTCACAGGAGTCTACGTTACTCAATTATTAAAGATTGTGAATAGCTCAAAAAAAATTGATCAGCAATGTTTTAAGCAAAAGTTTAAAAAATATCACTTCAATTTTCTATCAGTTCAGTCTGTTCAGTTAACTCTTGTTCTGCTTGATATTCATGTACATTTCAGCTTTTCATGAGTCCTGTCATTTTTCCTTTATTCCAATGTCACAATCTCCAAAGTTTTCAGAAACCTGCATTTGAGAGCACCTGTTAAATTTCTATAACTGATTATAAATCCTCTTTTGAAGAAGATCAAAACAAAACAACAATTATCTGTGAATAACAAAATGTCCATGGTAGTTACAGTCAAAAACACAACTGACAAAGAAATTTGGTTATCTCTGTGGTGTATAATCACCTGACATAACATCTTTAATTGTGATTGATAGCATAGACTCAGATATTAGAATTTTAGAAATCCCATACAGTTTTGGAACATATATTACTATTTTTCATTAAAATATAACCCAAGGAAGATTAAACATCATTTTGACAATCCCATGTCCATAAACATGTCAGGTAATCCTATTTACCTCTCTTCTGGATGTTCCAGGGAAGACAACCTTAAAGCTGACCTTTGATTTTGAGAAGCCCATTAAATATGTTAGAGGTTTAAAACAATGTTATCAGGCAGAATTTCAGATTACCATAAGTTATTTATTTTGCCAAAATGATGACTCAAAAATTTTAAAACAAGCAAAAAACTTTTACTCGTTAAGAGGGAAGACTTAGATTTCCAAACAATTCGTCTCCTGTCTTCACTTTCATTTCCTTGGCAGTATAACTGGAAGATAAACTGAAATATTTAATTATCCTTTACTATTACATGAAAATCTTATACAAGGGAGAGAAAGCAAATTTTACCCTCACATTAGTTTACTGTTAATGTTAACCCCAATTTTTTAATAGAAGCTTACAGACAATTCTATCCAATCTTAAACAGTTTGATCATGAGGTAAGATTCTTATAAACTTTTTATAACCCTTTACAAATTACTAATTTACTAATCTGCTAAAGAGTAGATTAGGGCCTTAAGAAAACCTTTTTGTGCTTTCATTTCAATGCTCAGTCTTTGGAAAACCATATAATACAGTTTTGGATTTAATCAATGTTCACACACAGAATTTCTTTTGCAAGATAAATTTTTAGAAACCTTCCACAACTTGTTTAAACCTTTAGCTTTATCCTATCTAATTTATAACTTAGGCAAAAATTTACATTTCCATGCATTTTTATAATCTTTGACTAATAACACATTTTACTGTTCTTACATACCTGGCATGTAAATCTATTTTCAGTGGTCTCAATTACATGTTATAATGGTCCTCTTAGCACTTTTTAATTTTAGTTTAAAACCTGGTAAGTCGTTTTAATTATGCACTAGGTGCTGATAAAGTTTGATTCCTTCCAGCATAGTTAAGGGTGTGGTTAATTCCGTATGTCCCCATGCCTTACCAAGTTGTAAAGCAGGCAGATTGAACAGTCCTCAAAGGCCAAAAAGCAGTTTACAACCTTAAAACATTTAGCAAACCTAATACCTGACTTGCATAATTTAGACCACCCATTTACATTTTAAGAACATTTGCATTTTATCAATTATCTTTAAGACTATTTTTATTTCTCAAAGATTAAAGTCACAAGAACTAAAAGGCATTATAGCTTTTACCTTTCCTCCTCCAAAAATATTTGATCTAAGTGCTTATTTTTCTTTAAGCCAATTAATCAGAGCTCTTTTTTATAACTACACAGATGGACAAGAAGATAGAGTAGTTATAAGATTTTTCATTTGCCAATCTTCTAATTGGATTCTTGGTCTCTGGGTGGGGTCCTTTAAGAAAAGGGCTAAGAAAGCATGCAGTTTCTTTTTCTTTTCTTTTTTTTTTTTGTTTTTTGAGATGAAGTTTTGCTCTTGTTGCCCAGGCTGGAGTGCAATGGCGTGATCTCAGCTCACTGCAACTTCTGCCTCCCAGGTTCAAGTGATTCTCCTACTTTAGCCTCCCAAGTAGCTGCATGCAGTTTCTAGGGCCTAATAAACAGGCATAGCTGGAAGACAAAAACGGATTTTGAGAGCCATCTATTTGCCTCTAATTCCTGGGGTTCCATGAGGAAAAGAGAGGTTTCTCCCAAAATGGAATCCGTGGTACCTTTTCTGTTTTTCCCAAGGAGCCCTAGGCCATCAGAAATTATCTTAGGGCCTCTCATGTGTACATTAAGAGTGGCAAGACAAGGTGGAGAAAAGTAATTCTGTCAACTGAGAAAAAAACCATTTTCCAGCAAAATAGGATCCAAGAAGAGAAAAACATAAAGGCGTTTCAACTATACCTATAACTGGGATATCCACTTTAATTAAGCTGAGTGCTCTTTAAGAAAGTCCCTTTAAATCGCACATTACCTGACTTTAGCCATGCCAAGCAGCCAATATTTCTGGCTTTGGAAGTTTAGCCAAAGTAACCTCACAGGTGAAACCAATAAGCCTCTATTAAGACATGCAAAGCACACCAGATTGGCTACACCTTAAGACCAGCCTCATAAACCCTTTTTCACTAATGAAAACTTGACAGGGAATATAAACAGTGATCCTTATCATTCTTTTCACCAGTTTGTACAGGGAGAGAGGCCAAAAGTCTGACTGGTTAAAAACCTTTTATCCTTTTGCTGACATCAATGTCAGGCTTCTGGATTCCCTTCCCCTGAGCTCAATTCTAAGCCAACCAGTTTAAGGTTTGGGAAATTAAGTTTTCTCAGGTTGGAGGATGCATCCTAGGGGAATGTCCTTTAGTACAGGGACACAATTACCCATCTGTGAAGAGAGGACAAAGGAGGAAAAAGTAAAAAAGAGGTTTTTTTCCAAAGGCTCCCCAGGGGTTCAGGATGCATTTGAAAGGGGGACAGATTGAAGACGAATGGCTACTCATCTAGAAAGGAGAGCGAGGCATCCCTGGTTCCTTTCTCTTTCTAGGAAATAGGGTATGTGAGGGAAAGAAGGAACAAGCATCCTTTTTCCTTCTTCCATTCTTATGTCCCCAAGTCCTGACAACCTCGACAGGGTGCAACCCACGGGTGCCAATGTGGCTCTCACCCATGCTAACAGAGGACCTAGGGGGTGGGATTATCCACTGTTACCCACAAACTGCCTTTCCCCCTGCTGTCAGTAGGCTTCAAGTGCCCTAGACCTCATTTATGCCATTGATACTAGTATGACCTTTATCTATGAAACAAGAGGCCTGGCTTGATTGGCAGGAATTAGTCATGCTTACCTGTACTGTGCTTTTTCATTTTTGTTGTTGTCTGCCTCTGGATCCCTCAGATGCAGTTTTCTTTCCCATGGCTTCAACACGAAGCTTGGAATTGAGTTTGGGACAAAAGAACTGCGTCAGTAGGGGTGTGCATGGACTCACCAATCCCCAGGTATCCCTCACCAGCCTGACTGCTGCCTCCTAATCATAAGCTAAGGCTAAGGTGCAGCTGTGAAATTGGGTCCTTCTCAAACAAGGGAGAGAGAAAGGGTGTCCTGTGAATTAGGGTCCTGGTTTAATAAGATGCCTTCCAAAAGGAAGAAAACTTCTGGCATAGAGAAGGCCCCTCTACTCGCAGGGCTGCCTTATTAGGTTGGTGCAAAAGTAATTGTGGTGCCCATCATTCTAAGTAATGGCAAAAACCACAACTACTTTCACACCAGCCTACTCACTCCTGACTTGGCAGACAAAAGAAACCAATAACACCACCACCACCACCACCACCACCACCACCACCACCACCACCACCACCACCACCACCAGCAGCAGCTTAAATGTAGGGCTATGTTAACTGCTGACAAGGTGGAGAAAAGAAAAAGACACCTGGGGAAGAAACCTCTTATTCTTATGCAAATGGATTTTTCCAACAGGGAGAGAAACTTTTAATTGCTGTTGGACTGAGCTGGACCCCTTGGCTGGGGGTGGGGAAGACTCTGTGGATACATGGCAGGGGACACCGGCCAGTTGGCTGCATGGGGCCTGGGCCCCTGAGATCACCCTGGGGCTGGGGCAACAGCTGTGGCTCAGTCCTGCTCTGCATGACTGTTGGACACCACATGCATGTGCAGCGGACACAGTCATGTGCCCCAGACAGGAGGGAAGGGGGAATGGGGAGCTGCTATCTTCCTATCCATCCTACACATGTGCCTGTGGCCATTGGGGTGGGAGTGGAACACCCCCAACATTGTAAAAGAAAAGATAGGTGCCATTACAGTTCCCCCAAAAAGAAGGAAAATGCCATAGAAAAGATTGGGTTGGATTGAGGCCGACGTTCCTGACCCCTGAGAGCAATGTGGGGTGGGAGAGTGGGGTGCAATTTCCCCCTCAGAAAACACCTGAGGACAAGAAAGCTCAGAAACAAAAGGGAAAGAAATTTTCTGGGTCCACATTTTACTCATCCAGGCAATGTCAGCTTTCTCATTATAACTTTTGGCTTTTGATTTTTTTTTTTTTTAATTTTCCAATCTGGACAAATAGTGTTTTAAAGACCTTTGCTTTAACCCCCTCAATTTCCATTCTATTTATTTCATTTCTTAACAACCATCCAAAGATTTCTATTACCCTTCTGGGGCAACTCCTTTGACTCTCTTTTACCTTTCTCATTTTTTTTTTAAAATTACTCCAATGTTTTATTAAGCATCTGTAAGACCCACAAGGGACAGCAAATTTGATAAGACTTGTGAAATAATTGTATGGTTCTGTTGGAGGAATGTCACCTGGGATGCCTACGTAAAAGGGACCTCTTTAACCCCCAAATTTACCATGACCTGGGTAATAGGCATATTTAGTGGGAGAATATCCTGGTCATCATAAAGCCAGTACCATGTGGCTTGCTTATGAATCATATCAACTGCTTCATCTGGGTTACTCAACTTGGCATTTTATAGGGAGAGTTGGGCAGTCCCTTTCTTGGGGTAAACAGACTTTACAGTGGCATTTATCCAGTTCACTAGGGTTGGATGTTCTCTCAGGAATAACCTCCTGTGCATTTGGATCACTTATCAGAGATTTAATAGTGAGCTGTGGGTCCTGGATCAAACTAAAGCTCTTTCACTCTGTAGCATTTAAAATTAAGGATTCTGTCCTTAAAGTAGTTATTTTTAAATCCATTATAGTAAAAGTATCTCAGGAAGCTGACGATACCAATCTACAAAATGGAACAATTCCTTTACATTATACCCTCTGGTTTTAACAGTTCTTGTTTTGCCCTTCCCCTACATTTACTGTCTTCTTGGTAACCACAGGTCTGAGAGGTAACTTTTGTTGCCCTGGTTTAATTTTTATTTTGGTGAGTAGCTTGGAAGCTAGAGGCTTCAGCTGGGACAGACCTACTTCTGGGCTTGGTCCACTCTTAAGGACCAACCCAGCACTCTTTTACTCTCATTTCAGCTATTACAGATAATAACCAAAGGATGAAACATTTTTCTTTTTTCCTTATTAGCTTGCATTCCCTTATGCATTCAGTGAAATAACTCCCTGGGAGTATGAGTAGGATCCCTCTCTAATTCCACTGGTAACTTTTATTTTTAGTAACTGACTATAGCTCAGCTGCAGCTCCTTAAGATGGGTGACCACATGGCCACTCAAGAGTCAGGGTTTCTCATTTCACACCCTTTTATTGTTTTCTTTATCCATTTAGTTTTATCTATATAAGTTTTTCCTTTATTTTAGAGTGACTCGTAAATAGTCTCTAGAAAAAAATTACATTTTCTTTAGCAAAAACTACATCCTTGTGTTTTCAGAAACCTCGCCAAAAACACCTTTTATTCACCTACTAGTTTAAGTCTTATTAACCCAAATTCCCAGTGGGAAAAAACCCCATAGGTTTACTTAATTTAAACATTACATGACTTACTAACCCAAATCCCCAGTGGGGGAAAAAATAACCTCGTTTTACTTAATTTAAACATAACATGACTTTAAGATTTTAAATTACTGGAAAGACTTGAGATTAAAATTTACCAAATTAATCTTACCAAAGATTACCAGTCATGTGAGCTAAAAGGCATCTGAGCCAGCTTCCATCAGTCTGATAAGCATTAACATTCTCTAAGCCAATTGATTAGAGCTCTTTCATACAGCTTGTTAGTGAAATATCACTTCCAAATGACACATGTAAACATACAGATATAACAGACATATAGACAATGGCAAGTCCAAAAAATTTTTCATTTGCCTCTTTTCAAAAATTCTCTCCCCTACTTTAGATTATTAATTTTAAAAAGTCGTAAGACCAAACAGAAGTTGAAGGAGAGAGTTACTATTCTAGGCCTTCTCAAAAGAAAGAAAAGGATTGATATATCAATCTGAATAATTTCAAAAATAAACATCAGAGAATTTAAAAGTTAAAAACTTTGTGCATTATGAGTAACTCAATATTTTAAATAAAATCTTGTTCTAACCAATTCTTTAGTTTTGTATTAGTGTGTGTTTTTTTTTTTTTTTTTTTTTTTTGAGACAGAGTCTTGCTCTTGTTGCCCAGGCTGGAGTGCAATGGTGCCATCTTGCCTCACTGCAACCTCTGCTTCCCAGGTTCAAATGATTCTCCTGCCTCAGCCTCCCGAGTAGCTGGGATTACAGGCACCTGCCACCACACCCAGCTAATTTTTTTATTTTTAGTAGAGACAGGGTTTCACCATGTTGGATAAAAGATTTTACTTGTCACATGAACTTGAAAAGCATTGGGGCTTATTGTTTAATGTATGAGTACCCTTACAACTTTAAATCACCTTAGTACCTTGTGGCCAAAAAACACATAATAAAATACATGTTTGTACACATAAACACACACATATATACTCATGCAAAGATCCTGTAGCTTTCACTTCAAAATTTTAATATTAATATAAACATATATTAATATAAACTTATATAAACTATATTAATATAAACTTACCAGTTTGCAAAAACGATAACAAAAAGAAATGGTTGGATGCACACAGTGGATTTTATCTCAGTAGAAATGTGTTAATAATAGCAGACAAAGCAGGAGGAAAAGAAAACAGAGAGAGAACTTAGGAAATTTAGAGTTGCAGGTTGAACTTTAGGTTCTGAATTTTCCTTGATGTAATTTGCCCATCAGTTTAAAATGTGCACAAGAACAGACCTAAACTGTAACCAGCTGGAGTATTAGAAAACCTGGCATGCCCTTCCATTTACACAACTACTTGCAAGTGAGGCACCATACAACCAAATGAGGTGCCTGAGAGAACTTGTTCTCCTTGTTTTTCCATATCTTTAGATAATTTGTTCCCCACATTTTTTCTTAAAAGGAGGAACTGAGCTGTGGCCTAGGTTTTAGTTCAGTGGGTCAAAATGTGCTGATTCTGGGTGGGGCTCCACAGTGTGTTACCACTAAGTCATTGCCGCCCTTTTATGTATCTCAGTTTCTCTCTCTGGAGGTTTAGACCTCCGAGCGCTCAAAACACAGAGTTCCTAAATGAGCTTCCTGGATGAAGCTTTTTAAACTAATTTTGCTGGGGGTTCCCTGTAGGGTGGCTGCATTTCATGGGGTTGGTAGTCAACCTCCTAGGCTCCACCCCAGTCACCCAGGGATGTCTTTTGGCTGGAAGGAGCAGAATGCCCTATCTTTTCAGAGCTTAGGAAACTCAGTCTGACGTTTATCTACAAAAGCAACAATTTAGTTGCTCTCACAAATACACAGACAAGCCAATTGAGATTAATTTTGGGAGAAAAGGCAATGAGAAAACTCTTTAGAATGCACCTCTGAACTACAATTAGGATCCTAAACAACTACTTTGTAGGAGAGCGGGCGGGGAGAGGGGAAGCTAAGACCAGCTGTAAACTGTCCTCAGTCACTCCTAACTTTGTAGCTCTTGTCCGCCATTACACACTACAAGGACAAATCTTCTCACAGTACAAGGTAATCTGGTGCCCCCAAAAGCCAAAAAGGTCAGGGAATGCAATACAGGAAAGCAGAGCTTTAAATCTTAGAAAAATCTGCCCATGACCCTTGAAACTCCACAAAGAAAACAGAACACCCCAAAAGGGGGTGGGAATGGTGCCTTTGTTCTGAGTTCTTTAAGGGGTCTGAGTCATTAGAACCCTCTTCTAGATTTTTTTTGGTACCGGAGATGGTGAAGGGGGAAGGAAGAATAGAGTGGAACAAAAGTAAACAAAAGAACATTTTTTTTTTTTTTTTTTTTAGGAAGGAAGTGAACACAGAAGAAAGTGAACACAGAAACCAAGCACATGTTTTTGTTTTTGTTTTCGTTTTTGCAGCTGCCAGGAATTTTGGCCAATTCAGAGGCCTTATTTCCCCTAATTTGGAATTCTCATTGCAATTTGACCAAGTCTGTTATAGTTGATCAAATCCTATGGGAGAAAGATCAGAACAACAAAACCCCCAACAATATGATTACTGAGTGCTCTAATGGTAAGGAGAAATTAAAACCAGCTGCTTGTCAATTTCAACTTGTAGTCATTAAGGAGAATTTCCAAGACAAAAAAATTCCAATTCAGCTACTTACCTAGGATTAGAGCCCTGGCACAAGATTGCTCTTTACCATCTTAGAAGCAGGAAAAAAACCTGGAAATGTGCACAGAACATAACGTTTTTGCCTTCCCTGTCGGAAACTAGCTGAAACTCCAGAAAGGAGTTACCTGCTATCCTTCATCATGGAAGCAGAAAAACTTGCTTTCCTTGTTGGAATCAAGTAAAACTCCAAAAAAGGAGTTGCACAGCAAAATAAGCTTTAGATCTCGACCAAATTTTGAGAGATCAGGGATTCTCTGGAGGGTGAGCTCCCAGGCCTCTGCAAATTATCCTTCTGGTTTGAGCCATAAGGATAACTCAAGCTGGTACCAAGCTGTATTTATCAAAGGTCAGGGGCACCTCCACTCAGAATCCCTTCATCACCAATTTGTGAACTCAAAAGTATCTGAGATAGGTCTCAATAAATTTAGAAAGTTTATTTTGCCCAGCACTTTGGGAGGCCAAGACGGGCAGATCACGAGGTCAGGAGATCAAGATCATCCTGGCTAACACGGTGAAACCCCGTCTCTACTAAAAAAAAATAAAAATAAAAAAAACTAGCTGGGCGTGGTGGCAGGCGCCTGTAGTCCCAGCTACTCGAGAGGCTGAGGCGGGAGAATGGCGTTAAAACCTGGGAGGTGGAGCTGGCAGTGAGCCGAGATCGCGCCACTGCATTCCAGCCTGGGCGACAGAGCGAGACGCCGTCTCAAAAAAAAAAAAAAAAAAAAAAAAGTATTTATTTTGCCAAGGTTAAGGATGTTCCCGTTACACAGCTTCAGGAGGTCCTGATGAAATGTGCCCAAGGTGGTCATGTTTCTATATATTTTTAGGGAGGCATAATACATCAGTCAATTCTTGTAAGATGTACACTGCTTCAATCTGGAAAAGCAGGACAACTTGAAGTGGGGCTTCCAGGTTATAGGTAGATTTAAGAATTTTCTGATTGGCAACTTGTTGAAAGAGTTATTATCCAAAGACCCAGAATCAATAGAAATGCCTGGGTTATGATGATAAGGGGTTATAGAGATCAAAGTTTATCAGGCAGATGAAGCCTCCAGGTGTGTCCAGAATTGGTGGGTTCTTGGTCTCACTGACTTCAGGAATGAAACTGCAGACCCTGGTGGTGAGTGTTACAGTTCTTAAAGATGGTGTGTCTGGAGTTTGTTCCTTCAGACGTTCAGATGTGTCTGGAGCTTATTACTTCTGGTGGGTTCGTGGTCTTGCTGTCAAGGGTGAAGCTGCAGACCTTCACGGTGAGTGTTACAGCTCTTAAAGGCAGCACATCTGGAGTTGTTAATTCTTCCCGGTGGGTTTGTAGTCTTGCTGGCTTCAGGAGTGAAGCTGCAGACCTTCGCCATGTTACAGCTCATAAAGGCAGTGTGGACCCAAAGAGTGAGCGGCAGCAAGATTTATTGTAAAGAGTGAAAGAAAAAAACTTCCACACTGGGGAAGCGGACCCCAACTGGTTGCCGCTGGCTGGCTCAGGCAGCCTGCTTTTATTCCCTTATCTGACCCCACCCACATCCTGCTGATTGGTCCATTTTACAGAGAGCTGATTGGTCCGTTTTGACAGAGTGCTGATTGGTGTGTTTACAATCCTTGAGCTAGACAGAGTGCTAGACAGAAAAGTTCTCCAAGTCCCCACTAGGTTAGCTAGATACAGAGTTAGCTAGACACAGAGTACCAATTGGTGTATTTACAAACCTTGGGCTAGACACAGAGTACTGATTGGTGTATTTACAAACCCTGAGCTAGACACAGAGTGCTGATTGGTGTATTTAAGATCCTCTAGCTAGACATAAAAGTTCTCCAAGTCCCCACCAGACTAGCTAGATACAGAGTGCTGCTTGGTGCACATACAATCCTCCTGCTAGATATAAAAGTTCTCCAAGTCCCCATTCGGCTCAGGAGCCCGGCAGGCTTCACCCAGTGGATCCCGCATAGGGGCTGCAGGACGAGCTGCCCACCAGTCCAGAGCAGCGCCTGCACTACTCAGCCCTTGGGCTGTCCATGGGACCAGGTGCCATGAAGCAGGGGACGGAGCCCGTCTGGGAGGCTGGGGAGGCTCGGGCCGTGCTGGAGCCCACTGCAGGGGGGTAGCTCAGACATGGCGGGCTGCGGGGTCCCGAACCCTGCCCCGAGGGGAGGCAGCTAAACCTGGCGAGAATTTGAGTGCAGCACTTTGGGGCCGGCACTGCTGGGGGACCTGCTGCAACCTCCCGCAGCTGCTGGCCTGAGTGCTAAGCCCCTCACTGCCCTGGGCCAGTGGCGCTGGCAGGCCGCTCGGTGTGCGGGGCCTGCCTAGCCAGTGCCCGTGCCTGCCTAGCCAGTGCCCGTGCCTGCCTGAACTTGCACTGGCCCGCGAGCGCCACGTGCAGCCCGGGTTCCCGCTCGCACCTCTCCCTCCACACCTCCGGGCAAGCAGAGGGAGGCAGCTCCGGCCTCAGCCAGCCCAGTGAGGGGCTCCCACGGTGCCATGGCGGGCTGAAGGGCCCCTCAAGCGCCACCAGAGTGGACGCCAAGGCCGAGGAGGCGCTGAGACTGAGGGCTGCTAGCACATTGTCACCTCTCACAGGTAGCAGATTTCAGAGAGAACAGATTGCAAATGTTTCTTATCAGACTTAAGTTTAATGCTGGTCAGCTTTTCCTGAATTCCAAAAGGGAGGAGGGTGTAATGAGTTATGTACAACTCTCCCATCCCATCATGGCCTTAACTAGTTTTTCAGGTTAACTTTAGAATGTGCTTGGTCAAGAGGGAGCGTCCATTCAGATGGTTTGAGGCGGGGAGGGCTTACAATTTTATTTTACATAGTGAAGGTTAATTATCTCAGTACAATTAGGTCATCTTCATTTTTCTTTTAAAAATTTTGTCTTCGTTTATCTCCCTGAATACACACACACAGTATACTATTGTCTCATTGCAAGACCCATTCTCAAATATTATTTTCTTTTAGAGAGACTCTTGCTGTTATTTAGGTTCACAAAATGGTGTCAGAAGTGAAATAAAAGTGGCCTCACCTCAGATGAATCAGTGGCCCCTCGAATTGAGTGAAGTACCTACTGACCCCTTTGGTCCTCACCTCTTTTTATACCAGGAAAGGGACTGGCACATCTCTGGTTATGTAGCAAAAATCTCCCATAGCCCAAAGGCTGGGGTCTGACATCCAGTCTGACTATATACCTGTGTTGTTCAGTTCCATGAATTTTCCTTAAAAAGGCTGTCTGCAAAGCCCATCTGTGAGTGCTCTCTACTATTCACCTTTTATTGCTATCTGCTCAATATTTAATTTTGGAGATACATTGTGCGTGTTATAGTATTTTATAATTAGCTCTAGTAAGGATACTCTGGGAACATGCTAGTCAGAACACATCTCTGCTACTCTTTCCTCTCAATTAAATATCTGACACTTATCTCCTGAGCAGAGGAGCTACTGGAGCAAAGAGAGCTCGCGGTACGTGATTAAGCCTTAAAGCCCTGTAACAGTGCCAGTGGAGAGACCAGTTATTATTTGTAGGGCGGTGGAAGGTAGAGTAAGTATTGCATCTCATAAATGAAGCTAACTAACGACGATACAAACAAAGCTGGCACTTATTATCTAAGTCATCTACTTATATTCTTATCAGGCATAAGAAGTTGTACCTTAAATCGAACCCAGGCAGTAATCTGAAGACAATTTTTCTTGGCATGAATAATGGTTCAGTAACATGAATTTCTGGTGACCAGAAATAATGTAGGGGAAAAAAATTGAGTTTAGACACAAAACTGTGTTGGAAAGATGATGCTCTTACCAGTTAACACAAACGGAAGCAATGCCTCTTAAGAGCCAAAAGTGAGAGAGAATGTAATCCAACTCTCTCATGAGGCTAAGCGATTTGCCCACAGCCACCAGATTTGGTCAATCATTCTTGGAAAGTAGCCTATACCAATTCATCAAAGTTTGAGGACAAGGGAATAAAAAACAAAATATAATATTGGCAATGGGAAGGCAGGATTACTCTTATTTATAGACGTTTGTATACTGGGAAAACCAATCAACTAAAAACCATGGAGGAAAAGAAGTTTAGATGTTGGCTAGATACAAAAACAATCTGTAACAATAGTTTTTGTGTGTTTACATACAGCCAGCCATTCAGGAGCCACAATGCAAGATGACATTCCCATAAGCAACACAATACATAAAATATCAAGGAATAAACTTAGTAAGAAATGCTCTACACCTGTATGAAGTAAACCTCTAATGAGGGATGTAAGACTTGAAGACAGAAATAGTCTCTATTCTTGCAGAACATTCAACCCTTGAAAATATTAGTTATTTCTAAACATTTTATAAAGTCAATACAATGCCAACATAAATCCCAAAGGAGTTTAAAATTTGGGGGAAAACTTGGCCAAAACATTTAGGTTATAGTTCACCTGAAAAATAATTATTGCTGGCCGGGTGCGATGGCTCATGTCTGTAATCCCAGCACTTTGGGAGGCTGAGGCATGCAGATCATGAGGTCAGGAGATCGAGACCATCCTGGCTAACATAGTGAAACCCCGTCTCTACTAAAAATACAATAAATAAATAAATGATTATTGCTAAGAAATATGAGCAATGAACATTGGCTGAAAGTATTCAGGAAAGCCTCAAAAGTCAAAACAGCCTGTAATTGCAGCACTTTGGGAGGTTGAGGTAGGCAGATTGCTTGAGCACAGGCATTTGAAGCCAGCCTGAGCAACATGGCAAAACCCTGTCTCTACAAAAAAATACAGAACATTAGCCAGGTATGGTCATGGGCACCTGTAGTACTAGCTACTTGGGTGGCTGAGGCAGGAGTATTGCTTGAGCACAGGAGGTTGAGGCTGCAGTGAGCCATGTTTGTGCCACTGTACTCCAGTCTGGGTGACAAAGCTAGACTCTCTCAAAAAAACCCCCAAAACACACAAACAAAAACCACATAAAATATACCCCAGTATCAGGTGTATTAAAATAGTGTGATACATAGACGGGAAAAGACTGAACAACAAAACTGTTCCAGGAGTGCTGAGAATTTGGCATGTGATAAATGTGACATTTGAAATCAGCATAGAAAAGTTACATAATTTAATAAACAGTATTTGGGATAACTAATTTGTTAGGGGAAATATATGAGTTGTGTCCTCAAAAAGATGTGTTGAGGTCCTAACCTCTGGTACCTATGAATGAGATCTCAACTGGAAACAGTGTCTTTACAGATGTAATCAAGTTAAGAGGAGGTCATACTGGATTAGAGTGGGACTAATCAATCCAATTGACTGGTGTCCTTATAAAGATCTGGACACAGAGACATACAGGGAAGAATGCCAAGTGACAAAAGGCAGAAATTGGAATAATGCAGCTATAAGTCAGGGAGTATCAAGGATTGACAATCACTAGAAACTAGGAAGGGCCCCTCCTCCCCTAGAGCTTTCAGATAGAATCTGGCCCTATTGAAACCTTGATTTCAGACCTCTAGTCTCCGAACTGTGAGATAACAAATTTCTGTTGTTTTAAGCCACCCAAGTTTGTGGTAATATATTACGGCAGCCATAGGAAACGAAAACAAAATAATAAAGCTGGATCTCTATCTCTGTCCTCATATGAAAAAAAAAAAAATCTAGATGGATAAAAGAATTAAATGTAAAACAATCACCACCAAAGACCAGAAGAAAACATGAGTGAAAACTTGCATCAAAGGGGAAGGGCTTTTTAAAAACACAAGGAAATAAATTTGACTTTATAAACATCTTAAACATCTGTGTGGTAAGTCAAAAGGCAAGAAATTATAAAATAAATCTGTAACTCAGGGCAGATAAAGGGTAGGAAGAAAGATATAAACAGCCCATAAAAAAACGAACAAAGAACAAGATGAGTTGGCATGAAAATATAAATAAGATATAAAAACATGCTCAAATTTACTAAAGAAATGCAAATGCATTTAATGCATAAAGTGTTTTACCGAGATTAAAGACTTATTTTAGTCAATTAGCTAGGGTGTAAAAACAGGTACTTCATTCACATTTGATGGGAGTACACATTGGTATAATTATTTTGGAGGGCAGTAAATATTACCTCTTCCTTGGCTATTTCAATTATTTTCATATTTTTGCTTTTCCCATTCTAATGTATGCATTGTTTATATAAAGTCTTTTTTTTTTTGGTAATTTTCCCAGAAAAGAGATCAAAGTCCGTTGAAGGATATTTACTTTCGTGGAATGTGATATGTACGGGGATATCAGTTTGAAAAGCAATTTACAAGACATTACCCCAAAATAAGTGACTGTATCAGTTTCACTGCAAACCACACCACTACTTTTTTCACTAATAGTATCTCATTTGTAATTTGCATTTTTAAGTGAAGAGAAATATCTTTCCAGAAACCAAAGAAATATGATTTGCTACTCATGTAAATGGTATTTCCATTTTTTTGGTGGATTAATTCACAGACTCATATTAATTTCTGAATACTTCTATCCTCTTAGTAATTCCAATAAATCCTTGTGTAACATATATATTAACTCTTGGCTTGCCTCTCACTGGGGATTCCTTCCACACCATGTAATTCTCAAGGTTCCTTCATCCATTTCCATGGCTCTGCCCACCACCTTTATGCTAGACTCTTCAATTCACGTGCTCTACAGCGAAGTCTTTTCTTCTCAAACCACTTACAACAGTGTAACGCACACTGGGTGTTAAACACTGAAATATAGACCTATAAGGACCATCTAAAAATATTAATTTTAGGGTTGTTTTAAATATTAAATATGAACGATTAGCAAATAATTCTATAGCATTAATGCATGGAAATAAGCAGTGGATATAAAAATATTCTGCTTAACTATGAAAGACTGCCGAAGTGCTTAAATAAATGAATATAAAAACGAGTTTTAAAACTCTTTATTTAAAAATCTCTAACTGTAATGTTTCATGAAAAATATATACATGTTTCTATTTACATATTCCATTAATTCTATTAGTTTGAATTAGATTTTAAGTCCAATTTTGAAAAGCTTGCAGAATTTCTTCTGAAATTAACCACTTAAAATTACTGTATGCATAAAACTTACAAAAACATATGCTATATCAAGGCAGAGAAAAGAAAAAAAGTGAAGTGGCTACAAAGGTCCCTGGGGCATCACCTGCTCACCTAGGAATAAGGAGTACTGGATACTGTTCCTTGTTACTGCTAACCTATCTGGATGTAAAGGGTCATAAATTACTTTTTTTTGTTTAAAAAAAAAAAAAGTCTTTGTAGTTTTCAGGCCAAAATTGAAAATGCCACACATCCTCTTTACACTTTTATCTAAAGTAAGTCACTCCCTTTGGTTGATACCAGCTAAGATACAATTTCTGAGATCATTATCTTTTCATGAAATTAAAGCAGAAAACTGTCCAGGAAAATGAGACTTCAGAGTTGGTGCATCTTAGCTGATCTCATGAAAATTCTTTGGAACCTTCTGTTGGTCTGTAACCAATCAAGGACTCTTTACGGCCATCATCCACAAGTAGATCCACCAGCACATGCGGTTTATCATAACCAAAGGAGGTGGGGGCTTTTATTACTGTTATGAGCTCTTGTCCTTCTGTTTTTATTTCACCTTTATTATTTGGGGGAAATTCTGAATCAGATGAGTTATGTGATTCCAGACAGCTGGAATCAGTATCAAAACCATTTCTGGAGTGATCACTATCAGAACAATTTCTGGAGTGATAGGAGTTTAAAGCGACGCTGCAGGGTTCAGACTGGTTACTACTTAAAGGTGAAGAACTCTCTCTCTCTATTGGAGTCAGATGGCTGCCCGGGGCCATGTCAGGAATGTTTTCTTCAGTAGTCACCACTTCTGTTATACTAGAAAGTTCTTCTGTATGCTCTACTTTTCCTGGATTGTCTTCGGTATGCATGCCTGGAACTGTTGCTGGAGACAACGGTTCTTCACAGACCACCTCCTTTTCTAAGGAACATGGCTGGTATGATGTGATGAGTGATACATATTTTGATTCAGGTTTTGTCTCTAAAGTAGCACTTCTTACCACAGAGATCTATGGGGAGAAAAATTGATTAAAGATAAAATATTGTTAAGCTTAAGTGCCTACCCTCAAAAAAACAAATGTCTAAAGTAATGGACCACCAAATGGCACATTTAGGATAACGGGTGAATCAGATGGCTGCCTTTTCTTTTTAATGAAAGGTACCATAGTAAGATTAAAAACAAAGTTTTAGCATTTTTAAAAAGCCATCAGATATCTTTATTATTATTATACCGTAAGTTCTAGGGTACATGTGCACAAGGATATCTTACTAATATACGTTGCTTTTTGAAACGTTACTGTGATGGTTAATAGTGAGTGTCAACTTGATTGGACTGAAGGATACAAAGTATTGATCCTGGGTGTGTCTGTGAGGGTGTTGCCAAAGGAGATTAACATTTGAGTCAGTGGGCTGGGAAAAGCAGACCCTCTGTTAATCCGAGTGGGCGCAATCTAATCAGTTGCCAGCATGGTTAGAATATAAGCAGGCAGAAAAATGTGAAAAGAGAGATTGGTTTAGCCTCCCAGCCCACATTTTTCTCCCGTGTTGGATGCTTCCTGCCCTTGAACATTGGACTCTGAGTTCTTCAGGTTTGGAGCTTGGACTGGCTCTCCTTGCTTCTCAGCCTGCAGACGGCCTATTGTGGGACCTTTGATCGTGTGAGTTAATACTAAATAAACTCCCCTTTATATATATATCTCAATACTTATATATATATTCCATTAATTCTGTCCCTCTAGAGAATCCAGATACAATTATCTTCCACATGTATGCATATTATGTCTGCAAAGTGAGCACATCTACTTAATATTCTCATTACTTGCCTTCATCATTGTAATTTTTAGTGGCTCATATTATTTCTTTATACTGATAAATAATTTCTCTAATAGATGTGGAAATGTTTCCAATTTTTACTAGCTATACAACATGTTAAATATCCCGCACATCTTTTTATTTATGAAATTATTTCCTTATAATACATTTTTTAAGAGTGGAGTGACTATATTGAAGAAATGGCATGTTTATGGCACTATTACACCGAATACCCACTGTGTGCTTTTCTTCTTACCAGGGCTAGATTACTTTTAACCAGCATTTACCCATTATCCTACTACTACTGGATATCCCGGTTTCTTTTTCCTTCTCTAGTGTAAAATGGCATACTGCAAGGTTGCTTTGTGCTTAATTACTAGTAAAAAATAAAATATTACAATTCATTTGTGAGTTGACTACTAATTGAGAGTTCTTATCTACTGTACTTAAAGGTAGTTTTTTTAATAGCAAATTTTAATGTGCCCTTTGAGCATCACAGATATTATTCCTGTCATATTTGATTCAAATAGATACTATTCTGTTACCTTTAAATGTTCTTTTCATCAAAGGCTTTGAAATGTTGGACACTGAAATCGTCAAACTCCTATGTTAGTCTCATTTTTGGCCAACTTTCCTTTTATACTCCAACAATAATGAAGTGTTTCCATATTAGCAGATCTTTCAAAGTCATGCTTTCTTGGCTCTGCACCTCGGCACATTCTGTCCCCTAGTGCCTAAACTCCTGTGTGTCTCTCAAGACTGCTCAGGCATTGCCTCTGGAAAAGCCATGACTAACCCCATCCCAAAGCTGGACAAAGTCCTCACAGGCTCAGGTATAAACCTTTGAACCTATCACACTGTATATATCCAATGTATACTTATCTTTTCTTTCCACTAGACTTTAAGATCTTTAACAGAATTGTCTGTGTTTTTGCCCTGAGAATTAAAACAAAACAAAACAAAACAAAACGTGCTGCATAGCAAAAGACACAGTATGTCATTTTGGATGTGTGGTAGACTGACTGATGGCAGGTGACATGCTGTTGAATATCATTCCACTTTAAAAACATAATTTAAGAAACTATCAAAAATGGTTCAAGTTAACCTTTTAGTGTGTACAAAAAAAATTAAATACATTACCAAGGACTTGGGTAATATTATGCTTTTTTCCTTCAATGGATTAATCTTCTTAATATAAAAACAGATCAATACCAGGCTAAGTACTAGAAAGAGTAGTAAAGCAGCAACAACTGGAATCCAAAGAGAACCTTAAAAAAGGCAGAAATTGCAAATTACAATTAAGATGGAATACTGCTATTGTCTATCAAAAAGTCTTAGTGCCATTCTTGAATAGATTTACACATTAGTGATTATGGCCAGAGTTTTAAAGAACACTGAAGGAAGCAGAAGTTAGGAACTCTGAGTAAAAAATTAGGTATCTGTCTTGGATAGCAATATGATTCCTCCCAGCTCTGCAATTCTAGAACTTTCTGGGACTATTCTGCTATGACATAATATAGTTAAAATAGCTTTTCCACAATAATTTCCTTACAGCACTACATACAGTATGTTTCCAGGGTTATGCACTTCTTTCAGTTAAAAATGCAAAAGAAGAATTTAAAAAATATCTCTCCTTAGAAATAAATTCTGGCAGCTGGGCACGGTGGCTCATGCCTGTAATCCCAGCACTTTGGGAGGCTGAGGCAGGCGGATCATGAGATCATGAGATCAAGAGATTGAGACCATCCTGGCCAACATGGTGAAACCCCATCTCTACTAAAAATACAAAAATTAGCTGGGTGTGGTGGCGTGCGCCTGTACTCCCAGCTATGCGGGAGGCTGAGGCAGGAGAATCACTTGAACCCGGGAGGTGGAGGTAACAGTGAGCTGAGATTGTGCCACTGGACTCCAGCCTGGTGACAGAGCGAGACTCCATTTCAAGAAAAACAAAAACAAAAACAAAACAAAACAAAAAAAAAAAGAAAGAAAGAAATTCTGGCAGTGTTTATAGCTCTTAAAATGATTTAGCCCCCACTCCTCAGAATTTTCTGTTACATTTATTTATTTCATGACTGCAAATACTTATAAAGCTTCACAGATGTACATGCACACAGGAATGTTGCACAGGAATAAAGTCCCCTTAATTACAAACCAGACATAAATAATATAAAATAGGAAAGATCTGTGTCCAAGCACAGACATCTAGAATCACCATTGTGTATTTTGCTCTAATGCTGCTTTTTATTTCTGCAGCACAGTCTTCAGTATTTTTTTTTTCATAGTTCTCTCTTCCAATTAACAGCACTGTAACATACTGTAGCAATGTCTGGCTTCCTTTAGGGCATTTTGTTACCTAGAATTTTCTAACTATGGAAGTTACTAGTTAATGAATGCTTCTATTACGCTTATCACAGGATGTGAAAAAAGTTAAATCATTACAAAAGTAAAAAATAACTACAAAACCACTCCCTTTAGTGTTGTTAGAAGTCCCATGGGCTGAGCAAGTGCTGGCTGCAAGGCATTGAGGCAAGCAGGCAGGGGCTGCTGCTCAGGAGCCACAGCGATGCTACCGTGTGGCCATATTATCAGTGCAGTTTATAATTCAGGCTAAAAACAAATCTGGGGCATTTGCAGTATTTCAAATTTTGAGCATTAAGAAGGGTTTTATTTTTCAAATAGCATAATGAAAATTAGCATAAAATGTACTGCACTGCTTTAAGTCACCTATTTGAAACCTTCATATAACGGCTGGAAGTTATTATTATTGAATTTTAGGTGTTTGTTCTGACTCTTCAGCCTATATTTCCATTCTTCGAAAATATACTTTTATCATAAAATTTTAGTAAATTTTTAAACCTATGAAATATATTCTAAAAAAATCCTAAGAAAAAATGTATATATATCTATATATATACACCCATACACACAAAGATAATCATCAAAGCATGAGTTGTCATAGTGAAAACTCCTACACTCTTAAAAGTCCAAAAACAATAAAACATTAAATACATAATTTATATAGTGAAATATTCTACAGACATTAATGAAGTATCTGAAATAAAATGGAAAAATATTTATAATATATGCTTAAAGCAATAAACAAAATCATATATACTATACAATATGATCATGTCTATGTAGAAAAACTAAAGAAAATATCAAACTGTGAGTAATGGGGTACTTTTGCATGGTAAAACTACAGATCATTTTATTTCTTCTGGCTTTTCATATTTTATAAATTATCTATAATGAACACTTACATTTCATAACTACAAAGAAAAGTCCAAACTTCTTTAAGATACCTGACACCTGAGAGTAACAGTTCTAAAGTTCAAGTTCTAACATATATATCTCTACCTCCCAACCCCCCATATTAAAAGATGAAATAAAATTAATTATTGTAAAATGCCATAAAAATGATCCATTATTTATTATTTAAACCCATCTATAAAGTTTTCTGGATATTAACCACAAGTCTTTGTCCAGTCCACATCATACAGTTGTAATCAATGAGCGTTCCTGCTCTTCAGTCTTTAAATTACAATCCCCATAGAGAACATTTTAGTGGATTCATAACATCTTGCTATGGTGAAGTAACAAACTGACTTATAATTCATAATCCTGAAATGCAAACATTTGTGCAGTTTTATGTACTTATTATATTTTTTTTCTTTCCTGGGTCAAGGGGCCATCACATGGCTTTCCAAATTGGTTGTTCTGTATCTTTTAATGTGTGAGAAACTGCTTTATTTTTAATTTTGAACTTTTCTAAGGAATGGAACTAATGGAACTGAATATTGTTAAAACAGATCTTTTGAAACTGCAAATGAGTTTGCTTTCCTCACATGATCCTGTTTTAGTTACTGCTCCCTCTATATTTAGAAAAAAAATGGCAAGAATTTACCTTTTATGCTGCTATTGAAAATGGTAATACAAACTTCTTTTGACTTTTCAGTTGTAACACCCCATACATGTAAGACTCCTTCTGCTGAAACACAGTACTGAGAATTCAGTGAGGACACTGGAATCACTAACTGGCACTGAATCTCGTCACAATCATCTTCCTTCTGCGTCAGTATTTTATACTGGATCTAGATGGAAAAAGAAAACAGTGAAAATGCACAGCTTCTTTTAATCTGCATTAAAAAAAAAAAATCACCATACTAGTCCTGGTCAAACAACTGAAGAAAACATATGTGACTGATTTGAACCTGTCTAAAAATAGCTTTGATATCAATAAGTCAATTTGTTACTTCAACATAGCACGATACTATGCATCTGTTATATTCCTTATAAAGACGGTTAATTTAAAAACTCAAATTGCAGGAATGTTTATTGTTAGTTGTTAAACTAACAAATGTTCATTTGTCCTACTCATTTGTCCAGAAACTTAGCTGGTGAGAAACAGAAGTATTAATATTACTTTACATCACTGCCAATGAGGAAGAAAATCCTCATTTTACCAGTGGAACAATGGAGGTGTACTGGGAAAAATCCTAGATTAGAGCTGTTCTGCTAAGTGAAGCAAATAAAAACGTAAATGTATTCATGTAGTCAGTGTTAGTGACTAACTCCGTATCATTTTTGCTTTAATAGCATTCACATATTTTTTCTTATCAAAATCTATGATCTGTGAGTCTTGCTTGAATATTTATAAGCATTGTATTTTCATTACATTACAGAAAGAAACAACTTTTGCTAGCTACACAAGAATTTCCATTATGAAAAATGTGAAATAGAAACACATACCTCACTTCCGTTCATTCTCACATACACATTGTACACCTTAATGTAACAGGTAGTTTCTGGATCATAATCGACTTCCTGCTCTTCTCCATTTACAAAAACTGAAGGGTGAAATACGTCAATGATGATTTGCTTCTCCTCCTTTCTGATATCCAGTTTAGGTGGTCCAATTTTTCCTGGGGAAGGAGGAGGAGAAAGTATAATAAGTACTTGGAACTTCATGGTACTTTCATAAAATTACCAGAATCTGTCAATCAGCCTATTCTTTTTTTGTTCTGGTTGTTCTAAAGCAGGACCACATTTAAACCACTCCACAAATATCTAGAAGATAGTCTCAGTGTCCTTTATAAACAAATGTTTCATAAATCTTAGGAAATAAGTACTCTTATCTAATCTAAATGCCTCTTTAGCAGTTTAATTTCATTTCTAGTTATAAACAAAAATAGTTATAAACTTTGGTTTAAAAAAGACTTCACATAATATAAACTCTATTAAGTAATTTTTCCTTTATCTTTGCTTCTGTGGATTAAGAAGCCTGGTTTCTAAGAAACGCTTCAGAAATGGCATTAGTTACCTTCCCTCACCAAAACTTTTTACTGTGAAAGATGAGAACTTACTCCATAAATGTTTATTAGGTCTTTGATGTTTGAGACTTTGTTGGTGAACCATTTATCTAGTCTTCACATATTACTGTGTACCACTGTGTGCCAGGCAGGTCTGTTTTTAACGCATTACTGTATCCTCAGGGCCCGGTATACTTTCCGGCACATAGTAGGCCCTTGATAAATCTATATGGAAAAAAATCTAACATGCAGATGGTGTGGTAATCAGATGACAAAAGTGTGGACTCTGGGGAAGAAAAGTATTTAAAGGGCAAGGAGAGGAACAGCCTGTAGAAGAGACCAAAGAGGCACAATCTGAAAGGCAGGAGCAGAGCAAGGAAGTGAGGCTAGAAGGAAAGGGACCCAGGGGCTAGAAGACCAGGGAGGAGTCAAGTGACTAAAGGTGTCTTTCACCCAGGAGTGAGGGTCTGAGAGCTAAGGCAGGATGTCATAGTTCGAAAACAGGAACTGGCACTAAAGATTCAGGAGTTTGAGGTGACAGCAAACATCAGGTACACTATGGGAGTGGGATGCTGGAAGAGTGAAGACCTGAAAATCACCGTGGCTGAAGAGAATAGGGAACTCTGCAAATTTTAAATGTATTAAGGTGGTATTCAAGCTCCCCGGGCATTAAGAATAAGAGTTAGCTGCCAAAGTCCTTAGTGAATATAACTTACAAATGAATGACAAAAGATGGGAAGGGCAAGGGTGGTGCAGGGGACCGCTGGGCAGCACAGACCCATAATTGTATGAAGTGGAAATGTCATAGCATAGAAGCAGCAAAGTGATGGCCACCTGTTAGCCCTATTTTGTGGGGCTTGAAAGAAGGGGAGGAGGATACAGGTTGAGTATCCCTTATCCGAAATGCTTGAGACCAGTAATGTTTTCGGTTTCTGAGTTTTTGTTTTCTGGATTCTGGAATATTTGCATTATACTTACCAGGTGAACATTCCAAATCTGAACATCCAAAATGCTCCAATGAGTATTTCCTTTGAGTGCCATGCTGGTGCTCAAAAAATTTCAGATTTTGGAGCATTCTGGTTTCCAGACTTGGGATGCTCAACCTGTACTCTCTAAATACCTCCAAGTGCTTCTTAAGCACTGTGATAATTTTCAGCAACTGCTAATAAAAGCAAATATATAGAAGACATGTATATTTTCCAATTTAAAATTTACATGTGTACACATTCTACTCACCATCTCGGCACACAGCAAATTCTTTTGACTTTGCATAGGCAGATTCTTTTTGTCCAACCCTGGCTTTAACTCTGACCCAAAGAGAATTTGATGGATCACCAACGTGATCAGAAATATTACAATAATGATGAGAAATACTGATGCAGGCATCAATCCATTCTGCATTCTTAACACTAAAAAGAATTAAGAAATGTGAAGATAACTTTTACTGTTATTAAATAAACTCAAACCATTTCTGTCTGTGCTTTGCTTTTTATTCACAGCACAAAGCAGTAGAAAGAGCAGAGTAAGAATAGGATGGAGACGCTAAAGAAAGTAGGAAGCCCTTACTCTTTAGTTAGAAGAACTACAAACTCCGTTACAGTAAAGAGGCTCAATTCAAAATGTAAGACGTATGCAAGCCACATTCCACATTCAATTTTTTAAAAATCTGCTTTTTTAAACAACTCTAAATTCCATTAATATACATGTTAATTATAGGACTAAGCACATTACAAAAACTAACAGTTGTCAAAAAAGTTTTTTGAAATTTATATTGTTCTACTAAAAACTACATACACTATAGGAAGACAACATACTAACTACGAGACGGAGTCTCGCTCTGTCGCCCAGGCTGGAGTGCAGTGGTGTGATCTCGGCTCCCTGCAAGCTCCGCCTCCCGGGTTTACGCCATTCTCCTGCCTCAGCCTCTCGAGTAGCTGGGACTACAGGCGCCCGCCACCATGCCCGGCTAATTTTTTGTATTTTTCAGTAGAGACGGGGTTTCACTGTAACTATTAGCTTTATTTGTCATGCTAATCTCAGTTTAGTGATACTTCTCTACTTCAATACTGATAAGGAAGAGGAAATAAGAGGCAAGAATATCTGGCAAAGAATTTACATCTTTAGCACTTTTGGACATCTACAAGCAGTTCAGGATGTTTTGCCACGTGGGAAGGATGATGAAAGCAGAACACAGTTGCGGAATTTGCAAGGACCTAAACAAAAATGGATAAATCAAAGAGTGACACTCACCCATAGTTCTTTACCTCTACGGTAAAAACAGGGTCCTGTGGCATGTTCTGGTACTCCCAATATACGATGGTGTTCATGTTATAGGACTCAATTGTAACATTAGTTGGTATAGGCACTGTAAGAGAATAAAAAAGTAAAATGGACAGTTGTAAGAAACTAACATTAATATTGGAAAACCTTATTGTAAGATGCCACATTAGTCAGATACGTATATTTGAAGAAAAGCAGAATTCACCAGGATACCAAAATTATTTAAATTAAGAGTAGATATCCAGAAGTTAATTTTATTGAAAAATCTATAAAGAATTCTGATTCATTTTAAATTATGGAAACATTGCAATATAAAGGAAACACAAATACATCATGAAGCAATAAATTCTCATAATATGATAGAAGTTTTATAATCAAATGCACTGACTACTGTAATAATCATCCTCATTTCATCACTAGACTTTTCAATATTTGATACTGCAGATTGTATTCAACATTGATATGGTTTGGCTGTGTCCCCATCCAAATCTGAACTTGAACTGTATCTCTCGGAATTCCCATATGTTGTGGGAGGGACCCAGGGGGAGGTAATTGAATCACAGGGGCTGGTCTTTCCCATGCTAGTCTCTTGATAGTGAATAAGTCTCAAGAGATCTGATGGGTTTATCAGGGGTTTCTGCTTTTGCTTCTTCCTCATTTTTCTCTTGCTGCCACCATGTAAGAAGTGCCTTTCGCCCTTGCCATGATTCTGAGGCCCCCCAGCCATGTGGAACTGTAAGTCCAGTTAAACATCTTTTTCTTCCCAGCCTTGGGTATGTCTTTATCAGCAGCATGAAAACAAACTAATACAAATGTCTACAGAGGAACTGGCTACACTAAGGATGGCCTCTAAAATACCACCAACCTCTCAACTCTACACATAATACTATTATGCCTTCAACACTTTTTCTGTAGTACAGGAATAGATACCTAAAGATTGAATAATGGAGCCACACATTCATTTCATAAACATTCTGCTCTCTGGGGTGTGCAGGGCTTTTTACAAAACATACCCAACATTTCTTCTTGCCTTCACTCTTTTAAACCTTTCAGAAAACATCTGTTGATAAGACTTGAAAGAGTCATGCAAGAGGACAGACAGAAGTCATTTTAACATCTAATCAGACACTACCAAAATCTAGTCATTAAAAATAGTCACAGGCCAGGTGCGGTGGCCCACACCTATAATCCCAGCAGTTTGGGAGTCTGAGGTGGGAGGATCTGTTGAGCTCAGGAGTTGGAGACCCCATCTCCACAAACAATTAAAAAATAAGCCAGGTAAAGAGGCCTGTGCCTGTAGTTTCAGCTACTTGGGAGGCTGAGGAAGATTGCTTGAGCCCAGGGGGTCAAGGTTGCAGTGAGCTGTGACTGTGCCACTGCATTCAGTTCTCTTAAAAAAGACCAAAAAAAAAAAAAAAAAGGTAGTCATTTTTCCCCACTGTTCAGTGTAAAAGGTTGTTATCCAACACCCCTTGGAAAACTGAACACATACACTTCTCCTTTCTCCCTTCACTTCTTTATAAACATGAATGTATACAGTTAGCGATGTGACCCCAAATTTATGGTTATTCAATCTCACCTAGCTGGAACATTCTTTTAAACATGATTTACTTATATAATTAAAACAAATAAATGAATGGCAATGTGGACAGGAACAGTGGCTTCCAAACATAACTTATAATCATCCTCAAAAATTGAGAGAGGGACAGAAGTTTCTATTTTTTCAAAGTGCCTTGGATGATAATGATTATTTATATCAAGCAGACTGCTTAAATAAGAAAAATACTCCCTGGGTCAAACATTAATAAACTTGGGTTCTTTCTTGGCCACACTGCTAAATACTTCAGATTTCCTGATCTTTCAAGTGAGGTGTTACTTTCATATCCCTAAGATATTTGCTTACTGATGAAGGGAAAATCTATATTTTCCCCGAAACAAAAATTCTAATATTCAAGACCAAACTGGTATATTGCCTTAATTTACAGTTATTTAACATACATATTATATTTTCAAAGCAGAACATGGATCAAGAGTTATTTAGGTAAATAATTGGCACTAATGAACCATTAAATGCTATCATCATTATTATTTTCTTTTTCTGATTATTTTTTCCTTTATTGCAGTGGTTCTCTGTGGGAAGTGATTTTGTTGCCCAGGAGACAGGCAATCAATGTCGGTAGACATTTTTGGCTCTCACAACCTGGAGAAGAAATGCGGGGGGTAGGTACTGCTGGCATCTAGAGGGCAGAGACCAAGTGTGCTGCTAAATATCCTAAAATGCACTGAACAGCCTCCACAACAAAAAATAATATAGCCCAAAATGCCAGTAGTGCCAAGGTTGAGAAACCCTGCTTTATGTTTACAATTTAAGTGTTCTTCTTTAAAAAAAAAAAATTATGAGGAAAAACTAACTTAAAAACAGAATGCTTTACAGTAAACCAGTATATTTCATGGCTCCCCTCAAACAAATGAATAGATTTGGTTATTGCCAAAATATCTAACTTCTATATTATTTACCAAAATGGTGTAATAATTTGGGCCAAAAGGTTGAGATGATAAAGCTGGGAGGGTCTGAAGATTCAAATACTTCATACTACTAACTTGACCTTTTTGTGGCCAGTGACCAGACACCTAGTTTTTCTCCTTCTGCTTCCAGAAGCGCTGCTGAAGGCTGTTGGTACCTGCCATCTCTGGTTCTCTAAGCAACTTCCTCGTAGGTGATTCCAACAGCACTGCTCTCGCCAGAGTAGCCTTGGCTCTTTGTTTTTTGTAGAGTTCCCATGGCTATTCATAGCAGGGTATACTGAGGCTTCCTTAAGAGCATCTTTTTTCTATCACATGCTTGCATCTCAACCTCCTGAAACAACTCAAATACTTCATAATCCATATTTTAGGTAGTAATAAGTCACTCCTCTTCACCTGGGTTCAATCAACATTAATATCAAATAATAATCACACATATAAACACACTTTTTCAACCAGAAAAGAGAGGTACTTGATGCTAAGAAAACTCATACTAAATCTGAGCCTTCCTTCAGAGGCCATTTCTTCATTTTGGCATTTTTTGCCTCTTGAGAGGCTGAGAATTTTCAGACCAGGTGGTCCTGGTTTCTTTTTAACAGTTCTTCCCATGATTGAGCAGGCTCACCTGTTACCATAAGACCCAAGAAAAAAACCAGGTGGCACTTTCAGCACTTTGCTTAGAAACCTCCTGAGCTAGATCACACAACTCCTCAGACATTCTCTACTTTTGGTGTCACTGAAAGCTACAGTGTCACTCAGCTTTCTGCCACTACATAGCAAGGATCGCCATTCCTCTGGTTTCCAAGACTGGAAATCCTTCCCTTCCTTTTAAGCCCCATGCCTCCACTTTTTTTTTTTTTTTTTGAGATGGAGTCTCACTCTGTTGTCCAGGTTGGAGTGCAATCTCTGCTCACTACAACCTCTACCTTCTGGGTTCAAGTGATTCTCCTGCCTCAGCCTCCTGAGTAGCTGAGATTACAGGTGTGCACCACCACACCCGGCTAATTTTTGTATTTTTAGTAGAGATGGGGTTTCACCATGTTGGTCAGGCTGGTCTCAAACTCCTGACCTGGTGAACTGCCCACCTGGGACTCCCAAAGTGCTGATATTACAGGTGTGAGTCACTGGGCCCCGCCTAAGGCCTTCTTTTTAATTATTCCCAATAGGAATGGCTTTATAATGGTATCTACTCAACCTGAAATTCCTGTATGTGTCAATCTGCATACCAGAATATCAAAAAAAGTGCATTTGTACTTAGGAAGGGGCTATTGAATCACACAATGGAAAACTACAAACAGGAGGAGGCTTGTGCAGCATTAGATTAGTTTTTAATGGGAACCAAAGTATGTTTCCTATAATTTAAGTAAAAGCCTGATATGGTTAGACTAGGACAAGGACTTAAATCATAGCTTTCAAAGCAAGACAGACAGGTGGTAGGAAGAAAAGATTTTAATGATTTATAGAAAAAGAAATTACTACTAGGTTAAAAGAAAAACGTACACCCAAAAGATGTAACCTGTGGTTTTTAATGCTACCAGAGGAGAAACTACGTGGTTATGAGACATCTGCCTTTGTTTTGCCAAATATTACTTTTTGTCAAATATTATTTGCCAAAATAAGATGACAGACATAAGCAGTTTTCTTAAGCTTCAGAATTTTGTAATGTGAGGTTTAAATTGTTATATATTCAGATTAAATTAAGGCTTACAATAAACTTCTAATATATTTATACTATGTAAATAAAAATATATGCAGAAATAGCAAAAGAGTATTATTATCTCTGGGGCTTAAGAAAAGATCTTACCAGAGTGATTTCATGAAATAAGATCATCTTACAGATTTTCTCATCTCTTGAAAATGCCAAGATAGATAGTTTTGTGTAGCTCATGTTGCTTTTGGAAACGGGCTCAGAATTATTTAATGTATTACATCTGCATACTATCCGGAGTAAACTTTAGGTATTTTAAGATCTAATTCCCAGAACTCCTGTACAACTCACAGCTAAGAATTTAAGAAAACCAAACACAGGAGAGAAGAATTTGTTTTTCCTAACACTTTAATTACAATGCAGAAAAAAAGGAGGGCCCTGGTTAAAGCCAACTGTTTCCTCAGACAGCTGATAAGCCAGAAGAGACAGGATATGAAAAAAGAGAGACAAAATAAAGGAGCAGTGAAGATCAGCAGGTGATATAGAGCAGTGCTACCGATGGGACAATAAGAATGTCACAAAGGACCAAAACACAGCAGTCGTGATAGCTCTGCAATAAATGTTGGTGAATGTAGGGTGGATGGCAAACTCCAGATACCTGCAGTATAGTCTGAGGACACTGGCCATTTCCTCCGCATACATGGGTGACAGGAACCAGGGCTGCTACCTGTGCTCCGTCCTGTAACCACCAAAAGCATCTGTGTCTCTTCAAAACACGACAGCCCGAGGAGTTCATCACCCATCTTAACACACTAGTGTCAAAAGACTGTATAAAAGTTATGTACACCTATGGTGGAACGGGGCTATGGACTCTACAGAAATCATCCGACAACCTGCTCACCAACCTCTTTCATGGAAGAGCACACTGAGAAGCATAAGGAAGTGAGGATGAAGTAAACTGTTGTTCTGGATTTTAAGTCATCTGACGCTACAACTCAAAAACAAATGTTTCAAATTAAAGCATCTGGATCTTTTCTGAAAGAACAACCCTCAGAAAAGATCTAACACCTTCTCCATGTTAAAGATACAGGGACAGGAATGGGGACTGTCACAAAGGTTTCATCTGCATGGCAAACAGAACCAGCATAAGAAATCCACACCGAATAAATGAAAAGTACCAAATCAAGGCCTTTGTATTTTTGTCAGAATATATTTGATTACAATCTACCTCCTGAATGGCTTCCGGTGCTGATAAAATGACTATTTTTCTGAATGCTTTCCAACTTTCACCTTAGCAAGGAGCCGCATCCCCCAGGTTTAAGCTGAGTAGGACATTTTGGGAATTCTTGCATGTGATGTTTCAGGTGTTCACTGAAATCTTCTAATTGAAATTTTTCTTTTTAAAGAGCCAGGCATAACACATAGTGGCCTGCAGTGAACTTGTAAGTAACTAACCTCCCCTATATTTTTCCCTCACACCACCACCAAGTTGGGGCTTATCCAATAAATATCTGCTCAGCCACTTTTCTGACTTGAAATCCAGGACTTTATTCTTACTCCTATTTATCCAATTTAATCTAGTTGGGTTTGGCCTAGCATTAGTTATGACTGGACCAGACCCATCTAGTCCCTGAGAGAAGTCATTTCTCAATACTACTTGTCTTTTGGACTAACTCATTCTGAATTGAGAAATAGTTTAAGAAATGAAAAAACAATGCAGGCTTTTCCAGTCTACTAAAAAAAAAAAACTATTTTTGTCTGCTGGAAGAGATGGAAGAATGAGTTAGATGCTGAGCCTATTTTAAGTTTCTCATACTGATCTGGTCAAGTTTGTCTTTTTAAAAGCCAACGCAATTTCTCACATAAGACTAAGGGAATTTAATGTTTAAAGATATAGTTGTTAAAATAATAATGCACATTATTGAATAATTCCTAAAATATTAAGTATTTACTACAAGACACAAAATGTGCTCACCTTTTTAATGCATTACCTCAGATATTCATCACATCCATCCTGTGAGGGAGACAATGTTATCATACATATTTTACCAACGAGAAAACAAAGCCTTAGAGAAGTTACGTAACGACTTGACAATATGCAAAGTTTTGTTGGTTTTAATTAAGAAAAATGCTTCCAACATCTTTGTGATCGTTTAATAAAATAAGGGGTAAATAACCTCCATATTTAAACTGGAATTGGAGAAGACTATTTTCTGGTGACTTCACAAGCATCTGTTTCAAGTAATGTTTCCTGATTTTATTACATTATCACAATTATGGCCACTGCAAAAGTCGAACAATGTATTAAAATGAATAATTTCTTAAAAATGCCCGAGACTTAAACAGATACCTAGTATTCTGATTACTATGCATTAGGATAATCTAAAATAAAGATACCCCTTTAGTAAGAAAATTACAAGTAAATTCCTTTCTGTTAGGAATTCACTTCATTCTGGTTCAAACCTCATTCTGATTCTTTGTTCACTCAAAATTGAACCATTAATTACTCATCTAGTTTGTAAAACAACTGCACTATTGGTATGCTGCCAAATTTTGTAAGACAGCTGTTTAAAACTATTACTTTTCTTTAGGTTTTCATACACACACACACACACATACACAGATGAGACAGAGTCTTGCTCTGTTGCCCAAGCTGGAGTGCAGTGGTGCAATCATGGCTCACCGCAGCCTCGACCTCCTGGGCTCAAGTGATCCTCCTACCTCAGCCTCCCCAGTAGCTAGGACTACAGGCACATGCCACCACACAGGGTTAATTTTTGTATTTTTTTGTATAGATGGGGTTTTGTCATGTTGCCCAGGCTGGTCTTGAATTTCGGGGCTCAAGTGATCCTTCTGCCAATGTGCTGGGATTACAGGCATGGGGCACTGCTCCCAGCCTAGGTTTTCTTTTATATAGAACCAAAATGTGGTCCTTTCAAAGTCTGTATGAATCATGAATCAGAATAAAGTGAAAAAGAAAATTTAATACCCTATTCAATAAATATAATTAAAATGTATTATCCTGTGTATTTTGAATCTCGGAAATAACTATAGAATCCAAAGAAATAGTGAAAAATTTAAACAGTACTCAAGGCTTTATCCTAAAGTCAGATAATTAGTAGGAAGCATAGCTGATAAACTGTGCAAGGTCAGTGAAGAGCCTTGAGGTTGGTGTAAAGTCCAGCCTAGCTCTTCAGCTATTACTCAGAGTGGGACACCCATCTGGATGAAGAAAGCCAGTGGCACACCCTGATTCACTTAAAAATATATATACTACTTTTATGTGTAAAAGTGTATGAAGAGTGAAATACTACTGATTAAGTGGCACATACCGATTTCATTTTCACTTAAGAAGTATTAATGAAAAGCCCATGAATGTAACACAATACATTCCTAAACACTTGGATTTCCTGGAGACTGACTATATCACTATATTCTCTTGTCTGCTTCCCTGTTCTTACCAGGCCCTCTCATCTAAGATGAACTTTTATAGAGTCAAGCCCAGCAACAGTAAGAATAAGGCTGGGAAGCTAAGCAAGAGCCAGAGCATTGTGGGTTTCTTCCTACTTTGGAGATTTTGTGTTTTAAATTAACTTTAAAAGAACAGGGAACACAACAAAATCTAGAAAAAATGCACTGAAAAATCTAGAGAAATGTGTTAGAAATGCACTTTAAAAGGAGGGCTCACTAAAACTAATGAAAAGCAGGGCCGGGGTGCCTGTCTCTGCTAGAAGAGTCAGGAAAGGCTTCACAAAGGTGACCCCAGTTTTAGAACCAGAGGTACAGAGACAAATTCTAAAGTTTCTGCAGAATATGGAAGGCTGAAGTTGATCTTCCCACGGGAGGCAGACAGAAAATCCTCCTCCCAGGGCAGGCTACAAGGACGTGCAATTGTGCACTCATAAGGGTTACATGCTTAGGAGCGCTCCGTACTCAGAAGGAAGGGCCTGGCACTTGCTTTTATGCTATGCCTGAGCTAGCATTATCCTCTTTCTCTGCTGCCATCCAGTCAGAGGGCTACTAACTCTTCCTTCTAAATGTTCTTCTAACTGTCCTCTTCTCCACTTAAAACTACTTCTCATTGACTCCAACTTAAGCAGCAGCCTCCTAATGGGCCTTGTGTTTACCCTCAAACTACTTTGTAAGATGACTGGTCTTTCTAAATGGCATGTCTGATTCTGCATTAAATCATTTCCCTTTGTAATTGATAATCCAATGATGTCAGCATTAGTAAATAATGACTGACTTCAGCAAGGCATGGTGGGTGTATTATTTTGTTGGCTCAACACCTGTACTTCTTTCAGGCACGCCATTCCGCTTCTTCTGGTAACCCAACCCCACCCTTTACGAGAATGTCCTTCCCATGCAAGCTGGCACCTGAACCTAGCTGGGCAAATCAGAGCCTTTCCCTGGGATTTTGTTAGGATGGCGGAGGCTGCAAGATGTCAAAACCCAGAAGCTGTCAGAATCCATGATTCCTGCCAAGTGTGGAAAGCTGTCAATGCCAACAGTCAGAAATAAGAAATGGAGAGTCCTAGCAGTTTGGGTTCCTGGTTCTAGCTTCTTGAGACCCACCTGGCATCTCTAATTTTCTGTTTAACTCTGGTTTTTCTGAGACAATAAATTCCTCTTTTTGCTTAAGTTAATAAAGCTGGGTTTCTTGCTGGTACACAATATGGCAATTCATTATTTGGTTCGTACTTCTCCACCTAACCTATCTCCCCTTGTAAGCTCTCACACACAGTTTATAATAAAACGCTTAATATTCCACGAATTCAACATGCCATCACACCTCTGCACCTCAGTCTCTGCACCTCTGGTTCCAACACTGGGGTCACCTTTGTTAAGTCTTTGCTGACTTCCCTAAGAGAGACAAGCACCCCAGCTTGCTTTCCTTTAGTCTGTGCCTAAGTGCAAGCTCTTCCGGCAAAGTACTGCAACTGCCCTTGTGGATGACTGACTTGAGCCCGGCAGAGCAGTTAAGAACTTGGACTCTGGAGCCAAACTGAGCAGCTCCCCACTGAGTGGCTATGACTTCTCTGCCAGTTGGGCAGGCCTCTCCGCAACTCAATTTCTCATTCATAGAGAGATAAATAACGCCTACTCTAGAAGATTGTTGTGAACACAGAACCAAAACGTGGACCTTTCAAAGTCCGTATGAATCATAAATCATAATATAATAAAAAAGAAAACTGAATTGAAAAGGTTTACTGATTTCTCTGGAGCTCGTAATCACAATTACTCTGCACTCAGAAAAGCCATCCTCAACATTTGTTTCCTAGGAAATGTCAATAAGCAGGTGGAAATAAAATGCTCCGAAGAACAAACCCAGACGAAGAGACCTATTGCCAAATCTGCAAGTGAGTGCCGGCAATCCACCACTTCCAGACTGAGAGTGGCCACTTCTCAGCTGCCACTCACTCCTCAGCTGGCGACAGAATGCATACTCTCCTGCTCTAAGCACTTTGAGTCTCCCCCGTAAGAAGTATTTAAGCCACGAACTAAGACCACGATGTCACATGCTGATCAGGACATTCACAGTCATGCGTCACTTAACGATGGAGATCTGTTCTGAGAAATGGAGAAATGTCCCCTTAGGCAATTTCTTCGGGAAGTAGCGCACTGACACAACCCCAGATGACACAGCCTACTGCTCTAGGGCATGAACCTGTACAGCCTGTCACTGCACCGAACACTGCAGGCAACCGTAGCACACTAGTGAGTATCTGCGTATCTAACCATAAAAAAAGTACAGTAAGAAAACGATATTATAATTTTATGAAACCACGCTGGTCCACATTGACCGGCAACGTCCTTCTGCAGCGCACAATCATATTTAAAAGTGGATTACAAGAGTCAGAAAAACAAGCGGCGTGATTTGTTGTGGCGGCAACCAGGGAACTGACGAGTGCAAACCACTGGGCCCCAGTGTCGCGACCCAACCTCGCCTCCCCGTCGCACGCTCAGGGCCCGACGCAGGGGTCCCGAGAAAGGGCGACCGCGGAGAAGCGGGGCGGGGCTTCTCGGCTGGGGCGGATCCCGCCCTCCCTCTCGTCCCCACCCGGCCGCAGCCCTGCCGCGAGCGACGGTACCTGAGGACGACCCCAGATCCGCGGTGCCCATCTCAGCCCTGCTCACACTCTGCATGACAAGGGGCAGAAGAAAGAGGAGAGCCATGCTGCTACCGACGGACGCCGGCCCCAACCCACAGCTACTGCGGACCGGGCCCGGCGCGAACCTACAGCCTCCGCCTTGCGTCACTTCCGTCACCGAGGTCTGTGTCGGCTGCGGCAGGAGGCTGGACCAGGGCGTGGGCGGAGCCAAGTCCGGGAAGCCGCAGGAGGCGGACTCAGGAGGCGGACTCAGGAGGCGGACTCAGGCGCCACACCCCGCCGTGAGCAGGGCGCCCTGCGGTCGGGACCTGGGTTTCTCGGTGTGGGAGGAACTTGAGTGCAAAGGTTAAGGTCTTTCAGCCTGGCACCTCATTCTGCAATTCTTCTTCCAGTTTTTTTCAGTATCCTGGGGTTGCGAAAGTTTGCATTAGGCCACAGCCGAGCCACAATCCTTGTTTTACTAACTCTTAGACTTCACCTGGGTGTCTTGGAGCCTGACATTTTTAGAAAAGAAAGAGACTTCAGGCCGGGCGCGGTGGCTCAAACCTGTAATCCCAGCACTTTGGGAGGCCGAGACGGGCGGATCACGAGGTCAGGAGATCGAGACCATCCTGGTTAACACGGTGAAACCCCGTCTCTACTAAAAAATACAAAAAACTAGCCGGGCGAGGTGGCGGGCGCCTGTAGTCCCAGCTACTCGGGAGGCTGAGGCAGGAGAATGGCGTGAACCCGGGAGGCGGAGCTTGCAGTGAGCTGAGATCCGGCCACTGCACTCCAGCCTGGGTGACAGAGCGAGACTCCGTCTCAAAAAAAAAAAAAAAAAAAAAAAAAAAAAAAAAGAAAGAGACTTCAAAAGCCATTTCCAGTCCCTGCTTTTTCATTTGGGGAACCTAAGACTTAGCTAGTGAAGTGGTTTGTGCAGGTTCCTACAGCCCAAATCAAATCGGCTTGGCCAAGAACTACTTTGTTCTTGGAGAAAAAAACTATTTGCATTACCTTCTCAGCAATTCAGTGTCAAATCAGTTTATTAGGCAGCCTCTCATGAAGAGGTCTGCTCTCTTACCTCTCTGGGTTTGTCTGTTATTTTGCATCTCTCCCATTCCACTGCAGTCACGTTGCTAAATCATTCAGCGCTTGTGCTCAAACATGCATATGTCTAATGATCTCACGGGCTTCAATTCTGAGTATCATGACCTTTTGTAAAAATTTTAAATTGCGACACACCCTCTCCTCCTTACTTCCCCTCTACTGTTTCTTCATGGCACTTTTCACCTTGCTGTACACTATAATGTACACCTTGATATTTGTTTTCTCCTGAAATGTAAGCTCCGTAGAGCTGACATCTTTACTTGGCACTCAATATTTGTTGAGTGAAAGAGTGCATGATTACTAGTGTTAAGGAACATTTTTAAAGACGGAAAATCCTTAAGGGATTATCAGCCTGATCATTTTACTTGTATTACTAAATCCCTTAGCTCAGTACTTCTCAAACTTCAACGTACATGTGAACCTTCTGCGGATCTTGATAAAATGCAGATTTGGATTCAGTAGTTCCAATTCAGGTTCCAAATCTCTCAAGAGATTTTGTATTTCGGACAAAATACACCGGGGATGCCAGTGCCCCTTTCGATAGGACCACATTTTGAATCAGAAGAATTTAGCTCAATCTAGACTAAGTTTAGGGAGAATATTTTCTTTGATGTGTTTCTGATGTCCACTATATGAAAGACGACTTCTAGTCGTTGTAAGGATGCAAGGATAAATAACTGATCTTTACTGTTTAGGCGTTTATGGAGTAGAACAAAATATGGTATCCAGCTTGTAAACATTTTTGTAGTACTTGTCACACACTGGGTTACCCTGGCAGTAAACTCTGAGGTCGAGATTAAGGTATAAGACATTGATTAGGGAGTACTATTGGAATAAACCTCTGTGAAGGGGAGGTGGAGGAAGCAGAGCCTAGGAAGCAGTTGATCTGTGATGCCATCCCAATAAAGACTCCCAAGGGGCTCTCTGGAGTTGGGATGGCCTTGTAAAGGTGTGTTGAGTTGGTATGAGGGGCTGGGCCTTAAAGCCCAACACTGATTAGTCATTGAATACCAACTGTCCCTGAAATGGCACATGATTTGGGCTCTGTCCATTTCTTTCATGGAGGCATTCCCCAGAGGAAGGCTGATGGCTGAGTGTGTCTACTAGCAGCACCCCTAGCATCAGGAAGGGGACAGAACCGAGTCGTCTGTTCCTGAGAGGGATCTGGGCAAGTTTCACAATCACAGCACCCACCACCCTACCTATCCTTCTGAAGACTGTGCTAGTTAGTCATTTGGAGACTAAATATATTTATTAATTGGGTGAATATTATCAAGTGATACTGTGTGTGACCGACATGGTGAAACACTGAGATAAAGACCTGAGCAAGACAGACATGGCCCCTGCCCTCATGGAGCTTACTGCCTACTGAGGGAGATAGCTGTTAAACAAGGAATTACATAAGTACTGAAATCATGATCATCATTCCCAAGGAGAGCAATGGGAAGAGATTAAAGGAGCATAACCAAGAATTTAACTTAGTCTACATTTTAAGGAAATTCTTTTTCTTTCTTTTGAGACAGGGTCTCACTCGGTCACCTAGGCTGCAGTGCAGAGGCATGATCATAGCTTACTGCAGCCTCAAACTCCTGGGCTCAAATGATCCTCTTGCCTCAGCCTCCCAAATAGCTGAGACTATAGGTGTACCCCACCACACCTGGCTAATTTTTTTTTTTTTTGAGACAGAGTCTGGCTGTATCGCCTAGGCTGGGGTACAGTGGCACAATCTAAGCTGACTGCAACCTCCACCTCTCTGGCTCAAGCCATCCTTCTACCTCAGCCTCCCAAATAGCTGGGACCACAGGGTTTTTTTTGGGTATTTTGTAGAGATGGGGTTTCACCATGTTGCCCAGGCTGATCTCAAACTCCTGAGCTCAAGCAATCCACCCACCTTGACCTCCCAAAGTGCTGGGATTACAGGCATGAGCCACCTTGCCTGACCTTATTCTGGCTAGTTTTTAAATTTTTTATAGAGCTGGGGTCTTGCTGTGTTGCTCAGGCTGGTCTCAAACTCCTGGGCTCAAATGATTCTCCTGCCTCAGGCTCCCAAAATGCTGGGATTACAGGTGTGAGCCACTGTGTCTGGATTTAGGGAAATTGTTTTTTAAGGAAGTTTTCATTTTGTTATGACCTGAAGGATAAGGTAAAATTAGCCTGAATAAAGTTAAAAGATGGAGATGACCACAGACTAATAAGAGAGGTAGGAAGAAGAGCAATAAACTGTATTTTTGAATCCAATATAAAAATCTCATACAGCTAACACAGAAACAGATGAGCGGCGCCAGCTTTCCTTGATAAATTTCCAGTGCCTAATGGCTGGGGAATATCCAAGTATACGTTGGTCCCCACTAGAGCCTCAGATTAGTTTTTAAAATGAAGATAATAAACTGGGGAGGAGCTTAGATAATTCTAAAGCCAAGGGTATACTGAAGTGCTGCTCAGAAGCAAGGCTACATTTTGAAGACCACACTCACATGCCTTTCAAGTTCACAGGCCAAATAAAACAATTTAAGAAGCTAGAAATATGATCTAATGAGAACAGAGCCTGTGTGTGCAGCACAAACTGTGCATTTTGGTTCTGAGCACAGTGCATTTCCTTCCTCTTTTCTCCAAAGCAGAAATGTCTGCCAGCTTCCTTTTAAAGGAGACAGCATGAAAGTTTGTAGTTGTAGCGTGTAGTTCTAAATTCCCCTGATTCGTCTGTAAATTATAGACAATACTCTTGCCCTCTCACATTCTACCCATGCCTTTACACTGTCCCTTAGTTAACTTTGTTTATTCCATAGTACTTATTATTATCTGGAGATTCTACTGGAAATTTAATATATCTATTAAATTTGAATTAAATATGAATACATTATATATGTTAAATGTATGCATATATATATTTCACAAATAATTACTGAAATTGTAGTAATTGTTACCAAGGAGAGTAACAGGATTATAGGTGCATAAACAGGGACTTAATCTGAGATTTAAGGAAATGCCTCCGTGTGCATGTGTGTGTGCATACATAAATATATGTATATACACACATAGAAAATTTTGTTTCAGTAGTCTCTTTCTCTAAAAAATAAATTTGTTTTCTTCACTGTCAGATCCCGAGCACCTAGCCAAGTGCCTATTACTCCATTAATATTTGTGGAGTATTGATGATCCTGAATCATCAGTAGTATGATTATGATTATAATCCCGAATCATCAATGTCAGCATTGAGCAGCCGAACCAATGTCTGTGGCTACTTATTAAATAAATATATGATGAACAAAACAAGCTTGTAAAGAGGTGTGGGACTGAAGCAGGGATAGTTGAATTTATGGCTGGCTAAGCTATAATTGGGTCACTGATAAGAATTTAGAGAGATATTTGGATATCATATTGATACTCAACAAAGCACTATCCTCTTGCCTTGCGCTCAACCCTCTTCTTAGCTCTCATGCTGACATCCGATTGTATCAGACCAACCCCTGGCTTGAAGATGGTTATCCATAGACAATCAAGAATTCTAGTAGATGGCTTGTCTTAGAGCACTGCCTAGGGTAGATGCCACATGCTATGTGGTGACTGGCAGATACTACTCATTAGCTGACTGCTAACAGCTCTTCTCAGTCCCCTTCTACCTTGCTGCCTCCCTACTGTAGAGGCTGGACAGGCTTATTACTCCCTTTCCCAACCTTTGTGGCAGCTAAGTGTAGGGATGTGACATAGTTTTGGTCAGCAAAACACAAGCAGAAGTCTGTGAGGTATGTGTATGTGTGGTGGGCGTTGGGGGTATAATGGGGGAGAGGCTTGCAAAGCATTCTGTGAGAACTTTTCCTTTCTCATAGAAGGGGCAGATGCAATGGGAGAGTTTGCTGGCTTTGGCCCTTTTCCAATCTTCTTGCCTTGAATGTAGATCCAGTAATGCTGGATCTTGGCATTTTGCAACCATGAGGCAACAAGATTGAAGATGAAAAGTCAACAGCTACCAGTGAAGAACAGGAAGATGGAAAGCCTGAATCATCGTCAGCATTGAGCTTCTGAAATAATGTCTGTGACCACCTGCCTTTGGCTTATTATGGGAGAAAAAAATAAACCCCTATTGCTTTAAGTCACCATCAGTTCAATTTGCTGTTAATCGTGCAGTTTTTTTTTTTTTTTTTTTTAACTCAGTGTCAGGCCAACCTAAATAGATTCGCTTTCAGCGAATGTAAACCATGGAATGTAAACCATGATGGAGAAGAGGATGACTGAGTGGAAGGGAGAAAGGAGAAAAGAAGAAACAACAAACTCAAGTACAGGATGTAGAAGACTAGAATAGTAAGCAAAGAAGATCACTTGTTGAGGGGAGAACAAGAGGCCCAGCAGCCAGAGACTTAGCAGAACTGCCATGTGCCCCGAACAGTGCTCTCTCACTGTGCTGCCTGGGCACTAGCTCACTGGTGAGGCTTTCCTCTTCTGACATTCCCACACATCTTTACAAACATCCCTGTCACTAAAGGTAACCTAAATGTCTCTGTTTTTTGCAACTAAAAGAGCGCAATGGAACAGGTGTGGTGGCTCACGCCTGTAATCCCAGCACTTTGGGAGGCTGAAGTGGGTGGATCACGAGGTCAGGAGTTCGAGACCAGCCTGGCTAACATGGTGAAACCCTGTCGCTACCAAAAATACAAAAATTAGCTTGGTGTGGTGGTGCACGCCTGTGGTCCCAGCTACTTGGGAGACTGAGGCAGGAGAATGGCTTGAACTTTGGAGGCGGAGATTACAGTGAGCTGAGATTGTGCCATTGCACTCCAGCCTGGGTGACAGAGCAAGACTCCATCTTAAAAAAAAAAAAAAAAAAAAAAAAAAGCACAATGTATTTCTAGCCATGAAATTTTTAGCCATTTCAGTATCATAAAGGGCAGTTACCCTATTCTTTTAGAAAACATTTCCCAATATCTCACTAAATACCAGGCTGAAAAAACTGTTGCTAAAAAGAACTGAGTAATCTAAAGAAGCATGCAGTTTGTCCTCAGAGCCTCACACTTCCTCTTTCAGTGCATCTTCCCCTCCAGTCTCCGTACTTCCTCCACCACACACCAAAGCCCAGTGACTTCTTGCTGCTTCTCAGAAGCCCAGAGTCCTCCTACTTGGAGAATACCCAAAACTTCCCTAGCTCACAAGGCTTCAGCTGAAGGCGTCTCTCCATCCTTATCTTTCCTCAACATCTAGGTCAATGGTTCTGTATTCCGTAGCAGATGCTCTTAGATGACTCTGGGTAATGATAGATGAACAAATTGAACGAATTAATTTATTGACATCAGTATTTGATAACCATTTTGGGGCGGACACTCCTGGATATTTTGGCATTCAAGCAGTTCTTAACTAGCAGAACCAATGTGTCCAATGGTGACACTGGAGGTCTTGACAAGAAAGGATACAATAAGATACTTTGCCCTGGGCAAAAAGGTCTTTTGGGTGCCTTTCAAATCATGGTATGATGGCTCATTTTTCAAAAGGCAGGACATACCTTATATAGTTACCACAAACTAGCAGCCAACAGATATGTTTTGTTCAGCCAGCAGAGAGAATTCCATTTTTATTGGTTCTAGGCAGGGCATGTAGTCTTAAGTTTTAAGTATCTGTATTTAATGTGATTATCTTGAATGCCAATACTAGATTTCTAGAGCGGAACAGTTTTTTTTTGTTGTTTGTTTTTGTTTTTTTACTTACAGCAAATTATTTAGCCAGCTCTTATCTCTGGAGCTATGCAATGAGACCCAGATGTACATGTAGGCTGCACATGTCATCCTATATGTAATGGTGTCTACTGTAAGTGAGGACACCCTACAAAATGAATCTGGGCATTTATATAGAAGAAAGGGCCAACTTTCCCCTCCCTCTCTGAGAAATGACGAGAAATCCTTTGTTCCCTGGTGTAAACACATTCTCCTTGGGAACAGAAAGAAAGATTCTGGGCGCTTAGCTTTTGGAATGTAAATAAATTTCCCCACTGGAAAGATGAGACTAGGGTCTCTGGCTTTACATCCCAGGAGATGTCTCCATGGTCCTGGATGTTTAATTCTTCCTTGAAATGAAAATACATGTGTCTTTGGGGAGGTAAATTTCTCTGGCATTCTCACTAATCACTTCGAAGTTAATGCCAGGCTTGTCCTTTTAGCTCAGATTCCAAGATTCAGTAAAATGGGCTCAGAAAACCCTAACTGTTCAGAAATGTAAAAATATTATCTCTATGGCCCACAGTTCCACAGTTGAACCACGCTTACATCTCAACTGTCTTACATTCTGCAGCTTGATTTTTGTTACCTTTTTGGTTCTAACATGTAGGCATTTGTCAATGATGGGATTTAGAACACGCTACCTGAAAATATGGTACTCAGGCATTTGGAGAAACAGCAGAACTGAGAAGGTGACTCTCTGACTTTTTCCCACACTTCTCCCCTGAAGCAGGTTATAAAAGAAACCTCGGGGCCGGGTGCAGTGGCTCATGCCTGTAATCCTAGCACTTTAGGAGGCCGAGGTGAGTGGATCACCCGAGGTCAGGAGTTCAAGACCAACCTGGCCAACATGGTGAAACCCCGTCTCTACTAAAAATACAAAAATTAGCCAGGTGTAGTGGTGCACACCTGTAATCCCAGCTACTCAGGAGGCTGAGGAAGGAGAATCTCTTGAACCTGGGAGGCAGAGGTTGCAGTGAGACGAGATCCCACCACTACATTTCAGCCTGTGCGATGGGAGCTAGACTCCATCTCAAAAAAAAAGAAATTCATGGGCCTTTGTCTGAAGGAGGTCACAAGGCAACATTACAGAGTGCACTTTCTATATCAGGAAGGAAGGAATTTTTTTTTTATCTCTGATGACACAGGGACACAGAGAAGTAGCTCAGAAGCATGCTTGCTAAATTCCCTTCATTTTATGACCATGGGATCACAGCCTTTTGTCCTCCAAGCACACTTCTGCATGGCTGCCCACTCTTTATCAAAACTCAGTATAAAAAAACACTTACATTAAATACATTTATATGCACTTCTCTTGTTAATCTGTCTTTTGTTATAGGTGCCTTGGCCATGAACCTAACAATGGGTGAGGAAAGAATCTCTTCTCCCCTATATCATCAAGTTATAACAACCAATACTTTGGTCAAAGAACGTATACTTGCTAACTTCTAGACCTTTAAAAAGAGAATTGAAATACACTCCGTTTGTGTGAATGAAAAATTTATAATATGTCTTTTCAGACAGGAAATCATTCAAAAATGAAAATGTAATTTCTTACTACTCCAAATTATATAGAGGATAATTGTATCTGCATGGAAATGTGTCATCTGAGAAATGGGTTCATTTTGTCACAGAAATCCTAGTTGCTGGTTAGGAGTGAGCAAGACAGTCTTTGGTCAGTCAGGCATTTTGTGAGTGAGACTGTGCAGCACTGTGATCAAGCCTGAAGCCCCTGAGGCTGGACTGCCTGCGTTCAGGGCTCCCACCACCAATGCTTCATCATGTGATCTAGGACAAGGGACTTGTCTTCTCTCTGCCTCAGTTTCCGTACTTGTAAAGTGGAGATAGAATAATGTATAGCGCATAGGATCTTCGTGAAGGTGAAATGAGATAGTTATGAAAAATCTGTAGTCCTCTGCCTGACAAGTAACATTAGCTGTGTTATTAGATGAATGTTAGCTGTGTTATTAGATAAGTGTTAGCTGTGTTATTATTTGCTACATCACCTCCCTGCTCCTCTGTGATTTAAAGAGAGCTTATTCTCTAATAGCAAATGGTAGAAAGAGAGAGGGAGAGATTTGTAAACTAAAAAGGGCATCACAGTTTTATTTCTTTGACTTGTAATGGAAGTTTGGACCAGCTCTGGCAAGAATGCCACAGGGAGCAGAGAGTTCTACTCAAAGTGGTGGGGAGTGGTTAGAAAATTTTTTAGAGTAGGAGGAGACCTTTGAAGTGAATCTTGAAACCACTTTCTACTCTCACTTTGGGCTCCTAGAAACCACCAAATAGTGGTAGAGAAAATAAAACAGACATTTTTAGAAAGTGTGTATTTTCCTATCGACTAATAAGCAATGACTGTATTTTTGAAAAGCGTGTTTACAGCTTTCGATTCCAATAATTGCATGTGACAAATCTAAGCATGGTCAGCTTGTGCTTCTCCTGGCTTTGCCTTTTATTAGCTCCTGCACTGGCCAGCCACAGTTATTGTACCTCCATCCTATTCCTTAGTCATTTGTGGTTAAGTGTATCAGCAGTCTGATAGAAGACTATAAGAGCTTACTTATTAAGATCAAGATAGAATGAGGGCAACACTATTCCTTAGGCCAAAGCAGGGAGGAACAATTTAACTGGGACCCATCTGAGGACATAAGTGTATGTTTTAGAAAACTACACCAAAAAGGAATAGTTAGAATGGAAACATGACAAAAATGTGGAGTTCAGGGAAACAAAATTGTTTAGTGTGTTCCCAGCAGCATCCAAGAGAAAGGATATCTTTTCCTGATAATGCACATGTCTAGTCCCTTTGTCAGGGAATGCAGGGGTTAATTAAGAGTATGAGAAGCCTGACTGGGTGCAGTGACTCCCAGCACTTTGGGAGGCCAAGGCAGGAGGCTTACTTCAGGCTAGGAGTTTAAGACCAGCCTGAGCAACATAGAGAGACAACGTCTCTACAAAAAATAAAAAATAGCCAGATATGGTGGCATGCAACTGTAGTCCTAGCTACTGTGGAGGTTGAGGTGGGGTGATTTTTTGAGGCCAGGAGTTCAAGGTTACAGTGAGCCATGACAGCACCACTGCACTCCAGCCTGGGCAACAAAGTGAGACCCTATCTCTAAAAAGAAAAAAAAAAAAAAAGTATGGGAAACCAGACTCACTGGGTTCAAATCCCAGCCCCATTATTTAATAGCTTTAGAACATTGGGTAAGTTATTATATCTCTGTTTGCCGCACTTTCCTCATCTGTAAATTGGGATTCACAGTAATATCTCAATAGAGTAGATATGAGGGTTCAGTGAAGGCATATGAGTTGTTCAGTGCCTGGGACAGAGAACGTGCTGGATAAATCATGGCTAGTATTTCTCTTTGCTCAGCATTATCTGCTCACATTTTCATTCTCTTTCGTCTGGCCCTGAATCCCAGCACACTTCACACACAAGCCCACTCTACTTTGACATTCCTGACTTTAACTTTGGTTATTTCATGGGGCTAAAGCTGAGACTCAGCTAGTGTTCGGCTGTCTGGTGAGTCAGACGGCAGGCTGTTGCAGTGACCAAGCAGAGGAGCCCAAGGCCAACACAGTGACCACAGGTATGAGGACAAAATGACAAACATGAAGGACATCATGTGCTAGTCCAGCAGATTTTAATGCAAGTCACATATATCATTTTACACTTTCTATTAGCCACATTAAATAAGTATAAAAGGTATAAAGAAGTAGGTGAAAATAATTTTGGTCATAGATTTTATTTAACTCAATATATTCAAATTATGATCATTCAATGTATAATCGATATTTTTAAAACAGTAATGAAATGTTTTACTTTCATCTTTTGTACTAAGTCTTCCAGATCCAGTATGTATTTAACACTTACAGTTCAACACCGTGAAGGCTAGCCATATTTCAACTGCTCAGAAGACACATGTAGCTAGTGGTCATCATTGTGGACAAGGAAAGCCTAGACTCTTAAAACACCTTTAAAAGTTTTAGTCTATCTCATTTCATAACCTACAAACTGGACCAGATTTACTGATTTTTAAATCAAAATCTTTGACTCTTAAAAATGGATGGTATGTCCAGTCCATTTCAGTTCCAAAATCTTCCACTTAGAGAAGAGTCCACTCACATGGATTTGAACCTAAAAGCATTCTCAGCTCAGCTCCACTGTCTGTTCTTTTTGGCCTAGTCTTCCTCAGTAGGCAGGTCATTGCAGTGCCTCACACTGGGAGTGACTGCAGCGGGAAGTGTTAGGTTCCGGATCCTCTGTCTGGCCCTCCTTTGCACCACTGTGAGGCTTTGAAATTATAAATTGTTTTAGTCCAAAATTGAAATTTGTTGGAAGGCTGTGGGGGCAGAAATAAGCGGAATCTTACCGTATGCCCTTTTTTGTATCTAGATTCTTTTACTAAACATCCATGCTTTTAAAAAGTATTTTTGATATTGTTTTTAATTCATTCGCATTTCAATTTATATCAGGGACTCCAAAGGTTGGGCCTTGGGAAAGGAAGCAGGAACTAGAGCACTATGGGCTACGGAGCGATTGTTTTATTGTTTTTCTGTTGCCATGTCCATGGTTAAAGAAGCCACTGTATAGCTTCTGATTTTTACCCATGAATCAATTTCTGCTACATGTAGAGAGTGACACTTGTCACAGCCTGGTTGTGTTTTATTTTATTTTATTTTATTTTATGTTATTTTTTGTGATCTCACTCTTTCCCAGACTGGCGTGCAGTGGTGCAATCTCGTCTCACTTCAACCTCCATTTCCTGACTTCAAGCAATCTTCCACACTGCTTCCCTAGTAGCTGGAACTACAGGCATGCGCCACCACACCCGGCTAATTTTTCTATTTTTTGTAGAGCTGGGGTTTCATCATACTGCCTAGGCTGGTCTCAAACCCTGAGATCATCTGCCTGCCTCAGCCTCCCAAAGTGCTGGGATTACAGGCGTGAGCCACCATGCCCGGCAAAAGGTTTGGAGACAGCCTGGTTTTAAATCAGAGGTGTCCAGCTGGGGGACCCTGGTCTCGGAACTGTATCTAATTTTTCTGTTAATCTTTCACCCTGCAGCTGACCTGAGCCTATGGGCTACCTCTCAATGCTGACTTCTGATGTAAAAATAGTAACAGGAACTCATCATTGTGTGCTATACAATGTAGAGAGTACTTTTAAACAACCATTGCATTATTGGATTCCCACAACTGTAAGCAGTAGGCAGCACACCAGTGTTGTTTATTATCATTTTGTAGATGTGGTCACAGAGGGGCAGACCAACGAACTTATCTTCCCAAAGTCCCAAGCCAGGTGACTGAGTTGGTCTGTCCTGCAGTCAGGACTCGGCCGGGTCTCTGAGTCTCCTTCTACTGGTGCACATTTCCTGTTAGTATTTTCCTCAGGGAAATCCTTTTGGCTCTGACTCCTGAAAGAAAGCTTATCTTCTAAAGTTGCCAAATAATCTGGTCTGCTTTCAATTGAAGGTACTTTGAATCGTGGGAAGAGGAAAGGGGAGAGCTGTGCTAAAAAGATGAGTCATTGCTTCAAGATTGAGGAAGCGAGCATTTATATCTTGGGGACTTTTCAGGAGGGGAATCAGTGTTTCTTGATGGTAAAAACAAGGAAGTGGAGGAAGGGAAGAAAGCACACCCAAGTATTTATTTTCTCTTCTCTCTTTGAATACACATTCTTCCTATTATATTTTCCATTTGCCACATCTCTTACTCATTTTAACAACTTTTTGTTAAAAATACCTATTGGTTAAAATTTATTTTTTATTTCTTAACATTGCAGTTTGCTTTCTATACCATGTCCTCAATTGACTACCTCTGTATAAGTAGCTGGTACGCATGTATTTTTTTAGGAATCCTTTCTTACTTATATTCAGATGTGGCTTTAACTGGACGAACCCCACCGAGGTTCATCACTCTTCTTTTCCTTTTCTGCTTGACGGTCCTCTTTCTCCTCCAGCCATCCATCCACCTGTGAGAAAGGGCTATAAAAGGTGTCCTTACTTCCTTGACGGGAAGGAAGTGGCAGTGAGTTTTTTGAGTTTTTTCACCAGTAGAAACATGTAGATGAGTCATATTTATAGCTTTTTTTTTTTTTTTTTTTTTTTTTTTTGCCCAGGCTGGAGTGCAGTGGCACACTCTCTATAGCCTAATTCTTTAATGTGTACACCTGTTTAGTAGGCATTTCGTTGCCAACCTTTCAATGCTTTTAATGGGTATTTAGTATGATCTGTACGAATCTGGAGGACTGGTTAGTATGTTAAGTCCTGGACTTTTAAAAAGAAACTTGGTTGCTTGCTCTGTTGGAATGAATTAAGTTCTCAAGCAAGAAAATAGATTAATTAATTGGGCAATGTTAGTTGTGGGCATAGTTTTAGGAAACTTCTAGGATCCTTAAAATATCCACTTCTGCCTCTTTCTGGGACGAGAACTATAATACTTTTTCTTAAAATCACTTTGAGTGAATTGTAATATACATACAGAAAAGTGCACATACGTGAATATAATTATTCATTTTCAAAAACTGAGTATATCTAAGTAACCAGCAGCCCCCAGTCCTCCTTATACTCCCTGCTATTCTTTTCTCTTTAGCCTACAGGGAACTCTTGTCCTCACTTCTAATAGCAGAGCTTGGTTTTTCCTGTTGTGTACCTTATATAAGTGGAATCTGGAATCTTTATGTAATCTGGTGTTTAGATTCTTTTGCTGAACATTGATTTTTTTTAAAGTATTTTTTAATACTGTTTTCAATTTATTCTCATGTGGAAAGTCTAGAACATACAGGGAAGTGTGAGAAAAACGTGAAAACCAGTAAGCATAATCTCATCACCTATAGAGACCTATTATTATAATTTTTGGCTATTTCTTTCGAATACTTTTTATATGAAATGTTTAAAAATTTTACATAGCTAAGTGTGCTGTGTATTTAACTTTGAATTCTGTCTTATTTTGGCTTAATATTATATTTTAGCACAAAAAAATTATTGTTATTGTTATTATTTTTAGTGACGGATCTGCCTCTGTCACCCAGACTGGAGTGCAGTGGCACAATCATGGCTCGCTACAGCCTTGAACTCCTGTGCTCAACCAATCCTCTGCCTCAACCTCCCAAGTACCTGGGACTACAGACACGTACCCCCATGCCCAGCTAACTTTTAGAAATCTTTTTAGAGATGAAGTCTCCCTATTTTGTGCAGGCTGGTCTTGAAGTCCTGGGCTCAAATGATCCTCCTGCCTCAGCCTCCTGAGTAGTTGGGATTACAGACATGAGTCACATGCTTAACTCAGCATTTTATTTTTCATCAAAGACTTTATAAACATTTTAAAAGGCTGAATATTGTCATTTTATAAATAAACCATCATGTACTTACCTATTCCCTTTAGGGTGAACATTTAGATGGTTTCCAAATTGTTGCCAAACAAGTCATGCAGTGGTTGACATTTTAACACATAAATATTTTGTTTGCTTCCCTTTTTCCCTCCTCACTTCCTTCCTTCACTTTTTCTTCTTTCTTTCTCTATTTTCTGTCTTCCTTCCTTACTGTAAATACTTATCATGTGCCAGTTAGTGTTGTAGGTACTAGGGAGAAAGCAGTGAGTAAACCAAAGTACTTGCCCTTGTTTGCTTTCATGATTCTTACTTACTTCTTTCTTCTTCTTTTCTTTTTTCCTTTTTTTTGAGGTGTAGTCTTGCTCAGTCACCCAGGCTGGAGTGCAGTGGCGCAATCTCAGCTCATTGCAAGCTCCACCTCCCGGGTTCATGCCATTCTCCTGCCTCAGCCTCCCAAGTAGCTGGGACTGCAGGTGCCCGCCACCATGCCTGGCTAATTTTTTTTGTATTTTTAGTAGAGACAGGGTTTCACCATGTTAGCCAGGATGGTCTCTATCTCCTGATCTCGTGATCCACCCACGTCGGCCTCCAAAAGTGCTGGGATTACAGGCATGAGCCAACGTGCCCAGCCACTTCTTTCTAAAATCAGATTTATTGAGGTATTATTTATATTTGCATGCAGTCAAAAGCATCACTTTCAACATACATTTTATGACATTGGCAGCCTATGCAGTCATCAAACTACAACCACAATCAAGTTATTTCACAAGAAGTTCCCTTAGGTCCCTTTGGAGTCACCTACCTCCACCCACCACCAGCCTCTAGTAAACACTGATCTATTTTCCATCTGTACAGGTTAGCCTTTTCCTGAATGCCATAGAAATGAAGTCATTCAAGACTTAGCCTTTTGTCTCCGTCCCCTTCCCTTGGGATACTGCTTTTGAGATGCATTCGTGTTGTTGCATGCATCAACACTTAGTTCTTTTTTATTCTAGAGCAGGCTTCCATTTTATGGATGTACAACATTTTTAAAAGATTGATCTGTTCACCAGTTGGTGGTCATTTGGGTTGGTGATTGTGAATAAAGCTGCTGTAAACATTCAGTTTTAGACTTTTCTGTGTGTGGACACACATTATAGTTTATTTGGGCCAGATACCTAGAGTGGGACTGCTGGATCATGTGCCAAGAATTTGTTTTACTTTATAAGAAACCGCCAAACTATTGTCCAAAGCGGCTGAACCATTTTGAATTCCTGCCAGCAGTAAATGAGAGTTCCACTTGCTCTGTGCCCTTGCAGTAAAATATTATCAGGTTTTTAAAAGTTTTACTTTTTTCTAATAGGTATATGAGCTTATATTTTATTGGAAAGCATCTGTCCTTTGCCCAACTTAATCAGTGTTGATATGTTTCAGTCTCTCACACTTCCTTATAGATTAACAGAGACTGGATCAGTCCCTTAAATTTTGATGATTAGAAGGGGCCTCTTGGAATTCCTGTGAGTGGCAATTCTAACTGTGGATTCTTTGGAGTTCAGGCAGACCTTTGGGGTTGACAAGTATTAGGAGTGTGCTGTATATCAGGAGGGTATGTTTGTGCACTGGGGTGGGGAAGTGGGCGAGGAAGGCCCTTCATTACTATGTTTCTTTTAAGAGCCAAAGAACCTGGGAAATTCCCAAGGAAAGTTTTGTTCCCAGATGACTAAGCAAGATGGGTTGCTGGTGATCTTAAACTAGGAGACACCTTGGGGCGGTACTCAGGAATCCAGTCCTGAAATAACAGGGGCCTGAACTATGTTGTAATATTGGTAAAGGCTGGGTGTGATAAAATAAAAAAAAAAAGTATAAAGAGGGTGGAAATGATAAAAGGATTATCAGAATTAATAGCTGAATATTGACATGAGGGTAAATAAGGAGTTGACATGCTTGAAGTTTCACATTTAAACAATAAGGAGAAGAATCCCAATAGTACAGTGAAACAACATTTTACAAGTCCCTGTCTTGCTAAATCCAATGGTCAGGCACTTCCTCAGCTGCATTTTACTTGACCTACCAGCATATTGACATAGGCTAACTGACGCACAAGAAGCTCCCTTCTTCTTTCCCCTCTGAATCTTAGGGTACTGTTATACTTCCTCTTGATTCCTTTGTTTCACTGGCTGCTCCTTCTCATTCTCCTTTGGTGGTTCCTCCTCATCTTCCCCACCTCCAGATATTTACATCTCTAGCCCAAACCTTTTTCTCAGACCCCAGACTTGCATATCTACCTAGCTACTCAACACTTCCCCTTGGGTGTCTAATAAACATCTCAAACTTAACATATCCACTACCAAACTCTCGATCTCCATAACCCCAAGCCTGCTTTTTTCAGTCTTCTTCTCTTCTTCCAAATGCTCAGGCGCAAAACCTTGAGATCACCTTTGATGTCCCTCTTTCTTTTATACCCCACATTATCCCCATTAGCATATGTTTCTGGCTTCACCTCCAAAATTTGCCTGGAATCTGACCATTTCTTTTGATTCTACTGCACCATGGTGGACCAAATCATCATTATCTCCTAACTGGATTCTTGCTGAAACTCTCTGTTTTTGTTCTTGTCCTCTTAGATCCATTCTAATGGCAGGAGCCAGAGTAATTTAAAAGAAAAAAACAGTCTGAGCTTGTCATTTTGCTGTTCAGAATCCTTCAATGGTTTCTTATCTTATTCAGAATTAAAGTCCTTACAGTAGTAAATGGCTAAAAGATTCTACAGCAATTGACTTCTTGCTACTGCTCTAACCCAAGACTGGCTACATAATTTGCATTTCCCAGTACCAGATGAAATGCGGAGCTTCTTATTAAAAATATTATGAAACATTTCAAGGTGCTGATGACAGAGCATTAAACAAAGTGCAGTGCCCTTCTATGCCCATGGCTTTCTGTGACTGCACATCTGCACAGTTAGTCCTGCTCACACCTCGTCTTATGCCATTTTTTCTTTTGCTTTCTCTGCTCCAGTTGTAAGGCCTTTTGTAGATTTCTTGAACATACCAGTCAGGCTCCAACCTCACATTCTGTTTCCTGTTCTTGAATTGCTTTTGCCTAGATATGTGTGTAATTAATTTCCTCGTTTCCATCAGGAGTCTGCTTAAATATCCATTGATAAACAGGGACATTGGGAAGGAGCTGTTTGGGGCATAATAGATAATATAATGGCATTTAGGCCTACTTATAGACTCATGGAATTGTACAGGGTAGACCAGAGAGCATTTAAATGTACTTATTTCTAGGATTAAAAAAACTGCAGACAAAATAAATTAAATGCCTGCCTAAACTTATATACTACCTGTTATGAATTGAGAGCATGGTATTCAAAATAGAAATTCTCAGAAGTTAAGGATATATGGCTCACGCCTGTAATCACAGCACTTTAAGAGGCTGAGGCAGGCATATCACTTGAGCTCAGGAGTTCGAGACCAGCCTGGGCAACATGGTGAAACCCCATCTCTACAAAAAATAGCTGGGCATGGGCCTGTAGTTCCAGTTATTTGGGAGGCTGGGGTGAGAGGATCACTTGAGCTCAGGAGGCAGAGGCTGCAGCAGTGAGCTGAGATCGTGCCACTGCACTCTAGCCTGGACGACAGAGCGAGACCTCAAAAGGAAAAAAAAAAAAAAGAGAGAGAGGAAGAAATTAAGGATACATGATGCATACATGGAGGAGTAGTGTAGGATGTGTCAAACAGCACCAGTCTTAAAGTCTTACAGGTAGGCAATGTTCTAATTCTAACATACTCATTTTGGGGAAGTGTTTTTAAAAGCAATAGTTAAACTAAATGAAAGAATATACAGAGAAAAGAGCGAAAGCTTCAAGCCTCTTCTTTCCAAAATATCCATAGCTATAGGGGAAGACAATTTGCTAAAAAAAAAAAAAAAAAATAGAGCTTTAATTCTGGAATCAGACAGATATGGTTTTGAATTTTGGTTTATTCATTTATCAGCCATGAAACTGATTCTCTATGCCTTATTTTCCTCACCTGTAAAAGGTGGATAATAATAATAACTTTTCCATAGGATTTTGGGAAGAATGAATGGGCTAACCCCTGTAATGCAGTTAGCAGCTCGCACATAAATCAGTGGTATTTCATATTTTGGTAACTTACAGGAAGAGATATTCCATACCAGAAAATACCTCAAGCTGCATTAAAAAAAAATTGTCCTTTTTTCCATAGTCCTAACTTTGAATGTAACATTTTTAGTTGTTGCTTTCTAAAGACATGGTTGTTTATGCTATAACTGTTTGTGGTTTGGTTGAGGGGAAGTTACACTATGTGCTTTATTTTATGCTGACCTTACAAGAAATTTTCTCTATCATTCCAAGGAACACTATTTTTTTCTTTTTTGAGGCAGAGTTGCCCTCTGTTGCCCAGGCTAGAGTGCCGTGGTGCAATCATAGCTTGCTGAAGGCTCAAGTTTCTGGACTCAAGCAGTCCTCCTGCTTTAGCCTCTTGAGTAACTACAGGCATGCATCACCATGCCTGGCTAGCAATCCCCCTGCCTCAGCCTCTTGAGTAACTGCTTCTACAGGCATGTGTCACCATGCCTGGCTAACAATTAAAAAAATTTTTTTTGGTAAAGAGTGGATCTCACTTTGTTGCCCAGGCTGGTCTTGAACCCCTAGCCTCAAATGATCCCCTCACCTCAGCCTCCCAAAATGTTGGGATTACAGGGATGAGCCACCGAGCCCAGCTGGAGCACAACCTTTTTTTTTTTAAATTGAGACAGAGTCTTGCTCTGTCGCCCAGGCTGGAGTGCAACGGCGCGATCTTCGCTCACTGCTACCTCTGCCTCCCAGGTTCAAGCCATTCTCCTGCTTCAGCCTCCTGAGTAGCTGGAATTACAGCCACGTTCCCCCATACCCGGCTAATTTTTGTATTTTGAGTAGAGGCGGGGTTTCACCATGTTGACCAGGCGGGTCTCTAACTCCTGACCCCAGGTGATCCACTTGCCTTGGCCTCCCAAAATGCTGGGACTACAGGTGTGAGCCACTGCGCCCGGCCAGCACAACATTTTTGAATAACCTAAAGTATGGTTTAAAATGGAAATTTCTGGGTATTGAGAAAAACTAGCATGTTTCTGAATTATTGTTCAGCTGTACTTTTTGTTTCGAATAGAACAAGAAATGCTTCAGATTGTCAGCCTGTTCTTATTATAGAGACTAGAATATGCAACATGACTTATTTCCTTCACTTTGTCTCTAAAGTGAACCCTTTAATTATTATACTGGATGTTTCTTTATCAAAAGCTGGATAATGGCTTTATTCTCTATTATTTTATACAAGGATATATTTAGGGATAACTTTTCAAAAACATCAGCCATAGTTATCAAGAAAGAGAGGCGACAAAGGTTCTTATTCAAATTCCATTAACTTTGACATTCCAGAAGATACGAACTTTAGATTTTGGAAAGATGCCCCAAATAAATGTTCTATCTGCCACTGAAAAAGTCTTTACTATTGACTCATTATCTCTAGGACATGAGTCACTTTTCTGGTTATGATTTATCAAAACCAGAAAAGAATGTTCATTAACCTAGTCTTTCTCTTAGTACTCCTGTACTGCCTATTAGAAATAGCTGATCAGGATGTGGGACACACGTTGCGTTATTAACTTTTAGTTTTCATTACTAACTGGTAACGAAAGAGCTCTGTATCTAGCCAGAGATGGCAATGCAGGATTGTGCTTATTTGTACAGTATCTGTGGTACATTAGTCAAATGTATGAGGGTTTATATAGAGAATTAGGTTGGCTTCCTGGAAGTTCTTTTTGCTTGTAGATTATCCTGACTGGCTGTGACAATTGCTATTGCTCTGTGTTTGCTAGAATTTACCAGCTCGTTGGATCCCACAAGGGAGTAAAACAGAAAAAAAAAAAAAAAAAAGATTAAAGCAAAATTGAATGTACCAGCTCTGTGCTGGGAATACTTGTGTGTTGAAATGAGGGCGTACCAGCATCAACTTTGCCTTGGTTCATGGTCCAGATGAGGAGTCACCACTGGCCATAGTAAAGATTCAGATGACAGCTCTGCTTTTTTTTTTTTTTTTTTTGGTCATGTGCTTCTAAGGAAATCATAAAGCTTTAAGCACAGGGATTGTGATCAAAAAATATAATTAGAACAAGAATCAAAGAAATACAAAAATTTAAATATAATTAGCATTCTCATCCCTATTTCACAGATACTGGTGCTTCATTCATTCTTCATTTCTTCCTTAGAAAAAATATTTGTTTAGTTTTACTCTAAATCTCAGTACTTCTTGCCCCAAATTCTCCCATGTTATGCACAGATTCAGGGCTTTGAGGATTCTACCCAATTCATGAGTATTCTACCCAATATTCCTAATATTTTGCTTGCCACTTTCAGATTCTTGAATATTAAAATTCTTGCCACTTTTTCTAAGCCTTCCTCAAGTCTTAGTTCTAAGGTAATTCCCGGAGGATCTCATTCCCTTTGAAATTTGAAAATTGGAATTTCTTTATTATTCCTTCCACAGGGAAGTGAAAGAGACAATTGTATCCGCCTATGAAAGGCTTTACAGTTTCCCTGTTAAAGCTAATATATATGTAGTTTAACTAATTAGAAAATCCTCTCTCTTTGTTCAACCATAGCTCCAGCTTTATTATTTCCCTGATGTATACTAAAGAGTCCCTTCATAGTTGCCTCTCTCGGAGGGTGGATCTACAGAAAACACAGTTGTGCAAACTCTAACTTTAAAATGTATATTTAAGCAATTATGATTTAAGCAGTAAGATTTGGAAATACAGAAATATATGCTATCACTATACTGGCCCATTTTACCATAAATACCATAAAAGCAGAGACAGTACTATATATTTTACTTATTTATTTATTACTGTCTCTCCCTATAATTTTGTGTGTTTTTATTAATTTCTATATGCTTAGCACCTAGAATAGTACTTGGTATATAAAAGACACTGAAATCTTTGTTTAATGAGTTAATTAGTCTCTTTTTCTTCCATTGTAGCTCATGTAACTATTAAGGGTCTTACTATGCGGGTATTGTGTTTAAAAGATGGGTTTGAATGAGAGATAGGAGGTTCCAAACAAGAAAATTGTATATTTTAGCTATTATTCCCTGAAAGGTATAATTATATGATGGTTATATCTTATCTTCTGTATAATAATTCTGAGTAGGAAAAATAAATAATCTGTATTTATTTTATATTTCATACAAATATAACATTTTGTTACAAAAAATAAATTGATACAAGGGATGGAAGTTCTGGATCCCAGTCCCAGCTCTCTCCTTGATTATGTCTGGGTCCATAAGCACATTTATTTTTACCTTTCTGGATACAGTCCTGTTAACAGCATCATCAGGTTGGGCTAGATGCTCCTCACTATCTTCACTCTTGCTATTCCCACTGCACCCTGGTTACCTATCAATTTCTCCCCACTTATGGCATTATATTGAACACATCTGCCTATGTGTGTTTCCCTATTTGATTTGAGAAACTTGGACTCTACCTCATTAAAAAATAATGGTTACTGTTTTTGAGTACTATCAAGTGCTGTATTCTACCTATTGTATGTTACTTAGAACACCATTAAATAACTATATCTAAGTCAATTTTGAAGAAGTGAAAATTTAAGACTTTGAGAACTTAAACAATATGCACCAGATCTGTAAACTTATGAGATCCAATCTCTACTCTAACCCCAAAGTCTCTGCTCTTAGCCCTCTACACTACATTCTACTTCTTATCTACAGGATGATCATCATGTCCTGAACACTTACTAAGTGCCAAATATTTATATCTTGATTGTAATCCTGAAAATAACCTCGCACAGTAGACATGATGATTCTCAGCTTACATCCTATAGGCCAGGTAACTGATGCACAAAGATGACAAGTAATCTCCTCCCCAGCCATACAACAATACCTGTGGGGTAGTCTGGTACTTCTTGTTGCAAATTATCTCAAAGCTAATTGATATTTATGCTTTCTTTCACCTCCTACCCATTCATGTTCCGTTTACCTTTAGCCAGCACCTTAGCTACTTGGGATTCTTTATATGATTGAATGATTTTTTTACTTGATCGTTTTTCTTGTTTTTTTTCTTTTTCTTTCTTTTTTTTTTTTTGAGACAAAATCTTGCTCCGTCACCCAGGCTGGAGGGCATTGGCACAATCTTGGCTCAAGGCAACCTCTGCCTCCTGGGTTCAAGTGATTCTCTTGCCTCAGCCTCCTGAGTAACTGGGATTACAGGTGCGCACCACCATGCCTGCTAATTTTTGTATTTTTAGTAGAAATGAGGTTTTGCCATGTTGGCCAAGCTGGTCTCGAACTCCTGACCTCAAGTGATACACCTGCCTCGGCCTCCTAAAGTGCTAGGATTACAGGCATGAGTCACCTCGCCCGGCCCTTGATTGTTTTCAAACCTTCATTCCTGAAGTGTCTGAGCCCTTGGTGGGACTACTTCGGTTGTGTTGTTCTGTTCTACAAAATGTATCACTCAATACAAAAGTCTTGACATACATTCCCTGCCCCCAAACAGATTGAGACAGGAAGAATAAAAAGAGAAAAGCATGTGAATTTTATTAATTTTACATTCACGCGGGGATGTTCACAAGAGAGGGAACTCTCAATAAGCGGCCAAAGTAAGATGCTTTTATGCTTTTTAGATAAACAACAATAAATTTGTGAAGAAATGACAGGAGAAAGGAGATCTGGCTAGGGACAGTAAATTCTAGGGGAGTCACTAGGAGATATTTGGAGTATGTAAAACTAGTGGAAGATAAGGGTTACTTCCAGAAGTTTATTTACCTAGGCCTGTTGCAGCACCAAATCTCAGTCTCCAGTGAGAAGGAATATTCTTTTACCCAGGTAAGGAGAAGGCAGCCCTCCCAAAGGAATCGTTTTGGCTTGCCACATGCAGGAAAAGACTGGGAGACTAGACTTTTTCTGAAACTGTAATTTTTCCAATGTTTTTTAGCTCAAAATATACCAATTTGTTATATTTGGGGATGATGTTTCCTTCACTTCTTCACTGTAGAAGCAGAAATTCCAAACACCTCTTTGAGAGTTACCCATTGTCTGGGTGTCTTCCATGTATACATGAAATATACATGTTAATAAATGTCTGTCTGTTTTTCTCTTGTTAATCTGTGTTTTGTAATAGGGGTGTGTTTCAGTTACCTATTGGGATTTTATTTTTCCCTACCCATTTCATTCACCAATCAATCTAGAGTCAAGCTATGTGAAACAACTGATAAGTTCAAGAGAATTGCACATGGCTCATCAAACATCCTGTTATTTGCCCAAGAAGCTAACACATTGCTGTTGGCTGCTGTGTGTGCCTGGGAGAAGGGATAGAGGCTCACGTCCTAGCTTTTGCTTTTCCAAGTATGCTTTAGGAGTGAGTGTGTGTGTACTTTCTCGGCTTGGAGGGTTCTGATGTGAGGTGAGGTTCGTTTATTATGCCCCCAACACTCCTTATCCTGTTTCTCAGGGGACTTTTCTGAATCTCACCTTGCACAGGCCTTCCCCAACGCTACCTCCTGGGCTGTCATCTCCTGGTCCCAAGGGATGGCCTGGGTGGGACTGGGGGAGGAATGATCAGGAAGCACTTGGTCTGCCTTGCCTGCTGTTACTCTTCTCAGTGACCTGATTTCAGGGGTGTCCTGATGTGATGCCACAACCTCTGACAAGTGCTATAGACCCTGGCTGGTGATGATCCAGCAGGGCACACGCGGTGGAGAAATGGCCACCACCAGAAAGCTCTCCACAGCTCGTCCCCACCTGCTGCACCTGTGGTCTCTTTGGCTCCAACCCTGGGATACAGGCTTTTTTTTTTCATCTTGTCTGGGGTTTCTCAGAGTCTTTATGTCCTGATCCATCATCCACTTTCTTTTCACCATGACATTTCTGGGCTTAGTTCGGGGAGGAATGATGGCATTGAGCTTTAGTTCACCATCTAGTGAGGAACTAGAATCCTCTGTGCATCTTTATATTCCCCTCCTTAAGATGCTTAAGATATGTCTTAGAACAGCAGTCCCCAACCTTTTTGGCACCTGGGATAAGTTTTGTGGAAGACAGTTTTTCCATAGATGAGGGCAGGGAATGGCTTCAGGATGAAACTATTCCACCTCAGATCATGAGGCTTCAGATTTTCCTAAGGAGCATGCAACCTAGATCCCTCACATGAGCAGTTCACAATAGGGTTCATGAACCTATAAGAATTAAATGCCACCCGCTGATCTAACAGGAGGTGGAACTCAGTGGTAATGTTCGCTGCCACTCACCTCCTGCTGTGCAGCCTGATTTCTAACAAGCCATGGACTGCACTGGTCCACGGCCTGGGGGCTGGGGGCGTCTGTCCTAGAACACTGACTGGACTACCTCACCAAGTGTAGTATGAAGGACAAGTCTGTTTGTGAGGAAAAACTATGTTAGAAAAATAGAAATATAAAAATATAATGTGCTATACTTAAGTTAGTATAATTTAATGCATAATAACTGCGAAGTAAATGATCACTAAATAAATAAGACTTTGGATGAGCAGTTGGAGTAGGCTGCATACCACTGTGACAGCATTATTTCTCGGTGCTGCAGCAGTTAAGCGCAGCCTAAAGAGAAGAACAGATTACGAAAGGTTGATTTGAACAAATCCTTTAATACATTTGCTTGTTGTTTTGGATTTGTTATTTCAAAACTATTTTAGCTTCTCAATTTTGACCCAAACACTATTAATTGTTTGTGAGTGAGCTTTGTAAAACTGAATGCAGAAGTTTTGATTATGAGGCAAAAACTCTCTCATCCTGTTTTAAAGAAGATCTACATGCCCTGCTTGGTGATATTCTAGGAAGCAAAAGGAGAAGTGCTCTCTGGGAGATGAATTTCACTACCCTTGTTTTCCCCCTCCTTATAAGATTGGAACAAATTCCCATTTATTTAGCAAGCAAAACATACTTTATAATTTCCAAATAAGGAGTAAAGTTTGCCATGTACACATCTGGAACCTGTGCATCTAGTCTCAGTTTACCACAAATAATGTTTGTATTCTACGATTCACCAGAAAGCTCAGTTTTGAGTTGACTTAATTCATGAGAAAAGTGCAATAAAGGTAACTGATATTGATGATAGTTTAAGTAAAATATTAACCATTCACCCCTAGTACGATTTCAGGTTCCAGCTTGTTTCAAACTAAATCACCATATGTATCAAATTAGATCACCAGAATTATTTAGTGTAACTCTTGGTAAAGTTGCCTTTACTAATGTAACTTAATCTGCCTTATTTGAATGTCTTTGGCATTCTTGAATGTTGATATGAGAAATGGTCCTATGGAATTAAAGTTTCTGCATCTTTTTAGAAGTCTCTGTTGCAAAAATTAATAATTCCGCAAGAGCTACCATTCAGAGAGTACATCGGATGTCCCAGGCACATGTTTACTAAATGTAACTCTCACTATAGTCTTCTAGGTGTATATTATAATCCTTACTTTACATATGAAGAAACCGAAGCTATGTTAAACAACTTGCTCACACCTAATAAGTGCTTGACACAAGATTCAAACCCAGGTCTGTTAGATCTCTAAGTTTGTGGCCTTAACCAATGTTTTATATTGTAATTATGCTCTATGTGTAGAATTTCTCATATAAAACGGTAAGAAATTACCTGCAGAAGGGAGGAACTACATTGTAGAGCCAGAAGTCTGACTGGGATGGCAAGCTACAATCAGGACAATCTTTGGTACATGTGGGCTTGCCTAGAAATTCCCAGATTCCATTTATCAGAAGCTGGATAAAGACTGGACTGTGGTCACCCAACCCTGCTGGAGACTCAGATTATTCCTGACTTGGACATTAAAGGGAAACTTAGGTCCACGGGCAAGGATATCTATGACACTTAGGTAACCACATGAACAAGAGCTTACCTTTGACTTCAGGGCCTTCAATGAGCCATAGGTTAAGAAATCCTTATCTAAACCATGCTAGTTCCCAGTGTTTCTTGGCTTCTGGGAAGCCCTGTATCAAATGAAATACTCAATTCCAATATTTTCCCAAATATTATTAAGTTCTTCTTGCCCTCTAAGTCAGTAGACTTCAAACTGTGTTCCACATAGTTCTTTGAGTTCCACAGGCCCTCTTTTAGGGTGCCCCATTGCATCCTGCCCCATAGTTCAAGCAGCTTCAAGGCCACAGGGGTGAAGGACATTAGCTCAGCTCCACCACTGTCTAGTGATTTGATTTCTTTATGCCCCAGTGTCCTCGTCTATAAAAAGGTACTAATAGTCCTATTTTGTGGGTTTCAGTCATGACAAAAGGACTAAATGCATGTATGACACTCAGAACCCCGCCTGACAGAAAACAAGCACCCAGGAGTTGTTAGTCATTATTATTGCTTGACTATGCTTTTAAATACAATATTTTTTATAATCAAGAACACTGAAACAACAACAAAAAAATAAGGAAAACCACTTTGTCTATGATCTTTAGACTTATTTATGTTTAAATTTTTTTTCTGTTTAATTTTTATTTATGTTATATGTTATTTTCACATAAATGGGATTTAATTCATTTCCAGTCTGCCATTTTTGATCTACCCAACTACCTCCTCATAAATGGTCAGTGTCATCCCTGACTTCCCAGTGAGAAACTTGGAAATTGCCTTTATTTCTTGGCTGACAGATCTGATAAATGAGTGTTAAAAGGAAAACTTTAGGTACAGTAAATTTAACATAATTTAATTGAACAAAGAACAATTTGCGAATGAAAGTAGCCTCCCAAGCCAGAGTAGGCTCAGAGAGACACCAGTGCAGCTGTGTGGTGTAAGGAGATTTATATACAGAAAGAGAACAGGAAGCACAGAAAACGGAAGTGAGGTACAGAAGCAGCCGGATTGGTCACAGTGTGGCGCCTGCTTTATTTGAACACGGTTGAAGTGGTTGGCCCTCTTTGATTGGTCAAAACTCAGTGATTGGCACAAGAGTAGGTTACAGTCTGTTTACAAATCCATTGCGGTTATAGTTCCGTAGGTACAGAGAAGCCTTTAAGCCGAACTTAAAATACGTAAGGAGACAGCTGTAGGCCAAACTTGATTTAAGCTTCTTTGCCCCTTACTTTGCTACTGGCTTCAGCTGCGTCAGGTGCTCTGTGCTTGAGACAATTTAAGATTGAGACCATTTAAAATATTTTGCCATCCTTGTGGCAGATAAGAGTGTATTAGTCTATTCAGGCTGCTATAACAAAACACAATAAACTGAGTTGCTTATAAACATTAGAAGTTTATTTCTCTCAGTTCTGGAGGGAAGTCCAAGACCAAGGCACCAGCAGACTCGGTGCCTGGTGAGGGCTCTCCTCCTGGTTCACTCTTTCTGTGGGCCTGTTTTATAAAGGAGCTAATCCCATCCATGAACACTCCACCCTCATAATCTAATGACCTCCCAGAAGCCCCATCTCTTAATATCATCACCCTGGGGGTTAGGAATTCAACATGTGAGTTTCAGGGGCATACAAACCCTTAAACCATAGCAGAGGATACATAGATGTAGAAAAAGATAGATAACGACAGAAGAAAAACAATGGCGATTACTAGTCATTTGAATTTTTGTTTTTTACTTTCCTTGCTCCCCTTCCTACTTTTGAAACATTTAAAAAGTTTTCAATGAGAAAAGAAAAGCCCAAACATTATTTATTTTATTGTATTTTTTCCCTAGTAAAATATATCATGCATACAAACTGGTATAAATAACGTACATTCACTGTTTTAAAAAGGAGGATGAAATGAGCCTCACTGAGTGTAATCTTGGGTTTGCCCTTCACCTGGCTCCCTCTTCACTGCCTCACCGGTTCTGGGCTGTAGGGAGAGGATGCCTATGGACACCATCTGCACCCTCCTTTGCCTTTCAACTTCTGGTTAGTTTTGGCCAATGGAGTATTGCATTAAACTTGTTTTTCTACACACTGCCCCTACTTTTGTACACAATCCCTTTCTTAACCTCTCCTCAAATTAACTTGAGGTTTCTATTTACTTCCTTTAAGGATCCAACCAGCTCCCCCTGGGCTGGGCCGGGGGAGGCTCTCCCTTATCCTTGGGAGAGAGGTATATACCAGTTTAAACTTTATGTTAATCATTCCTTTGCTTAAAAAGAACTAATGTCATCACAGAAGTATGTCAAAATGTATATTGTTTAGTTTTGTCTTTTTTGACTTATGTAAATGGATTGATTTAAAGTCTCCCTCACTTGTGTTCCATTTTTTTCCCTTTGCTAATTTGGAAATTACACATTCTGGCTGGGTGCGGTGGCTCACACCTGTAATCCCAGCACTTTTGGAGGCCAAGGTGTGTGGCTCACGAAGTCAGGAGATCGAGACCATCCTGGCTAAAACGGTGAAACCCCGTCTCTACTAAAAATACAAAAAATTAGCCGCGCACAGTGACGGGCGCTTGTAGTCCCGGCTACTCAGGAGGCTGAAGCAGGAGAATGGCGTGAACCTGGGAGGCAAAGCTTGCAGTGAGTCCAGATCACGCTACTGCGCTCCAGCCTGGGTGACAGAGTGAGACTCTGTCTCAAAAAAAAAAAAAAAAAAAAAAAAAAAGAAATTATACATTCTATGTCTAGGTATTTAATAGTTATTTTAGAAACTTTAATGTTTACATTTAATTTAATAAGTCTCAACTTAAACTTTTACCTTCCCTTTAAACATTAAGGTCTTAGAATGCTTCAACCCTGATTACCTCTCACCCAACTGCAATGCTATTTTTATTCCATATTTTGGCTCTGCCTAATTTTTAAACTTGCAAAAAGTGGTCACTGTTGATATTATTATTTCATGCCATCAGTGATTCCTTAGACGGAGCCCGGTGTTATAGTTTTCTTCACTCACCATTCCATTTTGCATCCGAGATATTTCTTTGGGATCATTTCCCTTTTTCTTCAGAGGTTCTTTAGTGAAGTCTGTTGCTAGCAAAATCTGTCTTTGTCTGCAAATGTATTTTATTCTTGTTCTTGAAAGACAGTTGTACTGAGTTTTTCTTAGTATTTTGAAGACAATGTATCACAATCTTTTGACTTCCACTCTTGCTTTTGAGAAGGCAGTGTTAATCATTGATTCTTTGAGGTGAATATCTTTTACTTTTAACTACTTTTGGATTTTCTCTTTTCAGTGTGTCTCTTTGGCTTGTTTATTTTAATGTATTGTCTAGAGATATAGGTATTTTTTTTAAAATCTTGTTAAATTTCCTTGGACTCAGTGAATCTGAGAATTACCTTTTATAAGTTGCAAAAATTTCTCATCCAATTTCTCCAAAAACATTTCTCCTTCATTCTGTTAGCTCACTCTGAAAAACTGGTTAGATATATTTTATGGTTTCTCATTCTATGCCCCAAGCCTTCCAATCTCTCTTTCCCAGTTTTCATCTTATCACCTTTCTGGCTATGTTTGGGTAATCATCTCTTCAGTTGTGTCTAATCTGCTGTTTATGCTGTTCAATACATCCAGTGAATTTCTAACTTCAAATATTAATTTTACATTTTCTATTTTGGTATTTCAAATCTGCTTGACCATTTTAATAGCCACTTATTTCTCTATGTCATTTTCAATTCCTTCTATTATTTCTTTAAACATATTAAACACACTTATGAAACATCCTGTATTTGTTAAGTTCATTATCAGTGGGAATCATGGGTTTCATTCTGCTGTTTTTCACTCTTGTTGACTCATAGTTATGGTAGCTTGATTCCTTGATGGCCTGAGGTCATGACTTTCCATTCAAATTGGAACATTTTTTGTGGGAAATCCTCGATGTTTGGATTTAAAGTATATTCTCCCAGGGCATATATATGTGTGTGTGTGTGTGTGTGTATACATATATATATATATGTCTAATCTGCTGTTGAATACATCCAATGAGTTTCTAACTTCAAATATTAATTTTACATTTTCTATTTCAGTATTTCAAATCTACTGGACTATTTTAATGGCCTCTTATTTCTCTATGTCATTTTTAATTTCTTCTATTATTTCTTTAAACATATTAAACACATACATATGTGTGTATATATGTGTATGCATATACACACACACACAGTTGTCCCTCAATAGTCATGGGGGATTGGTTCCAGGATATCCTGCAGATACCAAAATTCATAGAGATACTCAAGTCCCTGATGTAAAATGATGTAATATTTGCATATAACCTACACATATATCCCCCTGTATACTTTAAATCATCTCCCTAGATTACTTATAATGCCTAATACAATGTAAATAATTATTATACCGTATTGCTTAGGCAACAGTGACAAGAAAAAAGTCTGCACATGTTCAGTACAGACACTACCATCTATTCTTTTTTCTAAATAATTTCCATGTGCAGTTGGTTGAATCCACCGGTGTGGAACCTATGGATGTGGAGGACTGACTGCACTTACTTCTGCTAAACACGTTGGTACACTATCAACCTGGAGATTTAACACTAAATTTTCAGCTTGGGGCTTCAATTTGGGAACACAGATGATGTGAATTTTGTTGCAAGTCAACGTAAGGATCAGTTTATGGAAAGAATTCTTTGAAGTGACTCTTCCTCCTTCCCTTCTCTTTCCTCTCCCTGTCTTCTTTTCTTCTTTTACTCTCTCTCATTCTTTCCCTAAATCCTTACCTTCCTCCTTTCCTCTCTCTCTCTCTTATCCATCCTTCCTTCTGACAAAGACTCACTCCTTTGATCAAAACTTTAGTCAGGCTCCTGAGCACTTTCTGACTAGGCCCAACCTTGGGCTTCCTTCCCTGTCCACGTACAATCCAGTGTGAGCAAGGATCTTGCTAAGTCAGCTTAGCTCTAGAAAATCCCCTACCTTTGCTATCTGAGCCCCCTCCATATCTGATCCCCTGGCCTGCCTTCAGCAATTATCCTGTTAGATCAGTCTAGGCAGAAACTCTTGTCCTTGATGTTTCCCCTGAGTAATTTTCTGTTCACTGATCCCCACTCTGCTCTTTGGTTAAAAATCTCCACTTATTCTTGTTGGAGTACGAGTTGAGCCAAATATCTCTTGCAACTGGAAGACCCTGTTACAATACTCCCTATACCTGTGACCATGGCTTCCCTTGAATAAAGTCTGCCTTACCATCTTGAACAAGTGTCACAAATGATTGTATTCTTTGGTTCTCCCTCCCTCCATCCTTCCCTCCCTTCGTTCCTTCTTTTCTTACCTTTTTCTTTTCCTCTTTCCTTTTTTTCCTTTTGAAATGGAGTTTTGCTCTTGTTGCCCAGGCTAGAGTGCAATGGCATGATCTCAGCTCACCACAACCTCCGCCTCCCAGGTTCAAGAGATTCTCCTCTCTCAGCCTCCCAAATAGCTGGGATTACAGGCATGCACCATCATGCCCAGCTAATTTTGTATTCTTTAGCAGAGACAGGATTTCTCCGTGTTGGTCAGGCTGGTCTCGAACTCCTGACCTCAGGTGATCTGACCACCTCAGCCTCCCAAAGTTCTGGGATTACAGGTGTGAGCCACCGCACCCAGCCTCCTCTTTCCTTCTTTTTCTTCCTGATTTGAGGTTATAATTGGCAAGTAGTGCTAGCATCTGTCTCTGCAGAATGGGTTTCCATGTCCCCAGTTATTCTCTCTTTATGTTTTGTGCAGGGGGCTTTAACCTGACTGATTTAACTCCTAGACTACATGCCCAGGCCACCAGGATGAAGATGATGCCCTCAGCATAGCTGTTCTTTGGGACCTCTAAGGACTTGCCTTACTGCTCCATAACTTCAGCCCTGCATTTAAAAATGTTTTTGAAATGTAATTTTAATATAGGTGTTCTGCACTGAGAGTTTTTTTCTACATAGGCAATATGTCATTTGGCCAAAAATGGAAGAAATGGAAAAAATGGAATAAATAGTGTAATTTTTTTAAAGGTTTAGTAAAGCAATGCAAATTTTGTAGATTTCAAAACTCAAATCATTTAAATCATTTTTTGTATATAATGAAGAATGTAGCCTCAAAAATCTAATTTTATCTATCACTATTAGAAGCACATAGCCCTGTTTCTGTCATAGTTATTTAGAAAAGAGAAGATAAGGCCAGGTGCAGTGGCTCACACCTGTAATCCCGGAACTTTAGGAGGCCTAGGTGGGTGGATCGCTTGAGGTCAGTAGTTCGAAACCTGCCTGGCCAACATGGCAAAACCCCATCTCTACTAAGAATACAAAAATTAGCCGGGTGTGGTAGTGTGCACCTGTAGTCCCAACTACTCGGGAGGCTGAGGCACGAAAATTCCTTGAATCCAGCAGATGGAGGTTGCAGTGAGCTGAGATCATGCCACTGCATTCCAGCCTGGGTGACAGAGTGAGACTCCATCTCAAAAAGAAAAAAAAAAAAAAAAAGAGGAAAGAAAAGAAAAGAAAAGGATCTACATATGAATGGGATCTCAGGACTACAGCCTATGTAGGTAAAATATAGGTGAAAATGATTTCTCTTATTCAGTGTTGCAGGAAGTCAGGGACCCTGAACAGCGGGACCGGCTGGTGCTGTGGCAGAGGAACATAAATTGTGAAGATTTCATGGACATTTATCAGTTCCCAAAATTAATACTCTTATAATTTCTTATGCCTGTCTTACTTTAATCTCTTAATCCTGTTATCTTCGTAAACTGAGAATGTACGTCACCTCAGGACCACTACTGTACAAACTGATTGTAAAACATGTGTGTTTGAACAATATGAAATCAGTGCACCTTGAAAAAGAACAGATTTTAGGGAACAAGGGAAGACAACCATAAGGTCTGACTGTCTGCGGGGTCAGGCAGAATACAGCCATAGTTTTCTTCTTGCAGAGAGCCCATAAATGGATGTGCAAGTAGGAGAGATATCGCTAAATTCTTTTCCTATCAAGGAATATAATATTAAGAACCTAGGAAAAGAATTGCATTCCTGGGGGGAAGTCTATAAATGGCTGCTCTGGGAGTGTCTGTACCATGCAGCTGAGATAAGGATTGAGTCTCCTGCAGTACCCTCAGGCTTACTAGGATTGGGAAACGCCAGCCCTGGTAAATTTGAGGTCAGACCAGTTCTTTGCTCTTGAATCCTGTTTTCTGTTAAGATGTTTATCAAGACAATACGTGAACAGCTGAACGTAGACCCTCATCAGAAGTTTTTGATTTCGCCCTTTGCCTTGTGATCTTTGCTTTGCCCTTTGCCTTGTGATCCTTATTGGCCTCAGAAGCATGTGATCTTTGTTCTCCCTTTTGCCCTTTGAAGCATGTGATCTTTGTGACCTACTCCCTGTTTGTACACCCCTCCCCTTTTAAAGTCCTTAATGAAAACCTGCTGGTTTTGTGGCTCAGGTGGGCATCATGGACCTACTAACATGTGATGTCACCCCCAGTGGTCCAGCTGTAAAATTCCTCTCTTTGTACTCTTTCTCTTTATTTCTCAGACTGGCCAACACTTAGGGAAAATAAAAAGAATCCATGTTGAAATATTGGAGGTGGGTTCACCGATAATTCAGTTTTTCTAAAACTGCACTGAACTAAACTGAATTCTCCAGTGAGCATTCTCACAGCCTGTCATTTTCATGGGTTCACTTCCTACATTTTGTTCCTTAAATCTTAATGACAATGCCTCTTAGAATGGAAGCTGAAACAAACAAAAATTGTTAGGTTGTAGATGTTAGTTCCCTGTTGATACTAATTCTTTTCTCTTCTTCAATCTCTTATTTGGTGAGAAAAAGCCCTCTCAAGTTCTCAAGTTCAATGGTCTTTTCAGGGGAAGGGCACATGCTAGTAAATATTATTTTCTATCTGTGTGTCTGAGTTGGTGATAATAACAGCCCACATCTGCGGAAGATAAATTATTACTCTCCTTGGAAAAACTCTGACAAAGACTAAGTTTTCTTGAGACTGTTATATATTGTTTCACAATTTTAAAAAAAAGTTATAAAATGTATCAAAGTATTAAAATAGTGCATTTCTGTTATAATAAAAATAGCTTCTGTATATATGGGTTTCTCATATGTATAAATATATATGGGTTTCTCCTAACTTTTCAGGGTAGATATTATTATATTCAGAAATTGTGGATCAGAAAAAAAATTAAGTACTTGCCCAAGGTCACACAGCTATAAAGTGGCAGAGCTGGGATAGAAGCCATGTCATAATTTGCTCTAAATTATGCCATGCCAAGGCCCCTTCAAGCCTTAAACCCCTAAAACCTCATAAATATAGAACTCTCAGGGCTTCTGTAGAAGCTGTATGGTCTAACCTACTAATTTTACGAACGAAGAAACTGAAACCCAGAGAAGTTAAGTGATTAACCAAGATCACACAGTAATTAGAACTTAGATCTTATGATCCTGGGCCACTGATTGTTTCTGCATGCAAATCTGAAATTTAAAATTTGAGAACTATGAATGAAAAATGTTTAAATGAAAATTGAAAAACATCCCAACTTTGGATACAGTCTTAATGTAGGAATATTTGCCACCTAATATCAATACTGATATTGTGAAGAGTGGTGAAGTGGCGATGGAGTGTGAAGAAGATGAAGGCCTGACCTTTCCCAGAGGCTGACCTGCTCCGGGAGAGGAAACCAATCATCTCTTCTTTCTTTTCTCATCCTGCGCCAGGACCATGGCATGTGCTGTTCCATCTGCCTGCTATGATTCCCTACCTCTCACTTGGTTAACTATCATTCTTCCTTCAGATCTCAGCTCAGAGCATCACTTCCTCAGGGAGGTCTTCCTAGAATTCACTGGCTCCACGTACACTCTGGGCCTGCAGTGTGGAATGACTGCAGTTTCCTGAGTCAACCAGGACCCAGGATCATGGCTTGAGCTGACATCTGCTGGCAATGCCACCTTCCTCATTTATATTTGTGGAGCCACCCTTACTCCACCTTTTTCACCTGGCAGACACCAACTTATCCTTAAAACATAGTTTAATCATTACCTTTCCTTAAGGGTGGGGGTGGCCATGATGACTACCGTGACCTCAGAGCTCTTATCACAAAGCTGCTAACACTTTGTTGAGTTCTCAGCTTTATAGCTCTGTCCCCACTGCTAGAATGTGACCAGGTTTTTTATCGTTGCATCCACAGGGGTTTGATCGGTTCTGGGAATAAAAGATATTTGTTAAAGAAATGCTTTTTCAAAAAAGTTAGATCACAAAAATTATTCAATTCATACTGAAACCCTGATTGGGAACTAGATAGTAAATAATTACAGTTTATCGCAATAGGAAGTTCTTCCTTGCGTATGTGGATATATTATAGTTATAATGCAAGTTACTCTGTTTACACTGTACAAAACAAAATTTCCAGTGTGTTTGTGAAGCTATACAGTGTCTTTTACATGTCACACTGTAAATATTTGCTTAAGTCATGCAATGAGCTATACACTTGTGGACTTTTAAGAGGTGTTTGGTAATTTTCTGTGCCCTCAAAGAGGATAAAGTCTAAACTAGGTGTTAGCACTATTAGATTTATACAGAAAACTTATCTTCCGACTTGTACCAAAATCACAAGCTCCAGGGGCACAGGAAAGCCCTCCTCACACCTGACAGTACTCCTCAAACTAAAGCAAGAGCCCAGGGCACATCCTCTGTGCCTCGGGGCCAGCAATAATGTTCCGGTCCTGCTGCAGTGTGGCCTCCTCCTCCACTGGACCCTGAGACCTCAAGGCTGAGCAGTTGCCCAGTGAAACACATTCTTTCTGTACTAACACCCTTCCCTTTCTAACTCCACCATATCAGTTTCCTTTTGGTGTTCTATCAAATTACTATAAACATAGGGACTTAAAAGAGCACAAGTTTATTATCTTCCATTTCTGGAGGTTAGAGGTCTGAAATGAGTCTCACTGGGCTAACATCCAAGCGTAGGCAGGGCTGTGTTCCCTTCTGAAGGCCGTACGGGACAATCAGTTTCCCCACCTTTCCCGGTTCTGGGGGCTGCCCACATTCATTTTTGCTCATGGACTCTTTCTCCATCTTCAAAGCCAGCAACTACAGGTTGAATCGTTCTCACAGTGCTTTACTCTGCCCTCCTTTTCTGCCTCTCTCTTCCACTTTTAAGGATCACAATGTGATTACATGTGGCCCGCCTAAATAATGCATAATAATCTCCTCATCTCAACGTCCTTTACTTAACATCTGTGAAGTCCGTTTTGCTAAGGTAACATTTCACAGAGTCTGGTGTTTAAGATATGGACATCTTTATGGGGAAGATTGGCATTATTCTGCCTACCACATCCACCATTTGCATGATTATTGCCATTTTCACTCAGATATATACAGCAATTTGATTATTCTCCAATAAAGTCATTAATTTAATAGATATTTATTGATTACTTTGGCTATAAAGATGAGTTAAAATATCTATGTTTACGTCTAATATAAAATATACACAGCCAAGCAAACAGTTGTAAAACCATGTGAAAAGTGTCATCTGAAAAGAATTTCAGGGTATAAAGAGATCAGAGAGGAAACAGTGCTCAAGTCATCTCTGAATGAGACTGGAGATTGGAAATTGACTGGAAGGCTCGTGGCAGGGGGAGCTTGGAGACAATCTTGAAAAATGTCTGAAAATTTTCCAAATAGACAACAGAGAAAAGAAGGGGCTAGATAGAGAGAACAGCATATGCGAAGGCTCTAGACTGTGAGAAAGTATGTAGGCTTTGGGAGCTGTGGTTAACTTGGTGTCGCCAGGGCGCTGCTGTCCTGTCGCACTTACAGTGATGATGCGACTGTTCTGTGTCTGTGCTGTCTATCACCGTCACCACTGACCACATGTGGCTACTGAGCACTTGAGATGTGGTTAGTTGACAATGGGGCTGAATGTTTTCTTTTGTTTTACTGTAATTAATTTAAATCTAAATAGCCACATGTGGCTAGTGACTACTGTATTGTCAGCACAGCTGTAGGACATAGAGTACCTCTGAGTGGGTGATGGGAGAGATGAAGCTGGAGAGGTGAGTGGGGGTTGGATTACCCCAGGCTTTTGTGTGTTTGTTTGTTATGCGGGGAGTTTTGCATTTGTCCCCTGGAGATGCGATTTTCAGGCTGTGTCCCATGGTCATTGGTTCTGTACAGGTGGTCCAGGGCTGCTGCTGGGGCTGGCAGGGGGTGGGAAGGGATCGGGAAGACTGAATGGCTGGGTGGAGGTCTGCTCCCCGCTCCCCATCAACCCATCTCATGAGTTCCCTTCAGCTGAGCAACTCCCATGACATCAGTTTAATATATTGGGCTTTTGTTGTATTGTATTATTGAGAGAAAGAGACTGCGTTGCGGGATGGTGAGAAATAGAATGATAGAGATTTGCATTTCTGATAGGTCACTCTGGCTAGCAGTCAGCTCAAGACTGTAAGGAAGAGACTGGAGAGACAGAGAAAAGAAGTGAGAGTCTGTCTTAATCATCCCAACGACAGACCATTGACTATCCAAATCATCAGTACACCAGGGATTAGCTTTCAGGTGGACTGCGGACTTTCACCGTGAGAAATTCAATCCAGAGTCCTGGGCTGGGCTCATGAGTCTGCATTTTTAACAACTCACCAAGTTATTCTTATGTGCCCTAGAATTGGAAACCTATGTATCTCAAGATTTTTTGCACAAACTCCAGCCCATGGGATAAGAGAGAAACTTAGATCAGAGTAGAGGCTTTGTGACTCTAAGAAACAAAATGATTTCAGATGCCTGATCACCCTCAACCTGGTGGACACTCCTGCTTTCACTGGAGAAGCAACAGCAGGGCTTGCCCTGCCCAGGGAAGCAGGAGAACAGATCTGACCCCCTGTGGAGTGTGGAGTAGGGGCACCGCCCTTGATGGTGGCAGTGAAACCAACTTGTTTGCAGGTAAGCACATGAGAGACAGCCCTGGAAGCACTCAGGGGTGATGAACTTGACAGGGAAGCAGAAATCCTGCAAAGTCTGGGGTGGAAAGTTGCCAAGGAAGAATGTGTCATGATTGTTAATGTGACTTTATCTTAGTCCATTCCTGGGGCTATAATAAAATACCTTAGGCTGGGTGCAGTGGCTCATGCCTGTAATCCCAGCACATTGGGAGGCTGAGGCAGATGGAACACCTGAGATCAGGAGTTTGAGACCAGCCTGGTCAACATGGTGAAACCTCATCTCTAGTGAAAATTTAAAAAAAAAATTTTAGCTGGGCTTGGTGATGCACACCTGTAATCCCAGCTACTTGGGAGGCTGAGGCGGGAGAATTGCTTGAACCCAGGAGGTGGTGGCTGCAATGAGCCGAGATTGCTCCACTGCACTCCAGCCTGGACAACAGGGTGAGACTGTCTCAAACAAAATCAAAAACAGAAACAAAAAGAAACCTCAGACTGGATAACTTATAATCAATAGAAATGTATTTCTCACAGTTCTGGAGACTGGGAAGTCCAAGATCAAAGTGCCAGCAGGTTTGGTGTCTGGTAAGGCTTGTACCTTCTTGCTGAGGTGGAGCCCTCATGACTTAACCACCACCTAAATGCCCCACCTTCTAATATGGTTGCATTGGAGATTAAATTGCAACAGTAAATTTGGAGGGACACAAACATTCAAACTATAGCTGACTTCATCTACATCTCCAGCTGGTGAAGTCTGGAAGCAGTCAGGTTACACATATAGATGAGAAAGCTCAGGGTCAGAGACTAGAGGTCTGTTGTATGAAAGGAAAATAAAAACTTGGGACCCCAATTCAGTATGCCAAGAGGAGAAATTAACCTGAAAGCTGACTCATGCAAGCACCTGCTGTTCCTTTTGTTCTTAAACAGATAGCTACAGATAAAAGATTAAATATCTTCACTCTGTGTTTGAGGCAGGAGAATAGGGTCTGGAGGCAGGGAACCTAATGACTTCCTAGACCTAAATCAAATAGAAATGCTTCAGCTATGACAGGAAATATTCTCTCCATTTACATAGTGTGTACACTGAGTAAATGACTTTGTAACTTTACTTCATCCTCTTCATTCACATAAGGAGTACACCAAGTAACCAATGGAAAACTCTAAAGGGTATTTAAACCCCAGAATATTCCGTAATGGGGCTCTTGAGCCCCTATGCTCAGGCCTGCTCCCACACTGTGGAGTGTACTTTCATTTTCAGTAAATCTCTCCTTTTGTTGCTTCGTTCTTTCCTTGCTTTATTTGTGTATTTTGTCCAATCCTTTGTTCCTGGACACCTTTCACTGGTAATGTGTTCACTTTATCTTGTGTAAAGTGTGGATTCACTGAGTGCAAGACAAATACATAATTGACTGTTACCCTACCTGATCCTTTTGTCTTGCAATATGTGGATTCAATCATGTGACCATACCCTCCCTATTCCTTCTTTAGCTTGCTTTTCCGCTTTAAATTATTGAAGCCCTTAAAATCATCTTTGGAGAAAGGCATAGACCTGTCTCCTGGGTGCGTCCTCAACCTTGGCAAAAAAAAAAACTTCTAAATTGATTGCAACTTGTCTCAGATACTTTTTGGTTTACAGTTGTTATATGTTATCTAAGGTAACTCAGCTGTTTAATGGAATTCTAACCCAGGTGTGCCTAAATTCAAAATGTGAGGTTTTGCTGCATTATAGTGAATGATGGATATCAAGGCTTTTCTGATTACTTCGAAAATAGCTGGAGAGGCCAGGTGCAGTGGCTCACACCTGTAATCCCAGCACTTTGGGAGCCCGAAGTGGGTGGATCACAAGGTCAGGAGTTTGAGACTAGTCTGGTCAACATGGTGAAAACCCATCTCTATTAAAAACACAAAAAATTAGCTGGGTGTGGGGGTGGGCCTGTTGTCCCAGTTACTCAGGAGGTTGAGGCAGGGGAATCACTTGAACCCAGGAGATGGAGGCTGCAGTGAGCCGAGATTGTACCACTGCACTCCATCCAGCCTGGGCGGCAGGGTGGCATATGGCAGAGTGAAACTCTGTCTAAAAAAAAAAAAAAAAAAAAAAAAAATAGAGAACAGAACATTCTCCAGTTATAACCTCATTGTTTTGTTCGTTCTTGACAAAGTTTCCACTGACCTAACTCAGTAAAGTTTTACATCTGAATTCAATGTAGTATTTTCAAATGAGTGTGGACAAGAGGTTCACTCATTGTTGATGTAGAATTGAGTACAGAATATACTTTGCTTAAATTATTTTCACTGTTTTTTTCTCACAACATTCTTGGAAGTCATCTATTAATGCAGTTCTTACATAAAAGGAAGAGATAACTAAAAAGGATATAGAGCCAGGAAGTAAATTATTTCTCCAAATACTTCAGACAATTTAAATGTTCAAATATAGAGTTGTGAGTTTGCAAAGTAGAAAATCAAATGGGTAATTCTCAAAGCCTTGTGTTTTAAGTGATGAGAAGCAAAGCCTTTTCAAGTTTATGTAAATAAATTGACCACTTCCTTGAAAAAGTTTTAAGATTTCGCTAGAGATAAGGTGAATCATATCAAGTGGCCTAAATAAGGTTTAGTTTTGAATGAGCAAATAGCTCAAGGCAAGGTGGTGGTTTTACTAAAGTAAAAAAAAAGAAGAAGTTGTCAAGAATGAAACCTGCCAAAAAATCATCAGAAACTAAGATGGCAAGATTTTCTTTGGAGGGTTATGAAATGTTCTGAAGTTAGACAGTCTAGAATTAGATGGTTCAACAACTCAGTGAATTTACTAAAAAACACTGAATTTTACACTTTAATAGGGTGAATGTTATGTTATGTTGATAAAATGCTGTATACAGCATTTTAAAAATAATATGGAAAAGCAAGGGACCCAGAATAATCGAAAGAATCCTTAAAAAGAAGGACGAAGTTGGAGGACTCACATTGACTTCAGAACTTACTACAAAGTTACAATAGTGAAGCCAGCATGGTACGGACATAAGGATAGACACATAGATCAATGGAATACAGTGAGAGTCTAGAAGCCAGCCTACATATGCAAGACCATATAGAGGGTCTTCAAAAAAATTAAAAATAGAACTACGATATGATCCAGCAATCCCACTACAGGGTATATATTTAAAGGAATCGAAATTGAGATTTCAAAGAGCATTTGCACTCCCATTCATTGCAGCATGAACCTAAGTAACCTACATATTCATCATGGATGAATGGGTAAAGAAAATATGTTATATATATACAGTGGAATATTGTTTAGCCTTAAGAAAGAAGGAAATCCTGCTATTTGTGACAACATGCATAAACCTGGAGGACTTTATGCTAAGTGAAATAAGTTAGATACAGGAAGACAAGTACTACTTGATGCCACTTATATAAGGAACCTAAAATAGTTAAACTCTTAGAAGCAGAGAGTAGAATGGTGGTTGTCAGGAGCTGGCGAGAGGGGGATATAGGGAGCTATTAGCCAAAAGTTACAAAGTTTCAGTTATAAAAGATGAGTAAGTCCTAGAGATCTGCTGTACAGCATAATACCTATAGTTAACGAAACTGTATTACATACTTAAAAATTCGCTAAGGGGGTAGATCTTATGTTTTATCACATACTACACACACACACACACGCACACACACACATACACAATTATAAATATAGAGGGTGGGAGGAAACTGTTTTGGAGGTGATGGATATGTTTAGATTGTGGTAATGATTTCACAGATGTATATTTAGCCTCAAACTCATCAAGTTGCATACATTAAATATGTACATCTTTTTGTATGTCCATCATATTCCAACAAAAGTTTTTTTAAATCCTGCACACACACACATATATACACTTGTATATATGTATATAAATGTATATGTATATACATTTATGTTAGATAAGATTGCCAAGACAATTCCAATGGGGAAAAGTCTTTCCAAACATGCTGCTGGGACAACTGGATCTCTACATGCAAAAGAATGAACTTGAACTACTATTTCACACTATATTAAAACAATTATCAATTATTTTGGGACTGAAGGCAATTAAGAAGCAGCAAATGGAAAATGCTCTCCCTGTCTTCCCCTTTTCTGCCTCAAAGTAGGATATAAATTATACTTTACTGGAGACAACTCTAGACTCTATTCGCCCAGCGAAGGCATCAGAGGAATCTGCAAATAAATGTTACTTCATTAGTTTACCCCCATATGGTTATTTTCCCACTGTTTCCTACCCCTGAAAGGAAATTGCCTTCCTTTGTCCTGTCATTTCTCTATAAATTTATTGTTCTTTGTTGAAGATGCAATATAAGCCAGAGTTCTAAGCAACTGCTTTGAGTTACTTTTCACTGAGGTTTTTCCTGCATGGTGTTCACTGTACATGTTAATAAACTTGTTTGTTTTTTCTTGTTGATCTGCTTTTGCTATAGGGGCTCCTCTCAACTAAGAATTTACACAGGGACAGGTAATCTTTAGCTTCCCTGACAATTGAAATGAAAGAGCTAAAATTACAAAACTCTTAAAAGAAAACATGGGATTTGCTATGGTTTGAATGTCCCACCAAAACTCCTGGTCAAATTTAATTGCCAATGGAGTGGTACTAGGAGATAAGACCTTTAAGAGGTATAGATCACGAGGGTTCTGCCCTTCTGAATGGATTAATGCTGTTATCAGGGTAGTGGATTAGTTATTGAGGGAGAGGACTCCAGGATAAGTTTGACCTCCATTTTCTTCCTGTCTCATTTGTCACCTGCCTTTCTGCTTTCTGCCATGGTATGATGCAACAAGAAAGCCCTCACCAGATGGCTAAGCAGATGCTGGCACCATGCCCTTGGACTTCCCAGCCTCCAAAACTGTGAGCCAAATAAATCTTTTGTGTATAAATTACCCACTCTGTGGTGTTCTGTTGTAGCAGCAGAAAACAGATTAAATCTTTGTGACCTTGGGTTAACCAATGATTTCTTAACTATGAGAATCACATATCAGATAAGAGCCTTTAATCCAGAATATATAAAGAACTATTATAACTTAACAACGAAAAGACAACACAATTTTAAAAGAGCAAAGTATTTGAATAGACATTTCTCCAAATAAGTTATATAAATGGCCAATGAGCACGTGGAAAGATGCTCAACATCTTTTCATCGTTAGGCAAATGCAAATCAAAACCATACTCACTAGGATAGCTATAGTAATAAAAGGAAGGAACAATAGTAAGTGGTGAGGATGTGGAGAAATTGGAACCCTCATATATTGTTGGTGGGTATGTAAAATGATGCAACCACCATGGAAAGCAGTTTGACAGCTCCTCATAAAGTTAAACATGGTAGTACCACAGGACCCAGCAATTCTACTCTTAGCTATATATGTCCAAGAGAGATGGAAATTTAATTCCACACAAAAATTTAATTTGCCATTTTCATGGCATTATCATTTATAATGGCCAAATATTGGAAACAATCCAAATGTCCATCATCTAATGAATGGATCAACAAAATGAGGTATATCTACACAATGAAATAGGATTTGGCCACAGAAGAAAGAATGGAGTACTGATACATCATGGATGATCCTTGTAAATACTAAATTAAAAAAGCAAGTCATAAAAGATCACATATCATATGATTTTATTTATAAGAAATGTCTAGAGTAAGCAAATCTACAGAGACAGAAAGTACGTTAGTGGGCACCTAGGGCCAAGGAGGGAGAGAGAATGGGCAGTGATGGCAGCAGGGTGTTTGGAGGGGGAGTGGTGTTGAAAATGTTCTAAAGTTATAGAGATGTTTGCACAAATATATTAATATATTTAAAAACATTGAATTGTATATGTGAAATGATTGAATTTTATGGTATGCGACATATCGCAAGAAAGATTTTTTTTAAATAGTTCAGGAAAATGGATATATATATATATATATACAAATTATGCAACTAGTTCACTTTCCAGAATCCCACAAATTAAAACTCCTATGACTTGTAAATCTTCTAGATCCTAGACCAGATTATCATAAGCCTATTCTTAACTAGGAATTTCCTGGACACATGCCAAGAAATAAAAACCCTTGGCTGGGCGTGGCGCCTTAGAAACCCTGAGAGACAAGTATTATCTTTTAATCAACAAAACCGGTAGAGGATTAAATTTTTGGTTCAGAGTACAGGCTTTTTGCTAGACAGAAACATCCAAAGCTTAATACTTAATAAAGGAAATTAAGAACAGAGATTTTTCATAGTAGAAACCTAGTTAAGGTTACCAAGGTTTACAGGAGATAGTACCAGAGCATGCGTGTATTTGGCAGCTACTGAGAGTCTGCTATTTGCCAGAAGATATTCGATACTGGAAAGAAATGTTTAAAAGGCTGAGTCCCTGCCCTAAGGGAGGTTATGGTCCAGGGAAGAGACACAAATGCATTTCGTATCACATGTTAAGTGCTACGGGGAGAGTATGCAAGGAAACTAAGGGACAGAGAAGAGAGCTGGTCACCCTGGCCGGGAGACCAGAGATGCCTCCTCAGAGGAGTTTCTAGGAGAGGATCAGGGTTGGAGCAGGTGCGGGATTTCAAAGCACAGCCATCTGGAATGCGCACTCAGAAAGAAGAAAACCTCAGGAGTCAAGGAGAGCCAATGTCTGAAAAATCGTGCAAAAGGCTATTCCTTTCTGTTATGCTATGTGTATGTTTCTTTGAGGAGGGAACTATGTAAGAGGTAATGTGAGGTAATGTATGGTAATATATTAGCACTTGAGAAGGAAATGCCTTTGACTCAGTGAAGTTTCTTCCCTAGTAAGAATAGTCTCCAAAGACTGCTAAAAATATAGAGGAGAAGCAAAGTGAAGTCTTCGTTTTTGCTGTTTTTCATCTCTTCACATCAGGTGAATTAAACCAAAATTCATCATCATAGGAGAAGCACTTCTTTTTTAACCTCACATAAATTTTTACATTTTCCTTAAAAACTCTTTATTTCAAATATACGCAAATGGAGAGAGGAGTGTGATAAAACCCCATATTCCTGCTGTCTTAGTCTGTTTTGTGTTGCTATAAAGGTGTACCTGTGGTGGGTGGTTTGTAAAGAAAGAGATTGAGTTAGTTCATGTTCTGCAGGCTGTGCAAGAAGCATAGTGCTGGCATCTGCTCTGCTTCTGGTGAGGACTTTTGTGCTGCATCAAAACGTGGTGCAGAAGGTCAAATGGCAGGCAGGCAGGTGCAAAGACGGATCAAACCTGGGGGTCCTCCTGGCTTTAGAACAACCCTCTCCCTTGGGAACTAATCCATTCCCTCAAAACCAACCCTGTCTCGGGACAGCAGGAGAACTTACTTACTACCCTGAGAACAGCACCAAACCATTCATAAGGGCTCTACTCCGTGACCCAAACTCCTCCCACTACACCCCACATCCCAACATCACTACACTGGGGATCACATTTCAACATAATATTCGGTGGGGAACATACAAGTCATGTCCAATCCATAGCAGCAACCATCCAGATTTAAAAATAATCAACATTTTGCCCACTTGAATCACCTATTTGCCCCCCATTTTTGTTGAAGAATTTTAAAGCAAATTCCAGGCAAAATGGCACTTGCCACATAGTATTTCAACGTGTCTCTAAAAGAGGGAAATATAACGAGTTACCGCTATCACACCTAAATTCATAACAATAATTCATTAGTATCTAATTCCCAGACCATATTCAAAGTTCATTGACGGTTTAATAAACATCTTTTTTTTTTTTTTTTTTTTTTTTAGACGGAGTTTTGCTCTTGTTGCCCAGGCTGGAGTGCAATGGCGTGATCTCGGCTCACTGCAACCTCTGCCTCCCAGGTTGAAGTGATTCTCCTTTCTCAGCCTCCCGAGTAGCTGGGATTACAGGCCCCTGCCACCACACCCATCTAATTTTTGTATTTTTAGTAAAGACAGGGTTTCGTCATATTGGTCAGGCTGGTCTCGAACTCCTGACCTCAGGTGATCAGCCCACCTAGCCTCCCAAAGTGCTGGGATTACAGATGTGAGCCACCATGCCCAGCCAATAAACATCTTTGTAAGATAATTTTTTTTCCCAAATAAAGATCCAAATGAGACTCACATGTTATATTCAGTTGTCACACCCCCTTGTCTTTTACATCTGTAGCAAGCCCCTCTCCTCTCTTCTTTTCCCTTCCCATTGACTTACTGAAAAAACCTGGTGTAATTGTCCCGTAGAACAATGCACATAGAATATCCATTGTTCCACATCCTAGGTTTGCCTGATTACTTCCTCATGGTGACGGTATCATTCAACTAGCTCCTCTTCCCCGCATCTTGTACCTAAATTGTAAGTTAGCGCTAAAAGCTAACTTATCACCTTAATTTATTTAATTGAATTCAGGGTCAGTGTTTGGCAAAAGTAAGTTCTGTGAATTCATACTGTGGGACATCAGGAACCGCTTAATGTCCTATTCTGATTGATTCTAAAATTGGTCGCTGGATTCGGGTGATAGCCTGATCTCTTCATTAGCAAGAAGTGTTTCCCACCCTTAGAGCTATAAAATAAACCATGCTTTTCACTTTAACATGCTGTAAACTTCTAGAACCCCATCAAACTTCCATTTAATGGTTTTAGCATTTGTGGTTTGTTGTCAGAATCAATTATTTCACTAGGAGTTGCTAAATGGTGATTTTCTAATTATATCATTCTTTTGAGATATATTATCTGGGATTCTTCTGTAAATAATATTTTATAAAATCCTTTCCCTTGTAAATTATGGCTATTGGGTCACCTGGAAATGTGGTTCATATAGGAAAATTGAGATAAATGCTTACTCTTTTGTGTTGCCAGTTTTCAGAGTAATTAGTTTCTACTATAGCTGCCTCCAGTGGTGACCAATAAAATATTTTTTTCCACTTTTTAAAGTGTCATTATAAACCTATGGATTTTTATACACAGACACCTTGGAGATATTGCCAGTTCAGTTCTAGGTCACTACAATAAAGCAAATACAGCGATAAAGTGAATCACACATGTTTTGGTTTCCTGATGCATGTAAAAGTTATGTTTACACTGTTCTATAGCCTATTAAGTGTGCAATAGTGTTATGTATAAACAAGCAGTGTACATATCTTCATTGAAAAAATACTTTATTTCTAAAAAATGCTACCCACCATCTGAGGCTTTAGCAAGTTGTAATCTTTTTGCTATGGAGGATCTTGCCTCAGTGTTGACAGCTGCTAACTGATCAGGGCGGTAGTTGCTGAAGTTTGGGGTGGCTGTGGCAATTTCTTAAAACAGAATAAAGTTTTCTAACGTCAATAGATTCTTCCTTCTGCGAAAGATTTCCCTGCAGCATGCGATGCTGTTTGGTAGCATTTTACCATCAGTAACATTTCTTTCAAAATTGGAGTCAATCCTCTCAAACCCTGCTGTTGCTTTTTCAAGTAAGTACATGTAATATTCTAAATTCTTTGTTGACATTTCAACAATATGCACAGTGTCTTCACCAAGAGTAGATTCCATCTCAAGAAAATGCTGTGCTCATCCATAAGAAGCAACTCCTCATCCATTCAAGTTTTATCATGAAATTGCAGCAATTGGGTCACATCTACAAGCTATTTCTAATTCTAGTTCTCTTGCTGTTTCCATCACATCTCCAGTTACTTCTTCCACTGAAATCTTGAACTCCTCAAAGTCATCCATGACAGTTGACATCAACTTCTTCCAAACTCCTGTTAAGGTGATATTCTGAGTTTTCCTACATACCATAAATGTTTTTAATGGCATCTGAAATGGTGAATCCTTTCCAGGTTTTCAATGGACTTTGCCCAGATCCATCAGAGGAGTCACTATCTATGGCAGCTATAGCCTTATGAAATGTATTTTTTTTTTTTTTTTTGAGATGGAGTCTCACTCTGTCGCCAGGCTGGGGTAGAGTGGCACAATCTTGGCTCACTGCAACCTCTGACTCCCAGGTTAAAGCCATTCTCCTGCCTCAGCCTCCTGAGTAGCTGGGACTACAGGTGTGCACCACCGTGCCCAGCTAATTTTTTTTTTGTATTTTTAGTAGAGATGGGGTTTCATCATGTTGGCCAGATGGTCTCGATCTCGTAACCTCGTGATCCGCTCGCCTCAGCCTCCCAAAGTGCTGGGATTACAGGCATGAGCCACCATGCCTAGCTGAAATGTATTTCTTAAGTAATAAGATTTGAAAGTTGAAATTACTCCTTGATTCATGGGCTACAGAATGGATGTTGTGTTGAACAACATTCATCTCATTGTACATCTTTGTCAGAGTTCTTGAGTGACTAGATGCACTGTCAGTGAGCAATAATATTTGGAAACGAATCTTTTTTTCTGAGCATTAGGTCTCAATAGTGGACTTAAAATATTCAGCAATCCATGCTGTACACAGATGTGCTGTCATCCAGGTTTTGTCGTTCCACTTAAAGAGCACAAGCAGAGCAGATTTAGCATAATTCTTCCCAGAGTTTTCAAAATGGCAAAGGAGCATTCGCTGCAATGTTAGGTCACTAGCTGCAGTAGCCCCAATCAAGAGAGTCAGCTATTGCTTGAAGCTTTGAAGTCAGGCACTGACTTTTCTTCTCCAGCTATGAAAGTTCTGAAGAGCATCTTCTTCTAATATGAGGCTGTTTTTTGTCCACAGACAATATGCTTCTTGTAACCATCTTCATCAATGATCTGAGCTGACTTTTCTGGATAACGCTACAGCTTCTCCATCAGCACTAGATGCTTCACCTTGTACTTTTATGTTGTGGAGATGGCTTCCTTCCTTAAGCCTCATGAGCTGACCTCTGTTAGCTCCAACTTTTCTTCTGCAGCTTCCTCATCTCTCTCAGCCTTTGTAGAACTGAAGAAAGTTAGGGCCTTGCTCTGGATTAGGCTTTTGCTTAAGGGAATGTTGTGCCTGGCTTGATCTTCTATTCAGGTCACTCAAACTTTTTCCATACCAGCAATAGGGCTGTTTGACTTATCGTTTGTGTGTTCACCTGTGTAGCACTTTTACTTTCCTTCAAGAACTTTTCCTTTGCATTCACAAGTTGGCTGTTTGCTGCAAAAGTTAAGTTTGGTACAAAAGAAAAGTTCTTGGAAATTAAAAGTGCTACTCTGCTACCTTGGTTTTCAACATGTTTTCCATGCTAAATTTAATCATTTCTAGAATTTGATTTAAAGTGAGAGATGTGTGACTTCTATTTTCACTTGAACACATAGAGACCATTGTAGAGTTACTAATTGACCTAATTTCGGTATTATTGTATCTCAGGGAATAGGGAGACCTGAGAAACAGGAGAGAGATGGGGAATGGCTAGTTGGTAGAGCAGTCATGATAAAACATACATTTATTAAGTTTATCATCTAACGTGAATGTAGTTCATGGCACCCCCCAAAAATTACAATAATAGCATCAAGGATCCATCACAGATCACCATAATAGATAAAATATGAAAAAGTTTGAAATATTGTGATAATTGCCAAAATATGACATGGAGACATAAAGTGAGCACTTGTTGTTGGAAAATTGGCACCAATAGACTTGCTTAACACACAGTTGCCAGAAAAATCTCAATTTGTACAAAACGTAATATCTGCAAAGCATTATAAAGTACAATAAAATAAAATACGCCTTTATTCAATGTTTTTCAACCAGTTGTAGTCATTATTGTTTTCACATCCTCAGATGTCACATCAGTTGACAATGGAAAACCCTCAAGTGGATCTGTGTGTTCTGCTGGTATTTTCCTTGCTTTCTGGTATAAGCATGTCATAGAACCCCAAATTTACGCTAGTGTTCCCGGCGTGCAGCTGAGGCCAAACACTGACACAAAGGTGCTTGGAGATAGAGAAGGGTTTATTTGATTTGCCCAAAATGAGATGGGAGGGCAAAAATCTCTTAAATCCACCTTAACAAAAAGAAGAGGCAGGGAGTTTTTATTTGGTTGGAAAGTAAAGGATGGGGAGTTTCAGGGAATCCAGGGAAAATCTATTTCTTCAGTCTGAGATAACACTGTGAACAACCAGACTTCTGGGCATCAGCAGCTGGTCACAACATCCCTCAAGGCAATCATTCTTTCTGCAAACTTTTTTTGTGACACTGAAGTTATCTCCTGCTGCTTGGCACAGGAACAGTACATCTACAGTTTATAATTACATTGTGGGAACAGGGAATCTTGGGCAAAAAGCAAGTGGTTAACATGTGCAAGCTAGCAAAGGCCTAATCAGAATTCTCATAATTTCAGATACCAAAAAATGCTGGGGTGCTGAAATCTCAAGTGGCCCAATTGCAAGCTGTCCCAGGCTTAAAATCCACTTTGCCCTCGACTTAAAATCAGCTGTTTCTCTGGGAAGCCCTAATTCTTTTCAATAAGAAGTGATTTTTAGAGACATAACCTAGGTGATATGGGTGATCATTGATATTGGGCTTTCAGTGCTTTTAAACATTTCAGTCAACAGAACTAAGAAATATATGTTTTTTAAATAAAAAAAAATCTTTTTGGCCGACGCGGTGACTCACGCCTGTAATCTCAGCACTTTGGGAGGCCGAGGCGGGCAGATCACGAGGTCGGGAGATCCGGACCATCCTGGCTAACATAGCGAAACCCCGTCTCTACAAAAAAAAAAAAAAAAAAAAAAATACAAAAAATTAGCCAGGCGTGGTGGCGGGCGCCTGTAGTCCCAGCTACTCGGGAGGCTGAGACAGGAGAATGGCATGAACCCGGGAGGCGGAGCTTGCAGTGAGCCGAGATCGCGCCACTGCACTCCAGCCTGGGCGGCAGAGCGAGACGCGGTCTCAAAAAATAAATATGTATATATATGTGTGTGTGTGTGTGTGTATCTTTTTTTTCGGAATTTGTAGTAATTTTTTTCTTGTTTCTAGTGGGGTTGGACATAGTAATATTTTAAATTCAGATTAACAATATAAGGTTTCTACTTCTTTAATTTTTTTCTTGTCTTCCTTTTCTCTTACATGGAAAATCTTGGTTCCCACCAACATTAATACAGTTACCTACTTGCTTTGTCCTATAATGTGTATAAACTAGTTAAAAAAATATAAAATCCAAATAAAAATTACTCAGTTAAGTGAAAACAATATTACAGTTCTTTTTGTCGTTAAAAATTTATACTACTAAGACTTTATAGCTAACATAAAAGTAACCAGATATAGTTCTTTTTTCTGTAAGGTCATGTCACCAACTTGATGATGTTCCATTAATGTATTAATTTCAGTTTATTTTTATGTTGGGGATTGTTTTCTTTTTAGATTAATTTTATTTTTTATTTTTTGAAAATGTAAAACAGGCACATAGAAGGGAACAACACACACTGGGGCCTATCGGGAGGGAAGAAGGAGGTGGGAGAGAATCGGGAAAATGATGGGTACTAGGCTTAATACCTGGATGATGAAATAATCTGTCCAACAAACCCCATAATAAAAGTTTACCTATATAACAAACCTGCACATGTACCCCGAGCTTCAGAATATAAGTTAAAAAAAGAAAATACAGAGCATTTATAAGATTCCAAATGTAAAAGATTTATACGATTCTGAAGTCCTGTATAACACACCATTCAGAAAAGTCTTGCTTCCGTCACTAACCCTTCCCCCATTCTCTCTCTCCCCCTGTATGTAATCACTTCCAAATACGTTTAATTTAGCTCTCCAGTATCTCATTTTGAAAATATAAACATGTATGTGTGTGCTTAAGCATATTCTTTTTTTTTTTTGAAACGGAGTCTTGCTCTGTCGCCCAGGCTGGAGTGTGGTGGCGCAATCTCGGCTCACTGCAAGCTCCGCCTCCTGGGTTCACGCCATTCTCCTGCCTCAGCCTCCCGAGTAGATGGGACTACAGGCACCCGCCACCACGCCCAGCTAATCTTTGTATTTTTAGTAGAGACAGGGTTTCACCGTATTAGCCAGGATGGTCTCCATCTCCTGACCTCGCGATCCGCACGCCTCGGCCTCCCAAAGTGCTGGGATTACAGGAGTGAACCACCGCGCCCGGCCGTGCTTATGCATATTCTTAAATGGAAAAAGCAAGGTAAGTTTTGTAGCATGCTATAATGCTAACTTTCATGTAAGAAAAGAGGAAAATACTGTATCTTCTATGCCCAAAATGAATAATGCTAGTCATTTCTCAGTTCCATAAATCAGCAGTGATCAGGGTTGCAATAGAAGGTGAAGCAAATAAATTGAAGTAACTGTTGATAATTCAAACAAAAGATTCATCTTGCATTAATTACCTGAACTATTTGAATTTGTGTTGTAATCTATATTTCTATTTGTTTTCTGCTCCTAAAATTGAGTTTCTGTTTACCATAACCAATACTATATTTACTTTATGTGTTTTTGTAATGCTTGAATTATTTCAGACAAATTTACTTTCTCTGTGCCTCAGTTTCCAAATGTTGGATTGGACAAGAGGTGACCTTTTAAGTTGTGTTTCAGCTTTAACATTGTTCTAAGAGAGCTGTCTTAAGCCTTGTAATAGCTGCCGTAATCCACTAGATGTCAATGCAACATAGCAACCTATTTTGGGCATTTACGCCTCTATATCCTAGTTTTAAAACCAGGAGAAAATTAGAAAATTTTATCGATCTGTTATTTATTTTTGTTAAAAGTTAAAAGTAAAATACTCTCTTAAAAAAGACAACACATAATCCTGTTCTACCTAAAAGAATATAAACAACTCCAATAGAATTAATATTTTCACAGGTATCATTTTTCCAGTGCTTAAGTTTAAAAATTCAGTTTTCAAATCAACACGTACAGACTCTTCCCTATAAGAGTAGTGGAATACAGAATTGAAAATAAATTGTTTAGTCACTAAGTAACATTGTAAGATGTGATATATTTAGGAGAAAAGAACGAAATTTGTTCAATATAATCCCAGATAATGGTGATCATTGCCAAAACAGTATGATGTTTAGATCTAAATTGTTTCTTTAGTGTGAAATTATTTATTAAATTATTAATTTAATAATCTTCTTGACATATTTTTAAGTCCCTCATGGAAAATTCAGAATTATTCTGCAAATAAAAATGACATTATTTATCCTCCTTGAAAAAAGGGATGAAATAAATTTTAATACAGAATGATGTTATGTTTAAGTCTTAACATTGGAAAGAGTGGTTTATTTTTTCATTAAAACTTTAAATGTATCAGGGAGAGGAAATTACTGGTGTTGCAAGTTTGTCTAGTTTTTTAAAATTCTACGTTTTACTTATGTACCATTATAAATAATATGCTTAGCATGTTTGGATTTCAAGGGCATTTTCTCTCTCTCTCTCTCTCTCTCTCTCGACCTGTAATTTTTCCTATCCAGGGACTGCGAAAACTAGGAAATGCACAACAGTAAAAGGAATAATGCGAGTCATTTCTCAGTTCCCTAGAACAGCAATGATCAGGGTTGCAATAGAAGGTGAGGCAAATAAATTGAGATAACTGTTGATAATTCAAATAAAAGTTTCATCTTGCATTAATTACCTGAACTATTTGAGTTTATGTCTCAAACGTAAACTGCTGATAAGAAAGTTTTTAATGTAGAATTATTTACTTTCATTAAAGTCAGAATAGTAATCCATACTCAGTAAGATTAGTTTCTATCTGCTTCAACTAATCGAAGTCTATATTTTTCATTTTTTCTTTGTGAAATCATTGCTAAAACAGCCACCAATTTAACAAAATGACACGTTCTACTCTAGAATTACAGTGTTGCTTGAACTTTAGTGCATAGACATGGCTTTTATCTAGCAATAACGTTGTAGAACGCTTTGTCTTTCCTCATGGAAGAAATAATACACAACACTCCTGGGAGTTTTGCATCATTTTCTGGCAATTAGCTTGTCTGGGGTTTCTAGGAGGTCACAAAAAGATTCAGAGGTGTAAGCTTTTTCTTAAAAGTATGTGATCTCTATATGGTTTTCTTTTAAGTTTATCTTTGATGCACTTTGAACAAGCTAAAGGTGTGATACTGACAACCTCCAGCACTAATACAGGAAAGAAAGATACATATTCTTCAGTGATTTCCTTCTGCAGTGAATTCCTTCTTTGGGGAAAGACTTTGCAGCATCATCAACATTGAGGTTTGCAGGAAAAAGCCACCTTAGCGGCAGGCCTTCCAGAGGGTGGAAGTGGAGAGAGGGTGGCGGAGCTGGATAGAGACCTTTCCAGGGTGGGTCACCAGGGTCTCCGTGCAGGAGCCAAGCGGCAGCCTAATAAAAATTTGCTTAAAACGAAAATTACAATAAAGCCCCGGATTAGTGCCAATTCTACATAAAATGACAGTGGTGTTTGCATTTATACCCTACTTGTCTGCAAAGAATTTGAGGTATCAGGCTGGACGTGGTGGCTCACTCCTGTAATCCCAGCACTTTGGGAGACTGAGGCGGGCAAATCAAGAGGTCAAGAGATAGAGACCATCTGGGACAACATGGTGAAACCCCGTCTCTACTAAAAATGCAAAAATTAGCCGGATGTGGTGGCATGAGCCTGTAGTCCCAGCTACTTGGAAGGCTGAGGCAGGAGAATCGTTTGAACCCGGGAGGTGGAGGTTGCAGTGAGCCGAGATCATGCCATTGCACTCCAGCCTGGCGACAGAGTGAGCCTCTGTCTCAAAAATAAACAAAATAATTAATTAACCAAAAAAAGAATTTGAGGTATCAAAAGATGAAGAAAAACAAACAGTAGGAAGGAAGTCAATAGACAGGGAAATATGACATCAGTATTAAGCTTTATGAAAACTCTTAATACAAGGAGGAAAAGTAATAGCTATTCATTTGGCAGCCTCAACTACCAAATTACCTTAGAACAAAGAATTAATGTAAACATATGGGAGAATGCTATTTAAACCTGATTTGATATGACTGTTTACCTTGATATTATATTTATACCTATGTATATATATAAAATAGCAAAATACCTTTATCATCGTCTGTATCAATTTATCCTTTATCTAGCTATATCCCCTTGTTATCTCAATAATTTAGAAGTTGTCATATCTCTTTTACAAATGAAATCTTTTTTTTTTTTTTTTTTTTTGAGACGGAGTCTTGCTCTGTCACCCAGGCTGGAGTGCAGTGGCCGGATCTCAGCTCACTGCAAGCTCCGCCTCCCGGGTTTACGCCATTCTCCTGCCTCAGCCTCCCGAGTAGCTGGGACTACAGGCGCCCGCCACCTCGCCCAGCTAGTTTTTTTGTATTTTTTAGTAGAGACGGGGTTTCACCGTGTTAGCCGGGATGGTCTCTCGATCTCCTGACCTCGTGATCCGCCCGTCTCGGCCTCCCAAAGTGCTGGGATTACAGGCTTGAGCCACCGCGCCCGGCCACAAATGAAATCTTATAATTATGAAAGGAATATATATTTGTTTCAGAACATTTGGAAAATAAAAATTAAATTTAAGCCCATCAGCACTTTGGGTTATTCCCATTTGTTTAATGTTTATTTTCATAATTATACAAATGTAAGTTTGAGTCTTGAATTTTCATTTGACATTATATCATGACAAATTTCCAAGTGATTAAATATGCTTTGGAAGCATCTTTGTAGTGACTGTGTAATATTCTGTCAAATATATAAATTATAAATAATTTACTCCTACCATTGGATATTTTGATTATTGCAGATGCTTCACCACTATAAATAATACTGAAGTGAGCATCTTTGGATATACATCTGTCAACCTATGTCTAATTATGGTATTTCTATAGAAGCAGAATTAAGATCTATTAAATTTTTGAGATAACTGTCAATTTCTTTTCCTAAAATTAAGATCAATTTCCATTCTTACAAATAATGGATAAGTGCCTGTTTTAGTTGAGAATTAACATTTAAAGCATTTTTCAATTATACAGATTATAAACCATACCTTATTGTGTTTTTATTGCATTTTTCTTTATAAGTGAGTTTGGTCATTTAAAAATATGTTTATTGCTGCCAGGCATGGTGGCTCACACCTGTAATCCCAGCACTTTGGGAGGCTGAGGTAGGTGGATTGCCTGATGTCAGGAGTTTGAGACCATCCTGGCCAACATGGTGAAACCCCGTCTCTACTAAAAATACAAAATTAGTCGGGTGTGATGGTGCATGCCTGTAATCCCAGCTACTTGGGAGGCTGAGGCAGGGGAATTGCTTGAACCAGGGAGGTGGATGTTGCAGTGAGCCAAGATTGCACCACTGCACTACAGCCTGGGTGACAGAGCAAGATTCCATGTCAAAAAAAAAAAAGTACATATATATACATAAATATATGTATAGCAATTAACATTTTCCCATTTAAGAATTGTCTGTTTATGTTCTTATTTATTAGAATATCAGTAATTTTAGAACTTTTTATTATAAATTAAGAATGCAACCTCTTGTCAAAATTATTTCTATCCAATTAAAGATTTACTTTTAAATGTTATTATTTTGTGCAGAAGTTTTGATTTTATTACATCATGTAATCTCTTTCATTGTCTATCTTAGAAAATTCTTTCTTACCTTCATATCAGTTAAAAATGCACATCTGTTTTCATCCAGTGTTTTAGAATTTCATTGTTTATACTAAAGTCTTTAATAAATCCTTTAGTACAGTATGAGTTGCTTATCTTAATTGTTCTTGAAATGGATAATTTTCTAAAGTTTTGTTGAATAAGTAAATCATCTTTTTTGCATTTGTTTATGATTTTTTTTTTACAATATACCAGTTTCTTACATTTAGGATTTTTTTCAAACTGTTTTGTTCTATCGCTCTATCTTTTAATTTTTTTCATCAATACCATACAATTTATATTGTAATAGTCAACATTTTTAAACACATCATTCCTTTGTTGTTCGGTTTCAAGTATTATTGAACTATTATTGCTTGTTAATTCTTCCAGAATCATTTTGGGAAGTGTCTTCATCTCAGATAAAATCTCATTGCCATGTTATTTTTATTTGTTTTTCATTAACATATAAGAATTAATTTAGGAGGAATTACAGTCATGCATTGTTCTAGACAGGAAATTTTAAAATTACCTTTTATTACTCCTCTCTAAAAGTGTATAGTTTTCTAGAAATAGGACCTGCTTCCTATCTTATAGGGTTGTTCCTAGGTCGTGTATGTCATCCCATGGCTATTGGATTTTGTATGTTTATTTTGTATCCATTCACTCCAATGAACTCTAAGATTGTTAATTAATTTTGGGGGATGTTCTGGGATACATAATACCATATGCAAATAATGAGAATTGCTGATATAAATTACTAAGGCCTGTTGAAGGTAGATTTTGATAATATACTCAAAACACGATTTAAATTTCTCACTAAAAAGGAATAGCCACTAGTTTTTTATTTATGAATTTACATTTTGTTATTAGATCTAAGAGTTCATAAAATGATTTTATTCTTATATAAAATATTTTTATTTTAATATCATAAGTAAAATAAGAAATCTGAAATTTTTAAACAGTAAAATGTACCTACATATGTTTTTGATGTCGTAGTACCCAAAGCACTAGAAATAAAATGTTATATCTAACAAAATAACATTGAAATTACACATAAAATAAATCATGATTGTATTCTGCATTATCATGATCTTCCATAAATAAAATACAAATTAGTTCCGCATTTAGTTAAGAAAATCTTTGCTAACTAGATAATTTTTTAAGAAACAATTTTTCTTCATTTGAAATCTTTGGCAACATAGCCCACATACTTTACTTTGGCAGAAAGGTTCTTAATAGTATTAACATGAACTTAACCCTGCACCAGTACAGACATTACTATTACGTTTTGAACTAAAATAATCTAATTAAAAAACACTGTCTGAAATAAAACAAATCGCCTCTGCTTACAGTGTAGTTATGTTTACTTTAGAAGTATGTGGGGAAAATACATGCTAGTAAATTTAATTGAAACGAAATATGTTTCTGACTTGTAATAAATTTGCTTTAAAAATAGTAGTTTGATATGTCTAATAGAACATTTACTAGCTGTATTTCAATTTTTCTTTTAATGTATATTCATAATTAGAATTTGTAGTATTATGCAAAATTGATATTATAAAATTATAAAATGCTGAGTTTTGCATTTAATTAATTAATTAATTAATTTTATCCTAAGGACAAATAATGAAATTCATTGACTGAGAATAAATTTGCTAAGCTCTTAAAAAATGAACAACATTCAGAGAGATTATTAAATAAATCCACGTAAAAGAATATATATTAGGAAGTCATTTTATATCATTTCTTGGAGAACTACATGAGAGAGATCTCTAATAACATAATAAAAATAATTTTTTCCTAGATACATTTATGCTAGAATAAATTGAAATTGATTCATGAATATAATTTAACAATTAAGATGTCTGTATCCTTCAACAATGTGAAAATGATAAAGCTTGATTCTTATTCTTCTCATTGCTTCATCTTTAAACTTTATGTAGCAAAAATGTTTTTATGCACATTATCATCATATTCTTCATCTTAAACAGTTTCAGTAAAATGCATTATTGTTCGCTTAAAACAAAATAGAAAATATTTTTATGTTGGTGTATTGTCTGGTGCAAAATATATTTTTTAATATTTCTGGTAAAATATCTTAAGGGATTTCCAATCTTCTGATCATTGGGGTTTGGTCACTAATATCACTACTAATTCACCAGGGTTAATGCTTTTAAAACACAAAACTGCATTTGCCATCCTCTAAATAAAACAAAGCTATGAGCTTATTTGCACAAAGACACAGAGCCAATTAATTTGACTTCAGTTTGGAGATACTTCACAAAACTGTACATCTCATGGATAAAACCATACTGGTGTTATATTTTATACTAAATAGTTTTAGCAATCATTAGCAACATATAGTAGGTAATTTTAAGTGATTTTCATTTTTGATAGCAACGACAAGGTCATATATATTTTACATATAACATGCCACATATAATAATAACAATTGAGATATACTGAGTTAAAATTTATCTTAAAATATAAATATCTAAAAAAAACTCTGATTTTATTATGTAGAGAAAAAGGCAGAGTTCTTATTTTAATTAAGGTACATTCTATGGGGGAAACCAAAACCAAAACTCCCATTACACTTAAATTCCATACTATCGATTTAAACACATGTTACTATGTTTAAGATTTATTTTCAAGATGTTTCAATTACTGAGAAAAGTTTTTGTAGTCAATTATGTTCATGGAGTTGTAGAAGTAAATTATTTTAAAAACAACCTGCTCTTAATTTAATCTATGACTCAAGAGTTTCAAAATATTTGAGTTTAAAAATAAATAAAAATTTCGTTTTTGTATATTGAATTTAAAATAATCTGACAAGGTTTTGTTTGCTTGCTTTTTCATTGTGTTTTCATTCATTTATTTGTGAGCAGTTTTTATTCTAAAGGGTTATTAGAAACGTGGTAGTGAACTTTACTTGCCAATCAATTTATAACAACACATGTCTTTTAATAAATTAAATGGAACACACTCAGTGCAGAGTAGTACTGTAGAAAGAGCTCAGCCCTTTGGAACAGAGATCTGAGTTCTGGATGGGCTGAGAGACTTTGGACCAGTCACTTAATCTGTCTGAACCTCTGCTTCCATGTGAATTACTGACCTTTTATTGTCCTTGAACAAAAACATAACATTAAGCTAAAACAATCATTTGGTCTTTTCTTGAGAATTTTAAAATAAATGGCCAATTCATGAGCATGCCCTTAGCTGAGGGACTGCACTTTCATTCTTAGGAGAGACTTGATGGATTTTTCAGTGGGAAGACCTGCCATAAGCTCCGTTTATCAACCTCTTCACTAAATGATTTTGGAGCCCTGGAATTGTCCATGGTTTGGAGGGTTTTTCAGATGCTTGAGAGTTCCTTTGAAGAGAGGTAGAGAAGGAAGGATTGACAGCGCTAGCTCAGTCTCAGAACTAATTTCCCTGGTTTGTGTCTCCATGAACAAGGACTGATTAAAGAGACTTTTAGAATCTTTGTGGGAAAAACAAGGCTAATTCCATCTGGAAGGCTGACCTGAGCCTGGTGGGATAAGTGGGTACCAAGCTAACAAAGCAAGGAATACAGGACTCGAATGTGTGTTTAGATGGAAAGACCTGTTTATATTTCAACTTTCTGTCGTTTAATAACTTTCTGGTTGGGCTTGTTTCAGTATGCTGAAGAGTTAGGATTTGGATCCATTAAATTAATTTTTCTATCTAAAGTCTTCCAAATCTAACAGCTTGTGAGTAGAATGTATAATGTTTCCTCATAAAATCAGCCATGAATTTTAAACAAATTAACCCTTACGCTTCCTCACATCCCCTGAAGTCCACTGTGCATACTAAAGGGTATTGTCCATCACTACTTCTGTGAAACGCACAGTTCCCTGGGGAAAAAGTCTAAATTTGAACTCTTACAGAACTTACACAGCACTGTCATTTTAATGCAGTGATATCAACTCTTCGAAATTATTGTGCTAAATAATTTATTTCTCTCTTAAAAATGATTTTATGATATTAATTTAGAGAATGCCTGGTTGGGTTTTAGCTATTTTCCCTGCTGCAATTTCCCTCTCAACTACAAATTGAGTCTCACATAGCGTTTGTTTCACAACGATCGTGGTCTTCAGCCTTCCAGAACATGTTTTGGGGAATCGCTGAATGGAGTTCTCGTATAGACTTAAAATGCGTGTTCAGGACATGCAAATGAATTGTAGTCCAATTATGCACTGAAAAAACAGCCCTAAATATCCTGTTAATGAACTGCATTCAGGCGCTAAAAAGACATTTCATCATGATGGGATTATAAAGATCCTGCCCTTAATTATGAGTTGTAAAAGCCATTTTCAGGTAGAAATAAAGAGGGTAACAGTTGTTCAATTAGAGGTGAACATTCATCTAGGAGAGGAAAAAAGCCTTTCTGTGATAAGACCCAGAAATCTTGTTTTTCTGCTAATGCGATTTCATACATTTTTGTTGCACGGTGGGCTGAGCAGCATTCCTGGTCTGTTGCCTCGGATGGGAATTGTTCAATGCCATGTCACACATAGCTGTGCCCCAAGTCATCATGCTGAGCGGCGAACCGATCCCATGGTCGTCGTGACAGTTTCTGGAGAAAGCAGGCGCATGCTGATTCATTCTCAGCCTCCTCTTCCCATCCCTGTCTCCAGCCTAGCATCCTTTTCACGTTTATTCATGAGCTCATCACTCGGGGCAAAAAAAAAATTATTTGCATTATAACATTACATTTAAAAGCTATAAATTACGCAGAGCTATAAATACTGCCTTTTGGTAAACACCATAAAATCTGTGTGTGTTTGTGCACACGCAAGCGTGAAATGTCATTTGGATTTTCTCCCTACTCACTGCATCTTATAACTCTTCAGTCTTTAGCATTCTGAAATCTAGCGGTTAAAACCGTGATAATTTAAATGGGTAGGAAAGGATTTAGACCTGTTTTAAACAAACTGTGATTCTGGGTTATCTGTGGCACTGGGCTCACTTCATTTGGAAACTGTCATCATTCCACAATAAAGGTGATGAAATATAACATATCTGGAGGCTGAAAAACTGAAGATGATTTTTGTTCTGTGTTGTTCAACAGAGGCATACACAACTGAACTGATACATATTTTTTTTTTTTTTTTATCAACGTTGCCCCTCTAGAATATTTACAAAACACATAGACAGATCAGACTTAAATTCTATTGGTCAAATATTTTCAGAAACTGAAGAGGTGATAATTTGAGAAAAGCCTAAAACCTTCTCAGGTTAATTATACAGGGTTATGATTCCACATCTCCTTTCTCATTGTAAAAAAGAAATTCCTGTACATCAAGTCTGTGACTCTGACATGCACACAAACTTGCAGAGAATCTTTGCATCCTGGGCATCCAGCGGCCTGGAGGTGGAGGTGTTCAGGAGATGAGTGTTGTCTCTTAGCTCACTGTGTCTTTAGAGCAGCCGAGTCAGGGTTGAGGGTGGGGGTGGCTCAGGTTGGGGTTGGCACAAACTTCTTTCCCCCAGGTGCAGTACACACTGTGTGCTAGCTTGATTTATTCACTCTGATTTATCAGGAACCAAAATATGAACTACAACATTAGGAAGACTATAAGCCAATGTTCTGTCTTTAAAAGAACATAATCATTTCCTTTTTTGGGTATTTACTGTATTAGTCCGTTCTCATGCTGCTATAAAGAACTGCCGGAGACTAGGTAATTTAAAAAGGAAAGAGGTTTAATTGACTCACAGTTCCATATTGCTGGGGAGGCCTCAGAAAACTTACAATCACGGTGGAAGGCAAAGGAGAAACAGGCACCTTCTTCACAGGGCAGCAGGACAGAGTGAGTTCAAGGAGGGGAAATCCCAGATGCTTATAAAACCATCAGATCTCATGAGAACTCACTATCCCTACAACAGCATGGGGGAAACCGCCCCTATAATTCAATTACCTCCACCTGGTCCCACCCTTGACATGTGGGAATTATGGGGATTACAGTTCAAGATGAGATTTTGGTGGAGACACAAGGCCTAACTATATCACCTTATTTTTCTGAAAATCTTCCTTAAATCCAAATAGAATGCTTCCTATCTCATTTTAAGCTCATTTCTTCTTGCCTGTCCATAAGCAAAGATCAAGAACGAATTTAGATCAGGTTGCATTAAAGGGAATCTCACTTTGTATTTAGAGGGGGACGGGGAGGTGTGAGTCTCAGTGTATAACAAGCATGCAGGAAGCTTATCTGTAAATACAATGGATTTCATGGAAAATGCCCTGTTCCTTTGCGTAATAGAAACTAAATTCAATCACAGGTATCCCCGACTTCTTTTAGTATTGTGCCACATTTTGTTTTTCTTGCATGCATGGAAAACCTTCCCCACCCCCACACCATTCTGGGCAGCAGGAAATCCTTTCCACACCGGTGTCATGCTGGGCCTGGGGGAAACGTGGCTGTTCAGGGCTGCTCTCTAGAGACACCCAGCTGACCTTCTGCTCCTGCATCTTTCTGGTTACAGGAATCCTAGGGCCTGAGGCTCCAGACCTGGGCTTCACTGAGGGAAGGCACAGGCCCTTCATGGTCTTGGGGTTTCCAAATCTCCCCAAGGGTAGAATGGTGAAGCCTACCCCCATCTCAGATCACTCATGCTCCCTGGTGTTCCTCTCCTTTTCTAGACCCAGGGGTCTTCCCAGAATCTCTTCAGGACCTGAGAATTTGAACCTCAAAAGCCAGAGGATGTGTAATCCCTTCCATGAGGTAATAAGCAAGGAAGGCACTTTTAGGCTAACTCAATGAAGAATTGGAAATAAATGAAATGCAGGGATACATAATTATTATTGTGCCACTTTTTGGCAGGTGAAACAAGCCAGTTCCCTTTGTCTTTTCTCTCTAAGATGGCTTTCCAAAAATACCATCATTTGATTGTTCTTTTTGCCGGGGTGAGGACAGGGTTTTGCTCTGTTGTCCAGGCTGGAGTACAATGGTGTGATCTTGCCTCGCTGCAGCCTCTACCTCCCTGGCTCTAGCCATCCTCCCACCACGGCCTCCTGAGTAGCTGGGACTATAGGCACACAACACAACTGGCTAATTTTTAAAATTTTTTTAGAGACAGGGTCTCACCATATTGCCCAGGTTGGTCTTGAACTCCCTGGGCTCAAGTGATCCTCCCCCCTGGGCCTCCCAAAGTGCTGGGATTACAGGCATGAGCCACCATGCCCAACTTGATTGTTCTTGGTGCCTTCACTACCGAGTTCAGGATGAAGCAGGGATGCTGTGGAGGGGATGTGTACTTATTATGAAGGAGGAACGGATGTGGAGAATGCATAGAGGACACAGCGAGAGCCTCAGTCATGGGCAGTGTGCTCGAGGCAGAGTGTGAGTGAGGGACAGGCAGAGTGTGTGAGTGAGGGACAGGGATGGCCAGAGGAAGCCGAGTCTTTGGGTGGGCCTGAGTCTTTGAGAGCCTTCTGTGCTTCAGTGAGGAGTTTCAGACTTGTCTGGGAGAGACGGGGCCAGTGAGGGTTTCAGTAGACAGGGAACAGGATGAGATTTGTTGGGGGCATCCCAGTTTGTTCACTGTGCAGGATGGGGAGCTTGGGGGCAAAATGGGAGGCAGCTAAGAGTCCTTCTTGGTCCATTCATTGATCTAAGCCTGTGGCTGTTGGAATGGAGGTGAAGGGACAGATTTGAGGGATGAGGTAAAGGGGGAAATGCAGTGAATGAAGTAGAGAAGGAGGGAAGGATGTTTCTCTGTGGAACTTTCCTGGTTCCTGGTTTCCTAGGGCTTGAGGTATTAGGCCTGGTTCTCAGGCAAACAACTTGAGCTCCTGGAGACACAAAAGGCAGCACCTGGGTGCCATGAAATCATAAGAGAGGGACGTCAGCAGACACTTTCCTTCCTGCTTTCCCCCTTCCTTGTCCACTTTGCTCTTCCTCCATTGCGAGTTGTATCTTGTTATCCCCAGGAGAGAAATGATGCAGCTGAAATAATACTTGTGATATCCGAAAGCTCTTGCCTTTCAAAAGTTTCAATCTAGACTGTCCCAGGACATAACGTTTATTTATAAGGATTAGATTTAGACCAATATGTGATGACCAAAGCAGGTTACTGGCACAGGCGTGGCACAGGTGTAGTTAGGAATACTTGGGCTCGAAGACGGAGTTGGAAAGGGTACTAATAGGTTTTGGGAGTTGTGTTCCCAGAAGCAGCTGTGCTCTCTGACTGCCCAGATACCTCCCCTTCTGGCCCCAGCCTGAGGCCTCGAGATGGGTCCCTGGAGAGACAGGGGCAGTCCAGGAGCAGGGGGCCCTTGAGGCTTGCGTTCAAGGTGAAGCCCAGACAGAGGCCAAGCCATGCAGATTTTCCCTCTATTTAGCATGGAGTGGGGTGAGGGAGCGAGAGATGGCTGCACGGGCCTCTAGACAGGCAGGATAATATCATGGAATTTCTCTACACCCTGCCTGGGATAGGGAGAGACCACATATGCCCAGAGCTCCCTGAGTGGGTGCTCTCTCTGCGTACTCTTCTCTTACGGAAAGTTGAGGTGGGCAGGTAGGGGACAGGGAGGCTGGAATAAGGGAGGTTACATGGAATTGGCATAGATTGAAATTAACTTTAGTTATAGAGGACAAGGAAAATCACATTTCCTGAAAACTTGATTTTGTGTTATCCAGGGACTAAGAACCCAGCATAGTGTTCATCATAAATGACAAGAAACACAGTAACTGGGACAGTGGGAGGGAGCAACCAGATTAACAGGAAGGCAGATGGTGGAGCCAAGCGACGTTCCAGAGGTGCTGCAATGACTTTCCCAGCGTGTGCAGAGCACCAAGGTCATTCAGAGAGCTCCCACTTCTGATTTGAGCAACAGGAGGGGACATGTGGTCCTCACCACCATAGAAAAGAACAAGAGACAGAGCCGACGTGCACATGAGAAGATGAGTCAATTTTGAACATGTTGAATGATGACAAGTGGATTTGGAACGTGTTGAATTTGAAGAGTCCAGGTGGGGCCGGCTTGCAGTTTTCACAGGTTGGAAACTGAGTAGGGCGGTGCATGCATGGAGTCCAGTGTTGAGTTATTAACGTAGAAGCTAGGCTGATGCACCAGATGATCTGGGGAGAGTGCAGAGGTGACTAGGGATGTCCTCCAGGATGTCTCCAAGGATGGGACCGGAGGCCACCAGAGGATTTGCTGGAAGACGAGGAGCCTGCAAAAGTGGCTGAAAAACAGTAGACAGAGGAGTAGAAGGAAAATAAGGAGATGTTTGGTTTCTGAAAGCAAAGGGGAAAAAAGGATTTTGATAAAATGGGGAGTGCTGGGTGTGTTGCCATGCTCCTGTAGCTCAGCTACGTGGAGGCTGAGGCAGGAGGATTGCTTGAGCCCAGGAGTTCAAATTCAGCCTGGGAAACATAGTGAGACCCCATCTCTAAAAAACCACTATATATATATATGTGTGTGTGTGTGTGTGTGTGTCTGTGTGTGTGTGTGTGTATATATATATATACGGCACACATAGTTTTATAAGACCTGCCCCTCCCCACCCTGTCCCCTTTCTGCCCTCATCTCTCTCCTCTCCTCAGACTCACTCTGCTGTAGTTGCATCGGCTTCCTTCCGTGGCATGACTCTGCCAGGCCTGTTCGTGCCTCAGGGCCTTTGCACTTGCTCTTCCTCTGCTTGGAATTTTCTGTCCCCATATATCACTATGACTTGTACCCTCATCTCCTTCAAGATTTTGACACATGTCACAGTCCCTGAACACCTATTTAGAATTGAAGCCCCCCGGCTGGGCACAGTAGCTTACGCCTGTAATCCCAGCACTTTGGAAAGCTGAGGCCGGTAGATCACCTGAGGTCAGGAGGCCGAGACCAGCCTGGCCAACATGGTGAGACCCCATCTCTACTAAAAATACAAAAAATTAGCTGGGTGTGGTGGCGCATGTCTGTAATCCCAGCTATTGGGGAGGCTGAGGCAGGAGAATTGCTTGAACTCGTGAGGAGGAGGTTGCAGTGAGTCGAGATCGTGCCACTGCACTCCAGCCTGGGCAACAAGAGCGAAACTCCATCTCAAAAAAAAAAAAGAATTGGAGCAGAGCCCTCTACCCTCACCTCCACCCCACCATTCTTTACCCTCCTTTTATGGTTTATGTTTCTTCTTGGCACATAACAAGGACTGAAGGAGTATTTGTTGAATAGACACAACGCTGCCTTGTGGTCAGCAGGGTAAACATATCAAAGTATCTGTTGTATTTAGTTACAAGAAATCATGAGATATTCTGGTGAGAGCAGTTTCAGAGGCCTTGATTGGCAAAGTAAAGTTTTCAAAGTGTTGGAGTGGAAATAGATGTTGAGAAAAGAGAAACACTGAGTTTTGACTACTGTTTGTCACAGTTTGACTGACTGTGACAGGAAGGAGAGAGTTATAGTCATCATTAAAGAAGGAATTCTTAAAATATCTAAAGAGACTCACATAATCTCATAGATAGACTGAGGGACAAGAGCTTATGCTGGGTGGGTGTCGGAGGAGACAGGGAGGAAGGTAACCAGGGAGGCAGGGAGGCAGGTCTCCAAGGGGACCTGGGTTTGGAGCGCTGGGAGAGGGTTGGCCTTATTCAGCTCTTCTCCCAAGGCTGGGAAAGGAGGGAAGATGGAAATGGTGACGTGCAGAAAAGCTTTGGGGGGAAAGACTGTGACGTTCTGGCTAGATGTGTTTTTATTTTTTCTGTGTAGTAGTTGCAGGGACAGGACGCAGAAAGATCTTTGGAAGAACTGAAAACCACCTCTGGATCTCCTAGTGCCCCAGGGATGACATTTCCTCCAGTTGCACAATGCAGCCTGGAAATAGGAGCTGGGAAGTCAGATCCGAACTTGATTCAGAGTGGAAGCTTTGTCGGGCAGTTTCAATGGATAAAAACAGCAATGGGGAAGGGAAACCGAGGCTTTTGACAAGCTTACGATTTTCTAGCTCAGCTAAAAATTGGCATACATTTCTGTTCTTTCCAAGTAAGCAGAACTTGTGGAGGATTTGCCACACAGTTCTGACTCTGGAAGAAGCCAGCAGTGATCTTTGGATCCTTTTCTCTTGTTTTCAAGAGGAACATCCTTTCTATGCTACGTGTAATAATGGAAAACCTAAAATGAGCAATATAAGTAAATTTTTTTTCATCTTTAGTTGGAGAGAGAACATTAATTCAACCTTGACAGACTGTGTGTTAGAATTGTGCTTTGACTTCTTCTCATCCTTCAATATGGGTGTCAGCTGCAAGTAGTGTCATGAAGAATGACAGTGATGCAGTATGAGGCCACAGGGGCACCCGCTGACTATGACAAGGTGATGGAAGGAAAGATACTGACCACGTAAACAAATGCCAGGGGAGGCAGGGTGATGAGCTTCAGCAAGAAGGAATTTTTTGCTGAAAACAGTAATGTGCTCTGGCTTACAGCAGCTAATCTTGAATTGGAAGACAAGCTAAACATGACTAAGAACGCAAGAGATAGATTATGCTTTTAATTTTAAAAATTTGCCATAAGCTGGGTGTGATGGCCCATGCTTGTAATCCCAGTGACTTGGGAGGCTGAAGCAGGAAGACTACTTGAGGCCAGGAGTTTGAGACCAGCTTCGGCAACATAGCAAGGCCCCATCTGTAAAAAATAAAAAAATTTTCTGGGTGTGGTGGCACATGCCTAAAAGTCTTAGCTACCCCAGAGGCTGAGGTGGGAGGATTGCTTGAGCCCAGGAGTTCAAGGCAGCAGTGAGCCATGATCACGCCACTGTACTCCAACCTGGGTAACACAGCGAGACCCCAACTCTAAAAAATAAAAAGAAAGCCACACAAAAAATTTGCTATACCCCTCAATTGTGTCATAATATACTTTTCCATCTGCACTGGTATTCTATAATCTAAACTAGTAGAAAACTCACTGATAACTTTCTATGTAGGATCAAACTCTGGGTATTTATCTTTTTCTATTTATCTATATCTGTCTATCTATCTGTCATCTATCTATCTATCTATCTATCATCTATCTATCTATCATCTATCTATCTATCTATCATCTATCTATCATCTATCTATCTATCTATCTATCTATCTATCTATCTATCTATCTATCTATCTATCTATCTATTTATCTATCTATCTATCCCCTATCCTATTTAGTTAGAATTTGAGCCACAATTTTAAAAAACACAATTGATTAAAAGCAGCAAATGCGTGTTTGCCACTCGACATCACAGATCTAGCATTTGGAGCTGTTGGAAATTTAATATAGCTCTGAGTTTTCTGGCGGTCATATAAATATATTTTTTATTCTGATAAGAAGTACTTAAAATCTTTTGTAGAGTAACATGTACCTAAATCTTAACTATTTGTTTATGTCCCTATAAATGGATATTAAGATAATACATTTTTTGTCTTTACTGTTTGTGTCCAGGGAAGAAACTGTTTAAATAGCCAGTCTTAAGTCCTTAAATGCATTCTTCACAATGTTAGAGTAAAACGATTTCTGTATATTGTTTTTCAAAGTGCTATCTTTGTTATAGATACAGATATAAGAATAGAGCAGGAGATCCTAGAATCATGGAAGAGCTAGAATAATTATTATTATTAGTGGCCATCACTCTCATAGCCCTTATGCATCAGTCATACATATCTAGCATTTTACATATATTATTTCATGTAATAATTAAATCAACCATATAGTGGAAGTACTATTAATATCACCTTAATTTCCTGTTGAGGAAAACATAGTTCCAAGAGGTGAGAAACTGTCACAAGGCATAGCTATTAAGGGATAGAGCCAGAATTTGATCTCAGACAGGCTGTTCCCTGGGCCTGCACTCTCACCCTCTACAGTATACTCTTTCACCCTCAAATATTCATGTGTTACCTAATGCATAGGGTCATAATCAGTTCATAGTTGAATTCATTCACAAAGGCCTTAAATGCAGTAAATTGAAGGGAATATCTCAAATATTTTACTATGAAAGGATTTTGTGATTTTATGCATTCAGGGTCATCTCCTCTTCTTATAGAGTGGACTGGCTCAAAGGTGTCCATAGAAGGGCCAATATTTTGTGCAAGAATCTTTCAATCTACTTAAATATTGAAAACTAGTATTCATCCAGTATGAAGTGCCAGAAGGTATGAATTTACAATTTATTTTTTTAAATTAAGAGGAAATTTAGCCAATCAAAAACTTTAAGATAAAGTATCAAAAGTTGGCATTTTTGGGAAAGATTGCTAAATGAATCATAAAATTGTTAATTTATCTGATTGAGTAAGGTTATTTTGTCATTCATTTAAATTTAGAAAATTATTGTATTAGTTAGGTTTCTCTCCATTGAATATAACAGAAACTTAACTTGCATCACTGTAAGTATAAATAGGAACTTGCTGGAAGGATAGTAGGGGTGACTCATAGGACTGAGTGAAGAACTGAACAATTAGGCCTTGGAAAGATCAGGGTCTATGCGAACCACAGTCTAGAACATCTTCAGCACTGAGTGCTTCTCTGTGTATGGTGGTTTAATTTTTTCAGCTTTCTCTGCTGATGGGAGACATGGCCACCAGCTTTTCTAGAATCATATACGTATCATTCCCACACAGGGAAAAAGACAAAACATTCTTCTTGTAGCTTCAATGAGAAAATTCCATGGGAACGGTTGATGGGCCTCACTTAGGTCATCTATCCAACCCTGGACAAATCTCTGTGGTCATGTGAAGGAGACAGCAGTATAGACCCAGCCTGGTCACATGCCAATACCTGTTGTCAGGGGTCTAGAGTTTGAGATTAGATGTCCTACCACAACTACATGATCAGAATGGGCAGAAGAAGAGAAGTAGGAATGCTCTTTTGGGCAGACAAAACAACTTGTATTTGTTACAAATATTTATAAAACTCAGTTTTAATTTTAGGGCAATGTAACAGGAAGCTACTGCTTTGTAACAAGCAATCCTAACATCTAGTTGAATACAACAATAAGCAATTATTTATTACATATCTATGTATCAGGTGGACAATTCTGCTGATTTTACTTGAACTTGCTCAAGGATTTGCAGGTTGCATAGGGGTCAACTACTCTGGGATGGACTCAGCTGGGCAGCTCTACCTTATTCTCCTTGGACCAGCAGACTAGTCTTAATTGTTCTCTCAATGATGACTAAGGTACAAAAATATAAGCCCAATCATGGAAAGATTTTTCAAGAATTTGATCTCATCATTTCAGTCCTCATGCCATTGGCCAAAGCAAGCCACCTGTCCAGCTCCAAAACAAGTGATGAGCAAACACATTCCATCTAAGAAAGTAGGTGTGTGAATGTTTATGAATAATAACCTGACCTCCAAAATTAATTAATATCAAAATGTTCTTCCTGAAATCAAAAACAAGAGCACCTAATTCTAACCAAAATTCCCGCAGGGTTTTTCATGAATTTTGATAAGTTGATCTCAAAAGTTTATATGAAAGAGTAAATACTCAAAATATAGCAAAGACTGTTTTTCAGATAAAAGTAAAGTGGTGGGAATTATAAAGATTTTTCATAAAGCTATAATAATAAATACACTTAACATTGATATAGGGAGCTACATGATGGAAATGGCCAAGGAGCTGTTTTTTTTTAAAGATAAGAGGTTGTAATACTCAATTTCAAACTGAGTTTTTGTGATATTTCTCCAAACCTTCAGGCAGGTCTTTTCAATCCCCACCCCAAACACATATACACACAATAGGAAAACTGAGAAAAATTCACGACGACGTGGATTCTATTTACTCTACCGTAGCACATAGAACAGGGTCTGGCATACAGTAGATACTTGATAAAAATGTTCTGAATGACTAGATAAAAACTAGTATGAACAGGTTTGATGTATGTCCACAGTGTGATTCCTATTCATCTTTGAAGGTGTAGACAGGGTAGATTATTTACACTCCTTTTCAACATCTGGTAGCTCTGTCTTAAAATTTTTGCTTTTAAGTACCATGATAATTTGTGACAGGTCTCAATACCCAGCCAATTAACTTTTTGAGACTCATGGGAATGAAACCAAGGTGAGTGAAATTGAAACAGGTATTCAATTTCTAGATAAAAAGAGATGACAAGAAAAACATGTAAAAGAAGTACAGCATGAAATAAAAGATGTAGGAGTATCTTCCCTAGAATATTAAGAAAATGCAATACTATTTTTGGACAGTTGAAGAACATAATTGAAGAGAATTACCTATCAGAGTAGGTTAGTGTTAGAAGCAGATGTTGTCTAAGCGTTTTGTTGAAAGAGACAAACTTTTAAAAAGGTTTTTATAAAATTTAAATTTTAATAATCAATATTTTATAATATAATACATTTATATTTTAGAAGTTATACTTAGTATATATTACATATAATTAATCTATGTAGTATAATATATATGCTAAGTATAATAGTATAATAGATCTTAGTATAATATATATGTGCTAAGTATTTATATAACCGTTATTCCCTTGGGTAATTTATCCTTCATCTCCATGAGCTTTGGGTCTTGCCAACTGTGTTTTGCTGTCTGTAGTCCATCTTTGTAATATAATCTTTGAGGTGGGCAAGAGCTTACTGAAGTTATTGCTTCTTATCTGGAGGTTTTAAAAAATTAATATTAACAGAATGAGTAGGAAAAAAGGAGAGCTGCATGTCCAAATGGAGTTCCAAGTAAGGAATTGAAAGTGCCTGTGTTAATCTGTCTTCCCCACGAAGACTGCTAATACTGGTAAGGGCAGTGACGGGGTGGACCTGGTTCCCTAAAGCCTGGATGAAGTGATTGAAGTCATGAAGACATTTCCACTGGATGGAAATGTTTAACTGAATGGTGGAAAGAAAAAATATTTCCATTCATTCAGAAAACACCGAAGGCCTACTGTGTGCCAAACACTGCTCAGCAGTGAACTAAACAGATGAAAATCCTGTTCTCCTTGGGTCTTCATGCCTGCACGCTTGCTTCTCCTACCCAGTTATTACTAGAAACTATGGAGAGGGAAGGGGATCAGGCAGGGCAGAATCCCAGGACAGGCTGGAGGGTGGTTCTGAGGTGGCCACCTGGGAAGAGTGAACTTCCTGACTAAGCTAAAGAAACTACCTATGAGGCCATGGGATGAGATGAGTTTCCCATGATTATCTCTGTCTTTCCATTCCCAAAAAAAAAAAATAAATAAAAAGAGAAGGTCCTCCTCTCCCAAGAGCTTTCCAGGATGGTTTTAGTGGAATGTACTTGAGAGTAAATATCAGAATACTTGGGTTCGAGTGTAAATTCTATTGCTGACAGTTTGCTGGTGGGTAAAATGAGTTCAGTTTACATAATCTCTCGGGTCTCTCTCAACTCTTAATGGCTGTGTAGCCCACTAGAAGCAGAAATAAAGGTATTCCCTGTTTTGTGTGCCTACATTTCCTAGACACAAAACTCATGTCTTTGCATAATGCTTATCAACAGAATAACTAAATAAAACATTATTCTGTTTATAATAGAATGCCTCATAGTTTTATACATTGTTGAAATACCTCAATTAAAGTTTTGTTATTATTACTGAAACTTCAAGGCATGAAAAGTCAAACTAATTTTTGATTCTGAAACCAAACCCACCAATTGTCATTTTTTCTTCAGTGTAACAATCACATCTCTGCCTATTGTAACTGTGTCTTAGTTTCTATCTGAAATGTTAACTTACCTGTGAAGTTCCTAATATCCCCAGTCAGAGTGCATTTTTTCATTTGTCTTCTCTCAGCGCTTGTTTTATCCCTCTACTGAATCACTTGGCATACGCTCACTTTTACTAGGTTTGTGTTTGTGTGTATGTGTAAGGGGAACGAACATCTCCCACAAACGATTTTGAGTTATTTGAGGGAGGACTTGTATGTGACTCGTTTTTATGTCCAAACAATTAACACAGCATCTTGCATAAAGTAAATGCCCAACACACGTTTGTGGGAGTGCATTTACCTGCCCTCTGACACGTGCCAATTGTTCTGGCTCCTGCAACTCCTCAACTGCCTCAATTCCTGGGAAACTCAACTAATAGTGATTAAAACTCACAGAGTGCAGAAAGAAGATGAGATAAAACACACAGATTGTCTGGGTCTTGGAAAGGAGCTATTACAGATGGAATTGACATTGGCAAAACACCAAATAACATAAAAATGTGGTAGAATTGATTAATTCTGCCCAGTAAATAAACAAAGTTTATTTATCTTCTCAGTTAGTCACACATCTATGACTCCTGGCCCAGGTAGAGGTGGAGGCTGGCAGGCTGCTGGGGTCATAGAATGGGGTCATTTAATTGGTCATTTAATTGGCTTTCCCACATAGGTCCAGTACTACCTGAAAGTACCTACCATACAGAATAGACCCCATCTGCAAGAATTCTGGTCTCCCTGGCTTGGAAGAGGGGAAATGGTCTCTTTTTGTTTCTGCTTTTATTTCTACATTTTTTGGTGGGTGTGGGAGGAGTCGCAAGGGTAGGAAACCCATAGCATCACAGTGGTCAGCTGATCTTTGGTTAGTAAATAAAGCGGGTCCCCAATCAGAGGTTCCAGGTAGCCATGCCAGAATGCACTCTTGGTGTTGGATCCACCATTTATCTTTCTAGCATTGGATTCATTTCTTAAGTTAATGAGTCTTTGGTATAATTTCCAGGCGAGATCACTGTAATTGCAAACCACTTGGGTGGGATTTTTATTCCAGGGCATGTGTGCATTGGTACAAAGTAAAGAAGAGAGAAGTCTATGATGAGTAAAAATTAATTCTTGTCTTCAAAGTTGGTTATAGTTCAGGAAAAGATGGGCATGTCCACACTAGTGTGGGAAGTAGTTTGTATGGGCTGAGTGTGGAACTGAGCCAATTTCCAACTTCTACATTTACAGAATTCTAAGCCCTTTCTTTTCAGCTGTTTGTTCAACGCACAGCTAATGAGCTCTGGAACAGCATGTGGAGCACACATTCGTATGACAGGATTTCTGCTTTTAAGGAGTTTGTAAGCATCTTGTGGAGAAAAATTTGGCCCCATGAAACAAATAATATAAACATTTAAAGTGCTTTGTTATAAGACAGTGACATTAGTTATAATAGAATTTTATTTACAAAGAAAAAAATTGTTATTGGCTTGAGTGATTAAAGATGTCAAGGAGGAGTAGGATTTGAGGAGGACCTTGAAGAAAGTGAGAGCTTACGGAGAGGAAAGTATCCCAGGAGGTGGCTGATCCACCAGCACCATAATTACATAATGTCATTTCTGCAACCATGTGATAACCACATTCTTAAGAAGCCTTGTGTATTCTCAAGTGTTTTATAAAGTATTTATTAGGGGTTGGGTAGAAGGAAACTAGAAAATAGAGAGTTTCAGAAGCTTATTTAAAAAGTTATTTGTCAGGCTGGGAATGGTGGCTCACGCCTGTAATCCTGGTACTTTCGGAGGCCGATGGGGGTGGATCACGAGGTCAGGAGATTGAGACCATCCTGGCTAACATGGTGAAACCCTGTCTCTACTAAAAATACAAAAAATTAGCTGGGTGTGTTGGCATGTGCCTGTAATCCCAGCTACTCTGAAGGCTGAGGCAGGAGAATCACTTGAACCTGGGAGGCAGAGGTTGCAGTGAGCTGAGATCACATCACTGCACTCCAGCCTGGGTGACAGAGTGAGGCTCTATCTCAAAAACAAACAAACAAACAAAAAACAAACAACAACAACAAAGTTATTTTTCAAGTTAGGAGCAGCGGCGTGTGCCTGTAGTCCCAGCTACTCAGGAAGCTGAGGACTAGAAGTGTTTCAGATTGCTTTGAACTTTGGAATATTTTCATACACTTCAAATGAGATATCTTGAGATGGGACTGAAGTCTAAACACAAAATTCACTTATGTTTCATATACATCTGATATCGTTTGGCTGTGTCCCCACCCAAATCTCATCTTGAATTGTAACTCCCACAATTCCCACCCGTGGGAAGAACCTGGTGAGAGATGATTGAACTATGGGGGCAGGTCTTTCCTTTGCTGTTCTCACGATAGTAAGTCTCACAAGATCTGATGGTTTTAAAAATGGGAGTTTCCCTGCACGAGCTCTCTCTTTCCCTGCTGCCATCCATATAAGATGTGACTTGCTCCTCCTTGCCTTCCACCATGATTGCGAGGCCTCCCTTACCATGTAGAACTGTAAGTCCAGTTAAACCTCTTTCTTTTGTAAATTGCCCAGTCTCAGGTATGTATATATCAGCAGCATGAAAACAGACTAATACAACACCTTATACACATAGCCTAAATGTGATGTTATACAATATTTGTAATAATTTAGAGCATGAAACCAAGTTTTTTTTTTTTTTTTTTTTTTTTCTTCTTAGACAGCATTTCACTCTGTTGCCCAGACTGTAGTGCAGTGGTGTGATCTCAGCTCACTGCTGCCTTGACCTTCTGGGCTAAAGCTATCTTCCCATCTCAGCCTCCTGGATAGCTGGGACTACAGGCATGTGCCACCACTCCCAGCCCACCATGCCTGGCTAACTTTTGTATTTTTTGTAGAGACATGATTTCACCATGTTGCCCAGGCTGGTTTGAACTCCTGACCTCAAGTGATCAGCTTGCCTTGTCCTATCAAAGTGCTGGAATTACAGGTGTGAGCTGCCCCTCTTGGCCCAAACAAAGCTTTGATTGCATTTTGACTGCAACCTGTCACATGAAGCTAGGTTTGGAAAATTTCTACTTGTGGTATCATTGTTGCTGCTCAAACAGTTTCTGATTTTGGAGGCTTTCAGATTTCAGATTTTCAGATTAGGGATGGTCAACCTATTGTAGCATACCAGGCTTCTAAGTGTTTTCAAACATATCATCTTGTTGGATTTCCATTCACTTCCTACCTGTGGTAGGGAGGCAGACTTCTACAATGGCCACAATTGATTCCTGCCTCCTGATATTCACATCTTGTGTGATCTCCTCTTGTTGAGTGCAGGTTGGATCTAGAGACTTGCCTCTAACCAAAAACATGGCAAAAATAATGAGATGTATGTAACGTCTGTGACTAGATTACAAAAGACAGTGACTTTTCTTCCCGGAAGTCTCCCTCTTATGTTGATGAAGTTAATTGCCCTGTTGGACAGGCCAATGTGGCAAGGAACTGAGGGCAGCCTCTGACTAACCGTCAGAGAGGAGCTGAGGGGTCCTCAGTTCTATAACTGGAGAGGAACGGAAACCTCCCAATAGCCATGTAAGTGAAGGAGTGCAGGGAATTTCACCCCAAAATATGGCTCTCTGGTACAATGAGTATTTTGAATTAAAGTCCTTAGAGATCAACAGATGCTGGGAATGACATTTTCCCTATCTACATGAAGACTGGACAGACCCACCGAGAAGAACAATTAATTTTCCTTCCTCTTTTTGTTATCATACTATCTATTGCAGAGAAAAAGACCAAGAAGTAACCAGACCTGATTATACCCCTTCACGAAATATCTATCCCTCTGACTCATTCCATTTCCAAAGAGAATCATTTATAAGTTAATCTCTATTCCCCCATCCATTTATCCTCCCAAGTATTCATTCATTCTCCCTAATAATCATGTATTGCCCCTCAACAGAATTACCTATATTCCCATCACTCTCCTCCCCTCTGAAATAAGGCTATATAAGTATTTGGACCCCATTGGGATGTTGAGTAATCATTTTTGATTCTCGCTCATGGTATGTTAATAAATTTGTGTGCCATTTCTCCTATTAATCTGCCTTTGTCAGTTGATTTTTTTCAGCAACCTTCTGACAGCTGTAAACCATAAATAAATAAAATTCTAAGCCCCACAACTGACTGATGGACCCCTCTCCTGGCCAAGGCCATTCCAAAGTTAACCTGAAAAACTAGTTCAGGCCATGAACTAGTTTCAGTCTTGCTCTAGTATAGAACCACATGAATTTAGCAAACCCAGAAAGAAATCAAAGTATTTTACCCCAAAATATATTTCTTTGACATGTTTTGAAATGGCCCTAAAAAGCGGTCTTTTATGGGGAAAATCTCCATTCTGTAGAGAATCCCCTTCCTTTTCTGGGTCTTTTCTCTGATCCAGGAGACCATTAACGAAGTGTCTGGCACCCTTTTAGATCTGATATGAGCTCTGAAGCCTGTTACCTGGAGGCTTCATCTTTATGATCAGACTGATCTCCACAACCTCTTATCCCAACCCAGACATTTCCTTTCTATTGATCCCAGGTATTTAGATAAATGCAACGAATTGTCAACAGAAAATTTTAAACCTACATATCACCTGAAAGCACCCCTCCCTTTTGAGTTGTCCTACCTGTCTGGACTGAACCAATGTACATCTTAAATATATTTGATTGGAGTCTCATGTCTTCCTAAAATGTGTAAAATCAAGTGGGACTCCAACTGCCTTGGGCAAATGTTCTCAGGACCTCCTGAGGGCTGGGTCACAGGCCATAGTCAGTCATGTTTAGCTCAGAATAAATTTCTTCAAATATTTTACAGAGCTTGACTCTTTTCATGGACACTGTCAACCAAGTATCTCTAATATTCAAGGAGTGTGCAAAGGCATCTGTGGCATGATGGTGAATCCTATGGAAAATGAACATCTTGCTTTAACTAGAAGTATGGAGTGTGCTGATTAGGGCTTTGGGCTCTGAAGTCAGGCTTCCCAGTTTGAGTTCTCTGCCAAATTTAGCTGTGCGACCGAGGGCTTTGTCATTTGAAAAATGACTATAAGAATAGTACCTGTTCATGAGGTTGAGAGGAGAAGGTGAGGATTAAATAATTTCAACCTTGCTATGTGTGCAGACCAGGGTTTTCAGCATAGCAAGCATTTTATAACTACTAGGCCTTGCCAGTTTCACTGAGAGTTTTGGAGAGAAATAAACAAGTAACTTCTGATATTATCTAAGGCTGAAGCCCAGAAAAGCACACTTGTGAAGGGAAGTTTGATTGTGTAACATGTATTCAGGGTACGTATTTTACCATTTCAGGTGGGGGTAAATTCATTGATCTAGGCAGATTTTAATAGGTCTAGCCGGAAGCTTCAGAAGTGCAGTGATGGAATTAATTAGGCACTAAGTCCTTGATAAAATCATACCTTATTGTGAATAGATTTGAGAATTGAACGTATTCAAAAGCCTTGCCCACAAGCTTGTAATCCCTGTGGAACCAACCAAACTCATCAAGAAACAAGTATGTTTTTAAAGTCCAGTTTGTGAGAAATAGCTTTTTCCATTTTCCTTGCTTTCTGAGAGACAGGGGTGAGAAGCTCTGATGAAGGTATTTCTTTAATGAAAGTGTTTCTTTTATAATGGAAAGGAAATATATTGAGTTATTCCTGTCAATTCCCCCTAACTATGAGCTCTGTAGCTCTCTAAGGAATAAATCCTGTAGCTTTTCCTGAGATGCAGGGTCTGCTCGGCAGGGAGAGTGAAATAGACTAAGTCTGCAGCTCAGCCGCCTTTGTCAAGGGCCAGCCCCCAGCCTTGGGAACTGACTGGCGGCAGTTTGCAAATGTATGTGCTTGGTGGGAAGCCTGCAGTTCCCTTTGTTCTTGAACCACAGGAAGCCTGATAGGGAAGCCGGAGTGTGTCATCCCTGACTACCCCAGCTTCCAAACAGGAACATGATGAGTAACTTTTCAGACAATATCAAACATGAACATTCAGTGTTTAACCAATTCTTTCTCCAGATGCAAATAATAACTTGTTCTACATGCTTTCCTACAAACCTACTGTTTAAACAGCCAAGTGAAAGCACAGATCTTCCACTAGGTTTGAAGCCTGCGTTTTTGCAGGGAATGAATAAGAATTTCTAATTTTTCTACCTCCCTCACTGTTACCATCCAACTTTTATTTCTATTTCCTGGTTTTCTTTTAAACCTCTACTGGAAAGCCATCAAATCAAAACTAATGAGAGGGTTCAGGACATGCTACCCCCAAATAGGGGCACCTTGGAATACTGAGGGTTTTAAGCTGAGGGAAACTGAGAACACAGCGGAAGCAGGAAGGCCTCCTGAAACTTCTCCCACCTTCTTTTCTGAAGCAGACTAGGAAAGTAGAAAGAATTTGCTTATCATCCCCTGAAGCAGGTCATAAGACCCTCATCTTTTCTGTACCCAGAGTAAAGGAGCATCTTTATCTGTGAAGACACAGGGATGCTGAGAACAATCTCAACCATAGGCCTTGCTATGATTACCATTAGATCATACCCACTTTGTCCTCTAATCGTACTTCCCCAAGACTGTTCGCTTTTCATTAAGCCTAAGCATAAAAATACACAAGTTTACCTGTTTCTTTAATCTTCATATCCAAAGGCTTCTGTGTCATGTAAAGCTTCATTAAATACATTTGTATGCTTTTCTCTTGTTAATCTCTTTTGTTATAGGGGCCTCAGCCATGAACCTAAGACAGGAGGAAAAGATTTTTCTTTTGCCCTGTACTATTCTTTTTTTTATTATTATTTTTATTTTTTATTTTATTTTTTGAGATGGAGTCTCTCTGTGTCACCCAGGCTGGAGTGCAGTGGCGAGATCTCGGCTCACTGCAAGCTCCGCCTCCCGGGTTCATGCCATTCTCCTGTCTCAGCCTCCCGAGTAGCTGGGACTACAGGCGCCCACCACCACGCCCGGCTTTTTTGTATTTTTAGTAGAGACGGGGTCTCACCCTGTTAGCCAGGATGGTCTCTATCTCCTGACCTCGTGATCCGCCCGCCTCGGCCTCCCAAAGTGCTGGGATTACAGGCGTGAGCCACTGTGCCCGGCCTATACTATTCTTTTTACTCATATTCAGAATGACTAGGAATTATAGACTTTTCCTATCAATTGTTTTCATATATGTACTTGCCTCTGTCTAAAAGCTTAGGAAGTGCGCCTATGGAAAAGAGATAAATCTGTCTCCCGTCATGCTGGAGGATACATCTTCTACAACACAGACGACCCCCAGAAGAGTAATTTTTTGTGCTCATTCTATATCTAGTTTGTTTTTAACTTAGTTGTGAGTGAAGCTCTCATTTCTTTTCCAAGCCCCACTGAGTTAGACATTACAAGTGTTCATCAATCTCTGGCTATTTTCTAATTCTGGGTGTATGGAGTGACACACTTTCCCACCCCCTTGAATTTAGGCTTGACCACTTAGTTTTCCTGGGCCAATGAAATGTGAATGGAAGTGACCTGTGTAGAAAGTGTTGGGAGGAAACTTTTCCTCTACCATTTCAGGCTTGGGTTGTTGGAGCCCTGTGAGTTAAGAGACAATAGGTAAATTAACAGGAGAAATGACGAGGTTTATTAACCATGTCCATGTATACTGGGGAGTGCTTTACTAACAAGTAAATCCTCTTTAGTAATAGGTAAATATGATAAATGCTTTTCTTGATTATATATCTCTCTCGTGCTAAAATATTCCATTTTTAAAAGAAATGTTATTATCATACAAATAACATGACTCATTTTCTTCAGGGATTTATGAAACATGTCTGTCCAAAGGTAAAGGGTTATACACCAATTTATTTAATAGCAAGAAAAGGAGAGGGGGAGTTTAGGACCTCAGTGAGAAAGTATGGAAGGTTCTATTGGGCTTTTTCATGCTGATGGGAAGCTGAATTCATACTTCCTAATACTTAAAAGTGATTCTTCTGCCAAACAGGAAACTCCCTCGGATGGACAGGGTGGCTATTTTCTCCTATTTCAGCTGTACTTTCTTGGGTGTATCTGCTTAAGTTTAGATAATGTTTCTTTCTGTGACTGATGACTGTTCACATGCTGTTAGTTTAAAGTAATGTTAATCTCTTCAAAAGTCTTTCATTGCTAGGGCAAGATTCTCTGAGCCCTCTCTCCCTGGAAATGATCATGGCAGCACCTATTGTTATGTAGATACTGAGCCATCACTGAGTGCACAGAGATCCTAGACAACCTCCTGGGCTATAGACTCCATGTAGGCACAAAATAAACCTTGGCTAGTTTAAGCCTCTGCAATGTATTGTTTGTGTAAAGGGAAAGAAATATCTTTTCTCCACCCATTTTTAGGTTCATGGCTGAGACCCCTATAGTAAACGACTAGATTAGCATACAAATTTATTTCATGTAAGTTTTACATTACATGAGAGCCTTCAGAAATGAGGACTCAAAGAACCAGGGAAACCTGTATATGTTTATGCTTAGGCTTGCTGGAGTGGACAGTGAGTAGTGCAAGAGTCGGATTGCACAAAAGGAATATGATTGAATGGTAACCCACTGGGGGAATTTAGAAAGGCCAGCTTATTCAGCTTCTTCTTGGAGTCCCCGTGTCTTCGAGAATAAGAATGTTCCTATCCTCTGGGGAAAGGAAGGGTACCTCTGGAATGATGGTTTTATGGCCTGCTTCAAGGAAGAAGGGCAAAGGGATAGTGAGACTTACGTTCCTGCTTCTGCTGTTCTCTCCAGTGCCAAGCTGCCATATTTTGGGGTAGTGTGTCCTGAAACGTATCACCAGATGTTTTAAAAAGTTCTTAGTGATAATATTGCTAGCGGTGGCGAATCTGTATGGGTCTGCAGCTGCCTCATTTCTTGCTTCTGCAGAAGAAAGAATCTGACTGGGGGGCATAAGGCAGAAGAAGAGACTGAGGCAAGTTTTACAGCAGGAGCGAACGTTTATTAAAAAGCTTTAGAGCAGGAATGAAAGGAAGGAAATTACACTTGGAAGAAGGCCAGGCCGGTGGCTCGAGAGATCAAGTGTGTGGCTTGACCTTTGACATGGGATTTTACATGTTGGCATGCTTTGGGGGGCTTGCGTCCCTTCTCCCCTGATTCTTTTCTTGGGGCGGGCTGTCTGCATGCACTGTGGCCTGCTAGCCTTGGGAGCGGAGCATGCGCAGTGTGTTTACTGGAGTTTACACATACTCACTTAAGGCATTCTTCCCTTACCAGTCGAATGTCCCTCGAAGGTCATATACCAGTTCAACTCCACCATTTTGCCTCTTAACGTGCGTGTTTGGGTCCACTTGCCCAGCTCCTGATAGCTTATCAGGAAGCTGCTGATTTCAGGTGTTTCTGTTTATTGGGAGACGGTGCCTTTCCCTGGTGCTGGCTGTGGCCAATTATTATTTTATAGAGACAATCAACAACCAGCTGACCATCCCCTAATGGTTGCCTGACTTTCCTGGTGGTTTGGTGGGGTGGCCTCTCCTACCTTTCTCATGTCTGACTAGCTACCTACTGTAACAATATGATGAACGCTTTTCTTGATTATGTATCTTTCTCATGCTAAAATATTCATTTTAAAAGAAATACCATTATCATGTAATTAACATGACTCATTTTCTTCAGGGATTTATGAAAGATGTCTATCCATTTGTAAGCTTTTGCTCATATTGCGTATTTTAAAGTGCTTTACTGATATGTGGGTGTAATAAATCCTATTCTACTGATAACATTTGTTCACTTTTTTTCTATATTGGAAGCAAGCATGCCCTACCCGAAACAGGACTTGCTATTTCCCACTAGAGGTTTGTTTCTTAGCCATAAAGCCTTGGCTCCTCGGAGCCTTCTGTTCAATTGTGAATGAGCTCAGTGCGACTGCACTATTCATTCACTCTTTCCTTCTGCAGACAGTTTTTTGAATGCTCACTATGTGCCAGGCATTGCATTAGGCTTGTTAAAAAGAATTTATTGGAAGGCCATTTGGCTGAGATGGCCTAACTTTAGCACCTTGGGTTTCTACGTAAGCAAACCAAAACCTAATGCAACGTAAATGGTAAAATGAAACTTAAACTTTACCAATCAGGAACTGCCAACTAACTCCTAATTAGGGACTTTACCAATCAGGAACTGCCAGCTAACCTCTAACTAGGTCTTTACCAATCAGGAATCACCAACTTATCTGTAACTCAGGACTTCACCAATTAGGAATGGCCAACTCACCTTTAACTAGAAACTTTAAGGCTAGTATTCCACTGTGACCAGTCACACATTTCTTTGTCTTGCTTCAGAGAACAGCTTAGTAAAGTTTTCCCCCCATGATCCTTTGGTGAAGTTCCAAATCTCCTGTGGTCTTCAGCTGCTTGATTCATGAATCACTGTTTGCTCAAATAAACTCTTTAAAATTTTAGTGTGCATAAGTTTATCTTTTAACAAGCTGTTGGTTATTTGTAAATAAAGACAAACTTTTTGACTTTGAGTCCTTCATAAGTTAGGCACAGAGACCAACATGTCAGCTGGTAATAGCAATACAAAGCGATAAATTCAGCCAGTGACAGGAGTTTGCACAGGGTGCGTGGAAGGGCAGAGGATTAGCAACTATTCTAATACCGAGTGATATGGTTTGGTTGTGTTCCCACCCAAATCTCATCTTGAATTGTAGTTCCTATAATCCCCATGTGTCATGGGAGGGACTGAGTGGAAAGTGATTTAATCACGGGGGCGGTTACCCTCATGCTGTTCTCATGATAGTGAGTGAGTTCTCACGAGATCTGCTGATTTTATAAGGGGCTTTTTCCCCTTTTGCTCAGCACTTCTCCTTGCTGCTGCCATGTGAAGAAGGATGTGTTTGCTTCACCTTCTGCCATGATTGTTAAGTTTCCTGAGGCCTCCCAGCCATGCTGAACTGAGTCAATTAAACCTCTTTCCTTTATAAATTACACAGTCTCAGATTTATCTTTATTAGCATCATGAGAATAGACTAATACACTGAGGGAATGTACACAGAAGCCTTCTTAGAGATAATACCTGTCTGAGAAATGAAACCATTAGTTAAGAGAGCAAGGCTAGGACTGGGCAGGAAGAGTAAACTATTTGGCCTTGATGAATGTACCATGTTAGTGTGGGGACAAGGTTGTGGGATGAGGGCATGAGGAATGATGATAGTAGAAGGAATACAGTGTAGAGACAAATTTTGCAAAGTCCATAAATTGCCAAAGACATGACCTAAATAGATTAAACAGAATGGTAGATAATATGTATTCTTTCTGGATAGGAGTGGGGGTGCTAAAAGGTAAAGAGAAAAACAGTAGGTACAAACCCTCAGAGATTCCTTCTCTGTTCTGAATAGTTACAGCAAAAGTCTATTTTCACTTTTAGTGGGCTGGTCAGCATCTGGGTGAGTAGTATTTGTAGATTTCCAGGCTTCTGTGGTTTGGAGGTTTATGACAAGGATTTTATTGTTGGATGGGAATCAGAGTTCCTGCAAACTGATCCTGATCCTTGACTTGAGCCACCTGGCTATGAACGAGTATGTTGCAGACAAATGGCTGTAGTCACATGACTCTGGCAGTAAAGGTATGTTGAAAGGTAGTTCTCCATAGATCTCTTTCACTTCTTACATCTTGTGAGCAGAACTAATAGAGCTCTTCTTCTTTTCAAAGATGTTTGTATAGTAAACAGTCTTGGAAAACAGAGGTAAGATCTGTCTCCAGAACAGAGGGCAGGTTTGTTTGCTGTCCAGTATAGTAATATCTCTCTCTAGGGCAAAGATAGAGAGATATTATTTTCTTTAATGGGCAGGTTTGTTTATAGCCCATTAAAGAAAAATAGAGTTTTCCTAAACTTGGGATTCCTTGGCTATTGTAACCAAATTCATATTCAGTTGCTCACTGCTTGAATAGTCAGACATGAAAAGTGAGGATTGGTGGGAGGAAAGCAGGTTTCTTCAAGTGCTAGAAGCTTGAGGAAATGGCCTGACTCAACTCTCAAAAAACCATCTCAAATTCTCAGTTTGGCTAAAGAGGTTTAAAGGGTAAAGGTGGCATGGAAACTACGCAGCATGGCGCAGGGTGCAAGTCTGCTTGTAATTTTCTGATGACTTTTTTCAGTAATGGACCAACCAGAGGCCTCGCTGGCATCATCTCAGTGGGGGTCGGGTTATGGATTAACTGCACACCAATTTCTTCTCAGAAGGGAGAAAATTGCAACTGCTATCTCCACTTCATGCCTAGATTATTTCAATATTGGCATCTGGAATTCTCTAGCAAGCAGTTATATGTAACAAGGAACAAAGAGAGGGAGGGGTTAAGGTTATACTAGTTACATTATGATGCAAACCTCCTTCATATATTGACCCAGCCCACCTTCATTACCCCAGTGAGTCTTAGCAGAACAAGGGATTGATGTGAACAGGAAAACTCATGCTACCTGTTGTGTCGGAAGCAAGAAAGTCCTTTGTGTCTAATCCAGAGTCTCGTGGCTTTTGTAATTATCCATGAAATTGTGGCAGGATAAATTGTTAGCTTGCATGTTGGTAAATAGCTTAGGTCTTCACAGTTCTTGACAGGCAGGACACTGGGGCAAGACTCCAAACTGCAGCAGGATCATGATAAAGGTGCCTTTGAACAACACACTTGAAGTTAGGCATTATTCAGGTAGAACAGAGCTAATAGTTTCTGCTTGATCCATATTGATAATGAATTTGACAAGTTTCTATCACACAAATCACTCAGGAAATCAGTGTTAATGGAAATGATTACATGGGGGACTATAATTTTATCTACAGTACGTAAAAGTTGAAAAACATAGGGACATAAATATAATGCCTAATTAAATTCTGTTTTAATTCCTTTTGAACCACTTTTCATCCACTTCCATTCAAAGTTTGGATGATGGAAAAGGTAAATAAGGTGATCATTAATGTATACATAAATTTTTCATTTTATTTTTCATATTATAAAGTGACATGATAGACTGAACTGAGCCTGAGCTTGAGATTTGTCAAAAGCAGATTTTCCTTTATCATCAGCAGTCATTTTAAATATACTAAGGAAAATATGCAACACTTGCACTTATGAGACGTGACTTGAGTTGCTACACTTTGCCTTGGTGGAAATTCCAGTCTTGTGAAAGATACCGAAATGAAATACATCTTAGTTAGTTTACTGGAGGAACACCACAACAATTTGGTTAAGAGCACAGATAACGAAGATACACTGTCCAGGTTTGAATTCTGGCTTATGTCTACAGCCATACCACCCTGAGTGTGCTTGATCTCATCTGAATTCTGTCTTTATCATTTACTAGCTGTGTGATCTGAAGCAAGTTACTTAACCTTTCTAAGCCTCAGTGTTCTCTTTTGTAAGATGGGGACTTACCTGATAGGGTTTTTGTGAGAATTCAATGAATGTATACACATGTATAGTTGTGCTTAGAATGGTATTTGGCACATATATGCACTGTAAGTGTTTGGTATTATACATATATATTATAGGTAAATAAACTAAGACCAGTATTTCATACCATAAAACTGAGAATAATATCTGAAATAACTATTATTTGAATTTTTCCCTTTCCTCTAAAATAATGTTAACTTGCTTACAAATAATTACCTGTGTGGAATCCTCTGCAAATAGTCATTACTCTAATTAGTTCATGGAGGATATGTTGGGCCAAATAGATACAGCAAATACTTAATTATCCTTTACAGAGTTAATGGTTCTTAACCCTGACAATTTATCATTCAAAACATCTGAGTGGCTACTATGTGCAAAGTTACATATTGGCCATCTTTTAGCTCAAAAAGATTGTTCCCTACTAATTCTGAGACTAGTAAAAGTCCTCTGTAAAACGCTTTGTTAGTCGTGAGGGTATTGGGGCTGACAATATGATACTCCAAAGCGCGGCACCTTGGCATGCTGAGTACTGTGAACTAAAGGAGATTGAAGGACCGAGAAGCACAGTCTCTCCGCTCCTCTCGCGTCCTCCTATCTGTTGCCCCTCTTTCTACCACAAAGCGAGTCATCGAAACCGGAATTCCTCTTTCCCAAGGTGGGTCATGAAAACTAGAATCTCTTTCTTACAAAGCAAGTCATAAAACCTAGAAAGGTCACTCTCTCCCTTCTTCCTTGAAAACTCTCACTCCAGAGGGGTCCTGCCCCATACCCAGAAGGAAGGAAGGCTACCCAGGGAGGCCAAAAAGAATCTGATCAGTCAGACCTCGCTGGGTTCTGCCCTCAGTCTATCACCTTTTGGTCCAATCACACTTCTACATGGCTACCCATTCTTCATTGATCCTAAGCACACAAATAGACGGGTTTTCTGGGGTCTTTGGGTCTTCATCTCTGAAGTTTCCCACGTCACATAAAACTTTGGTTAAGTAAATTTGTTATGCTTTTCTCTTGCTAACCGGTCTTTTGTTATAGAAATGTCAACTGTGCTGTGTGAGGAAAGGTGTCACATCATTCTGCCCCTATGAGTGCATAAAGAGGTCTGTTGCTTACAAAGTATCTGGCACATGATAAACATTCAAAAAAAACAATGTGTCATTAGCACTGTCAGGCCAGGCCTATTGTGGAGTGTCTGTAAATGCAGGTGGTGCTAAGTCTGACCACAAAATAACTGAAATCACGGATTACCAATGATTGGTAGTTGGGTTGGGTTGGTAGTTTAAGTAATTTTTCCACACTTCATGGGTACAGGCCTTTTGTCCTGTGACCCTTGCATTTTAGAATACCTGTCTTTATCTATTTTAGCTTTATTTTTAGCGGGTAGATGAAAAGTCAGCATGTTCTTATTTGTTTTTAGAATTTGAGGAACTCTGTGATCAGAAACCTTCGTGTGTGTGTGTGTGTGTGTGTGTGTGTGGTTTTTTTTTTTTTCTTTTTTCATTTTACAGCCTAACTTCCTCTTGGGTCTCATATAGCTTAGTCTATTTTCTAACATGAACTTCCTTCCTTTCTGCATAACAGTGTCTGAATTTGCAGGACTCTATACCCAATAAATATTGTTAACTGATTGGTAATCTGTGATTTCAGTTATCTTGTGATCAGACTTAGCGCCACCTGCATTTACAGAAGCTCCACAATAGGCCTGGCCTGACAGTGCTAATGACATACTGTTTTTTGAATGTTCATTATGTGCCAGACATTTTGTAAGCAAAATCTCATTTAGTAATGCTAAACTGTACTTAAAGCATCTAGTTATTTAGGAGTCACATAGCTGTAAAAACAGCCCACTTGTCAAATCCAATAATTATGAGTATTACTTATCATATTTTATGCTGGACTAGGTCTAAAGGCATATGTAGATATTGCATATCCTAATATTTTTTTCCAAGGCAAAATGTAGCTATTAGGTCAAACTGTAAAGTTTAATTATGTTGACACATAGAGCAAGGAATAAGGCATAAAATATTTGGGATTTCTATTCATATTTAAAAAGTTACAGAAAATTACATTTCTTGACCCTTTTTTTGCACATTTTAATTATGCAGAACCTAATTTTAACTAAATATTTTTCCTTATCAGGAAAGAGTGTCTTCTCTCTATCTCTGGCAATATCAATATTGATATATATAAAGGGCACTATATACGGGTACCTTTCCCAAGGCTCCCAAGGTGCCTTTCATAACCTAGACTATGGGTTTACTCCATAATGTTCTACAGTCCTGGTGGGGTCTGTTTCGCGGTTTCCAAACTGTGAGGAGCTTTGAAAACCATCCAGTCCCATTTCTTGTTTTTACAGATGGTGAAATGAAGGCTCAGAGAGATAAAATTAACCTAAGCAAAGCCTTGAAGAATAGGAAAGAGTGCTGTAAAATCACACTGCTAGAAAAAAAAAAAAATCTTCCTTCATAATTAATTTTGAAAATTCCATGTCTAATCTGGAACTAAATATACCCTGTAAAAGAAAATTCCTTGAATACCATGGATAATGCATTCTAATATCTAACAACGTTTTTAGTCAGAAGTGTCATTCTTGAATGTAATAACCTCTTTTCATGCAAATTAAGCCTATTTCCACTTGTTAGATGCTTAATAGAGATGGATGATAGTCACTTTAGTAATTATAATCACACACATGTGTATTAAAATATTTGTCAGTGTTATGCTCCATTATTTTCTTTGTACTTACTAAAGAATTCAACATTTAAAATTTTCTAACATAAGTCTTTGCTTCCCATCCCCAGTTACTGAGACAGAAATCTTGATATCATGATTTGCTCCTCTATATTTTTCGCTTTTACCTCTAATAAATTACTAAGGCCTGTTTGGTTTTGTTTCTTTGGTAGCCCTCAAATCTCCCAACCTCAATGTCACAACTTTAATTTATACTACAATCATTTCTCACGTTTCTCACATTATCACATTTCACCTGTGATAATTGCTGGTTGATTAGTCAGCAATTATTGTGACAACAGGCAATTCTAAAATTTTGGTTGTTTAATGAGCAAACCAACATTTATTTCTTGTTTGTGTTACATGAAGACAGTAGGTTAAACGCAGGCTTGACTGGCTGGGTGGGGCTTGCCTGAGTCTAGCCAGGCTTGCCTGACTTTGGCTGAGCTCCACATCTTATTGTCATTCTGGGACTCAGGCTGAGGGAGAAGTTCCTGTTTGAGGCTAACTAGTCTCATGGCCAAGGGAAGAAGCTCAGGAAGGACAGAACCACATCACGTACACTTAAAACTTCTGCTCGGAGGTGGCATATGTCAAGTCCACCAAGATTTTGTTGGCAAAAGTGAGTCCTGTGGCCAAGCTCATAGTTGTTAGGATAGGGCAGTATACTATACCCACAGGAGAGTATGCTCAGAGTAAGGAGGGAGCAAACAATCACAAACAAATAATGGAGTCCATCACACTTGGTAGCCTGCTTACAGTTGTGTTTCTCTCCAATTCAGCCTCCACACTAACTCACAAACAGGATCAGGTGATACTCAGCAGGGTTAGAATTAAGTCCAGTCTCCTAACCACAGCTTCAAGGCTCATGTTAGTCTGGCTCCTTTATACCTAATGCTACTTTCATCTTCAGCCTCCACACTAACTCACAAACAGGATCAGGTGATACTCAGCAGGGTTAGAATTAAGTCCAGTCTCCTAACTACAGCTTCAAGGCTCATGTTAGTCTGGCTCCTTTATACCTAATGCTACTTTCATCCCTCTCCATTCCCCATCTGAAACCCTATCCTCTAGGCATAGGAAACTTGTATTAGTTCCCCAGAATAAGCCAAAAGTCATATCTCTCTATTATTAGGGTCTCTGCTCATTTTCTTTCCCCTCTCAGGAACACTCCTACCCACATTTCACCTGGCTCACTTCTGCTGGTCCGTCAACGCTCTCCTGACTCTTCAAACAGAGTTCAGAACTCATTTTATGTTTTCCCAGAGTATCCTCTGCCCCTCTATCAATACTTACCCCACTGAATTGTAATTGGCTGATTACGTATTTACATCTCTCATTATACTGAAAACTCTCTGGGATGGACACGATTTCCATTGTATTGCACCCCAGTCCTTGGCACAATAACTTATTTAGCAATTGTTTGTTAAATTCATGAGAAAATAATTTTTTTTCTGCATCATGTTACTACTGTATATGTAAAGTTAACCTGATTATAGTACTTTCTCAAAAACTTTCAAATCCTGTTCCTATGCAATGAGAAAATCGCATTTAGGGATTCTGCATTTTATGCTTATGGAATGTATCTCATATATATGGCATAGCTCTACTTTATTAGTTTGGCCACTTTGGGGGAATATGTAACAACTTTGGATTTCAGACTCTTCATCTGCAGTACAAGAACAATGCATGTTGGAATAATTTTGAACATGAAGTAATATTGCATACACTAGGTACACTAAATCCAAACATGTAATAAAGTGCCTAAAAACATATTTTTTAAAGTTTCATTATTTTTTTCATTTCTGATCATTGTGAATTGACTTTTAACTTTTTTTCTCTCTACCATGCCCCAAGGGAAAAAAAAAGTTGCTAGTAAATACATTTTCTACTAGTTGAAACAGGGAGGAAATACTAGTTCAAATTGTCTAAGTTTATCCAGTTAGACGGTAGCAAGCTAGGATAAAAACTATCTTTCAATTTCCTATTCAGTGTAGTATCCACTTTTATCTGTCTCTCTCTCTCTCTCTCTTTTTTTTTTTTTTTTTGCCTGGGTAGACATCACTCAGTTTTCTTTCAAGGAAATGTCTAAATTTACTATTTGTAAATTGTTAAACTTTTATTTATTTATTTTTTTGATGCGGGGGAAGAGACACAGAGGCTCTTTCTTTGCAAGGCAGGATTTTTTCTTATATTTGATTATGCAAACATTTGGGGCCTGAATTGTCAAATAAACATTCAATTTCCTCATTTATTAATTTATTCATTGATTAGGCCTTTATTAAGAGCTGGGGTGAAAGAAGATTTAGTAACCTCTTCAGAGAAATACACCTTGAGAGAGAAAGAGAATCTTCTAGAAGAGAAGAGGAAAGAACAACATCCTTGGCCAGGACAGTCCTGGAAAACAATAACCTGAACATTGCTGTGCGTGGTGGCTCCTGTCTGTAATCCCAGCTACCTGAGACTCTGAGAAGGAGGATGGATGCCTTAAGTCCAGGATTTTGAGTCCAGCCTGAGCAACATAGTGAAGGCCTGTCTCTAAAATAATAATAATAATGATAATCATCATCATTATCATCATCATAAATACCCTAAACATCCTTCTGAATGAAGGATGTTTCTTATTTCTCTAATATCATAGAACTATGCAGACAGCTCTTCGTGAGGTCTTGACTATAGTACAATGATTTTTATTATTGGCCATCTTCACCCTGCTCCTATACAGACTATAAATTTCTGGGCAGCAGAAATCATCTCTCTTTCATCTTGGATTACCTAGCACCTAGTACAGTGCCTTGAACATAGTAGGAACTCAAAATGCTTGAGAGGCACATGCCTATGTTTTAAAATGTCTGATTTAGGTAATTAGGTTCTCTTGATCATTTTGCTGGTCTGAGGCTAATGGTCTGAGATAAACAGACCATGATTGCTTAAATCTCCTCTCTTGCGTGTTCTGGAGACACTACCTCTATTACGCGTTCTTTACTTGCCCTTACTCACTTTCTCTTTTCACCTCTCTTTCCGTACTTCTTTTTTATTTGTTACTGCTCCCATTCATTAAGCCATTTGAAATTGTGGGCTTGCTTTCCTGATTGGGCAGCACCTGTGACCCTAAAGGAACTCATGATTCAATCCTTCATATGAATACTTCATAACACATTTGAAGATAACCTTTTACTTGCACACTAGATATGCACCAGAATTTATTCTTATTTTCTCTATTTCCTACAGTATAAAAGTCAAGTCCCTTACCAAGATTTTCATTTCAGAGACTTCAGATCCCATTGCCCTTGATGGGGTTCAGGACTCACTATCCCAAAATATGGAATCTTGGCATATTGGATATTTTAAGCTGAAGTAATTTGAGAAAACTGAAGAAGTGGGAAAGTCACTCTCACCTGCTTTCCCGCTCCTGCCGCTGGCCTTCTTCCTGTCATAAAACCCGGGAGGATATTCTGACCCTCCCCTGAAGAAGGTCATAAGACTCTCATATGAGAGATGCTTTCCTTATACCCAGAGGACAGGAATATCCTTCTCTCTGAAGATGAAAGGTCACAGAGAAGAATCTGAACAAGCAGGCCTTTTCCCAGTTAATGGTAAACTGGAAGAAGTTTATTACCATTAGATGATACTCTTTTTGCCCTGTCATATTTCCTCATGACTGTCCGCTCTTCATCATACCTACTATAAAAAACATTCAGGGCTGGGCGCAGTGGCTCACGCCTGTAATCCCAGCATTTTGGGAGGTTGAGGCGGGCAGATCACGAGGTCAGGAGATTGAGACCATCCTGGCTAACACGGCGAAACCCCATCTCTACTAAAAATATGAAAAATTAGCCAGGCGTGGTGACGGTCACCTGTAGTTCCAGCTACTCGGGAGGTTGAGGCAGGAGAATGGTGTGAACCTGGGAGGCGGAGCTTGCAGTGAGCCGAGATCGCGCCACTGCACTCCAGCCTGGGCCACAGAGTGAGACTCTGTCTCAAAACAAAACAAAACAAAAAACATTCAGGTTGAACTGTTTCTTCAGGTCTTCATTTCCTTATGAAGGCTCTGGTATCATATAAAATTTATATTAAACACATTTCTATGCTTTTCTTTCATTACTTTTTTTTTTGAGACAATGTCTTGCTCTGTCACCTAGGCTGGGGTGCAGTGGGGCAATCATGGCTTACTGCAGCCTTTACCTCCCAGGATCAATCAATCCTCCCACCTCAACCTCCTGAGTAGCTGGGACTACAGGCATATGCCATCATACTCAGCTAATTTTTTGTAGAGATAGTGTCTTCCTATGTTGCCTAGGCTGGTCTCAAACTCCTTGGCTGAAGCAATCCTTCCACTTTGGTCTCCCAAAATGTTGGTATTACAAGTGTGAGCCACTGTGCCCAGCCTCTTTTGTTAATCTTAATTTTGTTATAGGGCCTCAGCCACGAACCTAGGATGAGCAGAAGGAAAGAAAGATATTTTTCCTCCTCTCCATCCCCTATATTTCCTGGCTCCTTTTCCCCACCTTTCTCCAAAGATCACAGATTTTAGCTAATTATGGCTTTTTGCCATTCTTCAAACACATTCTGCTCTTCCATATCTCTGAACTTGTTTTTTGTTGATCCCTTTGCTAGAAAGCACTCCCCTTCTTTGCCTCTTTTGGCAAAATCCTACTTCTCTTTCAGCCTCTGCTTTATGAAGATGTCACTACTTCTGTCTCTAACTCTCCGTAATTTCCAGATGAATAAATGAATGAATGAATGGTTTACTTGACAGTTCAGATTTGTTCCACATGAATTTACTACCTCTCTCCTATAAGTCTATTTTTAAACCTTGTTTTGATTTGATACTCCTGATTGATTAATTAATTTGATTTGTCTTTTTCTTATTCTAGCTTGGGATCCCCTTCAAGTAATTCTTGAGTCAATTTTTTCAATATCATGATGAGGATATAATAATATATTATTTTGTAGATATTCTTCATTTTTCCCCATACGTAGGCTGTTGGTTTAACCAATTTATAAGCCCGGTGCTGGCCGAGGCTCCAGTCTTTACTTACTTTTGTGTACATTTAGGTTTTCACTGTCTTAAGACTCAAAGCCTAAAAATAGTCATTATTCTCTTTGACGAGTCTTAATATGACACATATGCCTGTAATAGTATGCATTTCAAAGAAGTACAGGATGGATTTCTTTTTAAGTGCAGATGGTTATTATTATGGAAAAATAAGACAAAAAAAACCACACTGTATCTTCTAAGAAAATTGGGTGAAAGGAGGAAGTTACTATCTGACTTCCGGTTCATCAGAGAGGCTTAGTGACTCACTAGAACAGAGGACCCGTTGGGAACTCTCAGTTCCGTTGGAGAAGTCTTCTGCCTGGACTCGGAGCCAGCCGCTGTGGTCTGCATCCCAACTCCACCGCTTGGCAGCTATGTGACTGGAGCAAGTGATAAACTCCCCGTGCCTCTGTTTCCTTTTCTGTAAGATTGGGAGTAATAATGGTGTGCACATCCCAGGGTTCTTAGGAGAACTAAGGGAGTTAATATTTGTAAAGCCCTTAGAATAGTGCTGGACACATGGTTAAGCACTGTAAAGTGTTATTATTTCTGCTTTAGAATTTTTTCCACTTGTTTTTTAAGTTGGTGAAAAAAAAAATGCTTGTTCTCACTCTTCTGGGTTTCGACTGGAGGAGTTAGAAAACAGTACAAGACTTTGAAGTTCTAAATAGATTCTACTAACCACCATAAATTGCGTCCCTGTCGCCCCCGCCCCTCCCCCTCACAACTATTTGAGGATGCTGCCCTCTGGTGGTCACTCGGAACTGCTTCTATAGCTCAGCCAGTTTGAATTGTATCAGAATTTTCTTTGTCTCCACCTTCCTTTAACTTAAAGGCTCATTTGTCAAAAGTTAAAGTATTTCCGTCTGTGCATTGCTCAAAGCATATCTGCTAATAACAGAAACCAAGGTGGATTTCAAAAATTTGAATGACAAATATAATTGTTATTTGAATGGTTAGAAATGATTAGAACATGATGTATGAAATTACAAAATGTATTTTCTTAAGTGTTTTTATTGATATGTTTGAAAATGAGACAAATAATGTCTAAGTTCATGAGGATCAAGCGGAGGTCTCTTTGATAGTGATGTAGGCATTCCTTTTAGGAAAAAAAATTATGACCTCTAGCAGGTGTAAGTATATTTCATCTTAAAATTTGGATTTTTATATTAAGATTTTATTAGTTTGGCAACATATTTTCCAGAATTAAAGAGACAAAACTTATAGTCATTAAAGTGATAACTTATGCATGTGTAGGAAGTCTATTAATATTACAGATTTTATGTTTTTCATGATCAAATTTTCTTTAGTCAATGGCCCAGCTGTTTAAACCCTGTCTCTTCAGGAATCTCATATACAGAGATTTATTTTCAGGTGAATTTGTGAAAAATTTTTCTTTGCCAATTCTTTTGATAACTTACGTAACTTTGGAGTACAGTTTGAGGAAGGCGGCTCATCTCCACTGGGTGCACCATTATGCAATTCCCAGCACCAAAAGAGGAACTTCAGAAGATCCGTGACTATTTATTTACACATTCGTTATCGTTTCTACTCGAGAATAAAGAATGAGTTTGAACTCTGAAAGCTCAGCCTGCAGGAAGCCCCATCAGTCTCTCCACACTTCTGCTGTCTTTCCTATTGTAGGCGGAACATTATTCAAACCACAGGCTCCAAACTCCCAGGTAACTGAAGCCAGCAGGAAGCTCTGTTTGATATCAAGTATGTTCTTTATCAACCTTTTTGTTGTGATGGGAAGAAATGAACCAGCTTTACTTTTATCTTGCCCTGTGTTAACATTACGCAGTAGGTGAATGCTTTATTGGTATGCCTTGGCCAAAGTCTTTGATATATACTGATTTTGTGGTCTTAAATTTTCCATATTAAAAACATTTTTAATGGTTTTCCATCTACCCATACCAACCATAAAGTTTCACATGTTCATGTGCTTTTATTAAAAGTATATTTAAAATTCTGCTGATAGGAGTCACCGCATGGAAAAGACAACTTGATTTTCCTTATTAGATGCTGGGAGACAGAAGCCCTTCTGCCATCAGACAGAGTCAAACATAACAATGCAATCCTGAACTTTGGGGTCAACATTGTAGACTCTACTGAACACTCAGTCTTCATGCTTTTTTGTGTTAGAAAGACTCATGTAAAATAAGAAAACGAATTGCCTTTATTTTTTTCCTCCACAAGTAGCTGGTTTTCAATGAGCAAGCTAGTTTTGTTTTTTTGACACACAGGTAAACTATATATTGCGTCTACTCTTCGTTCTTTGAAGAATATTATTGTGTCATCTTGTTTGGATTCAGTGTCAGTTTTACAGGGAAGGTACCAGTTTGAGCAAAATATAGACATTTAAAGCAGTACACATGTTTAAAATGATCTTAAACTCGTGTCTTTATCTTTCCTACATCTTTTTCTGTGATGCATGATCAATTTTGGATGTTGTTTGTTCCAAATCCCCAGAATTCAAATAATTGAAGGCAAGGAATTCACATTTTCTCAGAAGAAAATTTCATGAGAACATTTTATACTTTTATTTTAGACCAACATTTAATGACTGGTACCTTTTAGTACCTTTTGTGATTTAAAGTCTATAAATATGTTTTTTTAGTACCTGTTGTGATTTAAAACCTATAAATACTTTAAATATCAACTATCTGAGAGCTATCTTCATTCCAGTATTAGAAACAATGCATTTATTTAAACACATAATTTTCTTACCCCAGAACCATTGTAACCTTCTCACAAAATTAGTGTACTGAGCAAACCTCCATTTGACATTATTGCCAGAATATTTAAAGACTATTAATGAAAAGGAATAAATACATGAAAAGACTATTTTATTGTTCTTATTGAACTTTTCATTTGAAACCAGTGTCTCAATCTCAGTGCTACTGACATTTTGGGCTGCATGATTTTTTGCTGTAGGGGGCTGCCTTGGGCCTTCTACAATATTTGGCAGCATCCTTGCTCTCTACCCACCAGATGCCAGTAACACTGCCTCCCGCATTGTAATCACCAAAATGTTTTCAGACATTGCCCAATGTCCTCTGGGGAACTGAATTCCTACCTCCTGCCAGAACTACTGTTTTAAACCAAAAAACTGTGTACCTCATTGCTTCTCTTACAACATCTCCAGTCAGGACTTGGCCATTTTGCATGGCTTCCAAGCTCAGATGTAGGATATATAGTCACATATATGTAGCTATATGTCTCCATATTTTTCTACTTCTTTTCTATCTCCCTCCCTTCAACCTATAGCCTGCTTCCCCACAAATATGTACATGTTGAGGTTAAATTTGCATTATGTTGGCCATCACAGGCTGGAGACTCCAGGACACCTACGTTTGCATTGTGATCACTCTCCCAAGCCGAAGTTAGTGCACCCCCCACCCGCCACTTTTTTTTTTTTTTTGAGATGGAGTCTCAATCTTTTGCCCAGGCTGGAGTGAAGTGGCACGATCTTGGCTCACTGCAACCTCCGCCCCCCAGATTCAAGGGATTCTCCTGCCTGAGCCTTCGTAGTAGCTGGGATTACAGGTGTTGAACTCCTGACCTCAGGTGATACATCCGCCTCGGACTCCCGAAGTGCTGGATTACAGGCATGAGCCACCAGGCCCAGCCATTGCATCCCTAGAAGGATGATCACACCTGTTTCATAGGTGCTGTGGGATTACATAAGGAACTGAATTGAAGGAAAACTAAATTCTAGATCACTTTCTTTGTGACGGGCATGAGATAGACGATGTATTTAGGTTACCTCGCTACACTACATTCTCCCAACATTTTACATAGAGAGAAATTGTGATGCTGAAAGGCAGAAGAACTTTTTCAAGGGCATACTGGTGTCAAATAGAGAAGTCATCTGTGCTTTCAAGGTACCTAAAGACTCTCACAGTTCCTAAAACATGGGAAGTTCTCAAGTATTATTCAACCACTTGTCTTCAGGAGGACCAAGGTCTGGTTTGTTGAAGTTTTACTCCATCAAAAATCAAATCTAGCAATGTATTAACCCGGCCCATTCTATTCATTTGGATAATAATCCAAAATACTCTAGTGAATTGAGAATTTTATTCAGAGTCCAATTCTTTTTTATCTTCTTGTTAAGATTCATGTTAACCTTAATTCAATTAGTTGTGAGGTTTACAGCGACGAGAGTTAGTTAAGCATATTTGCTAAAATGTGCTTATTTCTGTGGCTCCTGGTAACCCCTTCTCACCTGGATTGCTTTTACGTCTGTGCTTTGCTTTTAATCACTGGCAGATGCAAAAGTGGATCTGTGAGAGAATCCTATGGTTCTTTGGGCTGCTGGTAATGAACTTTTGACAAAGACCTGATTTGCAAGGAAACAGATATAGGTAGCAAAAAGAGTTGAAAGTAAATTATTTTTTCAAATTAAAAATTTTTTTTTCAGCTGGGCATGGTAGCTCATGCCTGTAATCCCAGCACTTTGGGAGGCTGAGGCGGGCAGATCATGAGGTCAGGAGATCGAGCCCATCCTGGCCAACACAGTGAAACCCCATCTCTACTAAAAATACAAAAAAATGAGCCGGGCGTGGTGGCGGGCGCCTGTAGTCCCAGCTACTCAGGAGGCTGAGGCAGGAGAATGGCGTGAACCCATGGGGCAGAGCTTACAGTGAGCCCAGATGGCGCCACTACCCTCCAGCCTGGGCGACAGAGCGTGACTCCGTCTCAAAATAATAATAGTAATAATAATAATAATAAATAATAATAAATAAAATAAAAAAATTTTCAGGTGGAAAGAAACATTGAGCAGAAAAATGAGATAAAGCAACAACACCAGTAATTTTTAGAAGAGGGCTGTATTTTTCTCAGAGAGATTTTCATTTTGATCATTTCTATTAGAACATGTCATGAAAATTCCTTGGTATTAGAGAACATGGCCAGAGCAGAGAGAACAGCTCTGTGGGCTTTCTTAGAGCAGGAGTCCATGTTGGAACAAGGCCCTGATGTCTGTGTCTTCACCTTGCCACTGGTGTTCTTACTTAGGGGATCTCAGGCCCATGTGTTTGCAGACAGGCGAACATATGGAATGGTTTCTCCATTAGCAAATAATTGAACCCACTGGAAGGATGGTGGGCCTGTTTAAGGGACAACATGGAGACCAAATTTTCCACCTGAGGTTTTTTGCCTGTTCTACTTAGTCTTATTGTATTCTTTCAGTGGTAAGAACTATGGTTTTATTCCTGGAGTTACATAATCCCAGAGCTGGAAGGACTGTATATTCAGGGCTTAAAACAAAACAAAACTCTTTAAAGGCCACAGGACACTTCATTCTGGAAAAAAAAAATCTCATATGGAAAAGAACTGAAAAAAGTGGATCCACCCTGGTCAAAGCCGGGTATGCAGGGCTACAGGTTGCTGGTATGCCTGGCTCAGCTCATGTCCTCTCAGACATGTGTCATCTTGAACACCACCGGGGCTCCTTGGGACTCTGTATCCAACCTCAGAAGATAGAAGGCCCTCGATGATGAGGAAATAGCAAGTTTGAGTGGGATGCCCAGGCCATGTGGTTGGCCTCCAGATGCTCAGTCCCTCTGCACCAAATTATACAGAAGGTCACTGGCCACCAGACCATCTCTGCTGGGATTTCAGACCTCCCCAGGGTGACGGAATGAGAGTTCGGGGTTGTGGCTTGTATAAGACTCTATTCTGGTGACTTTCATACTGGTAACTGGGGCTTCCAAAAATGCTTCCCAGGGTTTTGGTTACAGTTACAGCAGTAAAAAAAAATCCTGCCAAGTAGCTTTTAGAAATATTTCCTATTTTTCATTTTGAAATTGCCACCTGTCATTTATCTAATTCTTGTGATATTGTTTCGGTGCAGCAACATTTGTGATCATATGCCCATCACAGAGAAAGGCTAAGACACAAAAGAATAAACACCGCCAATACATAGAGGCCATTGCGGAGTATGATTTTCTAATTTTCGGTTCAAACAACATTGATGAACATTTTTAATGTACGAAAAACAATTATGCTGTCATTTGCATTGGTAACTGTGCAGAGCAAAATTTAATAAGATGGAATGGAAAATATACTAAACAAGAGAGAAAAATGTATAAAAAATTAAAATGACAAACCAAGGTTAGTAGGGTGTTGCAAAAACCATATATGCATACCAAGATGGAGCCAAATGAAATATGGGCTCAACTTGCCAGAAAAGATTTTAAATTTTTATAGAAAATCACTTCAAAATATAAAATTATAATTTTATATTTATATGGGCTGTTTTTCTAGAAATGTTGATGTTTGTTATCTGCTTTTAACTGTCAGTTATTTATATTTGAATGTTAAGGGCTCTGAATGTAGAATAGTTGTCAGATTTCAACAGTTCTAAAATAATTGCCTTAATTTCACATGAAACCTATTGCAATAAATAGTATTTCTGGCTAGGTATAAAAGACATTGGTTTGTTTTCCAATAAAATTATAATTCATCTGATTTATGAGCAGGAGCTTAGAGATCAACTACAATATGAAGCAGTTCAATGTTTAAATATTATTTCTCATTTCATACCTGTGATTCTAAAACCTTTCCTGTTCATACACAAAGTGAGAAAATGTGTTTCCAATCACAGCAGTAACCATATACTAATAAAGACATTGCTGAAATTGAGGTGCTGTGTGTGTGTGTGTGTCTGTGTGTATGTGTGGGTGTGTGTTAGTGGGTGGATGGGTTTTGTTTTTTTCTGAACTCTAATGCACCCAACATACCACGGGATTTGGAGAGGCCGATAGAGCAAAATGCCGTGAGTATCCAGTGGTGATGGTCAGCTCACAGTTTGAGAACCTGATTAACAGCTTGACCGGCCAGCCTGTGGCACCCACAGCGAGTGGCTCTGGCCGCAGCTCTCGGACAGGAGAAGTGGGTTCTTCCAAAAGCAAACAACCTTCGACCCACGGTCTTCATCTGGGCCCATCAGGTCAACTGTTGTTTTACAGAACATCGGCAATTGTCTTTCTCCTTGTGTCAGGAGCCTCTTGAAACATTATACGAGGATAATTAAGTGGTGAATAAGGGTCAATGTGGACAAATAAATCAAACTGATAGTTTGAACACAGACTGATTGAGCAAAAACAAGGAATTCTGCCATGCCTGTTACTGCAGCGCTTGATGTTAACTGACTTTGTTAACATTACATCCAAAGGCAGCAAGTGGGAAAGCTTTGTGTGGGATCAAAAGCTGAGCAAAGAGACACGGGATTTAATTGTTCAGCTTTATTTTTGAAATAAAGACACGCAGCGCATCTATTTAGTTGACTTTAATGGAGCTCAAAACCAAACCCATTCTTTAGCATGCTAATTGAGCCAGAAGATGCTTTCCTCTCCTGTAACAGAGATGCAAGAAATACCAGTAGAATCATCAGACTTTTGGAGCAGAAGTTCAGAGTTTAAAAATCTGATGAGAAGTTAAGTCCTCTATCTGATTAGACAAGTTAAATATTCAAGTAAATATAATCTTATAAATATTTTTAAATCACATATCACAAGTCTAGTGGTAGTAGATGCTTGTAGAATAAGAAGCTGTTGAAATCAAATGTATTAACTTATGAAGGAGATTTTGTCAGGTAGAAGGGCAGCCTAGAAATCCTAAACAGGAAAGAAAGACAGAGAAAGACAGAACTCTTTAAAAAGGCTTCTGTGTGTCCACAGGTTTGTTCTGTAGGGAAAAAATTACTAGAAATGAAATTGAAGGAGAAATCTATCTTAGTAAGGATAAAGAGGAGCCATATATATATATATATATACACACATATATATATATACACACACACACACACACACATATATACACACACACATTTTTTTTTTACCACAAACATGCATCTTGACTATTTTATTTGAATATTGGAATTCAAGTTTTCCTGGCAGTCAAAATCTCACTTCACTATCCACCTCTAATGTCACAGAAATAAATATGTAGTTTAAGCTATAATTTTATGTCATGTTAATGATCTTAGTTGTTATTTTATCGTCTTGTTCTAACTTACCATAATGGTGCTTGTGTCAGACAACGTAGGACACTGGATTTAATAATATATCACATATATCTTCATACATGAATAGCATCAATCTTTAAAATGGTGATATTTAATAGTTTCACATATAAAGTGAAAGAAACATAATATAAACTTATGAAAATATATGCTATATCAATATAAGCATATGAAAATATATGCTATATTTTAATTATAAACTTACCAATGAATGAATTTTATTATAAAGAAAACCATTACTTTATAAAAAATCTTCTTTAAGAGAAAAATCTATAAAGAGAAATGAGACACTAATTACTTCTACCTTTCTGTGCATTCCATATTTTATATACAGGTTGCTTGAAGAAATTAGCAATATGGTGAATAGTAATTGCAAATAGTAATTTATGAGTTTAAAGACATTTAAATGGCATTTGTTTGCAAGCATTGATTACACAATCATTCCCATATCTGGTCATCTGTCTTCACTTTTTTATTTAAATACAAGCATTAATACCAATATGCTTAGATCCACAAAGATAACACTATTTGTTATTAATGTCGTCTTTGGGCTATGTTAATATAAAATAACTATCAAGAATAAATTATTTGGGGGAAGGTGGTCGTTTGCTGCAGCGCTCCTGGGGTTTTTTTTTCCCCCATAAATATTTTCACATAAGAATTTAAGAGAAGCTCATATATGAGCCGCCTAATCTGAGAAAGTGGTCTGAGAAAGGTGTAATGGATTGTGGAGGGAAATGAAGGCAAGCTTACACCATATCCAATCAGCCTTTTTCTGAAAGGTCAGGACATTCTGTCTGGGCCCATTTGTGTTTTTGATTCTGCCGTTTCACTATTCAGTAACACAATGTAACTGTCAGTCTCAACAACAGCTCCTGGATCTGCTGGCTCCACAGCTCTCGGGGTAACATACAATATTTCACATCCACAAAACAATTCAGCGTCTGCGTGGGCAAACCATATGATGACCACAGGGAGCAATATGGTCACACCCTACTGAGCACTCTTAAGGGGACTCTGCAAAGAACTATGTCTAAAAAAGAATCAGGCTTTCCTCCTCTGTGCTTTTGCTTACTTGCCAGATAGCATTTTAATGTTTCATTTTTATCAGCAAAAGTCAAATGCAAATGTTCCTCCCTCTACTCCATTTTGGTAAAGAAAGAGAGCTTTACTGCTATGCAAAACATTTGCAGTCATGGAGTTAGGAGGGTGATAGATATTAGAAATAATTTAGCACATTAATGATGGTCTTGTTGGATTTCCCCTGTGTGTGTTTTGTTATATTATTTATTTCTCTTCCCAAACAAAACCAGACACCAGCTCAAATTTATAAGGACAAAGCATGGGTTCTGATAGTCTAGGGAGACCAAACAACCAATGCCCTAACATAATTTCTAACCAATGAGATCGGAACCGAGCTCTGGAGAATTAATGCATATGGTACATTTTCCAAGGATTTGGCCTCTAAAGCTACTTTTTGACCAGCTGATTTATTCAGGTTAGAGTCTAGCCTGTCACTTCACTCAGAAGAAAATTAGATAAAGAAACTATTCACAGAAAATGACAGCAAAGAAAAGAAAAGAAAATGCTTATCTTCTAAGGCATGCAGTCTGGTTCCCTCCTGTCCAATATTTATTCTTATTGCTAGATTTCCAATTCTTTTTCTATCAAAGTTTCATCATGGATTTCTGAATTTGTCATTAATTATTCAGTGGATTTATTTTTTAGAAAACTTTCTTGGATTTTTCTAACAGTAAAAAGATTTTAAAATGTGTTTTCGGGTAATATGTATTATCCTTCCATTCTTCTCAATGTTTTACCCATGCTGCTGAAGATTTCTTCAAGTTAATGACACTGAATTAACCAGTTACATAATTTATTCTTACCAACTCTCCTAATTATGCTGAGTTTGAATCATCTGAAAAACCTTATTTCTAGTTTTCCAGTAATAACACCCATAGTGATTATTTGGGTATACACATCTATTCTTACAGGAACATGATGATTATGGGTTTTTTCCTAATTGATTCCAATCAATAATGGAGAGGCCAACAAGACTTAAATACCACGAATTATTTGCCTCTGGCTTTAGAGTGCATTTTTGCTCAAGTAGTATTCTACTTAGCAAATTTCCCAAATTTGTTTCTTGTACTGACATTTTACTTGATGTTGCAGTACAACGGATACAGCTATCACCTTGAATATTGATGAGAAGTACCAGTTTCAACCAATCTAGGTTTTAGATTGACAACTCACTACTTAGTAGAGGTGATATCAGTAAAGAGTATAAAAAAGCTAAAAAATAGAGAAAGTAAAGTTAAAAAGTAGAAAAATTAAATGAAGAAATTAACAGTTAATAAACTTCCCTTCCCTACAACAGTCATCATGATTGAAGATAAACACCAGGTTGGAGTAGGTTGGTTGTATTCTTTTGTTATATGGACCTTCATTATGAACCTAGTGATGGGAGAAAAAGGGAAATCTTTTCCTCTCCTACATCACCAGGGTACAGACTGCTGGTAATCCTCTAAATCTCTTCTGCTTCTCCCTGGGTTCATGACTGTGTAGCTAGAGACTACATTTCCCAGCATTCCTTGCAATTAGATGCTATCAAGTCCTTTCTGGTAGAATGTGAAAAGATCTAATGTGTGTATCCCAGGCCTGGAGCTTTGGGCACTGAGCTGGTTCATCTAGATATTCTTTCTTTTTCCTACTGGCTGAACTTAGACACAGTGTTAACCCACCTTTGACTGTGATAACAATGTCCTGGCAATAAAAGAATCCTGAGTGTCTGCAGCCTGTGTGGAGCAGGACTGTCCCAAGACCTGGACTGCCCACTGCAGATGGGTTGAGAAAAATAAATGTCTGCATTTCTGAAGTCACTGTCTTGGGAATCTTTTTGTTACAGCAGCTTAGCATTACTCCAAGGAATACATTCAAATACACCTCTTTTAAAGAAAATTATAAAAATATATTTAAAAGCCAAATCAGAAATAATGTGTGCCTAATCTATACCACAGTTCCCCTTCATTATCATACAAGACAAAATCCTGAAAGTGGGCAACTATCTGTTGCAAAATGCAGAGTCTAAACTAATGTTTGTCAAATATGATTTATAATTTGTTTTCTCATAACTCTTATAATGTAATAATGTCTATCTTTTTATGTTTAGTAAAAATGAATCACTTATTTAAAATATTTCTCCATAGGATTCTGTCAAATAGAAACTTAGCATATTTACTCAGCTGTTTTCAGTAACTAGCTTTTTTCTCTGGCAAAAAGTTGAAGAAATGCCCCACAATGTTTTATTTTCTGGCCACAACAGAAACTGCTTTTGTTTTCTACCCAGTCATTCAGGAATCAAGAGGATAAAACCAATCATTTTAGACACAATTTTGTTTCTTCTCACTTTTCTTATGCCTTGAATCCCGACAAGTTCATTGTCTTTTCTAAGGTTAATCTTAGGTGGCAAAGGGTAAGCAATGAGGAGTCTAATGGATATTGGCCAGTTGAAATGGAAGACTTTTTAAAGGTAGTGCACATGATAATAAATCAAGACCTATGACTGTAATCATGACTACAAGCAGCTCCCCAGACTCAAGGCCCTTGGTGTGATGTCACATCTATCTCCTCCCCACAAACTCCATGACCCCACTGTACCCAGTGTCTAAGCAGTAAACATATTTGCTCCTTTGAAGACGTTCAACAAATGATGTGAGGTAGGTAACTGATGTGGGTGAGTAATGATGGCATTTGACCACTGCATCAGTTGACTGTGTGGACTTATGTATGGGTATCAGTCTGAGCAGAAAAAGCATTGCCCAGTTTTCATAAAATGCCACTGTCCTTGATGGTCTGGCATAGAATGCACAGACCATCTTTTCTGATCCCAGCCCCATCTCTTTCCCCAGATAAAACATTTTTTCATTCCCATCCTCAGTCATTAGTAGTGTCAACTAATGCTTTATTTCCACGGATCTTCAACAAAGGCATCAATTAGAGCCCTTTTCCCATGTCGCAATGATGTGATGACCACAGGACATGATGTAATGTTTTGTTTTCGATATTCAGAACCAGAAGGTAAGACAACTCAGTCGTTCTGGAATTTCTTCCTCCTTTCAAACTGCTGTCTTCAAGTTCATCCTTAGACTCTGCAATCCCCCTAGCTCCAGCAGAGTCAGAGTTTTTTCTTGATCTCAGATCTTTTCATTGACATAATATTTCTAGTTTTACACTATCAACTTTTTCATAGCAATAAATTACTGTTTTGATAAAAGTCAAAAGAAATAGATGTTTGCTCTACTTAACCAGTCAATTTAGAGAAATAAGTACATATCAATTAAACAAATGTTATCAAGTTTGGGGGTGAATTTTGTGACAAAATACTACTTTAGGGTTTAGAGAGGCCTAGTTCTAGTGCACCCTCCTCAGAGCTGGGCACACAGTGGCCTTGCCTGCTGGCCTTGAGCAGGGACATAAGGAGAGAGAATGGACTTGAGTGGTGGTCGCTCTAAGTTCAAACCTCTGTCCTGCAACATACCCAGGTGGGTGGGTGGGTGACCTTGAAGTGTTCAATGAATCCTTCCTATCCTCAGCTTCCTTATCTGTGAAAGAGGGACAGTGATTCCTAACTCATGATGTTGCCAGGTGGTGTAAATTAGATGCCCTAAGTTAGCTGCCCTGCAAAGGGACAGGCAGTTAATATGAGATAAATGCATACTACTTCTGACTTCCTGCCAGATTAATTAATGATTCTCACTCAGTAGAATCTTTAAGATTGGTTATCTTTGGCCTTCTCATTTCATTGTGGGAAGCACTGAGTACTAGAAGCTTCCATTCTTTTTCATTATATAATCAATAATAATGAAAATATAAGACTCACATTCACAGTCCAGTTTTCCCTGATTTCTAACCCACGCTATTCAGCCAGCTTGGGGTTCCATGGGAGACTCGAGGATTGTGTATTCTCGTATAATCTTTCTGATAGGAATTTTTTTATTGATGTGAAGCCTTTCCTGTACCCACCATCTCCCACAAGACATTGAACTTTCATTCTCTACTTGTTTTTTGCTCATATACCCTGTCTGTTTAGAATGACTACATCTCTCTCTGCTTAAATAATCTTTCTGAACTGTCCTTGAATTTGCAACTCACATCTTTCTTCCTTTAATAAGTTCTCCCCAGTACAGCACCTGGAATGACCTCAAGTTCCTGTGTGTCCCCAGGATGCTTATTCTCTTTATTACTCATTCGACATTTCACATTTGCTGTCTTCTATTAAACTAGTAGAGTGTGGTAGAAAAACTCTGGCCTAGGTGTCAGCAGACATGAGTCCTGGGCCTGACAGCAGGATATCACTCACTCACTGTAACCTTCGTTTCCTTGTCTGTAAAACCGAAGTAATAATACTCAAGTGGTCTGCTTTGACAACCAAAAGAAATGTTAAAACACTTTACAAGCAATAAAATGCTATAGAGGAGGAGGCATTAGCTCTGTTACAAGCACATATGTTTTACTGTTTCTTCTAAAACACCCAGCACAGTGCCCTAAATATGCTATCAATAAAATGAATGCATGAACCAAGTAGGAATGTGAAGACCTGAGTTTTGGTGTCTGTTCTGCCAGCTGTATGACCTTTGGCCTGGCATCTGAATAATACTCAGTTTTTGTAAAATGAGAGGGTTTGTCCAGAGTTTAGACAATGGGTCTCAACCCTGGTTGCACATTGGAAACACCAAGGGAGCTTTAAAAAAAAGGCACAGGCCTGAGTCCCACTTCAAACCCATCCAGATTCTCTGACAGTGAGGCTCTTGCCTCAGTATTAAAATTCTTTGTTTTTAATCTTGAAGCAACTACAAACTTACAGAAAAGTTGGAAGTACAAAACAAAGACTTTTTTTCTGAACCAGTTATAGTAAGTTGCCCACCTAGTAACGTATTACCCTGAATACTTTAGTGTGAATTTCCTATAAACAAGGCCATTATTCTATAGATATGCAACATAACCATCAAAATCAGATGATTAACATAGATACATTCAAGATCCTATTCAGGTTTCACCCATTGCCCCAAATCCTATTCAGGTCTCACCAATTGTCTCTTGGAAATGGAATCTCTTCAGAATCACACTTTATGTTTAGTTGTCATGTTTCTCTTGCCTCCTTTAGACTAGATGGTTCCTCAGTGTTTCCTCAGTTTTCATGACCTTCATGCTTTTGAAAATTACTGGTCATTTATTTTGTAGAATGTCCTTCATTTTGGGTTTGTCTGGTGCCTCCTCATACTTACATTCAGGTTCCATGATTGACAAGAATATTACAGAGGTGATGCTAGCTCTTCCTATCCAGGAATGTTGTTCCATTACTGATAGGGTTCACTTTGATGACTTGACAAGGGCAGTGTCTGCCAGCCTTCTCAACTGGAAAGATAATCTTTTCCCTCTTTGCAATTAATCAATATCTTATGGGAAGATACTTGGGAACTGTGTAATATTCTGTGCCTTATCAAACTGTCAAATGTCAAATTTCCTTATATCTGTATGTTTTCATGATTTTCCATGTTATTCAATGAGTTTTATTCCATTACTATCATTATGCATTTTGGTGCTCAAATTGTGCCCAGTTTGGCCAGAGGGAATTCCATCAGGCTAGCTCCTGTATCCTTCTCACATGTCCCCATCATCCTTTGAGTACATCTTGCTTTCTAGCATCACAAGATATCCCAGGATCCTTTGGTACTTTCCCTGCCCCAATCCTGGAATTGGCGATCTCTCCAAGTGTCCCTAGCTCCCACCAAGAATAGTATGTGAAGGGAAGCACATACTAGATGTGTTCGTCACTGTCGGGTTATCATGACTTCTAGGCCCTCTCAGTGGATAGGTTTAAGGAATATGTGAATATTGATATGTGTGTACATCACTTTTATATTCATGTTTGTTACTATATATTTTTGAAACCATGGGTTCACACTAATTCCAATCCCAATATAATACTGTAACGATTATTCTAATTTTCTCTTTTTCAATATTTATAACTCCTTCTCGTCTTTAGGAGTTTTGGAATTTGAAACCAACACCAACAAGAAAAATCCTCTGGAGATTTTCTTCACTTTCATCCCTCTCTAAGCTAAAAAAAAAATCACAAAATTATTAAATGAGATGCCTCTCTTTTTTGAAGCTCTGTCATCTTAAGATTCTTTAAAAACGTACACATGTGCACGAACTCTCGCCTACATACCTTTTGAAAGCTAAGACATTTTAATATTGCTTTTATACAGGCTTATGGCACTGTGTCATCCTTCAGGGCCATCTAATTACAATTAAGGTATTGCCTTAATAGAGACATTTTTAAAAATATCATAGGAATAATGCTCTTTCTGCATTTTAAAACCTGAAACAGGATATGTAAATAGATTTGTCTAGTGTCAGGATTGGGGGAGTAGAAGTCCCTCAACAAGATGGGAAGAGTTGTGCATTCAGCCATCCGTGATGAGCATGTATTGAGCCAGACAACGCTGTGCTGGAGCACTGTTTGCCTGATGGACACCCAAAGATGGTACTGGTTGTGTTGGTAAAGCTTGTATCAGTCACAATTGAGAGGAGGCGGCTGCTGTGGATCATGAGAGCCATTTGGAAAGGCTTATATCATGTTAGTTGCACTTTGCTTCATGCGTCCTTCCTGTTTTCAATCTTCCTTTTGGCCAGAAGACTGTATTTCCATCCAGAGGTATCACGTATTTTATTCACAATATATTCATGATCTATACAGTTATAAGGCAGTCTAGGGTGATCTAAATATTGACCTTTTCTGTGGATGTAAGTACATGCTACCTTTGGAATACTGAACTGCTAGTGAAAAATACAATCGTGGTTGAAAATAAAATTCTCTTTCATAGAATTCTTTGAAACTGTTACAATCATGCGTATTTTCCTGGATTGCAAATTTTGGTTTATTCTTCTTACCTAAACACTCTTTACCTTTAATAATTCCATACCATTTAGTGCAACAATTCTAAATGTCCAGTGTAGTCCGTTTCTGTCTTCCCCCTTCACTCTCTTTCCTTATGGATAGTTGATGCCACATGGATAATTCATAGTCAATATTATCTTATGTAAAGAAGTATTGCTTTAGCCACCATATCCTGGCTGGGCATTCAGTCATGCATTAATTACTAACCTACTGTCCCATTCAATCAATCAGTCTATTAATTAATCAATTTGAGCACTTTTAACCTTTCAGCTCTTCTTTTTTTTTTTTTTTTTTTTTTTTTTGGAGACAGTCTCACTCTGTTGCCCATGCTGGATCAAAGTGGTGCACTCTCCATTCACTGCAACCTCTGCCTGCTGGGTTCAAGTGATTCTCATGCCTCAGCCTCCTGAGTAGCTGGGACTATAGGCATGTGCTACCTTGCCTGGCTATTTTTTTGTTGTATTTTTAATAGAGACAGGGTTTCTCCATGTTGCCCAGGTTGGTCTCAAATTCCTGAGCTCAGGCAGTCAGCTGCCTTGGCGCCCCAAAGTGCCAGGATTACAGGCATGAGCCACCATGCCAGCTACCTTTTTCCTTTTCATTAGGTAGAAATTATCCACACCTTCAGCCTTCTTTGTAGTTCTAACCAAAATTCCCCCCCCCCCCTTTTTTTTGAGACAGAGTTTCGCTCTTGTTGCTCAGGCTGGAGTGAAATGGCATGACCTCGGCTCACCGCAACCTCCGCCTCCGGGGTTCAAGTGATTCTCCTGCCTCAGCCTCCTGAATGGCTGGGATTATAGGCATGTGCCACCATGCCTGGCTAGTTTGGTGTTTTTGGTAGAGACAGGGTTTCTCCATGTTGGCCAGGCTGGTCTCAAACTCCCAACCTCAGGTGATCTGCCCCTCTTGGCCTCCCAAATTGCTGGAATTACAGGCATGAGCCAATGCGCCTGGCCGAAATTTTCCTTTTTAAAGATTGAGACCAAATAGCATAAATACATATTTATGTTTAGATTTCGGAGTAGTTTTTAAAGTTGAGTATTGAATGACGAGATCCTAAAATATCCATAAATTACATTATTGAGTCACCATAACCCAGTTGAAAACGAGTTGTATTGTCTCACTTGCTTAAAATACCTGTGTTTCTCTTGGGGGTGAAGGGAGATTAGAATAGATATTGAGAGATTGTCATAGAAAATGAATACTCAGTAACGTAAGGATATAAACAACTTTTCAAGAGATGGGACCATTGAAGACCAAATACATCTTAGTCAATAATTGGAAAATGTGGGAAAGATTATTTTACAAAATGAAACAATGAGTAGAATTTTCTCTTAAAAGTGTTTATTAAAAATGAAACAGGAATGTTATTTCTGATGTATATTTGAATGTAAAAACCCTTTCTTGTTCATATTTAAAATGTCAAAAGCAGCTTACCTTTCTATCAAGTCAGCTGAATTATTTAAATCACACAAAATTAAGCTGTTTTGATTGTCTGAATAGTGACACTATAATGAAAACAGCTAGTCTAAAAATTGCATATATTTTAGAAATTTCTAACTGCATTTGAACCATTCTGATTCTATCCAAAATAAGACAACGTTCCATTTGAGACTTGAAAAAAGAATTTGACATTTCTACCAAATTTTTAAATATTCTAGAAATTGTCCTTTCTCTGAGGGTATATTCTGATCCATTTAGAAAAGGGGATGTGGAAAAAGTAGCTCTGTTTATAATAAAAACCTCTTTTTTGGGGGTATAAAATCAGTTGAATAAAGAACATTGCATCATGCATGAGAGAATCTTCCCCTGGGTGCATCTATAACGACTACAGAGTGCCATCCACAGACTCTAACAGATGCCCAACAGAGGGGTTCCAGGCCCTAACTTCCCTCTAGTCTCTTGTGTTAATGAGGACTCTTGATGCAGTTTAAGGCACACTAGTGAGCAGCTCTAAATCAGAGCTCGCCCTGTGGAAGGAAAGTTTACAATGGGTACCGAGGCCAGTCGGTTAGAATTCCAGATGTGGGGCCTGCACCTTGCTTCTGACCAGCATCCATTTCTGCGCTCCACAGCTGGTCCATGTAAATGTGCCATATTGCCGCCCATCTGTTCAGAGAGTGCACAGTGGCACATCTCTCTCTGACAGTGGACCGTTTTATTGAATGCTATAAATATTGAAATTCATAGGCATGAAGCAGCAGATTTTTAATGTTACTTAGAGAGACATTTGAGCCACAACCTTTGGCAGAAGCATAGACTGTTAGTATCTCAGTACACTGTGCACCATTTGGTTCAGACTCATGAACAACTTTTCCAGGGATTTCATGGCTCTCCAATCCCAGGTAAAATGGAGTACAGACCCTGAGGGATGGTATTTAGTGTGAATGTCACCCTGCATACAATGTGCATTTGGGATATGGACTTTCCAGCCCTGTGCTGTGTTAAACCATATGCTAATGTTTTTATACTCAGAAAAGATTAGATTGGGGACCAATAAAGTTTCAAAACTACAAATAATAGGCTAACCATTGTGAAACGTGAAGCATTCCTTCAGCTGATTTTTTTCCAAAGTCTCTGCAATTTTCATTTTTGAAATGGTAGGGCTATATTTTGTTATAGGAAACCAGCTTATCCATATTTTATAAGCTAGTATGTGCAAATTTTGTACCAGAGAGTAAACATCCTCATTAATTTGAAATTACTGGCATGTGATCTGGATAAGAAATAGAAAAGAGAAAATTGCTCTGTGGTGTTTCCACCTCTTGACCAAATAATCCCAAGCAAACTCTGAGGCAAAAAGGAAGTAAATCAAAGCCCAGGAATGAAAAGTGTGCAGGTTATCGGTACTGTTTTTATTTCTGGGGTAATGTTCTTTGTCTTTAATAAACTGTTAAGCCAGGCAAGCTGTTTAGGACAAAAGTGGACCCAGTTTTGTATAAAAACAAAAATGGGCACTATTTTACTTTTCCTTCAGTTCTACTCTGAAAATGCCCTTTTAGCAATTGTCAGAGATTTAACAACAGAAGCGAATCATTCATTTAGAACAGTAAGTAGTTTGGAAAGGACATGATAATGCTCCCAGTTTAGCATTTATTTACATCAAAGCTGTTAGGGCAAACTAATGTGACAACTATTTAAAAATAAAATACTTTTCTTGCCTAATTGATGTAAAGCACTGAAAATGATCAAAATTCAAACTGAATTTCAATTATTCTTCTGGCACGTACATTTCTCAAGACTGTGATGCTTTTTAGCTTTGCTTCATTTTTATTTTCCAATTGCTCTGTGGTCTTTGTATTTTTTTTAAAACAGTAACTTGCATCTTTATTAGTAAAGTTGTAACATTCCAACGATAAGCTGTGTCATTGCTCAAACATTTCCCCGAGTTCCCAATCAGCAGAGTTATGTAAGGTGGCAGGTTAATAAATGCGACACACTGAAATCATTTGTACCAGATTATCTCTCTTTCCAAACTCTGACAGATGCTAAGTCCAGCTGGTAAAAAAGTTTATAGGCGAGTTGGATCTGGGGTCTTCACACACTCCACAATGTTGGCGACCAATGCTTGTTTTAATGAGTCACGGATTGCCTGTTTATCTTCTGCTCCCTGCTGTTTCTGCATTTTCTCTTCCAGAACAATCCTAGAAACACATGCTGCTACAGACGCTGAAGCAATGTGTGTAGACATTTGAGCCAAATTATTATAAAGAACTCTTTCTTCTCTGATATTAAAAAAAGGAGCGAGAATTGCACATTGCCTAGCAAATCGTTATCTCAGATGTTCACTGTGACATGCTCAATATGGCCTACCAGAAAAAGTTGGAGACATTTGAAACCTTAACAACTACACAAAATGACACTGTAATTGGCGGGTTTTGTTGTTCATGTTCTGGCTCAGCTAAAACTGCTCTAAACACTTTGTTTAATGATGTTACATTATGACAACACATGGCTTCTATACAGCAAGTCATCATGTTTAACATGCAACTACACAGGAAAAGAAGCAAGTGGCCAAGAAACAGTACCAGGAGCCACCCCTAGAAGTTCTTTTGTCAAGTCAAAAACGATTAAGCCTAAAGTTTCCAAAAATGCCACTTCTCATTAAAAGCTCATTTAAGTCAGGTTCCCAAGCCCACTGGTTTAAGGTAACTTCTCAAGAAAAGCTGTTGTTGTGAGGGAGAGGGAGAGAGATTGAGGGAGAGAGATACAGTGTGTGTATGTTAGGGAAAGAGTATGTGTTAACATCACAGTATTTACTACTTCATTGAGACTTGGAAAAATTTTAAAATGAAAGAAAGAGGCATAGGTACAAAATCATGCCTTAATCAGATGACTCACTGAAATTCAGATTTTTTTTGAATTAAAAAAAATGGTTTTAATGTGATAAGAAGATACACAATAGATTTGTTGGTGTTACTTTCTTCCCCATTTTAATAAAGTTTTTGGTCATCTCCTGAATGGTTAACTTTTGCGGTCTTAGAAATATACAGTGAAAATTAAACACAACCTCTATCCTCATATATTTTGATTTTTAATGACATAGGGAATTAATGGACAAAAATAAATGTTATATGGATATATGCATATAGAAAAAATGACAGATGTCAAGTAGATTTGCTGAAAGAGTTTAGTTCAAGATTATGATGCTAGATTGGAAAATGTTTGACACCACCTTTGTGGAAGAATTCTTGTCAGGAGAGTTCGATTTAGGAAAGGAAGAGTTGGACACAAATCTAAAGTTGCATTTGAAAGTTCTAAATATTCAGAGAGAAGCCTGGTGAGACTAGAATATGGGTCTGTGCATGAAGCAAGACATCCTGGCAAGCTGATCTAAGCATTCTCGAAAAGGCTTGCAGGTCATTGCTAAAAATAATCGTTGTGTCCAGAAGCAATCAAAAAACTGATGAGTGGCGTGTGGCACAAGTTGAGGCTGTAGTGTACAGCATTTCAGAGGAGACAGAAGCAGAAAGCTAGGAAATGTGAAGCCACACAGACTTCAGGTCACACTTAAACACCATTTCGCTATCTCAGAAAATCTGATCGATTTTTCTGCATATCACTCAATGTACTTTATAGAAGCACCCTTGTGATAAACTATTATATATACTGAGTTTCAGAAATAGTTCATTTCTTTAAATAAATCTCTTTTATTTTAAATAAATAAGGGTTTAACACAATGTCTTTTATTGCCATTTTAGATGTCAAATAATTTAGTGCCCAATTATTCCTTAAGATTTAGGTACTCACCAGAGGAGTCTGAAATATTGTCTTCCTTTGGTCTCTATCAGGACATTTCTGTCTTGTTTCATTGCTAAATCACCTCAGTTACCTTGGAAGTAGAGAACAGTAGAGAGGGTACAAAGTGGGAAGGATCCACCCATTTCCTCACACTTCAGTAAATTGTACAATAAAAATGTAGTTTCTTTTATTGCCTTAAGTAATTGATTAAATTTTCATTACAATGAACTGATGGATACAGATAAAAATATACTATATTTTAGTCTAGATTAGAAAACTCAGTCTGTTTCAATAATTTAAACAGTTGCTTTAGGTGACTCAGTCTCTAGGTAAATGTTCAGTATTTCGGAACTCCCATTGCCCCTCCCTAGCATGGCATGTGCATGTGCAAGAAAGAGGGGCTTCCAGGCCCTCATGCTGGAATGGAAGGAGGTGCCTGATTATTCTCCCCTTGCTCTCCCTGGCTGCACCCATCTCTGCCTTTGCCTGCCATTCTCTGCATCCTGAAAGGCTCTATCTACCCCTACAGACTCTAGGTCCCTGGCTTCCTTGCTGGTTGGCGTCTGTGGTTTTGGTTAATGGGAGACATCAGCAGGAGCCTGACGTTTGGAAGGTGAGAGGTGGGAGCTTTTCTTCCTTGCTCACTCCCTGCTTTGGCACCAAGTCTCTGGCATTGCTGTGTGTCCCCATAATTCCATGGACTCTGCTTTTTCCTTCTCTGCTCCCTTTATCCCAAAGGGTAAGAAGAGCTTCCTGAAGTGGCTAGTCTCTGGGAACCTCACCATCTTTCTTCAATCTGATATGCCTCCTTTCTCTAGGGCTTCCACTTCAAGAGGGGAGCTTGGCATTCAAGTATCTCACCATTTGCCTCTCCTTTTTCCCCATAATTTTACTGGGCAAAAGGGCTGGTTTCCTTCCTATGTCTGATTTTGCTGAGATTTTGCCCATCATATCCCTTTCTTTTTTTTTTTTTTTTCATTTTCCTCTTCTTCCATTTTCCTGGGGGCTGTAACAACAGAATTCCTGCTAGAGAATGATGAGAAAGAAGATAAAAATACATCAGTTTAATATTTTCAGAACATTAAGCTATCCAGAAGATTAGACAGTAGAGAAAGAAATTTAGTCAGTGGACAAGAAGGAAAGAGTCTATCATTGAAACTGTAGCAAAGAAATACAACGATTTCTGCTCAAATGCAATGTATGTGTTCCTGAAGAGCCTCATATGCTATAAAATTACAAGACACATGTGAAAAAAAAAAAAAACCAGAGCTCATGGGAAAAACAGGTGTGGGGCACATTTCTCAAAACCCATAGAATTTATAATCAGAGCATTAGCAAGCACAATAACAACTCTAACAAGAAAACCAATAGAGTTAAATGTCCACTGGCCACACTGTGTCACAGTCAGCTGATCTTCTGTGGCCTTACACTCTAGGCTGCTGCTTCTTCCTTTGAAATACCTCATCAAAATTAATAATCTGACCCAAATTGATATTTCCTCATGAACCAACATTTTTTTTTAACACAGATGGAAATTCTTCATAGTTTCTTCATTTGTACTGTCAGCTTCCCAGATAGTTTTTTGAAATGTAGATTTGTTTAAGAAATTTTATGAAGTCGATGGTTTACATTAAGGCTCACTCTTTGTGCTGTACATTCTATGAATTTTGACAAATGTACGATGGGTGACATGTATCACCATTACAGGATCATACAGAAAAACAGTTTCACTGCCCTAAAAATCCCCTGTGCTAAACCTGTTCATCCCTTATCCTCCACGAACCCCTGGCAACCAATGATTTTTCTTTTTTTTGAGATGGCATCTCCCTCGGTCACCCAGGCTATCTTGTCTCACTGCAACCTCTGCCTCCTGGGTTTAAGCAATTTTCTGCCTCAGTCTCCTGGATAGTTGGGATTACAGGCACCTGCCACCACAACCAGTTAATTTTTGTATTTTTAGTAGAGACGGGGTTTGTTTCACCATCTTGGCCAGACTGGTCTCGAACTCCTGACCTCATGATCCACCTGCCTCACCCTCCCAAGGTGAGCCACTGTGCCTGGCCCACTGATTATTTTACTGCTTCCATAGTGTGCCTTTTCTAGAATATCATATGTGGTGATTGGAATCATACAGTATGTGGCCTTTTCAGATTGACTTCTATTGCTCAGTAAAATGTATTTCCGTGTGTTTTTGTGCTGCCATGGTTCATTTCATTGTTCGGATGTACCACAGTTTATCTATTCACCTCTTGAAGGACATCTTGGTTGATGCCCTTCAAATATGTTTTGGCAATTATACATAAAGCTCCTATCAACATTCAGGCACAAATTGTTTAACATAGTGAAACCCATAGGGACCTAACCGACCACTCCTTGCACTAAAAAAAGTTGCTTCCATCAGATTCTCAGCTTTATTCTTAAGATTTTCAAATACTGGTAAAACAAATTGTGAGGAAGTTTGCCCTTGATTGTGTTCGGGGCATTAAAATTTGGGGAAATTTGCATATGAATGAACATGTCTTCTACATTTTACTGACCATATGCCTTAAGTCAGACTTAAATATTCTTGGGCATATGGAAAAATTATGGTGAAATCTTCAACCTTCCTACACTTTCATAGTGAGATTCTTCTTACCTCTGTCTGCCCTAACTCAAGCATATAAAAGTACAATAACAAATCCCTGATTCCTTGAGTGATTTGGTAGCTTCTGTGTGTGCAAGTCTTCTGTGTTTAATTTCCTAAAGCCACAGTTTCCTTTGTCCCACTCTTTGGCCCACACATCATTATCTTAGCAGCTATTTTTTTATATTTTAATTTTGTAGTTTTCATTTTAACCATCTTTATGTACTTGAATTGCTTGTCAGTGTGGGACATCTATAGAAGGAATAAGAGACTTTTCCCCTAGCTTAAAACCTAGATGATGGGATGATAGTTGCAGCAAACCACCATGGCACATGTATCCCTATGTAACAAACCTGCACGTTCTGCACATGTATCTCAGAACTTAAATGTTTTTTTTAAAAAAAAGACTTTGCCTCTAAACTTGGAGATGACACCATTCTCCAGAGACAGATCACCGTGGTCATCTGAACAGTGGGTGAGAATATCTGGAACACCTAGAATAGGGTAGGCAGGAAGTAGGCACTCAACACATGTTTTAAATGGTTGTTACAAATTATTGTTATTGATTGCTACTTATAGAGCAGTTTCCCTGGGGCCAACTCTGTGTAATTTTTTTCTGATCCTCCTAACCATCCTACAAGATATAAATTATTTCCATTTTTTGAGAGGAAAACTGACTCGACAAGCAAGTCACACGCATGGCTAGAACTGGAGCCTGTCTTTGGGTCTGCTTGTTTCCAAGGACTGTGCTCTTTCCTCTGTTCACCTCATCTGAGCACCCCTTCTGCCAGAGTGATGTGTTGTCACCGTTTCTGGGTAGTATGAGGGTCTGGTAGGGTTCTCCTTTGTTGTATGCCATTGGATCTGCACTGTGAGCCCAGGATGGAGATGGAGATCTGGAGCCAGTGCACAACGTGGGCAAGGCAGTGCATCTCAGCAGAGCTGTCTCCTTCTGGACCCGATTTTTACTCAAACCACTGGGAAGTGTCAATAGTTAGTCAAAGGCCTTCATTTTCTTGAACTTTTTGTCTGTTGTACAGTAGTCTCATCACTGGGTTCCATCTTTCCAGAGCATAGCTGTATAATTGTGGTCAAGTTATTCCGGTATACATAAAAGATGGTTGTGCTGTACATAAATGATGCACTTTTTATTTATATAAAAGGCAATCTGTCAGAATGTTCAGTGCTGCTCAATGAAGAAAGAATTTTGGGTGTTTATTTCTTCTTTCTGCTTTTTTATATTTTCACAATCACACAAAAATATCTATTTTGACATATATTTGAGAAGTAGTAAAATATATTGGAATAATACACACTTTAGTCAGGCAAATTGGGTTAAAATCTGAGCTCCGTGACAGTAGAGCAATTCATTAGATTATATGAACTTCAGCTTTCTCAGCTTTAAAAAGAAGAGAATGATCTAGTCCTTATAGGATTTTTGTGAAGACTGAGAGTAAAAATGTATTCATAGTTCTTAGCATAATGCCTGGCACACACTAATCATAATTGCCAATATTTACAGAGTGATTCCTATGTACCAGACACTTAAGTCATTCAGTGCTCACTGATAAGATAAGAGTCCCTGTCTTATAGGGAATCCTTGTCAGCCTCCTCTCTCAGGTTTGGAAATCAAGGAGCTAAGAGGTCACTTGTGTTGCCTAAGCAGCAAGAGGTGGTGGAGTGGAAACAGAATGGAGGCACTTTGGCTCTCAAAGCTTCTCCCTTAATCACAATGCAACAATGCTCTCAAGGATACTGTTCTCAGTAATATTCCTCTCAGCCATAGACACCTGGTGAGTGTTGGTATTCACCACCCCTTTTCCTTATTAGCCAGATGATCTGTTCCTGTGGAGCACTCATTTTTGGTATAGCTGGTGTTTAAAAGTCAAAGAAAAACACAGAACTTCCTTTAAAAAATATTGGCTTGTGTGTGATATCTCTTATGCAGAAGACTTGAAAAGTAAGTACTTAATCATTCCTCCTTCTGTTTTTAACAATTTTCTTTAATTCCTTTTGCACAAGTCTCCTATATAAACAAGTAGCATCTGATCTCTATGGGAAGACACTTATCTTAACACATTTTAATTGCAATTAGTTTTACTAAAGTCAAAACACCATGCTATGTGGTAAAAAAGAATGAGCCATTTGCTATTAATGGGGAAAACAAAACCTCCTTTAACATCATGAGGATTTTAAAATACCTGTTTTTAGCCTACTGACTGATTCAATGTGCTGGGGCTTCATATAAGAAATATGAAGGACAGGCATTTTCAATAATTTTGCAATTATTTATAGAAAATTTATTTTTTTTTCATTTCAGCATGAGAAAATGACAGATGTCAAAAACACTAACTTTATGTCCATTGGTTTCAAAAGACAATGGGTGTCATATATCATTTAAGTAACATTTGACAGCAGAGGGCATCTATCCTCCTTACTGTGTATTTAGCTAAGAGAAATGTGTTCTAGGTATTCCACTACGTTCTCTTAAAGCAACCATCATTAACCTAGATGTTGGCTTTTTTCTGAACAGGACTCTTATGAAAAAGGCTGAGAGTTGTACATTAAAACAAGAATAATTATTTGTAGCAATTCCTCATGGCTATGTTGTCTTTTTATTTAGCTGTTTTAACAGTATGCTAATGACAGGAAGAAAACATACATATAAAATATTGTAAGCATCAGGACATGGTAGGAGAGAGTAAGTTTGGCTCCTGACCATGAAATTTCATTCTGTGGTTGCCTTCTTAATGGCATCTCTTGAGGTCAGTGGCTTTGAATTCTCCCAATTGTATGAGGTCACTCTGGCAGCACTGACCAAGTAGAAAATATTCAGCTAGAGAACACAATAGCAGAAGTCACCCTTTAAGTGTCCTGCCTTCTATATCATGCAATTGACTCCAAGGCTCCCCACTAAGATGTCACTGTTTGACCAGTTTGCTTTAAAACAGCTTAATTAGCTGAAAGGAAAGCTATGTCTGAGCATGTTTGTGAGCAAAAAACAAAAAGCTCTCTCTTTTCAGAAAGCTCATGCTCTATCTTGTCGGAAATTTTTGGTTCTGAAACAAAACAACATTCCTTTCATACACATTCAAGTCCCTGACAACAATTTTTTTCTGGATCGGAAAAATCTGGTTGGGAGTTATCTCTGTGCGGACATTTGGTTAGTGTTCTATACATTTAGGTTTGTGTTGCAACCCACAGTCGTATATGGCATTACTAGGGGAATTCTTGCCAAATGCATTTGAGTTTATTTCCTTTACCTAGCAAGGAGATAATGCTTTCTTTGTATAAGGGCTATGTAGGTTTTCTGATTAAAATCTACTGAACTTTGTAGTAATGTCAGTAATATCAAAGTAACTTAAGTGCTAACATCAAAAACAATCTCATTCCACTTAGTTCATTTGCTTCTTATTAAACTTTTTTTTTTTAAAGTTCCAAAGAGACAACTCAGATTTAATTCCTGGCATGACACGTCAAGAAAATCTTTGTGGTAATACTTCAAAATATTCCTAATTCAACATGGATCTCTTGCACAAATGCACGCATACCACCTGCTATCTCTGGATGTAGAGCCCTGCAAAGAACATGGGAAGGTATATTTAGGGCCCATCTTAAGTTGTTTAAATGCAAGAGCAAATACCTAGGCTGAGAGTGAATGACAGTTGTTCTTTTTTGCAGGGATTGCTGTGGCTAAACCCATCGGAGAGACACAGGAAACCTGTGTTTTCATTTGTCAAGGCAAATTGACAAGAATTGTTTTCATTTTGATGGGGCTGATGAAAGCATCTACAGACATCTGAACCCATGTAAAGGGGTGCCACAGGCAAGCCAGGGAGCTGTTAAGGAAAAGAGAGAACAATCTCTCTTTACTGCAGCATTTCAGAAAGCTTTGTGGATTTTTTTTTAAAGTCACAGAAGAAAATCCCCATGCCCAAAACAATATCCAACTGTAAAAACCAAATACTTCCAACAATTAACCGCTGCAATATGGCCTGCCTACTCATCCAATTTCTTCCATAGTCTCTTGTCTCGATGCTGATTATCCAATGAGCACATAAATTTCCAGTCAACTCTAGGTTTTTTTTTTTTTTCACAACTTCTAAGTTATAGTGAGCACCAAATTTCAACCAAAGTACATTTTTAAAAATTGCTCTGAGTTCCATAATTTGGGATATCTCTGTAAAATTGTGTGTGTGTGTGTGTGTGTGTGTGTTTTGCCAACATATCTCGAGAATGTCTAAATTGTGGTTTGCAAAAACTCAAAAATGATGACACCCTTTGTAAAGCAACATTGGATTTTAAATTGCAATCGTAACTTCATTTTTTTTTTTAATGGAGAGAAGGATGACTAAATTAGGGGAAAAGTCTATAATTAGGAGTATAAATCTTGCACTGATTTCTGGAGGTCACCAGATGAACCAATGCAGCCTTCAGACACATCTGCTGTTTTGGCAACTGCTGCCTTTTTCGAGGACACTCATTGGCTCCCGCTAATTATATGCGAGGCCTCCTGGAAGCGATTTGTGCCTCTCCGGGCTGAAGCCGGGCAGAGCCTGGAAAGAGACTGCATTGCTCAACTCCAAGCTACCACATCGAGCTGCGTGCCACCTTCCGCAGGCCGACAGGCCGGGTGGTGCAGGGGGAGTATGATGTGGCTGTAGGGTGGGTAGCTAACAACAACCTTTCAAAGCACGGGGGAGCAGGTTTTCCAGAGCCACTGAAAGGCTGGCATGCAGCCCGCTGGAAGGAGCTAGTATTTTCAGGAGAGGGGTTCATGCCCACAAGGTGGCATCATTGGTGCCAACTTCACACGGAGGCCCTGGGCTAGTTCATCTTTGGAGGAGATGTGCTGTGCGGGTGGATCAGGGTGAAGACAGAAAAATCATTTGCATGAAATAATTCACAGCTGAATGAAGTTGATTCTTTTAAGACACATAAACAGCAGTGAGGAGCATGGCAAATAGCATTGCTTTCTCGCTGGCTATTGTGCTGTCAGGCAAGAAGCCAAAGGCCAAGTGCCTTGGACAGAACTGGATATGAATTAAGAATAGTAGACACTGGACACCCATCTGTCATGGAACACACCTCTAATAAATGATTGTGATTGTAAACTGTTGAGTTTCTTAATGACTTAACAGAGTGATGCACTTCTTGGGTTCCAGGTTGAGCTTAGATTCTGCATCTGCAAGTTCTGAACGGGGAACTGGAATAATAACATACTTTTTTCCATTTGTAAAAAGCTACAGAACATTGTCTCTATGTTTAACAATGCAGAGAAATAAGGTACTAGAGCCTTTTGCATCAGTGCAGGCTTGGGAAGAGTGTAATTCAAGTGCAAGAGTCTGTTCATGATTGGTTTCTTGCTTTTTGGACTCTGATCAATTCCCTTTCCATTAAACAATGATAGTTTCACCTTACCTGTGAAACTTTCTTTGGGTTAGGTAAGATCAGCCTCACTGAGTTGTGCAGATACAGGATATAAGTATAGTCCTCTAGAAAACAGTTCCTTATTAAAGTACCCTAAAGTGAACAAAATCCTTTGCTACAGGTTACTTTCATTTTGATAACTGACATCATGTTTTATGTTTATAGTTCTGTGTCATCTTGCATTTAAAGATGCACATATCTGCTTTATGGAGCGGCTTGGTCTTAACTGAAGCTGGCCACTTCACACATTTGCCCAGCTCTGGAGGCAGGCACGCTGGGGTCACACTTGTGAGCACACTGCCTTTGGGAAGGAGCCTGGGGGTCAGGTGCGGGGGAGGGGTTGAGGGGAGCGGGGAAAGTGTGGAGTGCTCCTAGCAGAGCAGGGGTGATCTCTGGCTGAGCGTCCACTGAAGGAAGCCCGCCGAGCCTTTGTGCCTTGACATCATTCAAGAAGGGGAGAAAATAAAGAGAATAAAAATGATCTACTATTTTTGAAAGCTCCCCTCATATTTTACTATTTTATTTAACTCCGCTCCCCTCTACTCTTATTTTCATCTCTCCAAAAACATAAAGAGTTGGGAAAGACAATAGGGCGAAAACATGCTTCTAGTGTCCATATAGTCAAATCTCTCTTAAGGTCAATAACATGACTCCAACGCTGATGTAAAATAGGTATTTTACTAAGAAGTGTATTTACATCACATGATATACTGTCTCTGAGTCTCTCATGTACCCATAAAATGTTTTTCATGCTGCTTTTAAACTGGAGAATTACTTTCTGGTGGACTATCTTTTCAGATAACAAAGTTAAACATTTCTGAAGTTAATATGATATTTCTTAAAGATGCTTTGTTATATACTTTGAGTAATAATAACATGACCAAAAAATGGTCTCTAGATCTTTTTAATAATTTATAACTTCTATGTCCTCATTGAGAATGGACCTTCTTTTCATTACCTTTACCCAGGTTTCTTATGGATAATTACAGAGAAAAATTAAAGAAATTATTAAGAAAACTGTGGTGGAAATGGTGGCGGGAAGGATAAATGTGCACATAATTTTTATTGGTATTATTATTACATTATTTTTACTAAGATGGCTGTACATGCAGAGAGATTTTCATCCCAAAAGAAGCTCAGAAACTCAATCTTAGCTGAAAAACACAAATGTATGATGTCACTGAAGGAATGATGTATTTTTAAAGCTATTTTAAAAGAGAATTTTACCCTGAAGATAGGTACATCTAATAAGTATCAAGAAAAAAAATTATAAAAAGGACAGTATTAGCCAGTTGTTAATTTTGTTAAATTGAGATCACTGTTAAATGCATTTATGCTCACATTTTCACTGGCAAAGTCTTAGCTGTAAGAAATACAGTAGTAGGTACATTAGATTTTTTCAACACATCTCTATGCAGATTAATACATATGACCTAAAATATTATGCTTTTAACTTGTCAAAGAATGGTACTAAACTATTTATACTTTTTGTTACATCTGAGCTGGTAATAATTTGTATAAAATATGTATAAGGGAAAAAATTGAAACATTAAAAGACTAAATCTAAAGCCACGAGAATCATGAAAGTGCAGGGCAACCTACTTAAGTGTGTATAAGAATAGTTTTCTTTTTACTGCCTCCTTATTACCAATAAAAGATACCTATTTGACTCGGGAGGCTGAGGCAGGAGAATGGCGTAAACCCGGGAGGCGGAGCTTGCAGTGAGCTGAGATCCCGCCACCGCACTCCAGCCTGGGCGACAGAGCGAGACTCCGTCTCCAAAAAAAAAAAAAAAAAAGATACCTATTTGGATATATACTTATTTAATCTTAGCTTAAATAAAGGAAATCAAATTCCTATTTTATTGTCTTTGCTGCTTATGTTTACTACAACTTGTATTCTCCAGATTTCTTGAGATTTCTCAAACCTCTGACAAAGCCCACGCATATACGACAAGGACAGAAACCTTTCCACTGAGCAGGCTAGGCAGAGAACAGACACCAACAGCGCGGCTGAGGTTTGCTGAATGTAGGGATCAGGGCTTGGGGTAGCAGAACCCAATGGGGTTGGGGATATGTCAGTTGTGCCGCAGTGGTCATGTCAGTATCCAGGTCAGCTCTGTGGAACGCTCAGAACCTGGGAGGCTGGGCAGTCTTCTTCCTGGTGTGTCTGGGGTTGGTGGTCCAAGATTAGAATCGAGGCAGCTTAGGTGCAGGGTGAGCACCCTTGCTTTTCCTGATTAGTCCTTCCTGAGCATCCTCCTCTCCCACAGTGCCCCATATAGCAGGCTGAATCTCCTTGCATCTTGCAGGAAGGAAACTTACTTCCCTGGGATCCTTCTTGGAGTTTCAACAGGAGATCCATACTTATATTCCCATGTATTCTCCGTGGGATAGTATTGCACAGGTGGTGGGTAACTGGGCCAACCCAAGAACACAGCCAGAAACCAATCACATGTCAGGGGACTCCTCTCTTTCCTTTCGGGCACGTGCCGTTTCTCTTCTGAATTGCCAAGGAAGGCTGGAAGTACCTACTTTGAGGATGCCCGTACATAAAACATTTGATAGACTGAAAGTCAAAAGGAGACAGATAAAAGAGTCTGGTAGGGTAGAAAAGAAAGCTGCCAAAGAAACTTCCAAGGTTCAATTTCTTTCCTCTTAGATATGTGACTCTGTGGTATACATGAGCCTAAGGCATAATTTCTGGCCCAAAAGCAAAGAGGAAGCGATTCTGCTTTTGTAGAGTGGAGGTGAACTCTAGCTGTGCCAAAATGTCCTTATAAATGCCTTGTGTATTATATGCAGGGGAAGAAGGAACAGAAGATGAATCACCTGTGATGTTCCTCGTCTGCAGCAGAAAGAGAAAGTGATTTATTATCTTTTTATTCCAATTTATAGAAAGGTAGGAAAATTAATTTGATGAGAATAACCTGGAGCATACTAATTAAGCAAGTCTATGATTTCCCAAGCTGTCCTCTATTGGCTCTTTTTATGAAAATGTTCCTTTCATACAATAAGGCAGGATTTCTAGTCAGAACGTTTGTCCGCTGTGATGCTGACAGCTGCCCAGTGGGATGGGGTCATTTAACAGCACTGCAGGCATCCAAGGGACATCGGTTTTCGACCCCTGTGTCAACCTCTAGAGTTCCCAGGGTCGGGTCAGCATCCTGAGGACGCCTGTGGTCTCATTCTGGGACACCTCTGGGATATCCCGCAGAAGAAGGGCATTCTTTGCCCAAAGCTTTCCCAGCCCCATTTTGTGGCTTGCTTTGTAGCATCATACTGCGGAGCATCAAAACAAAAATGACTGGAGAGTGGAGGCTGGGGCAGAGACTGTCAAATCATTGAGAAGCCTGGAAAAGACAGGCTTCCTCTCTGGTACAGCGTTGATGGGAATTAGGATTCCTACTGGAGGAGTCTGAGATAAAGGATGCCTTCTTTATGCATCCCATGAACGGGATCCTTGGGCCACACAGATTGCACATCTCTGTTGTGGCCTTTTATATGTCAGCCATTTGGCATACACTGGATTCTAATCCTTAAGGGACATGTAAACCATGACATTAATATGTCACTCTTCTGGGGTCAGATTTTAGGAAACCTTGTGCTCCAGGACGGCATCAAAGTAAGAGACCGCTTGTTCCCAAAGTGATTTTTACAAATCCCTTGCCCTAGAGCTATGCACTAGAGCTATGTAGTTTCATAAAAACGACACCCAAGCCTTACTGCCTGTTAGGTTGGATGCATTTTCCGGGTCACGAGCAACACCAAAGAAAGAGACCTGAAGGGTAAGGAAAACTATTGAAGGACAAGTGATGTGACAACTGACATTCTGTTCGAAAGAAGGGGAAATTCAGGACAGAATTATAATCCTGCATTAAAAACACAAGTTTCCAAGTCATCAGAATAAGTTTAAATAATATCACTATGTCCAATATCCTCTGCTTAAGAAGGCAGGAATGTAAAATATATATTTAAAGCAAACTTCCATGAAAAAGGGGAAAAACAGCTTTTTGCATAAGTGGTGAAATTTACATTATTGTACAGTGTGCTTGTGTAGAATATATACATCCCTAAAGATGGATAATAAAACATTGGACTTGGGTGTATATACTTGGGAATTTTTATTGCTTACTATGTTTACTTACTTATTTTCAGAATGAATTACATAATGTCACTAAATTATAGTAAATAGTAAATTTAGTAAATTATATATAAAGTTACTAAAAATGGTAGTCATCAGCCTACTAAGCAGTGTATAGACAACTCTGCTCTTATGAGACAGCAGAGAGAATCTATCCCCTCCTATGAGAGCAAATGCTTGTATTCTGGGGGTGACAGTGAGCTTGGCTTTCTTACTCATTGAACAGCCTGTGGGAGCCCCTGTACCAATCCTGCCTCAAAAAGCAAGGCTTCCAGGATGAAAGGCTCCCCTCCTCAACCAAGGCTAATTTCAATTTTTAGTTCTCAAAATTTGAAAAAGACAATTCAAAGTACACTATTTTAAAATAAAATGGTTAGAGAAATAGATGTTGATATAAATCACTATTCTGTTAATCTTGTTATCAGCAGTGGCTAATGTGTATGAAAGGAAGATGAAATTCCCTCATAAATCTCTTGACCAGCTGTGTTTTACATATGACAGAGATTTTAAGGGTGCACATTTTTGTTGTTTTTTGTTTTTGACAGAGATTTTTATTGTTTTTTGTTTTTTAAGTCAAGTCACATTGTTTATGCCCTGAAACTTGACATGGAAGTTCTTTCTTTCTTTCTTTCTTTCTTTCTTTCTTTCTTTCTTTCTTTCTTTCTTTCTTTCTTTCTTTCTTTCTTTCTTTCTTTCTTTCTTTCTTTCTTCTTTCTTTCTTTCTTTCTTTCTTTCTTTCTTTCTTTCTTTCTTTCTTTCTTTCTTTCTTTCTTTCTTTTTTTTTGAGACGGAGTCTTCCTCTGTCTCCCAGGCTGGAGTGCAGTGGCACCATCTTGGTTCACTGCAAGCTCCGCCTCCCGAGTTCACGCCATTCTCCTGCCTCAGCCACCTGAGTAGCTGGGACTATAGGCCCCCGCCACCACGCCCAGCTAATTTTTTGTATTTTTAGTAGAGACGGGGTTTCACTGTGTTAGCCAGGATGGTCTCGATCTCCTGACCTCATGATCTGCCCGCCTCAGCCTCCCAAAGTGCTGGGATTACAGGCGTGAGCCACCGCGCCCAGCCAACATAGAAGGTTCTTGTACTGCGTAAATACTGTTCACCTGGTAGAGCTTACCTACCTATGTGGGCTCATTTGACATACATTTACTCTTCTAATTCTGATGATTTCCATGGGACTTTGGGAATCTGTTTACTGAACTGAGTGTGCAATGTGCATATTTATTCACACAAAATAAAGACACATTTGTCCTGTCAATGTGTTACGTCTGTCAAAATCATCCACTGATTCCAGCCCTTGGTTTGAAATGTGAAGTCTGATTGTCGTGCATGATCCTAGACAATGTATAGGGAAAGGAGGGCATCAGTTGCATCTGGGAGTGACCTAAATTTGAGACATGAAAAACTCTCACTTATAGTAACTAGAGCATATCATCTTGAAAATAGTAGCAGCATGAAAGTGACAAGGTAGCATATAAACAAGCAGGCAAAGTGAAGGAATAAACTAAAATATAAATCTACATGGTATTTAACATGGAGACCATATCAAATCTTTAAGTTTGCTTCAAATCCATGTAAGTTACCTTATTGGTTTGCATCTTTATCAGGTCTTCCCTTATTTTCTTCTGCTTCATGTCAGTCATCAAGGCAGGTCCTAAGACTTTCTCATTACCTGTGTGGTACAGTTCCTCTGTATTTGAGGATTCTGCATCCATGAACTGAACCAACCTCAGATCAAAAGTACTTGGAAAAAAAATAAGGGCTGAGCGTGGTGGCTCATGCTTGTAATCCTAGTGTTTTGAGAGGTGGAGGCAGGTGGATCACTTGACTCCATGAGTTTGAGACCAGCCTGGCCAACATGGCGAAATGTTGTCTCTACTAAAAATACAAAAATTGGCCAGGCGTGCTGGCATGCACCTGTAATCCCAGCATTTTGAGAGGCTGAAGCAGGTGGGTCACTTGACTCCATGAGTTTGAGACCAGCCTGGCCAACATGGCGAAACTCTATCTCTACTAAAAATACAAAAATTAGCTAGGCATGGTGGTGTGCACCTGTAATCACAGCGTTTTGAGAGGCTGAGGCAGGAGGATCGCTTAAATTCAGGAGGTGGAGGTTGGAGTGAGCTGAGATCATGCCACTGCACTCTAACCTGGGTGACAGAGCAAGATTTCATCTCAATAAATAAATAAATAAATAAACAGTACAAACATAAAAGTAATATAAATTTAAAAATCAATACAGCACAAGAACTATTTATGTAGTATTTACATTGCATTAGGTATTATAAGTAATCTACAGATGATTAAAAATATACAAGAGAATGTATGTAGGTTATATGCAAATAGCACACCATTTTATATCAGGGACTTGAGCATCCTCAGATTTTGGTATGTATGAGGAGGGCAAGGATAGACCCAGTTCCCCATGGATACCAAGGGACAACTGTACTCAGGGTCAGATATTTTCTTTTTTTTTTTTTTTTTTTTTTTTGAGACGGAGTCTCACGCTGTTGCCCAGGCTGGAGTGCAGTGGCGCGATCTCGGCTCACTGCAAGCTCCGCCTCCTGGGTTCACGCCATTCTCCTGCCTCAGCCTTCTGAGTAGCTAGGACTACAGGCGCCCGCCACCGCGCCCGGCTAATTTTTTTTTTTTTGTATTTTTAGTAGAGACGGGGTTTCACTGTGGTCTCGATCTCCTGACCTTGTGATCCGCCCGCCTCGGCCTCCCAAAGTGCTGGGATTACAGGCTTGAGCCACCGCGCCCGGCCTCAGGGTCAGATATTTTCTCTGCAGCTGTAATCTTATTTTTAGTTGGTTTATGAATGCTCTTTAAAGAAGAGCATTCTTCCTAATAACCTAGACTTCCTAATAACCTAGACTTCCTAATAACCAATCCCTCCACAACAATTAAAGGAGACCGTATGGGCATGAGCATTTATTTTAGATCTGGAGGTACTCCGAGGAATTCATCTGTTTTCAGCTTCCGCTTTTGCTCAGAGAGGTCATATATACCCATTTTATGGATTTAGTTGAGGCTCAGGGAGACAAAGCAAAGGGAAAGCATAGTGGGCGCATAGCACATTTTAGGCCTTTTCTCTGCTTGTGTCATTACTGATTTCTTGTAGTTCTCTTTATTATTTTAGAGATACGAATTTTAAATCTTCCCATGGGAACAATCTTTGTAAAATGGAGATAATAACTCTATCTGTCTGACAAAGCTACTGTGAGTTAAAGGATGTATGTAAAGCTCAGTACCTGTCTGTTACTCTAATGTTATTATGGGGCCATGAGCTGCACTTGTAGGGCAGAGAGAAACGATGTAAGTTGGCTCTATTTAAAACACAGCTTTTAAGTTAGAAAGAATCTTTAAAATAAAACATTCTACTTTACTGTTTTGTAGCTAAAGAAACTAAGGCCAAGAGAGAGGAAGATTACCCAGCTAGACAGGGATGAGCATAAGATAAGCTCCCAAATCGCCTCTTTACTAGTTCAAGTCTTCCTTCACTCTGTTAGAAAATGCTTATTTTTTAAAAATCCAGTATATTTAGCTACGTACATATACTGTAAGACACCCTTGGGAAATAAGTTGCATTCTTTAGCAAAAGACTTTACTTCTGGGACTACAAGCACTGGATTGAGCAAAGTGCTTCTGCAGGACAGTTAAATGCAGCAACTGTTCTTTCTGACTACGTCTCAGAGAACCCAGTGTGCACATTCTCTGTGTCAGAGACTGGACCTTCGAGCTAGACACAGCCACTATTTCCCTACCCTCCAGATAGAGCCCTTCACTGTGAATCATATGCATTTCTTAATGAAGACGAAACATCCACCAGCACTGGAATCTCTTCAGTATCACACAATGAATCAAGTATCTGGATTCTAGGAGCAGAAGGAAGTGTGTTAGCATGTAGGCATCATAAGATTAAGGAGAGAGTACACACACTTGGGAGCAAGAAAATAGGCTAAACAGAAGAGTGTGAGAAAATTAGCTCAGGTGATTTGATGTGAACATCTGCAGAAATTGCTAATGGGCACTGTGTCTAATTAAATCCACTAGACATATGCATGCCTGTTATCTGTGGAACGATGTTCTTCCCAAAGCTGCACCTGTTGCTAGCAGGGATAGACTTCCATTACATCACACGTAATGCCAAAAGTGTTCTAGGGAGAGAAATTCAAGGCTCTAGTCGGTTTCACTTAGAGACAAACACATCAGCAGTATGAGTGAGCCACACTCAGGACTCAAATACAGACTGAAAGCAGATACACTGAGACTTCACCATTCTCTAAACCACCTCTCCCGAGCTCCTCGCGATTCTGACTGACACAGTAGATTTCTGGTTGGTGTAGATTTTAGAAACAAACACCGTGAACCAGATTTCAAAGACAGCATTTAACTGGTTAAATGTTGGCTTTAACACACGGCAAAAACAAACACAGGGCAAAATGTTTAGGTTCATGTCAGCCTCTATTTGTATACAAATGTCCATTGTGCAAATAACAAATGATCTTTGTACATCAGAACAGGCTGTTTTTGGCAGATGTTCCCCTGGTTATCTCACAATGGGTCAGTCCTTAGCTTGTGTGGAGCTAGGTCCCAAGCTGTTCCTTGATTTGTCTCCTCACTAATTAACAGTCTCCCCAGTTTAGTGGGTACTGATGTTCCACCCAGTCCACTGGGTTTTCAGTGGATACAAATTACCTTGAAGAAGCAAGCAGGGCACAGAGATTAATAGTGCAGTTTCTGGAGTCATCCCAGCTCCTTGTTTACTAGCTAGTTACTCAGTTCTTTAGGCCTCAGTTTCCTCATCTGTAAGGTAGTGATAACAGTGGCACCACCTCACAGGGTTCTTGTGCTGGTTAAATGAAGCAAGTTTATCAAGTGCTTAGCGCTGTACTTGGCAAAGTGGAAATGCCCATCAATGTCAGATTTCTTTTCTGAGACAGGATCTTGCTCTGTTGCCCAGGCTGGAGTGCAGTGGCGTGATCATAGCTCACTGCAACCTTGAACTCCCAGGAACTCCCAGGCACAGGCAATACTGCCTCAGCCTCCCGAGTAGCTAAGGCTACAGACATGTGCCACCACAATCAGCTAATTTTTAAATTTTTTGTAGAGATGTGGTCTTGCTATGTTGCCCAGGCTGGTCTTGAACTCCTTGCCTCAAGCAATCCTCCTGCCTCAACCTCCCTAAGTGCTGGGATTATAGTTATGAGCTACCATGTCTGGCCAAATGTCAGATATTTTTATTCATTATTACTGAACAAGCAATCTCCAGCAAATATCAACTGCAGTTCAGTGCACAGATTTGTCTTAAAAAGGAGAAAAATGGGCCAGGAGTGATGACTCACGCCTGTAATCTCAGCACTTTGGGAGGCCAAGGCGGGCGGATCACCTGAGTTTGGAAGTTCGAGACCAGCCTGACCAGCATGGAGAAACCCCGTCTCTACTGAAAATATACAATTAGCCGGGCGTGGTGGTGCATGCCTGTAATCCCAGCTACTCAGGAGGCTGAGGCAGGAGAATCGCTTGAACCTGGGAGGTGGAGGTTGCAGTGAGCCGAGATCATGCCATTGCACTCCAGCCTGGGCAACAAGAGCAAAACTCCATCTCAAAAAAAAAATAAATAAATAAATAAAAATTAAAAAAGGAGAAAAACGTAGATTAAAAATTAAACCTGAGTCTGAATAGACCTAATTAAAGACCTATAATATTATATAGGCTATAATGTTATTTACCTCAGTTCTATATAACAGTAGTCACTTTATCACTTCCATTACCTGTCCCCCCACCGCCAGGTATATGTCCACGGGCTGATGAGATCTGGTGAATTAAAAATTAGGCTGACAGAGGAAAGCTGTCTTCTTGGCTAGATTTCCCACTAATTCTGTAAAAATATACATGTCACTACTGCTTACTTATATTTTTAGATAATGATATGATAACAAGGAAATATATCAAATCCAGTGTCTCTCACTCATAGTATACTGAGAAAATTCTAGAAAGCAGATCTTTGAGGGGAAGGACAGGGTGGAAAACAGGCAATTAATGGAGGCTGAGATACCCAGCTCCTCCATCAAGTACGTCTCTAGCTGCTTGCTTCTTGCTTCTCCTTTCCTTGTGTCCGCAATCACCACCCCAGAGTGACATAACCAAGGCTGATGAGATCAGAATGTGATGTATTCGCGATTTTAACCGGAGTTGTGGAATCTAAGGATGCCGCGTATGGAGATAGCCTTGCAGAGGACTTCTGCAATAGCAATAACTCCAAGGGTAGAGAAGTATTCTGTGCAGTAGACACATGAAATCACTGTTATTGGCATTGGCCTCTCTATAGGACTTTTTGTTTTGTTTATGGTTTTCTTGAGACAAGGTCTCACTGTACTCCAGGCTGAAGTACAGTGGCATGATCATGGTTCACTGCAACCTCTGCCTCCCAGGCTCAGGTGATCCTCCCACTGCAGCCTCCCAAGTAGCTGGGACTACAGGCATGCATCATGATACTCGGCTAATGTTTTGTATTTTTTGTAGAGATGGGGTTTTGCTAAGTTGCCTGGGCTGATCTCAAACTCCTGGGCTCAAGCAGTCCACCTGCCTTGGCCTCTCAAAGTGCTGGGATTGCAGGCATGAGCCACCATGCCTGGTCTCCACAAGACTTTTTAATAGACACTTTCCTATATTTTTCTCTTCACCTGCTTTTATTTCAGCTATATTGAGATCTAAATGGTGGTTAAAACACAATAATTTAAAACACAATGTGCTATTGCCGCCACAACGTTTTTGAATTTGTATTCTCAGTATATATTTAAAGTTATTATCCTTTTATTTAACATAATTTATTCAATTAGACTTGTAAATAACACTTTATGGTGTTTTAAGTGAATATATTGGTCTATTTTTGTGAGGCATTTGGAATACCTATAAAGTATGATGTTAGACGGAAAAGCCAGCACTAAATAAATATTCACATTCACATTGCTTCTCTATCACGTCTGAGAAATTTAATCTCAAATTAGCCCTTATGGAGTAAAAGTCTGTGTAAACGGATGGACTTTGCACCTTGCCCTAAAGGTCAGCTGACGACAGCACTGAGTTTGGCAGCAAATCCTTAGTCAAAGAAGGACCTTCCCATAAGAAAACCTTCATCTTTATTTCAGTTCTCGTGACATGAGTGGGACTTGGCTTCTATCACAGACATGGCAGTCAGTGAGGCTTCCAGAGGATTCTATTAGCCATGATGATGATGATGGTTGAAATGGTGCAAAGCCCTTTATACTTTTTCTGAGGCTCTTTCACATGCCTTATGAAAAGTTCTCACCATTTAACCTTAAAACACCATCAGATAAGAAATGTACATATGCAAAGCATTTTTTTTTTCCAGGAAAAGAAAATACATGTAATTCAATCTGGGTTCTTAAAATTTTCACATCTAAATGAACGTTAAAATATGCTCGGATATATCTCTGAGGAATACAATCTTAACATTTTTCAGTGTTCAACCTAGACTAATAATAATATCAGCAACTCTGGTTTGGGGATCACAGAACTCACAAACCATTCACATCTGGTACGTTTCATGTCCCTTTCCTGATTCTACCATAAGAATAGTCAACAGGAAATATGTTCACCGTAAATGACTGTGAGGCAGTGATGCATGCTGCAGCTTCATTCTTCTGGGGGAGTCTGAGTTTCCACCATAAGAAAACTCAGAGATGTTGTTATTTCCTATCTTCCTCTTCACTGAATCCTTGGACAGTACCCATTTTATGTTCCTAAGTGAAAATGCTGGCTTCACTGTGTGTCTGAAAGTGTACGAAGTATGTTTCTGAACAGAGTGCCTGTTGGATCTTCTCTACAATCATAGTACAGCTCAAAAGAACTTTGTTCAGGGTCCAGCTAATTTTCTTTTTCTTTTTCTTTTTTTCCTGCCCCACAACTATTGTTGGAGTGTCATATGGCATCTCTCTCATCTCTCAGATCGATGGCATCGTCTAGGACTTCCCACATAGACAAGATAAACGAAAGGCTTCCATGGACAGGTATGTAACTGTGGAGACAGCAGCGCTGCAGAAGAGGCCTCCTGATCAGAAAGAATGTCTGTCCCACAGTCGACTCTCTGGCTCTGCAGTCACCTTTGACATGACTTGCTGAATAGGAGTTTGTTTTCCAATTTCCATGGTTCAGCTGTAGGCCATGCAAAGTAAATACTAGTAAATGAGCAACAGTAGGTTCAAAGGAACATAAGACTAGAGTCCCTCCTCCTTTTGAAGACAGTTTGGGTAGCATTCACATGTGAATCAATCTGTTTGGGGTCTTTGAAGTGACTTTGATTAAGAGTTGTGGCCCAATAGTAGTGAAATGGGCGGGGCCATCAAAAGAATCGGCAGTTCCAATATGGACACTCAGCCTGTGCTCCACAGCCAGAGAGAGCCCCAGGTGATATCCATACACAGAGCAGTTTTAACCTTGGAAAAACAAGTCAGAAACTCACTATGCAGGGAGGTTTGCATGGAAGGGGGTTTTGTTTTAAGTAAAGAAAATATACCATAAGACTTCGTATCCCTACAGATAAGCTGTGAATTAAATTAATTCACAGAATATTAGACTCTTTCATAGTGCTCTTTAGTAAGCACAAAACACCTTTCTTTTTTAAAAAACATACACTTTGTTTTCAAAGGCACAATTTATCTGTTTATGAATAAAACAAAAAAATTAATGTCCCAAAATTTCAGGAACTACATAAAATCAAATGCAGTTCACTAAATTCTGCTTGATTATATTAAAAATGGTAAAATTGACAAATATTTAAATTTGGTAGGCTTCCCAGAATGCAAACATCTTTTGGAATAAGAAGAAAAAAAATAATTTTTGGAAAGACTAGGATTTCTGCCTACCTTCACCTCATTAGAGGAATAAAAATAATTCAAGAGCCCATGTCTTTTGCTTTTTGTGTTTCAAGTAACTATAAAATGTGCATCTGTCTCATTCAGATTTTGTGACTTATTTTTCTCCTTACTTTATGCTCTCCTTCACTGCCTACTGCTACACACTGTGGAATTAGCTTTTCATTCTCAAACAAACGTAGATTAACTCTGGAAGCCAAACGAAAGGAAATATTTGAGATCAGAAGTATAGTTGGCATAGTGGAAAGATAGGCTTTAGGGTCAGGCAAAAATTAATAAGTGACCTCGGTCAGTTGCCCCACTTTTAAACCTTAATCTCCGCATATAAAGATTGGGAACATAGTTCCTCTTACTGAGTTGCTACGAAGATTAGAGATTTTAAAAAGTGAATGATAAGCTATGCAGTTAGATGTTCAAAAATGGTAGTGTTAATTTACTGCATTTCTATTTGCTGATTTTCTGATTTCATCAGCTCTACTGTCAGTTACTTTAGACCGGTGCTATTTTGTCCTGGGGCAACATTATATTTTTTGTGATAGTTCCAGTTTTCATGGAATTTTTTATCATAAATGCAAACGTGCATAAATGGTTTTTAAATTAATTTTTCTTAGGATTGGTAATTTGTACTATTAATGATGATGATGAATTTTTTAGAACAGTAATTTAAAAGGGATATGAAAAGAGCAGGACTACATAATTATTGACTTAAAGTACAATAAGAACAAGCATATCCCATTCTAACAAGAATGTTTAAATTGTTACCTAGTTTGATCTAGAAGGAAAAGGAAATTTCTAGCCAGTATGGGAAAAGTCTCTTTTTCTGTGCTGTAGATATCTACAATTCATAATACTCTTCAGGCCTACGGACTACTCCTGTGGTGCCATTTCTGGCTTAGACTCTGGTGCTTTTAATGGATGTCCAAGAAGAACAAATCTTCAGTCGCCAGCAAATTGTATTATCTAAACATGGAAAGATTTGTCCACATTATAAGAAAACAGATTTATTGCTTAGTAATCTCTAGGAGACTCTGAGGGCCCCACAGGATTATTACTGTAAATAACCCTATAGCTATTGAAAAAGATTTATAGATGTGTACTTCCCATCTAGATGCTGAAGCTTTTGGTCCTTCTCAGTCTACCGAGGTGTGAGCTAGCAGAGGACATGGCTAAAGTCCTGAGACCTAGATGAAAGGGTTAATAGCTGCACTCTTACATTGAATTTGTGAAGGGTGAGAAAACTTAGGAGACCTGAGATTTTCTTCTAAGAATAATATGCCAAGTGAAGCCATGATGGCATGTGTATGCCATGAGTGCTGCTAGGATCTCTTCCCTACCTTTCAGCTTATCAATTTGTCCTAATTAATCCCAACCAATGCATACCTTCAAGCATGTGAATGTGGAACGTGTCAAAGACTAATTATCTTGGGCCTTAACACTGTCCTCCCGCCAAACGTAAGTCTTTCCTCTACAGAATTAAAAACACTGTCTGTAATTCACAAAACGCTATTAGAAAACTTTTGATTCATTAAAGATGGGAATAATACTTTTATTTTTAATCTCCATTATATCTACATACTTCTGAATGTCAACAAGGATCTACTTTCTTCTGCTACGTTGATACTTCTCTTTTTTTTTTTTTTCTTTAAAAAAAAAAGCGAAGGCCGGGCGCAGCGGCTCACGCCTGTAATCCTAGCACTTTGGGAGGCCGAGGCGGGCGAATCACAAGGTCAGGATATCGAGACCACGGTGAAACCCTGTCTCTACTAAAAATACAAAAAATGAGCCGGGCGAGGTGGCGGGCGCCTGTAGTCCCAGCTACTCGGGAGGCTGAGGCAGGAGAATGGCGTGAACCCAGGAGGCGGAGCTTGCAGTGAGCCAGGATCGCACCACTGCACTCCAGCTTGGGCGACAGAGCAAGACTCCGTCTCCAAAAAAAAAAAAAAAAGCGAAATATTCTAAGTTGCCATGAAAAGTTCAGAAGGAAAGGGAAAGACAATCAGAAGAAAACATTCTTTACACATTTTACTGTTGAGGTGAAGATTTCAGGAAACTCTACTCTTGATTTGGCAGAGACTAGAGTGGGGTAAGTTCATGAAAGCAGAACATTTAGAGAAAAAGGCTGGTGAAGCAAGAATCCGAAGAAAGAGACCCAAAGGAGTAATTGGTTCTCAGGAAGACAGGAAGACAAGAAAGGGGAATGAGAAGAGAGATTTTTTGAAATATGAGGCTTGCTGTCATCACCTAGAACCAAAAAAAAAAAAAAAAAAAAAAAAATGGGGAAAGTCTCTTCAGGAGGAGGAGAGAGGAGAGAGTACCGTGCCAGGTAGGGCCGCCTTACAGTAGTGACTTCTTCCAGCCTTTGTCTATAAAAAATGAAAAAGCCATTTTGTTTACTTTTGTTCATCTGTTTCATTAGTTCAGATAATATTTGTATTAGAGTTGTATTTGGCAATCACGGTCACTATTTATACTAACTGGAAACCATTCATGCTTAATGGAAACCTAATTAATATTTGCTGCTAAAACAAACATTATGATAAAGTAATCTCTGATTCCAATGATTCTTGATAATTCTGGCTTTGTAAGATCATGTTTGAACTGAAAACATTTGACTGTGACCTCCATCCCCTAATGTGCAGTGCTGATTATATTTGATTTGATCTTTGGTTCCGATGTGGCTTCCCTCTGATAGTGTAACAATCATCATAATCTGTCTTAATTTGTATAATACTTCTTTATAGTTTACAAAGTGATCTCACATGTGCTATTTTTACAATGAGAGGTAATATACTGATTTTATAGATAAGTAAACCGAGGCACAAAAATAAGTGACAAAGATAGTCAAAGCCAGGCTTTCTGACTTCAAATCTAATAGTTCCCCCACCAACTAGTGCACAAATTAAATGCATTGAATGTGATACATGCCTTCCATAAATCTGCAGAAAGATGTAACGGTGACTGTCATTGGTATGGAATGTGCGGAGCTGAAGCACAGCATCCTAGATGCCTTTCTAAAATGTATCCTAAAAATGATTCCATGGGTTAAGAAGGGCTACCACCCTCTAACGCGTGAATGGTGTGACACCACTGATTGACACAAACCCAGCTCAGACCTCAGGAAGAGTAGGGGGAGACAAGCCAAGTCACAATCCAAATTAGTGCAGCCGCTCCTGCAGCAAGGGGAACACAATGTGGTCTTTGACTAACCTTTCAATGCCCTGTGTAGCTTGAGCCCTGAGGGCGGTGCCGAGCTGACAGCCTGGAACATTGACCAACACGCTGCAACTGACGTGTAAATCACCCTCCGACTAGGGGTCCCGAATCTGGAAAAGGAAATGTCATCTTTGGACTTTGTCCATCATGTGTTTATGCACAAACAGTCCTTTCTGGCGCCTCTCTCCACCTTTGCAGACAAGTGGCATAATTCAGGTAGACATCATATTTTTGGTGTTTATTCCTAAGACTGGTTGTTAGTTTTTATAAACATTCCTTTTATCTGAAATTTAACCATAATTTTTTTTCTTAATTTTTCTATATTTAGAGGGCAGGATGCAGAGTCCATATCTACTCAATATATCAAATAGTTTCAGTAAACCAGGAATTCGAGCTTCTTTTTGTAATCAACAAAACTCCTGGTAACTTCATCTTTACTAACAGCCTCATCCCTTCCTGTCATGTTTGTTTGTTTGTTTAATAATTTGGTAGTACTGCTGTTGCCTTGCTTCCTGGCACCGCTAGCCTGACTGGGCATGATTTTGCTTTCCCCTCTTCCAATTACTGGCCTCTGTTTGCCTCGAAGAACCCACTTCTTAGGCACCACCTTCCCAACCCCTCTAACCCACTGCCTACTTGGATTGTGAGCTGTCGGCCCTTGTTCCCGGCTTCTGATATCACACCTGCTGGCCAGGCTGAAATTCTTCTCTGCGTCCTCTGCAGCTGCCACTCTCAGGGCCATTCCTCCTAGATCTCACATGTGCATTCCACAGCCTCTCAGTTGGCATCTTCGCCATGCAGGCAATTTGGTCAAGTCATTGTAGCATCCTGAGACATTCACTCTAGCCATATAATTTATGCATTGGTCATTTCTTGTCCTTTGAGAAATACCACTGATTGTCACTAGTGAGTGAGAGAAGTGGAACTAAAAGCCAGCCACACTGGGTAGTATCTTATTAGCAGTTCTTAAAAATATTAACAAGATGACATCAAACTTTATGTCAAAAATGAAGCATTTTGTCTCTCCTATTTTCATTCCTATCAACATGGCCAATCAAGAGTTATCAATACCTTAAATGTGTATATGAATTTCCTGAGTATTTTTAATTCAATTTGTCTAGGGTCAGGGCTGAAATTCTGCATTTCTAAGACATCTCCTGATGATGCCGATGCTGTTGATCCATGGACCACACTTTGGGTAGCAGGGACCTGCATGTTACTTTACAGGACTGGCAGAGCAAAGATCTAGAGGGGACAGATATGACAAAGGTAATATAATTCAGATTCTTCTGACAATTTATAAATATCTGGTAGAAATATAAGTTATACTACTGGAATTCCAATTATATTTTAGGAATTCTTATTAATTTAAAATCAATAGACTATCAGAATAAATTAAATTAAATGTGAACTTCATTTTGATTTTTGTTTTCCTTAGTTTGTAAGATATAGATAATTTCCAAAAGTGTAATTTGTGAATGAGGTACTAGAATGTTCTCTTAAAAACAGTTGTTTGCTTAACAGAATTCAGAATAGAATTGTGAATGAATACAAACCATATTGGGACCAAAGTCATCAAGAAACTAAGTACAGCTATGGGACTTTCATTGCACCCTTGAAGGGCCTCCTTTTAAGACCACACAGGCCAAGTTAGCAAACCACCCCCTGCCAGGAGTGGAAGAGATTTTCACTAACAACAGTAAATATTACTTAAAATATTGAGAACATTTAACATGAAAAACAATTTCCAAAGAAGCAAGAGTTCCCGTTGCTGCTGTGAAGAGCAATGCTTTGGGTTAAATGAAATAATCATATTATATCATTTCTTAATATTGTATTTAGTTTTCAGAGGCAGATGCAGAACCCTTTGAAATTAAGATAATTGAATAGATCTTTATATAGCAGGCCATTTAGCTAGGGGCCAGGAGTATAGGGTGAACAATACGCACATAATCCTTGCCTTCATTGAGATTTCAGACTGCATTGACTTTTATTCCTACCAGATGTGTCTTCCTATAACTTCATAATCCCCCTACCCAACAACTTTTTTATTTTTTGAGTACAAAATTGAATCTTGAACCCTGATCCAAACTTTTAAAAAATGTGTACAAATTGAATATTTGTAAATAATGCTACCAGTTGGAAAGATCATGCATCTTACATCTTTTATTAATAAAAATATGTTTATGTCTATGTATATGTATAAGCTAATGGCTTCTGCCTTTAAACCTACTTCTAATTTTTTTCTTATTTGTTTTGAGAGGGAGTCTTGCTCTGTCACCCAGGCTGGAGTGCAGTGGAATGATCTCGGCTCACTACAACCTCCGCCTTCCAGGTTCAAGCAATTCTCCTGTCTCAGCCTCTTGAGTAGCTGGGATTACAGGCACCTGCCATCAAGCCCAGTTAATTTTTGTATTTTTAGTAGAGATGGGGTTTCACTATCTTGGGCAGGCTGGTTTCGAACTCCTGACCTCCGGTGATCCGCCCACCTCAGCCTCCCGAAGTGCTGGGATTACAGGCATGAGCCACCGTGCCCACCTCCTACTTCTAAATTTTGTGCAACAAAATGCAGTGTAATTACTTATAGGTCTGTCTCCTTAACTAGGCTGTACATTCATTAATAGATCCACCACTATCCATTGAGTTGCCAAGACAGAAACTGGGCCTTCCTGGGCCTACCTAATCATGTTGATTGAATTTTGCAAACGTCTTTCAAATCATCCCTTTTCAGGTCCCATAAATGTTCATCCAGGCAATTACTACAGCCTCCTCACTTGCTACTTCTCTGGACACTCCCCCACCCCGCCCCGATCTCTGACTTCCAATCTGACATCTATGGTGCCCAGAGGAAGTTCTCTAAAACATCAATTGCTCTTATCACTCCTGGCTTCAGTGGATACTCATTACTATCGGGTTAAAATCCAAAGCTGTATACAAGTTCCATGAGCATATAAAAGTGAAAATATTGCATTCTATATACCTCCTTTGATTTACACTACATTTTAGTATATTAAATGTTCTGAGATGACCTGCAGTTATATAGGCTTTTCTAGTTTTGCTTAACCCAGTGTATCTCAAATGTATTTAACTATGGAATTTTTTCCTCCTAGTATTAATAATTCCGATTAGCATCCCCCAAGCCCGCATCCTCTTGGACATGCTAGAGTTCACTGGGTGAACTAAGGCCAGCCAGGTCTGATTACAAAGCTCTTGTGCTGGAACCTGTAGTTGCCTTTCTGAGGGATGCCTGGCTTATCCTCCTCAGAGCGCCTGTGTTGAGCAGCTATGTTTGATTAAACACAGCTGATTCAACTTAAGGTTTTGGACTCATAGGAGACTTTTAAAAATCATTGAGTATAATTCACTGATTTTACATTTGAAGGAAATAAGGGTCAGAGAGGGAGATACTCAAGATCATACAGATAATAAACTAGACAGGGAACTGCACAAAAATAACTTAGTGCAGAAAATACTCACAGTGGCATTATAGGGGAACAGGTGAGAAGAACATAAATAAAAAGATAAATTGGGAAAGTAAAACCAACACCAAGCAATGCCTGTCTAGAGCAGTGCTTTCTAATTGAAATATAATGTGAGCTACAAAATGCAAGCCACTTGATGTAATTATAAATTTCTAGTGGCCAAAAGCAGTAAAAATAACCATAAAATTTATTTAAATAATTTATTTAACTCAGCATATTCAAATTATTATTTCAACATGTAATCAACATTAAAAACTATTAATATGATATTTTATGTTCCTTTTTGGACTAAGTAATCAAAATCTGGTGTGTATTTTATACTTAAAACATATATTAATTGGAACTAGTCACATTTGAAGTGCTCAGTAGTTAGTGGCTATCAGACATTAGAGATAGAACACATCCATTATTTCAGAATGTTCTATTGGGCAACTTTGATTTAGAACAATGGTTCTTAACTGGGGGTGATTTCTTCATCCTAGGAAACATTTGGCAATGTCTGGAGAGATTTTTGATTGTCACAGTTGAGGGGGAGACTGCTAGTGGCATCTAGTGGGTAGAAGCCAGGGATGTGGCTTCTAGACATCCTAAGAAGTTGTGATGCATAGGATGGCCCCCACAAGAATGAAAAATTGGCCCCAAATGTCAATAGTGCTGAGGTTAAGAAATCCTACTCTAGAGAATTGAATGAGCTAATGAGAAATTACATTGCATTTTTTGTGAAAGCCCTCTTTCTCTCACTCGACAAATATCAGTGAAGTTTCAAATACTGCCAGGTACTATGTTAGTGCTTTAGAAATAGATGTCAAACGTCACCAAATATGGTCACTGAATACAATAGGTGTTATACTTTATGAAGAGCTGAAATGGGGCAAAGGAAAGAGTAATCAACTTTGCTTATGTTTTTATCCACTACAAAGTTAACATAAAGTCTTGTATAGAGATGAGTAAAAAGGAAAATAAAGGAAGGAAAACAAAGAAATGAAATCAAGGCGAAACCAGAGGAATCAGAAGGAAAAAGCGTTTTGAAAGAAAAGAAGGATAATACACTAATTTGATAGACTGGGCAGGAAATTGAAAGGTAAGGCAGAGTGAGACGGAATCTAAGTAATGTGTGGAGAAAACATAAGAATGACCAGTGGCATTATCCATGGCTGCCCATATTCAAATATTCAAATATTGCCCACTGTTTTCCCTCTCCTTTCTCGGTGGACGTTCCTAAAGGACCCTCTCAGAAGTTATCTCCAACAATGAGTGTTCTATTTCTTTTTTCCTTTGAGAGTAAAAAGAGCAAAGAGCTGATTTTCTGGAAGGATGTCAAGTTGCTCTACACTGGGATTGGAAGGCAGGCCGATTGGAGATACAACGGGGTCAGTGTCTGGACAGCAATCTGTCATGAAGCAAAGCCTGTCATAGACAGCCCTGGAGATGCAGACAAAGACGCTGGACTATTATTTTCCAGAGAGAGCCTTTAAAGCACCTTGGGCCGAAGCTCTGCATGGCCCTGGGCTTCCATGTTGGACCACCTGCCAGGAACTGTGCGTCAGGCTGACCTCTCCCACCCAATGTGAATAACTTCCGAGAGGTAGTCCCCACATAAGGGCAGGGGCTGCAAGCTGGCGAAGAAAGAGAAGAGATTTATAGCTCTAGAATATCTCTCCCTTTTGAAAATGAAATGGCACATTAGCAGGGGAGAGGGGCTTGGCTGAAAGGGCCTATCCCCAGGCATGACCAGTTCAACCTTCATTACCCGGTGCAAAAGCTTGGGTCGGTCCAGGCCAGTCTGCAGAGGAAAGCAAGCATTGGTGTGTTTAGTAATAGACGAGAAGAGGCTCCCTCAAGACTTCTTTGATCCATTTTTTAAATGCCTTATTCCACATGATTTTTTCCCAGAAGATGGTCTTTGCCTGGGGGCCATCACTACCACAGGCCAGAAATCACACCAGCATGGAACACTCGTGTTATAGTCTATTCTACAGTATACTAAAATTGGGAAAAGAGCTCTATATACCATTTAAAAATATCCTCCCAACAAAGAGAGAACAAGTTTTTGTGTCTTTGGCAGTCATTTTGATTCTTCCAATCTTGAAGAAATTGCTTAGAATCTTGAAAACCCTGATTAGTCTTTTAACTACTAAAAAAGATTGGCTATTTAAAAAAAAGGATAATGATGGCCTCTTTGATGTGGTTCCTGCATGAACGTGGTTTACTTCCTGTCAAGTCATCTCTGCTTTTTGATGACTAGCAGGAAAGTTTCACCATCACAAATACAACATTCTTGGGGGATGGTGCCTTCTCTGAAGTTTTGAGGGACAAAGAGGAGCTCTAGGCAGAAAGACAGAGGTTAAATTCCAGAGTTCTACCACGATGTCCGGGTCTGCAGCTGGACCAGGAAAATCCATACACAATGAAAACACAGACACGGGAGATTTGCACAGCTTTTAACTTAGGTCAAAAAAACTTGTAATTTGTTAAGTAAGAGGGCACGAACACGTGCCATGTCACGCTAGATTTTCTTGAAAAATAAAAAAAATAACAAAGTTAAACTTTCAGTCAACCTGAAAATATTAGCTTTTTATGGGGGCAGGGCGGAACGAATGGAACAGCAGCGCCTTTTTTTTAAGATTTCCCATTTTCCAAATCTTCTCAGAAAAACACTGAGAGGGGAATCAGGAAGACAGGAAATAGAAATAGGAAAGCAAATATTGGAAATGTACTTATGAAAGATATGGCACAAGGAGAAAAGATAGGCCTCTGATACTGGTGATCAAGATGTAGAGTAGGACATAGTGATTGATAAATGTTTTTCTGAAATTGAAATTTGCAATGTTTTAATTGAAGGAGAAAAGTGCAAATGAATCAGTAGCATATGCTATGTTGTACACAAAGCAGACTGAAGCAATATTTTATCATTTTTAACTCTGCAATGGCAAATACTTTTCAGGAAGTATGCATCACATGGGTTTTGGAAAAAAGAGGTTCTCATTATAGGAAATTTCACTCTTTAAACCATAAAACAACATTTTGAAGAAAAAAGAAAAATCCTTGCCCACAAGCATGATAAGATCAAAAATCAGGATCCAGTAGACCATATTCTTTGTGTTGACTAAAATTTTATCCAAAAGGGTACATAAGGCATTGTGAAAGATTTATTTATTTATTTTAGCATTATAAAATTAGTTTATTATTTAAAATACTTGTCATATATAGCACATAGTTTCTCAAAGTTGTTCCAAACAAATCTGAATCCTATGTAATGTTACATGGTTAAAAAAGGTATGAAAATGAAATTGTTACATTCTATATTCTATTTTTGAAGTGTCACTATGCATTAAATACCTGATAAAGATTTAAATATCTTAATAAAGATCTAGATCAATGTGACAATAAAGAACTGCATTGATCAACTCTGTATTTTATCCAGCATTTCCCAGAAATGTTTGATTATGTGAATCTGTGGTTTTTTTCCACCCATTGTGAGAGGTTTAAGAATGAGTTTCATACCTGGATGTAATTACTCATTGCTTAGTACATGCTTTTGATTGAAATGTTTTCCTTTCTTTTATTAAATAAAAATGGCATCATAAAATTTTAAAGGTTCCTTATCTGGTATTAAATTGTTCTGACTTCTTCCTTGTTATTGACCAGGATTTTGTCAGAACAGGAAAGTCCTTTCTCGTCTGTGCATCTCCTTTCTGAGCTTCAGCCAATAATCATCATGCTTTTGTAAAAAATTGATTTTTAAATGATGATGATAATAAAAACAAGGCCGAACAAGATGATAGGATATTTAATGTCTTGTTTTCTGAGGTTGGTGGATGCTGGCTTAAATCTGAAACAAACTCTAAATGTCTGTCATTCATTCCCTCAATCACAATTTCCAATGTTCTATCTGGCCTCAGAACAGAAAAACAGGTCTCAAAAAATGTCAGTTCTACTGATGTGCTGGGTTTTATATTGAGACATAAGGGGTGGGGAAATGGGGGTCCCACTAATAATCCTACATTTTTACCCACATGAGGGTCCAGGGATTGTTTACTGTACTTAGCCTCGAACCTCTTCTCTCCCATGGTCTAGTCAGGAATGCGGAGGGAGTGCTGACCCCAGCGTCACACAAAGAGCCTTGGACAATAAAGAAGGTCGTCTCTTTCTATACAGACCTGCCTTTGTGCTCCGTGTGGGGCTTGATCTTTGCGGCCCAGAGCTCAGTAGATGCCAGGGAGATAGATGTGATGTGCTCGCCTCATCCTGGGCAGCAGCTGAGCAACTTTCACACAGGCAGGCAGGTACAGCCAGCCTAGTAACAGATGAGAACCCCTGGGGAGCCCTTGACTATGGAGGATGAAAAATCAAAAGAAACCATATTGGACACAGATACAAAGGGAGTCCCCCGCTCCTTTTCTCTCCTCCCTTGTTCGCTTTCTGTCCTTCCTTAGGAAACAGCAATGAATGTGGAAAGCTGGCTTCCCCCTGGAAGCGTTGTTCCTTGGAGCGCAGGGCCTCCAGATGCTGTTCTGTGCAAATGGTTCTTCCCTTTCCTGCCTGGGGGACAGCGAGCTGTTCTTTACCCCATCTGCAAGTCCATCTTCTGTCTTTTCTGGATGGGAAAGGTAAATGAAGGGATTTTAAAAAGTTCCAGAGAATGATTTCCTCTGCGGGAGTGCCATGGGGTTGCTGTCCTTGCCCACGTCAGGGTATCACTGTCCTGGATTTTGGGAGCAAGGCTCAGAAGTGAGTTCATAAAATACCAATGAAAAGTTTTCATAACACTAGATGTTTTCCACAAATGTGAAAGTAGGTGGTGAAGGCATTTGAAAGGACTTAGGCACCAAAATTATGCAACTACTTTTAATGTAATGTAACAAAATTGTGTATTTCACTGTTAAGGATGGCTCACCTCCTCTTTTCCTATTTGCTTTAAAAATACTGCAATACGGTTTACAGTGATTTTTTGTTTGTTTGTTTGTTTATATTACCTTTTTGTGAGGTAAAATCAATGTTGTACAGCCTAGTCATATGACAAATAAATAAATAAATAAATAACAAAGAATGATAACCCCATTACCGGGATTCTAAGATAAGTAGTAATTGTGTGAACTCTTTTGGTGAGGTCAAACCATGGCTAAAATCTGTGTCAATGAAAGTTCCTGGAATTTCCGTGTTGAGCGTCTCAGTGCTCCTCATGCCTTCAGCCCACATTGACGTGAAGAAAATTAGAACTAAAGCTCAGATAATATTAGTAAATTTGATATAGGCCAGAATGTGTAAGAAGTATTTTTATAGTGTTACATGGCAATCATATATATGGCCTTATTACATACAAGTCTAACTAATATTCTGATGAAGCAGGACACATAGGTATTATATTTTTAAATGTAGGATGATCATACAAGTTTCTGATACTTCTGGTAGTATTACTAGTCTGCCATTTTATGCAGATGCTTCTTAAGAGGAGTCAACAACTCACCATTTAGAAATAAATTAATTCTTTAAAGAGAATCAGTGCTTCCTTGTTCTAAAGTGAAAACACAAATAACACTTTCACTATGGATTGGCCTACATGCCCATCCGCATGTGTGTATGATCCTGACATTAACACAGCAGTATAGTGGTTTTGTGGGGATTTTTTTTCCTTTTTAGAGAACAAACAGCTCTAGTTAAGAAAAGAGCACTTAAGACAGTGGTAAATGAATCTCAGTTGAGCTCCTGAATGAAATTAAGTAATAGTGGATGAATTTAGAAATAAAAAGCATGGAATACATGTACTCCCTCCCACATTCATGACAGGCATCATAATCAATCCTGACATTTTGTAGCTGGCTACAACTCAGAATCCATCTCAATAATACTCCAAGGAATCACCACTATGTAATCAAGCTGCCGTATAGGATGACCCTCTATTTGCCACCCTTGGACTAATTTCTTAATCTACTTGTGCCTTAGTTTCTTTATTAGAGAAGTGATCACAAAGATTAGAATCCTGTATGGAGACAGGATTGTGACTTTCTAGAATGGATTATCTAGGGATGATGATATATATCTTTTTGGAAAGTAAAAATAAAACATAGTATCAATAGAGAAGAGTTTCAGTTAAGTCCATCTAAAAATAAGTTAAATTACACATATATCTGAGGACCTATCCATTTTTAGAATTCTATCGTGGCTGCCTCGCCTCCTCAAGAAACTATTACTCCTAATATCATAGGTAATTAAAATGTATAATAAGTCAGAGATTTATTATAAGTGGAGTTTCATAGGCAAAGAATACTTCTCTAAATACATTCTAAATACATTTATTTCATGAAGACAAGGTAAAGATATTATTGAGTCTCTTATTCAATGTTTTTCCTAAACAGCATATTCCTCTGTAAGTCAAAATATGACTACTGGGATATCTGACACCTGGAATCCTCTTCCTTTCTCCTCTCAGATTTGCTCTTGTCTTATTTTTCTTATTTTTCTTTGCTGAAATATCAGCTCCTCAAAGACGCTTCCGTATTGCCTGATTTGAAGTAAATTGTCAACATTCCTATGATTTTATCTCATAGCATCCTGTTCTTTCTCTTTACAACATTTACCACAAAAACTCCCATCTATGTATATATGTATGTATGTATGTATGTATGTATGTATGTATCTATCTATCTATCTATCTATCTATCTATCTATCTATCTATCTATCTATCTATCTATCTATCTACCTTTCTTTCTTTCTATCCATCTCATCTATTTCAGCTATCTAAACTTATTTAATAAGTTGTTTTTTCCAAAAGAGTAGGAACTATATTTTTGTTCACCACCTAAGGCCCTGACATATTCTAGAAGCCTTGGTTGTACAGTAGAGTCACCTATGAAACTTTTTAGAAATCTCAATGCACAGACCAAACCCCAAAAGAATTATTAATACATCAGAGAGGATGTGTATTAGTCTACTCATGCTGCCAGAACAAAATACTACAGATTGGGTTGCTTAAACACAAAAATGTATCTTCTCATAGTTTCAGAGGCTAGAAATCCAGGATCAAATGTACCATTAGGTCTGGTTTCTGGTGAGGCCTATCTCCTTAGCTTGTAGACAGCCATCGTCTCACTGTGTCCTCACACAGACTCTTCTGTGCACTCACACAGACAGCAATAGAGAACAAGCTCTGGTGGCTCTCTTTTTATAAGGACCCTAGTCTTATTGGATCAAGGCCCCACCCTTATGACTTCATTTAAATGTATTACCTCCTTAAGACCCTATCTCCAAATACAGGCACCTTGAGGGGTAGGGCTTCAACATAGGAATTTGGGGGGAGGGACACAATTCCATGTATAACAGAATGAAACCAGGCATCTCTGTGTTTTAAAGCTCTGTTCCAATGTCCAACTGTCTTATTCCATTTTGTATTGCTGTAACAAAAGACCTAAGGCTGGGGAATTGAGAAAGAAAATAGGTTTGTTTGACTCACAATTCTGGTGGCTAAAAAATCCAAGATTGTGCAGCTGCATCTGGTGAGGGCTTCATGCTGCTTCCATTCACAGCAGAGGGCAGAGGGCTGGGGGAGCAGGCGTGTGCAAAGAGAGAGGAAGCAAGAGAGGGAAACTGAGGAAGCCAGATTCTTTCAAACAACCTACTCTCTTGAGAACAAATTCATTCCTGGAATGAGGGAGCCAAAACTCACTCACTCCACCAGGAAGGTATTCACACATTCATGAAGGATCCTCCCCTGTGACTCAAACACCTCTCACTAGGCTCCATCTCCCAATACTACCACACTGGAAATTCAATTTCAGCTAAGTTTTGGCAGGGACAAACCACATCCAAACTGTAGCACCAGCTAAAACTGAAAAAACCACTATCATGTAGGGAGAAACATCAATATAAATTTTCACTGCAAGCCTTAGCTTTTTTCATGTAACCTTGTTAGTAGCAGCACTGTAAGTTATGACATCCACACACAAAATTATGATGTAATCCAGCACCATCAAAAAGGAATGGGGAGGATGGAGATGGACACACTGACTGTGCAGAACGACGCTATTACTGTGGTGCCACATTCACAGGCCTATGGGTGAACTGAATTCAGAAACGAAACACAAAACACTCTCCTTTTCAATAAGCCTAGCAGTTTGCAGTGATGAGTACAAAAGCTGGGAAAAGGTTTTGTGCTCATTCACAATTGGGGCTAAGCTGGTGGGATCATATCTCTCCTAAGTGTGGCTAGAGGAGATTAAAAACAAGAGGAAGATTTAAAGCTTGACGCCTCCTAGATGTTAATTGGAAGGGAGAGAGAGAGTCAATGCAAATACAGCCACCTGCCTGGAAGACATGTATTTAGAGAAGGATTTATGCAAAGCATCTGATGGTCTTCTGCTGTGGATATCCACTGAGTCTCCGAAGCAAGGAACTGGTGAGCTTTGAGTGGGCAGCCCAGAGTTTGGCCATGTTACTGTGTGTAGGAAGCAACTGTTTGGGGTAGAGGCCACAGATCTGGAGCCAGAAGAGACCAATTTGAGACACTGCTGTGCCATTTACCCTCTTTGTAACCACAGGCAAGTTACCCATCCTCTGAGTCTCTGTCGTCTCAATTTTGTAACTAATAACACATGCTTAAAAGGATTATCGTGAGGGTCATCTGTAAGGTACAGGATAAAGCCTGGTCAGTATTATTACCATTACAGCAGTCATCACTCTGAACCTCCAATTTTCCTTTCATACAATGAGGGTCAGACCCACCTGCATTAGCTAGTTTATGGGACTATTATCTTAACGGCGATGTACTGTTTTTGGAAAAACCTTTAGAGACACTAGATTTTGTCAAATTATTCGATAAATATCCTTTGTGATTGGATCAAAATCATAAACTAAGCACAAGCTCCAGACATTCTTTCCTTCCTAAAACCCTAAAAATAACAGATTAAAAAAATTTTTTTTAACAAATCTGAGAAACAAGAAGTGATGTCCGAGGTAGATCAGAAATTCTGTAGAGTCCCTGAACTAAATTTTGTTTTATATCAGTATTTGCAGATAAAAACCATTTATAAATTTTTAGAAAGATGTTTCTTAAATTATCATTTATTAAAACACCTAAATACATTTAGCTTTTCTATACCATATAAAAATGACATGTCAAGTTATATAACTTAAACTCATGTTTAATAATTAATATTTCCATATTTTAATTTACAAATGACTCAGACATTTTATGATTGTGTATTACTTAATTTAACATGAATTTAAAGATTTTAAATTGCTGAAAACAATTTTGAAGCTATGAGACAGGTTCCCTCCCTAATGGTCTCCAGTTGTCCTGTGTCTCAAGTAGCCAAATGGCATCCAGGAGGACTATGAAAGACAGGGTGTAAGTCGTGAATGTACACTGCAGGAGAGCTCAGGGCAGAAGACAGAGCGGTGAAGAGGATGCCTGGAGGATCCAATCCCTCCCAGAATAGCCAAGAGGCCAAGCTAAGGCAGGGAAGAAGGGGCCATATTGGGCTTGATTTTACCTTGTAGCTATTGGGCTAGGTCTCACCATAGCAACCTATCCGGACCCCTGAATCTAGAGGCTCAGAACCAAAAACATAAGCTCGCAGTCAATTCAAGCAAGTATTGAATTATATTTAACTGACAATTTTGAAGTCATTCCTATGTTACCAACAACTTAAAAACTAGTTGTATTTATCAAATATTATCATATACACATATAGACATACAAATGGACAGAAGCAGATCTTACAGCTTTTAAAGGATTCCTGTTGGCCAGCTTTTAAATAGTTTTTCCTTTCTGCATTCAGACTATCAGTCTTCTAATTACCTGTTTCATTGCCCTAAGCAATTGTTAACTAGGCAACAAATTTGCATTTCTAGAGGGAAAACTGTTAGGTGAAATAAGAATACTTATATTTGAAAAGCACAGAACTTAAGACTTTAGTCCAAAATATTGCACAATTTGCTCAAATCAAGGAAAAAATGGTGTAAGTAAAAGTTCAGTTCAGACAAGATGGCCAGGAAAGCATTTTAAACAAAGATATGACTTGTTATGCAAATTTTAGAACAATGGTAAGCATTTCTAATGTACACAGTCATACTTACAAATAGAGATTTCCTTTATAGATATAAATTTCTTTTACAAAAGGATTTTAAGATAGCCAGTTGATGTGGTTTGACTGTGTCTCTACCCAAATCTCCTCTTGAACTGTAGCTCCCATAATTCCCTTGTGTTGTGGGAGGGACCCATTGGGAGATAATTGAATCATGGGGTGGTTTCCCCCATACTGTTCTCACTGGTAGTGAATAAATCTCACGAGATCTGATGGTTTTATAAGGGGAAACCTCTTTCACTTGGCTGTCACTCTTTTCTTTTGCTGCCGCCATGTAAGAAGTGCCTTTCACCTTCCGCCATGATTGTGAGGCCTCCCCAGCCACATGGAACTGTGAGTCCATTAAGACTGTTTTTCTTCCCAGTCTTGGGCATGTCTTTATCAGCAGCATGAAAATGGACTAATACACCAGTCAAATGCCAGAAAGGCATATTTTAGTTCAATAGGTGATCTTTTTAAATTAGCTGAAATTGTTGAGTTTGGGGTGAATCCTATTAAGGAACAGGACAAAAACGCATTCTGTATGCCTTGACTCAGCACCGTTAGATCTGAAAAAGAAGCAAGCCTACTTTACCTTAGGGCCTACCTTTTAGAATCACTTTATCTAGAAGAGCTTTCTTTTTACCTTTGAGATGGGATAGTAACTAAGCTAAAAGGTTAGCAGATTTATTTTTTCTTATCAATTAGTCATTCAAGCTTTTTATTTGCCTTTTATAAACAGTCTTTAAAGTAAAAAAGCAATAAAATTATTGAAATCTTTTTAGAAGCGTCTGCAAATCAAGAGGCATCCCTGGCTGTTACTAATTCAGGAGGCCTCATTTCCAAATGCCTTTCTTAAAGGGCAGTGTTGTTCACTTGAATGTTTCATTGTAATTTTAAATTACCTTTAGTGAGATTTTATCATTTTTGTGAGTGTTTGCTGCTTCTGGGGCCTAATATTTATGCATGTATAAACTGGAAGGCAGAGTACTCAGGTCTTCAGAAATTAAGGATCCCATTTTTACCTTGAGTCTGGCTTTGGCTCTCAGATCCCCTTGATCAACTAGCCAATGATTTTTCCCTAACTGGGCATGCAACAAAAAGAAACAAGATGGGTAGAACACAAAAATCTCTGCAAATATTTGAAAGTTGCAGCTTGTATCCCCTGCAGTATTGCCATTTACTACCAGTTTCTGCCTGATCCAGTCAGACATCTGATGCCTCTAATGAATCCAAGCCAGTTAATTATCAGATCCAATTCAACCCTGGACCCAGTCCAGTTTCTGTCATCACTTCCAAACCCATTTTGGATTCAAAATTTGTGCAATAGCTCAAAACACAAATCAGTAGACCTTTGGAATCTGGGAGAGAACTTACCAACAATCCCCAGTTGCTACAAGAAAGCAATGAACACTCTCGCCTGGTCACCTTGTGCTCCTTGGGGTCACTAGAAGCTCTACTTTGGATCCCACTTCTGATACCATCTGCTAAAAGAAAAACTTTAGACAAATTAAATTTAACATAATTTAATTGAGCAAATAATGATTTGTGAATTGGATAGCTCCCAAACCTGAACAGATTCAGAGAGGTTCCAACACAGTCACATGGTGCAAGAAGACTTATAGACAGAAAAAGAAAAGTTATGTACAGAAAATGGAAGGGAGATATGGAAACAGCCGAGTTGGTTACAGCTCAGCACTTGCCTTACTTGAACCCAGTTTGAACAGTTGGCTGCCTTTGATTGACCGAAACACAATGATTATCACAAGAGTAGGTTACAGTTTGTTTGCACATTCAGCTAGGTTACAGTTCACTATATTTGGTAAACCTCTAAAATATGTAAAAAGACAGCTTTAGACTGAACTGAATTTAACACTGGCCTCTTTTTTCCTCCTTGCTTGTTTCAAGCAGCAAGCAGGAGAGAAACTTTCTGTAAGTGCCGTCAGTGATTGTGGCTCCCTGAGCTGGAGGAGTGAGACAGGGTAGTGCCCCAAAGTGACTGGTAAAAATCAAGATGGGTAAGAAAACCCCTTACCAAGAAGTCTGACTGCTCATGAAAAACTCCTAAATGCAAAGATGGTTATTTAACCAAGACTCACCAAGTACTTGAATAAAACTTACACCAGGTGAGAGAGGCATCACACTCAGTAAAGAGTAAGGCAAACCAAACAAGATATTAGAATAAGTATAATTTCAACCCCAAAGTTAATGCGAGAATATTTAGTACACATTAACAAAATTTAAAACAATGACAACAAAACAAAAACAAAACTATAAGCTAGATATTTGGGAAATGAAATATTTGATTGTTGAAATTGACAGCCAACAGAAGGACTAAAGAGCACAATGAAAATAGTTGAAGAACTAGTGAGTCAACATTGAGATAAAGGATTCTTCCTGAATACTCTATAAAAAGATAAAGGAATGAATTATAAGAGAGAAATACTGAGATACTTGGAGAATGGATCCAGAAACTCTACCTGGTATGTATTGTAAGGAAGAACAGAAACAAATATAAAAGAAACAATGGAACGAGTTCTGTAGTTTAAGAAAAAAGTGAGTCATATTAAAGGGATCCATTCAGTGGAGGCTGGAGAATTTGAAGATACTTTTTAACTATAATATGTGGAATGTATATAAAATTAAAAGTAAAGACAGAGAGAAAGCCCAGTCACTGTAGAGGTCTAGATTGGTCAGGGAGCAAAGGTACGTGAGCAGGCTTTTTTGCCTTCCTGGTTTTATAGTCTCTGCTATATTCTGTATATATGGAGGACTTCCATATGTATAGATACAAACAATGGTATTATCTTATAATACCAGTGCACTAAACCCATGTACTTGCTAAACCCACACACTGTCCAATTCTATTACTTTACCTCAATAGAAGAAAACTCTGATTTTTGGCCAGGGAGATCAGTTTTGTAAAAGCAACTTATTAGCAGTTGTGATTAGATTGGTTCATCCTTCTAACCTAGAGTACACTATGAGCATTTGAATCTCAAACACTGTGTATGGTTCATTTCATTTGGTCACTTATTCTACTCTAAAAAATCTAATTTAAGCTAATCATAAGTTCAGAAAATGTATGTGAAAGAGATATTCATCATGATATTATTTGTAAAGTGAAAAAAATAAACACTTTTATGATTAAATAAATTATGGCTGGAATCACAAAAGTCCCTAAATAGTCAAAGCAATTTTGAGCAAGAAGAAAAAAACTGGACAAAAACATTTCCTGATTTTAAAAATATACTATAAAATTACAGTAATAAAAACAGTATGGTACTATATAAAATAGACATATAGACCAATAGAACAGAATAGAGAGCCCAGAAATAAACCCATGCATACACTGTCAACTGATCTTCCTGAGGGGACCAAGAATACACAATGGGGAAAGAAAAATCACTTCAATAAATGGTATTGAGAAAACTGCATATCCACATGCAGAAGAGTAAAATTGGACTCTTATCTTACACCATATATGAAAATCAATAAAAATGTATTAAAGACTTAAATGTAAGACTTGAAACTGTAAAGCTCCCAGAAGAAAGCATAAAGAAAAAGCTTGTTGACATTGGCCTTGGTAATGATGTTTTAGCTATGACAGCAAAAACACAGAAAACAAAAGCAAAAATAGGCAAATGGGATTACATCAACTAAAAAGCTTCCGCAAAGCAAAGGAAACAACAAATGAAAACAACAAATTCACAAAATGAAGGAAAATATTTGCAAACCAGATATCTGAAAAAGGGTTAATATTCAAAAAATATAAGGAATTTGTACAACTTGATAGCAACAAAACCACAATAAATAATTCAATTAAAAATGGTCAAAGGAACTGGATAGATATGCTTTTAAAGAAAACATACAGATGGCCAGCAGGTATATGAAAAGATGTTTACCATTACTAATTATCAGGGAAATGCAAATCAAAACCACAATGAGATATCACCTCATACCTGTTAGGATGGCTATTACGTGCATTCATACACACGTAACAGAATAAAGAGCCCAGAAATAAATCCATGCATACTCCATCAACTGATCTTCACAAGAGTACCAAGAATACATATATGTATATATGTATTCTTACACATATGTATATATGTATTCTTTAAAATATAAATGTTGGCAAGAATGTGAAGAAAATGGAACTCTTGTACACTACTGGTAAGAAGGTAAATTGGTGCAGCCACTATGGAGAATAGTATTGAGATTTCCCAAAACATAAAATATAGAACTACTTTATGACCCAGCAATCTCACTTCTGGGTATATATCCAAAGGAAATAAAATCAGAATCTTGAAGAGATATCTGCACTCTCATTTAATTGCATCATTGCTTGCAATAGTCATGACATAGGAGCAACCTATATGTCCATCGACTGATGAATGGATGAAAAAAATATGCGATATACATCCAAAAAAGATTATTCAGCCTTAAAAAAAGAAGGAGATTCTACCATTTGTAACAAAATAAATTAACCTGGAGGACATTATGCTAAGTGAAATAAGCCAAAAACAGAAGAAAAAATACTGCATGCTCCCACATATATGAGGAATCGAAAACAATCAAACTCATAGCAATAGAGAGTAGAATGGTGATTGCCAGGGACTGGGGGACAAGTTTTGAAAAAACAATTATGGCATATGTACGTAGTGAAATACCATGCAGTCAGTAAAATGTTTCTGGAGAAGCTCAAATGACATAGAAACATCCTTGTAAAATGTTAAACAAGAAAAACAACATGTTAAAATGGCATGTGCAAAAATGAGTAAGTAAATAATTACACAATCATAGAAAAAACTAGACATGCATACACTTAAATATTATTAAATATTAGTCATTTTTTAAAACCCTAGTTGTTTTTAAATTTAACTTTTAAGTTCAGGGTTACATGTGTGGATTTGTTGTATAGGTAAACTTGTGTCATGGGGGGTTGTTGTACAGATTATTTTGTCATCCAGGCATTAAGCCTAACATCCACTAGCTAGTTTTTCTGATCCTCTTCCTCTTCCCACACTCTGTCCTCTGATAGGCCCCAGTGTGTGTTGTTCCCCTCTATGTATCCATGTGTTCTCATCATTTAGCTCCCTCTTATAAGTGAGAACACACAGCATCTGATTTTCTGTTCCTGCATTAGTTTTCTAAAGATAATGGCCTCCAACTCCATCCACGTTCCCGCAAAAGACATGATCTCATTCTTTTTAATGGCTGCATAGTATTCCATGGTGTATATGTACCGTATTTCTTTATGCAGTCTACCATTGATGGGCATTTATCTTGATTCCATGTCTTTGCTAGTGTGACTAGTGCTATAATGAACATACACATGCATGTGTCCTTATGACAGAACAATGTATATTCCTTTGGTTATATACTCAGTAATGAGATTGCTTGGTCAAATGATATTTCTGGTTTTAGGTCTTTGAGGGATCACCACCCTGTCTTCCACAATGGCTGAACTAATTTACACTCCAACCAGCAGTGTGTAGTGTTCCTTTTTCTCTGCAATCTCACCAGCATCTGTACTTTTTTGATTTCTTAGTAATAGCCTTTCTGACTGGTGTGATATAGTATCTCATGGTGGCTTTGATATGCATTTCTCTAATGGTCAGTGATATTGAGCTTTTTTTCATATGATTGTTGGCTGCATGTATTTCTTCTTTTTTCTTTTTAATATTATATTATATTTTCAAAAATCTTGTTTTGATTAGTATGTGTCACATACATTTTTTTTAAATTTCCATCAAACCACAGAAATAAAACAACTATGCTGTGTTTGGAAGAAAAACGACACTCTAGTCAAGCCATCACAGACCATCCCAGCACAAGCTCATTTCCCTTTCACTTGATTTGGGGACAAATTGAGCCACAGCTACACAACATGGGACTTTCTGAACATCCCCTCATGTCTTGGAGGAACCTGCAGTCATGCTCCCTAGTGCTTGACACCCCACTGAGTCAAGTAGAACTTGTTTTCCTTCCAGATGAACTTTGTGGTTACATGACATGAATGTTCAGGATGACAAGCAAATGTCTATCCCAGATAGAATAGCTTCAATATTTTTACCCCCTCTACCACTAACTTTATGTGTAATTAAGAATCTTCTGATTTTTTTTTAACATAAATCAGATAGGCCTTGCCCCAGGATCTATCTGTCTATAAAATTTGTGTCGTTTGCAAAGCCTGAGGTTATGGTCTCCTGCTCCATCAGAGTGTCTTCTTCACTTGCCTCGGGTCCTGTCATCCCACAACCAGTTCCTTTGTTGTAAGAGCATTGCAGTAGCGAATTGGGGTGGATGGAACACAGAGCAGTTAACCTGGGGGAGAAATTGCTTCCTAAGATGGCTCATTTCTTTCTTGCACGGGCTGTGCAAAACCACAGAGAATGCTTGACTTCTGAAAGGCTATGTTTTGACTCAAAAAGCTTCCAAAGGGCATCCTTTTGGTCTGGGTCCTCAGCATACTCCACCCATTCGGAGTGCCTGCTCTACTTCTTATGGAGTTGCATCCAGTTATCCAAGCCTGAATCTCCCCTCCTCCAACACACACAATATTGACCAAATCCAGATGGTGAAGCAGCCATTCATGCCGTCCTTGAGATCTCACTGAAGCGCCACCAGCATGTCTCATCTCCCCTCCTATCTTTGAGAAACTTGCATGTGATAGCACTTCCACAACCCAACCAAGGAACAGCTTCTTTCCTTTTTCCTTGATTTATAAATCCATTAAATTTTTTTTGAGACAGGGTGTCATTCTGTCACCCAGGATGGAGTGCAGTGGTGTAATCATAGCTCATTGAAGCCTGCCACTCCTAGGCTCAAATGATCCTCCTTCCTCAGCTTCCTGAATATCTAGGACTACAGGTGCATGCCAACAGCCCAGCTAATTTTTTAATGTTTTTGTAGAGATAGGGTCTTGTTACGTTGTCCAGGCTGGTCTTGAACTCCTGGTCTCCTCAAGTGATCCTCCTGCCATAGCCTCCCAAAGCACTGGAATTACAGGCATGAGACACTGAACCTAGTTGATTCATTTTTTTTTTCATTTTCTTTCTTTTCTTTTCTTTTCTTTTCTTTTCTCCTTCCTTCCTTCCTTCCTTCCTTTCTTCTTTTCTTTCTCTTTCTTTCTCTCTCTCTCTTTCTGTCTTTCTTTCCTTCTTCCTTCTTTCTTTTTTTTCGGAGTTTTGCTCTTGTTGCCCAGGCTGTACTACAATGGCACGATCTTGGCTAACTGTAACCTCCGCTTCCCGTGTTCAAGCAATTCTCCTACCTCAGTCTCCTGAGTAGCTGGGATTACAGGTGTGTGCCACCACGCCTGACTAATATTTTGTATTTTTAGTAGAGATGGGGTTTCACCATGCTAGCCATGCTGGTCTCGAACTCTTGACCTCAGCTGATCCGCCCACCTCAGCCTCCCAAAGTGCTGGGATTACAGGCATGAACCACCATGCCCAACCCCCCATTAATTTTTTCTAACATATTTTGTAATTATTTATGAGATACTTCCGATCTTTTGGGAAGAAGAAAAATGTATGAACATTTATTTATTAACATAAAGTTTTTAGCTAAGTCACTGGGCAGAAGCCAGAGCCTCAGGTATCTTTTGTGATCATTGGCATAAATCCACTTGTAGAAAGAAAATAGATTGTAGTTTCAGAGACAAATGATTTTGAATGCTGCCTCCTTGATGTGCAAATCTGGAAGCACTTGTCCTCCCGTTAGTTAGTGGACATAATATAAAGCATGGGTAAAATGATGCATCTATAATTAAAAATAAATTTTGAAATATTGATCTGTTGATATCCTCAGAATTTTCTTACTAATCTTGCCCTCCCCTCTCCAGCACCTATCAGCACTGAGGATGTTTCTTTCTTACTTCTTTTAGGGAAATATCGTGCCAAAATGGAGAGAGAAAGTAGATTCGGCTCTCTCTCTCTCTTTTTTTTTTTTTTGTAGACAGCATTTTACTCTGTTGCTCACACTGGAGTGCAGTGATGTGATCATAGTTTACCACAGCCTCAAATTCCTGGGCTCAAGTGATTATCCTGCCTCAGCCTTCTGAGTAGCTGGGACCACAGGTGCATGCCACCACACCAGGCTAATTTGTTTAATTTTTATTTTGTTTATTTTTATTTTTTGTAGCGATGAGGTCTTGCTATTTTGCCCAGGCTGGTCTTGAACTCCTGGTCGCAAGCAATCTTCCTGCCTTAGCCTCCCCAAATGTTGGGATTATAGGTGTGAGCCACTGCACCTGGCCAACTGTCAGCTTTTGAGTTTCAGTATGAACTTTTGAAACTCATAGCAGAGGCAAGAATAAGAGAGAAAAGGATTTGGAGACACAAAAACCAAGGCCATAAAGAGCCAGTACTTAAATTTTTTCCATCAATAATGGATCAGACAAATGTAAATGATGTGATTATGAGTCTTCCGTTGGTAGAAGAGATGAAGATCCTCAGGGCTGGAGGAGAGAGAGAAGCAGAGTGGTAAAGCAAGATTGAGACCATTGTGAACATCCTTCATATAATGCCTTGAACTCAGCTCTGGACAAGTCAAGTACCATCGTGAAGGTAAACTGAGCCTCAATTTCTGAAATCAGAAGAACCCAAGCTGGTAAGCATAGCAGAGTCCCTCCACATTGCCACGGTGCTATAACAGGAAGGTAGAGAAGCTATTTCTGGATAGACAGAGCCTGAGACAGCCCCACTGAGGGCATTGAAAAGATCCCTATGTCCCTTTGAGAGGAGGCTGAAGTAGCTGATGAGGGCTGGTTGACCTGGAAAAGTCTCATGGACAAGGCCCAGGGTGATCTCTTCTCACTATACATCTTATGTTATTACTATGCAGGCACTACCTTGGGACTCCTGCTGACTCGGGATACACAAGTAATAATAGGCTGTGTAGTGTGATGATTACAAGAATCAGTGTGGAGTCAATCTGTCTGGTCCAATTCCTAGCCTTGCCTTGTACTAGCTGGGGAATGTTAGAAAACATTCTTTACCTCTCTGTGCCTTGGCTTTTTAAAAAATCATAATGGGAAAGATAACAGCACCTATCTCCTATGGAAGGATTAAATAAATGAATCTAAAAACTTAGAAAAATGCCTGACCCAGAATAAATACCTTATGTGTTGGCAAAAATAACAATGATTAGGATTATTAGTAGTAGTGCTATTATTTTGTGATTTCTCTTATAACAACCTCCCTTTCTTTCCTGCCTTCTTTGCTTGTTAAACTCTAATGTATCCTTCCAAACTATCAATTGTGTCTGCCCAAATTGGCAGCTCTCATGAAAGCCACATGACCCGAAGAGATCCAGGTCTCTAAAAGAAGAAGGGAGAGACTGTGGGTCAGGGTGGACACAATTTAGAGTCGTGGTCCAGGGATGAGCAAGTGACTAGGGTTGGGCCAGTCATGGGACTTCTTTAACTCTAAAATGCTCATAATTCAGAAAGATGGAGGTTTGTGGAGATTTTATTTGCAAGAGTAGTTTTACTGGGGTGGTAGTGAAGGAGCATATGCCAGGTTGTTTTGTGTTGAGGGCTGAATGGGAGGGAAGTTTGTGGGAACAGCATAGATAGAATCTTTATTCAAGAAGTGAGCTGTGAAGGAAGGGGAGATTAAGTCCTCGCAGTTGAGGAGAAGAGGAATTGGGAAACTGATTTTAAATGGGCTGCACACGTGGAAGTTGAACTGACCTTGGGTGATAAAAACAAGCCAAAGTCCTGAAGAATATGTGAAAATAGCCAGGACACCAGTGGTCCAACCAGCTGAAAAGATATGCGAAAGAGAAAGAATTTTTGCATAAAAATAAGGGAACAGTGACCTGAAGCAGCAGAGTTTACACTTCCAGTTGCAGGTTCTTGAGGAAGAGCCTCAGAGCTCCGTCCAGCTGGCATAGTAGAGGCAGCAGTGCAGTTGGTCCAAGTGAGTAGGCATGATGTTATGGGCTGAACTGTGTCCTCCAAAATCCGTATTTTGATGCCCTAACTCCCCAGTACCTCTCCTATATTCGGAGATCAGGCCATAAGAAGATGATTAAGTTAAAATGCATTCATTAAGGGTCGAGTAAGACACAGACAGAGGGATGACCACGTGAGGGAGGACATAGTGAGAAGGTGGCCGTCTGCAAGTCAAGGGCTGTCTTCAGAAGAAACAAAACCTATTGATGTCTTGATCTTGGACTTTTAGCATCCAGATTTGTAAGTGTATCAGTCTGTTTTCATGCTGCTGATAAAGACATACCCAAGACTGGGTAATTTATAAAGAAAAAGAGGTTTAATGGACTCACAGTTCCACATGGCTGAGGAGGCCTCACAACAAAAGGCACGTCTCACATGGTGGCAAACAAGAGAAGAGAGCTTGTGCAAGGAAACTCCACTTTATAAAACCATCAGATCTCTTGAGACTTGTTCACTATCATGAGAACGGCACAGGAAAGACCCGCCCCCATGATTCAATTACATCCCACCAGGTCCCTCCCACAACACATGGGAATTGTGGGAGCTACAATTCAAGATGAGATTTGGGTGGGAACACAGCCAAATCATATCAGTGTGAAAATAAATTTCTGTTGTTTAAACCACCAGTCTGTGGTATTTTGTTATGGCAGTGTTTGCACAAAAATAAACATAGAGTTAACCAAG